>NC_133434.1:22670779-23870779 GCF_011762505.2 Arvicanthis niloticus
TTTCATTTCCTCCAAGGATAAGGGGGGTTTAGTTGGTGGGTAGATTGATTTTATTTCTCTTATTAATTGGGTAAGGGCTGTGAGGTCTGAAAAGGGGTGATTTTGGGGGCTCGTGTTTTTTGGGTTCATTTAACTGAGGGGCCCCAGGAGCTGTGTTGTTCTCAGTCTGTCCTATTTTCGGTGGTCCTATACATTGCCGAATTGCAGCTAAAATCGGCAAAAAACTCACAAGGGGGTTTTTTTATCTCTGTTTTTGATAAGGGAAGCTACTTTGCTCCGAGTCTGACTGTAAACATTATCCTCTGCCATGCATGGTGCTATATGAAGAACTTCCTCCCAAAAAAAAAAAGGAGGCTTGCTTTTTGCCTATTCTTATCCCATGGGTCTTTAGTAAAGAATATATTTGCCTGACTTGGGGTGAACATTTACATGAGGTGGAGTTTCCCATGATAGAAAAAGAGGAGAAACGCCTTGTCCAATGTGAACGTTCCGTTGGCCTATTGGCTTTGGGGGATTCCACAATGGTCCAAGAGCGCCAAGCCATCCCGCAGATTTAAGAACTGGCAGCCACCCTTATGGCTTTAAATGGCTGCTGAGTCACCAGATTTATTTTTGTTTTAGAGAGAGTCTAGATAGAGTCTTTGTCAAGCCCATCAAACCATTGCGGGCTGTCAGGATTTAAGCAGAGGCCAGGGAAGTCTTGAACCAGCACCAGAGAGTGGCCCTGGCCAGGAGGTAGCAAAAGCTCCCTTGGCTAATTAAATCCACGCAATGGCTTCCGACTGAAACACAAGAGGAAAAAAAAACAGATTGTTTGTTTCAAGAGTTCGGGGCTTACCCTTCTCACGTTATTGGTAGCTGTTTGGTTGTGTGGCTTCCAAGGCCCCAGTTGGGCGCCAGATGTGGGGAAAAAAACGGCTTGGGGATCCCGCGGTTCCTCCTGCCATGCTGTGGGTAGTTGGCTGGGAACGCTCTGGGTTTCTCCAGCTGGAAGTTGGGCCCGGCTGTTCATTAACTAAAAGTCTCTCCCTGGCTTCTCACGGTTCCTAATAGCAGCACAGCCCCAACACACGAGGAAGCCCTTGGATTTCCAAAACTGGTTTATTCACATGGCAGATCGTGGTTGGATCTGGATGCATACACCCCAAACCCAGGATCGACCTGAGTTAAAAGAGGAGGGAGAAGGGGGAGGGGCTGGGGAGGAATGTTTAATCAGCTCCACCTCTGGCCTTCAGGTACCTCATTAGTATGTAAATCTCTCTAGGGCCTGTTCGCTCCCTCCACCTGTGTACATGACTGAAGGGTGGAGGTGGAATGGAGATTAGACCTCGTGTTTGGCCCAACAGATGTCCTTCTGTCTTCTCCTCTCTCTGGATGACTTTCTGATCTCTCCTCTCTCTGGATGCTCTTCTGTGTTCCCTTAACTCTGGATGCCCTTCTCTCTTCTCTTTCTCTGGATGCACTTCTGTTTTCACCTCTCTATGTATGCTCTTCTGTCTTCTCCTCTCTCTGGATGCCCTTCTGTTACCTCCTCTCACTGGATGCCCTTCTGTCTTTTCTTTTTTTGGTTGCCCTTCTTTCTTCTCTGCTCTCTGGATACAGTTCTATTCTCTACTCTCTCTGGATGCCCTTCTGTCTTCTCTACTCTCTGGATGCCCATCTGTTCTCTCCTCTCTGTGCATGCCCTTCTGACCTCTCCTCTCCATGGATGCCCTTTTGTTCTCTCCTCTCTCTGGATACCCTTCTGTCCTCTCCTCTCTCTGGATGCCCTACTGTTCTATCTTCTCTCTGGATTCTTTTTTTTGTCTCCTCCTCTCTTTGGATTTCCTTCTGTCCTCTCCTCTCTCTAGTTGCCCTTCTGTCTTCTCCTCTCTCTTTATGCCCTTCTGTTCTCTCGATTCTCTCAATGCCCTTCAGTCTTCTCCTCTCTCTGGATCCCCAAAAATTTTCTCCTTACTTTGGATATCCTTCTGTCTTATCCTCTTCTCTAGATGACCTTCTGTTTATCTCCTCTCATGCATGCCGTTCTGTCCTCTCCTATCTATGGAGTATCTTTGTCTTCTCCTCTCTCGGATGCCCTTCGATCCATAGTCTCTCTCTGAGTTTTTCAGTCTTCTGCTCTCTTTAGATGGGCGTCTGTTCTCTCCTCTTTCTGGATCTATCCTAGTACTCTCATGTCTCTGGTGCCCTTCTGTTCTCTCTTATTTGGATGTCTTCTGTACTCTCCTCTCTCTGGATGCCCTTCTGTCTTCTCCTGTTATTTGGATGCCCTTCTGTTCTCTCCTCTCTCTGGATGATTTTTTCTCCTCTCCTCCCTCTGTATGCCCTTCTCTTCTCTCCTCTTATCTGGATATGCTTGTGTACTATTCGCTGATCTGTAGGCTTTTCTTTCCTCCTCTCTCTGCATGCCCTTCCTGTCATCTCCTCGCTTGGATGTCGTTGTTCTCTTCTCTCTTGGATGATCTCTTGTTCTCTCATCTCTCTGGATGCCATTGCTTCCGATCTTCTCTCTCAATGCCCTTCTGTTTCTATTCTCCATGGATGCTTACTCTTCTGTCATCTCCTCTCTTTTGCTCTCCTCTGTTTTCTCCTCTCGTTGAATGCTCTTCTATTCTCTCCTCTCTCTGGATGCCCTTCTGTATTCTCCTCTCTCTGGATGACCTTCTTTACTCTCCTTTCTCTGAAAGCCCTTCTGTATTCTCTCTCTAGATGCCCTTCTGTTCTCTCCTTTCTCTGGATGCTCTTCTGTCCTTTCCTCTCTCTGGATTGCCCTACTGTCCTATTCTCTCTCTGAATTTCCTTCTGTCCTCTCATATCTCATGGTTTTCCTTCTATTCTCTTCTCTCTCTAGATTCTTTTCTGTCCTCTAATCTCTCTTGTTGCCCTTTCTGTCTTCTTCTCTCTCTGGAAGCCCTTTTTCTCCTCTCCTCTCTCCAGATTCCCTTCTGTTCTCTCCTCTCTCTGGATGCCCTTCTCTCCTCTCCTCTCTCCAGATTCCCTTCTTTTCTCTCCTCTCTCTGGATGCCCTTCTGTCTCTCCTCTCTTTGGAAGCCCTTATGTTGTCTCCTCTCTCTCTATGCTCTTCTGTTCTCACAATCTGTGAATGCCCTTCTGTCCACTTCTCTCTCTACATACCTTTCTGTTCTCTCTCTCTCTGAAGGCACTTGTGTCCTCTCTTCTATTTTTATGCCCTTCTGTTCTCCCTCTGTCTGGATTCCCTCTGTCCTCACATTCCTCTGGATGTCCTTCTGTCTTCTCCTGTCTTTGGATGACCTTCTGTTCTCTCCTCTCACTGGATGCCCTTCTGTTTTATCTTTTATCTGGATGCCCGTCTGTCTTCTCTGCTCTCTGGATGCCCATCTGTTCTCTCCTCTCTGTGCATGTCCTTCTTAACTCTCCTCTCTGGATGCCCTTCTGTTCTCTCCTCTCTCTGAATGCTCTTTTGTCCTCTCCTCTCTCTGGATGCCCTTCTGTCCCCTCCTCTTTCTGGATGCCCTACTGTTCTCTCCTCTCTCTGGATTCTTTTTTTGTCTTCTCCTCTCTGTCGATGCTCTGTTCTTCTCACCTCTCCCAAGATGCCCTTGTGTCCTCTATTCTCTCTGGATATCCTTCTGTTCTCCTGTCTTTCTGGATTCTCTTCTGTGCTCTCCTCTCTCTGGATGCCCTTCTGTCTTCTCCTCTCTCTGGATTCACTTTGTTCTCTGCTCTCTCTGGATACTCTTCTGTTCTTCCTCTCTCTGGATGTCTTTCTGTTCTCTCTTTTCTCAGGATGCCTTTCTATTCGATCCTCTCTCTGATGCGCTTCTGTTCTCCTTGTCTGTGGATGCCCTTCTGTCTTCTCCTCTCTCTGGATGCTTTCTGTTCTCTCCTCTTTCTGGATGCCTTTCTGTTCTCCTCTCCGGATGCCTTGTCCATCCTCTCTCTGGATGCCCTCTGTATTCTCATCCTCTGGATGCCCTTCTGGTCTCTCCTCTATCTGGATGCCCTTCTGTTTTCTCCTCTCTTTGGATCTACTTTGTTGTCTCCTTTTTCTGCATGCCCTTTTGTCCTCTCTTCTCTCTGGATGCTCTTCTGTCTTTCTCTACTCTATGGATGCTCTTCTGTCCTCTCCTCTCCTTTGATGCCCTTCTGTTTTCTCCTCTCATCCGATGCTCTCTATTCTTTTCTCTCTGTGGATGCCCTTTTGTATTCTCCTCTCTCTGGATGCCCTTCTGGTCTCTCCTCTTTCTGGATGCCCTTCTGTCATCTCCGCTCTCTGGATGTCCTTCTGTTGTCTCATTTCTCTGGATGCCCTTCTGTCCTCACCTTACTCTGGATGCCATTCTGTCCTCTCCTCTCTCTGGATGCCCTTCTGTCCTCACCTCTCTCTGGATGCCCTTCTGTAATCTCCACTCTCTGGATGCCCTTCTGTCCTCTCCTCTCTCTGGATTTTTTTCTGTCCTTTCATAATTCTGGTTGCCCTTCTGTTCTCTTTTCTCTCTAGATTATCTTCTGTTTTCTCATTTCTCTGGATGCTCTTCTGTTCTCTCCTCTTTATGGATGCCCTTCTATTCTCTCCTCTCTTTGGATTCCCTTCTGTCTTCTCCTCTCTCTGGATGCCCTAATGCGCTCTCCTATCTCTGAATGCCCTTCTGTCTTCTCCTCTCTCTAAATTCACTTCTGATTCTCCTCTCTCTGGATGCCTTTCTGTTCTCTCCCTCACTGGATGCCCTTCTGTCTTCTCATTCTCTGGATGCCCTTCTGTATTCTCTGCTCTCTGGATATTGTTCTATACTCTACTCTCTCTGGATGCCCTTCTGTCTCTCCTCTATCTGGATGCCCTTTTGTCTTCTCCTCTTCTGGATGCCCTTCTGTCCTCTCCTCACTCTGGATGCCCTACTGTTCTCTTATCTCTCTGGATTCTCTTTTGGTCATCTCCTCTCTCTGGATGCACTTCTCTTCTCTCCTCTCTCAAGATGCCCTTGTGTCCTCTATTCTCTCTGGATATCCTTTGTTCTCTAGTCTCTCTGGTCCCTTTAGTGCTCTCCTCTCTCTGGATTCCCTTTTTGTCTTCTACTCTCACTGGATGCCCTTCTGTCCTATCCTCTCTCTGGATGCCCTTCTGTCTTCTCCTCTCTCCCTATATCCTTCTGTTCTCTAGATTCTCTCGATGCCCTTCAGTCTTCTCCTCTCACTGAATGCCCGACAATATTCTCCTCACACTGGATATCCTTCTGTCTTCTCCTCTCTCGAGATGACCTTCTGTTATCTCCTCTCACTGGATGCCATTCTGACCTCTCCTTTCTCTGGATGCCCTTCTGTTCTTTCCTCTCTGTGGTTGCCCTTCTGTCCTCTCCTCTCTCTGGATGCCCTTATTTCTTCTCCTTTCTTTGGATGCCCTTCTCTTTTCTCCTCTCTTTGGATTCCCTTCTGTCATTAATCTCTCTGGATGCCCTAATGCTCTCTCCTCTCTCTGAATGCCCTTCTGTCCTTTCCTCTCTCTGGATGACCTTCTGTTCTCTCTTCTCTCTGTAGGACCTTGTGTTCTCTCCTCTCTCTTATTCTTTTCTTTTTTCCCCTCTCTGTTGTTGCCCTTCTGTCCTCTCCTCTCTCTGGATGTCCTTCTGTTTTCTCCTCTTTCTGAATGCCCTTCTGTTCTCTCCTCTCTCTGTATGCTTTTTTCTCTCCTCTCTCTCGATGCCCTTCTCTCTTCTCCTCTCTCTGGATGCCCTTCTGTTCTCCTCTCCGGATGCCTTTCTGTCCTATCCTCTCTCTGTATGCCCTTCTGTATTCACATCCCTCTGAATGCCCTTCTGGTTTCTCCTATATCTGTATGCCCTTCTCTCTTCTCCTCTCTCTGTATGGCCTTCTGTTGTCTCCTTTCACTGGATGCCCTTCTGTTCTCTCCTCTCCCTGGATGCCCTTCTGTTTTCTCCTCTTTCTGGATTCCCTATTTTTTCCTCTCTCTGGATGCACTTCTGTCATCTCCTCTCTCTGGATGACCTTCTGTCTTCTCCTCTCTCCTGATGCCCATGTGTTCTCTCCTCTCTCCGAATGCCCTTCTGTTCTCTCCTTGCTCTGGATTCGCTTCTGTCTTCTCCTTCTCTGGATGCACTTCTGTTCTCTTATCTCCCTGGATGCCCTTGTGTCCTCTTCTCTCTGGATGCCCTTCTGTCCTCTCCTATCTGGATTCCCTTCTGTCTTCTCCTCTCTCTGGATGCCCTTCTGCACTCTTCTCTCTCTGGATGCCCTTCTGTCCTCTCATCTCTCCGGCTTCCTTTCTGTCTTCTCCTCTGTCTGGATGCCCTTCTGTTCTCTCCTCTCTCTGGATTCCCTTCTGTTCTCCTCTAACATTGGATGCCCTTCTGTTTACTCCTCTCACTGGATGCCATTCTGTCATCTCCTCTCTAAGGATGCACTTCTGTTCTTGCCTCTCTCTAGATTCCCTATTTTTCGTTTCTTCTGTCTGGATGCCCTTCTGTCATCTCCTCTCTCTGGATGACCTTCTGTACTCTCCTCTCTCTGGATTTGTTTCTGTCCACTCATATCTCGGGTTGCCCTTCTGTTCTCTTTTCTTTCTAGATTATCTTTATCTTCTGTTCTCTAATCTCTCTGGATGCCCTTCTGTTCTCTCCTCTTTATGGATGCAGTTCTATTCTTTCCTCTCTTTGGATTCCCTTCTGTTTTCTCCTCTCTCCGAATGCACTTTTGTTCTCTCCTCTATCTGGATTTGCTTCTGTCTTCTCCTTCTCTGGATGCCCTTCTGTTCTCTCCTTTTTCTCGATGCCCTTCGGTTCTCTCCTGTATCTAGATGCCCTTCTGTCTTCTCCTATCTCTGTATGGCCTTCTGTACTATGTTATGTGGATCGCCTTCTTTGCTCTCCGCTCTCTGGATGCCCTTCTGTCTTCTCCTATCTCCGGATGCCCTTCGGTTTTTCCTCTTTCAGGATTCCCTTCTGTCTTCTCCCCTCTGTGGATGCCCTTCTGTTCTCTACGCTTTCTGGTTTCCCTTCTGTCTTCTTCTCCCTCTGGATGCCGTTCCATCCTCTCTTCTCTGTAGATGCCCTTCTGTCTTCTCCTCTCTCTGGATGCACTTCTGTTCTCTCCTCTTTCTGGATTCCCTATTTTTTCCTTTCTCTGGATGCCCTTCTGTCATCTCCTCTCTCTGGATGACCTTCTGTCTTCTCCTCTCTCCCGATGCCCATCTGTTATCTCCTCTCTCCGAATGCCCTTCTGTTCTCTCCTGGCTCTGGATTCGCTTCTGTCTTCTACTTCTCTGGATGCTCTTCTTTTCTCTCTTCTCTCTGGATGCCCTTCTGTTTTCGCCTCATTCTGGATGCCCTTCTATCCTCTCTACTCTCTAGATGCCCTTCTGTCTTCTCCTCACTCTGGATGCACTTCTGTTCTCTCCTCTTTCTGGATTCCCTATTTTTTTCCTTTCTCTGGGTGCCCTTCTGTCATCTATTCTCTCCTGATACCCGTCTGTTCTCTCCTCTCACCCAATGCCCTTCTGTTCTCTCCTCTTTCTGGATTTGCTTCTTTTTTCTCAGGATGCCCTTCTGTTCTCTCCTCTCTCTGGATGCCCTTCTGTCCTCTTTTTTCTCTGCATGCCCTTCTGTTCTCTTCTCTCTCTCGATGCCCTTCTGTTCTCTTCTCTTTCCGGATGCCCTTCTGTCCTCTCCTATCTGGATGCCCTTCTTAACTCTCCTCTGTCTGGATGCCCTTCTGTCCTCTCATCTCTCTGGCTTCCCTTGTGGCTTCCCCTCTGTCTGGATGCCTGTCTGTTCTATCCTCTCTCTGGATTCCCTTCTGTTCTCCCCTAACATTTGATGCCCTTCTGTCCTCTCCTCTCTTTGGATTCCCTTCCATCTTCTTCTCTCTCTGGATGCCCTTCTACACTCTCCTCTCTCTGGATGCTCTTCTGTCCACCCCTCACTCCGGTTTCCCTTCTGTCATCTCCTCTGTCTGGATTCCCGTCTGTTCTCTCCTCTCTCTGGATTCCCTTCTATTCTCTTCTCTCTCCGGATGCCCTTCTTTCCTCTCCTATCTGAATGCCCTTCTCTCTTCTCCTCTCTCCAAATGCCTTTATGTACTCTCCTCTCTTTGGATTCCCTTCTGTCTTCTCCTCTCTCTGGATGCCCTTCTGTCCTTTCCTCTCTCTGGCTTCCCTTCAGTGTTCTCCTCTGTCTGGATGCCCTTCTGTTCTCTCCTTTCTCTTGATTCCCTTCTGTTATCCCCTAACATTGGATGTCCTTCTGTTCTCTCCTCTCACTGGATGCCATTCTGTCCTCTAATCTATCTGAATGCCCTTTGGTCTTCTTCTCTCTCCGAATGCCCTTCAGTCCTCTTCTCTCTCTGGATGTCCTTCAGTCTTCTGTTGTCTCTGGATGGCCTTGTGTTGTCTCCTCTTTCTGCATTCTCTTCTGTTCCCTCATCTCTCTGGATGTGCTTCTGTTCTCTCTTCCCTCGGGATGTCCTTTGTCCTCTCCTCTCTCTGGATTCTTTTCTGTCTTCTCCTCTCACTTGATGCCCTTCTTTTCTCTCCTCTTTCTGGATGTCCTTCTGTTCTCTCCTCTCTCCTGATGCCCTTCTGTCTTTTCCTCTCTCAGAATGCACTTCTGTTCTCTCCTCCCTCTGCATTGCCTTTTTTTTTTCCTCTCTCTGGATGCCCCTTCTGTCATCATCTCTCTCTGGAAGTCCTTCTGTCTTCTCCTATTTCCAGATGCACTTCTGTTCTCTTCTCTCCCAAATGCCCTTCTGTTACCTCCTCTCTGTGGATTCCCTCTGTCTTCCCTTATCTTTATGCCCTTCTATTCTCTCCTCTTTCTGGATGCCCTTCTGTTCTCTCCTCTATCTAGATGTCCTTCTGTCTTCTCCTGTCTCTGTATGGCCTTCTGTCTTCTACTCTTTCTGTATGCCCATCTGTTCTCTGCTCTCTCTAGATGTCATTCTGTCCTTTCTTTTCTGTGGATGCCCTTCTGTTCTCTTTTCTACCTGGATGCCCTTCTGTTCTCTTCTCTACATGAATGCCTTCTGCCCTCTCCTCTATCAGGATGTCCGTCTGTCTTCTTATCCATCTAGATACCTTCTCTCTTCTCCTCTTTTTGGAAGCCTTTCTGTCCTCTCCTCTATTTTAAAGCCCTTCTGTTTTCTCGACTCTCTGGATGCCCTTCTGTTCTCTCCTCTCTCTGGATGCCCTTCTGTCCTCTACTCTCTCTGGATGCCCTTCTGTATTCTCCTCTCTCTGGATGCCCTTTCTGCTCTCTCCTCTATCTGGAAGCCCTTCTGTTCTTTCTTCTCTCGGGATGTCCTTCTGTCCTCTCCTCTCTCTGGATTCCCTTCTGTCTTCTCTTATCTCCTGATGCCCTTCTGTCCTCTCCTCTTTATGGATGCCCTTCTGTTTTCTCCTCTCTCTGGATTCCAATCTGTTCTCTCCTCTCTCCGAATGCCCTTCTGTTTTCTCCTCTCTCTGGATTCCCTTCTGCTCTGTCATCTCTCTGGATGCCCTTCTGTTCTCTACTCTCTCCGGATGCCCTACTGTTTTCTCTTCTCTCTGGATGCCCTTCTGTCTTCTCCTCTCTCTGGATGCACTTCTGTTCTCTCCTCCCTCTGGATTTCTTTCTGACTTCTCCTCTCTCTGGATGCCCTTTATTCTCTCTTCTCTCAGGATGCCCTTCTTCCCTCTCCTCTCTCTGGTTGCCCTTCAGTCTTCTCCTCCCTCTGGATGCCCTTGTGTCTTCTCCTCTCTCTCTATGCCCTTCTGTTCTCTCCTCCCTCTGGATTTCTTTCTGACTTCTCCTCTCTCTGGATGCCCTTTATTCTCTCTTCTCTCAGGATGCCCTTCTTCCCTCTCCTCTCTCTGGTTGCCCTTCAGTCTTCTCCTCCCTCTGGATGCCCTTGTGTCTTCTCCTCTCTCTCTATGCCCTTCTGTTCTCTCATTTCACGGGCTTCCCTTCTGTCTTCTCCTTTTTCTGGATGCTCTGCTGTCTTCTCCTCTCTCCGGATGACCTTCTGTCTTCGCCTATCTCTGGATGCCCTTCTGGTCTCTCTTCTCTCTGGATGCCCTTCTGGTCTCTCCTCTCTCTAGATTCCCTTCTGTCTTCTCTTCTCTCTCTATGCCATTTTATCCTCTCCTCGCTCTGGATTTGCTCTGTCTTCTCCTTCTCTGAATGCCCTTTGTTCTGTCCTGTTTCTGGACGCCCTTCTGTTCTCTCCTCTAACTAGATGCCCCTCTGTCTCCTCCTCTCTCTGTATGGCCTTCTGTACTATTTTATGTGGATTTCCTTCTTTCCTCTCCTCTCTCTGCATGCCCTTCTGCTCTGTCTTCTCTCTGAAGGAAATTCTGTCTCCTCCTCTTTCTGGATGCCCTTCTGTCTTCTGCTATCTCCTGATGCCCTTCTGTCTTCTCCTCTTTCTGGATGACCTTCTGTTCTCCTCTCTCTCTAGATACCCTTATGTCCTCTCCTCTTTCTGTATGCCCTACTGTATTCTCCTCTCTCTGGATGCCCATCTGTCTTCTCCTCTCTCTGGATGCCCATCTGTCTTCTACTCTCTCTGGATGCCCTACTGCTTTCTCGTCACTCTGTATGCCCTTCTGTTCTCTCCGCTCTCTGGATGCCCTTCTGTCTTCTCCTCTTTCTGGATGCCCTTCTGTCCTCTCCTCTCTCTGAATTTCCTTCTGCTCTCTCCTAAGTATGAATGTCCTTCTGTTCTCACCTCTCTCCGGATGTCCTTCTGTATTCTCATCTCCCTGGATGCCCTTGTGTCTTCTCCTCTATTTGGATGCCCTTCTGTTCTCTACTCTTTCTGGATGCCATTCTGTCTTCTCCTCTCTCCGGATGCCCTTCTGTTTTCGCAGCTCTGCATCTGGATTCCCTTCTGTCTTCTCCTCTCTCCAGATGCCATTCTGTCTTCTCCTCTCTCTGGATGCTTTTCTGCACTCTCCTCTCTCTGGATGCCCTTCCGTTCTCTCCTCTCTCTGGATGGCCTTCTGTCTTCTCCTCTCTCTGAATGCCATTCTGTCCTCTCCTCTCTTTGGATGCCTTTCTGTTGTCTCCTCTCTCTGGATTCCCTTTTTGTCTTCTCCTTTTTCTGGATGCCCTTTAGTACTCTCCTCTCTCTGGATGCCCTTCTGTTCTCTCCTCTATCTGGATTGCCTTCTGTCTTCTCCTCTCTCTGCATGCCATTCTGTCCACTCTTCTCTCTAGATGCCCTTCTCTCTTCTTTTCTCTCTGGATGCTTTTCTGCTCTTGCCTCTCTCTGGATGCCCTTATGTACTCTCCTCCCTCTGAATTGCCTTCTGTCTTCTCCTCTCTCTGGATGCAATTCTGTCCTCTCCTCTCTTTGAATTCCCTTCTGTGCTCTCCTCCTCTGGATTCCCTTTTTGTCTTCTCCTTTTTCTGGTTGCCCTTCTGCTCTCTCCTCTCTCTGGATGCCCTTCTGTTCTCTCCTCTCTCTGGATTGCCTTCTGTCTTCTCTCGCTGGATGCCATTCTGTCCTCTCCTCTCTTTAGATGCCTTTCTGTCTTCTCCTCTCTCTGGATGCTTTTCTGCTCTCTCCTCTCTCTGGATGCCCTTCTGTTCTCTCCTCTCTCTAAATTGCCTTCTGTCTTCTCCTCTCTCTGGATGCCATTCTGTCCTCTCCTCTCTTTGGATGCCCTTCTGTTATCTCCTATCTCTGGATGCCCTTCTTCACTCTCCTCTCTCTGGATGCCCTTCAGTACTCTCCTCTATCTGGATGTCCTTCTGTCCTCTCCTCTCTCTGGATGACATTCTTCACTCTCCTCTCTATGGATGCCCTTCTGTTCACTATTATCTAGGGATTCCCTTTTTGTCTTCTCTGCTCACTGGATGCCATTCTCTTCTCTCTTCTCACTAGATGCCCTTCTGTCCAATATTCTTTCTGGATGCCTCTCTGTACTCTCGATGCTCTGGATGCCCTTCTATTCTCCCCTATCTACGGATGCCCTTCTGTCTTCTCCGCTCTCTGTATGGCCTTCTGTCTTCTCCTTTCTCTGGATGCCATTCTGTCCTTTCCTCTCTCTCGATGCCCTTCTGTACACTCCTCTCTCAGGATGCCCTTCTGTCCTCTCCTCTCTCTGGATTCCCTTCTGTCTTCTCCTCTCTTTTGATGCCCTTCTGTTCTCTCCTCTTTCTGGATGCCCTTCTGTTCTCTACTCTCTCAGGATGCCCTTCTGTCTTCTCTTCTCTCTGGATGCCCTTCTGCTCTCACTTTCTGGATGCGCATCTGTTCTCTCCTCTATCCGAATGCCCTTCTGTCTTCTCCTCTCACCAGATGCCCTTCTGCTCTCTCCTCTCTAGGGATGCTCTTCTGTTCTCTCCTCTTTCTGGATGCCCTTCTGTCTTCTCCACTCTCTGGATGCCTTTTTGTTCTCTCCTTTTTCTGTATGCCCTTCTGTTCTCTCCTCTCTCCGGATGCCCTTCTGTCTTCTCCTCTCTGCTGATGCCCTTCTGTTCTCTCCTCCCTTTGAATGCCCTTCTGTTATCTCCTCTCTCTGGATTCGCTTCTGTCTTCTCCTTCTCTGGATGCCCTTCTGTTCTCTTCTCTTTCAGGATGCCCTTCTGTTCTCACCTCTATCTAGATGCCCTTCTGTCTTCTCCTCTCTCTGTATGGCCTTCTGTACTATTTTATGTGGATGCCCTTCTTTGTTCCCCTCTCTCTGGATGCCCTTCTGTGTTCTCCTATCTCCTGATGTGCTTCTGTCTTCTTTTTCTGGATGCCTTTCTGTCTTCTCCTCTCAGTGGATGCCCTTCTGTTCTCTTATTTCTCTGGATGCCCTTCTGTTCTCTCCTCTCTCTGGATGCCCTACTGTCTTCTCCTCTCTCTGTATGCCCTTCAACTCTCTCCTCTCTCTGGATGCCCTTCTGTTCTCTCCTTTCTCTTGATTCCCTTCTGCTTCTCCTTTCTCTGGATTCCCTTCTGTCTACTTCTCTCTCTGGATGCCTTTTGTTCTCTCCTCTCTCGGGATGCCCTTCTTCCCTCTCATCTCCCTGGATGCCCTTGTGTCTTCTCCTCCCTCTGGATGCCCTTCTGTCTTCTCCTCTCTCCAGATGCCATTCTGTCTTCTCCTCTCTCTGGATGCTTTTCTGCACTCTCCTCTCTCTGGATGCCCTTCTGTTCTCTCCTCTCTCTGGATTGACTTCTGTCTTCTTCTATCTCTGAATGCGATTCTGTCCTCTCCTCTCTTTGGATGTCCTTCTGTTGTCTCATCTCTCTGGATTCCCTTTTTGTCTTCTCCTTTTTCTGGATGCCCTTCATTACTCGCCTCTCTCTGGATGCCCTTCTGTTCTCTCCTCTATCTGGATTGCCTTCTGTCCTCTCCTCTGTCTGAATGCCATTCTGTCCGCTCTTCTCTCTAGATGCCCTTCTCTCTTCTTTTCTCTCTGGATGCTTTTCTGCTCTCTCCTCTCTCTGGATGCCCTTCTGTACTCTCCTTCCTCTGAATTGCCTTCTGTCTTCTCCTCTCTCTGAATGCCATTCTGTCCTCTCCTCTCTTTGAATGCCCTTCTGTTCTCTCCCCACTCTGGATTCTCTTTTTGTCTTCTCCTTTTTCTGGATGCCCTTTCAGTACTCTCCTCTCTCTGGATGCCCTTCTGTTCTCTCCTCTCTCTGGATTGCCTTCTGTCTTCTCCTCTCTCTGGATGCCATTCTGTCCGCTCTTCTCTCTAGATGCCCTTCTCTCTTCTTTTCTCTCTGGATGCTTTTCTGCTCTCTCCTCTCTCTGGATGCTCTTCTGTTCTCTCCTCTCTCTAAATTGCCTTCTGTCTTCTCCTCTCACTGGATGCCATTCTGTCCTCTCCTCTCTTTGGATGCCCTTCTGGTATCTCCTCTTTCTGGATGCCCTTCTCACTCTCCTCTTTCTGGATGCCCTTCTGTCCTCTCTTCTCTCTGGATGACCTTCTTCACTCTCCTCTCTATGGATGCCCTCCTGTTCACTACTCTCTAGAGATTCCCTTTTTGTCTTCTCCTCTCACTGGATGCCATTCTCTTCTCTCTTCTCTCTAGATGCCCTTCTTTCCACAATTCTTTCTGGATGCCTCTCTGTACTCTCGTCTCTCTGGATGCCCTTCTGTCTTCTCCTCTCTCTGTATGCATTTATGCTCTCTCCTCTCTCAGGATGCCCTTCTGTTCTCTCCTGTTTTCTGGATGCCCTTCTGTTCTCTCCTCCCTTTGAATGCCCTTCTGTTATCTCCTCTCTCTGGACTTGCTTCTGTCTTCTCCTTCTCTAGATTCCCTTCTGGTCTCTCCTCTTTCTGGATGCCCTTCTGTTCTCTCCCCTATCTAGATGCCCTTCTGTCTCCTCCTCTCTTTGTATGGCCTACTGTTCTATTTTATGTGGATGCCCTTCTTTCCTCTCCTCCTTTGGTCTTCAGTTGATGGTAATGAACTTCAACTGGCTTCTTGATGGCAGCATCAATCTGGTTCTTAACAAAACTTGTGAGACAGTTAAGAGCCCAAGGGCCAAAAGACAGAAGCAATAAAATACCAACAAAGGGTCCTAGTAAACTAGGCAATAGGGTAGTAAGCCAAGGTGAAGTAGAGAACCAATTTTGATACCATGACTCTTGTTCTGTGGCTCTTTTTCTTTCCTCTAAACTCATTTTGACTTTGTCCAGGCTATCTTGGACAAGGCCTGTCTTATCAGAGTAAAAGCAACATTCTTCTCTGAGGGCTACGCAGAGACCTTCTTCCTTAAAGAAGACAAGGTCAAGTCCTCTCCTGTTCTGTAACACCACCTCAGAAAGAGAAGCCACAGAGTCCTTAATGTCTTGTATCCCTTCTCTCAAATTATTTAAATCTTTATCAATAAGAGACTGAAGATGGGCATAATGATTATTGGAGGTGACTAGAGAAGCAATGCCAATACCTGCGCCAATAGCGCTGATTCCTAATATGACAGACAACGTCAGGGCTGTCAGAGGCTCTCATTTGATCCTAAGGGAAAGACCTTGATCCAGAACATTAAGAAAAGACTCTGAATTGTGAATAAAAAACGAGAGAGAATGGTAACAACTACACAATAATCTCTGGTCTTTAAAAAATCAAAATTGGAAATATATAATGTCAATCCAGTGGCACAGGCAAAATAGGTACCATTGGATGCTATGGTATATAAAAAGGTATTATGTAACATCAATGTCTGATTACCAATAGGGACCAAATCTTGGGGGGGGAAGCATAGAGGGTCCTATGCCCGAGATGGAACTAATAGTGAGACCTCCGTCAGGTGAAGTAGCCCATAATAACAAATTGCTATTATCAAAAAAGGGAGGGGTAAAAAACAGCTATTCCCTCATAAAAAGGGGGAGTAGGCGAAAAACAAATCCAATATTCTTGATATTGATATTTACTGTTATTATGAATAGCTTCAAGGGAGGCATTTGCCAGAGAAATAATTAGGTCCACAGAGCTAGGTGGGCCCGCAGGTATAGTGGGCTGAAATGAGGTAACTTGGGGGGAGGTGGGGAGAGGCAAAATGGCTGGAGAAGTAATTCCAGGCCTGGTGACAGGCTTGGCTGGTGGCCGAGGGTGCTGTATGGCAGGATTAGGGCCCACAGCAGCAACATTTTTATTAGAGATACTCTTAAGGAGCTTAATTCTAAAGATAAGTCTCGGGTCCGAGCAGTTAAGTGTAAAGGTTGAGCACTCTCTTAGACGTAGGCCCCATTCATATCCTTGGCCTGTTCAGTCTTTACTACTCCCTACATCCATAAAGGATATAAGAAGAGGGACATGCCATTTGAATTCACACCAGGATCTAAATTGTTGGGCAGTCTTAATTCCTAGTTTATCCTGTAAATATGTAGGTAGAAACTTTTTCCTTAAGGTGATACAATCCCAGGAGGAGTGGGGTCTCCAATATGCATCTCCTGTGGTTTCACAACCACGAGCTTAAGGGCTGAGGTGGCCTCAGGGGTTAAGGCACCGGGGGAGGAGGGGTCAGAATCTCCTTGAAGAATATCAAATAGCGGCTTAAGTTCTCCAGTTGTTAATTTTAGATAGGGGCACAACCAATTTATGTCTCCCAAGAGACTTTGAAAGTCATTAAGTGTTTGTAAGGAATCTTTTCTAAGTTCAATTTTTGAGAGAGAACCTTAGAGGGGTGAAGCTCAAAACCCAAGAATAAATGTGGGGGCTGTAGCTGGACCTTCTCGGGGGCAATCTGCAGCCCAAGGCCTTGGAGGGCAGTTACCAACTCCTGGCCCACCCTGGGCAAGGTGGTCTCGTCAGGGCTAGCCAGAAGAATGTCATCCATATAATGGAGAATATATAACTCTGGGTATTTAAGGTGAAAATGGTCAATTGCCTGGGCCACAAACTTTTTTTGGAGGGGACTATTGGCCCTGCCTTGAGGCAGGACCCTCCACTGAATTCATGGAGATGGCCCAATGCAATTAACAACAGGAAGGCTACAGGCAAAACATTTACAATCCTCTGGGTGTAAGGGGATGCAGAAAAAACAATCTTTCAAATCAATAACCATCTTGTTTGAACTCTTAGGTATTGCCACGGGTAGGGGAGGCCAGGCTGGAGGGCTCCCATTGGGACCATAGTCTTATTAATTTCTCTGAGGTCCTGGATCAGTCTCCATCTGCCCCCTTTCTTTTGTATCACAAAATGGGTGTATTCCAAGGGGAGATGTAGGGTTCAATGTGGCCAGCATCTAATTGTTCCTGCACCAACTGCATGGCGGCTAAAAGTTTATGTTGAGGGAGGGACCATTGGTTGACCCAGACAGGGGAATCTGACTTCCAGGTGATCTTATCTGTCTTGCGTGCAGCTGGAGCAATGGTCCTTAAGAAAAATTTGAATCATAACCTAGTCCTGAGCGTGAGGTCTTTGGTGTAACAGCAATTGGGGTGGGGATCCCTTGGTTGCATCTGCCCAAGCCTTGTCCAGGGATGAACACCTCATCCAGCATCTGGTGGGTAACAACTGCAGAGGGGCTAAATATAAGAACTCCCATTTGACTCAATATATCTCGACCCCATAAGTTTATAGGGAGTCCAGGTACAATGAATGGTCTAACATGTCCAGTATTACCCTCAGGATCCTCTCAAGTGAGCAACTGGGAGCTTTGAAGAGTGTTGATGGGCTGGCCACTGCCTTGAAGGTGAGTTAAAGAAGGCTGACAGGGCCAAGAGGAGGGCCAAGAGGCCTGTGAAATAACTCTGGAGTCCACTCCTGAGTCAAGTATGCCCTCAAAGTTTTTGCCATTAAGTTTCAGTTTTAATTGTGTGCACTCTTGTGAGAGTCTTTAGACCCAATAGACATCAGAAAACTCAGGGCTGGAAGCACCCCGGGATGGGCCCAAGGAAGGTGTGGAGGTGTCTACTGGAAGGGGAAAGGCCTGTGCAAGGCACTGTCATTGGCGAATGTGAAGGGGCCCTCTAGAACTAGTGGCCAATACTTTAATTTCTTCAGAGTAATCGTTATCAATGATTGAAGGGAAAATGGTAATGCCTTGGAGTGTGGCAGATGTACTGCCCAAGATAAGATAATAAGTCTGAGGTGGGGGAGGCCCAAAGACACCATTAGGGATCATCTGAACTCCTCCTCCAGCTTCTAATATTGTATTGGATGAGTCACAGAGGTCCAATCCTGCACTCCCTGGAGTAGCCCTACAGAGGGTTGTGGCTGGTTTGGGAGCTGTTGATGGAAGGTTTGATGTGGCCCTGCCTGGCTGTTTCCTGCGGCTGGCAGGAAGGAGACTGGCTAAGAGGTCTGGGTCTGGCTCCTTATCCTGTTTCCCTGAAGGGGAGGGAGAGGTTGGCCAAAATATTAGTTTTGGAACGGCAGGCAGTAGCCCAATATTTGCCTAGCTTGCAGCGAGGGCAAGGAGTCATTGGAAGTGAATGCTCTCCCTTCCATTTAGGTGGGGGCTGAGCCATGGGGTTACCCTGAGGGCACTGTTTAGCAAAATGGCCCAGGTGACCACATCTAAAACAGGTGGATAAATTTGCCCCACCACTATTAGCTGTAGTGGCCGCTCCCTCAGCCAGATTGATGGCTTGTGAGACTTTCTGGGCAAAGGGATCTACATCCTTACAGATATGAATCATCTCATCCAAATCTTTATTTTTATATTTCACTCGAAGGGCAGCCCTACAGGCAGAGTTAGCAATTTCATAAGCAAGCTGGTGAAGAAGTTTATTGTCTCCCTGGCCAGGTCCCAAGGATCTTTCAGTTGCCTCCAGGAGGTGGGCAACAAATTCTGAAAATTCTTCTTGATTGCCCTGAATGATCTTGGTCAAGGGAGAAAGGACAGAGCCTTTCATGGGAATGGCTCTCCAGGCACTCATAGCTGCTGAGGAAGACTGAGCCAAGAGACCCAAAGAAAATTTTTGCTGTATTTGGTTAGAGGCATATTTCCCTCAACCTAGGAGTTTATCAAGTGTCCATTTATTGGAGGGTGAGCATGAGCTTGAGAGATTGACTTGTGCCTGAGACCTGCAATGAACTGTCCAATCAGCCTGCCAGGAGAGAAATTGTCCCTGAGTTAATATGGCCTGGGCAACTGTCAACCACTCATTGGGTGTTAAATATCCACCTGCCCAAAGGCTTTCAAGAAGGGAAAGAGTGAAGGGAGCATTGGGCTCATAATTCCTAACAGCCGTATTTTATTTTTCTAACTGTTTAAAGCGGAGTTTTTTAAAGATTTTAGGATTCTCCATAGGGCACACATTTCATTTTCTGTCACGACTCTGCCCTCATCCCTGCTTCCACCTTCTGGCTCTGTTTCATCCTCATCTCCAGAAGATGGCCTCTGTCCCCAATTGGGGGCAAGAAGGCTGGGGAGGTTTATGAGGGGACCATGAAGAGGAAGGGGGCATGGGGCATGAGGAGGAAGAAGGAGCGGCAGGCATGTGGCTGTGTGAACACTGAGCACTAGACCAGGAAGGGGGAGGGAGTGGCGGGGTCTGTGAGGAGCTAGAATCAGGAGCCGCAGGTGTCTGAGGAGGGATACCCTGAGAGCGAGTGACAGGGGAAACCAAACATTGAGAGTCCTGCTCAGGGGAGGACGAACAAAGGGCTGAGAGCCGTGAAATTTGCTCCTGAAGGTTGAGGATGTCTGCCAATTCATGGACCTGAGAAGAAAGGTAGGTCTTCTTGTCAGAGAGAGAAACAGGCAGGGTAGCAGGGAAAGTCAAAAGGGCAGACGTAGGAAGTGATGTGGAGACCGGGGGAACTGGCATTAGGATGGGAACTGCTGTAGTGCCAGAATCCAAAGGCTCTGATTCAGAAGCGTCAGCTGTGGCTGGAAGGGTGGTGGCAGGGTGCGCTGAGGCTGTGGCTAAAGGGGTGAGGGCAGAGACAATGCAAGTCGGGCGGGAAGGGGGCAAGTGCTGTGTATCAGCTGCGGCAGTGTGGTAGATGGAGGTAGGGGTGGCGGGAACTCCAAGAGGCTGGGGAAGGCGAGCATAGAGGTGGGGGCTTCCGAAGAACAGGATTACAGTAGGAAGTTTGAGAATGAGAGATGTAAGGGTTGCCAGTGGCTAAAGGCACATAATGTGTGGGCAAAGGTGCAATTGAAACAGAACTATGACAAGGGCGCATAGGCGAGGCTGGGGTTGAGGAATCCAAAGCTGACAAATCAGGATAAATATGTGGAGAATCAGATGAGGAGGGAAGCTGAGACTCATGAGGCATATCAACAAGTGTAAAAGGAACAGAAGCCTGAGATGTCGGGCAGGAGAAACCATCGGAGCCAGGATGTGATTGTGATAAGCAGCATTCTGTGACCGACAAGAGCTGTTGTTTACCTGAGTTTCTGTCAGCATCCTCAATAATGTCCCTAATAATACCCCAAAATGAGAAAATTGTTGGATTAACTGCACCATCACCTTCATATTTAACTTTGATTTAGTTCATGACCCAAGATGAAGCTGCAGGGGACATTGTGCAGGTGGGGAGAGGTAAGGGTAAGGGTAAGAGGTGAGGTTCCTGGCTTCTGAAAGTACACAACATAAATGTCCTTCCCACTGTCCAACACAGAGACCTCCTTCCCACCATCAATCACAGGGATGTCCTCTCTAGTGTCCATCAAAGTGATGTTCTTTTCACTGTCCACCACAGGGACGTCCTCCCCACTTTCCACAACAGGGATATTCTTTTCACTGTCCAACACAGGGACATCCTCCCCAGTGCCCACCACAAGAACGTACTAGCCACTGTCCACAACAGGGACGTCCTACCCATGTCTACCACATGGAAGTCCTCTCAAATCTCCACCACAGGTAGGTCCTCTCCACTGTCCACCACAGGGACATCAAACCCACTGTCCACCACAGAAATATACTCCCTACTGTCCACAACAGTGATGTCCTTCCCATTGTACACCACAGAGACGTTCTACCCACTGCCCTCCACAGGGACATCCTACCCACTGTCTACCACAGGGATGTCCTTCCCACTGTCCACCAAAGTGATGTTCTTCCTACTGTCCACCAAAGGTAGATCTTTCAACTGTCCACCACAGAGACATCCTCCCTACTGTCCATCACAGGGACATCCTCCCCACTGACCACAACAAGGACGTCCTTCATACAGTCCACCATAAGAATTCCTCATTGTTGTCCACCAAAGGGACGTCCTACCCACTGTCCACCACAGGGACATCCTCCAAATTGTCCACCACAGTGACATCCTTTTCACCGTTCACCACTGAGACATCTTATCCAGTTTGCACAACAGGGACATTTTCCTGTGCACAACAGGGATATCCTCACCACTGTGTACCACATGGATATCCTCCTTTGCACACCAGGGATGTCAGTCACACCCTCCACCCAGAGTTATCCTCTGCTCACTCTACGACAGGGACATCCTCCCCACTATCCACCAAAGAAACATCTTTTCCACTATTCACCACAGAGATGTCATCCCAAATGTCCAACACAGAAAAGTCCTCTTTCTTTCCCACTGTCCACCACAGGGATGTTCTTCCCCCAGTCCACCACAGGGATGTCCTCCCCATTGTCAACAACCTGGATGTTCTTTCCACTGTTCACCACAAGGAGGTGCTTCCCAATATCGACAACAGAGACATCCTCCCCTGTGTCCATCACAGGACCATACTACACACTGTCTACCACAGGGACATACTACCCACTGTCTACAACAAAATGGTCCTCTCCAAGGTCCACCACAGAGACATCTTTTCAACGGTCCACCACAGAAATATTCTTCCCACTGTCCACAACAGGGACCTCCTTCCCAATGTCCACCACAGGGAGGTCCTCTGTACTGTCCATCAAAGAGATGTCCTTTCCACAATCCACCACTGGGACATCCTCCCCACTGTCCACCACAGTTAGGTCCTCCCAACTGTCAACCACAGAGACGTTTTTTCCACAGTCCACCAAACAGATGCCCTTCCCACTGTCCACCACAGGGATATCCTCCTGTGTCCTACAAGGACATCCTTACCACTGTCCACAACATGGTTGTCCTCAACAATATGCACTACAGGGAAGTCCTCACTGCCGTACACCACACAAATATCCTCTGCACTGTAAACCACAGGGACATCCTACCCACTGTCCACCACAGGCAGGTCCTCCCCTCTGTCCACCACAGGGACATCCTTCTGTCTGTCCACCACAATGATGTCCCCTCCACTGTCCTCCAAAGGGACGTCCTTCCCACTGTCAACAACAAGGATATCATTTCAACTTTCCACCGAAGGGAAGACCTCTTCACTGTCTACCACAGGGATGTTCTTCCCACTGTACACCACAGGGACATCCTCTTGTGAACAACAGGTATGTTCTTACCACTGTCCAACCCAGAGATTTCTTATGCACTCCCCACTACAAGTACATCCTTTTCACTGTCTACCAAAGAGACATTTTCTTGTGCACCACATGAGCATTGTCCTTACTGTCCAAAAGGCTGTCATCCACAGTGTCCACCACAGTGACATCCTCTCAACTCTCCAACACAGGGACATCCTCCCAACTGTCCAAAACACGGATGTCCTCTCAACTATCAAACACAGCGAAGTCCTTCCCACTGTAAACAACAGGGACATCCTCCCCACTGTACACCACAGGGACATCCACCTGTGCACAACAGGGATATCCTAACCACTGTCTACCACAGGGATGTCTTCCCCACTGTCTACAACAGGGATGTCCTTCCCATTGTACACCACATGGACATCCTCTAGTTGTCCAAAAAAAGAACTTCCTTTCAACAGTTAACCACAGGGACACCTTCCTAACTGTCCACCACACAAATATGTTCCCCACTATCCACTACAGAAACATCCATCCTACTGTACACAACAGGGATATACTCCACACCTTCCTCCAAAAGGATGTTCATCCCAATGTTCACAACAGAAATGACCTACACATGGTCCACCACAGGGATATACTCCCAACTCTCCACCACAAGGAGTTCCTCCCCAACGTCCACCACAGGGTCCTTCTTCTCACTGTCCACCAAAGGGACATCCTTCCTATTATCCACAACACAGACATCTTCCCCACTGTCCACCACATGGACATCCTTCCCACTGTCCACCACAGGGATGTCCTACCCCACAGTCCACCAGAGTGTGGTCCTCCCCACTGTCCACCACAAGAACATCCTCCTGTGCACAAGAGGGATTTCCTAACCATTGTGCACCACAGGGACATATTTTGCATTTTCCACCACAGGGACGTCATTTCTACTGTCCACAAATGTGAGGTTCTCCCTGCTGTCCACCACAAGGGCATCCTTACAACTATCCATGACAGGGTTGTTCTCACCACTGTCCACCATGGGTATGTCCTTCCCATTGTTCACTAGAGGGACATCTTCCCCAATGTGCACAAAAGAGACATCCTTTTACTGTCCACCACAGGGATGCCCTTCCCACTGTCCACCACAGAGAGCACCTCCCTGCTCTCCACCAAAGGGACAGTCTTCCCACTGTCCACCATAGATTGTCCTTTCCACTCTTCACCACAGGTACATCTTCTCCACTGTCCATCAGAGAGGAAAGTCCTTCCCTCTGTCCACCACATGGAGTTCCTCCCTAATGACCACCAGAGGGACATCCTTTCTACTGTTCACCACAAGGAGGTCTTTCCCAATGTCCACAACAGGGACATCCTTCCCACAGTCCACAACATATATTTCCTTCCAATATCAACCACAGAGACCTCCTTCTCACTGTCCACCACAGGGAAATGCTCTATACTGTCCACCACAGGTATGTCCCTTACACTGTCCATCAGAGTAATGTCCTCTGCCCTGTCCACAACAGGCATATCATTTCCATGGTCCACCACAGGGACCTCCTTCCCACTGTACACCACAGGGGAGTCCGCTCTACTGTCCACCACAGGGATGTCCTTTCCACTATTCATCAAAGCGATGTTCTCCACACTGTCCACAACAGGCATGTCTTTCCCACTGTCCAGCAAAGAAAGGTACACCCTGCTGTCCACAACAGGAACGTACTTCCCAATGTTCACTAAATGATGTCCTTCTGTATGTCCACCAGAGAGACGTCCTTCCCACTGTTCACCACATGGTGTTTGTCCCCACTGGACACGCGAGGGAAATGCTTCCCACTGTCCACCACACAAAAGTCCTTCCAAATGTCCACAACATGGACGTCCTTCCCACAATCCAAAACATAAATGTCCTCCCCACTGTCCAACAAATAGACTTACTTCCCACTGTGCACAACAGAAAGATCCTCTCTACTCTCCACCAGAGGAATGTTCTTACCACTGTTCACCTAAGTGACGTCCTCCTCTTTGTCCACAAGGCGGACATTCTTCTCACAGTTCACTAGAAGAGGTCTTTCCCAATGTCCACAACAGAGATGTTCTTCCCACAGTTTACAACATAAATGTCCTTCCCACTGTCCACCACAGGGAAGTCTTCTCTACTGTCCATCTAAGTGATGTCCTTTCCACTGTCCACCACAGGGATGTCCTCTCAATTGTTCAGAACAGGCATGTCCTTCCCACTGTCCACCACAGAAAGGTACACCCGGATGTCCACAACAGAAACGTACTTCCCAATGTCCACTAAATGATGTTCTTTCCTATGTCAACCACAGAGACATCCTTAAACTGTCCACGAGAAGGGCATGATTTCCACTGTTCAGCACTCAGAGGTCCTTCCCAATGTCCACAACATTGACGTCCTTCCCACAATCCACAACATAAATATCTTCCCCACTGTCCAACACATGGACCTTCTTCCCACTGTTCACCACAGAAAGGTCCTCTCTACTGTCCACCACATGGATGTCCTTACCACTGTCCAAACCAGTGACATCCTCCCCACTGTCCACAACAGTGATGTCCTTCCCACTGTTCACAAAAGAAAGGTCTTCCCCACTGACCACCACAGGGATGTCCTTCTCACGGTCCACCTAAGTGATGTCTTCACCTCTGTCCACAAGAGGGACATTCTTCCCAAAGTTCACCACAAGGAGGTATTTCCTAATGTCCACAACAGAGGCATTCTTCCCACAGTCCACAACATAAAAGTCCTTCCCACTGTCCACCACAGGGACCTCCTTCGCACTGTCCACCACAGTGACATCCTCCCCAGTGTCCACCACAGGAACATACTACCCACTGTCCACCAGAGATATGTCCTACCCGCTGTCCACCACTGTTACATCCTTTCCACTTTCCACCATTAGGAGGTCCTCACCACTGTCCACCACAGAAAAATCCTTTCCACTGTTCGACACAGGGACGTCCTTCCCAATATCCACGACTGGGAGGTCCTCACCACTGTCCACAACAGGGACGTCCTTTCCACTGTCCACCACAGAAACATACTCATCACTGTTTATCACAGAGACATCTTTACCACTGTCCAACACAGAGAAGTACTCCCTGCTGTCCACCACAAGGACGTCCTTCACACTGTCCACCACAGGGAGAACCTCACCACTGTCTACAACAGGGACGTCCTACCCATTGTCCACCACATGGACATCCTTTCACTGTCCACAAAAAGGACTTCCTTCCCACTGATTACCACAAGGACCTCTGCCTAACTGTCCACCACACAAATATGCTCCCAACTGTCCACTATAGAAACATCCATCCCACTGTACACAACAGGGAATTACTCCCCACTGTCCTTCACAAGGACGTCCATCACAGTGTCCACAAGAGAATGGTCCTACCCACTGTCCACCACAGGGACATCTTACCTACTGTCCACCCCAAGGAGTTCCTCCCCAACAGTCCACCACAGGATCATTCTTCCCACTGTCCACCACAGGGACATCCTCCTGTGTACTACAAGGACATCCTTACCACTGTCCACAGCATGGTTGTTCTCAACAATATGCACTACATGGAAGTTATCACCACAGTCCACCACAAGAATATCCTCTGCACTGTAAACCACAGGGACATCCTACCCACTGTCCACCACAGGGAGGTCCTCCCCTCCGTCTACCACAGAGACAACCTTCTGCCTGTCCACCACATTGTCGTCCTCAACATTGTCCTCCAAAGGGACGTCCTTCCCACAGGCGACCACAAAGATGACATTTCAATGGTCCATCACAGGGAAGTCCTCTTCACTGTCCACTACAGGGATGTCCTTTCCACTGTACACCACAGGGACATCCTCATGTGCACAACAGTGATGTCCTCACCCTTGTGCACCACAGGAACGTCTGCCTTTGCACACCAGGAATGGCCTCACCACAGTTTACCCCAGAGATGTCCTCTGCACACTCCAAGGCAGGGACATCATATCCAATGTCCACCAAAGGACATTCTCCTTTGCACCATAGAAACTTCCTCAACACTCTCCACCAAAGGACGTCCTCCCCATTGTCCACCAAATGAACGTATTCCCCAAAGTCCACTAAAAAGAAGTCCTTTCCACTGTCCACAACAGGGACGTCCTTCCCACTGTCCACCACAGAGTTCCTCCCAGCTCTCCACCACAGGGATGTCCTTCTCACTGTTCACCACAAGTACATCCTCCCCACTGTGCACAACAAGGACATCCTCCCATGCACAACAGGGATGTTCTCACCCTTGTGCACCACAGGAACATCTTCCTGTGCACACCATGGATGTCCACACCACTGTCTACCCCAGAGATGTTCTCCGCACAATCCACAACAGGGACATCATTCCCAATGTCTACCAAAGGGACATTCTCCTTTGCCCCAAAGAAACATCATCACCACTGTCCACCACAAGACATCCTGACCACAGTTAACCACAGGGACGTACTCCCCACTGTCCACCTAAGGGAAGTCCTCTCCTCTGTTTACAGCAGGGATGTCCTTCCAACTATCCACCACAGGGTGTCCTTCCCACTGTCCACAAGAAAGACATCCTTCCAACTGTCTACCACAGGGATTTATTCCCCAGTGTCACCCAAAGGGACGTCCTCCCCACTTTTCACCACAGGGATGTTTTCCACACGGTCCAACACAGGGGTGTCCTCACCAAGGTCATCTACAGGGACATCCTTCCTACTGTCCACCACAGGGAGGTCCTCACCACTGTCCACAACTTGGATGTCCTTCTTACTGTAAAACAAAGAAATGTCCTTCCCACAGTCCACCACAGGGACGTCTTTCCATCTGTCGACTACATTGAAATCCATCCCACTGTCCACCACAGGGAAGTCCTCGCAACCATCCTCCACAGGGAGGTCCTCCCCATAGTCCACGACACGGATGTCCTCCACAGTGTAATCCACAGGCATGTCCTCCTCAGTGTGCACTACAGTGAAGTACTCACCACTCTATACCACAGGGATGTCCTTCCCATTGACCACCTCAGTGACTACCTCCAACTTTCCATCACAGGGATATCCTACCCACTGTCCACCACAGAAAGGTTCTCCCTGCTGTCCACCACAGGGACATCCTTACCACTATTTACCACAGGGTCATCCTCACCAATGTCCACCAGTGGGAAATCCTTCCCACTGTTCACCACAGAAACATCCTTTCCACTGTGGACCACAGTGACATTCTTCTGTGCATAACAGAAATGTTCTTACCACTGTCCATTGCAGAGATGTCCACTGCACTCTCCACTCAAGGCAAATACTTCCCACTGTCCACCAAAAAGACGTTTTCTTGTGCACCACAGGAACATCCTCCCCACTGTCCACAATGTCATGATCACCACTGTCCACCACAGTGATGTGCTCTGCACTCTCCAAAACAGGAACATCATTCCCAAGGTCCACCAAAATAGTGTTTTCCTGTGCACCACAGAAATGTCCTCCCCACTGTTCACCACAGGGATGTCCTCATCACTGTCCAACACAGGGATCCCAACTAACCAACACAGAGTGCTCCTCTTCACTGTCCACCACAGAGATGTCCTTCCCACTGTCCACCACAGAGAGTTCCTCCCAGCTGTCCACCACAGGGATGTCCTCCCAACTGTCCAACTGAGGGATATCCTTCCCACTGTGCACCACAAGGAGGTCTTTCCCAATGTGCACAAAAGTGACATCCTTTTTAAAATCCACAACATAAACGTCTTTCAAACTTTCCAGAACAGGGATATCCTTCTTACTGTCTACCACAGGGAGGTCCTCTCTACTGTCCACCACAGTGATGTCCTTTCTCCTGTCCACCACAGGGACATGCTTCTCAGTGTCCAGCACAAGGATATCCTTCCCACTGTACAGCACAGCAACCACCCCTCCACTGTCCACCAGGGGAATGTCCTACACTTGGTCACCCACAGGGACATCCTGCCCAATGTTCACAACAGAGATGTTCTCAACAATGTCCAACATACAGTTCTCCTCAGAACTTTTCACGAACGGGACATCTTTTTCCTGTCAAACCTAGACATCCACTGGACTGTCCAGCACAGAGATGTTTCCCACTGTCCACAACAGGGGCGTCCTCATCAATGTCCACAGCAGGGGTGTGATTTTCCATAGTTCAAAACAGAAACATTCCTTCTGTCTTCTCCTCTCTCTAAATGTCCTTCTGCTCTCTCCTCTGTCTGGATGCCCTTCTGTTCTCTCCTCTCTCTGGATTCCCTATTTTTCTTATCCACTCTCTGGATGCCCTTCTGTTCTCTCCTCTCTCTGGATTCCCTATTTTTCTTCTCCTCTCTCTGGATGCCCTTCTGTCATTTCCTGTCTCTGGATGACCATCTGTCTTCTCCTCTCTCCTGATGCCCTTCCGTTATCTCCTCTCTCCGAATGTCCTTCTGTTCTCTCCTCTCTCTGGATTCACTTCTGTCTTCTCCTTCTCTGGATGCCCTTCTGTTCTCTCCTCCATCTAGATGACCTTCTGTCTTCTCCTCTCTCTGTATGGCCTTCTGTACTATTTTATGTGGATGCCCTTTTTTCCTCTCCTCTCTCTGGATGCCCTTCTTCTCTCTCTTCTCTGTGGAGGAAATTCTGTTCTCTCCTCTCTCTGGATGCCCTTCTCTCTACTCCTCTCTCATGAAGCCCTTCTGTCTTCTCCTATTTCTGGATGCCCTTCTGTTCTCTGCTCTCCCTAAATGCCCTTCTGTATTCTCCTCTCTCCCTATTCCCTTCTGTTCTCTCATGTCTCCCGATGCCCTTCAATCCTCTTCTTTCTCTGTATGTCCTTCACTCTTCTTCTCTCTCTGGATGGGCTTCTGTTCTCTCCTCCCTCTGGATTCTCTCCTGTACTATCATCTCTGTAGATGTTCTTCTGTTCTATCTTCTCTCGGGATGTCCTTCTGTCCTCTTGTCTCTCTGGACGCCCTTCTGTCTTCTCCTTTCTCTGGTTGCCCTTCTGTTCTCTCCTCTCTCTGGACGCCCTTTTGTCCTCTCCTCTCTCTGCATACCCTTCTATTCTATCCTCTCTCTGGATGCCGTTCTGTTCTCTCCTCTTTCTAGATGCCCTTGTGTCCTCTCTATGGATGCCCTACTGTTCTCTCCTCTCTCTGGATTCCCTTCTGTCTTCTCCTCTCTCTCTGGATGACCTTCTGTTCTCTTTTCTCCCTGGATGACCTTCTGTCCTCTCCTCTCTCAGGATGCCCATCTGTCCTCTTCTCCATCTAGATTCCTTCTCTCTTCTCCTCTATCCAGATGCCCTTCTGTTCTCTCCTCTCTCTGGAAGCACTTCTGTCTTCCCTGCTCTCTGGATGCCCTTTTGTTGTCTCCTCTCTCTAGATACCCTTCTGTTCTCTCTTCTATCTAGATGCCCTTCTGTTCTCTCCTCTATGTAGATGCCCTTCTGTCTTCTCCTCTCTCTGTATGGCCTTCTTTACTCTTTTCTGTGGATGCCCTTCTGCCCTCTCCTCTCTCTGGATGCCCTTCTTTTCTCTCTTCTCTCTGAAGGCCATACTGTCCTCTCCTCTATCTGGATGTTCTTCTGTCTTCTATTTCGCAATGCCCTTTTGTCTTCTACTCTTTCTGGATAACCTTCTGTTCTCTGCTCTCTCTACATGCCCTTTTGTCCTCTATTGTCTCTGGATGCACTTATGTTCTCTCCTTTTTCTGGATTCTCTAATGTTCTATCATCTCTCTGAATGTGCTTCAGTTCTCTTTTTTCTCAGGATGTCCTTATGTCCTCTCCTGTCTCTGAATGCCCTTCTGTCTTCTCCTTTCTCTGGATGCCCTTCCGTTCTATCCTCTCTCTGAATGCCGATTTGTCCTCTCCTCTCTCTGGATACCCTTCTGTTCTCTCCTCTCTCTGGATGCCCTTCTGTTCTCTCCTCTCTTTGGATTCCCTGCTATCTTCTCCTCTATCTTGTTGATCTTCTGTTCTCTCTTCTTCCTGGATGCCCTTCTGTTCTCTCCTCTCTCTTTATGCCCTTCAGGACTCTCCTCTCTCTGGATGCCCTTCTGTTCTCTCCTCTCTCTGGATGGCCTTCTGTCTTCTCCTCTCTCTGGATGCCCTTCTGTTCTCTCCTCTCTCTGGATGCCCTTCTGTCTTCTCCTCTCTCCCTATGCCCTTCTGTCCTCTCCTCTCTCTGGATGCATTCCTGTCTTCTCCTCTCTCTAGATGCCCTTTGTTCTCTCCTCTCTCGGGATGCCCTTATTCCCTCTCCTCTCTCTGGATGCCCTTCTCTATTCTCTGACCTTTGGATGCCCTTCTGTCCTCTCCTCTCTCTGGATGCCCTTCTTTCTTCTCCTCTCTCCCTATGCCGTATGTTCTCTCGTCTCTCTGGCTTCTCTTCAGTCTTCTCCTCTCTCTGGATGCTGTTCTGTTCTCTCCTCTCTCTGGATGCCCTTCTGTTCTCTCCTCTCTCCAGATGCCCTACTGTCTTCTTCTCTCTGGATGCCCTTTTGTTCTCTTTTCTCTCTGGATGCCCTTATGTTCTCTCTTCTGTCTCTGGGTGTTCTTCTGTCTTCTTCAATCTCTGGATACTGTTCTATTTTCTACTCTTCCTGGATGCCCTTCTGTTTTCTCTGCTCTCTGAATGCCCTTATGTTCTCTCTCTGTGGATGTGTTTCTGTATTCTCCGCTCTCTGCATGCCCTTCTGTTCTCTCTTTTCTCTGGATGCTCTTCTGTCCTCTCCTCTCCATGGATGCCTTTTTGTCTTCTCCTCTCTCTTGATGGCTTTCTGTTCTCTCCTCTCTCTGGATCCATTCTGTCCTCTCCTCTCTCTGGATGCCCTTCTTCACTCTCCTCTCTCTGGATGCCCTTCTGTCCTCTCTTCTCCCTGGATGCTGTTTTGTCCTCTTTTCTCTCTGGATGCCCTTCTGTTCTCTCGATTCTCTCGATGCCCTTCAGTCTTCTACTCTCTCTGGATGCCCGACAATTTTCTCCTTACTCTGGATATCCTTCTGTCTTCTCATGTCTCTTAATGCCCTTCTGTTATCTTCTCTCACTGGATGCCATCCTGTACTCTCCTCTCCTTGGGTGCCCTTCTGTTTTCTTCTCTCTCCAGATGCCCTTCAGTCCTCTTCTCTCTCTGCATGTCCTTCAGTCTTCTGCTTTCTCTAGATGGGCTTCTGTTCTCTCCTCTTTCTGGATTATCAAATGTTCTATCATCTATCTGAATGGGCTTCTGTTCTCTCTTCTTTCAGGATGTCCTTATGTACTATCATCTCTCTGAATGCCCTTCTGACTTCTCCTTTCTCTGGATGACCTTCTGTTCTATCCTGTCTCTGGATGCCCTACTGTTCTCTCCTCTCTCTGTATTCCCTTTTTGTCTTCTCCTCTCTCTGGATGCTCTTCTCTTCTCTCCTATCTCAAGATGCCCTTGTGTCCTCTATTCTCTCTGGATATCCTTCTGTTCTCTCGTCTTTCTGGATTCCCTTTTGTGCTCTCCTCTTTGATGATGCCCTTCTGTCCTCTCCTCTCTCTGGATGCCCTTCTGTCTTCTCCTCTTTCCTTATGCTCTCCTTTCCCTCGATTCTCTCGATGCCCTTCAGTTTTCTCCTTTCTCTGGATGCCCAACAATTTTCTAATCACTCTAGATATTCTTCTGTCATCTTCTCTCTCTAGATGCCCTTCTGTTCGCTCCTCTCACTGGATGCCATTCTGACCTATCCTCTCTCTGGATGCCCTTCGGTCCTCTTCTCTCTCTGGATGTTTTTCAGTCTTCTGCTCTCTCTGGATGGACTTCTGTTCTCTCCTCTTCCTGGAGTCTCTCCTGTACTCTCATATCTCTGGATGCCCTTATATTCTCTCTTCTTTTGGCATGTCCTTCTGTCATCTCCTCTCTCTGGAAGCCCTTCTTTCTTCTTCTCTCTCTGGATGCCATTCTGTGTTCTCCTTTCTTTGGATGCCCTTATGATCTCTCCTCTCTTTGGATTCCCTTCTGTCTTCTCCTCTCTCTGGATGCCCTAATGCTCTCTCATCTCTGAATGTCCTTCTGTCTTCTCCTCTCTCTGGATGCCTTTCTGTTCTCTCTTCTCTCCGGATGCCCTTCTGTTCTCTCCTCTCTCTGATGCGCTTCTGTTCTCCCTTCTCTGTGGATGCCCTTCTGTCCTCTCCTCTCTCTGGGTGCCCTTCAGTTCTCTCCTCTTTCTTGATGCCATTCTGTTCTCGCCTCTCTCTGTATGCTTTATTTACTCTCCTCTATCTCAATGCCCTTTTGTCTTCTCCTCTCTCTGGATGCCTTTCTGTATTCACATCCCTATGGATGCCCTTCTGTTCTCTCCTCTATCTGGATGCCTTTCTGTCTTCTCCTCTCTCTGGATGTCCTTCTGTTGTCTCCTTTCTCTGGATGCCCTTCTGTTCTCTCCTCTCCCTGGATGCCCTTTTGTTCTCTCCTCTTTCTCGATACCCTTAATTTCTCTCCTCTCTCTGTATGCCCTTCTTTACTCTCCTCTCTCTGGATGCCCTTCTGTCTTCTCCTCTCTCTGGATGCCATTCTGTCATTTCCTCTCTCTGGATGCCCTACTGTACTCTTCTCTCTCTGGATTTCTTTCTGTCCTCTCATATCACTGGTTTAGATTCTGTTTTCTTCTCTCTCTAGATTATCTTCTGTCATCTCCTCTCTCCAGATGCCCTTCTGTTCTCTCCTCTCTCTGGATGCCCTTCTGTCCTCTCCTCTCTTTGGATGCCCTCATGTTGTCTCCTATCTCTCGATGCTCTTCTGTTCTTCCCAATCTGTGGATGACCTTCTGTCCTCTCCTCTCTCTACATGCCTTTCTGTATTCTCCTCTCGCTGGATGCACTTGTGTCCTCTCCTCTCTTTTTATGCCCTTCTGTTCTCTCCTCCATCTGGATTCCATTCTGTCCTCTCATCTCTCTGAATGTCCTTCTGTCTTCTCCTCTCTCTGGATGACCTTCTGATCTCTCCTCTCTCCGGATGCTTTTCTGGCTTATCTTCACTCTGGATGCCCTTTTATCTTCTCTGCTCTCTGGATATCGTTCTATTCTCTACTCTCTCTGGAAGCCCTTCTGCCTTCTCTGCTCTCTGTATGCCCGTCTGTTCTCTCCTCTCTGTGCATGCCCTTCTGAACTCTCATCTCCATGGATGCCCTTCTGTTCTCTCCTCTATCTGGATGCTCTTCTGTCCTCTCCTCTCTCTGGATGCCCTTCGGTACTCACTTCTCTCTTGATGCCCTACTGTTCTCTCCTCTCTCTGAATTCCCTTTTTATCTTTCCTATCTCTGGATGCACTGCACTTTTCTCCTCTCTCAAGATGCCCTTGTGTCCTCTAATCTCTCTGGATATCCTTCTGTTCTCTCATCTCTTTGGATTCCCTTTTGTGCTCTCCTCTGTCTGTATGCCCTTCTGTCCTCTTCTCTCTCTAGATGCCCTTCTGTCTTTTCTTCTCTCCCTATGCCCTTCTGTTCTCTTGATTCTCTCAATGCCCTTCAGTCTTCTACTCTCTCTGGATGCCCGACAATTTTATCCTTACTCTGGAAATCCTTCTGTCTTCTAATCTCTCTAAATGCCCTTCTGTAATCTCCTCTCACTGGATTCCATCCTGTCCTCTCCTCTCCCTGGATGCCCTTCTGTCTCCTCCTCTCCGGATGCCCTTCAGTCCTCTTCTCTCTCTGGAAGTCCTTCAGTCTTCTACTCTCTCTGGATGGCCTCCTCTCCTCTTTCTGGATTCTCTCCTGTAGTCTCATCTCTCTGGATGCCCTTCTGTTCTCTTTCATTTGGGATGTCCTTCTGTCCTCTCCTCACTCTGGATGCCCTTCTGTCTTCTCCTTTTTTGGATGCCCTTCTGTTTTCTCCTCTCTGTATGCCCTTTTTCCCTCTCCTCTCACTGGATATTTTTCTGTTATGTCCTCTCTCTGTATGCTCTTCTGTTCTCTCCTTTTTCCGGATGCCCCTGTGTCCTGTTCTCTCTCTGGATGCCATTTCTGTCCTCTTTTCTCTCTGAATGCCCTTGTGTCTTCTCCTCTCTCTGGATGCCCTTCTGTTCTCTTCTCTCTCTGGATGATCTTCTGTTCTCTCATCTCTCTTTATGCCCTTGTGTCTTCTCCTCTCTCTGGATGCCCTTCTGTCTTCTCCTTTCTCTGGATTGCCTTCTGTCCTCTCCTCTCTTTTGATGCCCTTCTGTTTTCTCCTGTCATCCGATGCTCTTCTATTCTCTCTTCTTTCTGGATGCTCTTCTGTATTTTCCTCTCTCTGGATTCTCTTCTTTACTCTCCTCTCTCTAGATGCCATTCTGTCTTATCCTCTCTCTGGCTGCACTTCTCTCCTCTCCTCTCTATGGATGCCCTTCTCTCCTCTCCTCACTTTGGATGCCCTTATGTTGTCTCCTCTCTCTCAATGCTCTTCTGTTCTTCCCAATCTGTGGATGCCCTTCTGTCCTCTCCTCTCTCTTAATGCGCTTCTATTCTCTCATCTTTCTGGATGCTCTTCTGTTCTCTCCTCCCTCTGTATGCCCTTCTTTTCTCTCCTCTCTCTGGATGCCCATCTGTTCTCTTCTCTCTGGATGCTCTTCTGTGCTCACCTCTCTCTGGATGCCCTTCTGTCTTCTCCTCTCTACATGCCCTTCTATTTTCTCCTCTCTCTATATTCCTTTCTGTCCTCTCATCTCTCTGGATTCTCTTCTATTATATTCTCTCTATGCGTGCTTCTCTGTTCTCTTATATCTCTGAATGCCCTTTTGTCTTCTCCTCTCTCTGGATGCCCTTCTATATTCTCTTCTCTCTGGATGCCCTTCTGTCATCTCCTCTCTCTGGGTGCCGTTCTGTTCTCTCCTCTCTTTAGATTCTCTTCTGTTGTGTCATATCTCTGGATGCCCTTCTCTTCTCTTCTTTCACTGGATGATCTTCTGTTTGCTTACCTCTCTGCATGCCCTTCTGTTCTCTCCTCTCTATGGAAGATCATCTGTTCTCTCATCACTCTGGATGTTCTTGTGTCCTTTCCTCTCGCTGGAAGCCCTTCTGTCTTCTCCTCTCTCTGGGTGCCCTTCTATTCTCTTCTCTCTCTGGATGCCCTTCTCTCTTCTCTTCTATCTGGATGCCCTTCTGTCAGCTCCACTCTCCGGATGTCTTCTCCTCTCCTTGGATGCCATTCTGTTCTCTCATCTCAGTGAATGCCCTTATTTACTCTCTTCTAACAGGATGCCCTTCTGTCTGCTCCTCTCTCTTGATACCCTTCTGTCCTCTCCTCTCTCTTGATGCCTTTCTGTCCTCTCATCTCTCTGGATGCCCTTCTATCATATTCTCTCAATAGATGCTCCTCTGTTCTCTTATCTCTCTGGATGCCTTTTATCTTCTCCTCTTTCTGGATGCCCTTCTATCTTCTCCTCTCTCTGGATGCCCTTCTGTCCTCTCCTCTCTCTGGATTCCTTTCTGTTCTCTCTTCTCTTCTGATGTTCTTCTGTTCTCTACTCTCTCTGGATGCCCTTCTGCCCTCTCCTCTCTTTGTATGCCCTACTGTTCTCTTCTCTCTCTTTAGGCCCTTCTTTACTCTTTTCTCTCTGGATGCCCTTCTGTCTTCTTGTCTCTCTGGATGGTCTTCTATCTTCTCCTTTCTCTGGATGCCCTTCTATCTTCTCTGCTCTCTGGATACCATTCTATACTCTACTCTCTCTGGATGTCCTTCTGTCTTCTCTGCTCTCTTGATGCCCATCTGTTCTCTCCACTCTGTGCATGCCCTTCTGACCTCTCCTCTCCATTAATGCCCTTCTGTTCTCTCCTTTCTCTGGATGCTCTTCTGACCTCTTCTCTCTTTGGATGCCATTTCTTCCTCTCTTCTCTCGGGATGCCCTTCTGTCTTCCCCTCTTTCTGGATGCCCTTCTGTTCTCTTCTCTTTCTGGATGATCTTCTGTTCTCTCATCTCTCTGCATGCCCTTGTGTCCTATCTTCTCTCTGGATGCCCTTCTGTCTTCTCTTCTTCATGGATGCCGTTCTGTCCTCTCCTCTCTTTTGATGTCATTCTGTTTTCTTTTCTTGTCCAATGCTCTTTTATTCTCTCCTCTCTGTGGATGCAGAGAGATGAGATAACAGAAGAGCATCCAGAGAGAGGAGAGTTCAGAAGGGCATCAACAGAGAGTGGGAGACAGAAGGGCATCCAGAGAGAGGAGAGGACAGAAGGGCATTCAGAGCAAGAAAAGAACAGAAGGGCATCAAGAGAGAGGAGGATACAGAAGGGCATCCGGATAGAGGAGAGAACAGAATGTCATCCAGAGAGATGAAAATACAGAAGGGCATAGAGAGAGAGGTGAGGACAGAAGGATATCTGCAGAGAGTAGAGAACAGAAGTGGATCTGGAGAGAAGGAGGACAGAAGGGCATCCTGAGAGTGGAGAGAACAGAAAATCATCCAGAGAGAGGAGATAAGAGAAGTGCATCAAGAGAGAGGAGCAGGAAGAAGGTCATCCTGATAGAGGAGAGAACAGAAGCGCATACAGAGAGAGGAGAGAACATAAGTGCATCCAGAGAGAGGAGAAGACAGAAGGAATCCAGAGAGAGGAGAGAACAGAAGGACATCCAGAGAGAGGAGAGAACAGAAGGGCATCCAAAGAGATGAGGGAACAGAAGATCATCCAGAGAGAGAAAGGAACAGAATGCCATCCAGAAGGATGAGAGGACAGATTAGAATGTAGAGAGAGTAGACAACAGAAGGGCATCCTGAGAGATGATGAGACAGAGGGGCATCTAGAGACAGGAGAGGATAGAATGGCATCCAGAGAGAGGAAAGAATAGAAGGGCATCCTGAAAGAGAAGACAGATGGGCATCTAGAGAGAGGAGAGAAAAGAAGGTCATCCAGAGAGAGTAGAAATAGCAGGTCATCCATAGAGATGAAAAGACAGAAGGCCATACAGAGGGAGGAGAGAACAGAAGGGCATCCACAGAGATGAGCGAACAGAAGATCATCCAGAGAGAGAATGGTACAGAAGCGCATCCTGAGGGATGAGAGAACAGGAGGGCATGTAGAGAGAGGAGAAGACAGAAGGGCATCCATAAAGAGGTGAAAACAGAAGGGCATCCAGAGAGAGGAGAGTACAGAAGGGCATCCAGAGAGAGGAATGAACAGAAGGGCATCAAGAGAGAGTAGAAGATAGAAGGGCATCCGGATAGAGGAGAGAACAGAAGGTCATCCAGAGAGATGAGACAACAGAAGGTCATCCAGAGAGAAGAAAAGACAGAAGAATATACAGAGAGAGGAGTGGACAGAAGGATATCTGGAGAGACGAGAGAAGAGAAGGGCATCCGGAGAAAGGATAGACAGAAGGGCATCCTGAGACTGGAGAGAACAGAAAATCATCCAGAGAGAGGAGAGAAGAGAAGCACATCAAGAGAGAGGAGCAGAAAGAAGGTCATCCAGACAGAGGAGAGAACAGAAGAGCATCCATAGAGAGGAGAAGACAGAAGGGCATCAAGAGAGAGGAGAGGACAGAAGGGCATCCAGACAGAGGAGGGAACAGAAGAGCATCCAGAGAGAGGAGCAGAAAGAAGGTCATACAGTCAGAGGAGAGTACAGAAGGGCATCCACAGAGAGGAGAAGACAGAAGGGCATCGAGTCAGAGGAGAGGACAGAACAGCATACAGAGAAAGGAGATGACAGAAAAACATCCAGAATAGGATAGAAAAGAAGGGGATACAGAGAGTGGAGGAAACAGAAGATCATCCAGAGAGAGAAAAGAAAAGAAGGGCAACCATAGAGAGGAGAAGACAGAAGGCATCCATAGAAAGGAGAGAACAAAAGGGCATCCAGAGAAATGAGAAGACCGAAGAGCATCCAGAGAGAGGAGAGAACAGAAGGGCCTACATAGAGAGGAGAGAACCGAAGGGCATCCAGAGAGTGGAGAAAACAGATGGTCATACTGAGAGAGGAGAGGACAGATGTGCATCTGGATAGAGGATAGAACAGAGGGGCATCCAGAGAGAGGAGAGAACAGAAGAGCATCCAGAAAAAGGAGAAGACAGAAGGGCATTTCAGAGATAGAAGAGGACAAAAGGGCTTCCAGAGCGCAGAGAAGACAGAAGGGCATTGAGAGAGGAGAAGACAGAAGGTTATCCAGAGAGAGGAGGGAAGAGAAGGGCACCAGAGCAATGAGAGTACAGGAGAGCCTCCATAGAGGGAAGAGAACAGAAAGGCAACCAGAGAGATTGGAGGATAGAAGGGAATCCAGAGAAAGAAGAGGACAGAAAGGCATGAAGAGAGAAGAGAGGACAGAAGGGCATCCAGAGAGAAGGGAGGACAGAAGGGTATCTAGAGAGAGGGGAGAACAGAAGGGCATCAAAAGAGAAGAGAAAACAAGGGCATACAGAGAGAGGAGAAGACAGAAGGGGATACAGGGAGAGGAGAGGACAGAAGGACATCCAGAGAGAGAAGAAGACAGAAGAGCATCCAGCGAGAGGAGAAAACAGAAGGGCATCCAGAGAAAGGAGAAGACCGAAGGGCATCCAGAAAGAGGAGAGGACAAAAGGGTCTCCATAGAGAGGAGAGAACAGAAGGGCATCCGGAGGGAGGAGAGAACAGAAGGGCATAATGATTGAAGAGACGAAAGAAGGACATCCAGGGAGAGCAGAGGACTCAAGGGCATCCAGATAGATAAGAGAACAGAAGAGCATCCAGAGAGAGAGAAGAAGACAGAAGGGCATCGAGAGAAAGGAGACAACAGAGGGACTTCCAGAGAGAGGAGGAGACAGATGGGCATCCAGATAAAGGAGAGACCTGTAGGACATTCAGAGAGAGGAGAATACAGAAGGGCATCCAGAGAGGAGAGAGGAAAGAAAGGCATCCGGAGAGAGGAGAGAACAAAAAGGCATCCAAAGAGAGGAGAATGCAGAAGGGCATCCATAGAGAGGAGAGTAAAGAAGAGCATACAGAGAGAGAAGAGAACAGAAGGGAATCCAGAAAGAGGAGAGGACAGAAGGGCATCCACAGAGAAGGGAGAACAGAAGAGCATCAAAAGAGAGGAGATTAAAGAAGGGCATACAGAGAGAGGAGAGAACAGAATGGCATCCAGAAAGAGTAGACAACAGAAGGGCATCCAGAGGGAAGAGAGGACAGAAGGGCATCCACAAAGAAGGGAGAACAGAAGAGCATCGAGAGAAATGAGAGAACAGAAGGGCATCCAAAGATAGGACAGGACAGAAGGACATCCAGAAATAGGAGAAAACAGAAGGGCATCCAGAGAGAAGAGAGAACAGAAAGGCATCCAGAGAAAGGAGAGGACACAAGGGCATCCAGAGATATGAGAGAACAGAAGATCATCCAGAGAGAGAAGAGAACAGAAGAGCATACAGAGAGAGGAGAGGACAGAAGATAATCTAGAGAGATAAGAGAACAGAAGGGCAACCAGATATATGACAGGACAGAAAAAATCCAGAGAGAGGAGGGGACAGAAGGGCATCCAGAGTGTGAAGTGTACAGAAGTTCATCCAGAGAGAGGATAGGACAGAAGGACATCCAGTGAGAGGAGACGACAGAAGGGCATCCAGAAAGAGGGGAGACCAGAAGGGCATCCAGAGAGAGGAGAATACAGAAGGGCATCCACAGAGAGAAGAGAATAGAAGAACATTGGAAGAGAGGAGAAAACAGAAGGGTATCCAAAGAGAGAAGAGGACAGAAGAGCATCGATAGAGAAGAGAAGACAGAAGGGCATCCAGAGAGAGGAAAGAACACAAGGGCACCCAGAGAGATGAGAGAACAGAAGATCATCCAGAGAGAGAAGAGAACAGAATGGCATCCAGAGAAAGGAGAACACTTAAGGGCATCGAGAAATTCGAGAGAACTGATGGGCATAGGGAGAGAGGATAAGACAGAAGGGCATCCAGAGATTGGAGAATACAGAAGGGCATCCACAGTGAAAAGAGAACAGTAGAACATTGGAAGAGAGCAGAAAACAGAAGGGCATCCAAAGAGAGAAGAGGACAGAAGAGCATCCATAGAGAAGAGAAGACAGAAGGGCATCCAGAGAGAGGAAAGGACACAAGGGCACCCAGAGAGATGAGAGAACAGAAGATCATTCAGAGAGAGTAGAGAACAGAATGGCATCCAGAGAGAGGAGAAGACTTAAGGGCATAGAGAGAGTCGAGAGAACTGATGGGCATAGGGAGAGAGGAGAAGACAAAAGGGCATCCAGAGACAGGAGAGGACAGAAGGGCATCCAGAGACTGGAGAGAACAGAAAATCATCCAGAGAGAAAAGAGAAGAGTAGCACATTCAGAGAGAGGAGAAGAACACAGGTCATCCAGACAGAAGAGAGAACAGAAGGGAATACACAGAGAGGAGAAGACAGAAGGGCACCAAAAGAGAAGAGAGAACAGAAGGGCATCCAGAGAGAGTAGAGAACAGAAGAGCATCTAGAGAGAGGAGAAGACTGAACGGAATACAGAGAGAGGAGAAGACAGAAAAACATCCAGAGAGATGATAGAACAGAAAGGCATTCGGAGAGAGGAGGAAATGGAAGGGCATCCGGAGAGAGGAGAAAACAGAAGGGCATCCACACAGATGAGAGGACAAAAGGGTATCCAAACAAAGGAGAGAACAGAAGGGCATCCATAGAAAAAAGAGGTTAGAAGGGCATGCAGAGACAGGAGATGACACAAGGGCATCCCGAGGAACAAATGAACAGAAGAGCATCCAGAGATGAGAGGACACAATGGCAATTAGAGAGATGAGAGAACAGAAGATCATGCACAGATAGAAGAGTGCAGAAGTGCATCTAGAGAGATGAGAGAACAGATCATCCAGAGAGAGAAATGAACAGAAGGACATCCAGAGAGATGAGAGGACAGAAGAGAATCTAGACAGAGGAGAGAACAGAAGGACATCCAGAGAGAGGAGAAGACAGAAGGGCATGCAGAGAGAAGAGAGGACTCAAGGGCATCCAGAGTGATGAGAGAACAGAAGAGCATCCATAAGAGAAGAGAGCATAAGGGCATCTACAGAGTTGAGAGAAAAGAAGGGAATCTAGAGAAAAGAAAAAAGAGAAGGGCATGTAGAGAAAGTAGAAGACAGAAGGGCATCCATAGAGAGGAGAAGACAGAAGGGCATCTGGATAGAGGAGAAAACAGAAGGGCATCCAGAGAGAGGAGGCAACAGAAGGTCATCCAGATGGAGGAAAATACAGAATAGCATACAGAGAGGAGAGGACAGAATGGAATCCAGAGAGAGGAGAGAACAGAAGGGCATCTGGAGAGGGGGAGGACAGAGGGGCATCCTGAGACTGGAGAGAATAGAAAATCATCAGGACAGAGGAGAGAGGAGTAGAGCATCCAGAGACATGAGAAGAAAGAAGGTCATCCAGACAGAGAATAGAACAGAAGGGCATCCAAAGAGAGGAGAAGACAGAAGGGTATCGAGAGAAATGAGAGGACAGAAGGGCATCCAGAGAGGAGGATACAGAAGGGCATCCAGAGAGAGGAGAAAAAAGAAGGGTATACAGAGAGAGGAGAAGACACAAGAGCATCCAGAGAGAGGAGAGTACAGAATGGCATCAAGAGAGAGTAGAGAACATAAGGGCATCCAGAGAGAAGAGAAGACAGAAGGGCATCCAGAGAGAGAAGAGGACAGGAGGGCATCCAAAGAGGGGAGAAGACAGAAGGCCATCCAGAGAGAGGAGAGAACAGAAGGGCATCCAGAGAAAGTAGAAGAGCGAAGGCAAGGCTGTCCAGAGAGAGGAGAGGACAAAAGGGCCTGCATTGAGAGGAGAGAATAAAAGGCCATCCACAGAGTGGGGAAAACAGAAGGGCATCCAGAGAGAAGAGAGGACAGAAGTACATCTGGAGAGAGGATAGAACAGAAGGGCATCCAGAGAGACGAGAGGACAGAAGGGCATCCACAGAGAGGGAAGAACAGAAGAGCATCGAGAGAAAGGAGAGAACAGAAGGGCATCCAAAGATATGATAGGACAGAAGGACATCCAGAGATAAGAGAAAACAGAAGGGCATGGAGAGTGAGGAGGATACAGAAGGGCATCCAGAGCGAAGAGAAGAAAGAAGGGCATCCAGAGAAAGGAGAAGACAGAAGGGCATCCAGTGAGAGAAGAGAACAGAAGGGTTTCCAGAGAGAGGAGAGTACAGAAGGTATCCAGAGAGAGGAGAGAACAGAAGACATCCAGAGAGAGGAGAGGACAGAAGGGCATCCAGATAGAGGAGAGTACAGAAGGGCATCCAGAGAGAGAGGAGAGAACAGAAGGGCATCCAGAGAGATGAGAGAACAGGAGAGCATACATAGAGAGAAGAGAACAGAAGGGCCAACAGAGATATGAGAGAACAGAAGGGAATCCAGAAAGAAGAGACGACAGAAGGGCATCCAGAGAGAGGAGAACACAAAAGCTACTCCAGAGAGATGAGAGAACAGAAGGATATTCAGAGACAATAGAGGACACAAGGTCATCTTGAGAGAGGAGGGAAGAGCAGCACATCCAGAGAGAGGAGAAGACAATAATGGAATCCAGAGAGAAGAGAGAACAGTAGGACGTAAGAGAGAGTAGAGGACAGAAGGGCATCCAGAGAGAGGAGAAAACAGAAGGACATGCAGAGGGAGTAGAGGTCAGAAGGACATCCAGAGAGAGGAGAGTACAGAAGGGATCCAGAGAGAGGAGAGAACAGAAGGGCATCCAGAGAGAGGAGAGGACAGAAGGGAATCCAGAGAGAGGAGAGAACAGAAGGGCATCCAGAGAGAGGAGAAGACAGAAGGGCATCCAGAGAGAGGAGAGAACCGAAAAGGCATCCAGAGAGAGTAGAAGACCGAAGGCCATACAGAGAGAGGAGAGGACAGAAGGGCCTCCATAGAAAGGAGAAAATAAAAGGCCATTCACAGAGTGGAGAAAACAGAAGGGCATCCAGAGAGAAGAGAGGAGAGAAGTGCATTTGGAGAGAGGATAGAATAGAAGGGCAACCAGAGAGAGGAGAGTACAAAATGTATCCAGAGAGAGGAGAGAACAGAAAAGCATCCAGAGAGAGGAGAGGACAGAAGGGCATCCAGAGAGAGGAGAGGACAGAAGGGCATCCAGAGAGAGGAGAGAACAGAAGGACATCCAGAGAGATGAGAGAACAGGAGAGCATCCATAGAGAGAAGAGAACAAAAAGGCCACCAGAGATATGAGAGAACAGAAGGGAATCCAGAAAGAAGAGACGACAGAAGGGCATTCAGAGAGAGGAGAGGACAGAAGGGCATCCAGAGATAAAAGAACACAAAAGGGACTCCAGAGAGATGAGAGAACAGAAGGATATCCAGAGAGAATAGAGGACACAAGGGCATCTTGAGAGAGGAGAGAAGAGCAGCACATCCAGAGAGAGGAGAATACAATAATGGAATCTAGAGAGGAGAGAACAGTAGGACATCAGAGAGAGTAGAGGACAGAAGGGCATCCAGAGAGAGGAGAGGACAGAAGGCCATCCAAAGAAAGGAGAGAACAGACGGGCATCCAGAGAGCAGGCAAAACAGAAAGGCATCCAGAGAGAGTAGAGAATAGAATGGTATCCATAGAGCAGAGAATACAGAAGGGCATCCAGAGAGAGGAGAGTACAGAGGGTATCCAGAGAGTGGAGAGAACAGAAAGCCATCCAGAGAGAGGTGAGAAAGAAGGGCATGCAAAGAGAGGAGAGGAAACAAGGGCATCCAGAGGGATGAGAGAACAGAAGAGCATCCATAAGAGAAAAGATAATAAGGGCATCTACAGAGATGAGAGGAAAGAAGGGAATCTAGAGAAAAGAGAAAAGAGAAGGGCATGTAGAGAGAGGAGAAGACAGAAGGGCATCCATAGAGAGGAGAAGACAGAAGGGCAACCGGATAGAGGAGAGAACAGAAGGGCATCCAGAGAGAGGAGACAACAGAAGGTCATAAAGATGGAGGAGAAGACAGAAGGGCATACAGAGAGAGGAGAGGACAGAAGGAATCCGGAGAGAGGAGAGAACAGAAGGGCATCCAGAGAGAGTAGAAGACAGAAGGGCATCCAGAGATAGGAGAGAACAAAAGGCCTTCCAGAGAAAGTAGAAGATCGAAGGGCATCCAGAGAGAGGAGAGGACAGAAGGGCCTCCATAGAGAGGAGAGAATAAAAGGCCATCCACAGAGAGGAGAAAACAGAAGGGCATCCAGAGAGAAGAGAGGACAGAAGTGCATTTGGAGAGAAAATAGAACAGAAGGGCATCCAGAGAGAGGAGAGTACAGAATGTATCCAGAGAGAGGAGAGAACAGAAAAGTATCCAGAGAGAGGAGAGGACAGAAGGGCATCCAGAGAGAGGAGACGACAGAAGGGCATCCAGAGAGAGGAGAGAACAGAAGGGCATCCAGAGAGATGAGAGAACAGGAGAGCATCCAGAGAGAGAAGAGAACAGAAGGGCCAACAGAGATATGAGAGAACAGAAGGGAATCCAGAAAGAAGAGATGACAGAAGGGCATCCAGAGACAGGAGAGGACACAAGGGCATCCAGAGAGAGGAGAACACAAAAGGGACTCCAGAGACATGAGAGAACAGAAGGATATCCAGAGAGAATAGAGGACACAAGGGCATCTTCAGAGAGGAGAGAAGAGCATCACAGCTTGAGATAGGAGAAGACAATAATGGAATCCAGAGAGAGGAGAGAACAGTAGGACATCAGATAGAGTAGAGGACAGAAGGGCATCCAGAGAGAGGAGAGGACAGAAGGGCATCCAGAGAGAGGAGATGTCAGAAGGGCATCCAGAGAGAGGAGAGTACAGAAGAGATCCAGAGAGAGGAGAGAACAGAAGGGCATCCAGAGAGAGGAGAGGACAGAAGGCCATCCAAAGAAAGAAGAGAACAGACGGACATCCAGAGAGCAGAGAAAAAAGAAAGGCATCCAGAGAGAGTAGAGAATAGAATGGTATCCAGAGAGCAGAGAAGACAGAAGGGCATACAGAGAGAGGAGAGTGCAGAAGGGATCCAGTGAGTGGAGAGAACAGAAAACCATCCAGAGAGAGGTGAGAACAGAAGGGTATCCAGAGAGAGGAGAGGACAGAAGGCCATCCAAAGAGAGCAGAGGACAGACATGCATCCAGAGAGCAGAGAAAAAAAGAAAGGCATCCAGAGAGAGAATAGAATTGTATCCAGAGAGCAGAGAAGACAGATGGGCATCCCGAGAAAGGAGAAGATAGAAGGGCATCCAGTGAGAGGAGAGGACAGAAGGGCATCTAGAGAGAGGAGAAAACAGAATAGCATCCATAGAGAGATGAAAACAGAAGTGCATCCAGATAGAGGAGAACAGAGAAGGGCATCCAGAGTGAAGAAAAGACAAAAGAGCATCTAGAGAGAGGAGAGATCAGAAGGGCATCCAGAGAGAGGAGAGGTTAGAAGGGCATGCAGAGACAGGAGATGACACAAGGGCATCCCGAGAGACAAATGAACAGAAGAGCATCCAGAGAGATGAGAGGACACAACGGCAATTAGAGATATTAGAGAACAGAAGATCATGTAGAGATAGAATGGCACAGAAGTGCATCTAGAGATGAGAGAACAGATCATCCAGATAGAGAAATGAGAACAGAAGGACATCCAGAAAGATGAGAGGACAGAAGAGAATCTAGACAGAGGAGAGAACAGAAGGACATCCAGAGAGAGGAGAAGACAGAAGGGCAGGCAGAGAAAGGAGAGGACACAAGGCCATCCAGAGGAATGAGAGAACAGAAGAGCATCCATAAGAGAAAAGATAATAAGGGCTTCTACAGAAATGAGAGGAAAAAAGGGAATCTAGAGAAAAGAGAAAAGAGAAGGGCATGTAGAGAGAGGAGAAGACAGAAGGGCATCCAGATAGAGGAGAGAACTGAAGGGCATCCAGAGAGAGGAGACAACATAAGGTCATACAGATGGAGGAGAAGACAGAAGGGCATACAGAGGGAGGAGAGGACAGAAGGGAATCCGGAGAGAGTAGAAGACCGAAGGCCATACAGAGAGAGGAGAGGACAGAAGGGCCTCCATAGTGAGGAGAGAATAAAAGGCCATTCACAGAGTGGAGAAAACAGAAGGGCATCCAGAGAGAAGAGAGGATAGAAGTGCATTTGGAGAGAGGATAGAACAGAAGGGCATCCAGAGAGAGGAGAGTACAGAAGAGCATCCCGCAAGAGGGGAGAACAGAAGGGCATCCAGATAGAGGAGAGGACAGAAGGGCATCCACAGAGAGGGAAGAACAGAAGAGTATGGAGAGAAAGGAGAGAACAGTAGGGCATCCAAAGATATGATAGGACAGAAGGACTTCAAAAGATATTAGAAAACAGAAGGGCATCCAGAGTGAAGAGGATACAGAAGGGCATCCAGAGAGAGGAGAAGACAGAAAGGCATCCAGTGAGAGGAGAGAACAGAAAGGCATCAAGAGAGAGGAGAGGACAGAAGGGCTTTCAGAGAGAGGAGAGTACAGAATGTATCCAGAGAGAGGAGAGAACAGAAAAGCTTTCAGAAAGAGGAGAGAAGAGAAGGGCATCCAGAGAGAGAAGAGAACAGAAGGGCATCCAGAGAGATGAGAGAACAGGAGAGGATCAATAGAAAGAAGAGAACAGAAGGGCCACCAGAGATATGAGTAAACAGAAGGGAATCCAGAAAGAACAGAATACAGAATGGCATCTAGAGAGAGGAGAGGACAAAAGGGCATCCAGAGTGAGGAGAACACAAAGGGAATCCAGAGAGATGAGAGAACAGAAGGATAGCCAGAGAGAATAGAGGACACAAGAGCATCTTGAGAGAAGAGAGAAGAGCAGCCCATCCAGAGAGAGGAAAAGACAAAAATATAATCCAGCGAGAGGAGAGAACAGTATGGTATCAGAGAGAGGAAAGGACAGAAGGGCATCCAGAGAGAAGAGAGTACAGAAGGGCCTCTAGAGAGAGGAGAGTACAGAAAAGATCCAGAGAAAGGAGAGAACAGAAAGCCATCCAGAGAGAGGAGAGAACAGAAGGGCATCTAGAGAGAGGAGAGGACAGAAGGTCATCCAAAGAGAGGAGAGAACAGACGGGCATCCAGAGAGCAGAGAAAACAGTAAGGCATCCAGGGAGTGTAGAGAATAGAACGGTATCCAGAGAGCAGAGAAGACAGAAGGGCATGCAGAGAGAGGAGAGTGCAGAAGGGATCCAGAGAGTGGAGAGAACAGAAATCCATCCAGAGAGAGGTGAGAACAGAAGGGCATCAAAGAGAGGAGAGGACAAAAGGCATCCAGAGAGAGGAGAGAACAGAAAGCCATCCAGAGAGAGGAGAGAACAGAAGGGCATCCAGAGAGAGGAGAGGACAGAAGGCCATCCAAAGAGAGGAGAGAACAGACAGGCATCCAGAGAGCAGAGAAAACAGAAAGGCATTCAGAGAGAGTAGAGAATAAAACGGTATCCAGAGAGCAGAGAAGACAGAAGGGCATGCAGAGAGAGGAGATTACAGAAGGGATCCAGAGAGTGGAGAGAACAGAAAGCCATCCAGAGAGAGGAGAGGACAGAAGGCCATCCAAAGAGAACAGAGAACAGACGGGCATCCAGAGAGCAGAGAAAACAGAAAGGCATTCAGAGAGAGTAGAGAATAGAACGGTATACAGAGAGCAGAGAAGACAGAAGGGCATCCAGAGAAAGGAGAAGATAGAAGGGCATCCAGTGAGAGGAGAGAACAGAAGGGCATCCAGAAGGAGGAGAAGATAGAATGGCATCCATAGAGAGAATAAAACAAAAGTGCATCCAGAGAGAGGAGAAGAGAGAAGGGCATCCAGAGTGAAGAGAAGACAGAAGAGCATCCGGAGAGAGGAGAGATCAGTAGGTCATCCAGAGAGAGGAGAAGAAAGAAGAACATCCAGAGAGATGAGAGGACAGAAGGGAATCCAGATGGAGGAGAGAACAGAAGGGCATAAAAAGAAAGGAGAGGACACAAATGCATGCAGAGAGAGGGGAGAACAGAAAGGCAGGTAGAGAGAGGAGAGGACAGAAGGGCATCCATAGATTGGGAAGAACAGAAGAGCATCGAGAGTGAGGAGACAACATAAGAGCAACCAAAGAGAAGAGAGGACAGAAGGGTATCCAGAGAAACGAGATAACAGAAGGGCATCTTGAGATAGGAGAGGACAGAAGGGCTTCCAGAGAGAGAAGAAGACAGAAGGGCATCCAGAGTGATTAGAGGACAGAAGAGAATCTAGAGAGAGAAGAGAACAGAAAGGCAGTCAGAGATATGAGAGGACAGAGGGAATTCAGAGAGAGGAGAGGACAGTAGGGCATCCAGAGAGAGGAGAGGACAGAAAGGCATTTAGAGAGAAGAGAGAACAGAAGGGCATCCAGAGAGAGGAGAAGACAGAAGGGCATCCAGAGAAAAAAAGTAAAGAATGGCACACAGATAGAGGAGAGAACAGAACAGCATCTAGAGAGAGGAGACATCAGAAGGATATCCAGAGAGAGGAGAAAATTTTAGGGCATCCAGAGAGAGGAGAAGACTGAAGGGCATCGAGAGAATCGAGAGAACAGAAGGGCATAGAAAAATAGGAGAAGACAGAAGGGCATCCAGAGAGAGGAGAGTACAGAAGGGCATCAAGACAGAGGAGAGCACCTAAGGGAATCCAGAGTGAAGAGAGAACAGAAGAATATCCAGAGAGAATAGAGGACAAAAGGGATCTTTAGAGAGGAGAGAAGAGAAGCTCATGCAGAGAGAGGAGAAGACAAAATGGGAATCCAGAGAGAGGAGAGAACAGTAGGGCATCCAGAAAGAGGAGAGGACAGAAGGGCAACTAGAGAGAGGGGAGGACAAAAGGGCATCCAGAGAGACGAGAGTACAGAAGGGATCCAGAGAGAGGAGAGAACAGAAAGCCATCAAGATAGAGGAGAGGACAGACGTGCATTTAGAGAGAGGAGAGGACAGAAGGGCATCTAGAGATAGTAGAGAATAAAGGGCATCCATGGAGAGGAGAGTTCAGAAGGGCATCCACAGAAAGGAGAGAACAGACGGGCATCCAGAGAGCAGAGAAGACAGAAGGGCATCCAGAGATAGTAGAGAATAGAACAGTATCCAGAGAGCATAGAAGACATAAGGGCATCCAGAGAAAGGAGAAGACAGAAGGGCATCCAGTGAGACGAGAGAACAAAAAGGCATCGAGAAAGAGGTGAGGATAGACGGGCATCCAGAGAGTGGAGAGGACAGAAAGGCATCAAAAGAGAGGAGAGAACAGAAGTGAATCCATAGAGATGATAAGACAGAAGAGAATTCAGAGAGAGGAGAGAGCATTAGGGCATCCAGAGAGAGGAAGACAGAAGGGAATCCAAAGAGAGGATAGAATAGAAGGGCATCTAGAAAGAGGAGAGAACAGAAGGGTATCTAGAGAGATGAGAGTACAGAAGATAATCTATTGAGAAAAGAGAACAGAAGAGCAACCTGAGATATGAGAGGACAGAAAAAAATCCAGAGAGAGGAAAGTATAGAAGGGCATCCAGAGTGTGGAGTGTACAGAAGGGCATCCAGAGAGAGGTGAGGACAGAAGGGCATCCAGAAAGAGGCAAGGACAGAATGGCATCCAGAGAAAGGAGAAAATAGAAGGACATCCATAGAGCGGAGATGACAGAAGGGCATCCAGAGAGAAGAGAAACAGAAGATCATCCAGAGAGAGTAGAGACACAGGGCATCCAGAGAGATGAGAGAATAGAAGGTCTTCCAGAGATAAAAGAGAACAAAAGGGCCTCTACAGAGATGAGCGAACAGAAGATCCTCCAGAGAGACAAGGCAACAGAAGGGCATCCAGAGGGATGAAAGGACAGAAGAGAATCTAGGGAGAGGAGAGAACTGAAGGGCATCCAGAGAGATGGGGTGACAGAAGGGTATCCAGAGAGAGAAAAGAACAGAAGGGATGCAGAGAGAAGAGAAAACAGAAGGGAATCCGGAAAGAGGAGAGAACAGAAGGTAATCCAGAAAGAGGAGACAAAAAAATGTCATCCAGAGTGACAAAAAGACAGAAGGGCATACAGAGAGAGGAGAGGACAGAAGGGCATCCAAAGAGAAGAGAACAAAATGGCATCCAGAGAGAAGAGGAGACAGAAGGGCATAAAGCGATAGGAGACTACAGAAGGGATCCAGGGAGAGGAGTGAACAGAAAGCCATCCAGAGAGAGGAGAGGACAGAAGGGCATCCAGAGAGGAGAGAACAGAAGGGCATCCAGAGAGAGAAGGGAACAGAAGGGCATCCAGAGGGATGAGAGGACAGAAGAGAATCTAGAGAAAGGAGAGAACAGAAGGGCATCCAGAGTGATGAGAAGACAGAAGGGCATCGAGAGAGAGGAGAGGACAGAATGGCATTGAGAGAGAGGAAAGAACAGAAGGACATCCAGAGAGAGGAGAAGACTGAAGGGCATCAGGAAAGAGGAGAGAACAGAAGGGCATCCAGAGTGAGGAGAGGACAGAAGGGCATCCATAGAGAATAGAAGATAGAAGGCCATCCAGTGAGAGGAGAGGACACAAGGGCATCCAGAAATATGAGAGAACAGAAGGTCATTCAGAGAGAGAAGAGAACAGAGGGGCATCCAGAGAGACTAGAAGACAGAAGGGCATCCAGAGAGAAGAGAGGACAGAAGGGCATCCAGAGATAGAAGAGGACACAAGGGCATCCAGATAGAGGAGAGAACAGAAAGGCATAAAGAGAGAGGACAGAGCAGAAGGGTATCCAGAGAGAGGATAGGAGAAATGGGCATCCAGAGAGAGAAGAGAACAGAAGGGCATCCAAAGAAAAAAAGAAAACAGAAGGACATACAGAGAGAGGAGTGGACAGAAGAAAATCCAGAGAGAGGGGAGAACAGAAGGGCATCCAGAGACAAGGGAAGACAGAATGGCATACAGAGAGAGTAGAGGAAAAAAGGGAATCCAGAGAGAGAAGTGGAGAGAAGGGCATCCAGAACGAGGAGTAAACAGAATGCCATCAAGGGAGAGGATAGAACAAAAGGGAATCCAGAGAAAGAAGAAGTCAGAAGGGCATCCAGAGATATGAGAGCACAGGAGATAATCCAGTAAGAAGAGAGAACAGAAGCCGATCCAGAGAGAGCAGAAGACTGAGGGACATCCAGAGAGAGAAGAGGACTGAAGTGCATCCGGAGAGAGGAGAAGACAGAAGGGCATACAGAGAGAGGAGAGAACAGAATAGCATCCACTGAGAAGAGATAACAGAAGGGCATCTAGTGAGAAGAGAAGACAATAGGATATCCAGAGTAAGGAAAAAAATTGTCGGGCATGCAGAGAGAGGAGAAGACTGAAGGGCATCCAGTGAGAGGAAAGATCTGAAGGTCTTCCAGATAGAGGAGAAGACAGAAGGACATCCAGAGAGATGAGGGGAGAGAACGGAATCCAGATGGAGTAGAGAACAGAAGGGCATAAAAAGTGAGGAGAGGACACAAGTGCATCCAGAGAGAGGAGAGAACAGAAAGGCATGTAGAGAAAGGAGAGAACAGAAGGGCATCCACAGGTTGGGAAGAACAGAAGAGCATCGAGAGAGAGGAGACAACATAAGGGCATACAAAGAGAGGAGAGGACAGAAGGGCATCCAGAGAGAGGAGATAAAAGAAGGGCATCTGGAGAGAGTAGAAGACAGAAGGGCTTCCAGAGAGAGAAGAAGACAGAAGGGCATCCAGAGAGATTAGAGGACAGAAGAGAATCTAGAGAGAGAAGAGAACAGAAAGGCAACCAGAGATATGAGAGGACAGAATGAAATCCAGAGAGAGGAGAGGACAGTAGGTCATCCAGATCTAGGAGAGGACAGAAGGGCATCTGGAGAGAGGAAAGAACAGAAGGGCATCGAGAGAGAGGAGAAGACAGAAGGGCATCCAGAGGGAAGGAGTAAAGAAGGTCATACAGAGAGAGGAGAAAACAGAAGGGCATCTAGAGAGAGGAGAAGCCCAAAGAATATCCAGAGTGAGGAGAAAATTGTTGGGAGTCCAGAGAGTGGAGAATCTGAAGGGCATCGAGAGAATCGAGAGAACAGAAGGGCATAGGGAGAGAGGAGAAGAGAGAAGGGCATCCAGAAAGAGAAGAGGACAGATGTACATCAACAGAGGAGAGCACAAAAGGGAATCCAGAGTAAGAAGAGAACAGAATGATATCCAGAGAGAAGAGAGGATAGAAGGGCAACTAGAGAGAGGAGAGGACAGAAGGGCATCCAGAGAGAGGAGAGAACAGAAGGGATCCAGAGAGAGAAGAGAACAGAAAGCCATCTAGAGAGAGGAGAGGACAGAAGGGCATCCAGAGAGAGGAGAGAAAAGACAGGAATTCAGAGAGAGGAGAGAGCATTAGGGCATCCAGAGAGAGGAGAAGACAGAAGGGAATCCAAAGAGAGGAGAGAATAGAAGGGCATACATAAAGAGGAGAGAATAGAAGGGCAACTAGAGAAAGGAGGCAAAAGAAAAACATCCAGAGAGTGGAGATGACAGAAAGGCATCCAGAGAGAGGAGAGACCAGAAGTGCATCCAGAGAGAGGAGAATACAGAAGGGCATCCACAGAGAGGAGAGAATAAAAGAGCATTGGACGAGAGGAGAAAACAGGAGGGCATCAAAAGAGAGGAGAGGACAGAAGGGCATCCATAGAGAAGAGAAGACAGAAGGGCATCAAGAAAGAAGTGGTACAGAAGGGCATCCAGAGCATGGATAATACAGAAGGGCATAGAGAGTGAAGAGAGGACAGAAGGGCATCCAGAATGAGGAGAGGACAAAAGGGCATCCAGAGAGAGGAGAGGACAAAAGGGCATCCAGAGAGAGGAGAGAACAGAAGGGATCCAGAGAGAGGCAAGGACAGAAAGCCATCCAGAGAGAGGAAAGTACTGAAGGACATCCACAGATTTGGAAGAACAGAAGAGCATTGAGAGAGAGGAGACAACATAAGGGAATCCAAAGACAGGAGAGAATAGAAGAGCATCCAGAGAGAGGAGAGAATAGAAGGACATCCAGAGAGAGGAGAGGACAGAATTTCATCCAGTGAGAGGAGAGAATAGAAGGGAATCTAGACAGAGGAGAAGACAGACAGGCATCCATAGAGTGGAGAGGATATAACGGCATCCATAGAGAGGAGACAACAGAAGGGAATCCAGAGAGAGGAGAGAACAGAAGGGTATCCAGAGAAAGGAGAGGACAGAAGGGCATCTACAGAGAGCAGAGAACAGAAGGGCATCCTGAAAGAGAAGAAGACAGAAGGGCATCCAGAGAGAGGAGAGGACAGAAGGGCATCCAGAGAGAGAAGAGGACAGAAGGGCAACTAGATAGAGGAGAGGACAAAAGGGCATCCAGAGAGAGGAGAGTACAGAAGGGATCCAGAGAGAGGAGAGAACAGAAAGCCATCTAGAGTGAGGAGAGGATTGAAGGGCATCCAGAGAGAGGAGAGGACAGGAGGGCATCGAGAGAGAGGAGAGAAAAGATGGGAATTCAGAGAGAGGAGAGAGCATTAGGGCATCCAGAGAGAGGAGAAGACAGAAGGGAATCCAAAGAGAAGAGAGAATAGAAAGGCATCCATAAAGAGAAGAGAACAGAAGGACATCCAGAGAGATGAGAGTACAGAAGATAATCTAGAGAGAAAAGGGAACAGAAGGGCAACCAGAGATATGAGAGGACAGAAAAAAATCCAGAGAGAGGAGAGGACAGAAGGGCATCCAGAGCGTGGAGAGTACAGAAGGTCATCCAGAGAAAGGTGACGACAGAAGGGCATCCAGAGAGAGGAGAGAACAGAAGGGCAACCAGAGAAAGGAGGCAACAGAAAAACATCCAGAGAGTGGAGATGACAGAAAGGCATCCAGAGAGAGGAGAGACCAGAAGTGCATCCAGAGAGAGGAGAATACAGAAGGGCATCCACAGAGAGGAGAGAATAAAAGAGCATTGGACGAGAGGAGAAAACAGAAGGGCATCAAAAGAGAGGAGAGGACAGAAGGGCATCCATAAAGAAGAGAAGACAGAAGGGCATCAAGAGAGAGGAGAGTACAGAAGGGCGTCCAGAGCGTGGAGAGAAGAGAAGGGCATAGAGAGTGAGGAGAGGACAGAAGGGCATCCAGAGTGAGGAGAGGATAGAAGGGCATCCAGAGAGGAGTGGGAAAAGGGCATCCAGAGAGAGGAGAGTACAGAAGGGATCCAGAGAGAGGAGAGGACAGAAAGCCATCCAGAGAGAGCAAAGTACTGAAGGGCATCCATAGATTGGGAGGAACAGAAGAGCATAGAGAGAGAGGAGACAACATAAGGGAATCGAAAGACGGGAGAGAATAGAAGAGCATCCAGAAAGAGGAGAGAACAGAACAGAGAGAGGAGAAGACAGAAGGGAATCCAGAGAGAGTAGAGAACAAAAGGACATCCACAGAGAGGAAAATACAGAATATCATCCAGTGAGAGGAGAGAATAGAAGGGAAAATAGAGAAGAGAAGACAGAAGGATATCCAGAGTGAGGAGAATATTGTCGGGCATCCAGAGAGAGGAGAAGACAAAACGGCATCGGGAGAAATGAGAGAACAGAAGGGCATAGGAAGAAAGGAGAAGACAGAAGGGCATCCAGAGATAGGAGAGGACAGAAGGGCATACAGACAGTGGAGAGCACAGAAAAGCATCCAGAGAGACGAGAGAACAGAGAGGCATCCAGAGAGAATAGAGGACAGAAGGGCATTTAGAGAGAAGAGAGAAAAGAAGGGCATCCAGCAAGAGGAGAAGACTAATAGGGAATCCAGAGAGAGGAGAAAACAGAAGGGTATCCTTAGAGAGGAGAGGAAAAAGGGGCATCCAGAGAGAAAGGATAGAACAGAAGGGCATCCAGAGAAAGGAGAAGACAGGAGGGCATTCAGAGAGAGCAGAGGACAGAAGCACATTCAAAGAGATGATAGAACATTAGAGAATACAGAAATAGGAGAGAACAGAAGCCCATCCAGTGAGAGAAGAAGACTGAAGGACAACCAGAGAGAGAAGAGGACTGAAGGGCATCCAGGAGAGAAGACAGAAAGGCTTCCAGAGAGAGGAGAGGACAGAACATAAGGACATCCCAATAGAAAAGAGAACAGAAGCACATTCAGAGAGATGATAGAACATTAGAGATTCCAGAAAGAGGAGAGAACATAAGGGCATCCAGAGAGAATATAGGACAGAAGGGCATATAGAGAGAGCAGAGAACAGAAGGGTATCCAGAAAGAGGAGAAGACAGAAGGGCATCAGGAGATAGGAGCAGACAGAGGGGCATCCAGATAAAGGAGAGGAAAGAATGGCTTCCAGAGAGAAGAGAAAAAAGAAGGGCATCCAGAGAGAGGAGAGGGCAGAAGGGCATCCACAGAAAAGAGTAAAGAAGGCTACACAGAGAGAGGAGAAGACAGAAGAGCATCTAGATAGAGGAGAGAACAGAAGGATATCTAGATAGAGTAGAGAGCAGAAGGGCATCCAGAGAGCAGAGAAGACAGTAGGGCTTCCAGAGAGAGGAGAGAACAGAAGGGCATCTGGAAAGATGAGAAGAGAGAAGGAATCTAGATGGAGAAGAGGACAGACCGGCATCCTGAGGGAGGAGAGGCCAGAAGGGCATCCAGGGAGAGAAGAGAACAGAAGGGCATCCAGAGAGAGGATAGAACAGAAGGGCATACAGAGAGAGGAAAGAACAGAAGGGGAATCAGAGAGAGAGAAGAGGACACAAGGGCATCCAGAGAGAGAGTAGAGAACAGAAGGGCATCCAGAGAGAGGATAGAACAGAAGGGTATCCAGAGAGAGAGAGGAGAGGACAAAAGGGCATCCACAGAGAGAGAGGAGAGAACAGAAGGGCAACCATAGAAAGGAGAAGACAGAAGGGCATCCAAAGAGAGGAGAGGACAGAAGGACATCATGAGAGAAAATAGAACAGAAGCGCAGCCAGAGAGATGAGAGAACTGGAGAGAATCCAGAAAGAGGAGAGAACAGAAGCCCATCCAGAGAGAGCAGAAGAGTGAAGGACATCCAGAGAGAGAAGAGGACTGAAGGGCATCTGGAGAGAGAACACAGAAGGGCATGTAGAGAGATGAGAAGACAGAAGGGTATCCAGAATGATTAGAAAATTATCAGGATTCCAGAGAGAGGAGAAGACAGAAGGGCATCCAGAGAGAGGAGAAGACAGAAGGGAATCAAGAGAGAGGAGAGAACAAAAGATGATGCCCTTCTTGTATCTCCTCTCTCTGGATTCCCTTCTGTTCTCTTCTCTCTCTTAATGCCCTTCTGTTCTCTCCTCTCTCTGGATTCACTTCTGTCTTCTCCTTCTCTGGATATTCTTCTGTTCTCTCCTCTTTCTGGATGCCTTTCTGTTCTCTCATCTATCTACATGTCCTTTTGTCGTCTCCTCTCTCTGTACGGCCTTCTGTACTATTTTATTTGGATGCCCTTTTTTCCTCTCCTCTCTCTAGATGCACTTCTGCTCTGTCTTCTCTCTCGAGGAAATTCTCTCCTCTCCTCTCTCCGGATGCCCTACTGTCTTATCCTATCTCACGAAGCCCTTCTTTCTTCTCCTTTCTAGATGCCCTTCGTTCTCTGCTCTCTAGATGCCTCTCCTCTCTCTGGATGCCCTTCTGTTCTCACCTCTCTCTGGATTCCCTTCTGTCTTCTCCTCTCTCTGGATGCTGTTCTATCCTCTCCACTCTCTGGATGCCCATCTGTCTTCTCCTCTCTCTGGATGCACTTCATTTCTCTCCTCTCTCTGGATTCCCTATTTTTCTTCTCCTCTCTCTGGATGCCCTTCTGTCATCTCCTATCTCTGGGTGACCTTCTGTCTTCTCCTCTCTCCTGATGCCCTTCTGTTCTCTCCTCTCTCCGAATGCCCTTCTGTTCTCTCCTCTCTCTGGATTCGCTTCTATCTTCTCCTTCTCTGGATGCCCTTCTATTCTCTCCTCTTTCTGGATGCCCTTCTGTTCTCTCCTCTATCTAGATGCCCTTCTGTTTTCTCCTCTCTCTGTATGGCCTTCTGTACTATTTTATGTGGATGCCCTTTTTTCCTCTCCTCTCTCTGGATGCCCTTCTGTCTAGTCCTATCTCCCAATGCCCTTCTGTCTTCTCCTTATCTGGATGCCCTTCTTTTCACTCCACTTTCTGAATGCCCTTCTGTCCTCTCCTCTATCTAGATGCCCTTCTGTCTTCTCCTCCCTCTGTATAGCCTTCTGAACTATTTTACATAGATGCCCTTTTTTCCTCTCCTATCTCTGGATTCCCTTCTGCTCTCTCTTCTCTGTGGAGGAAATTCTGTCCTCTCCTCTCTCTGGATGCCCTTCTTTCTTCTCCTATTCCCAAAGGCCCTTCGGTCTTCTCTTCTTTCTGGATGCCCTTCTGTTCTCTGCTCTCCCTAAATGCCCTTCTGTCTTCTCCTCTCTCCCTATTCCTTTCTGTACTCTTGTCTCTTCCGATGCCCTTCTGTCTTCTCCTCTCTCGGGATTCCCGACAATTTTCTACTCACTCTGGAAACCCTTCTGTCTTCTCCTCTCTCTAGATGCCCTTCTGTGTTCTCTTCTCACTGGATGCTCTTCAGTCCTCTTCTCTCTCTGGATGTCCTTCACTCTTCTGCTCTCTATGAATGGGCTTCTGTTCTCTCTTCTTTCTGGATTCTCTCCTGTTCTCTCATCTCTCCAGATGCGCTTCTGTTCTCTTTTCACTCTGGATGTCCTTCTGTCCTCTCCTATATCTAGATGCCCTTCTGTATTCTCCTTTCTATGGTTGACCTTATATTCTCTCCTCTCTCTGAATGCCCATTTGTCCTCTCCTCTCTCTGGATACCCTTCTGTTCTATCCTTTCTCTGGATGCCCTTCTGTCTTCTCCTATCTCCTGATGCCCTTCTGTCTTCTCCTCTTTCTGGATACCCTTCTGTTCTCTGTGCTCTCTCTATATGCCCTTCTGTCCTCTATTCTTTCTGGATGCCATTATGTTCTCTCCTCTTTCTGAATTTCCTTCTGTCTTCTCTCTCTGGATGCCCTTCAGTCATCTTCTCTCTATGGATGTCCTTCAGTCTTCTGCTCTCACTGAATGGGCTTCTGTTCTCTCCTATTTCTGGATTCTCTAATGTTCTATCATCTCTCTGAATGTGCTTCTGTTCTCTCTTCTCTTGGCATGTCCTTATGTCCTCTCCTCTCTCTTGATGCCCTTCTGGTCTCTCCTCTCTCTGGATTCCCTTCAGTTCTCTCCTCTCTCCGAATGCACTTTTGTTCTCTCCTCTCTCTGGATTCCCTTCTGTCTTCTCCATCTCTGGATGCCCTTCTGTTCTCTCCTGTTTCTGGATGCCCTTCTGTTCTCTCCACTATCGAGATGCCCTTCTGTCTTCTCCTCTCTCTGTATGGCCTTCTGTACTATTTTATTTGGATGACCTTCTTTCCTCTCCTCTCCCTAGATGTCCTTCTCCTCTGTCTTCTCTCTGGAGGAAATTCTGTCCTCTCCTATCTCTGGATGCCCTACTGTCTTATCCTCTTTCTGGATGTCCTTCTGTTCTCTGCTTTCTCTAGATGCCCTTCTGTCCTCTCCTCTCTCTGGATGCCCTTCTGTTCTCTCTTCTCTCTGGATGCCCTTCTGTCTTCTCCTCTCTCTGGATGCCATTCTATCCTCTCCACTCTCTTTATGCCCTTCTGTCTTCTCCTCTCTCTGGATGCACTTCTGTTCTCTCCTCTCTCTGGATTCCCCATTTTTTTTCTCCTCTCTCTGGATGCCCTTTTGTCATCTCCTATCTCTGGGTTACCTTCTGACTTCTCCTCTCTCCTGATGCCCTTCTGTTCTCTCCTCTCTCCTAAGGCCCTTCTGTTCTCTCCTCTCTCTAGATTTGCTTCTGTCTTCTCCTTATCTGGATGCCCTTCTGTTCTCTCCTCTTTCTGGATGCCCTTCTGTTCTCACCTCTAACTAGATGCCCTTCTGTCTTCTCCTCTCTCGGGATTCCCGACAATTTTCTACTCAATCTGGATACCCTACTGTCTTCTCCTTTCTCTAGATGCCCTTCTATGTTCTCCTCTCCCCGGATGCCCTTCAGTCCTCTTCTCTCTCTGGATGTCCTTCACTCTTCTGCTCTCTCTGGATGGGCTTCTGTTCTCTTCTCTTTCTGGATTCTCTCCCGTTCTATCTATCTCTCTCCGGATGCTCTTCTGTTCTCTCTTCTCTCATGATGACCTTCTGTCCTCTCCTCTATCCTGATGCCCTTCTGTATTCTCCTTTCTATGGTTGATCTTCTGTTCTCTCCTCTCTCTGGATGCTCTTTTGTCCTCTCCTCTCTCTGGATACCCTTCTGTTCTATCCTCTATCTGGATGCCCTTCTGTTCTCTCCACTCTCTGGATACTCTTTTGTCCTCTTCTCTCTCTGGATGCCCTTCTGTCTTCTCCTATTTCCCGATGCCCTTCTGTCTTCTCCTCTTTCTGGATACCCTTCTGTTCTCTGCGCTCTCTATATATGCCCTTCTGTCCTCCATTCTATCTGGATGCCCTTATGTTCTCTCCTCTTTCTGGATTCCCTTCTGTCTTCTCTCTCCAGATTCACTTCAGTTGTCTTCTCTCTATGGATGTCCTTCAGTCTTCTGCTCTCACTGGATGGGCTTCTGTTCTCTCCTATTTCTGGATTCTCTAATGTTCTATCATCTCTCTGAATGTCCTTCTCTTCTCTCTTCTCTCTGGATGTCCTTATGTCCTCTCCTCTCACTTGATGCCCTTCTGTTCTCTCCTCTCTCTGGATGCCCTTGTGTCCTCTTCTCTCTCTGGATGCCATTCTGTTCACTCCTCTCTCTGGATGCCCTTCTGTTCTCTCCTCTCTCTGGATGCCCTTGTGTCCTCTTCTCTCTCTGGATGCCCTTCTGCTCTCTCCTCTCTCTTGATGCCCATCTGTTCTCTCCTCCGTCTGGATTCCCTTCTATCTGCTCCTCTCTCTTGATGCTGTTCTGTTCTCTCTTTTTTCTGAATGCCCTTCTGTTCTCTACTCTTTCTTGATGCCCTTCTGTCTTCTCCTCTCTCCGGATGCCCTTCAGCTCTTTCCTCTCTCTGGATGCCCTTCTATTCTCTCCTCTCTCAGGATGCCCTTCTCACTTCTCCTCTCCCTGGATGCCCTTCTATCCTCTCCTCACTCTGGATGCCCTTCTGACTTCTCCTCTCTCCCTATGCCCTTCTGTTGTCTCGTCTTGCCAGCTTCCCTTCTGTCTTCTCTCTCTGGATGCCGTTCTGTTCTCTCCTCTCCCTGGATGCCCTTCTGTCTTCTCCTCTCTCCCTATACCCTTCTGTTCTCTCGTCTCTTCGATTCCCTTCAGACTTCTCCTTTCTCTGGATACCCTTCTGTTCTGTCCGCTCTCCGGATGCCCTTCTGTCTTCTCCTATCTCCCGATGCCCTCCTGTCTTCTCCTCTTTCTGGATGCCCTTCTGTTCTCTGCTCTTTTTAGATGCCCTTCTGCTCTCTCCTCTCTCTGGATGCCCTTCTGTTCTCTCCTCTCTCTGGATTCCCTTCTGTCTTCTCCTCTCTCTGGATGTCGTTTTATCCTCTCTCTGGATGCCCTTCTGTCTTCTCCTTTCTCTGGTAGCCCTTCTGTTCTCTCCTCTCTCTGGATGCCATTTTGTCCTCTCCTCGCTCTGGATACCCTTCTGTTTTCTCCACTCTCTGGATTCCCTTCTGTCTTTCCCTCTCTCTGGATGCCCTTCTGCTCTCTCTTCTTTCTGGATGCCCCTTTGTTCTCTCCTCTCTCTGGATTCCCTTCTGTCTTCTCCTCTCTTTGGATGCCCTTATGTTGTCTCCTCTCTCTCGATGCTCTTCTGTTCTTCCCAATCTGTGGATGCCCTTCTGTCCTCTCCTCTCTCTGTATGCCCTTTTCTTCTCTCATCTTTATGGATGCTCTTCTGTTCTCTCCTCCCTCTGGATGCCCTTCTTTACTCTCCTTTTTCTGGATGCCCATCTGTTCTCTTCTATCAGGATGCCCTTCTGTGCTCACCTCTCTCTGGATGCCCTTCTGTCTTCTCCTCTCTCTACATGCCCTTCTATTTTCTCCTCTTTCTACATTCCTTTCTGTCCTCTCATCTCTCTGGATTTTCTTCTATTATATTCTCTCTATACATGTTTCTCTGTTCTCTTATCTATCTGGATGCCCTTTTGTCTTCTCCTCTCTCTGGATGCCCTTCTATCTTCTCTTCTCTCTGAATGCCTTCCTGTTGTCTCCTCTCTCTGGATGCCCTTCTGTTCTATCCTCTCTGTAGATTCTCTTCTGTTGTGTCATATCTCTGGATGCCCTTCTATTCTCTTCTCTCTCCGGATGCCCTTCTCTATTCTTTTCTATCTGGATGCCCTTCTGTCAGCTCCACTCTCTGGATATCTTCTCCTCTCTCTGGATGCCATTCTGTTCTCTCATCTCAGTGAATGCCCTTTTTTACTCTCTTCTAACAGGATGCCCGTCTGTCCGCTCCTCTCTCTGGAGCAGTTCTGTTCTCTCCTCTCTCTTGATGCCTTTCTGTCCTCTCATCTCTCTGGATGCCATTCTATTATATTCTCTCTATGGATGCTCCTCTGTTCTCTTATCTCTCTGGATACCCTTTTGTCTTCTCCTCTCTCTGGATGCCCCTCTGTCCTCTCCTCTCTCTGGATTCCTTTCTGTTCTCTCTTCTCTCTGGATGCTCTTCTGTTCTCTCCTCCCTCTGGATGCCCTTCTGCCCTCTCTTCTCTTTGTATGCCCTTCTGTTCTCTCCTCTCTCTGTATGCCCTTCTTTACTCTCCTCTCTCTGGATGCCCTTCTGTCTTCTTCTCTCTCTGGATGCCCTTCAATCTTCTCCTTTCTATGGATGCCCTTCTATCTTCTCTGCTCTCTGGATACTGTTCTACTCTCTACTCTCTCTGGATGCCCTTCTGTCTTCTCTGCTCTCTGGATACCCGTCTGTTCTCTCCACTCTGTGCATACCCCTCTGACTTGTCCTCTTTATTGATGCCCTTCTGTTCTCTCCTTTCTCTGGATGATCTTCTGTCCTCTTCTCTCTCTGGATGCCATTTCTTCCTCTCTTCTCTCGTGATGCCCTTCTGTCTTCCCCTCTCTCTGGTTGCCCTTCTGTTCTCTTCTCTCTCTGGATGATCTTCTGTTCTCTCATCTCTCTGGATGCCCTTGTGTCCTATCTTCCCTCTGGATGCTCTTCTGTCTTCTCATCTCTATAGATGCCCTTCTGTCTTCTCTTCTCTCTGGATATCCTTTTGTTCTATTCTCTTTGGATTCCCTTCTGTCCTCTCCTCTCTCTGGATGCCCTTCTGTTTTTTTTTGTCACTCTGGATGACATTCTTTTGTCTCCTCATCCTGGATTAACTTCTGTTCTCTCCTCTTTCCGGATGCCCTTCTGTTTTCTCCTCTCTCTGCATGCCCTTCTGTTCTTTCCTCTCTCTGAATGCCCTTCTGTCCTCTCCTCTCTCTGGATGCCCTTCTGTCTTCTCATCTCTCTGGATGCCCTTCTGTTCTCTCCTCTCTCTAGATTCTCTTCTGTCCTCTCATCCCTCTGGATGCCCTTCTGTTTTTTCTCTCTCTGGATGATCTTCTGTTCACTCATCTCTGTGGATGCCCTTCTGTTCACTCCTATCTCTGGAGGACCTTCTGTTCTCTCATCACTCTGGATGCCCTGTTTCTCTCCTCTCTCTGGATACTCTTCTGTTCTCTCATCTCTCTGGATGCCCTTCTGTCTCCTCCTCTCTCTACATGCCTTTCTGTTTCTCGACACTCTGGATGCACTTCTGTCCTCTCCACTCTTTTTATACCTTTCTGTCCTCTCCTCCCTCTGGATGCCCTTCTGTATTCTCCTCTCTCTGGATGCCCTTCTGAAATTTCTTCTCTCACTGATGCCTTCTGTCTTCTTCTCTCTCAGGTTGTACTTCTTTTCTCTCCTCTCTGGATGCCTTTCTGTTCTCTCACCTCTCTGTATGCACTTCTTTACTCTCCTCTTTCTGGATGCCCTTCTGTTCTCTTCTCTCTGGATGCCCTTCTGTGCTCACCTCTCTCTGGATGCCCTTCTGTCTTCTCCTCTCTCAGCATGCCCTTCTATTTTCTCCTCTCTCTGGATGCCCTTCTGTTCTCTCCTCTCTCTGAATTCCTTTCTATTATATTTTCTCTATGCATGCTTCTCTGTTCTCTTATCTCTCTGGATGCCCATTTGTCTTCTCCTCTCTCTGGATGCCCTTCTATCTTCTCTTCTCTCTGGATGCCCTTCTATCTTCTCTTCTCTCTGGATGCCCTTCTGTCGTCTCCTCTCTCTAGATGCCCTTCTTTCCTCTCCTCTCTCTGGATGACCTTCTCTTGTCTCCTCTCTCTGGATTACTTCGGTTCTCTCCTCTAACTGGATGCCCATCTGTCTTCTCCTCTCTCTGGATGCCTTTCTGTTTTTACCTCTCTATGGATGCCCTTCTGTCTTCTTCTCTCTCTACATGCCTTTTGTTCTCTCCTCTCTCTGGAAGCCCTTCTTTTCTCTCCTCTCTCTGGATGCCCTTCTGTCTTTTCGTCTCTCTGGATGACCGTCTGTTGTCTCCTCTCTCTGGATGACCGTATTTTCTCTCCTCTATACAGTTGCCCTTCTGTCTTCTCCTCTCTCTGGATGCCCTTCTGTTCTTTTTTTTCTCTGGATGTCCTTGTGGCCTCTCCTCTCTCTGGATGCCCTTCTGTCTTCTCCTCTCTCCCTATGCCCTTCTGTTCTCTCGATTTTCTCGATGCCCTTCAGTATTCTCCTCCATCTGGATGCCCGACAATTTTCTCCTTACACAGGTTATCTTTCTATCTTCTCCTCTCTCTAGATGCCCTTCTGTTCTCTTTGCTCAATGGATGCCATTCTGTTCTCTCCTGTCTCTGGATGCCCTTCTGTCTTCTCCTCTCTCCGGATGCCCTTCTGTCTTCTGCTCTCTCTTGATGCCCTTCTGCTCTCTCCTATCTCTGAATGCCCTTCTGTTCTCTCCTCTCTCAGGATGCCCTTCTGTCTTCTCCTCTCTCCAGATGCCCTTCAGTCCTCTTCTCTCTCAAGATGTCCGTCAGTCTTCTGCTCTCTCTGGATGGGCTTATATTCTCTTCTCTTTCTGGATTCTCTCCTGTTCTCTCATCTCTCTGGATGTGTTTCTGTACTTTCTTCTCTCGGGATGTCCTTCTGTACTCTCCTCCCTCCGGATGCCCTTCTGTCTTCTTCTTTCTCTGGTTGCCCTTTTGTTCTACTCTCTCTCTCTTGAAGCCCTTCTGTTCTCTCCTCTCTCTGGATGCCCTTCTTTTCTCTCTTCTCTCTTGAAGGCCATTCTATCCTCTCCTTTCTCTGGATGCACTTCTGTATTATCCTATCTCCCGAGGCCTGTTTTTCTTCTCCTCTTTCTGGATACCCTTCTGTTCTCTGCTCTCTCTACAAGCCCTTCTGTCCTCTATTCTCTCTGGATGCCCTTATGTTCTCTCTTCTCTCTGGATGTTCTTCTGTCTTCTTCGCTCTCTGGATACCATTGTATTCTCTACTCTCCCAGGACGCCCTTCTGCCTTCTCTGCTCTCTGGATGTCCTTAAGTTCTCCCCTCTCTGTGGATGTGTTTCTGTCTTTTCCTCTCTCTGGATGGCTTTCTATCTTCTGCTCTCTCTGGATGCACTTCTAACCTCTTCTCCCATGGATGCCCTTCTTCACTCTCCTCTCTCTGGATGCACTTCTGTCCACTCCTCTCTCTGGATGCCCTTCTGTGCTCTCCTCTCTCTGAATGCCCTTCTCTACTTTGCTCTCTTTGGATGCCCGTCTGTCTTCTCCTGTTTCCCTATGCCCTTCTGTCTTCTCCTCTCTCTGGATGCCCGTCAATTTTCCCCTCACTCCGGATACCCTTCTTTCTTCTCCTCTCACCAGATGCCCTTCTGTTCTTTTGTCTCACTGGATGCCATTCTGTTCTCTCCTCTCTCTGGATGCCCTTCTGTCTTCTCTTCTCTCCAGATGTCCTTCAGTCCTCTTCTCTCTGTGGATGTTATTCAGTCTTCTGCTATCTCAGGATGGGCTTCTGTTCGCTCCTCTTTCTGGGTTCCCTCCTGTTCTCTCATCTTTCTGGATGTGCTTCTGTTCTATCATCTCTCTGGGTGCCCTTCTGTCTTCTCCGCTCTCTGGATGCCAATATGTTCTCTCCTCTCTCTGGATGCCCTTCTGTTTTCTTCTCCCTCCGGATCCCCTTCAGTCCTCTTCTCTCTCTGGATGTCCTTCAGTCTTCTGCTCTATCTGGATGGTCTTCTGTTCTCTCCTCTTTCTGGATTCTCTAATGTTCTCTCATCTCTCTGGATGTGCTTCTGTTCTGTCTTCTCTCAGGATGTCCTTATGTCCTCTCCTCTCTCTGGATGCCCTTCTGTCTTCTCCTTTCTCTGGATGCCCTTCTGTTCTCTCCTCTCTCTGGTTGCCTTTTTGTCCTCTCCTCTCTGTGGATACCCTTCTGTTCTCTCCTCTCTCTTGATGCCCTTCTGTACTTTCCTCTCTCTGGATGTCCTTGTGTCCTCTTCTCTCTCTGGATGCCCTTTTGTTCTCTCCTCTCTCTGTATTCTCTTCTGTCTTCTCCTCTTTCCGGATGCCCTTCTGTTCTCTCCTCTTTCTTAATGCCCTTCTGTTCTCTTCTCTCTCCGTATACACTTCTCTCTTCTCTTCTCTCTTGATGCCCTTCTGTTCTCTCCTCTCTCTCAGGATGACCTTCTGTTTTCTCCTCTCTCTGGATGCTCTTCTGTCATCTCCTCTCTCAGGATGCCCTTCTGTCTTCTCCTCTCTCCTGATGCCCTTCTCTTCTCTCCTCTATTCCGATGCCCTTCTGTCTTCTCCTCTCTGGATGCCCTACAATTTTCTCCTCACTCTAGAATCCCTTCTGAATTCTTTTCTCTCTGGATGCCCTTCTGTTCTTTCCTCTCACTCTATGCCCTTCTGTCCTCTCCTCTCTCTGGATGCCCTTGTGTCTTTTCCTGTGTCCGGATGCCCTTCTGTCCTCTTCTCTATCTGGATGTCCTTCAGTCTGTTGCTCTCTCTGGATGTCCTTCTGTTCTCTCCTTTCCCTGGATGCCCTTCTATTCTCTCCTCTCTTGGGATGCCCTTCTTTCCTCTCCTCTCTCTGGATGCCCTTCTGTATTCTCCTCCCTCTGGTTGCCCATCTGTTCTCTCATTTTCTGGATGCCCTTCTGTACTCTCCTCTCTCTGGATACCATTCTGTTCTCTAATCTCACTAGATGCCCTTCTGTCCTCTATTCTCTCTGGATGCCTCTCTGTTCTCTCATATCTCTGGATGGCCTTCTGTCTTCTCCTCTGTCTGGATGCCATTCTGTTCTCTCCTCTCTCTGAATGCCCTTCAGTCTCCTCCTGTCTCCAAATGCTCTTCTGTACTCTCCTATTTCTGGATTTGCTTCTGTCTCCTTCTCTGGATGCCCTTCTGTTCTTTCCTCTATCTAGATGCCCTTCTGTCTTCTCCTCTTTCTGGATGGCTTTCTGTTCTCTACTATCTCTAGATCCCTTCTGTCCTCTCCTCTCACAGGATGCCCTTCTTCACTCTCCTCTCTCTGGATGACCTTCTGTCCTCTCCTTTAACTGGATGCCATTCTGTGCTCCCATATCTCTAGATGCTCTTCTCTTCTCTCCTCTCTTTAGTTGCCCTTCTGTCCTCAATTCTCTCTAGATGCCTTTCTGTTCTCTCATCTCTCTGGATACCCTTCTCTCTTCTCCTCTCTCCCTATTCCCTTCTGTCTTCTCCTCTTTCTGGATGCCCGGCAATATTCTTCTCCCTCTGGATACCCTCCTGTCTTCTCCTCTCACCAGATGCCCTTCTGTTCTCTCTTCACACTCGATGCCATTCTGTCCTCTTCTCTCTCTGGATGTCCTTCTGTCTTCTAGTCTCTCCGGATGCCCTTCAGTCTTCTTTTATCTCTGGATGTCCGTCAGTCTTCTGCTCTCTATGGATGGGCTTCTATACTCTCCTCTTTCTGGATTCTCTCCTATTCTCTCATCTCTCTGGATGCGCTTCTGTTCTTTTTTCTCTCGGGATGTCCTTCTGTCCTCGCCTCTCACTGGATGCCCTTTTGTCTTCTCCTTTCTCTGGATGCCCTTCTGTTCTCTTCTCTCTCTGGATGCCATTTTGTTCTGTTCTCTCTCTGAATACCCTTCTGTTCTATCCTCTCTCTGAATTCCCTTCTGTCCTCTCCTCTAACTGGATGCCCTTCTTCTCTCTCCTCTCTCTGGATTCCCTTCAGTCTTCTCCTCTCTCTCGATGCCCATTTGTTCTCTCCTCTCTCCGGATGCCCTTCTGTCTTCTCCTCTCACTGAATATCCTTCTGCTCTCTCCTCTCTCTGGATTGCCTTCAGTTCTTTCCTCTCTCTGGATGCCCTTCTGTATTCTCCTCTCTCTGGATGCCCTTCTGTTCTGTCCTATTTCTGCATGCCCTTCAGTTCTCACGTCTCTCTGGATGCCCTTCTGTCTTCTCCTCTCTCTCGATGCCCTTCTGCTCCCTCCTCTCTCTGATTGCGCTTCTGTACTCTCCTCATTCTGGATGCCCTTTTGTTCACTCCTCTCTCTGGATGCATTTCTGTCTTCTCCTCTCTCTGGATGCCCTCCTTCTTTTTCCTCTCTCTGGATGCCCTTCTGTTCTCTCCTCTCTGGATGGCCTTCTGTCTTCTCCTATCTCTGGATGTCCTTCTGATCTCTCCTCTCTCTGGAAGCCCTTCTGTTTTCTCCTCACTGCGGATTCCCTTCTGTCTTATCCTCTCTCTGGATGCCCTTCTGTTCTCTCTTCTTTCTGAATGCCCTTTTGTTCTCTCCTCTCTCCGGATGCCCTTCTTTCTTCTCCTCTCAATGGGTATCCTTCTGCTCTCTCCTCTCTCTGGATTCCCTTCAGTTCTTTCTTCTCTCTGGATGCCCTTCTGTCTTCTCCTCTCTCTGGATGCTCTTCTGCTCTTTCCTCTCCCTGGATGCTCTTCTGTTCTCTCCTCTTGCTGAATGCCCTTCTGCTCTCTCCTCTTTCTGGATGCCCTTCTTTTCTCTCCTCTATCTGGATGCCTTCTGTTTTCTCCTCACTCTGGATGCCCTTCTGCTCTCTCTCTGGATGCCCTTCTGTCTTCTCCTCTCTCCTGATGCTCTTCAGTCCTCTTCTCTCTCTGGATGTGTTTCAGTCTTCTGCTCTCTCTGGATGGGCTTCTGTTCTCTACTCTTTCTGGATTCTCTCCTGTTCTCTCATCTTTATGCCTGCGCTTCTGTTCTCTCTTCCCTTGGGATGTCCATCTGTCCTCTCCTCACTCTGGATACCCTTCTGTCTTCTCCTTTCTCTGGATGCCCTTCTGTTCTCTCCTCTCTCCAGATGCCCTTTTGTCCTCTTCTCTCTCTGGGTGCCATTCTGTCTCTCCTCTCTATGAATGCCCTTCTGTTCTCTCCTCTCTCCGGATGCACTTTTGTCTTCTCCTCTCTCTGGATGCCCTTCTGCTCTATTCTCTCTCTGGATGCCCTTCTGTTCTTTCCTCTCCCTGGATTCCCTTCTGTCTTTTCCTCTCTCTGGATGCCTTTCTGTCCTCTCCTCTCTCTGGATACCCTTCTGTTCTCTCCACGCTCTGGATGCCCTTCTGTTCTCTCCACTCTCTGGATGCCCTTATGTCCTCTCCTCTCTCTGAATGCACTTCTGTTCTCTCCTCACTCTGGATGCCCTTTTGTCTTCTCCTCTCTCCAAATGCCCTTCAGTTCTCTCCTTTCACTGTATGCCCTTCTGCTCTCTCCTCTCTCTGGATGCCTTTCTGTTCTCTCCTCTCTCCGGATGCCCTTCTGTCTTCTCCTCTCTCTTGATGCTTTTGTGCTCTCTCCTCTCTCTGGATACCGTTCTGCTCTCTCCTCTCTCTGGATTCCCTACTGTCTTATCTTCTCTCTGGATGCGCTTCTGTATTCTCCCCTCTGTGGATGTTCTTCTGTCCTCTCCTCTCTCTGGATGCCCCTCTGTCCTCTCCTCTCTCGGAGGCCCTTCTGTCCTCTTCTTTCTCTGGATTCCCTTCTGTCCTCTAATCTCTATGGTTTTCTTTCTGTTCTCTTCTCTCTATCTAGGCTCTCCTGTACTCTCATTTCTCTGGATGTCCCTCTGTTGTCTCCTCTCTCTGGATGCCCTTCTGTCTTCTCCTCTTTCTAGATGCCTTTCTGGTCTCTCCTCTCTCTCGATGCTCTTCTGTTCTTCAGTCTCTGTGGATGCCCTTCTGTCCTCCCCTCTTTCTGGATGCCCTTCTGTTCACTCCTGTCTCTGTATGCACATTTTTACTCTCCTCTCTCTGAATGTCCTTCTGTCTTCTTCTCTCTCTGGATGTCCTTTTGTTGTCTCCTCTCTCTGCATGTCCTTCTCTTGTCTCCTCTCTGTGGATGCCCTTCTGTTCTCTCCTCTCTCTAGATGCCCTTCTGTCTCCTCCACGCTCTGGATGCCCTTCTGTTCTCTCCTCTCTCTGGAGGCCATTCTGTCCTCTCTTCTCTCTGGATGCCCTTCGATCCTCTCTTCTCTCTGGATTCCCTTCTGTCCTCTCCTGTCTTTCGTTGCCCTTCTGTTCTTTTCTCACTATAGATGCTCTCCTGTACTCTCATCTCTCTGGATGCCCTTCAGTTTTCTCCTCTCTCCGGATGCCCTTCTTTCTTCTCCTCTTTCTGGATGCCCTTCTGAACTCTCCTCTCTTTTGATGCCCTTCAGTCTCTCCTCTCTCTGGATGCCCTTCTGTTCTCTCGTCTCTCTGGAGGCCCTTATTTACTCTCTTCTCTCTGGATGCCCTTCTGTCATATCCTCACTCGGGATGCCCTTATGTCTTCTGTTGTCTCTGGATGTTCTTTGTCCTATCCTCTCTCTGGATGCCCTTCTATTCTCTCCTCTCACCAGATGCCCTTCTGTTTTCTCCTATCTCCGAAAGTCCTTCTGTCGTCTCCTCTCTCTCTGGATGCCCTTCTATTCTCTCCTCTCTCTGGATTCCCTTTTACCCTCTCATATCTCTGTTGGCCCTTCTGTTGTCTTCTCTCTATGAATGCTCTCCTGTTCTCTCATCTTTCTGAATGCCCTTCTGTTCTCTCCTCTCTCTGGATGCCCTCTGTCTTCTCCCCTCTATGGATGCCCTTCTGTTCTCTTCTCTCTCTGGATGATCTTCTGTTTCCTCCACTCTCTAGATGCCCTTGTGTTCTATCCTCTTCTGGATGCTTTTCTGTCTTCTCCTCTCTCTGTAGGCCATTCTATCCTCTCTACTCACTCAATGCCCTACTGTTTTCTCCTCTCTTTGGATGCCCTTCTGTTCTCTCCTCTGACTGTGAGACCTTCTTTCTGCTACTCTCTCTGAATGCTCTTCTCTTCTCTCCTTTCTCTCGATGCCCTTCTGTCTTCTCTCTGTGGATGCCTTTCTGTTCTCTCCTCTATCAGGATGACTTTCTTCCTGCTCCTCTCTTGATGCACTTCTCTTCTCTCCTCTCTCTGGATGATTTTCTGTTCTCTCCAGTCTCAGGATGCCCTTCTGTCATCCCTCTCTCCAGATGCCCTTCTGTTCTCTCCTATCTCAAGGTATCCTTCTGTTCTCTCCTCTGTCTGTATGCCCTTCTGTCTTTTCATCTCTCTGGGTGACCTTCTGTTCTCTCCTCTATCCGGATGCCCTTCTGTCTTCTCCTCTCTCTGGATGCCCTTCTGTTCTTTTCTCCCTCTGGATGACCTTCTGTCCTCTCCTCTCTCTGTATGCCCTTCTGTCTTCCACACTCTCTTGATACCCTTCTGAATTCTCCTCTCTCTGGAAGCTCTTCTGTTATTTCATCACTCTGGATGCCCTTCTTTTTTTACCTCTTTATGGATTCCCTTCTGTCTTCTCCTCTCTCTACATGCTCTTCTGTTCTCTCAGCTCTCTAGATTCCCTTCATTCCTCTCATCTCTCTGGATGCCACTCTGTTCTCTTCTCTCTATAGATGCTCTTCTGTTCTCTCATCTCTCTAGGTTCCCTTCTATCATCTCATCCTTCAGGATGCCCTTCTGTTCCCTTCTCCCTCTAGATGATCTTCTGTTCGCTCATCTCTATGGATGCCCTTCTGTTCTCTCCTCTTTCTGGATGCTCTTCTATTCTCTCCTCTCTGTGGATGCCCTTCTGTATTCTACTCTCTCTGGATGCCCCTCTGGTCTCCTCTTTCTGGATGCCCTTCATGTCTCTCCTCTCTCTGTATTTCCTTCTGTTCTCTCATATCTCTTGTTGCCCTTCTGTTCTCTTCTCTCTCTAGATTCACTTTATGTCCTCTAATCTCTCTGGATGCCCTTCTGTCCTCTCCTCACTTTGGATGCCCTTATGTTGTCTCCTATCTCTCGATGCTCTTCTGTTCTTCCCAATCTGTGGATGACCTTCTGTCCTCTCCTCTCTCTACATGCCTTTCTGTTCTCTCCTCTCTCTGGATGCACTTTTGTCCTCTCCTCTCTTTTTATGCCCTTCTGTTCTCTCCTCTGTCTGGATTCCCTTCTGTCCTCTCATTTCTCTGGATGTCCTTCTGTCTTCTAACTTCTCTGGATTACATTCTGATCTCTGCCCTCTCCGGATGCTTTTCTGTCTTCTCTTCACTCTGAATGCACTTCTGTCCTCTCTTCTCTCTAGATACCCTACAGTTCTCTCTTCTCTCTGAATTCCCTTTTTGTCTTCTCCTCTCTCTGGATGCACTGCTCTTCTCAGCTCTCTCAAGATGTTCTTGTGTCCTCTATTCTCTACGGATATCTTTCTATTCTCTCATCTCGCACTTTGGTCCTCTTATCTATCTGAATGTCCTTCAGTCTTCTGCTCTCTCTGGATGGGCTTATGTTCTCTCCTCTTTCTGGATCCTCTCCTGTACTCTCATCTCTCTGGATGCCCTTCTGTTCTTTATTTTTGGGATGTCCTTCTGTTCTCTCCACTCTCTGGATGCCCTTTTTTCTTCTCCTTTCACTGGATACCCTTCTGTTCTCTCCTCTCTCTGTATGCCCTTCTGTTCGCTCCTCTATCTGGATGCCCTTGTGTTCTCTTCTCTCTCTGGATGCCATTTCTGTCCTCTCTTCTCTCTGGATGCCCTTCTGTCTTCTCCTCTCTCTGGATGCCCTTCTGTTCTCTTCTCTCTCTGGATGATCTTCTGTTCTCTCATCTCTCTTGATGCCCTTGTGTCCTCTCCTCTCTCTGGATGACCTTCTGTCTTCTCCTTTCTCTGGATGCCCTTCTGTCCTCTCCTCTCTTTTGATGCCCTTCTGTTTTCTCCTCTCATCTGATGCTTTTCTATCTCTCTTCTCTCTGGATGCCCTTCTGTATTCTCCTCTCTCTGGATGCCTTTCTTTACGCTCCTCTCTCTTGATGCCTTTCTGTTTTCTCCTCTCTCTGGATGCCCTTCTGTTCTCTCCTCCCGCCGAATGCCCGTCTGTACTCTCTTCTTTCTGGATGCCCTACTGTCCTCTCCTCTCTCTGAATTTCCTTCTGTCCTCTCATATCTCTGGTTTACCTTTTGTTCTCTTTTCTCTCTAGATTCTCTTTTGTCCTCCAATCTTTCTAGATGCCCTTCTGCCTTCTTCTCTCACTGGAAGCAATTTTGTCCTCTCCTCTCTCCGGATGCTCTTCTGTTTTCTCCTCTCTCTGGATGCCCTTCTGTCCTCTAGTCTCTTTGGATGCCCTTATGTTGTCTCCTCTCTCTCGATGCTGTTCTGTTCTTCCCAAATATGTGGATGCCCTTCTGCCCTCTTCTCTCTCTGGATGCCCTTCTGTTCTCTTCTCTCTGGATGCCTTTCTGTCTTCTTCTCTCTCAATATGCACTTCTATTTTCTCCTCTCTCTATGTTCCTTTCTATCCTCTCATCTCTCTGGATGCCCTTCTATTATATTCTCTCTATGGATGCTTCTCTGTTCTCTTATCTCTCTGGATGCCCTTTTGTCTTCTCCTCTCACTGGATGACCTTCTGTACTCTCCTCTGGATTTTTTTCTGTCTCTCATATCTCTGGTTTTCCTTCTGTTCTCTTTTCTCTCTAGATGATCTTCTGTTCTCTCATCTCTATGGATGCCATCCGTTCTCTCCTCTTTATGGATGCTCTTCTATTCTCTCCTCACTTTCGATTCCCTTCTGTCTTCTCCTCTCTCTGGATGCCCTAATGCTCTCTCCTCTCTCTGTATGTCCTTCTGTCTTCTCCTCTCTCTGGATTCACTTCTGTTATCTCCTCTCTCTGGATGCGTTTCTGCCCTCTCCTCTCTCTGGATATCCTTCTGTCCTCTCCTCTCTCTTGATGCCTTTCTGTTCTCTATTCTCACTTGATGCCCTTCTCTCTTCTCCTTTCTCTGGATGCCCTTCTGTCTTCTCTGCTCTCTCTGGATGGATTTCTGTTCTCTCTTCTATCTGGATCCCTTTTGTACCTTCCTCTCCATGGATGCCCTTATGTCCTCTCCTCTCTCTGGATGCCCTTCTGTACTCTCCTCTCTCCGAATGCCCTTCTGTACTCTCCTCACTCTGGATGCCCTACTGTTCTCTACTCTCTCTGGGTTCCCTTTATGTCTTCTCCTCTCTCTGGATGTGCTTCTCTTCTCTCCTCTCTCAAGATGCTTTTGTGTCCTCTATTCTCTCTGGATATCCTTCTTTCTCTCGTCTTTCTGGATTCCCTTTTGTGATCTCCTCTCTCTGGATGCCCATCTGTCCTCTCCTCTCTCTGGATGCCCTTCTGTCCTCTCCTCTCTCTGGATACCCTTCTTTCTTCTCTTTCCCTATGTCCTTCTGTTCTCTCGACTCGCCATGCCCATCAGTCTTCTCCTCTCTGTGTATGCCCGAGAATTTTCTCCTCACTCTGGATATCCTTCTGTCTTCTCCTCTCTCCTGATGCCCTTCGTTCCTCTTCTCTTTCTGGAGGTTTTTCAGTCTTCTCTTCTTTCTGGATCGGCTTCTGTTCTCACCTCTTTCTGGATTCTCTCCTGTCCTCTCCTCTCTCTGGATGCAATTGTGTCTTCTCCTTTCTTAGGAAGCACTTTTGTTCTCTCCTCTCATTGGATTTCCTTCTGTCTTCTCCTCTCTCTGGATGCCCTAATGCTCTGTCCTCTGTCGGAATGCCCTTTTGTCTTCTCCTCTCTCTGGATTCACTTCTGTCCTCTCCTCTCTCTGGATGCCTTTCTGTTCTCTCTTCTCTCCGGATGCCCTTCTGATCTCTCCTCTCTCTGATGTGCTTCTGTTCTCCCTTCTCTGTGGATGCCCTTCTGTTCTCTCCTCTCTCTGGATGCCCTTCTGTTCTCTCCTCTCTCTTTATGCTTTTGTATACTGGACTCTCTCTGGATGCCCTTCTGTCTTCTCCTCTCTCTGGTTGCCCTATTGTTCTCCTCTCCAGATGCCTTTTTCTCCTATCCTCTCTCTGGATGCACTTCTGTATTCTCATCCCTCTGGGTGCCCTTCTGAACTCTCCTCTATCTGGATGCCCTTCTGTCTTCTCCTCTCTCTGGATGTCCTTCTGTTGTCTCCTTTCTCTGGTTGCCCTTGTGTCCTCTCCTCTCTCTGTCCTCTCCTCTCCTTTGAAGCCCTTCTGTTTTCTCCTCTCATCTGATGCTCTTCTATTCTCTCCTCTCTGTGGATGCCCTTCTGGTCTCTCCTCTCTCTGGATGCCCTTCTGTCATCTATGCTCTCTGGATGTCCTTCTGTTCTCTCCTCTCTCTGTATGCCCTTCTTTACTCTCCTCTCTCTGGATTCCCTTTTGTTCTCTTCTCTCTGGATGCCCTTCTGCCTTCTTCTCCCTCTGTATGCCCTTCTATTTTCTCCTCTATCCTCTCATCTCTCTGGATGACCTTCTATTGTATTCTCTCTATCGATGCTTCTCTGTTCTCTTATCTTTCTGGATGCCCTTTTGTCTACTCCTCTCACTGGATGCCCTTCTATCTTCTCCTTTCTCTGGATGCCCTTCTGTCTTCACCTCTCTCTGGATGCCCTTCTGTACTCTCCACGCTCTGGATGCCCTTCTCTCCTCTCCTCTCTCTGGAATTTTTTCTGTCCTCGCATATCTCTGGTTGACCTTCTGTTCTCTTTTCTCTCTAGATGATCTTCTGTTCTATCATCTCTATGGATGCCCTTCTGTTCTCTCCTCTTTATGGATGCTCTTCTATTCTCTCCTCTCTTTGGATTCCCTTCAGTCCTCTAATCTCTCTGGATGGCCTTCTGTCCTCGCCTCTCTCTGGATGCCTTTCTGTTCTCTCCTCTCTATGGATGCCCTTCTGACCTCTCCTCTCCATGGATGCCTTTCTGTCCTCTCCTCTCTATGGATGCCCTTCTGACCTCTCCTCTCCATGGATGCCCTTCTGTCCTCTCCTCTCTCTGGATGCCCTCCAGCCCTCTCCTCTCTCTGATGGCTTTCTGTTCTCTTCTCTGTTTGTATCCCTTCAGTACTCACCTCACTCTGGATGCCCTTCTTTCCTCTCCTCTCTCTGGATACCCTTTTGTCCTCTTCTCTCTCTGGATGCCCTTATGTCCTCTCCTCACTCTGGATGCCCTACTGTTCTCTCCTCTCTATGGAGTCCCTTTTTTTCTTCTCCTATCTCTGGATGCACTTCTCATCTCTCCTCTCTCAAGATGCCCTTGTGTCCTCTATTCTCTCTGGATATCCTTCTGTTCTCTCGTCTCTCTGGATTCCCTTAATGTGCTCTCCTCTCTCTGGATGCCCTTCTGTCTTCTCCTCTTTTCCTATGCCCTTCTTTTCTCTCGATTCTCTTGATGCCCTTCAGTCGTCTCCTCTCTCTGGATTCCCGACAATTTTCTCCTCATTCTGGATATCCTTCTGTCTTCTCCTCTCTCTAGATGCCCCTCTGTTCTCTCATTTCACTGGATGCCACTCTGTCCTCTCCTCTCTCTGGATGCCCATCTTTCTTCTCCTCTCTCCCGATGCCCTTCAGTCCTCTTCTCTCTCTAGATGTCAGTCAGTCTTCTGCTCTCTCTGGATGGGCTTCTATTCTCTCCTCTTTCTGGATTCTCTCCTGTACTCTCATCTCTCTGGATGCCCTTCTGTTCTCTCTTCTTTTGGGATGTTCTTTTGTCCTCTCCTCTCTCTGGATGCCCTTCTGTCTTGTCCTTTCTTTGGATGCCCTTCTGTTCTCTCCTATCTTTCGATTCCAGTCTGATATTTACGCTCTCTGGATGCCCTAATGCTCTCTACTCTCTCTAAATGCTCTTCTGTCCTCTCCTCTCTCTGGATTAATTTCTGTTCTCTCTTCTCTCCAGATGCCCTTTTGTTCTTTCCTCTCTCTGATGCGCTTCTGTTCTCCCCTCTCTGTAGATGCCCTTCTGTCCTCTCCTCTCTGTGGATGCCCTTCTGTTCTCTCCTCTTTCTGGATTCACTTCTGTTCTCTCCTCTCTCTGTATGATTTTTTATCTCAAATCTCTCCATGCCCTTCTGTCTTCTCCTGTCTCTGGGTGCCATTCTCTATTCACATCCCTTTGGATGCCCTTCTGGTTTCTCCTCTATCTGGAAGCCCTTCTGTTCTCTCCTCTCTCCAGATGTCCTTCTGTCCTCTCCTCTCTCTGGATGCCCTACTGTCCTCTTCTCTCTCTGGATTTCTTTCTATCCTCTCATATCGCTGGTTGCCATTTTGCTCTCTTCTCTCTCTAGATTCTCTTCTGTCCTCTAATCTCTCTGGATGCCCTTCTGTCTACTTCTCTCTCTGGAAGCACTTCTGTCCTCTCCTCTCTCCAGATGTCCTTCTCTTCTCTCCTCTCTCAGGATGCCCTTCTTTCCTCTCCTCTCTTTGGATTCCCTTATGTTGTCTCCTCTCTATCGATGCTCTTCTATTCTTCCCAATCTCTGGATGTCCTTCTGTCCTCTCCTCTCTCTACACGCCTTTCTGTTCTCTCCTCTCTCTGGATGCACTTGTGTCCTCTCCTCTCTTTTTATGCCCTTCTGTTCTCTCCTCCATCTGGATTCCCTTATGTCCTCTCATCTGTCTGGATTTCCTTCTGTCTTCTCCTCTCTTTGGAGGACATTCTGATCTCTCCTCTCTCTGGATGCTCTTCTGTGTTCTCTTCTCTCTGGATGCCCTTCTCTCTTTTCCTCTCTCTCTGGATGCTCTTCTGTTTTTACCTCTCTATGGAGGCCCCTCTGTCTTCTCCTTTCTCTGGATGCCCTTCTGTTCTCTCCTGTCATTGGATGTCCTTCGGTCTTCTCCTTTCTCTGAATGCCCTTCTTTCTTCTCTGCTCTCTGGATACCGTTCTATTCTCTACTCTTTCTGGATGCCCTTCTGTATTCTCTGCTCTCTGGATGCCCGTCTGTTCTCTCCTCTCTGTGCATGCCCTTCTGACCACTCCTCTCCATGGATGCCCTTCTGTTCTCCCCCTCTCTGGATGCTCTTCTGTCCTCTCCTCTCTCTGGATGCCCTTCTGTCCTCACCTCTCTCTGGATGCCCTACTGTTCTCTCCTCTCTCTGAATTCCCTTTTTGTCTTCTCCTCTCTGGATGTGCTGCTCTTCTCACCTCTCACAAGATGCCCTTGTGTCCCCTATTCTCTTTTGATATCCTTCTGTTCTCTCCTCTCTCTGGATTCCCCTTATGTGGAATCCCTCTTAATGCCCGTCTGTCCTGTCCTCTCTCTGGATGCCCTTCTGTCTTCTCCTCTTATCCTATGGCCTTCTCTTCTCTCGAATCTCTCAATGCCCTTCAGTCTTCTCCTCTCTCTGGATGCCCGACAATTTTCTCCTTACTCTGGATATCCTTCTGTCTTCTCCTCTCTCTAGATGCCATTCTGTTATCTCCTCTCACTGGATGCCATTCTGTCCTCTCCTCTCTCTGGATGCCCTTCTGTCTTCTCCTCTCTGGATGTCCTTCAGTCCTCTTTGCTCTCTGGATGTCCTTCAGTCCTCTGCTCTCTCTGGATGGGCTTCTGTTCTCTCATCTATCTGGATTCTCTCCTGTACACTCAACTCCCTGCATGCCCTTCTATTCTCTCTTCTTTTGGGATGTAATTCTTTTCTTTCCTCTCTCTGGATGCCCTTCTGTCTTTTCCTTTCTTTGGATCCCCTTCTGTTCTCTCCTCTCTCTGGATGCCCTTTTTCCTCTCCTCGCTCTGGATACCCTTCTCTTTTCTCCTTGCTCTGTATGCCCTTCTGTTCTCTCCTCTATCTGGATGCACTTGTGTCCTCTTATCTCTCTCTGGATGCCATTTCTGTCCTCGCTTCTCTCTGGATGCCCTTCTGTCTTCTCCTCTCTCTGGATGCCCATCTCTTCTCTTCTCTCTCTGGATGATCTTCTGTTATCTCATCTCTCTTGATGCCCTTGTGTACTCTCCTCTCTCTGGATGCCCTTCTGTCTTCTCCTTCTCTGGATGCCCTTCTGTCCTATCCTCTCTTTTTATGCCCTTCTGTTTTCTCCTCTCATTGGATGCTCTTCTATTCTCTCCTGTCTCTGGATACCCTTCTGTATTCTCCTCTCTGTGGATGCCTTTATTTACTCTCTTCTCTCTGGATACCCTTCTGTCTTCTCTGTCTGGATTCCGTTCTGTTCTCTCCTCTCTCTGGGTGCCCTACTGTCCTCTCCTCTCTCTGGGTTTCCTTCTGTCCTCCCATATCTCTGGTTTCCCTTCTGTTCTTTTCTCTCTCTAGATTCTCTTCTGTCCTCTAATCTCTCTGTATGCCTTTCTGTCTTCTTCTCTCTCTGGATGCCCTTCTGTTCTCTCCTCTCTCTAGATTCTCTTCTGTTTTGTCATATCTCTGGATGCCCTTCTCTTCTCTCTGGATGATCTTGTGTTTGCTTATCTCTCTGCATGCCCTTCTCTTCTCTCCTCTATATGGAAGATCTTCTGTTCTCTCATCTCTCTGGATGTCCTTGTGTCCTTTCCTCTCACTGGAAGCACATCTGTCTTCTCCTCTCTCTGGATGCCCTTCTATTCTCTCTTCTCTCAGGATATCCTTCTGTCCTCTCTTCTCTCTGGATGTCGTTCTGCCTCCTCCCCACTCTCTGGATGCCCTTCTGTCTTCTCTGCTCTCTGGATACAGTTCTATTCTCTACTCTCTTTGTATGCCCTTCTGTCTTCTCCTCTCTCTGGATGCCCTTCTATTCTCTCTTCTCTCGGGATGTCCTTCTGTCCTCTCCTCTCACTGGATGCCCTACTGTTCTCTCCTCTCTCTAGATGCCCTTTTTGTCTTCTCCTCTCTCTGATTGCCTTTCTCTTCTCTCCCCTCTCAAGATGCCCTTCTGTCCTCTATTCTATCTGTATGTCCTTCTGTTCTCTCGTCTCTCTGGATTGCCTTCTGTGCTCTATTCTCTCTGGATGCCCTTCTGTCCTCTCTAGTCTCTGAATGCCCTACTGTTCTCTCCTCTCCCTAAAGGCCATTCTGTCCTCTGCTCTTTCTGGATGCCCTTCTGTCTTCTCCTCTCTCCGGATGCCCTTCGGTCCTCTTCTCTCTCTTGATGTCCTTCAGTCTTCTGCACTCACTGGATGGCCTTCTGTTCTCTCCTCTCTCTGGATGCCCTTCTGTCTTTTCCACTCTCTGGATGCCCTTCTGCTCTCTCCTCTCTCTGAATGCCGATCTATTCTCTCCTCTCTCTTGATACTCTTCTGTTCTCTTCTTTTTTCTGGATGCCCTTCTATTCTCTCCTCTCTCCAGATACCCTTCTGCCTTTTAATCACTCTGGATGGCTTTGTGTTATCTCCTCTCTGGGGATGCCCTTCTATCTTCTCCTATCTCAGGTTGCCATTCAATTCTATCGTCAACCTGGATACCCTTCTGTCTTCTCCTCTTTCTGGATGCCCTTCTGTTCTCTACTCTTTCTGGATTCTCTCCTGTTCTCTCATCTCTCTGTATGCCTTCTGTTCTCTCTTCTTTTGTGAGGTCCTTCTGTCCTCTTGTCTCTGGGGATGCCCTTCTGTCTTCTTCTTTCTCTGGATGCCCTTTTGTACTCTCCTCTCTCTGGATGCCCTTTTTTTCCTCTCCTCTCTCTGGATATCGTGCAGTTCTCTCCTCTCTTGTATGCTCTTCTGTTCTCACCTCTTTCTGGATTCCCTTTTGTCCTCTTGTCTCTCTGGATGGCCTTCTGTCTTCTCCACTCTCTGGATGCCCTTTTTTTCTTTCCTCTCTCCAGATGCCCTTCTGTTTTCTCCTATCTGGATGCCCTTCTGTCATCTCCTCTCTCTGAATGCCCTTCTGTACTCTCCTCTCTCTGGATTCCCTTCTGTCTTCTCCTATCTATGGATGTCCTTCTGTTCTCTCCTTTTTCTGGATGCACTTGGGTTTTCTCCTCTCTCCGAATGCCCTTCTGTCTTCTCTTATCTCTGAATGCCCTTCTGCTATCTCTTCTCTGGATGCATTTCTATTCTCTCTTCTCTACGGATGACCTTCTGTCTTCTCCTCTCTCTGGATGCCCATCTGCTCTCTCCTCTCACTGGATGCCCTTCTGTTCTCTCCTCTCTCTGGATTTCCTTCTGTCTTCTACTCTCTCTGGATGCCCTTCTGTTCTCTCCTCTTCTGGATGCCCTTCTGTTCACTCCTCTCTCTGGATGCCCTTCTGTCTTCTCCTCTCTCTGAATAGCTTTCTGTTGTCTTCTCCCACTGGATGCCCTTCTGTCCTCTCTATTCTCTGAAGGACTTTCTGTCTTCTCCTCTCTATGGATGCCCTTCTGTTCTTTCCTCTCTCTGGATTCTCTTTTTGTCTTCTCCTCTATCTTGATGCCCTTCTGTTCTCTCCTCTTCTGGATGGCCTTCTGTCCTCACCTATCTCTGGATGCCCTTCTGTATTCTCCTCTCTCTGGATGTCCTTCTGTCCTCACCTCTCTCTGGATGCCCTTCTGTCTTCTCCTCTCTCTACATGCCCTACTACTTTCTCCTCTGTCTATATTCCTTTCTGTCCTCTCATCTCTCTGGATGCCCTCCTATTATGTTCTCTCTATGGATTCTTCTCTGTTCTCTTATCTCTCTGGATGCCCTTTTGTCTTCTCCTCTCTCTTGATGCCCTTCTGTCATCTCCTCTCTGTGGATGCCCTTCTGTCATCTCCTCTCTCTGGATGCCCTTCTGTTCCCTCCTCTCTCTAGATTCTCTTCTGTTGTGTCATATCTCTGGATGCCCTTCTCTTCTCTTCTTTCTCTGGATGATCTTCTATTTGATAATCTTTCTGCATGCCCTTCTGTTCTCTCCTCTATATGGAAGATCTTCTGTTCTCTCATCTCTCTGGTTGTTCTTGTGTCCTTTCCTCTTGCTGGAAGCCCTTCTGTCTTCTCCTCTCTCTGGATGCCCTTCTAGTCTCTCTTCTCTCGGGATGTCCTTCTGTCCTCTCCTCACTCTGGATGCCCTTCTATCTTCTCCTTTCTCTGGATGCTCTTCTGTCTTCTCCGCTCTCTGGATATAGTTCTATTCTCTACTCTCTTTGTATGCTCTTCTGTCTTCTCCACTCTCTTGATGCCCTTCTGTTCTCTCCTCTCTGTGGATGCCCTTCTGACCTCTCCTCTCCATGGATGCCCTACTGTTCTCTCATCACTCTTGATGCCCTTTTTGTCTTCTCCTCTCTCTGGATGCCCTTCTCTTCTTTCCTCTTTCAAGATGCCCTTCTGTTCTATCCTGTCTCTGGATGCCCTTCTGTCTACTGCTCTCTCCCTATGCCCTTCTGTTTTCTTGACTCTCCCCATGCCCTTCAGTCTTCTCCTCTCTCTGGATGCCCGACAATTTTCTCCTCACTCTGGATACCCTTCTTTCTTCTCCTCTCTCTAGATGCCCTTTTGTTCTCTCCTCTCTCTGGATGCCATTCTGTCCTCTGCTCTCTCTGGAAGCCCTTCTGTCTTCTCTTCTCTCTAGATGCCCTTCGGTCCTCTTCTCTCTCTGATGTCCTTCAGTCTTCAGCTCTCCCTGGAAGGCCTTCTGTTCTCTCCTCTTTCTGGATTCACTTCTGTTCTCTCATCTTCCTGGATGCCCTTCTGTTCTCTCCTCTCTCTGGATGCCCTTCTGTCTTCTCCTCTCTCTGGATGCACTTCTGCTCTCTCATCTCTCTGAATGCCTTTCTGTTCTCTCCTCTCTCTTGATGCTCTTCTGTTCTCTTCTTTTTTCTGGATGCCCTTCTATTCTCTCCTCTATCCAGATGCCCTTCTGCCTTGTCCTCATGCTGGATGGCTTTCTTTTCTCTCCTATATCGGGATGCCCTTCTGTCTTCTCCTTTCTCGGGTTGCCATTCAAATCTCTCCTCAACCTGGATACAATTCTGTTTTTCCTCTTTCTGGTTGCCCTTCTGTTCTGTACTCTTTCTGGATTCTCTCCTGTTCTCTCATCTCTCTGTTTGCCCGTCTGTTCTCTCTTCTTTAGTGAGGTCCTACTGTCCTCTCCTCTGTCTGGATGCCCTTCTGTCTTCTCCTTTCTCTGGATGCCCTTTTGGACTCTCTTCTCTCTGGATGCCGTTTTTTGCTCTCTTCTCTCTGGATACCCTACTGTTCTCTCCTCTCTTGTATGCTCTTCTCTTCTCACCTCTTTCTCGATGCCCTTGTGTTCTCTTGTCTCTCTTGATGCCCTTCGGTCCTCTCCTCTCTGGGTGCCTTTCTGTCTCCGAATGCCCTTCTGTTCTCACCTCTCCCTGGATTCCCTTATGTATTCTCCTCTCTCTGGATGCCCTTCTGTTCTCTCCTCTTTCTGGATGCACTTCTGTTTTCTCCTCTCTCCAAATGGCCTTCTTTCTTCTCCTCTCTCTGGATGCCTTTCTGCTCTTTCCCCTCTGGATGCATTTCTATTGTCTCCTCTCTCCGGATGCCCTTCTGTCCTCTCCTCTCTCTGGAAGCCCTTCAGTCCTCTACTCTCTCTGGATTCCCTTCTGTATTCTCCTCTCTCTGGATGCCCTTCTGTACTCTCCTTTCTCTGGATTCCCTTCTGTCTCCTCCTCTCTCTATATATACCCTTCTGTTCTCTCCTCTTCATGATGCCCTTCTGTCTTCTCCTCTTTCTGGAAAGCATTCTGTTCTCTCCTCCCTCTGGATGCCCTTCTGTACTCTCCTATCTCTGAATGCTTTTCTGCTCTCTCCTCTTTCTGAATGCCTTTCTGTCCTCTCCTCTCTCTGGATGCCCTTCTGACCTCTCCTCTCCATGGACGCCCTTCTGTTCTCTCCTCTCTCTGGATGCCCTATTGTCCTCTCCTCTCCCTGGATGCCCTTCAGTCCTCTCCTCTCTCTGGATGGCTTTCTGTTCTCTCCTCTCCCTGGAACACTTCTGTACTCTCCTCTCTGTGGATGACCTTCTGTTCTCTTCTCTCTCTGGATGCCCTTCTGTCCTCTTCTCAATCTGGATGCCCTACTGTTCTCTCCTCTCTCTGGATTCCCTTTTTGTCCTCTCCTTTCTCTGGATGCACTTCTCATCTCTCCTCTCTCAAGATGCCCTTCTGTCTTCTCCTCTCTCTGGATGCCCTTCTGTCTTCTCCTCTTTCCCTATGCCCTTCTCTTCTCTAGATTCTCTCGATGCTCTTCAGTCTTCTCCTCTCTCTGGATGCCCGACAATTTTCTCCTCACTCTGGAAATCCTTCTGTCTTTTCCTCTCTCTAGATGCCCTTCTGTTCTCTCCTCTCACTGGATGCCATTGTGTCCTCTACTTTCTAAGGATGCCCTTCTCTCTTCTCCTCTCTCTGGATGCCCTTCAGTCCTCTTCTTTCTCTGGAGGTTTTTCAGTCTTCTGCTCTCTCTGGATGGGGTTCTGTTCTCTCCTCTTTCTGGATTGTCTCCTGTCCTCTCCTCTCTCTGGATGCACATGTGTCCTCTCCTCTCTACTTACGCCCTTCTGTTCTCTCCTCTGTATGAATTCGCTTCTGTCCGCTCATCTCTCTGGATGTCCTTCTGTCTTCTCCTCTCTCTGGATGCCCTTCTGTATTCACATTCCTCTGAATGCCCTTCTGTATTCACATCCCTCTAAATGCCCTTCTGGCTTCTCCTCTCTTTGGATGCCCTTCTGTTCTCTCCTCTCTCAGGATGTCCTTCTGCTCTTTTCTCTCTCTAGATTCTCTTCAGTCCTCTAATCTCTCTGGATCCCCTACTGTCTTCTTCTCTCTCTGGAATCCCTTCTGTCCTCTCCTCTCTCCAGATGCCCATCTGCCTTTTCCTCACTATTGATGGCTTTCTGTTCTCTCCTCTCTTGGGATGCCCTTCTGTCTTCTCCTATCTTTGGATGCCCTTCTGTTCTCTCCTCTCTCCAGATGCCCCTCTGCCTTTTCCTCACTATTGATGACTTTCTGTTCTCTCCTCTCTTGGGATGCCCTTCTCTCTTCTTCTATCTCTGGTTGCCATTAAATCCTCTCCTCAACCTGGATACCCTTCTGACTTCTCCTATCTCTGGATGCCCTTCTGTCCTCTCCTCTTTCTGGATTCTCTTCTTTTCTCTCTACTCTCTGGATAGCCTTCTCTTCTCTCCTCTTTCTTGATTCAAGTCTGTTCTCTCTTCTCTCTGGATGCCCTTCTGTTATCAACTCTCTCGGAGTGCCCTTCTGTCCTCTCCTCTCTTTAGATTCCTTCTGTCTTCTCCTCTCTCTAGGTGCCCTTCTGTTCTCTGCTCTATCCAGATGCCCTTCTGTCTTCTCCTCCCTCTGGATACCCTTCTGTTGTCTTTTCTGTTGATGTCCTTCTGTCCTCCCCTATCTCTGGATGCCCTTCTGTCTTCTCTTCTTTCGAGATGCTCTTCTGTTCTCTACTTTCTCTAGATGCCCTTTTGTCCTCTCCTCTTTCTGCATGCCTTTCTGTTCTCTTCTCTCCCTGGACGCCCTTCTGTCCTCTCCTCTCTCTGGATGCCCATCTGTCCTCTTCTACATGTGGATGCCTTCTTCCTTCTCTTTCCGAATGCCCTTCTGTTCTTTCCTCTCTCTGGAAACCCTTCTGTCTTCTCCTCTCTCCGGATGCCCTTCTGCCTTCTCCTATCACTGGATTCCCTTCTGTTCTCTTCTCTCTCTGGATTCCCTTTTTGTCTTCTCCTCTCACTGGATTCACTTATGTTCTCTCCTCTCTCTGGATGCTCTTCTGTCCTCTCCTCTTTCTGGATGCCCTTCACCTCTCTCCTCTCTCTGGATGCCCTTCTGTATTCTCCTCTCCCTTGATGCCCTTCTGTTTTCTCCTCTCTTTGGATTGCCTTCTGTATTCTCCTCTCCCTTGATGCCCTTCTGTTTTCTCCTCTCTTTGGATTGCCTTCTGTCTTCTCCTTCCTCTGGATGTCCTTCTGCTCTCTCCTCTCTCTGAATGCCCTTCTGTCTTCTCCTCTCTCTGGATTCACTTCAGTTCTCTCCTCTCTCTGAATGCCCTTCTGTTCTCTTCTGTCTCTAGTTGCCGTTCTGTTCTCTCCTCTATCCAGATGCCATTCTGTCTTCTACTCCCTTTGGATACCCTTCTGTTCTCTTTTCTGTGGATGCCATTTTGTCCTCCCCTATCTCTGGATGCCCTTCTCTCTTCTCCTTTTTCTGGACGCTCTTCTGTGCTCTGCTTTCTCTAGATGCCCTTTTGACATCTCCAATTTCTGCATGCCATTCTATTCTCTTCACTCCCTGGATGCACTTCTGACCTTTCCTCTCTCTGGATGCCAGTCTGTCCACTTCTTCATGTGGATGCCTTCTCTCTTCTCCTCTTTCAGGATGCCCTTATGTTCTCTCCTCTCTCTGGAAGTCCTTGTGTCTTCTCCTCTCTCTGGATGCCCTTCAATTCTCTCCTGATCCTGGATGCCCTTCTGACTTCTCCTCTCGCTGGATGCTGTTCTATTCTCTCCTCTCCTGGATGGCATTCTGCCTTCTAATCTCTCTGGATTCTCTACTGTTCTCTTTTATCTAGATGGCCTTCTGTTCTTTCCTCTCTCAGGATGCCCTTCTGTCCTCTCCTCTTTCTGGATGCCCTTCTCCCCCCTTCTCTCTCTGGATGTCCTTCTGTTCTCGCCTCTCTTTGCATTCCGTTCTGTCTTCTCTTTTCTCTGTATGACCTTCTGCTCTTTCCTCTCTCTGAATCCCCTTCTGTCTTCTCCTCTCTCTGGATTCACTTCTGTTCTCTCCTCTCTCTGAATGCGCTTCTGTTCACTTCTCTCTCTAGTTGCCCTTCTGTTCTCTCCTCTATCCAGATGCCCTTCATTCTTCTCCTCCCTCTGCATGGCCTTCTGTTCTCTTTTCTCTGGGCGCCCTTCTGTCTGCCCTCTCTCTGGATTCCCTTCTATCATCTCCTCCTTCTGCATGCCCTTCTTTTCTCTGCTTTCTCTAGATGCCCTTCTGTCCTCTCCTCTCTCTGGATGCTTTTCTGTTCTCTTTTCTCCCTGGATGCCCTTTTGTCCTCTCCTCTCTCTGGATGCCTGTCTGTCCTGTTCTCCATCTCTAAGCCTTCTCTCTTCCCCTTTTTCTGGATGCTCTTCTGTTCTCTCCTCTCTCTGGAAGCTCCTCTGTTTTCTCCTTTTTCTGTATGCCCTTCAATTCTCTCCTCATCCTGGATACCCTTCTGTCTTCTCCTCTCTCTATATGCCCTTCTATCCTCTTCTTTCTCTAAATGTCCTTTAGTCTTCTGCTCTCTCTGGACTCCCTTCTCTTCTCTCTTCTTTCTGGATTCTCTTCTGTTCTCCATTCTCCTCGGATGCCCTTTTTGTTCTCAACTCTCTCGGGATGCACTTCTGTCCTCTCCTCTCCCCGGATGCCCTTCTGCATTCTCCTCCCGCTGGATGCCCTTCTATTCTCTCATATACTGTATGCCCTTCTTCTGCTCTTTCTGGATTCTCTAATGTTATCTTCTCTCTATATGCCCTTCTGTTCTTTCCTCTATCAGTATGATATTCTGTCCTCTTTTTCTTGATGCCCTTCTGTCTTCTACACTCTCTGGATACACATCTGTTCTCTCTTCTCTCCGGAATTCCCTTCTTTCTTCTCCTCTCTCTGAATGCCCTTCTGTTCTATACTCTCTCTGCATGCCCTTCTGTCCTCTCCTCTTTCTGGATGCCCTTCTGCTCTCTCATCTCTCTAGATGCCCATCTGTCCTCTCCTCTCCCTGTATGTGCTTCTGTCTTCTCCTCTCTCTGGATGCCCTTCTGCTTTCTCTTCTCTCTGAATGCCCTTCTGTCTTCCCCTCTCTCTAGATTCACTTCTGTTCTCTCCTTTCTCTGGATGCCCTTCTGTTCTGTCCTCTCTCTGGATGCCCTTCTGTACTCTCCTCTCCCTGGATACCCTTCTGTTCTCTTCTATTTCCAGATTCCCTTTTGTCCTCTCCTCTCTCTGGATGCCCTTCTGACTTTTCCTCTCTTCACATGACCTTCTGTTCTCTCCTCTCTTTGGATACATTTCTGTCTTCTCGTTCTCCGGATTCCCTTGTGTTCTTTCCTCTTTCTGGATGTGCTTATGTTCTCTCCTCTCTCCGGATGCCCTTCTGTCTTCTCCTCTCTCTGGATGCCCTTCTGTTCTCTCCTCTCTTTAGATTCTTTTCTATCTTCTCCTCTCTCTGGATGCCCTTCTGCTCTCTCCTCTCTTTGGATTCCCTTCTGTCTTCTCCACTCTCTGAATGCCCTTCTGTACACTCCTCACTCTTGATGCCTTCTGTTCTCTCTTTTTTTCTGGATGCCCTTGTGTTTGCTCCTCTCTCCGGATGCCCTTCGGCCTTCTCCTCTTTTTGGATGCTATTCTGTTCACTTCTCTCCCTGATGCCCATCTGTCCTCTCCCCTCTCCAGATTTCCTTCTGTCCACTTCTCTCTCTGGATGCCCTTCTTTTCTCTCCTATCTCTGGATTTTCTTTTTGTCCTCTCCCCTCTCTAGATGCCCTTCTCTTCTCTCCTCTCTCTAGATGCCCTTCTGTCCTCTATTCTTTATTTATGCCCTTCTGTTCTCTCATCTCTTTGGATACCCTTCTGTGCTCTCCTCCCTCTGGATGCCTTTCTGTCCTTTCCTATCTCTGGATAGCCTTCTGCCTTCTCCTCTCTCTGGATGCCCTTCTGTCTTCTCCTCTCTCTGTATGCCCTTCTGTCCTCTCGTCTCTCTGGATGCCTTTAGGTTCTCTCCTCTCTCCGGATACCCTTTTGTTCTCTCCTCTCTCTGGATGCCCTTCTGTCCTCTCCTCTATTTGGATACTCATTTGTTCTCTCCTCTCTCTCAATGCTCTTCTGTTCTAACCTCTCTGTAAATGTCATTCTGTCCTCTCTTCTATCTGGGTGCCATTCTGTTCTCTCCTCTCAACCGATACCCGTCTGTCGTCTCGTCTCTCTGGATACCCTTCTGTCCACTTTTCTCCCTGGATGCCCTTCTGTTCTCTCCTCTCTCTGTATGCCCTTCTTTACTATCCTCTCTCTGGATGACCTTCTGTCTTCTTCTCTCTCTGGATGCCCTTCCATTCTCTCCTCACTCCGGATGTCTTTTTTCTAATCCTCTCTGGATGCCCTTGTGTCTTCTCCTCTCGATGGATGCCCTTCTGTTCTCTCCTCTCTCCGGATGCCTTTCTTTCTTCTCCTCTCTCTGGATGCCCTACTGTCGTCTCCTCTTTTTGGATGACCTTCTGTTTTCTTCTCTCTGGATGCCTTTCTGGGCTCACCTCTCTCTGGATGCCCTTCTGTCTTCCCCTCTCTCTGGATTCACTTCTGTTCTCTCCTCTATCCAGAGGCCCTTCGTTCTTCTCCTTCCCCTGGATGGCCTTCTCTTCTCTTTTCTATGGATGCCTTTCTGTCTGCCCTATCTCTGGATGCCCTTCTATCTTCTCCTCTTTATGGATGCCCTTCTTTTTTCTACTTTCTCTAGATGCCCTTCTGTCCGCTCCTCTCTCTGGATACCCTTCTGTTCTCTTTTCTCCCAGGATGCACTTCTGTCCTCTTCCCTCTCTGGATGTCCGTCTGTCCTCTTCTTCATCTGGATGCTGTCTCTCTTCCCCTCTCTCCTGATGCTTTTCTGTTCGCTCCTCTCTCTGGAAGCCCTTCTGTTTTCTCCTCTTCCTGGATGCCCTTCAATTCTCTCCTCATCCTGGATACCCTTCTGTCTTCTCCTCTCTCTATATGCCCTTCTATCCTCTTCTTTCTCTAAATGTCCTTTAGTCTTCTGCTCTCTCTGGACTCCCTTCTCTTCTCTCCTCTTTCTGGATTCTCTTCTGTTCTCTCTTCCCTCTGGATGCCCTTCAGTTCTCAACTCTCTCAGGATGCCCTTTTGTCCTCTCCTCTCCCCGAATGCCCATCAGCATTCTCCTCTCGCTGGATGCCCTTCTATTCTCTCATCTCCAGTATGCCCTTCTTTCTTCTGCTCTTTCTGGATTCTCTACTGTTATCTTCTCTCTATATAACCTTCTGTTCTTTCCTCTCTCCGGATGCCCTTCTGTCCTCTCCTCTCTATGGATGCCCTTCTGTTTTCTTCTCTCTTGGGATGCCCTTCTGTTCTCTGCTCTATCAGTATGATATTCTTTCCTCTTTTTCTTGATGCCCTTCTGTTTTCTCCACTCTCTGAATGCCCTTCTGTCTTCCCTTCTCTATGGATTTACATCTGTTCTCTCCTTTCTCTGGATGCCCTTCTGTCCTCTCCTCTCTCTGGATGCCCTTCTGTCTTCTCCTCTTTCTGGATGCCCTTCTGCTCTCTCTTCTCTCTGGATGCCCTTCTGTTCTCTCCTCTCTCTGGGTGCCCTTCTGTACACTCCTCTCCCTGGATACCCTTCTGTTCTCTTCTATTTCCAGATGCTCTTTTGTCCTCTCCTCTCTCTGGATGCCCTCTGACTTTTCATCTCTTCGCATCACCTTCTGTTCTCTCCTCTCTTTGGATACATTTCTGTCTTCTCATTCTCCGGATTCCCTTCTCTTCTCTCCTCTTTCTGGATGTGCTTCTGTTCTCTCCTCTCTCCAGATGCCCTTCTGTCTTCTCCTCTCTCTGGATGCCCTTATGTTCTCTCCTCTCTTTGGATTCTCTTCTGTCTTCTCCGCTCTCTGGATGCCCTTCTGCTCTGTCCTCCCTCTGAATTCCCTTCTGTACACTCCTCACTCTGGATGCCTTCTGTTCTCTCTTTTTTGGATGCCCTTGTGTTTGCTCCTCTCTCCAGATGCCCTTCGGGCTTCTCCTCTTTCTGGATGTCTTCTGTTCAATTCTCTCACTGGATGCCCATCTGTCCTCTCCCCTCTCCGGATGCCCTTCTGTCCACTTCTCTCTCTGGATGCCCTTCTTTTCTCTCCTAGCTCTGGATTCTCTTTTTGTCTTCTCCCCTCTCTCGATGCCCTTCTCTTCTCTCCTCTCTCTAGATGCCCTTCTGTTCTCTATTCTCTATTTATGCCCTTCTGTTCTCTCATCTCTTTGGATACCCTTCTGTACTCTCTTCTCTCTGGATGCCCATCTGTCCTCTCCTATCTCTGGATGACCTTCTGCCTTCTTTTTTCTCTGGATGCCCTTCTGTCTTCTCCTCTCTCTGGATGCCCTTCGGTCTTCTCCTCTCTCTGGATGCCTTTCAGTCCTCTCCTCTCTCTGGATACCCTTCTGTTCTCTCCTCTCCCTGGATGCCCTTCTGTCCTCCTCTCTATTTGGATGCTCATTTGTTCTCTCTTCTCTCTCGATGCTCTTCTGTTCTACCTTCCTTGTAGATGCCATTCTGTCCTCTCTTCTATATGGGTGCCATTCTCTTCTCTCCTCTCAACTGATGCCCTTCTCTCTTCTCCTCTTTCTGGATGCTCTTGTATTCTCTGATCTCTGTAGGTGCCAGTCTGTACTCTCCTCTCTCTGGATGCCCTTCTGTTCACTTCTCTCCCTGGATGCCATTCTCTTCTCTCCTCTCTCTGTAGGCCCTTCTTTACTCTCCTCTCTCTGGTTTACCTTCTGTCTTCTCCTTACTCTGGATGTCCTTCCATTCTCTCCTCACTCGGGACGCCTTTTTTCTAATCCTCTATGGATGGCCTTGTGTCTTCTCCCCTCTCTTGATGCCCTTCTGTTCTCTCCTCTCTCCAGATGCCTTTCTTTCCTCTCGTCTCTCTGGATGCGCTTGTGTCTTCTTCGCTCTATGGATGCCCTTCTGTCCTCTCCTCGCTCTGGAAGCCCTTCTGTCCTCTCCTCTCTTTGGATCCCTTCTGTCCTCTAATCTCTCTGGGTGTCTTTCTGTTCTCTTCTCTCTATGGGTGCTCTCGTGTACTCTCATCACTCTGGATGCCCTTCTGTTCTCTCCTCTCTCTGTATTCCCTTTTGTCTTCTCCTCACTCTGAATGCCCTCCTGTCTTCCCCTCTCTCTGGATTCACTTCTGTTCTCTCCTATATCCAGATGCCCTTCTTTCTTCTCCTCCCCCTGGATGGCCTTCTCTTCTCTTTTCTGTGGATGCCCTTTGGTCCCCCCTATCTCTGGATGTCCTTCTATCTTCTCCTCTTTCTGGATACCCTTCTTTCCTCTGCTTTCTCTAGATGCCCTTCTCTCCTCTCTTCTCTCTGGATGCCCTCTGTTTTCTATTCTCTCTGGAAGCCCTTCTTTCCTCTCCTCTCTATGGATGCCCATCTGTCCTCTTCTCCATCTGGATTCCTTCTCTCTTCCCCTCTCTCCGGATGCTTTTCTGTTCTCTCCTCTCTCTGGAAGCCCTTCTGTTTTTTCCTCTTTCTGTATGCCCTTCAATTCTCTCCTCATCCTAGATACCCTTCTGTCTTCTCCTCTCTCTATATGCCCTTCTATGCTCTTCTTTCTCTAAATATCCTTTAGTCTTCTGCTCGCTCTGGATGCCCTTCTCTACTCTCCTCTTTCTGGATTCTCTTCTGTTCTCTCTTTCCTCTGGATGCCCTTCTGTTCTCAACTCTCTCGGGATGCCCTTCTGTCCTCTCCTCTCCTCAGATGCCCTTCTGCGTTCTCTTCCCGCTGGATTCCCTTCTATTCTCTCATGACCAGTATGCCCTTCTCTCTTCTGCTCTTTCTGGATTCTCTACTGTTATCTTCTCTCTTTATGCCCTTCTGTTCTTTCCTCTCTCTGGATACCCTTCTGTCCTCTACTCTCTATGAATGCCCTTCTATTTTCTCCTATCTTGGGATGCCCTTCTGTTCTCTCCTCTAGAAGTATGATATTCTGTCCTCTTTTTCTTGATGCCCTTCTGTCTTCTCCACTCTCTGGATGCCCATCTGTTCTCTATTCTAACCGGATGCCCTTCTTTCTTCTCCTTTCTCTGAATGCCCTTCTGCTCTCTCTTCTCTCTGAATGCCCTTCTGTTCTCTCCTCTCTCTGCATGCCCTTCTGTCCTCTCCTCTTTCTGGATGCCCTTCTTCTCTCTCATTTCTCTAGATGCCCATCTCTCCGCTCCTCTCCCTGTATGTGCTTCTGTCTTCTCCTTTCTCTGGATGACCTTCTGCTTTCTCCTCTCCATGAATGCCCTTCTGTCTTACCCTCTCTCTGGATTCACTTCTGTTCTCTCCTTTCTCTGGATGCCCTCTGTCCTCACCTTTCTCTGGATGCCCTTCTGTTCTCTCCTCTCTCTAGATGCCCTTCTGTTCTCTCTTCTCTCTCTGGATGCCCTTCTGTTCTCTCCAATCTCTAGATGCCTTTCTGTCCTCTCCTCTCTCTGGGTGCCCTTCTATCCTCTCCTCTCTGGATGCCCTTCTGTTTTCTTCTATTTCCAGATGCCCTTTTGTCCTCTCCTCTCTCTGGATGCCCTTCTGAATTTTTCTCTCTTCGCCTCCCCTTCTGTTCTGTCCTCTCTTTAGGTACATTTCTGTCTTCTCGTTCTCTTGATTCCCTTCTGTTCTCTCCTCTTTCTGGATGCGTTTCTGTTCTCTCCTCTCTCCGGATGCCATCTGTCTTCTCCTCTCTCTGGATGTCCTTCTGTTCTCTCCTCTCTTTGGATTCCCTTCTGTCTTCTCCTCTCTCTGGATGCCCTTCTGCTCTCTCCTCTTTCTGGATGCCCTTCTGTTCACTTCTCTTCCTGGAGGCATTTCTGTCCTGTCTTCTCTCCAGATGCCCTTCTGTCCACTCTTCCCTCTGGATGCCCTTCTTTTCTCTCCTGTCTCTGGATTCCCTATTTGTCTTCTCCTCTCTCTCAATGCCCTTCTCTTCTCTTCTCTCTCTAGATGCCCTTCTGTCGTCTATTCTCTATTTGTGACCTTCTGTTTTCTCATCTCTTTGGATACCGTTCTGTGCTCTCCTCTCTCTGGATAACTTTCTGTCCTCTCCTATCTCTGGATGCCCTTCTTTCTTCTCCTCTCTCTGAATGGCCTTCTGCTGTCTCCTCTCTCTGAATGCCCTTCTGTTCTCTCCTCTTTCTGCATGCCCTTCTGTCCTCTCCACTTTCTGGATGCCCTTCTGCTCTCTCATCTCTCTAGATGCACATCTGTCCTCTCCTCTTCCTGTGTGTGCTTCTGTCTTCTCCTCTCTCTGGATGCCCTTTTGCTTTCTCGTCTCTCTGAATGTCCTTCTGTCTTCCCCTCTCTCTGGATTCCCTTCTGTTTTCTCCTTTCTCTGGATGCCTGTCTGTCTTCTCCTCTCTCTGGATGCCCTTCTGTCCTCTCCTTGCTCTGAAAGCCCTTCTGACTTCTGTTCTCTCTGGATCACTTCTGTCCCCTAATCTCTCTGGTTGCCTTTCTGTTCTCTTCTTTCTATGCATGCTCTCCTGTACTCTCATCACTCTGGATGCCCTTCTGTTCTCTCCTATCTCTGGATTCCCTTTTGTCTTCTCTCTCTGAATGCCCTCCTGTCTTCCCCTCTCCATGGATTCACTTCTGTTCTCTCCTCTATCCAGATGCCCTTCTTTCTTCTCCACCCCATGGATGGCCTTCACTTCTCTTTTCTGTGGATGCCCTTTGGCCGCCCTATCTCTGGATGCCCTTTTCTCCTCGCCTCTCTCTGGATGTGCTTCTGTTCTCTCATCTCTCTGGATTCCATTTTTGACTTCTCCTCTCAATGGATGCACTTCTCTTCTCTACTCTCTCTAGAGGCCCTTCTGTCCTCTATTCTCTCTGGATGCCTATCTGTTCTCTAATCTCTCTTGATGCCCTTCTGTTCTCTTCACTCTCTGGATGCTCTTCTGTCCTCTCCTCTCTCTGGATGCCCTTCTGTGTTCTCTGCTTTCTGGATGCCCTTCTGTTCTCCCCTCTCTGTGGATGTGTTTCTTTCTTCTCCTCTCTCAATGCCCTTATCTTCTCTCCTCTCTCTGGATCCCTTCTGTCCTCTCCTCTCTCTGGATGCCCTTCTGTGCTCTTCTCTCTCTTTATGCCCTACTGATTTCTCCTCTCTCTGGATGCCCTACCATTATCTCCTCACTCTAGATTCCCTACTGTCTTCTCCTCTCTCTGGATGCACAACACTTTTCTCCTCACTCTGAATATCCTTCTGTCTTCTCTTCTCTCTAGATGCCCTTCTGCTCTCTGCCCTCTCTTCTCTCTGGATGCCCTTCTGTTCTCTCCTCTCGCTGGATTCCCTTCTGTCTTCTCCTCTCTGGAGGCTGTTCTATCCTCTCCTCTCTCTGGATGCCCTTCTGTCTTCTCGTCTCTCCAAATGCCCTTCTGTTCTCTTCTCACTCTGGATTTGTTGTGTCTTCTCCTTCTCTGGATGCTCTTCTGTTCTCTCCTCTCTCTGGATTCCCTTTAAGTCTTCTCCTCTCGCTGGATGCCCTTCTCTTCTCTCCTCTCTCTAGAGGCCCTTCTGTCCTCTAGTCTCTCTGGATGCCTCTCTGTTCTCTCATCTCCCTGGATGCCCTTCTGTGTTCTCCTCTCTCTGGATGTTTTTCTGTTCTCTCCTCTCTCTGGATGCCCTTCTGTGTTCTCTGCTCTCTGGAAGCACTTCTGTTTTCCCCTCTCTGTGGATGTGTTTCTTTCTTCTCCTCTCTCGATGCCCTTATCTTCTCTCCTCTTGCTGGGTCCCTTCTGTCCTTTCCTCTCTCTGGATGCCCTTCTGTGCCCTTCTGTCTTTGGATGCCCTACTGATCTCTCCTCTCTCTGGAAGCCCTACCATTATCTCCTCACTCTAGATTCCCTACTGTCTTCTCCTCTCTCTGAATGCACAACACTTTTCTCCTCACTCTGAATATCCTTCTGTCTTCTCTTCTCTCTAGATGCCCTTCTGTTCTCTCCTTTCTCTGGATGCCCTTCTGTCTTCTCCTCTCTCCAAATGCCCTTCTGTTCTCTTCTCTCTCTGGATTCGCTCTGTCTTCTCCTTCTCTGGATGCCCTTCTGTTCTCTCCTTTCTCTGGATTCCCTTTTTGTCTTCTCCTCTCGCTGGATGCCCTTCTCTTCTCTCCTCTTTCTAGAGGCCCTTCTGTCCTCTATTCTCTCTGGATGCCTCTCTGTTCTCTCATCTCTCTGGAAGCCCCTATGTGCTCTCCTCTCTCTGGATGCTCTTCTGTCCTCTCCTTTCTCTGGATGCCCTTCTGCCTTCTCTGCTCTCTGGATGCCCTTCTGTTCCCTTCTCTCTGTGGATGTGTTTCGTTCTTCTCCTTTCTCGATGCCCTTCTCTTCTCTCATGTTCTTGATGCCCTTCTGACTTCTCCTCTCCAGGGATGCCCTTCTGTCTTCTCCTCTCTCTGGAAGGCTTTCTGTTCTCTCCTCTCTCTGGATCCCTTCTGTCCTCTCCTCTCTCTGGATGCCATAATTTCCTCACATCTCTCTGGATGCAGTTCTGTCCTCTCCTCTCTCTGGATGCCCTTCTGTTCTCTCTTCTCTCTGGATTACCTTTTTGTCTTCTCCTCTCGCTGGATGCCCTTCTCTTCTCTCCTATCTCTAGAGGCCCTTCTGTCTTTTCCTCTCTCTGGATGGATTTCTGTTCTCTCCACTCTCTGGATAACTTCTGTCCTCTCCTCTCTCTGGGTGCTCTTTTTCACTCTCCTCTCTCTGCATGCACTTCTGCCCTCTCCTCTCTCTGTATGGCCTTCTGTTCTCTCCTCTCTCTGGATTCCCTTTTTGTCTTCTCCTCTCGCTGGATGCCCTTCTATTCTCTCCTCTCTCTAGATGCCCTTCTGTCCTCTTTTCTCTATGGATGCCCATCTGTTCTCTCCTCTCTCTGGATTCTTTTTTTTGTCTTCTCCTCTCTCTGGATGCCCTTCTCTTCTCTCCTCTATCTAGATGCCCTTCTGTCCTCTATTCTCTCTGGATACCTCTCTGTTCTCTCATCTTCCAGGATGCCCTTCTGTGCTCTCCTCTCTCTGGATGCTTTTCTGTCCTCTCCTCTCTCTGGATGCCTTTCTGTGTTCTCTGCTCTCTGGATTCCCTTCTGTTCTTCCTTCTATGTGTATGTGTTTCTGTCTTCTCCTCTCTCGATGCCCTTCTCTTCTCTCCTCTCTATGGATGCCCTTCTGACTTCACCTCTCTGTGGATGTCCTTCTGTCTTCTCCTCTCTCTGGATGGCTTTCTTTCTCTCCTCTCTCTGGATCCCTTCTGTACTCTCCTCCCTCTGGATGTCCTTCTTTTCTCACCTCTCTCTGGATGCCCTTCTTTCCTAACATCTCCCTGGATAACCTTCTGTCCTCTCCTCTCTCTTGATTTTGTTCTTTTCTTTCCTCTCTCTGGATTCCCTTCTGTCTTCTCCTCTCTCTGGATGCCCTTCTCTTCTCTCCTCTCTATGGATTCCCTTTTGTCTTCTCATCTCTCTCTGGATGCCCTTCTCTTCTCTCCTCTCTTCCAATCCCCTTCTGTCTTCTCCTCTCTATGGATGGCCTACAATTCTCTCCTCACGCTAGATTCCCTTCTGTCTTCTTTTTTTCTCTGGTTGCGCTTCTGTTGTCACCTCTTTCTGGATACCCTTCTGTTCTCTCATTTATCTAGATGCCCTTCTGTTTTCTCCTTTCTCTTCATGGCCTTCTGTACTCTTTTCTGTGGATGAGCTACTTTTTTCTTCTCTCTCTAGATGCCCTCTTCCTTCTCTTCTCTCTGGAGGCCATTCTGTACTCTCCTCTCTCTGGATGCCCTTCTGTCTTCTCCTATCTCCCGATGCCCATCTGTCTTATCCTCTTACTGGATGCCTTTCTGTTCTCTGCTCTCTCTAGATGCCCTTCTGTCCTCTCCTCTCTCTGTATGCCCTTCTGTCCACTTCTCTCCTGGATGGCCTTCTGTCCTCTCCTCTCTCATGATGCCCGTCTGTCCTCTTCTCCGTCTGGATGCCTTCTCTCTTCTCCTCTTTCCAGATGCACTTCTGTGCTCTCCTCTCTCTGGATTCCCTTCTGTTCTCTCCTCCTTCTGGATGCACTTCTGTACTCTCCTCTCTCTGCATGCCCTTCCGTCTTCTTCTCTCTCTATATGCCCTTCTCTTCTCTCCTCTCTATGGATGCCCTTTTGCTCTCTCCTCTCTCTACATGCCCTTCTGTCTTCTCCTCTTTATGGATACCTTTCTGTTCTCTACTCTCTCTACATGCCCTTCTGTCCTCTATTCTCTCTGGATGCCCTTATGTTCTCTCCTATCTCTGGATGTTCTTCTGTCTTCTCCGCTCTCTGGTTACCCTTTTATTCTTTCCTCTCCCTGGATGCACTTCTGTCTTCTCTGCACTCTGGATACCTTTCTCTTCTCGCCTCCCTGTAGATTTGTTTCTGTCTTCTCCTCTCTCTGGATGCCCTTCTGTTCTCTCCTCTCTTTGGATGCAGTTCTGACCTATCCACTCCATGGATACCCTTCTGTGTTCTCCTCTCTTTGGATGGCTTTCTGTTCTCTCCTCTCTCTGAATCCCTTCTGTCCTCTCCTCTCTATGGATGCTCTTCTTCACATTCCTCTCTCTGGATGACCTTCTGTTTTCTCCTCTCTCTGGATTCTCTTTTTGTCTTCTCCTCTAGCTGGATGCCCTTCTCTTCTCTCCTCTCTCTAGATGCCCTTCTGTCCTCTATTCTCTCTGGATGCCTCTCTGTTCGCTCATCTCTCTGGATACCCTTCTGTGCTCTCCTCTCTCTGGATGCCTCTCTGTTCTCTCATCTCTCTGAATGACCTTCTGTGCTGTCCTCTCTCTGGATGCTTTTCTGTTCTCTCCTCTCTCTGGATGCCCTTCTGTCTTCTCTGCTCTCTGGATGCCCTTCTGTTCTCCCCTCTATGTGTATGTGTTTCTTTCTTCTCCTGTCTAGATGCCCTTCTCCTCTCTGCTCTCTCTGGATACCCTTCTGACCTCACTTCTCCATGAATGTCCTTTTGTCTTCTCTCTCTGGATGGCTTTCTTTTCTCTCCTCTCTCTGGATCCCTTCTGTCCTCTTCTCTCTCTGGATGCCCTTCTTCAGTCTCCACTATCTGGATGCCCTTCTTTCCTCACATCTCTCTGGATATCCTTCTGTCCTCTCCTCTCTCTGGATTTTGTTCTGTTCTCTCCTCTCTCTGGATTCCCTTCTGTCTTCTCTTCTCTCTGGATGCCTTCTCTTCTCTCCTATCTTCTAATCCCCTTCTCTATTCTCCTCTCTATGGATGCCCTACAATTCTCTCCTCACTCAAAATTCCCTCCTCTCTTCTTTTCTCTCCGGATGCCCTTCTGTTGACACCTCTTTCTGGATACCCTTCTGTTCTCTCAGTTATCTAGATGCCCTTCTGATTTCTCCTCTTTCTTTATGGCCTTCTGTACTCTTTTCTGTGGATGCGCTACTTTCTTCTCCTCTCACTAGATGCCATTTGCCTTCTCTTCTCTCTGGAGGCCATTCTGTACTCTCCTCTATCTGGATGACCTTCTGTCTTCTCCTATCTGCCGATGTCCATCTGTCCTCTCCTCTCTCTGGGTGCCCTTCTGTCCTCTCCTCTCTCAGGATACCTGTCTGTCCTCTTCTCCATATTGATGTCTTCTCTCTTCTCCTCTTTCCAGATGTGCTTCTGTGCTCTGCTCTCTCTGGAAACCCTTCTGATTTTTTCTCTCTCTGGATGGTCTTCTGTGCTCTCCTCTCTCTGGATGCCCTTCTGTTCTCTCCTCCCTCTGAATGCACCTCTGTACTCTCCTCTCTCTGCATGCCCTTCTGTCTTCTTCTCTCTCTGGATGCCCTTCTCTTCTCTTCTCTTCTCTTCTCTTCTCTTCTCTTCTCTTCTCTTCTCTTCTCTCTATGTATGTTCTTTTGTTCTCTCCTCTCTCCACATGCCCTTTTGTCCTCTCATCACTCTGGATGCCCTTCTATCCTCTATTCTCTCTGGATTCCTTTCTGTTCTCTTGTCTCTCTGGATGCCCTTCTGTCCTCTTCTCTCTCTACATGCCCTTCTGTCTTCTTCTCTCTTTGGATGCCGTCCTTTTCTTTCCTCTCAGGATACCGTTTTATTCTCTCCTCTCTACATGAACTTCTGTCCTCTCATCTCTCTGGAAGCCCTAAAGTTCTCTCCTCTCTCTTGATGCACATAAGTCTTCTCCGCCCTATGGATGCCCTTCTGAACTCTTTTCTCCATGGATGTTCTTCTAATCTCTCCCCTCTCTGGATGACCTTCTGTTCTCTCCTCTCTCTAAATGCCCTTCTGTCTTTTCCTCTCTCTAGATGGCTTTCTGTTCTCTCCTCTCTCTTGATCCCTTCTGTCCTCTCCTCTCTCTGGGTGCTCTTTTTCACTCTCCTCTATCTGTATGCCCTTCTTCCTCTCCTCTCTCTGTATGCCCTTCTCTTCTCTCCTCACTCTGGATTCCCTTTTTGTCTTCTCCTCTCGCTGGATGCCCTTCTCTTCTCTTCTCTTCTCTTCTCTCTATAGATGACCTTCTGTCCTCTCCTCTCTCTGGATGCCCTTCTGTTCTCTCCTTTCTCCAGATGCCCTTCTGTCTTCTCCTCTCTCTGAATGCCCTTTGTTCTTTCCTCACTCAGGATTCCCTTCTTCCCTCTCCTATCTCTGGATGCCCTTCTGACTTCTCCTCCCTCTGGATGCCCTTCTGTCCTCCCCTCTCTCTGGATGCCCTTCTGTCTTCTCCTTTCTTCCTATGCCCTTCTGTTTTCTCATCTCTTCGCCTTCCCTTCTGTCTGATCCTCTCTCTGGACGTCCTTCTGGTCTCTCCTCTCTCTGGATGCTCTTCTGTTCTCTCCTCTCTCCGGATGCCCTTCTTTCTTCTCCTCTTTCTGTATGCCCTTCTGCTCTCTCTTGTCTCTGGATGCCCTTCTGTTCTCTCCTCTCTCCGGATTCCCTTTTTGTCTTCTCCTCTCACTGGATGCCCTTCTGTTCTCTCCTCTCTCTAGATGCCCTTCTGTAGTCTTTTCTCTCTGGATGCCCTTCTGTTCTCTCCTTTCTCTGGATGCTCTTCTGTCCTCTCCTCTCTCTGGATGCCCTTCTGTCTTCTCTGCTCACTGGATCCTTTTCTGTTCTTCCCGCTCTGTGGATGTGTTTCTGTCTCCTCCTCTCTTGATGCCCTTCTCTTCTCTCCTATCTCTGGATGCCCTTCTGACCTCTCCTCTCCATAGATGCCCTTCTGTCTTCTCCTCTCACTGGATGGCTTACTGTCCTCTCCTCTTTATAGATCCCTTCTGTCCTCTCCTCTCTCTGGTTGCCCTTCTTCACTCTCCTCTCTCTGGATGCCCTTCTTTCCTCACATCTCTCTGGATGCTCTTCTTTCCTCTCCTCTCTCTGGATTCTGTTCTGTTCTCTAGTCTCTCGGCATTCCCTTCTATCTTCTCCTCTCTCTGAATGCCCTTCTGGTCTCTCCTCTCTATAGATTCCCTTCTGTCTTCTCCTCTATCTGAATGCCCTTCTCTTCTCTCCTCTCTTCCAATCCCGTTCTGTCTTCTCCTCTCTCTGGATGCCCTATAATTTTCTGCTCACTCTAGATTCTTGAGGGGGAAGCATAGAGGACCCCAAAAGGCCTATGCCCGAGATGGAACTAATAGTGAGACCTCCCTCAGGTGAAGTAGCCCATAATAACAAATTGCTATTATCTGAAAAGGAGGGAGGGGTAAAAAACAGCTATTCCCTCATAAAAAGGGGGAGTAGGCAAAAAACAAATCCAATATTCTTGATATTGATATTCACTGGTATTATGAATACCTTCAAGGAAGGCATTTGCCAGAGAAATAATAAGGTCCGCAGAGCTGGGCGGGCCCGCAGGTATAGTGGGCTGAAATGAGGTAACCTGGGGGGAGGTGGGGAGAGGCAAAATGGTTGGAGCAGTAATTCCAGGCCTGGGGACAGGCTTGGCTGGTGGCCAAGGGTGCTGTATGGCAGGATTAGGGCCCACAGCAGCAACATTTTTATTAGGGATACTGTTAAGAAGCTTAATTCTAAAGATGAGTCTCAGGTTCGAGCATGTAAGTGTAAAGGTTGACCACTCTCTTAGACGTAGGCCCCATTCATATCCTTGGCCTGTCCAGTCTTTACTCCTCGCTACGTCCATAAAGGATATAAGAAGAGGGACACGCCATTTGAATTCACACCAGGATCTAAATGGTTGGGCAGGCTTAATTCCTAGTTTATCCTGTAAATATATAGGTAGAAACTTTCTCCTTAAGGTGATATAATCCCAGGAGGAGTGGGGTCTCCAATATGCATCTCCTGTGGTTTCACAGCCCCAAGATGCACAATAATAATCAGAGCTATAGCCACATTTATAATTTTGAGAACAACCGCGGTGGGTGGGCCCAGGGCATACATAGAGGCCAGATGGATCATTGGCCAAGGAGACTATCCTATCATAGGAATTACATCCTATAAGGTGGCCATCATAATTGGGGTTAAGTGCATCAACCAGCCGACAGTGGGGCCAATAATGGGAGGGGGTTCCCCAGTCTGCACTGGCTCCCAGGGCAAGAGCACAAAGATCCATCTCCAGAGAGGGCCATGAAGGCTGGGTTCCAAGTGAAGAGCTGGAATTAACAATGTCTCCTGCTTGGTTTATTATGACCCAAGTAAAATTATAAATCTGGTATAAGGAATGCTGGGGTTTGGTACTCACATTTGGATAAATCTGAAGTGTGAGCAGGAGGAGCAGGAGGAGCAAGGCAACTGGATGCATTTTTCTGAAAGGAAGCACAGTTAAGAATCATTCTCAGGGGGTATCCCTGGTGTACAGTTAGCCAACTTCACCAGTCTTTCTGATAGCCATCTGGCATTTTGTTCTTTGAAATCATATATACACATGTGTCCTTTTCCCCAGATAAGGACTATATCAGGACCATTCCACTTATATGTCAATGGATCTTTCCACATGACTTTGGCATAGGAGTCTGCTGTAGTAGGGTGCCAGAATCTGTCTGCTGCAGACTTTCCTTTTTCATCAAGGGTCAAAAAATTGAGAACGAATACTGCATGATTTAACAAGATTTTATGATTCCTCTTTTGGGGGTATAAAATGCCCTTGAATGTTGTAATTTTAAGATCATGTTCTTTAAGGTCTGATGTGCTCTTTCTACAATGCCCTGTCCTTGGGGTTTATATGGGATACCAGTAACATGTTTAATATTAAGCTGGGCACAGAACTGTTTGAAGGAGGCACTGGTATATCCAGGCCCGTTATCAGTCTTAAGTATCTAGGTATGGGCATAAAGGCAAGGCAAAAAAATCACATGACTAATAACATTTTTGGTAGCCTCACCAGATTGTAGTGAGGCACAAAGAAAACCACTGAAGGTATCAATAGAAACATGTATATATTTAAGCTTACCAAAAGGGGTAAAATGAATAACATCCATTTGCCATATCTCTCCTGGGGTGAGGCTATGAAGGTTCACCCCCAAATGTAACTCAGGTAGGAGGGTGAGACATCCCTGGCACTGACACACTATCTGGTGTGCCTGTTCTCTGGTAATAGAGAACATCTGTCGGAGGGTCTGGGCATTTAGATGATGTAATTGGTGGGCCTTTTGTGCCTGTTGTACAGGATCAGAAGGCAGGGCCAAGGTCGCCAAGGTAAATGGAGACCCTCGGGTGGCCCTATCAACGAGGTCATTTCCCTCGCTTAGGGGTCCAGGAAGACCAGAGTGGGCGTGTATGTGACCCACAAAGAATGGATGGGATCTAGCTAAAATTATCTCCTGAAGCTCAGAAAAGGGGAGAGAAGCATTGGTAGATGGCCTTGTAAAGGGAACGGTCTCTAACAGAGGCATTGATTGAGCCACATATGCACTGTCAGTAAAAAGATTTAAGGCACAATCTGGGAAAGTCTTAAAGACTTGAATAACAGCAACCAATTCTACCAACTGTGCTGAGTAAAATTTGGTCTGAAATTTAGAGACCTGTCCACCTATATTAAAGGCTGCAACCCCAGAGGAGGATCCATCTGTAAAAATCAGTGGTGCTTGAGGAATGGGGATGTTCTTAGTCACTTTAGGGAAGACCACCGCTTGGTGTTCAAGGAACTGGATAAGTTTGTCAGAGGGAGAGTGGTTATCTATCTTTCCCTGAAATGACATACAGTTAATAGCCCATTCATCTGAGGTCTGAAGTAGCCACCGAACTTAAGCGGCATCATAGGGAATGCTGACAAGGTCAGGGTCTCTACCAAAGAGCTTCAGGGAGGTCTCTCATCCCATCCTTATGATCTGTGCCACCAAGGCAGGATAAACAGGTAGCACTTTAGGAGGGGTGGCGGGCAAATGAAGCCAATACAAAGGTTTAGTCTGTTACAACAATCCCATGGGGGCAAACAGGGTGGGAAGAACCAATAGACATAAGGGGGAGGTGGGATAATAATAGGTAACACTCTGTTGTTGAATGGCTTTCTCCACGAGCTTAAGGGCGGAGGTGGCCTCAGGGGTTAAGGCACGGGGTGAGGAGGGGTCAGAATCTCCTCGAAGAATATCAAATAGAGGCTTAAGTTCTCCAGTTGTTAATGTTAGATAGGGGTTGAACAAATTTATGTCTCCCAATAGACATTGAAAGTCATTAAGTGTTTGTAAGGAATCTTTTCTAAGTTCAATTTTTTGAGAGAGAATCTTAGAGGGGTGAATCTCAAAACCCAAGAATAAATGTGGGGGCTGTAGCTGGAACTTCTCAGGGGCAATCTGCAGCCCAAGGCCTTGGAGGGCAGTTACCAACTCCTGGCCCACCCTGGGCAAGGTGGTCTCGTCAGGGCTAGCCAGAAGAATGTCATCCATATAATGGACAATATATAACTCAGGGTGTTTAAGGCAAAAAGGGTCAATGGCCTGGGCCACAAGTTTTTTTTGGGGGGGGGACTATTGGCCCTGCCTTGAGGCAGGACCCTCCACTGAATTCATGGAGATGGCCCAATGCAATTAACAACAGGAAGGCTACAGGCAAAACGTTTACAATCCTCTGGGTGTAAGGGGATGCAGAAAAACAATCTTTCAAATCAATAATCATCTTATTGTAACTCTTAGGTATTGCCATGGAGGAGGGGAGGCCAGGCTGGAGGGCTCCCATTGGGACCATAGTCTTATTAATTTCTCTGAGGTCCTGGAGCAATCTCCATCTGCCCCTTTCTTTTGTATCACAAAATGGGTGTATTCCAAGGGGAGATGGAGTGTTCAATGTGGCCAGCATCTAATTGTTCTTGCACCAACTGCATGGCCAATAAAAGTTTATGTTGATGGAGGGACCATTGGTTGACCCAGACAGTGGAATCTAACTTCCAGATAATCTTATCTGTCTTGCCTGCAGGGGGAGAAATGGTCCTTAAGAAAAATTTGAATCATAACCTAGTCCTGAGCATGAGGTCTTTGGTGTAACAGCAATTGGGGTGAGGATCCCCTGGTTGCATCTGCCCAAGCCTTGTCCAGGGATGAACCCCTGGTCCAGCATCTGGTGGGTAACAACTGCAGAGGGGCTAAACATAAGAACTCCCATTTGACTCAATATATCTCGACCCCATAAGTTTATAGGGAGGCCAGGTACAATGAATGGTCTAACATGTCCAGTATTACCCTCAGAATCCTCTCAAGTGAGCAACTGGGAGCTTTGAAGGGTGTTGGTGGACTTGTCAATTCCTTGAAGGTGAGTTAAAGAAGGCTGACAGGGCCAAGAGGAGGGCCAAAAGGCCTGTGAAATAACTCTGGAGTCCGCTCCTGAGTCAAGTATGCCCTCAAAGTTTTTGCCATTAAGTTTCAGTTTTAATTGTGGGCACTCTTGTGAGAGTCTTTAGACACAATAGACATCAGAAAACTCAGGGGTGGAAGCATCCCGGGATGGGCCCAAGGAAGGTGTGGAGGTGTCTACTGAAAGGGAAAAGGCCTGTGCAAGGCACTGTCCCTGGCGAATGTGAAGGGGCCCTCTAGAACTAGTGGCCAATACTTTAATTTCTCCAGAGTAATCATTATCAACAATTGAAGGGAAAATGGTAATGCCTTGTAGTGTGGCAGATGTACTGCCCAAGATAAGATAATAAGTCTGGGGTGAGGGAAGCCCAAAGACAACATTAGGGATCATCTGAACTCCTCCTCCAGCTTCTAATATTGTATTGGAGGAGGCACAGAGGTCCAGTCCTGCACTCCCTGGGGTAGCCCTACAGAGTTCTGTTGCTGGTTTGGGAGCTGTTGGTGGAAGGTTTGATGTGGCCCTGCCTGGCTGTTTCCCGAAGCTGGCAGGAAGGAGACTGGATAAGGAGTCTGGGTCTGGCTCCGCATCCCGTTTCCCTGAAGGGGAGGGAGGGGTTTGCCAAAATATCAGTTTTGGAACAGCAGGCAATAGCCCAATATTTGCCTAGCCTGCAGTGAGGGCAAGGGGTCATTGGAAGTGAACGCTCTCCGTTCCATTGAGGTTGGGGCTGAGCCATGGGTTTACCCTGAGGGCACTGTTTAGCAAAATGGCCCAGGTGACCACATCTAAAACAGGTGGACACGTTTGCCCCACCACTAGTAGCTGTAGTGGCCGCTCCCACAGCCAGATTGATGGCTTTTGAGACCTTCCGGGCAAAGGGATCTACATCCTTGCAGATATGAATCATCTCATCCAAATCTTTATTTTTATATTTCCCTCGAAGGGCTGCCCTACAGGCAGAGTTAGCATTTTCATAAGCAAGCTGCTGAAGAAGTTTATTGTCTCCCTGGACAGGTCCCAAGAATCTCTCAGCTGCCTCCAGGAGGTGGGCAACAAATTCTGAAAATTCTTCTTGATTGCCCTGAATGATCTTGGTCAAGGGGGAAAGGACAGAGCCTTTCATGGGAATGGCTCTCCAGGCACTCATAGCTGCTGAGGAAGACTGAGCAAAGAGACCCAGAGAAAATTTTTGCTGTATTTGGTTAGAGGCATATTTCCCTCAACCTAGGAGTTTATCAAGTGTCCATTTATTGGAGGGTGAGCATGAGCTTGAGAGATTGACTTGTGCCTGAGACCTGCAATGATCTGCCCAATCAGCCTGCCAGCAGAGAAATTGTCCCCGAGTTAATATGGCCTGTGCAACTGTCAACCATTCATTGGGTGTTAAATATCCACCTGCCCCAAGGCTTTCAAGAAGGGAAAGAGTGAAGGGAGTATTGGGCCCATAATTCCTAACAGCCGAATTTAATTTTTCTAACTGTTTAAAGCAGAGTTTTTTTTAAAGATTGTAGGATTCTCCATAGGGCACAGGTTTTCATTTTCTGTCATGGCTCTGCCCACATCCCTGCTTCCAACTTCTGGCTCTGTTTCATCCACATCTCCAGAAGATGGCCTCTGTCCCCAATTGGGGGCAAGAAGGCTGGGAAGGTTGACGAGAGAACCATGAAGAGGAAGGGGATATGGGGCATGAGGAGGAAGAAGGAGCTGTAGGCATGTGGCTGTGTGAACACTGAGCACTAGACCAGGAAGGGGAGGGAGTGGCAGGGTCTGTGAGGTGCTAGAATCAGGCGCCGCAGGTGTCTGAGGAGGGATACCCTGAGAGCGAGTGACAGGGAAAACCAAGCATTGAGAGTCCTGCGCAGGGGAGGAGGAACAAAGGGCTGAGAGCCGTAAAATTTTCTCCTAAAGGTGCAGGATGTCTGCCAATTCATGGACCTGAGAAGAAATGCAGTTCTTCATGTCAGAGAGAGAAACAGGCAGGGTAGCAGGGAAAGTCAAACCCGCAGACGTAGGAAGTGATGTGGAGACAGAGGAAACTGGCGTTAGTGTGGAAAATGCTTTAGTGCCAGAATCCAAAGGCTCTGATTCAGAAGCATCAGCTGCGGCTGGAAGGGCAGGGGCAGGGTGCACTGAGGCTGAGGCTGGAGGTGTGAGGGCAGAGACAAAGCAAGTCAGGCGGGAAGGGGGCAAGTGCTGTGTATCAGCCGCAGCAGCGCTGGAGATGGAGGTAGGGGTGGCAGGAACTCCAAGAGGCTGGGGAAGGCGAGCATAGAGGTGGGGGCTTCCGAAGAACAGGATTACAGTAGGAAGTTTGAGAATGAGAGATGTAAGGGTTGCCAGTGGCTAAAGGCACATACTGTGTGGGCAAAGGAGCAGTGGAAACAGAACTATGACAAGGGCGCACAGGCGAGGGCAGGGTTGAGGAATCCAAAGCTAACAAATCAGGATAAATATGAGGAGAATCAGATAAGGAGGGAATCTGAGACTCATGAGGCATATCAATAAGTGTAAAAGGAACAGAAGCCTGAGATATCGGGCAGGAGAAACAGGTGGAGACAGGACGCGATTGTGATAAGCAGTATTATGCAACCGACAAGAGCTGGCGTTTACCTGAGTTTCTGTCAGCATCCTCAATAATGTCCCTAATAATACCCCAAAATGATAAAATTGTTGGATTAACTGCACCGTCACCTTCACATTTAATTTTTATTTAGTTCACGACCCAACTTTTGCCACTTCTTAGGGTGTATGATAGGACCATCAATCATGAACCAAGGACACTGTTCATCAATAAACACAAAGAAACTTATAAGATCTTTTTTCTTAACCCTAATTCCTCTCTCTCTGAGACTTTGCTTGAGGTCCTTTATGAAGGATGCCTCCTTCAACAGTGAATGGCCCATTCTTATGGGACAGAATGAAAATGAAGCTTACCCAGAGGAAAGCAGGTCACAGGCTATGATCCTGTCTCACTCAATCATGCTTTAAGTCTATAAGTCTATCTGTAACTGTCAAGCCGAACCTTGTGATTGATAGGGAGATGAAGCTGCAAGGGATATAACTATCAAGAAGGACCTTGTGGTTGCCAGGGAGATGAAGCTGCAGGGGACATTGTGCAGGTGGGGAGAGGTAAGGGTAAGGGTAAGAGGCGAGGTTACTGGCTTCTGAAAGTACACAACATAAATGTCCTTCCCACTGTCCACCACAGAGACCTCCTTCCCACTGTCTAGCACAGGGAGAACCTCTCTAATGTCCATCAAAGTGATGTCCTTTCTACTCTCCACCATAGGGACGTCCTCCCCACTTTCCACAACAGGGATATTCTTTCCACTGTCCAACACAGTGACATCCTCCCCAGTGTCCACCACAGAAACGTACTAGCCTCTGTCCACAACAGGGACGTCCTACCCATGTCTACCACAGGAGGTCCTCTCAAATCTCCACCATAGGTAGATCCTCTCCACTGTCCACCACAGGGACATCAAATCAACTGTCCACCACAGAAATATACTCCCCACTGTCCACAACAGTGATGTCCTTCCCACTGTACACCACAGAGATGTTCTACCCACTGCCCTCCACAGGGCCATCCTACCCACTGTCTACCACAGGGATGTCCTTCTCACTGTCCACCAAAGTGACGTTCTTCCTACTGTCCACCAAAGGTACATCTTTAAACTGTCCACCACAGAGAAATCCTCCCCACTGTCCATCACAGGGACATCCTCCCCACTGACCACAACAAGGACGTCCTTCATACAGTCCAGCATAGAGAATTCCTCATTGTTGTATACCTAAGGGATGTCCTTCCCACTGTCCACCACAGGGACATCCTCCAAATTGTCCACCACAGTGACATCCTTTTTTACTGTTCACCACTGAGACATCTTACCCACTTTGCACAACAGGGATATTTTCCTGTGCACAACAGGGATATCCTCACCACTGTGCACGACAGGGATATCTTCCTTTGCACACCAGGGATGTCAGCAACACCCTGCATCCAGAGTTATCTTCTGCTCACTCTACGACAGGGACATCCTCCCCACTATCCACCAAAAAAGCGTCGTTCCCACTATTCACCACAGGGATGTCATCCGAAATGTCCAACACAGGAAAGTCCTCTTCACTGTCCACAACAGGGACCTCCTTCCCAATGTCCACCACAGGGAGGTCCTCTCTACTGTCAATCAAAAAGATGTCCTTACCACAATCAACCACAGGGACACCCTTCCCACTGTCGACAAAAAATATGTCCTCCCCACTGTCCACCACAGGTAGGTCCTCCCAACTATCAACCACAGGGACTTTTTTTCCACGGTCCACAAAAAGATGGCCTTCCCACTGTCCACCACAGGGATATCCTCCTGTGTCTTACAAGGACATCCTTACCACTGTCCACAACATGGTTGTCTTCAACAATATGCACTACAGGGAAGTCCTCACCGCTGTCCACCACATGAATATCCTCTGCACTGTAAACCACAGGGACATCCTACCCACTGTCCACCACAGGCAGGTCCTCCCCTCTGTCCACCACAGGGACATCCTTCTGTCTGTCCATCACAATGATGTCCTCTCCACTGTCCTCCAAAGGGACGTCCTTCCCACTGTCGACCACAAGGACGTCATTTCAATTGTCCACCGAAGGGAAGACCTCTTCACTGTCCACCACAGTGATGTCCTTCCCACTGTACACCACAGGGACATCCTCCTGTGCACAACAGGGATGTTCTTACCACTCTCCAACCCAGAGATGTCTTCTGCACTCCCCACTACAAGGACATTCTTTTCACTGTCCACCAAAGACTCATTCTCTTGTGCACCACAGGAGCATTGTCCTTACTGTCCACAAGGCCGTCATCCACACTGTCCACCACAGGGAAATTCTTTCAACTCTCCAACACAGGGACATCCTCCCAACTGTCCACAACACGGATGTCCTCTCAACTATCAAACACAGTGAAGTCCTACCACTGTAAACAACAGGGACAGCCTCCCCACTGTGCACCACAGGGACATCCACCTATGCACAACAGGGATATCCTAACCACTGTCTACCACAGGGATGTCCTCCCCACTGTCTACAACAGGGATGTCCTTCCCATTGTACACCACATGGACATCCTCTAGTTGTCCAAAAAAGAACTTCCTTCCAACAGTTAACCACAGGGACATCTTCCTAACTGTCCACCACACAAATATGTTCCCCACTATTCACTAGAGAAACATCTATCCCACTGTACACAACAGGGATATACTCCCCACCTTCCTCCAAAAGGATGTTTATCCCAATGTTCACAACAGAAATCTCCTACACATGGTACACCACAGGGATATCCTCCCAACTCTCCACCACAAGGAGTTCCTCCCCACTGTCCACCACAGGGACCTTCTTCCCACTGTCCACCAAAGGGACATCCTTCCTACTATCCACAACACAGACATCTTCCCCACTGTCCACCACATGGACATCCTTCCCACTGTCCACCACAGGGATGTCCTACCCCACAGTCCACCAGAGTGTGGTCCTCCCCACTGTCCACCACAAGGACATCCTCCTGTGCACAAGAAGGATGTCTTCACCATTGTGCACCACAGGGACATATTTTGCATTGTCCACCACAGGGGCATCATTCCTAGTGTCCACAAAAGTGAGGTTCTCCCTGCTGTCCACCACAGGGGCATCCTTACCACTGTCCATGACAGGGTCGTCCTCACCACTGTCCACCATGGGTATGTCCTTCCCATTGTTCACTAGAGGAACATCTTCCCAAATGTGCACAAAAGAGACAGCCTTTTACTGTCCACCACAGGGATGTCCTTCCCACTGTCCACCACAGAGAGCACCTCCCTGCTCTCCACCAAAGGGACAGTCTTCCCACTGTCCAACATAGAACGTCCTTTTCACTGTCCACCACAGGTACATCCTCTCCACTGTCCACCAGAGGAGAAAATTCTTCCCACTGTCCACCACATGGAGTTCCTCCCTAATGACCACCAGAGGGATATCCTTCTTACTGTTCACCACAAGGTCTTTCCCAATGTCCACAACAGGGACATCCTTCCCACAGTCCACAACATATATTTCCTTCCAATGTCAACCACAGAGACCTCCTTCTCACTGTCCACCACAGGGAAGTGCTCTATACTGTCCACCACAGGTATGTCCCTTACACTGTCCACCACAGTGATGTCCTCTGCCCTGTCCACAACAGGCATATCATTTCCATGGTCCACCACATGGACCTCCTTCCCACTGTACACCACAGCGGAGTCCTCTCTACTGTCCACCACAGGGATGTCCTTTCCACTGTTCACCAAAGCGACATCCTCCACACTGTCCACAACAGGCATGTCCTTCCCACTGTCCAGCAAAGTAAGGTACACCCTGCTGTCCACAACAGGAACGTACTTCCCAATGTTCACTAAATGATGTCCTCCCCTATGTCCACCAGAGAGACGTCCTTCCCACTATTCACCACATGGTGTTTCTCCCCACTGTCCACGCGAGGAACATGCTTCCCATGGTCCTCCACAGAAAAGTCCTTCCAAATGTCCACAACATGGACGTCATTCCCACAATCCAAAACATAAATGTCCTCCCACTGTCCAACACATAGACCTACTTCCCACTGTGTACAACAGAAAGATCCTCTCTACTCTCCACCAGAGGAATGTCCTTACTACTGTTCACCTAAGTGATGTCATCCCCTCTGTCCACAAGAGGGACATTCTTCTCACAGTTCACTAGAAGAGGTCTTTCCCAATGTCCACAACAGAGATATTCTTCCCACAGTTTACAACATATATGTCCTTCCCACTGTCCACCACAGGGAAGTCTTCTCTAATGTCCATCTAAGTGATGTCCTTTCCACTGTCCACCACAGGGATGTCCTCTCAATTGTCCACAGCAGGCATGTCCTTCCCACTGTCCTCCACAGAAAGGTACACCTTGATGTCCATAACAGGAACGTACTTCCCAATGTGGACTAAATGATGTCCATTCCTATGTCCACCACAGAGACATCCTTAAACTGTCCACCACATGGTGTTTCTCCCTACTGTCCATGAGAAGGACATGATTTCCACTGTTCAGCATAAATGTCCTTCCCACTGTCCACCAAAGGACATGATTTCCACTGTTCAGCACTCGGAGGTCCTTCCCAATGTCCACAACATTGACGTCCTTCCCAAAATCCACAACATAAATATCCTCCCCACTGTCCAACACATGGACCTTCTTCCCACTGTTCACCACAAAAAGGTCCTCTCTACTGTCCACCACATGGATGTCCTTACCACTGTCCAAACCAGTGACATCCTCCCCACTGTAAACAACAATGATGTCCTTCCCACTTTCCACAAAAGAAAAGTCTTCCCCACTGACCACCACAAGGATGTCCTTCTCACTGTCCACCTAAGTGATGTCCTCACCTCTGTCCTCAAGCAGGACATTCTTCCCAAAGTTCACCACAAGAGGTCTTTCCTAATGTCCACAACAGAGGCGTTCTTCCCACAGTCCACAACATAAAAGTCCTTCCCACTGTCTACCACAGGGACTCCCTTCGCATTGTCTGCCACAATGACGTCCTCCCCAGTGTCAACACCAGGAACATACTACCCACTGTCCACCAGAGATATGTCCTACCTGCTGTCCACCACAGTTACATCCTTTCCACTGTCCACCACAGAAAAATTCTTTCCACTGTTCACTACAGGGATGTCCTTCCCAATATCCACGACTGGGAAGTCCTCACCATGGTCCACAACAGGGATGTCCTTTCCACTGTCCACCACAGAAACATACTCAACACTGTCTATCACATCTTTACCACTGTCCAACACAGAGAGGTCCTCCCTGCTGTCCACCACAAGGACGTCCTTCACACTGTCCACCACAGGGAGAACCTCACCACTGTCTAAAACAGGGACGTCCTTCCCATTGTCCACCACATGGACATCCTTTCACTATCCACAAAAAGGACTTTATTCCCACTGTTTACCACAGGGACCTCTGCCTAACTGTCCACCACACAAATATGCTCCCAACTGTCCACTACAGAAACATCCATACCACTATACACAATGGGGAATTACTCCCCACTGTCCTTCACAAGGACGTCTATCACAGTGTCCACAACAGAATGGTCCTACCCACTGTCCACCACAGGGACATCCTCCCAACTGTCCACCCCAAGGAGTTCCTTCCCAACAGTCCACCACAAGATCATTCTTCCCACTGTTCGACACAGGGACATCCTCCTGTGTACTACAAGGACATCCTTACCACTGTCCACAACATGGTTGTCCTCAACAATATGCACTACATGGAAGTTATCACCACAGTCCACAACAAGAATATCCTCTGCACTGTAAACCACAGGGACATCCTACCCACTGTCCACCACAGGCAGGTCCTCCCCTCCGTCTACCACAGGGACAACCTTCTACCTGTCCACCACATTGTTGTCCTCAACACTGTTCTCCAAAGGGACGTCCTTCCCACAGTCGACAACAAGGATGACATTTCAATGGTCCATCACAGGGAAATCCTCTTCACTGTCCACTACAGGGATGTCCTTTCCACTGTACACCACAGGGACATCCTCCTGTGCACAACAGGGATGTTTTTACCATTGTCTACCCCAGAGATGTCTTCTGCACTCCCCACTACCAGGACATAATTCTCACTGTCCACCAAAGAGACATTTTCTTGTGCACCACTGGAGCATTGTCCTTACTGTCCACAAGGCCATCATCCACACTGTCCACCACAGTGAAATCCTCTCAACTCTCCAACACAGGGACATGCTCCCAACTGTCCACAACACGGATGTCCTCCCAATTATCAAACACAGCGAATCCTTCCCACTGAATACAACAGGGACATCCTCCCCACTGTGCAACACAGGGACATCCCTCTGTGCACAACAGGGATGTCCTAACCACTGTCCACATCAGATATGTCCTCTGCACTCTCCACCATATGGATATCCTTCCAACTATGCACCACAGGGATATTCTCCAGTGCACCACAGTAATATCCTCCCCACTGTCCATCACAGGGAAATACTCCCCACCATCCACCACTTGGATTTGCTCCCCACTGTCTACAACAGTGATATCCTTCCCACTATTCAAACTAGAAAAGTCCTCCCCGCTGTCCACCAAGATGACATTCTTAAGACTGTCCACTTCAGTGATATCCTCTCCTCAGATCATAACAGGGATCTCCTTCCCACTGTCCATCACAAGTAGGTCCTCCCCACTGTCCACCAGAGGCACACGCTTCCCACTGTCCACCACAAAGAGGTCTATTCCAATGTCCACAACAGGGATGTCCTTCCCACTGTCCACAACTTATATGTCCTTTCCACTGTCCACCACAGGGACTTCCTTCCCACTGTCCACCACAAGGATGTCTTTTCCACTGTCTACCAGATTGACACCCTCGCAACTGTTTACAACAAACATGTATATACCACTGTCCACCACAGAAACGTTCTCTCCACTGTCTACCACAGGGAGGTCCTCCCAACTGTAAATCACAGGGATGTCCTTTCAACTGTTCACCATAGAGATGTCCTTCCCAATATCCACCACAGGGACATCCTCCTGTGTACCACAAGGACATCCTTAACACTGTACACAACATGGTTGTCCTCTCCAATGTCCACTACAGGAACGTCCTCACCACTGTCCACAACATGAATATCCTCCACGCTGTAAACCACAGGGACATCCTACACATTGTCCACCATAGGGAGGTCCTCCCCACTGTCCACAACAGGAACATTCTTCTGCCTGTCCGCCACAGTGACGTCCTCCCCACTGTACATCTCAGGGACATCCTGCTGTGCACAACAGGGATGTTCTTACTACTGTACTCCCCAGAGATGTCCTCTGAACTTCGCACTACAAGGACACCCTTCTCAATGTCCACCAAAGAGACATTCTCTTGTGCACCACAGGAACTTTGTTCTTACTGCAAGTTCTTACTATAGTCTACAAGGCTGTCTTCTGCGCTCTCCAACACACTTCTCATCATTGTCCATCACTGGACATCTTTTTCACTGTCAACCAAAGAGAGGTCCTCACACTTGTCCACCACAGTGACGTCATTCCAACTGTCCACAAGAGTAAAGTCCTCCCCACTGTCCAAAACAGGGATGTCCTCCCCACTGTCCACCATATGGACGTCCTACCTACTAGCCATCACAGGGAGGTCCTTCCTACTGTCGACCATAGAGAGGTCCTGCCAGCTGTCCAAAACAGGAACATCCTTCTCACTGTTTACGACAAGGACATCCTCCCCACTGTGCTCCACAGGGACATCCTCCTGTGCACAACAGTGATGTCCTCACCCTTGTGCACCACAGGAACGTCTGCCTTTGCACACCAGGAATGTCCTCACCACAGTTTACCCCAGAGATGTCCTCTGCACACTCCAAGGCAGGGACATCATATCCTATGTCCACCAAAGGACTTCTCCTTTGCACCAGAGAAACTTCCTCAACACTCTCCACCAAAGGACGTCCTCCCCATTGTCCACCAAACAAACGTATTCCCCAAAGTCCACTAAAGAGAAGTCCTTTCCAATGTTCACAACAGGGACGCCCTTCCAACTGTCCACCACAGAGAGTTCCTCCCAGCTCTCCACCACAGGGATGTCCTTCTCACTGTTCACCACAAGGAAATCCTCCCCACTGTGCACAACAAGGACATTCTCCCATGCACAAGACGGTTGTCCTCACCCTTCTGCACAGGAGGAACATCTCCTTTTGCACACCATGGATGTCCTCACCCCCGTCTACCCCAGAGATATTCTCCGCACAATCCACTACAGGGACATCATTCCCAATGTCTACCAAAGGGACATTCTCCTTTGTCCCAGAGAAACATCATCACCATTTTCCACCACAAGACATCCTGACCACTGTCCACCACAGGGACGCACTCCCCACTGTCCACCTAAGGGAAGTCCTCTCCACTGTTTACAGCAGGGACGTCCTTCCAACTATCCACCACAGGGGGTCCTTCCCACTGTCCACCAGAAAGACATCCTTCCAACTGTCTACCACAGGGACTTATTCCCCTGTGTCAACCAAAGGGACGTCCTCCCCACTTTCCACAACAGGGATGTTTTCCACATGGTCCAACACAAAGTGTCCTCACTAAGGTCCACTACAGGGGCATCCTTCCTACTGTCCACCACAGGGAGGTCCTCCCCACTGTCCACAACATGGATGTCCTTCCCACTGTAAAACAAAGAAATGTTCTTCCCACTGTCCACCATAGGGACATCTTTCCATCTGTTGACTACATTGACATCCACCCCATGGTCCACCACAGGGAAGTCCTCACAACCATCCTCCACAGGGAGGTCCTCCCTATAGTCCACCACACTGATGTCCTCCTCAGTTTGCACTACAATGAAGTATTCACCACTCTCTACCACAGAGATGTCTTTCCCATTGACCACCTCAGTGACTACCTCCCCACTTTTCATCACAGGGATATCCTACCCACTGTCCACCACAGAAAAGTTCTCCCTGCTGTCCACCACAGGGACATTTTTACCACTATTTACCACAGGGTCATCCTCACCAATGTCCACCAGTGGGAAATCCTTCCTACTGTTCACCACAGGAACATCCTTTCCACTGTGCACCACAGGGACATTCTTCTGTGCATAACAGAAATGTTCTTACCACTGTCCATTGTAGAGATGTCCACTGCACTCTCCACTCCAGGCAAATACTTCTCACTGTCCACCAAAAAGAAGTTTTCTTGTGCACCACAGGAACATCCGTCCCACTGTCCACAATGTCATCATCACCAATGTCCACCACAGTGATGTGCTCTGTGCTCTTCAAAACAGGGACATCATTCACAAGGTCCACCAAAATAGTGTTTTTCTGTGCACCACAGAAATGTCCTCCCCGACGTCCACCACAGGGATGTCCTCACCACTGTCTAGCACAGGGATCCCAACTATCCAACACAGAGTGCTCCTCTTCACTGTCCACCACAGAGATGTTCTTCCCACTGTCCACACAGAGAGTTTTTCCCAGCTGTCCACCACAGGGATGTTCTCCCAACTGTCCACCAGAGGGATATCCTTCCCACTGTGCACCACAAAGAGGTCCTTCCCAATGTCCACAAAAGTGACATCCTTTTTAAAATCCACAACATAAACGTCTTTCTCACTTTCCAGAACAGGGATATCCTTCTTACTGTCTACCACAGGGAGGTCCTCTCTACAGTCCACCACAGTGATGTCCTTTCCACTGTCCACCACAGGGACGTCCTTCTCACTGTCCAGCACAAGAACATCCTTCCAACTGTCCAGCACAGCAACCACCCCTCCACTGTCCACCACAGGAATGTCCTACACTTGGTCAGCCACAGGGACATCCTGCACAATGTTCACCACAGGGATGTTCTCAACAATGACCAACATAGAGTTGTGCTCAGCACTCTTCACCACAGGGACATCTTTTTCCTGTCAACCACAAGACATCCACTGGACTGTCCACCACAGAGATGTTTGCTCACTGTCCACAACAGGGACGTCCTCACCAATGTCCACCACAGGGGTGTGCTTTTCCATAATTCAAAACAGAAACATCCCTTCTGTCTTCTCCTCTCTCTGGATGCCCTTCTGCCCTCTCCTTTCGCTGGTTGCCCTTCTGTTCTCTCCTCTCTCTGGATATCCTTCTGTCTTCTCCTCTCTCTTGATGCCCTTCTGTTTTCTCTTCTTTCTGGATGCCCTTCTGTTCTCTCCTCTCTCTGAATGCCCTTCTGTTCTCTCCTCTCTCTGGATTCGCTTCTATTTTCTCCTTCTCTGGATGCCCTTCTATTCTCTTCTCTTTCTGGATGCCCTTCTGTTCTCTCCTCTATCTAGATGCCCTTCTGTTTTCTCCTCTCTCTGTATGGCCTTCTGTACTATTTTATGTGGATGCCCTTTTTTCCTCTCATCTCTCTGGATGCCCTTCTGTTTACTCCTATCTCCCGATGCCCTTCTGTCTTCTCCTATTTCTGGATGCCCTTCTGTTCTCTGCTCTCACTAAATGCTCTTCTGTCTTCCCCTCTCTCCCTATTCCCTTCTGTTCTCTCATCTCTCCCGATGCCCTTCAATCCTATTCTCTCTCTGGTTGTCCTTCACTCTTCTGCTCTCTCTGGATGGGCTTCTGTTCTCTCCTCTTTCTGGATTCTCTCCAGTACTCTCATCTCTGCAGATGTGCTTCTGTTCTCTCTTCTCTGGGGATGTCCTACTGTCCTCTCCTCTCTCTGGATGCCCTTTTGTCCTCTCCTCTGGATACCCTTCTATTCTATCCTCTCTCTGGATACCATTCTTTTCTCTCCTCTCTCTGGATGCCCTTGTGTCCTCTTCTCTCTCTAGATGCCCTTTTGTTCTCTCCTCTCTCTGGATTCCCTTCTGTCTTCTCCTCTCTCTGGATGACCTTCTGTTCTCTTCTCTCCCTAGATGCCCTTCTGTCCCCTCCTCTCTCAGGATGAACATTTGTCCTCTTCTCCATCTAGAATCTTCTCTTCTCCTCTTTCCGGATGCCCTTCTGTTCTCTCCTCTCTCTGGAAGCCCTTCTGTTTACTCTGCTCTCTGGATGCCCTTCTATTCTCCCCTCTTTCTAGATACCCTTCTGTTCTCTCCTCTATCTAGATGCCCTTCTGTTCTCTCCTCTATGTAGATGCCCTTCTGTATTCTCCTCTCTCTGTATGGCATTCTTTAATCTTTTCTGTGGATGCCCTTCTGCCCTCTCCTCTCTCTGGATGCCCTTTTTTTTCTCTCTTTTCTCTGGAGGCCATACTGTCCTCTCCTCTATCTTGATGCCCTTCTGTCTTCTCTTATCTCCAGATGCCCTTCTGTCTTTTCCTCTTTCTGGATACCCTTCTGTCCTCTATTGTCTCTGGATGCACTTATGTTCTGTCCTCTTTCTGTATTCTCTAATGTTCTATCACCTATCTGAATGTGCTTCTGTTCTCTTTTCTCTCGGGATGTCCTTATGTCCTCTCCTCTCTCTAAATGCCCTTCTGTCTTCTCCTTGATCTGGATGCCCTTCTTTTCTATTCTCTCTCTTGATGCCCTTTTTTCCTCTCCTTTCTATGGATACCCTTCTGTTCTCTCCTCTCTCTGGATGCCCTTCTGCTCTCTCCTCTCTCTGGATGCCCTTCTGTTCTCTCCTCTCTCTTGATTCCCTTCTATCTTCTCCTCTCTCTTGATGCCCTTCCATTCTCTCTTTTTTCTGGATGCCCTTCTGTTCTCTACTCTCTCTCCGCATGCCCTTCAGTCTTCTCCTCTCTCTGGATGTCCTTCAGCTCTCTCCTCTCTCTGGATGCCCTTCTGTTATCTCCTCTCTCCGGATGCCCTTCTGACTTCTCCTCTTTCTGGATGCCCTTCTGTTCTTTCCTCTCTCAGGATGCCCTTCTGTCTCGTCCTCTCTCCTTATTCACTTCTGTCCTCTCCTCTCTCTAGATGCCCTTCTGTCTTCTCCTCTCTCTAGATGCCCTTTGTTGTCTGCTCTCTCTGGATGCCCTTCTGTCTTCTCCTACCTCTGGAGGCCCTTCTGTCCTCTCCTCTCTCTGGATGCCCTTCTGTCTTCTCCTCTCTCCCTATGCCCTTCTGTTCTCTCTTTTCTCCAGCTTCCCTTCTGTCTTCTCCTCTCTCTGGATGCCTGTCTGTTCTCTCCTCTCTCTGGATGCCCTTCAGTTCTATCCTCTCTCCAGATGCCCTACTGTCTTCTTCTCTCTCTGGATGCCCTTCGTCACTCTCCTCTCTCTGTATGCTCTTCTGTCCTCTCTTCTCCCTAGATGCCAATTTGTCCTCTTTTCTCTCTGGATGCCCTTCTGTTCTCTCCTCTCTCTGGATTCCTGGTTTGTCTTCTCCTCTCTCTGGATGCCCTTCTTCACTATCCTCTCTCTAGATGCCCTTCTGTCCTCTATTCTCTCTGGATGCCTCTCTGTTCTCTCCTCTCACCAATGACATTGTGTCCTCTCCTCTCTCTTGATGCCCTTCAGTCCTCTTCTCTCTCTGCATATCCTTCAGTCTTCTGCTTTCTCTGGATGGGCTTCAGTTCTCTCGTATTTCTGGATTATCTAATGTTCTATCATCTCTCTGAATGGGCTTCTGTTCTTTCATCTATCGGAATGTCCTTATGTACTATCATCTCTCTGAATGCTCTTCTGTCTTCTCCTTTCTCTGGATGACCTTCTGTTCTATCCTCTCTCTAGATTCCCTTTTGTCCTCTCCTCTCTATGGATACCCTTCTGTTCTCTCCTCTCTGTTGATGTCCTTTTGTTCTCTCCTCTCTCTGGATGCCTTTGTTTCCTCTTCTCTCTTTGGATGCCCTTCTGTCTTTTCCTCTCTCTGGATGCCCTTCTGTCTTCTCCTCACTCCCTATGCCCTTCTGTTCTCTCATCTCCCGGACTTCCCTGCTGTCTTCTCCTTTCCCTGGATAGCCTTCTGTTCTCTCTGCTCTCCGGATGCCCTTCTGTCTTCTCCTCTTTCTGGAAGCCCTTCTGCTCTCTCCTCTCACTTGAAGCCCTTCTGCTCTCTCCTCTCTCTGGATGCCCTTTTGTTCTCTCCTCTATCTGGATTCCCTTCTGTTATCTCCTCTCTCCGAATGCCCTTCTGTTCTCTCCTCTCTCTGGATTCGCTTCTGTCTTCTCCTTCTCAGGATGCCATTCTGTTCTCTCCTATTTCTGGATGCCCTTCTGTTCTCTGTTCGCTCTAGATGCCCTTAGGTCCTCTCGTCTCTCTGGATGCCCTTCTCTTCTCCCCTCTGTCTGGATTCCCTTCTGTCTTCTTCTCTCTATGGATGCCATTCTATCCACTCCACTCTCTGGATGCCCTTCTGTATTCTCCTCTCACTGGATGCACTTCTGTTCTCTCCTCTCTCTGGATTCCCTATTTTTCTTCTCCTCTCTCTGGATGCCCTTCTGTCATCTCCTCTCTCTGGGTGAACTTTTGTCTTCTCCTCTCTACAAATGCCCTTCTCTTCTCTCCTCTCTCTGAATGCCCTTCTGTTCTCTCCTCTCTCTGAATTCGCTTTTGTCTTCTCCTTCTCTGGATGCCCTTCTGTTTTCTCCTATTTCTGGATGCCCTTCTGTCCTCTCCTCTCTCTGGATTCCGTTGTCTTCTCCCCTCTCTTTGGATTCCATTCTGTCTTCTCCTCTCTCTGGATGCCATTCTATCCTCTCCACTCTCTGGATGCCCTTTTGTCTTCTCTCTTGGATGCCCTTCTGTCATCTCCTCTCTCTGGGTGACCTTTTGTCTTCTCCTCTCTCCGAATGCCCTTCTGATTTCTCCTCTCTCCGAATGCCCTTCTGTTCTCTCCTCTCTCTTGATTCACTTCTGTCTTCTCCTTCTCTGGATGCCTTTCTGTTCTCTCCTCTTTCTGGATGCCCTTCTGTTTTCTCCTCTATCAAGATGCCCTTCTGTCTTCTCCTCTCTCTGTATGGCCTTCTCTACTATTTTATGTGGTTGCACTTTTTTTCCTCTCCTCTCTCTGGATTCCCTTCTGCCCTCTCTTACCTCTGGAGGAAATTCTGTCCTCTCCTCTCTCTGGATGCCCTTCTGTCTTCTCCTATCTCTCGAAGCCTTTCAGTCTTCTCCTCTTTCTGGATGCCCTTCTGTTCTCTGCTCTCCCTAAATGCCCTTCTGTCTTCTCCTCTCTCTGGATTCCCAACAATTTTCTACTCACTCTGGATACCCTTCTGTCTTCTCCTATCTCTAGATGCCCTTCTGTCTTCTGCTATCTCTAGATGCCCTACTGTGTTCTCCTGTCTCCTGATGCCTTTCAGTCCTCTTCTCTCTCTGAATGTCCTTCACTCTTCTGCTATCTCTGGATGGGCTTCTGTTCTACTTTATTTCTGGATTCTTTAATGTTCTCTCATCTCTCCAGCTGCATTTCTGTTCTCTTTTCTCTCCAGATGTCCTTCTGTCCTCTCCTCTATCTAGTTGCTCTTCTGTTTTCTCCTTTCTATGGTTGCCCTTCTGTTCTCTCCTCTCTCTGGATGCCCTATTGTTCTCTCCTCTCTCTGGATACCCTTCTGTTCTGCCCTCTCTCTGGATGTCCTTCTGTTCTCTCCAATCTCTGTATGCCCTTGTGTCCTCTTCTCTCTTTTGATGCCCTTCTGACTTCTCCTATCTTCCAATGCCCTTCTGTCTTCTCCCCTTTCTGGATACCCTTCTGTTCTCTGCTCTCTCTACATGCCCCACTGTCCTCTATTCTCTCTGGATGCCCTTATGTTCTCTCCTCTCTCTGTATTCCCATCTGTCTTCTCCTCTCTCTTGATGCCCTTCTGGTTTCTCCTCTCTCTGGATTCCCTTCTGTTTTAACTCTCCCAGAATGCCCTTCTGTTCTCTCCTCTCTCAGGATTCGCTTCTGTCTTCTCCTTCTCTTGATGCCCTTCTGTTCTCTCCTCTTTCTGGTTGCACTTCTGTTCTCTCCTCTATCAAGATGCCCTTCTGTCTTCTCCTCTCTCTGTAGGGCCTTTGTACTATTTTATGTGGATGCCGTTTTTTCCTCTCCTCTCTCTGGATGCCCTTCTGCTTTGTCTTCTCTCTGGAGGAAATTTTCTTTTCTCCTCTCTTTGGATGTCCTTCTGTCTTCTCCTATCTCCCAATGCCCTTCTGTCTTCTCCTATTTCTGGATGCCCTTCTGTTCTCTTCTCTCTTTAGATGCCCTTCTTCTCATTCATCTCTCTGGATGTCCTTCTGTTCTCTCCTCTCTCTGGATGCCCTTCTGTCTTCTCCTCTCTCTGGATGCACTTCTATTTTCTCCTGTCTCTGGATTTCCAATTTTTCGTCTCTCCCTGGATGCCCTTCTGTCATCTCCTCTCTCTGGATGCCCTTCTGTCCTCTCCTCTCTCCTGATGCCCTTCTGTCCTCTCCTCTCTCTTCTCCTTCTCTGGATGCCCTTCTGTTGTCTCCTTTTTCTGGATGCCCTTCTGTTCTCTCCTCTATCTACATGCCCTCCTGTCTTCTCCTTTCTCTGTATGGCCTTCTGCCCTATTTTATGTGGATGCCTTTTTTCCTCTCCTCTCTCAGGATGCCCTTCTGCTCTCTCTTCTCTTTGGAGGAAATTCTGTCCTCTCCTCTCTCTGGATGCCCTTCTGTCTTCTCATATCTCCCGATGCCCTTCTGTCTTCTCCTCTCTCTGGATTCCCGATAATTTTCTACTCACTCTGGATACCCTTCTGTCTTCTATTCTCTCTACATGCCCTTCTGTGTTCTCCTCTCTCCAGACGCCCTTCCGTCCTCTTCTTTCTCTGGATGTCCTTCACTCTTCTTCTCTCTCAGGATGGGCTTCTGTTCTCTCCTCTTTCTGGATTCTCTCCTGTTCTGTCATCTCTCCAGCTGCGCTTCTGTTCTCTCTTCTCTCATGATGTCTTTCTATTGTCTCCTCTCTCTGGATGCCCTTCTGTCTTCTCCTCTTTCCGGATGCCATTCTGTTCTATCCTCTCTCTGGAAGCCCTACTGTCTTCTCCGCTCTCTGGATGCCCTTCTGTTCTCACCTCTCTCTAGATACCCTTCTGTTCTCTCCTCTATCTAGATGCTCTTCTTTATTTTCCTCTCTCTGTGTGTGTCCATTCTTTGCTTTTTTCTGTGGATGCCCTTCTGCCCTCTCCTCTCTCAGGATGCTCTTCTTTTCTCTCTTCTCTCTGGAAGCCATTCTGTCCTATCCTCTATCTGGATGCCTTTCTGTCTGCTCCTATCTCCCAATGCCCTTTGGTCTTCTCCTTTTTCTGGATACCCTTCTGTTTTCTGCTCTCTCTAATTGCCCTTCTGTCCTCTACTCTCTCTGGATGCCCTGATGTTATCTCCTCTTTCTGGATTCTCTAATGTTCTATCATCTCTCTGAATGTGCTTCTGTTCTCTCTTCTCTCTGGGTGTCCTTATGTTCTGTCCTCTCCTATCTCTGAATGCCCTTCTGTCTTCTCTTTCCAGAGGCCCTTAAGTCCTCTTCTTTCTCTGGATGTCCTTCAGTCTTCTGCTTTCACTGGATGGGCTTCTGTTCTCTCCTATTGCTGAATGCCCTACTGTCTTCTCCTTTCTCTGGATGCCCTTCTGTTCCATCCTCTCTCTTGATGCCCTTCTGTTCTCTCCTTTCCCCAGATGCCCTTCTGTCCTCTCCTCTCTAAGGATACCCTTCTGTTATCTCCTCTCTCTTGGTGCCCTTCTGTTCTCTCCTCTCTCTGGATTACCTTCAGCTCTCTCCTCTCACTTGATGCCCTTCTGTTCTCTCTTCTTTCTTGATGCCCTTCTCTTCTCTCCTCTCTTTGGATGCCCTTCTGTCTTCTCCTCTCTCCGGATACCCTTCTGTTATCTCCTCTCTCTGAATGCCCTTCTGTTATCTCCTGTCTCTGGATGCGCTTCTGTCTTCTTGTCTCTCCCTATGCTCTTCTGTCCTCTCCTCTCTCTGGATTCCCTTCTGTCTTCTTTTCTTTCTGGATGCCCTTCTGTCCTCTCCTCTCTCTGGACGCCCTTCTGTCTTCTCCTCTCTCCCTATGCCCTTCTGTTTCCTCGTCTCTCCGGCTTCCCTTCTGTCTTTTCCTCTCTCTGGATGCCGTTCTGTTCTCTCCTCTCTCTGGATGCCCTTATGTTCTCTCGTCTCTCTTGCTTCCCTTCTGTCTTCTCCTCTCTCTCGATGCTGTTCTGTTCTCTCCTCTCTCCGGATGCCCTACTGTCTTCCCTCTCTAGATGCCCTTCTGCTCTCTCCTCTCTCTGGATGCCCTTATGTTCTCTCCTGTCTCTCTATGATCTTCTGTCTTCTCCGCTCTCTGGATACTGTTCTATTCTCTACTTTACCTGGATGCCAATTGGTTTTCTCTGCTCTCTGAATGCCCTTCTGTTCTCCCCTCTCTGTGGATGTGTTTCTGTCTTATCCTCTCTCTGGATGCCCTTCTGTCTTCTCCTCTCCATGGATGCCTTTCTGTCTTCTCCTCTTTCTTAATGGCTTTCTGGTCTCTCCTCTCTCTGGATCCATTCTGTCATCTCCACTCTCTGGATACCCTTCTTCACTCTCCTCTCTCTGGATTCCCTTCTCTACTTTCTTCTCCCTGGGTGTCCTTCTGTCCTCTTTTCTCTCTAGATTCCCTTCTGTTCTCTCTTCTCTCTGGATTCCCTGTTTGTCGTCTCCTCTTGCTGGATGCCCTTCTCTTCTCTCCTCTCTCTAGATGCCCTTCTGTCCTATATTCTCTCTGGATTCCCCTCTGTTCTCTCGTCTCTCTGGATGCCCTTCTGTCTTCTCCTATCTCCCAAAGCCCTTTGGTCTTCTTCTCTTTCTGGATGCCCTTCTCTTCTCTCCTCTCTCTAGTTGCCCTTCTGTCTTCTCCTCTCTCCCTATTTCCTTCTGTTTTCTTGTCTCTTCTGATGCCCTTCTGTCTTCTCCTCTCTCTGGATTCCCAACAATTTTCTACTCACTCTGGATACCCTTCTGTCTTCTCCTATCTCTAGATGCCCTTCTGTGTTCTCATATCTCTGGATGCCCTTCTGTCTACTGCTCTCTCTGGATGCCCTTCTGTCCTCTCCTCTCTGTAGATGCCCTTCAGTCCTCTTCTCTCTCTGGATGTCCTTCACTCTTCTGCTCTCTCTGGATGGGCTTCTGTTCTCTTCTCTTTCTGGATTCTCTCCTGGTCTCTCATCTCTCTGGATGCACTTCTGTTCTCTTTTCTCTCTGGAAGTCCTTCTGTCCTCTCCTCTATCTAGATGACCTTCTGTCTTCTCCTTTCAATGGTTGCCCTTCTGTTCTCTCCTCTCTATGGATGCCCTTTTGTCCTCTCCTCTCTCTGGATACCCTTCTCTTCTCTCCACTTTCTGTATGCCCTTGTGTCCTCTTCTCTCTCTGGATGCCCATCTGTCTTCTCCTATCTCCCGATGCCCTTCTGTCTTCTCCTCTTTCTGTATACCCTTCTGTTCTCTGCTCTCTCTACATGCCCTTCTGTCCTCTATTCTCTCTGGATGCCCTTATGTTCTCTCCTCTCTCTTAATGCCCTTCTGGTCTCTCCTCTCTCTAGAGTCCCTTCTGTTATTTACTCTCTCCGAATGCCCTTCTGTTCTCTCTTCTCTCTGGATTTGCTTCTGTCTTCTCCTTTATTGGATGCCCATCTGTTCTCTCCTCTTTCTTGATGCACTTCTGTTCTCTCCTCTATCTAGATGCCCTTCTTTCTTCTCTCTCTGTATGGCCTTCTGTACTAATTTATTTGGATGCCCTTTTTCCTCTTCTCTCTCTGTATGCACTTCTGCTCTGTCTTCTCTCTGGAAGAAATTCTCTCCTCTCATGTTTCTGGATGTCCTTCTGTCTTCTACTATCTCCCGATGCCCTTCTGTCTTCTCCTATTTCTGAATGCCCTTCTGTTCTCTGCTCTCTTTAGATGCCCTTCTTCTCATTCATCTCTCTGGATGCCACTCTGTTCTCTCCTCTCTCTGAAAGCCCTTCTGTTCTCTCCCATCTCTGGATTCAATTCTTTCTTCTTCTTCTCTGGATGCCCTTCTGTTGTCTCCTTTTTCTGGATGCCCTTCTGTTCTCTTCTCTATCTACATGCCCTTCTGTCTTCTCCTCTCTCTGTATGGCCTTCTGCACTATTTTATGTGGATGCCTTTTTTCCTCTCCTCTCTCCAGATGCCCTTCTGTATTCTAGTCTCCCTGGATGCTTTTCTGCTCTTACCTCTCTCTGGATGCCCTTCTGTCCTCTCCTCTCTCTGGATGCCCTACTGTCTTCTTCTCTCTCTGGATGCCCTTATGCTCTCCCCTCTCTCTGGATGCCCTTATGTTCTCTCTTGTCCCTGGATGTTCTTCTCTCTTCTCTGCTCTCTGGATACTGTTCTATTCTTTACTCTCAATGGATGCCCTTCTGTTTTCTCTGCTCTCTGAATATCCTTCTGTTTTCCCCTCTCTGTGGATGTGTTTCTGTCTTCTCTTCTCTCTGGATGCCCTTCTGTCCTCTCCTCTGTCTGGATGCCCTTCTGTCCACTCCTCTCCATGGATGCCTTTCTGTCTTCTCCTCTCTCTTGCTGGCTTTCTGTTCTCTCCTCTCTCTAGATCCATTCTGTCCTCTACTCTCTCTGAATGCCCTTCTTTACTCTCCTCTCTCTGGATGCCCCTCTGTCCACTCTTCTCCCTGGATCCCCTTCTGTCCTCTTTTCTCTCTGTATGCCTTTCTGTTCTCCCCTCTCTCTGGATTCCCTGTTTGACTTCTCCTCTCATTGGATTCCCTTCTCTCCTCTCCTCTCTCTAGATGCCCTTCTGTCCTCTATTCTCTCTGGATGCCTTTCAGTTCTCTCATCTCTCTGTATGGCCTTCTCCACTCTCCTCTTTCTGGATGCCCTTATGTCCTCTCTTCTCCCTGAATGCTCTTCTATCCTCTTTTCTCTATGGATAGCCTTCTGTTCTCTCCTCTCTCTGTATTCCCTGTTTGTCGTCTCCTCTCTTTGGATGCTTTTCTCTTCTCTCCTCTCTCTAGATGCCCTTCTGTCCTCTATTCTCTCTGGATGCCTCTCTGTTCTCTAGTCTCTCTGGATGCCCTTCTGTTCTCTCCTCTCCCTGGATGCCCTTCTGTCCTCTCCTCTCTCTGGATGTCCTTCTGTCTTCTCCTCTCTCCCTATGCCCTTCTGTTCTCTCCTGTCTCCCGATGCCCTTTTGTCTTCTCCTCTCTCTGGATTCCCGACAATTTTCTCCTCACTCAGGATATTCTTCTGTCTTCTCTTCTCTCTAGATTCCCTTCTATTCTCTCCTCTCACTGGATGACATTCTATCCTCTCCTCTCTGGATGTCCTTCTGTACTCTCCTCTCTCTGGATTCCATTCTATCTTCTCCTCTCCCTTGATGCCCTTTTGTTCTATCCTCTTTCTGGATACTCTTCTGTTCTCTCCTCTTTCTGGATGATCTTGTGTCCCCTCCTCTCTCTGGATGCCCTTCTGCTCTCTCCTCTCTCTGGAGGCTCTTCTGTTCTCTCCTCTCTTTGGATTCCCTCCTGTCTTCTCCTCTCTCTTGATGACCTTCTGTTCTCTTCTCTCCCTGGATTCACTTCTGTCCTCTGCTTTCTCAGGATGCCTGTCTATCCCCTTGTCCATCTAGATTCCTTCTCTCTTCTCCTCTTTCCGGATGCCCTTCTGCACTTTCCTCTCTCTCTGGAAGCCCTTCTGTCTTCTCAGCTCTCTGGATGCCTTCTGTTCTCTTCTCTCTTGAGGTGCCCTTCCATTCTCTCCACTCTCTGTATGGCCTTCTTTACTCTTTTCTCTGGATGCCCTTCTGCCCTCTCCTCTCTCTGGATGCCCTTCTTTTCTCTCTTTTATCTTGAAGGCCATTCTGTCCTCTCCTCCCTAGGGATGCCCTTCTGTCTTCTCCTATCTCCCAATGAACTTCTGTCTTCCTCTCTTTCTGGATACCCTTCTGTTCTCTGCTCTCGCTTCATGCCCTTCTGTCCTCTATTTTCTCTGGTTGCCCTTATGTTCTCTACTGTCTCTGGATGTTCTTCTGTCTTCTCTGCTCTCTAGATACTGTTCTATTCTCTACTCTCCCTGGATGCCCATCTGTTTTCTCTGCTCGCTGAATGCCCTTCTGTTATCCTTTCTCTGTGGATGTTTCTGTCTTCTCCTCTCTCTGGATGCCTTCTGTTCTCTCCTTTCTCTGGATGCCCTTCTGACCTCTTCTCTCCATGGATGCCTTTCTGTCTTCTCCTATCTCTTGATGGCTTTCTGTTCTCTCCTCTCACTGGATCTATTATGTCCTCTCCTCACTCTGGATGCCCTCCTTCACTCTCCTCTCTCTGGATTCCCTGTTTGTCTTCTCCTCACGCTGGATGCCCTTCTCTTCTCTCCTCTCTCTAGATGCCCTTCACTTCTCTCCTCTCTCTAGATGCCCTTCTGTCCTCTATTCTTTCTGGATTCCCCTCTGTTCTCTCGTCTCTCTGGATGCCCTTCTATGCTGTCCTCTCTCTGGATTCTCTTCTGTCTTATCCTCTCTCCCTATGTCCTTCTGTTCTCTCATCTCTCCCGATTCCCTGCTGTATTCTCCTCTCTCTGGATTCCCTACAATTTTCTCCTCACTCTGGATATCCTTCTGTCTTATCTTCTCTCTGGAAGCCCTTCTGTTCTCTCCTCTCACTGGATGCCCTTCAGTCCTCTTGTCTATTAGGATGCCCTTCTCTTCTCTCCTCTCTCTGGATGCCTTTCTGTCTTCTCCTCTCTCTGGAAACCCTACTGTCCTCTCATCTCTCCGGATGCCCTTCTGTCTTCTCCTCTCTCTGGATGCCCTTCTGTTCTCTACTCTGTCCGGATGCCCTTCTGTCTTCTCCTCTCTCTGAATGCCCTTCTATCCTCTCCTCTCTCTGGATGTCATTCTGTCTTCTCCTCTCACTGGATGCCCCTTGTTCTCTCCTCTCTCTGGATGCCCTTCTGTTTTCTCCTCTCTCTGGATGCCCTTCTGTTTTCTCCTCCCTCTGGATGCCCTTCTATCCTCTCCTCTCTCTGGATGTCATTCTGTCTTCTCCTCTCACTGGTTGCCCCTTGTTCTCTCCTCTCTCTGGATGCCCTTCTGTTTTCTCCTCCCTCTGGATGCCCTTCTGTCCTCTCCTCTCTCTGGATGCTCTTCTGTCTTCTCCTCTCTTCCTATGCCATTCTGTTCTCTCGTCTCTCTGGCTTCCCTTCTGTCTTCTTCTCTCTCTGGATGCCCTTCTGCTCTCTTCTCTCTCTGGATGCCCTTCTGTCCTCTCCTCTCTCCAGATGCCCTACTGTCTTCTCATCTCTCTGGATGCCCTTTTGCTCTCTCCTCTCTCTGGATGCCCTTATGTTCTCTCCTCTTTCTGGATGTTCTTCTGTCTTCTCCGCTCTCTGGATACTGTTCTATTCTCTACTCTCCCTGGATGCCCTTTTGTTTTCTCTGCTCTCTGAGTGCCCTTCTGTTCTCCTCTCTCTGTGGATATGATTCTGTCGTCTCCTTTCTCTGGATGCCCTTCTTCACTCTCCTCTCTCTGGATGCTCTTCTGACCTCTCCTCTATATGGATGCTTTTCTGTATTCTACTCTGTCTTGATGGCTTTCTGTTCTCTCCTCTCTTTGTATCTATTCTGGCCACTCCTCTCTCTCGATGCCCTTCTTCACTCTCCTCTCTCTAGATGCCCTTCTGTAATCTCTTCTCCCTGGATCCCCTTCTGTCCTCTTTTCTCTATGGATGCCCTTCTGTTCTCTCCTCTCTCTGGATTCCCTGTTTGTCTTCTCCTCTCTCTGGATGCCCTTCTCTTCTCTCCTCTCGCTAGATGCATTTCTGTCCTCTATTCTCTCTGAATGCCTCTCTGTCCTCTAGTCTCTCTAAATGCCCTTCTGTGCTCTCCTCTCTCTGGATGCCCTTCTGTCCTCTCCTCTCTCTTTATGCCCTTCTGTCTTCTCCTCTCTCCCTATGCCCTTCTGTTTTCTCATCTCCAATGATGCCCTTCTGGCTCCTCCTCTCTCTGGATGCCCGACAATTTACTCCTCACTCTGGATATCCTTCTGTCTTCTCTTCTCTCTAGATGCCCTTCAGTTGTCTCCTTTCACTGGATGCCATTTTGTCCTCTCCTCTCTCTGGATGCCCTTCTGTATTCTCTCTCTGGATGCCCTTCAGTCCTCTTCTCTCTCTGGATGTCCTTCAGTCTTCTGCTCTCTCTGGATAACCTTCTGTTCTCTTCTCTTTCTGGATTATCTAATGTTCTATCATCTCTCTGAATGTGCTTCTGTTCTCTCTTCTCTCGGGATGTCCTTATGTCCTCTCCTCTCTGTGAATGCCCTTCTGTCTTCTCCTTTCTCTGGACGCCCTTCTGTTCTATCCTCTCTCTGGATACCCTTTTGTCCTCTCCTCTCTATAGATACCCTTCTGTTCTCTCCTCTCTCTTGATGCCCTTCTGTTATCTCCTCTCTCTGGATGCCCTTCTGTCCTCTTCTCTCTCTCTGGATGCCCTTCTGTCATCTTCTCTCTCTGGATGCCCTTCTATTCTCTTCCTCTCTCTTGGATTCCCTATTTTTCTCCTCTTGAATCTCAATGCCCTTCTGTCATCTCCTCTCTCTGGATGCCCTTCAGTCTTCTGCTCTCCTCCCTATGCCCTTCTGTTCTCGCATTTCTCCAGGCTTCCTTTCTGCCTTCTCCTCTCTGAATGCCCTTCTGCTCTCTCATCCCTCTGGATTCTATTATCTAATGTTCTATCATCTCTCTGAATGTGCTTCTGTTCTCTCTTCTCTCGAGATGTCCTTATGTCCTCTCCTCTCTGTGAATGCCCTTCTGTCTTCTCCTTTCTCTGGACGCCCTTCTGTTCTATCCTCTCTCTGGATACCCTTTTGTCCTCTCCTCTCTATAGATACCCTTCTGCTCTGTCCTCTCTCTTGATGCCCTTGTGTCCTCTACTCTCTCTCTGGATGCCCTTCTGTCATCTTCTCTCTCTGGATGCCCTTCTATTCTTTCCTCTTTTTGGATTCCCTATTTTTCTCCTCTTGAATCTCAATGCCCTTCTGTCATCTCCTCTCTCTGGATGCCCTTCAGTCTTCTGCTCCCTCCCTATGCCCTTCTGTTCTCTCATTTCTCCAGCTTCCTTTCTGCCTTCTCCTCTCTGGATGCCCCTCTGCTCTCTCATCTCTCTGGATTCCCTTTTGTCTTCTCCTCTCTCTAGATGCCCTTCTGCGTTCTCCTCTTTTGGGATGCCCTTCAGTCCTCTTCTCTCTCTGGATGTCCTTCAGTCTTCTGTTCTCTGGATGGGCATCAGTTCACTCCTCTTTCTGGGTTCGCTCCTGTTCTCTCATCTCTCTGGATGTGCTTCTGTAGTTTCTTCTCTCGGGTGTCCTTCTGTCCTCTCCTCTCTCAGGATGCCCTTCTTTCTTCTCCTTTCTCTGGTTGCCCTTCTGTTCTATTCTCTCTATTGATGCCCTTCTGTTCTTTCCTCTCTCTGGATGCCCTTCTTTTCTCTCTTCTCTCTTGAAGGCCATTCTGTCCTCTCCTCTCTCTGGATGCCCTTCTGTCTTATCCTATCTCCCAAGGCCTTTCTTTCTTTTCCTCTTTCTGGATACCCTTCTGTTCTCTGCTCTTCCTAGATGACCTTCTGTCCTCTATTCACTCTGGATGCCCTTATATTCTCTCCTCTCTCAGGATGTTCTTCTGTCTTCTCTGCTCTCTGGATACCGTTCTATTCTCTACTCTCCCAGGATGCCCTTCTGTCTTCTATGCTATCTGGATGCCCTTAAGTTTCCCCTCTCTGTGGATGTGTTTCTTTCTTTTCCTCTCACTGGATGGCTTTCTGTTCTCTTCTCTCTCTGGATGCACTTCTGACCTCTCCTCCCCATGGATGCCCTTCTTCACTCTCCTCTCTCTGGATGCCCTTCTGTCTACTCCTCTCTCTGTATGCACTTCTGTCCTCTCCTCTCTCTGGATACCCTTCTGTTCTCTCCTCTCTCTGGATTCCCTTTTTGCCTTCTCCTCTTGCTGGATGCCCTTCTCTTCTCTCCTCTCTCTAGATGCCTTTCTGTCTTCTAATCTCTCTGGATGCCTCTCTGTTCTCTCGACTCACTGGATGCCCTTCTGTGCTCGCCTCTCTCTGGATGTCCTTCTCTCCTTTCCTCTCTCTGGATGCCCTTCTGTCTTCTCCTCTCTCTTTATGCCCTTCTGTCTTCACCTCTCTTTGGATGCAAGACAAATTTCTCCTCACACTGGATACCCTTCTGCTTCTCCTCTCAACAGATGCTTTTCCGTTCTCTCGTCTCACTGGATGACATTCAGTCCTCTACTCTCTATGGATGCCCTTCTGTATTCTCCTCTCTCCGGATGCCCTTCAGTCCGCTTCTTTCTCTGGATGTCCTTCAGTCTTCTGTTCTCTCTGGATGAGCTTCTGCTCACTCCTCTTTCTGGGTTCTCTCCTGTTCTTTCATCTCTCTGGATACCATTTTGTTCTTTCCTCTCTCTGGATGCCCTTTGGTCTTCTCCTCTTTCTAGGTACCCTTCTGTGTTCTCCTCTCTCCAAATGCACTTCAGTCCTCTTCTCACTCTTTATGTCCTTCAGTCTTCTGTTCTCTCTGGATGTGCTTCTGTTCGCTCCTCTTTCTGGGTTCTCTCCTGTTCTCTCATTGCTCTGGATACTATTCTTTTCACTCCTCTCTCTGGATGCCCTTCTGTCTTCTCCTTGTTCTAGATGCCCTTCTGGATTCTCCTCTCTCCGGATGCCCTTCAGTCCTCTTCTCTCTCTGGATGTCCTTCAGTCTTCTGTTATCTCTGGATGGGCTTCTGTTCGCTTCTCCTTTTAGGTTCTCTCCTGTTCCCCTATTTCTCTGGATACCATTCTGTTCTCTCCTCTGTTTGGATGCCCTTCTGTCTTCTCCTCTTTCTAGATGCCCTTCTGTATTCTCCTTTCTCCAGATGCCCTTCTGTGTTCTCCTCTCTCCAAATGCCCTTCTGTCCTCTTCTCACTCTGGATGCCCTTCTGACCTCTCCTCTCCATGGATGCCCTTCTGATCTCTCCTCATTCTAGATGCCATTCTCTTCTCTCCTCTCTCTAGATGCCCTTCTGTCTTCTCCTCTCTCTGGATGGCTTTCTGTTCCCTTCTTTCTCTGGATCCCTTCTGTCCTCTCTTCTAACTGGATGCCCTTCTTCACTTTCCTCTCCCTGGATGCCCTTCTGTCCTCTTATCTCTCTAGATGCCCTTCTCTTCTCTCCTCTCTTTAGTTGCCCTTCTGTCCTCAATACCCTCTGGATGCCTTTTTGTTCTTTCGTCTCTCTGGATGCCATTCTGACTTTTCCTCCCCATTTATGCCCTTCTTCCCTCTCCTATCTCTGGATGCCCTTCTGTCTACTCCTCTCTCTGGATGCCCTTCTGTCCTCTCCTCTCTGTAGATGCCCTTCTGTTCTCTCCTCTCTCTGGATTTCCTTTTTGCATTCTCCTCTCGCTGGATGACCTTCTCTTCTCTCCTCTCTCTAGATGCCATTCTGTCCTTTATTCTCTCTGGATGCCTCTCTGTTCTCTCGACTCACTGGATGCCCTTCTGTGCTCTCCTCTCTCTGGATGCCCTTCTGTCTTCTCCTCTCTCTCTATGGCCTTCTGTCTTCTCTTCTCTCTGGATGCCCGATAATTTTCTCCTTACACTGGATACCATTCAGTCTTCTCCTCTCAACAGATGCTTTGCTGTTCTCTCATCTCACTGGATGCCATTCTGTCCTCTCCTCTTTCTGGATGCCTTTCTGTCTTTCCCTTGTCCTGAATGCCCTTCAGAACTCTCCACTCTCCGGATGCCCTTCTGTACAGTCATCTCTCTGGATGTCCTTCTATCTTCTTTTTTCTCTGGAGGCCTTTCTGTTATCACCTATCTATGAATGCCCTTCTGTCTTCTCCTTTCTCTACATGCCTTTCTGTCCTTGCATATCTCTGGATGACATTCTGTCTTCTCCTCTATCTGGGTGCCCTTCTGTCCTCTTCTCTCTCTGGATGCCCTTCTGTCTTTTTGTCACTATTGATGACCTTCTGTTGTCTCCTCTCTCTGGATGACCTTCTGTCTCATCATCTCTCTGGATGCCCTTCTGTTCTAGTCTCTCTGTACATTTTTTTTTGAACTTTCATCCCTCTGGATGATCTTCTGTTCGCTCATCTCTGTGGATGCCCTTCTGTTCTCTCCTCTCTCTGGAAGATCTTCTGTTCTCTCATATCTTTGGATACCCTTGTGTCCTGTCCTCTCTCTTGATGCTCTTCTGTTCTCTCATATCTCTGGATGCCCTTCTGTCTTCTCCTCTCTCTACATACCTTTCTGTTCTCTCCTTTCTCTGGATGCGTTTCTGTTCTCTCCTCTCTCTGGATGCCCTTCTTTCCTCTCTTGTCTCTGGATGCCCTTCTCTCTCCTCTCTCTGGATGCCCTTCTGTTCTCTCCTCTATCTGGATGCCTTTTGGTCCTCTCCTCCCTCTGGATGCCCTTTTGTCTTCTCCTCTCTTTGGTTTCCCTTCTTTTCTCTTATCTCTGGATTCCCTTCTGTAATCTCCTCTCTCTAGATGCCTTCTGTCTTCTCCTCTCTCTGGATGCACTTATGTTCTCTCCTCTCTGTGGATGCCCTTCTGTCTTCTCCCCTCTCTGGATGCCCTTCTGTCCTCTCCAATCTCTGGATTCCCTTCTTTTCTCTCCTCTCTTGGATGCCCTTCTGTCCAATTTTCTCTTTGGATTTCCTTCTGTCCTCTAATATCTCTCTTTGCCTTTCTGTACTCTTCTATCTATGGAGGCTCTCCTGTACTCTCATCTCCCTGGATGCCCTTATGTTCTCTACTCTCTCTGTATGCCCTTTTGTCTTCTCCTCTCTCTGGATGCCCTTCTGTCTTCTCCTCTCTCTGGATGCCCATCTGTCTTCTCCGCTCTCTGGATGCCCTTCTGTCTTCTCTACTCTCTGGATGTCCTTCTTTCCTCTCTTCTCTCTGGATGCCCTTCTGTCCTCTCCTCTCTTGGATGCCCTTGTGTCCTCATCTCTCTCTGGATTCCCTTCTGTCCTCTAATCTTTCTGGTTGCCTTTCTGTTTTCTTCTCTCTATGGAGGCTCTCCTGACCTCTCATCGATCTGGATGCCCTTCTGTTCTCTCCTCTCTATGGAGGCCCTTCTGTCCTCCCCTCTCTCTGGAAGCCCTTCGGTCTTCTCCTTTCTCTGGATGCCCTTCTGTTCTTTCCTCTGGCTGGATGGCCTTCTGTCTTCTAATCTCTCTGGATGTCCTTCTGTCCTCTTCTCTCTCTGGATTCCCTTCTTTCCTCTTTGCTCTCTGTACGCCATTCTGTCTTCTCCTCTCTCTGGATGCCCTTCTGTTCTCTCCTCTCTCCCGATTCCCTTCTGTCCTCTGCTCTCTTGGTATCCCCTTCTGTCTTCTCCTCTCTCTGGATGCCCTTCTTTTCTCTTCTCTTTGGATGCCCTTCTGTTCTCCCCTCTCTCTAGATGCCCTTCTGTACTCTCCTCTCTCTGGGTGCCCTTCTGTTCTCTCCTCTCTCTCTGCATGCCCTTCTGTCCTCTTCTCTCTCTGGCTTCCCTTCTGTCCTCTAATCTCTCTGGTTGCATTTCTGTTCTCTTATGTCTATGGAGGCTCTCTCGTACTCTCATCGCTATGGTGCCCTTCTGTTCCCTCCTCTCTCTTGATGACCTTCTGTCTTCTCATCTCTCAATGTCCTTCTGTCTTCTCCGCTCTCTGGATGCCCATCTGTCCTCTCCTATCTCTGAATGCCCTTCTGTTCTCTCCTTTTTCTGGATGCTCCTCTGTTCTCTCCTATCTCTGGATGCCCTGTTGTTATATCCTCTATCCAGATGCACATCTGTCCTCTCCTCTCTCTGGATGCCCTTCTGTTTTCTCCACTCTCTGGATACATTTCGGTTCTCCCCTCTCTATGTAGGCCTATCTGTCCTCTCCTCTCTCTGGATGCCTTCTGTCTTCTTGGCTCTATGATCGCCCTTCTTTTCTCTTCTGTCTCTAGATGACCTTCTGTATACTACACTCTCTGGATGCCCTTCTTTTCTATCCTCTTCTGAATGTTTTTCTCTCTTCTCCTCTCTCTGTATGCCGTTCTGTCCTCTACTCTCACTTGATGCCCTTCTGTATTCTCCTCTCTGTGGATGCCCTTCTGTTCTCTCCTCTGACTGCATGATCATCTTTCTGCTCCTCTCTCTGGATTCTCTTCTGTTCTCTTCTCTGTCTGGATGCCCTTCTGTCCTCTTCTCCCTCTCGATGCCCTTCTGTCTTCTCCTATCTATGGATGCCCTTCTGTTATCTCCTCTGTCTGGATGACCTTCTTTCTGCCACTCTTCCTTTATGTGCTTCTCTTCTCTCCTCTCTATGGATGATTTTCTGTTCTCTCCAGTCTCAGGATGCCCTTCTGTCCACCCTTTCTTCAGATTCCCTTCTGTTCTCTCCTCTCTCCAGATATCCTTCTGTCCTCTCCTCTTCTGTCTTTTCTTTTCTCTTGATGACCTTCTGTTGTCTCTTCTCTCTGGATGACCTTTTGTTCTCTCCTCTATCCAGATGCCGTTCTTTCTTCTCCTCTCTCTTGATGCCCTTCTGTTCATTCCTCTCTCTCTGGATGCCCTTCTGTCCTCTCCTCTCTCTGGATGCCCTTCTGTTTTCACCTCTCTATGGATGCCCTTCTGTCTTATACTGTCTCTACATGCCCTTCGGTTGTCTCATCCCTCAGGATGCCCTTTTATACCCTTCTCTCTCTGGATAATCTTCTGTTCACTCATCTCTGTGGATGCCCTTCTGTTCTCTCCTCTCTCTGGATGCCCTTCTGTCTTTTCATCTCTATGGATGACCTGCTTTTGTCTACTCTCTCTGGATGACCTTCTTTTCTCTCCTCTTTCCAGATGCTCTTCTGCCTTCTCTTTCTGGATGCCCTTCTGTTCTTTCCTCTCTGGGATGCCCTTCTGTTCTCTCCTCCCTCTGGAAGCCTTCTATCTCATCATCTCTCAGGATGCCCTTCTGTTGTCTCCCCTCTCTAGATTCTAATCTGTCCTCTCATCCCTCTGGATGCCCTTCTGTTCCTTTCTCTTTCTGGATGACCTTCTGTTCCCTCATCTCTGTGGATGCTCTTGTGTCCTCTCCTCTCTTTGGATGCCCTTCTGTTCTCTCCTCTCTCTGTATGCCTTCTGTCTTCTCCTCTCTCTGGATGCACTTATGATCCCTCCTCTCTCTGGATGCCCTTCTCTCTTCTTCTCTTTCTACATGCCCTTCTGTTCTCTCCTCTCTCTGGAAGCCCTTCTGTTCTCTCCTCGTTTTGGATGCCCTTCTGTATTGTCACCTCTATGGATGACCATCAGTTCTCTCTTCTCTGGAAGGGCTTCTGTCTTCTCCTCTCTTCAGATTCCCTCCTGTCTTCACCTCTCTCTGGATGCCCTTCTGATCTCTCCACTCACCGGATGCTCTTCTGTCCAGTCATCTCTCTGGATGCCCTTCTGTCTTCTCCTCTCTCTACATGCCTTTCTGTCCTCTCAACTATCTGGATGCCCTTCTGTCTTCTCCACACTCTGGATGCCTTCCTGTTATCCCTTCTCTTTGGATGCCATTCTGTCCTCTCCTCTCTCTGGATGCCCTTCTATCCTCTCCGCTTTCTGGATTCCATTCTGTCCCCTCCTCTCTATCGTTGCCCTTCTGTTCTCTTCTCACTATAGATGCTCTCCTGTACTCTTATCTTTCTGGATGCCCTTCTGTTTACTCCTCTCTCCAAACGCCCATCTTTCTTTTCCTCTCTGTGGATGCTCTTCTGAACTCTCCTCTCTCTAGATGCCCTTCTGTTCTCTTGTCTCTCTGGGGGCCCATATTTACTCTCTTCACTTTGGCTGCCCTTCCGTTATATCCTCCCTCGGGATGCCCTTATGTCTTCTCCTGTCTCTGGATGTTCTCTGTACTATCCTCTCTCTGGATGCCCTTCTGTTCTATCCTCTCTCCAGACGTCCGTCTGTCCGCTGCTCTGTCTGGATGCCCTTCTATTCTCTCCTCTCTCTGGATTCCCTTTTGCCCTCTCATATCTCTGTTTGCCTTTCTGTTCTCTTCTCTCTATGGATGCTCTCCTGTTTTCTCATCTTTCTGAATGCCCTTCTGTTATCTCCTCTCTCTGGATGCCCTCTGTTTTCTCCTCTCTATGGATGCCCCTCTGTTCTCTTTTCTCTCTGGATGATCCTCTGTTTCCTCCACTCTCTAGATGCCCTTGTGTTCTATATTCTTCTGGATGTTTTTTTGTCTTCTCCTCTCTCTGTATGCCATTCTGTCCTCTCCTCTCACTCGATGCCCTTCTGTCTTCTCCTCTCTTTGAATTCCCTTCTGTTCTCTCCTCTGACTTCATGACCTTCTTCCTGCTCCTCTCTCTGGATGCTCTTCTGTTCTCTCCTCTGTCTGGATGCCCTTCTGGCCTCTCCTTTCTCTCGATGCCCTTCTGTATTCTCCTCTCTGTGGATGCCCTTCTGTTCTCTCATCTATGAGGATGACCTTCTTCCTGTTCCTCTCTATTGATAAGCTTTTTTTCTCTCTTCTTTCTGGATGATTTTCTGTTCTGTCCACTCTCAGGATGCCCTTCTGTCCTCCCTCTTTCTAGAGGCCCTCCTGTTCTCTCCTCTCTCCAGATATCCTTCTGTTCTCTCCTCTCCCTGTATGACCTTCTCTCTTTTCATCTCTCTGGATGGACTTCTGTTCTCTCCTCTATCCGGATGCCCTTCTGTCTCCTCCTCTCTCTGGATGCCCTTCTGTTCTTTTTTTCATCTGGATTCCCTTGTGTCCTCTCCTCTCTCTGGATGCCCTTCTGTCTCCCACTCTCTCTAGATGCCCTTCTGATCTCTCCTCTCTCTGGATGCGCTTCTGTTATCTCATCTCTCTGGATGCCCTTCTCTCTTCTCCTCTATCTGAATACCCTTCTGTCTTCCACTCTCTTTTGATGCCCTTCTGATCTCTCCTCTCTCCGGATGCGCTTCTGTTATCTCATCTCTCTGGATGCCCTTCTCTCTTCTCCTCTATCTGGATGCCCTGCTGTCTTCCACTCTCTCTTGATGCCCTTCTGATCTCTCCTCTCTCCGGATGTGCTTCTGTTATCTCGTCTCTCTGGCTGCCCTTTTCTCTTCTCCTCTCTCTGGATGTCCTTCAATTTTTACATCTCTATGGATGCCCTTCTGTCTTCTCCTCTCTCTACATGCCCTTCTGTTCTCTCAGCTCTCTAGATTCCCTTCATTCCTCTCATCTCTCTGGATGCCACTCTGTTCTCTTCTCTCTATGGATGCTCTTCTGTTCTCTCATCTCTCTAGATTCTCTTCTGTCCTCTCATCCCTCAGGATGCCCTTCTATTCCCTTCTCTCTCTGGATGATCTTCTGATCGCTCATTTCTGTGGATGCCCTTCTCTTTACTCCTCTATCTGGAAGATCTTCCGTTCTCTCATCTCTCTGGATGCCCTTGTGTCCACTCCTCTCCCTGGATACTCTTCTGTCTTCTCCTTTCTCTGGATGCCCTCTTGTCCTCTACTCTCCGGATGCCTTTCTGTTCTCTCTTCACTCCAGATGCCCTTCTGTCTTCTCTCACTGCATGTCCTGTTTTCCCCTCTATATGGATGCCCTTTGGTGTTCTCTTCTCTGTACATGCCTTTTTGTTCTCTCCTCTCTCTAGATTCACTGCTGTCCTTTCATCTCTCTGGAAGCCCTTCTGTTCTCTCCTTTCTCTGGATGCCCTTCTGTCTTTTTGTCTCTCTTGATGACCGTCTGTTGTCTCCTCTCTCTGGATGACCTTCTGTTCACTCCTCTATCCAGATGCCTTCTGTCTTTTCCTCTCTCTGGTTGCCCTTCTGTTCTTTCCTCTCTCTTGACGCCCTTCTGTCCTCTTCTCCCTCTGGATGCCCTTCTTTCCTTTCTTGTCTCTGGATGCCCTTCTCTCTCTCCTCTCCTTGGATGCACTTCATTTATCTTCTCTCTGGATGCCCTTCTGTAATCTCCTCTCTATAGATATGTTCTGTTTTCTCCTCTCTCTGGATGTACTTATGTCCTCTCCTCTCTCTGGATGTCCTTGTGTCTTCCCCTCCTCTCTGGATGCTCTTCTGTTCTCTCCTCGCTCTGGATGACCTTCTTTTTTCTTTTGTCTCTGGATGCCCTTCTGTCTCTACACTTTCTGGATGCCCTTTTGTTTTCTCTTCTCTCTGGATGCCATTATGTCCTCTCCTCTCTCTGGATTCCCTTCTGTTCTCTCCTCTCTTGGATGCCCTTCTGTCTTCTTTTCTCTCTGGATTCCCTTCTGTCCTCTAATATCTCTCTTTGCCTTTCTATACTCTTCTCTCTATGTTGGCTCTCCTGTACTCTCATTGCTCTGGATGCCCTTATGTTCTCTCCTCTCTCTGGATGCCCTTCTGTCCTCTCCTCTCTTTGCATGCCCTTCTGTCTTCTCCTCTCTTGGATGCCTTTGTGTCCTCTTCTCTCTGTGTATTCCCTTCTGTCCTCCAATCTTTCTGGTTGCCTTTCTGTTCTCTTCTCTCTATGGAGGCTCTCCTGACCTCTCATCTATCTGGATGCCCTTCTGTTCTCTCCCCTCCATGGATGACTTTCTGTCTTCTCTTCTCTGGATGCCTTTTTGTCTTCTCTGCTCTCTGAACGGCCTTCTGTCCTCTCCTACATCCGAATGCGCTTCTGTCTTCTCCTCTTTCTGGATGCTCTTCTGTTCTAGCTCTCTCTGGATGCCCTTTGTTCTATCCTCTATCCAGATGCACATCTGTACTCTTGTATCTCTGGATGCCCTTTTTTTCTCCATTCTCTGGATGCCCTTCTGTTCTCTCCTCTCTATGTAGGCTCTTGTGTCCTCTCCTCTCTCTGGATGCCCTTCTGTCCTTTCCTCTCTTTTGATGCCCTTCTGTTTTCTCCTCTCTTCTGATGCTCTTCTGTTCTCTCCATTCCTTTCTGTTCTCTCCTTTTGCTGGATGGCCTTCTGTCCTCTCCTCTCCCTGGATGCCCTACTTTCCTCTTATCTCTCTGGATGCCCTTCTGTCTTCTCTTCTAGCTGGATGCCCTTCTGTTCTCTCCTCTCTCCGGATATTCTTCTGTCCTCTCCTCTCTCTGTAGGCCCTTCTGTCTTCTCCTCCCTCTGGATGACATTCTCTTGTCTCCTCTCTCTGGATGCTCTTTGGTTCTCTTCTCTACCTGGATGCCCATCTGTCTTCTCCTCACTCTGGATGCCCTTCTGTTTTCACATATCTATGGATGCCCTTCTGTCTCCTTCTCTCTCTACATGCCCTTCTGTTCTCTCCTCTCTCAGGAAGCCCTTCTGTTCTCTCCTCTCTCTGGATGCCCTTCTGTCTTTAGTCTCTCTGGTTGACCATCTGTTGTCTCCTCTCTCTGGATGACCTTCTTTACTCTCCTCTATACAGATGCCCTAATGTCTTCTTTTCTCCCTGGATGCCTTTCTGTTTTTTCCTCTCTCTGGATGCCTTTCTGTCCTCTCCTCTCTCTGGATGCCCTTCTGTCTTCCCCCTCTCTCTGAATGACCTTCTGATGTCTCCAGTCTGTGTATGCTCTTCTGTCAAGTCATCTCTCTAGATGCCCTTCTGTCTTCTCCTCTCTCTGGATGTCCTTCGGTTTTCAGCTATATTTGGAGGCCCTTATGTCTTCTCCTCTCTCTACATGCCTTTCTGTCTTATCTCTCTGGATGCCCTTCTGTATTTTTCTCTCTCTGGATGCCCTTCTGTTCTCTTCTCTTTGGATGTCTTCTGTCCTCTCCTCTCTCTGTATGCCCTTCTGTATTTTCATCACTCTGGATGACCTTCTGTTGTCTCCTCCCTCTGGATGTCCTTCTGTTTTCAGCTATATTTGGAGGCCCTTATGTCTTCTCCTCTCTCTACATGCCTTTCTGTCTTCTCATCTCTCTTGATGCCCTTCTGTATTTTTCTCTCTCTGGATGCCCTTCTGTTCTCTTCTCTTTGGATGCCTTCTGTCCTCTCCTCTCTCTGTATGCCCTTCTGTATTTTCATCACTCTGGATGACCTTCTGTTGTCTCCTCCCTCTGGATGTCCTTCTGTTTTCAGCTATATTTGGAGGCCCTTATGTCTTCTCCTCTCTCTACATGCCTTTCTGTCTTCTCATCTCTCTGGATACCCTTCTGTATTTTTCTCTCTCTGGATGTCCTTCTGTTCTCTCCTCTTTCCTGATGCCCTTCTGTCTTCTCCTCTCTCTGGATGTCCTTCTGTTCTTTCTTCTCTCTGGATGCCCTTCTGTCCTCTCCTCTCTCTGGATGGCTTTCTATAGTCTCCTCTCTCTGGATCCCTTCTGTACTCTCCACTCACTGGATGCCCTTCTGTTCTCTACTCTCTCTGGATGCCCTTCTGTCTTCTCCTCTCTCCCTATGCCATTCTGTTCTCTCGAATCTCTTGATGCCCTTCAGTATTCTTCTGCATTTGGATGCCCGACAATTTTCTCCTAACTCTGGATATTCTTCTGTCTTCTCCTCTCTCTAGATGCCCTTGTTTTCTCTCTTCTCACTGGATGCCATTCTGTCCCCTCCTCTCTCTGGATACCCTTCTGTCTTCTCCTCTCTCCGGATGCCCTTCGGTCCTTTTCTCTCTCTGGATGTCCTTCAGTATTCTGCTTTCTCTAGATGGGCTTCTGTTCTCTCCTCTTTCTGGATTCTCTCCTGTAATCTCATCTCTCTGGATGTCCTTCTGTTCTCTCTACTTTTGGGATGTCCTTCTGTCCTCTCCACTCTCTGGATGCCATTCTGTCTTCTCCTTTCTTTGGATGCCCTTCTGTTCTCTCCTCTTTCTGGATGCCCTATTTTCCTCTCCTCTCTCTGGATACCCTTCTGGTCTTTCCTCTCTCTGTATCCCCTTCTTTTCTCTCCTCTATCTGGATGCCCTTGAGTCCTCTTCTCTCTCTGGATGCCATTTCTCTCCTCTCTTTTCTCTGGATGCCTTTCTGTCTTCTTTGCTCTCTGGATGCCCTTCTGTTCTCTCCTCTCTCTGGATGATCTTGTGTTCTCTCATCTCTATGGATACCCTTGTGTCTTCTCCTCTCTCTTTATGCCCTTCTGTCTTCTCTTATCTATGGATGCCCTTCTGTTATCTCCTCTCTTTTGATGCCCTTCTCTTTTCTCCTCTTGTCCTATGCTCTTCTATTCTCTACTCTCTGTGGATGCCCTTCTGTATTCTCCTCTCTCTGGATGTCCTTCTGGTCCCTTCTCTCTCTGGATGCCCTTCTGTCATCTCTGCTTTATGGATGTCCTTCTGTTGTCTCCTTTCTCTGGATGCCACTCTGTCCTCTCCTCTCTCTGGATACCCTTCTCTCCTCACCTCTCTCTGAATGCCATTCAGTACTCTCCACGCTCTGGATGCCCTTCTGTCCTCTCCTCTCTCTGGATTTTTTTTCTGTCCTCTCATATCTCTGGTTGCCCTTCTGTTCTTTCTTCTCTCTAGATTATCTTCTGTTCTCTCATCACTCTGGATGCCCTTCTGTTCTCTCCTCTTTATGGATGCTCTTCTATTCTCTCCTGTCTTTGGATTCCCTTATGTTGTCTCCTCTCTCTCGATGCTCTTCTGTCCTTTCCAATCTGTGGATGCCCTTCTGTCCTCTCCTCTCTCTACATGCCTTTCTGTTCTCTCCTCTGTCTGGATGCCATTGTTTCCTCTCCTTGCTCTTGATGCCCTTCTGTCTTCTCCTCTCTGTAAATGCCCTTCTGTTCACTCCTCTATCAGGATGACCATCTTCCTGCTCCTCCCTCTTGATGTGCTTCTCTTCTCTCCTCTCTCTGGATGATTTTATGTTCTCTCCACTCTCAGGATGCCCTTCTGTCCTCCCTCTCTCCAGATGCCCTTCTGTTCTCTCCTCTCTCCAGATATCCTTCTGTCCTCTCCTCTCTCTGTATGCCCTTCTGTATTTTCATCTCTCTTGATAACCTTCTGTTCTCTCCTCTATCCGGATGCCCTTCTGTCTTTTCCTCTCTATGGATGCTCTTCTGTTCTTTTCTCCCTCTGGATGTCCTTCTGTCCTCTCCTCTCTCTGGATGCCCTTCTGTCTTCCATTCTCTCTTGATGCCCTTCTGAACTCTCCTCTCTCCGGATGCTCTTCTGTTATCTCATCTCTCTGGATGCCCTTCTCTCTTATCCTCTCTCTGGATTCCCTTCTGTTTATACCTCTCTATGGATGCCCTTCTGTCTTCTCCTCTCTCTACAAGCCCTTATGTTCTCTCAGCTCTCTAGATTCCCTACTCTCCTCTCATCTCACTGGATGACCTTCTGTTCTCTTCTCTCTATAAATGCTCTACTGTTCTCTCATCTCTCTAGATTATCTTCTGTCATTGCATACTTCAGGATGCTTTCTGATCTGTCCACTCTCCGGATGCTCTTATGTTCTCTCCTCTCTCTTCATGCCCTTCTGTCTTCTCCTCTTTCTAGATGCGCTTCTGTCTTCTCCACTCTCTGGATGCCCTTCGGTCCTCTCCTCTCTATGGATGCCCTTCTGTCCTCTCCTCTCTAGGATGCCCTTCTGTCCTCTTCTCTCTGTGGATTCCCTTCTGTCCTCTTATCTTTCTTGTTGCCTTACTGTTCTCTTCTCTCTATGGAGGCTCTCCTGTACTCAGATCTCCCTGGATGCCCTTCTGTACTCTCTTTTCTCTGGATGACCTTCTGTCTTCTCTTCTCTGCATGAACTTCTGTCTTCTCTGCCCTCTGAATGCACTTCTGTCCTCTCCTATCTCTAAATGCTCTTCTGTCTTCTCCTCTCTTTGGATGCTCTTCTGTTCTCTCCTCTCTCTGGATGCCCTTCTGTTCTATCCTCTATCCAGATGTACATCTATCTTCTCCCCTCTCTGGATGCCCTTCTGTTTTCTACACTCCCTGGATGCCCTTCTATTCTCTCCTCTCTATGTAGGCCCTTCTGTCCTCTCCTCTCTCTGGATACCCTTCACAATTCTTCTTTCTCTGGATGCCCTTCTGTTCTCTCCTCTCGCTGGATGGCCTTCTGTTTTCTCCTCTCTCTGGATGCCCTTCTGTCCTCTTATCCCTCTGGATGCCCTTTTCTCCTATCCTCTCCTAGATACCCTTCTGTTGCCTCCTCTCTCTGTATGCCTTTCTGTTCTCTCCTCTATCTGGATGCCCTTGTGTCCTCTTCTCTCGCTCGGTGCCCTTCTGTTCTCTCTTATCTCTGGATGCCCTTCTGTCTTCTTCTCTCACTGGATGCCCTTCTGTTCTCTTCTCTCTCCGAATGATCTTCTGTTCTCTCATCTCTCTGGATGCCCTTGTGTCCTCTCCTCTGTCTGGATATCCTTCTATCTTCTCTTCTCTATGGATTCCATTCTGTCCACTCCGCTTTTTGATGCCCTTCTGTTTTCTCCTCTCTTCCGATGCTCTTCTGTTCTCTCCATTCTCTGGATGCCCTTATGTTCTCTCCTCTTGCTGGATGGCCTTCTGTCCTCTCCTTTCCTTGGATGCGCTTCTGTCCTCTTCTCTCTCTGTATTACATTTTTTCCTCTACTCTCTCTGGATGCCGTTCTGTCTTCTCTTCTACCTGGATGCCCTTCTGTTCTCTCCTCTCTCCGGAATTTCTTCTGTCCTCTCCTCTCTGTGTATGCCCTTTTGTCTTCTCCTCCCTATGGATGACGTTCTCTTGTCTCCTCTCTCTACATGCCCTTCTGTTCTCTCCTCTCTCTGGATGCCCTTTTGTCTTTTCGTCTCTCTGGATGACCGTCTGTTGTCTCCTCTCTCTGGATGACCTTATTTTCTCTCCTCTATTCAGATGCCCTTCTATCTTCTCCTCTCTCTGGATTCCCTTCTGTACTTTCCTCTCTCTGCATGCCCTTCTGTCCTCTCCTCTCTCTGGATGCCATTCTGTCTTCCCCTCTCTCTGGATGACCTTCTGATCTCTCCACTCTCCGTATGCTCTTCTGTCAAGTCATCTCTCTGGATGCCCTTCTGTCTTATCCTCTCTCTGGATGCCCTTCTGTTTTCACTTATCTATGGATGCCCTTATGTCTTCTCCTCTCTCTACATGCCTTTCTGTCCTCTCATCACTCTGGATGCCCTTCTGTACTCTCCTCTCTCAGCATGCCCTTCTGTATTTTCATCACTCTGGATGACCTTCTGTTGTCTCCTCCCACTGGATGTCCTTCTGTTCTCTCCTCTTTCCTGATGCCCTTCTGTCTTCTCCTCTCTCTGGATGTCATTCTGTTCTTTCCTCTCTCTGGATGCCATTCAGTCCTCTGCTCTCTCTGGATGCCCTTCTGTCTTCTCATCTCTCTTGAAGCCCTTCTGTACCTTCCTCGCTCTGCATGCCCTTCTGTCCTCTCCTGTCTTTGGATGCATCTTTGTTGTTTCCTCTCTCTCGATGCTCTTCTGTTCTTCCGAATCTGTGAAGGCCCTTCTGTCCTCTCCTCTCCCTACATGCCTTTCTGTTCTCTTGTCTCTCTGGATGCACTTGTGTCCTCTCCTCTCTTATCGTGCCCTTCTGTTCTCTCCTCCGTCTGGATTCCCTTCTGTTCTCTCATCTCCCTGGATGTCCTTCTGTCTTTTCCTCTCTCTGGATGAACTTCTGATCTCTCCTCACTCCGGATGCTCTTCTGTCTTCTCTTCGTACTGGATGCCCTTCTCTCTTCTCCTCTCTCTGGATGCCCTTCTCTTTTTACCTGTCTATGGATGCCCTTCTGTCTTCTCCTCTCTCTGGATGCCCTTCTGTACTCTCCTCTCACTGGATGCTCTTCTATCTTCTCCTTTCTCAGGATGCCCTTCTGTCTTCTCTGCTATCTGGATTCCCGTCTGTTCTCTCCTCTCTGTGGATGCCCTTCTGACCTCTCCTATCCATGCATTCCCTTCTGTTCTCTTCTCTCTCTGGATGCCCTTCTGTCCTCTCCTCTCTCTGGATGCCCTTCTGTCCTCTCCTCTCTATGGATGGCTTTTTGTTATCTCCTCTCTCTGGATACCTTCTGTACTCTCCTCTCTCTGGGTGCCCTTTTGTCCTCTCCTCTCTCAAGTTGCCCTTCTGTCCTCTCCTCTCTCTGAATGCCCTTCTGTCTTCTCCTATTTCCCTATGCCCTTCTGTTGTCTCGGTTCTCTCGATGCGCTTCATTCTTCTACACTCTCTGAATGACCGACAATTTTCTCTTTACTCTGGATATCCTTCTGTCTTCTCCTCTCTCTAGATTCCCTTCTGTTATCTCCTCTCACTGGATGCCCTTCTGTCTTCTCTTCTCTCTGGATGCCCTTTGGTCCTCTTCTCTCTCTGGATGTCCTTCAGGCTTCTGCTCTCTCTGGATGGGCTTCTGTTCTCTCCTCTTTCTGGATTATCTGCCGTAGTCTCATCTCTCTGGATGCTCTTCTGTTCTCTCTTCTTTGGGGATGTCCTTCTGTCCTCTCCTCTCTCTGGATGCCCTTCTGTCTTCTCCTTTTTTGGATGCCCTTCTGTTCTCTCCTCTCTCTGGGTGCCCTATTTTCCTTTCCTCTCACTGGATATTCTTCTGTTCTCTCCTCTCTCTGTATGCCCTTCTGTTCTCTCCTCTCTCTGGATGCCCCTGTGTTTTCTTCTCTCTCTGGATGCCATTTCTTTCCTCTCTTCTCTCTGGATGCCCTTCTGTCTTCTCCTCTCTCTGGATGCCCTTCTGTTCTTTTCTCTCTCTAAAAGATCTTCTTTTCTCTCATCTCTCTTGATGCCCTTGTGTCCTCTCTTCTCTCTGGATGCCCTTCTGTTTTCTCCTTTCTCTGGATGCCCTTCTGTCCTCTCCTCTCTTTCGATGCCCTTCTGTTTTTCCTCTCATCTGATGCTATTCTATTTTCTCTTCTTTCTGGATGCTCTTCTGTATTTTCGTCTCTCTGGATGCCCTTCTTTACTATCCTCTCTCTGGATGCCATTCTGTTCTCTCCTCTCTATGGATGCCCTTGTGTCCTCTCCTCTCTCTGGATGCCCTACTGTCCTCTCCTTTCTCTGGATTTCCTTTTGTCCTCTTATATCTCTGGTTTTCCTTCTGTTTTCTTCTCTCTCTAGATTCCTATCCAGGGATAGGAAAGATTGTAGGGCATCCAGAAAGAGGAGAGGACAGAAGGGCATCCAGTGAGAGGAAAGGACAGAAGGGCCTCAAGAGAGAGGAGAGAGCAGAAGAGAACAAGAGAGGGGAGAGTATTTAAGGGTATCCAGATAGAAGAGAAGACAGAAGGTAATCTAGAGATAAAAGAGTACAGAAGGGCATCAAGAGAGAAGAGAAGACAGAAGGGCATTCAGAGAGAGGAGAGGACAGAAGGGCATCCAGAGACAGGAGAAGACAGAAGGGCATACAGAGAGAGGAGAGTACAGAAAGGCATCCAGAGAGAAGAGAACTGGGGGAACTGGTGGAGGAAGCACCTATGTCCCCAAACCAGTCAGCTGGGCTGATGAAACAGACGATCTGGAAGGAAATGTGTCAACAACTTGGCATAGTAAAAATGATGATGTGTACAGGGCATCTCCAATTGACAGTTCCACCCTTCCCACTGCTCCATGGGCTGCTTGGGAACCCAATATTGACCGGAGCCGTCTTCCCAAGTCGCCACCCTGCACTGCCTTCCTAGGGAATCTGCCCTATGATGTGACAGAAGACTCCATTAAGGATTTCTTTAGAGGATTAAATATCAGCGCTGTGTGCTTACCACGCAAGCCCAGCAATCCAGACAGGCTGAAAGGCTTTGGCTATGCAGAGTTTGAGGACCTGGATTCTCTGCTCAGTGCTTTGAGTCTCAATGAAGAGTCTCTAGGTAACAGGTGAATTCGAGTGGACGTTGCTGATCAAGCACAGGATAAAGACAGGGATGACCATACTTTTGGTAGAGATAGAAATCGGGATTCTGACAAAACAGATACAGACTGGAGGGCCCGTCCTGCCACAGACAGCTTTGATGACTACCCACCTAGAAGAGGCGATGATAGCTTTGGAGACAAGTATCGAGATCTTATGATTCAGACCGATATCAGGATGGATATAGGGACGGATATCGGGACGGCCCACGCAGAGACATGGACCGATATGGGGGTCGGGATTGCTATGATGACAGAGGCAGCAGAGACTATGACCAAGGCTATGACTCCAGGATAGGCAGTGGCAGAAGAGCGTTTGGGAGTGGGTACCGGAGGGATGATCACTACAGAGGAGGTGGGGACCACTATGAGGACCGATATGACAGACGGGACGACTGGTCATGGAGCTCCAGGGATGAATACTCTCGGGAGGATTATAGGCGTGATGACAGAGGTCCCCCCCAAGACACAAACTGAATCTAAAGCCTCGGAGTACTCCTAAAGAAGATGATTCCTCTGCTAGCACCTCCCAGTCCAGCCGAGCAGCTTCTATCTTTGGAGGGGCAAAGCCTGTTGACACAGCTGCTAGAGAAAGAGAAGTCGAGGAGCAGCTACAGAAGGAGCAGGAGAAGCTGCAGCGTCAGCTGGATGAGCCAAAACTAGACGGCCCGGGAGAGACACCCAAGTTGGCGAAGTGAAGAAACTCAGGAAAGAGAACGGTCAAGGACAGGAAGTGAGTCATCGCAGACTGGGCCCTCGGCCACATCTGGCAGAAATACACGAAGGAGAGAGAGTGAGAAGTCTCTAGAAAATGAAACCCTCAATAAAGAAGAAGACTGTCACTCTCCAACCTCTAAGCCTCCTAAACCTGACCAGCCACTAAAGGTAATGCCAGCCCCTCCACCAAAGGAGAATGTGTGGGTGAAGCAACGCTCTAACCCTCCTGCTCGATCTCAGAGCTCAGACACAGAGCAACCGTCCCCGACAAGTGGTGGAGGCAAAGTAGCTCCAGCTCAGGCCTCTGAGGAAAGACCATCAAGGAAAGATGAAAATAAAGTCGATGGTGTGAGTGCCACAAAAGGCCAAACTGGGAGCTCGAGCCATGGTCCTGGGGATGGAGGGAACAGAGACCACTGGAAGGAGTTGGATAGGAAGGATGGCAAAAAAGATCAAGACTCCAGATCTGCGCCTGAGCTAAAGAAACCTGAGGAGAATCCAGCCTCCAAGTTCAGTTCTGCAAATACACTGCTCTGTCTGTGGACGGTGAGGATGAGGATGAGGGAGACGACTGCACTGAGTAGACCTCCACACCCTGTGCTTTCTCCTAGTCTCTACCCCCAAAACATTCAAGAGCAAATCAAACCTCTATCCAGACAAGACAAAATAAACTCACCATCTCCTGAAGACCTTTCTAAACTTTTTTTTAAATGAAATGAAATTCTTTTGCATGCTGCTGCAGCCTTTTAAAGTATTGAAGTAACTGGAGAATCACCATTGTAGCCTAAGATGGCTACCACTTTGGGAAAGTCATGAGTGTCTGATGATACCAAGCAGTTACCTGTGTGACTAGTGCCTGGGGCTCCTTCAGCAGAAATGTAGTGACAGAGAGGCAGTCATATCAGTTAGGCAGTAGAGAAAGGTGCAAGGGAGAAGTGAGATTTCTATCTTCTAATTCTTATCCTAAGGTGTCACCTGTGAATTCCCAAACATTACGTGAATAAATTTCCCATCCTTACTTAGAAAGGTAGCTCTCCTCTCTCAAGCTGCTTTAGTCTCCGGGAGGCTGCCAGCCCCTCTACTTTAGTTCTGACTTCAATGGGGCCAGCCTAGGGGGAATTGGTTTTTTGTTTTGTTTTGTTTGGGTTTTTTGGTTTTTTGGTTTTTGTGGTTTTTTTACCCCCCAAGGGGGTAGTTGGGAGTGAGTCTACAGACCACTAACAAGTAGTACTGCTTGGGGACCAAAATGAATGGGAAACTCAATCGTGGTTTGAAAAGCTTGGGGGAAGTGATCGATTATATTTTATACCAAGTAGTAAGGGACTTGGTGTGACCTCCAATAAACACATGAATAGAATGGTCTGGATGAGGAAGCACTTACAGTAGTGGGAAGTTCTAGTCTTGTGGATCCTGGTTTCGCCCCTTCTAAACTGTCCTTTCTAGAGGTTCGAATATATCCATTCTTTGAAAACCTTGTCACTCTGGTCATCTCATGTTCTTATGACTCTTAGCCTCCCTCCCAGAGCTGTCTCTGAGTCACACACCTCCCACAGACCACAAGAAACTGTGCCTGAGGTGAGGATTCTTTCTCAAGCAAACCAGCTCTGTGCTATCTTTGATTCCTGCCCCTATTTGCCTGCTACTGCTGCTTTCATCCCCAACTGATGGACTTGGGTGGTGAGTGGGGGATCTGTAAATGGGGTGAGTTGGAAGTCTTCAGCCTTGGTGGGGGTGTTTTAAGGTTTCTATAAATTCCCTTCACTGGAACCTCGTGCCAGTGCTTGAGTTTATAATGTATGTGACCTTGACTGTGGTTTCTGCTTAGGAGGTTTGGCTTCTTTACTTCCCTCAAGAATAAAGGATAATGCAAAGAACTATTGAACAAGGTCCTGGTTCCTCTTGCAACACTGTAGCTTGACTTGTCTGTTTTGATGTGCACCTTCGTAGGGGTCAGCTCCAAAGATGGCAAGCCTCCCTGTTGTGGGTAGTCAGGTACCTACAGACAGAAGATACCTTGGTCTTAGCGAAAACCCTAGGCCTGCTGTGCAGGAGCATTGATGTCCGTGCTGCAGCAGTGGGCACAGCAAATCGCTTCTCCAGTGGACTTGATTGGCTAGTAGCTAGGAAGTGGGCTTTTGCAGAGGTACCCAGAGTTGAATGGGTTTTTTAAAACCATTGTTGTAGACAATGAGAAGGTAGTTTGCCCTCTTCATGTCTATTTACCTTCCAGATAGTTGAATTCAAAAGATAGCTGTTTTGTCCCACTCTCTTACTTTGCTCCTCTGTTTAAGAAAAAAAGAAGAAGAAACAACAGGGGTTGACTTATGTCCCACTCCAGAATACATGTAAAATTTGTACAAAAATATCTTCTATGAAAATGATTTGTAATCTGTAGACATTACTTGTGAGAGGTCTTGAGATGTACAATCCCATCCTTTGGGTTGAGGGTTTTTTGTTTTTCTCCAAATAAATCCAGTCTTTAAAGTTGAAAAAACAAAGAGAATACAGAAGAAAATACAGAGAGAGGAGAGGACAGAAAGGCATCCATAGACATGAGAGGACAGAATGGCATTGGCAGATCAGAGAAAAAAGAAGGGCATTTAGAGAGAGGAGAAGACAGCAGGGCATACAGAGATAGGAGAACAGTGAAGGGCATCCAGAGAGGAGCGAACAGAAGGACATCCAGAGAGATGAAAAAACAGAATGGCATCCAGAGAGAGGAGAAGACAGAAGGACATCAATAGAGAGGGGAGTACAGAAGGGCATCCAGAGAGAGGAGAATACAAATTGGCTTCTGGAGAGAGGAGAAAACAGAAGGGAATCCAGATAGAGGAGAGAACAGAATGGCATCCAGAAAGAGGAGAAGACAGAAGGTCATCCAGAAGAAGGAGAGGACAGAAGGTCAACCAGAGTGAGGAGAAGCAGAAGGGCATCCAGGGAGAGGAGAGAACAGAAGGACATCCAGAAAGAGGAGAAAACAGAAGGGTATCCAGAAATAGGAGAGGACAGAACGGAATCTTGAAATAGTACAATTGAGAAGTGCATCCAGAGAGAGGAGAGAACAGAAGGGCATCCAGAGAGAGGAGAGGACAGAAGGGCATCCAGAGAGAGGAGAAGACAGAATGTCATCCAGAGAGAGGAGAGAACAGAAGGGCATCAAGAGAGAGGACAGAACAGAAGGGCATCCATAGAAAGGAAAAGACAGAAGGGCATCCGGAGAGACTAGAGAACAGAAAAGCATCCAGAGAGAGGAGAGAACAGAAGGGCATCCAGAGAGAGGAGAGGATAAAAGGGCATCTGGAGAGAGGAGAAAACAGAAGGGCATTCAGAGAGAAGATATAACAGAAGGCCATCCAGAGACAAGAAAAAACAGATGGGCGTCCAGAGAGAGGAGAGAACAGAAGGGCATCCAGAGAGAGGACAGAACAGAAGGGCATCCAGGGAGAGAACAGAAGAGAAGGGCATCCACGGAGAAGAGAAGACAGAATGTCATATAGAGAAAGGAGGGTACAGAATGTAATCCAGAGAGAGGAGAGGACAGAAGGGCATCTGGAGAGAGTAGAGAAAACTAGGGAATCTGGAGTGAGGAGAGAACAGAAGGGCATCAAGATAAAGGAGAAGACAGAAGGTTATCCAGAGAGAGGAGAGGATAGAAGAGCATCTGGAGAGAGGAGAAGACAGAATGGCATCCAGAGAGAGGAGTAAACGGAAGGGCATCAAAAGAGAGGAAAGAACAGAAGGGCATCCAGAGAGAGGAAAGAACAGAAGGGCATCTAGAGAGAGGAAAGAACAGGAGGGCATCCAGAGAGAGGAGAGAACAGAAGGACATTGAGAGAAGAGAAGACAGAAGGGCATCCTGAGACAGAAGAGAACAGAAGGGCATCCAGGGAGAAAAGAAAATAGAAGGGCATCCATAGAGAAGAGTACAGAAGGGCATCCAGAGAGAGGAGAGGACAGAATGGCATCCGGAGAAAGAGAGAACAGAAGGGCATCCAGAGAGAGGAGAAGATTGAAGGGCATCCATAGAGAGGAGAATATAGAATGGTATACAGATAGAGGAGAGGACAGAAGGGCATCCAGAGAGAGTAGAGAACAGTGGGTCACCCATAGATAGTAGAGAAAAGAAGGGCATCCAGAGAGAGAGAGAGGAGAAGACAGATAGGAATTGTGAGAGAGGAGAAAACAGAAGGGCATCCATACAGAGGAGAGTACAGAAGGGCATCCAGAAAGAGCAGAAATCCGAAGGGCATTTGGAGAGAGTAGAGAACATTAGGGCATCTGTAGATAATAGAGAACAGAAGGGCATCCATACAGAGGAGAGTACAGAAGGGCATCCAAGGGCGGAGAGTCCGAAAAATATCCGGAGAGAGTAAAGAACAGTAGGGCATCCGGAGAGAGGAGAGAAGAGAAGGGCATCCAGAAAGAGAGGAGAAGACAGAAGAGCATAGTAAGAGAAGAGAAAACAGAAGAGAATCCAGAGAGCAGAGTGGTCAGAATGGCATGCAACGTGAGAAGACAGCCGGGCATCCAGAGAGAAGAGAAGACAGAAAGGCATCCAGAGAGAGGAGAAGACAGAAGCACATCCAGAAAGAAAAGAAGACAGAAGGGCATCCAGAGAGAGGAGAGAAAAGAAGGGCATCCAGAGAGAGGAGAGAAAAGAGTGGCTTCCAGAGAGAGGAGAAGACAGAAGGGCATCCAGAGAGAGGACAGTACAGAAGGGCATCCAGTGAGAGAAGAGAACAGAAGGGCATCCAGAGAAATTAGAGGAGAGTTGGACATACAGAGAGTGGACAGAACAGAAACGCTTCCAGAGAGAGGAGAGAACAGAAGGGCATCAAGATAAAAGAGAATACATAAGGGAATCCAGAGAGAGGAGAGGACAGAATGGCATCTGGTGCGAGTAGAAGACAGAAGAACATCCAGAGAGAAAAGGGAACAGAAGGGCATCCAGAGATAAGAGAGTACAGTAGGACATCCGGAGAGAGAAGAAGACAGAATGGCATCCAGAGAGAGGGTAAAACAGAAGGAAATCAAAAGATAGGAGAGAAAAGAAGGGCATCCATAGAGAGGAAAAGACAGAAGGGCATCCAGAGAGAAGAGAAGACCGAATAGATTCCAGAGAGAGGAGGGAACAGAAGGGCATCCAGAGACAGGAGAGGACAAAAGGGCATCCAGAGACAGGAGAGGACAGAAGGGCATCCAGAGAGAGGAGAGAACAGAAGAGTATCCAGAGAAAGGAGAGGACAGAAGAGCTTCCAGAGAGAGAAGAGAACAGAAGGCATTCAGAGAGATGAGAAGACCTATGGGCATCCAGAGAAAGGATAAAACAGAAGTGCATCCAGAGAGTGGAGCAGACAGTAGGGCAACCTGAGAAAGGAGAGAACAGAAGAGCATCCAGGGAGAGGAGAGAACAGAAGGGTATCCATACTGAGGAGAGTACAGAAGGGCATCCAGAGAGAGGAGAAGTCAAAAGGCATCTGGAGAGAGTAGAGAAGAGTAGGGTATCCGGAGAGAAGAGAGAACAGAAGGGCCTCCAGAGAGAGAGGAGAAGACAGAAGGGCATCTGGAGAGAGAGAGAACGGAAGGGCATCCATACAGAGTAGAGTACAGAAGGGCATTCATTGAGAGGAGAAGTGCGAATGGGCATCCTGAGAGAGTAGTGAACACTAGGACCTCCGGAGAGAAGAGAGAACAGAAGGGCCTCAAGAGAGAGAGGAGCAGACATAAGCGAATCCTGAGAGAGGAGAAAACCGAAGTGAATCCAGAGAGCAGAGAGGTCAGAAGGGCGTCCAAAGAGAGGAGGGTACAGAAGGGCATCTAGAGAGTGAAGAGGACAGAAGAGCATCAGGAGAGAGTAGAGAACAGTAGGACATCCGGAGAGAGGAGAGAAGAGAAGGGAATCCATACAGAGAAGAGTACAGAAGGGCATCCAGAGAGAGAAGTCCTAGAGGAGAAGACAGAAGTGCCTTCAGAGGGAGGAGAGAAAAAAAGGGCATCCAGAGAGAGGAGAGGACAGAAGGGCATCCTGAGACAGGAGAGAAAAGGGCATCCAAAGAGAGGAGAAGACAGAAGTGCATCCAGGGAGAGGAGAGAAAAGAAGAGCATCCAAAGAGAGGAGAAGACAGAAGGGCATCCAGGGAGAGGACAGTACAGAAGGGCATCCACAGAGAGGAGAGAACAGAAGGACATCCGGAAAGGAGAGGACAGATGGGAATCCATAGAGGGGACAGAACAGAAAAGCATCCAGAGAGAGGAGAGGACAGAAAAGAATCCAGGGAAAGGAGAGAACAGAAGGGCATTCAGAGAGAGGAGAAGACAGATGGGCATCCAGAGAGAGGAGAGGACAGAAGGGCATCATGGGACAGGAGAGAACAGAAGGGCATTCAGAGAGAGGAGAAGACAGATGGGCATCCAGAGAGAGGAGAGGAGAGAAGGGCATCCTGAGACAGGAGAGAACAGAAGGGCATCCATACAGAGGAGAGTACAGAAGGGTATCCAGAGAGAGGAGAATTCTGAAGGGCATCCAGAGAGTGTAGAGAACAGTAGGACACCCAGAGAGAGGAGAGGACTGTAAAGCATCCGGAGATTGTAGACAACACTTGGGCATCCAGAAAGAGGAGAAAACAGAAGGGCATAAAGAGACAGATGAGACGACTGAAGGGCATCCTGAGAGAGGAGAAAACAGAAGGTTATCTAGAGAGAGGAGAGAACAGAAGGCATTACAATAAAGCAGAATACAGAAGGGCATCCAGAGAGAGGAGAGGAAAGAAAGGCATCCAGAGAGAAAAAATAGAGAATTGCATACAGAGAAAAGAGAGAACAGAAGTGCATCCAGACAGACGAGAAGACAGAAGGGCATCAATAGAGAGGAGAGTACAGAAGGGCATCCAGTCAGAGGAGAAGACAGAAGGGTATCCAGAAAGAAGAGAGGAGCGAAGGGAATCCAGAGAGAATATTTAACAGAAGGGCATGCAGAGATAGTAGAGAAAAGAAAGGAATCCAGAGAGGAGGAGAAGACAGACGGGAATCCTGAGAGAGGAGAAAACAGAAGCGAATCCAGAGAGAGGAGATAACAGAAGGGCATGAAGAAAAAAGAGAAGACAGAAGGGAATCCAGAGAGAGGAGAGGACCAAAGGGCATCTGTGGCGAGCAGAAGACAGAAAAACATCCAGAGAGAGGAGAGAACAGAATGGCATCTGGAAAGAGGAGAAGACAGAAGGACATCCAGAGAGAGGAGTGAACAGAAAGGCATCCAGAAAGAGTAGAAGACAGCAGAGCATCTAGAGAGAGGATAAGACAAAGGGGATCCAGAGAGAGAGAGGAGAAGAAAGAAGAATACCCTAAGATTGGAGAAAACACAAGAGAAACCAGAGAGCAGAAAGGACAGAAGAGCATCCAGAGAGCAGAGAGGACAGAAGGGCATCCAGAGAGAGGAGAGGACAGAAGAGCATCCTGAGACAAGAAAGAACAGAAGGGCATCCAGGGATAGGAGAGAACAGAAGGGCATCAAGATAAAGGAGAAGACAGCAGGGCATCCAGAGAGAGAAGAGGAAAGAAGGCCATCTGGAGTGAATAGAAGACAGAAGAACATCCAGAGAAAAGAGAACAGAAGTGCATTCAGAGATAGTAGAGTAGAGATGGGCATCCAGAGAGAGGAGAATAAAGAATGGCATCCAGAGAGAGGAGAAAACAGAAAGGCATCAAAAGAGAGGAGAGAACAGAAGGGTATCCATAGAGAGGAGAAGACAGAAGGGCATCCAGAGAGAGGAGAGGAAAGAAAATCATTCAGAGGGAGAAGAGAGAAGGGCCTTCGGAGAGAGGAGAGGACAGAAGGGCATCCAGGGAGAGGAGAGGACATAAGGGCATCCAGAGAGAGGAGAGGACAGAATGGCATTCAGAGATACGAGAGCACAGAAGGCACCCAGATAGAAGAGAGGACAGAAGGACATCTAGAGATAGGAGAGGAGAGAAGGGCATCCAGACACAGGAGAAGACAGAAGGGCATCCAGAGAGAGGAGATTACAGAAGAGCATCTGGAGATTGTAGAAGACAGAAAGGCATCCAGGAAAAGGAGAGAACAGAAGGGCATCCAGAGAGAGGAGAAGACAGAAGGGTATCAAGAGACAGGAGAGGACAGAAGGTAATCTGAAGATAGTAGAAGTGAGAAGGACATTCAGAGAGAAGAGATAACAGAAATATATCCAGAGGGAAGAGAGGATAGAAGGGCAGCCTGAGACAAGGGAGAACAGAAGGGCATCCAGTGATAGGAGAGAATAGAAGGACATCAAGAGAGAGAGTAGAGGATGGACGGGCAACCTGAGAGAGGAGAAAACAGAAGGGTATCCAGAGAGAGGAGAGAATAGAAGGGCATCAAGATAAAGGAGAATACAGCAGGCAGGTCATCCAGAGAGAGGAGAGGACAGAAGGCCATCTGGAGCGAGTAGAAGACAGAAGACCATCCAGAGAAAAGAGAGAACAGAAGTGAATCCAGAGATAGGAGAGTACAGAAGGGCATCCAGAGAGAGGAGAAAACAGAAGGGTATCAAAAGAGAGGAGAGAACAGAAGGGTATCCATAGATAGGAGAAGACAAAGGGCATCCAGAGAGAGGAGAGGAAAGAAAATCATTCTGAGGGAGAAGAGAGATGGGCCTTCAGAGAGAGGAGCAGACAGAAGGGCATCCAAAAAGAGGAGAGGATAGAAGGGCATTCAGAGATATAAGAGTACAGAAGGTCATCCAGAGAGAGGAGAGAACAGTAGGGCATCCAGAGAAAGGAGAGCACAGAAGGCATCCAGAGAGAAGAGAGGTCAGAAGGACATCCAGAGATAGGAGAGGAGAGAAGGGCATCCAGACACAGGAGAAGACAGAAGGGCATCCAGAGAGAGGAGAATACAGAAGAGCATCCGGAGATTGTAGAAGACAGAAAGGCATCCAGAGAAATGAGAGAACAGTAGGGCATACAGAGAGAGGAGAGGACACAAGGGCATCCTGAGAGAGGAGAGAACAGAAGGGTATCCAGGGAGAGGAGGAATCCAATTTGCATCCCGAGAGAGTATAGAACAGTAGGGCACCTAGAGAGAGGAGAGGACAGAAGGGCATCCAGAGATTGTAGAGAACAGTAGGGCACCCGTAGATAGTAGAGAACAGAAGGGCATCCATACAGAGGAGAGTACAGAAGGGCATTCAGAGAGAGGAGAAGTGCAAAGGACATCCGGAGAGAGTAGAGAACAGTAGGACCTCCGGAGAGAGGAGAGAATAGAAGGGCATCAAGAGAGAGAGGAGGAGACACAAGAGAATCCTAAGAGAGGAAAAAAAAGAGAATCCAGAGAGCAGAGAGGTCAAAAGGGCATCCAAAGAGAGGAGTGGAGAGAAGGGCATCTAGAGAGAGGAGAGGACAGAAGGGCATTGGGAGAGAGTAGAGAACAGTAGGGCATCTGGAGAGAGGAGAGAACAAAAGGGCATCCATACAGAGGAGAGTACAGAAGGGCATCCAAAGAGAGGAGAAGACAGAAGGGCATCCAGTGAGATGACAGTACAGAAGTGCATCTACAGAAAGGGCATCCAGAAAGGAGAGGACAGATGGGAATCCATAGAGGGGACAGAAGAGAAAAGCATCCAGATATAGGAGAGAACAGAAGGACATCCAGAGAGGGGAGAGGACAGAAGAGCATCCAGAGAGAGGAGAATACAGAAGGGCATATAGAGAAAGGAGAGGACAGAAAAGAATCCAGAGAAAGGAGAGTACAGAAGGGCATTCAAAGAGAGGAGGAGACAGATGGGCATGCAGAGAGAGGACAGAACAGAAGGGCATCCAGAGAGAGGAGAGCACAGAAGGACATACTGAGACAGTAGAGAAAAGAAGGGCATCCATACAGAGGAGAGTACAGAAGGGTATCCAGAGAGAGGAGAATTCTGAAGGGCATCTGGAGAGAGTAGAGAACAGTAGGGCACCCAGAGATAGGAGAGGACAGAAGGGCATCCAGAGATTGTAGACAACAATTGGGCATCTGAATAGAGGAGAGAACAGAAAGGCATAAAGAGACAGATGAAAGAACCATAGCACATCCTGAGAGAGGAGAAAACAGAAGGTTATCCAGAGAGAGGAGAGAACAGAAGGCATTATGATAAAGGAGAATACACAAGGGCATCCAGAGAGAGGAGAGGAAAGAAAGGCATCCAGAGAGAAAAAAGAGAAGGGCATCCGAAGAAAAGAGAGAACAGAAGTGCATCCAGGCAGTCGAGAAGACAGAATGGCATCCATAGAGAGGAGAGTACAAAAGGGCATCAAGACAGAGGAGAAGACAGAAGGGTATCCAGAAAGAGGAGAGGACCGAAGGAAATCCAGAGAGAATATTGAACAGTTGGGCATGCAGAGATAGTAGAAAAAAGAAGGGAATCCAGAGAGGAGGAGAAGACAGACTGGAATCCTAAGAGAGGAGATAACAGAAGGGCATCAAGAAAAAGGAGAAGACAGAAGGGCATCCAGAGAGAGGAGAGAACAGAATGGCATCTGGAGAGAGGAGAAGACAGAAGGGCATCCAGAGAGAGGAGAAGAACGAAGGGCATCCAGAGAGAGGAGAGAACAGAAAGGCATCCAGAAAGAGTAGAAGACAGCAGAGCATCTACAGAGAGGATAAGACAAAGAGCATCCAGAGAGAGAGGAGTAGAAAGAAGAGCACCCTAAGAGTGGAGAAAACACAAGAGAAACCAGAAAGCAGAAAGGACAGAAGGGCATCGAGAGAGCAGAGAGTACAGAAGGGCATCCAGAGAGAGGAGAGGAAAGAAAATCATTCAGAGGGAGAAGAGAGAAGGGCCTTCAGAGAGAGGAGAGAACAGAAGGGCATCCTGAGAGAGGAGAAGACAGAAGGGCATCCAGAGAGAAGAGAGGACAAAAAGGCATTCAGAGATACGAGAGTACAGAACGTCATCCAGAGAGAGGAGAGAAGAGATGTGCACCCAGAGATACGAGAAGACAGAATCGCATCCAGAAAGAGGGGAGGACAGAAGGTCATCCAGAGAGAGGAAAGAAGAGTTTTGCATCCAGAGAAAGGAGAGCACAGAAGGCATCCAGAGAAAAGAGAGGACAGAAGGACATCCAGAGATAGCAGAGGAGAGAAAGGCATCCAGACACAAGAGAAGACAGAAGGGCATCCAGAGAGAGGAGAGTACAGAAGAGCATCCAGATGTTGTAGAAAACAGAAAGGCATCCAGAGAAAGGAGAGAACAGAAGGGCATCCAGAGAGAGGAGAAGACAGAAGGTTATCAAGAGACAGGAGAGGACAGAAGGGAATCTGGAGAATATAGAAGTGAGAAGGGCAACCAGAGAGAGAAGAGAACAGAAGGGTATCAAGAGAAAAGAGAGGACAGAAGGGCATCCTGAGACAAAAAAGAACAGAAGGGCTTCAAGTGATAAGAGAGAACAGAAGGCCATCGAGAGAGAGGAGTGGATAGAAGGGCAACCTGAGAGAGGAGAAAACAGAAGGGCATCAAGATAAAGAAGAAGACTGCAGGGCATCCAGAGAGAGGAGAGGACAGAAGGGCATCTGGTAGAAGTGAGTAGAAGACAGAAGACCATCCAGAGAAAAGAGAGAACAGAAGTGCATCCAGAGATAGGAGAGTACAGAAGGGCATCCAGAGAGAGGAGAATAAAGAATGGCATCCAGAGAGAGGATAAAACAGAAGGGCATCAAAGGAGAGGAGAGAACAGAAGGTTATCCATAGATAGGAGAAGACAGAAGGGCATCCAGAGAGAGGATAGGAAAGAAAACCATTCAGAGGGAGAAGAGAGAAGGGCCTTCAGAGAGAGTAGAGGACAGAAGGGCATCCAGAGAGAGGAGAGTACAGAAGGGCATCAAAAGTGAGGAGAGGACAGAAGGGCATCCAGAGAGAGGAGAAGACTGAATAACATCCAGAGAGAGGAGAGAATAGATGGGCATCCAGAGAGAGGAGAGAACAAATGGGCATCCAGAGAGAAGAGAGAACAGAAATGTATCCAGAGAAAGGAGAGGACAGAAGTGCATCCAGTGAGGGGAGAAAAAAGAATGGCATTCAGAGAGAGGAGAAGACAGATGGGCATCCAGAGAGAGGAGAGAACAGAAGAGTATACAGAGAGAGGAGAGAACAGAAGGGCATCAAGGGAGAGAAGAGAACAGAAAAGTATCCAGAGAAAGGAGAGAACAGAAGGGCATCCAGAGAGAGGAGAAGACAGAAAGGGATTCATAGAGAGGAGAGTACAAAAGGGCTTCCAGAGAGAGGAGAGTACAGAAGGGCATCCAGTAAGAGTAGAGGACAAAAGGGCATTCAGAGATAGTAGAGGACAGAATGGCATCTGGAGAAAGCGTGAACATAGCTGAATCCAGAGAGAGGAGAAGACAGAAGGGCATCCATAGAGAAGAGAGTAGAGAAGGGCATCCAGGCAGAGGAGAGAACAGAAAAGCATCAAAAGAGAGAGGAGAGAACCGAAGGGCATCCAGAGAGAGGAGAAGACAGAAGGGATTCCAGAGAGTGGAGAATACAGAAGGCCATCTAGAGAGAGGATAGGACACAAAACCTTTCAGAGGGAAAAGAAGACAGAAGGGCCTTCAGAGAAAGGAGAGAACAGAAGGGAATCCAAAAAGTGGAGAGGATTGAAGGGCATCCAGAAAGAGGAGAGAAAAGAAGGGTATCCAGAGATAGGAGAAGACAGAAGGTCATCCAGAGAGAGGACAGTACAGTAGGGAATCCAGAGAGAGAGGAGAGAACAGAAGGGCTTCCAGAAAGAGGAGAGCATAAAAGGGCATCCAGATAGAGGAGAAGACAGATATAACAGAAGCCCATCCAGAGATCGGAAAAAACAGATGGGCGTTCAGAGAAAGGAGAGAACAGAAGGGCATCCAGAGAAAGGACACAACAGAATGGCATCCAGGGGAGACCAGAATAGAAGGGCATCCAGAGAGAAGAGAAGACAGAAGGTCATAGAGAGAAAGAAGGGTGCAGAAGGGCATCCAGAAAGATGAGAGGACAGAAGGGCATCTAAAGTGAGTAGAGAAAACTAGGGCATCTGGAGTGAGGTGAGAAAAGAAGGGCATCATGTTAAAGGAGAAGACAGAAGGTCATCCAGAAAGAGGAGAGGACAGAAGAGCATCCAGAGAGAAAAGAAGACAGAATGGCATCCAGAGAGAGGACAAAAACAGAAGCGTATCCATAGAAAGACAAGACAGAAGGATGTCCAGAGATTGGAGAAGACCGAATGGCATCCAGAGGGAGGAAAAAACAGAAGAGCATCCAGAGAGAGGAGAGAACAGGAGGGCTTCAATAAAAAGGAGAAGACAGAAGGGCATAGAGAGTGGAGAGGAAAGAAGTGAATCTAGAGTGAATAGAAGACAGAAGAACATCCAGAGAGAAGAGAGAATGTAAGGGCATCCAGAGATAGAAGACAGAAGAACATCCAGAGAGAGGAGAGAACAGAAGGGTATCGAGAGACAGGAGAAGACAGAAAGGCTTCCAGAGATAGGAGCGGACAAAAGGGCATCAAGATAAAAGAGAATAAAGAAGGGCATCCAGAGAGAGAAAAGGACAGAAGGGCATCCGGTGCAAGTAGAAGACAGAAGAACATCTGGAGAGAAGAGAGAACTAAGGGCATCCAGAGAAAGGAGAGTACAGTAGGGCATCCAGGGAGAGGAGAGAACAGAAGGGCATCCAGGGAGAGGAGAATATAGAAGGGCATCCATACAGAGGAGAGTCCAGTAGGGCATCCAGAGATAGGAGAGGACAGAATGGCATCCGGAGAAATAGAGAACAGAAGGGCATCCAGACAGACGAGTAGTCAGAAGGGCATCCATAGAGAAGAGAGTACAGAAGAGCATCCAGACAGAGGAGAGTACAGAAGGGCATCCAGAAAGAGCAGAAGACAGAAGAGCATTTAGAGAGAGTAGAGAATATTAGGGCACCCGGAGATAGTAGAAAAAAGGACATCCAGATAGAGAGGAGAAGACAAAGTGGAATCCTGAGAGAAGAGAAAACAGAAGGGCATGCAGAGAGAGGAGAGAACAGGAGGGCATCGATAAAAAGGAGAAGACAGAAGGGCATAGAGAGTGGAGAGGAAAGAAGTGCATCTAGAGTGAATAGAAGACAGAAGAACATCCAGAGAGAAGAGAGAACGTAAGGGCATCCAGAGATAGAAGACAGAAGAACATCCACAGAGAGGAGAGAACAGAAGGGCATCTGGAGAGAGAAGACAGAAGGGGATCCAGAGAGAGGAGAAGACCAAAGGGCATACAGAGAATGGAGAGAACAGAGGGCATCCAGTGAAAGTAGAAGACAGTATGGCATCCAGAGAGAGGATAAGACAAAGGGCATCAAGAGAGACAGGAGAAGACGGAAGACCATCCTGAGAGAGGAGAAAACAGAAGGGCATCCAGAGAGAGGAGAGAAGAGAAGGGCATCAAAAAAAAGGAGAAGACAGAAGGGCATCCAGAGAGAAGAGAGGACAGAAGGGCATCCAGAAAGAGGAGAGGAGAGAAGGGCATCCACAGAGAAGAGAGGACAGAAGGGCCTTCAGAGAGAGGAGAGGACAGAAGGACATCCAGAGAGAGGAGAGGACAGAATGGCATCCAGAGAGAAGTGAGGACAGAAGGGTATTCAGAGAAAAGAGAGGACAGAAGGTCATCCAGAGAGAGGAGAGAAGAGACATGCACCCAGAGACACGAGAAGACAGAATGGCATCCAGAGAGAGGGGAGGACAGAAGGGCATGCAGAGAGAAAAGAGAACAGAAGGGCATCCAAAGACAGGAGAAGACAGAAGGGCATCCAGAGAGTGGAGAGGACAGAAGGTCATCAAGAGAGAGGAGAGAAGAGACGTGCACTCAGAGACACGAGTAGACAGAATGGCATCCAGAGAGAGGGGAGGACAGAAAGGCATCCAGAGAGAGGAGAGAGCAGAAGGGCATCCAGAGACAGGAGAAGACAGAATGGCATCCTGAGAGAGGAGAGGAAAAAAAACATCCGGAGATAGTAGAAGACAAAAGGGCATCCAGAGAAAGATGAGAACAGAAGGGCATCCAGAGAGGTGAGTGGACAGAATGGCATAAAGTGCGTGGAGAGAACAGAAGTGCAACTAGATAAAGGAGAGGACAGAAGTGCATACTGAGAGAGGAGAGGACATAAGGGCATCCAGAGAAAGGAGAGAACCGAATGGCATCCAGAAATAGGAGATAAGAGAATGGCATCCAGCAAGAGTATCGAACAGAAGGACATCCAGAGATATGAGAAAACAGAATGGCATCCAGAGAGTAGAGAAGACAGAAGGGCAAAAAGAGAGATAAGAGTACAAAAGGGCCTCCAGATAGAGAAGAGAACAGAGGAGCATCCAGAGAGAGGAGAGGATAAAAGGGAATCCAGAGAGAAGAGTAGAGCAAAGGGCATCCAGAGAGAAGATATAACAGAAGGACATCCAGATACAGGAAGAAACAGATTCGCGTCCATAGAGAGGAGAGAACAGAAGGGCATCCAGAGAGAGGACAGAGCAGAAGGGCATCCAGGGAGAGGAGAGAACAGAAGGGCATCCAAACAGAAGAAAAGACAGAAGGTCATACAGAGAAATGAGGGTAAAGAAGAGCATCTAGATAGAGGACAGGATAGAAGGGCATCTGGAGAGAGTAGAGAAAACTAGGGCATCTGGAGTGAGGAGAGAACAGAAGGGCATCAAGATAAAGGAGAACACAGAAGGTCATCCAGGGAGAGGAGGAGGACAGGAGAGAATCTGGGGAGAGGAGAAGACCGAATGTCATCCAGAGAGAGGAGAATACAGAAGGGCATCAAAAGAGAAGAAAGAACAGAAGGGCATCCATAGAGATGCTAAGATAGAAGGGCATCCAGAGAGAGGAAAAGATCGAATGGCATCGAGAGAGAAGAGGGATCAGAAGGCCATCCAGAGAGAGGAGAGGAAAGAAGGGCATCCAGAGAGAGGAGAGAACAGAAGGGCATCCAGAGAGAAGAGAGAACAGAAGTGTATCCAGAGAAAGGAGAGGAGAGCAGAACATATGAAGAGAGGAGAGAACAGAAGGGCCTTCAAAGAGAAGAGAAGACAGATGGGCATCCAGAGAGAGGAGAGGACAGAAGGGCATCCAGAGTGAGTAGAAGACAGAAGAACATCCAGAGAGAAGAGGGAACAGAAGGGCATACAGAGATAGGAGAGTACAGAAGGGCATCCAGAGAGAGGAGAGTACAGAATGGCATCCAGAGAGAGGAGAAAACAGAAGGGCATCAAAATAGAGGAGAGAACAGAGGGGAATCCATAGAGAGGAGAAGACAGAAGGGGATCCAGAGAATGGAGAAGCCCAAATGGCATCCAGAGAGAGGAGAAAACAGAAGGGCATCCAGAGAAAAGAGAGGAGAGAAGGACATCCAGAGAGAAGAGAGGACAGAAGGGCATCCACAGAGAGAGGAAAGGACAGACGCTTATCCAGAGACAGGAGAGAACAGAAGGCCATTCAGAGAGAGTAGAAGACAGAAGGTCATCCATTGAGAGGAGAGGACAGAAGACAATCCAGAGAGAGGAGAGAAGAGTATCCAAAGAAAGGAGAGGACAGAAGAGCATCCAGAGATAGAATAGAACAGAAGGGCATTCAGAGAGAAAAGAAGACAGAAGGGCATCCAGAGAGAGAGGAGAGAACAGGAGGGCATCCAGAAAGAGGAGAAGACAGAAGGGCATGCAGAAAGAGGAGAGGACAGAAGGGCATCCAGAGAGAGGAGAGAAAAGAAGGGCATCCAGAGAGAGGAGAGAAAAGAAGGGCTTCCAGAGAGAGGATAAGACAGAAGGGCATCTAGAGAGAAGAGACGACAGAAGGCCATCCAGAAAGAGGAGAGGACATAAGGGCATTCAGAGACAGGAGAAGACAGAAGGGCATACAGAGAGAGGAGTGTACAGAAGGGCATCCAGAGAGAAGAGAAAACAGAAGGAAATCTAGAGAGCAGAGAGGACAGAAAGGCATCCATAGAGATGAGACAACAGAATGGCATCGCAGATCAGAGAAAACAGAAGGCATTTAGAGAGAGGAGAAGACAGAAAGGCATCCAGGGATAGGAGAAGAGTGAAGGACATCCAGAGAGAGGAGCAAACAGAAGGACATCCAGAGAGATTAGAAAACAAAATGGCATCCAGAGAGAGGAGAAGACAGAAGGGCATCAATTGAGAGGAGAGTACAGAAGGGCATCCAGAGAGAGGAGAGAACAGAGGAGCATCCAGAGAGAGAGGAGGACAAAAGGGCATCCAGAGAGAGGAGAATACAGATTTGCTTCCGAAGAGAGGAGAAAACAGAAGGGAATCCACATAGACGAGAGAACAGAATGGCATCCAGAGAGAGAAGACAGAAGGCCATCCAGAAATAGGAGAGGACAGAAGGTCAGCCAGCGTGAGGAGAAGCAGAAGGGCAACCAGAGAGAGGAGAGGACAGAAGGGCACCCAGAGTGAGGAGAGAACAGAAGGACATCCAGGGAGATGAGGAAACAAAACAGCATCCAGAGAGAGGAGAAGACAGAAGGTTATCCAGAGATAGGAGAGTACAGAACAGAATCTTGAAATATTAGAATTGAGAAGCGCATCCAGGGAACAGGAAAGCATCCAGAGAGAGAAGAGGACAGAAAGCCATCCAGAGAGAGGAGAGAACAGAAGGGCATCAAGAGAGTGGAGAGAACAGAAGGGCATCCATAGAAAGGAAAAGACAGAAAGGCATCCAGAGAGACGAGAGAACAGAAAAGCATCCAGAGAGATGAGAGAACAGAAGGGCATCCAGAGAGAGGAGAGAATAGGAGGGCATCCAGAGAGAGGAGAAGACAGAATGGCATCCAGAAAAAAGAGAGGACAGAAGGGCTTCCAGAGAGAGGAGAGAAAAGAAGGTCTTCCAGAGAGAGGAGAAGACAGAAGGGCATCCAGAGAGAGGACAGTACAGAAGGGCATCAAGAGCAATTAGAGGACAGATGGGCATACAGAGATTGGAGAGAACAGAAATGCATCCAGAGAAAGGAGAGAACAGAAGGGCATCCAGAGAGAGGAGGGGAGAGAAGGGAATCCTGACACAGGAGAGAATAAAAGTGCATCAATGTAGAGGAGAGAAAAGAAGAGCATACAGATAGAGAAAAAGACAGAAGGTCATATAGAGGAAGGAGAGTACAATACTGCATCCAAAGAGAGGAGAGGACAGAATGGCATCCATAGCCAGGAGAGTACAGAAGGGCTTCGAGACAGAGGAGAGTACAGAAGGGCTTCCAGAAAGAGGAGAGGACAGAAGGGCATTCAGAGAGAGTAGAGAACAATAGGGCACCCGGAGATAGTAGAGAAAAGAAGGGCATCCAGAGAGACAGGAGAAGACAGACTGGAATCCTGAGAGAGGAGAAAACAGAAGGCCATCCATACAGAGGAGAGTACAGAAGGGCATCCAGAGAGAGGAGAAGTCCGTAGGGCATCCGGAGAGAGGAGAAGACAGAAGAGCATCCTGAGAGAAGAGAAAACAAAAGGGTATGAAGAGAGAAAAGAGAACAGAAGGGAATCCAGAGAAGGGAGAGACAATTAAGGCCTCCAGAGAAAGGAGAGAACAGATGGGCATCCAGAGAGAGAGGAGAGGACAGAAGGGCATCCTGACAGAGGAGAATACAGAAGGACATCCAGAGAGAGGACAGGACAGAAGAGCATCCTGACACAGGAGAGAACAGAAGGGCATCCATGGAGAGGAGAAAAAAGAACAGCATCCAGATAGTGGAAAATACAGATGGTCATACAGAGGCAGGAGAGAACAGAAGGTTATTCAGAAAGAGGATAATTCAGATGGGCATCCAGAGAAAAGAGAGAACAGAAGGGCATCCATAGCGAGGAGAAGACAGAAGGGCATCCTGAGAAAGGAGAGAACAGAAGGGCATCCTGGGAAAGGAGAGAACAGAAGGACATCCAGGGAGAGGAGAGAACAGAAGGGCATCCAGGGAGAGAAGTAAATAGAAGGGCATCCATAGAGAAGAGTACAGAAGGGCATCCAGAGAGAGGAGAATACAGAATGGCATCCGGAGAAAGAAGAGAACAGAAGGGCATCCAGAGAGAGGAGAAGACAGAAAGCATCCATAGAGAGGAGAGTATACAAGGGCATCCAGAATGAGGAGAGGACAGCAGGGCATTCAGAGAGAGTAGAGAACAGTAGGGCACCCGGAGATAGTAGAGAAAAGAAGGTCATCCATAGAGAGGAGAGTACAGAAGGGCATCCAGAGAGAGCAGAAGTCCGCAGGGTATCCAGAGAGAGTAGAGAACAGTAGGTCACCCAGAAAGACGAGAGGACAGAAGGGCATCCAGAGAGAGTAGAAAACAGTACGGCATCTGTAGATAGTAGAGAAAGGAACAGCATCTATACAGAGGAGAGTAGAGAAGGGCATCCAAGAGAGGAGGAGTCCGAAGGGCATCTGGAGAAAGGAGACAACAGTAGGGCATCCGGAGAGAGGAGAGAACAGAAGGGCATACAGAAAGACAGGAGAAGACAGAAGAGCATCCTGAGAGAGGAGAAAACAGAAGAGAATCCAGAGAGAGGAGAAGACAGAATGACATCCAGAGAGAGGAGAAGACAAAAGGGCATCTAGAGAGGAGAAGACAGAAGGGCATCCAGAAAGAGGAGACGAAAGAATGGCATCCAGAGAGAGGAGAGAAAAGAAGGGCTTCCAGAGAGAGGAGAGAACAGAAGGGCATCCAGAGAAATTTGAGGACAGATGGGCATATAGAGAGTGGAGAGAACAGAAGGGCATCCAGGGAGCGGAGAGGACAGAAGGGCATCCTGACAGAGGAGAAAAAAGAAGGGCATCCATGGAGAGGAGAGAAAATAAGGGCATCCAGATAGAGGAAAAGATAGAAGGTCATACAGTGGAAGAAGAGTACAGAACAGCATCCAGAGAGAGGAGAGGACAGAATGGCATCCATAGACAGGAGAGTACAGAGGGTTTCCAGACAGAGGAGAGTACAGAAAAGCATCCAGAGAGAGCAGAAGTCCACAGGTCATCCGGAGAGTGTAGAGAACAATAGGGTACCAGGAGATAGTAGAGAAAAGAAATGCATCCAGAGAGAGAGGAGAAGACAGACGGGAATCCTGAGAGAGGAGAAAACAGAAGGGTATCCATACAGAGGAGAGTACAGAAGGGAATCCAGAGAGAGGAGTAGCCCGAAAGGCATCTGGAGAGAGTAGAGAACAGTAGGGCATCCAGAGAGAGGAGAGAACAGAAGGGCATCCAGAGAAATTTGAGGACAGATGGGCATACAGAGAGTGGAGAGAACAGAAGGGCATCCAGGGAGCGGAGAGGACAGAAGGGCATCCTGACAGAGGAGAAAAAAGAAGGGCATCCATGGAGAGGAGAGAAAATAAGGGCATCCAGATAGAGGAAAAGATAGAAGGTCATACAGTGGAAGAAGAGTACAGAACAGCATCCAGAGAGAGGAGAGGACAGAATGGCATCCATAGACAGGAGAGTACAGAGGGTTTCCAGACAGAGGAGAGTACAGAAAAGCATCCAGAGAGAGCAGAAGTCCACAGGTCATCCGGAGAGTGTAGAGAACAATAGGGTACCAGGAGATAGTAGAGAAAAGAAATGCATCCAGAGAGAGAGGAGAAGACAGACGGGAATCCTGAGAGAGGAGAAAACAGAAGGGTATCCATACAGAGGAGAGTACAGAAGGGAATCCAGAGAGAGGAGTAGCCCGAAAGGCATCTGGAGAGAGTAGAGAACAGTAGGGCATCCAGAGAGAGGAGAGAACAGAAGGGCATCCAGAGATAGAGGAGAAGACAGAATGGCATCCATAGAGAGAAGAGTATAGAAGGGCATCCAGAGAGCAGTGAGGTCAAAAGGTCATGCATAGAGAGGAGAAGACAGCAGGACATCCAGAGAGAGGAGAAGACAGAAGGGCATCCACAGAGAGGAGAAGACAGAAGGGCATCCAGAAAGAGGAGATGACAGAAGGGCATCCAGAGAGAGGAGAGAAAAGAAGGGTTTCCAGAGAGGGGAGAAGACAGAAGGGCATCCAGAGAGAGGACAGTACAAAAGGGCATTCAGAGAGAGGGGAAGAGAGAAGGGCATCCAGAGAAATTACAGGACAGATGGGCATACAGATAGAGGAGAAGACAGAAGGGCATCCAGAGAGAGGAGAAGACAAATGGAAATACAGAGAGAGGAGAGAACAGAAGGGCATCCAGAGAGTGGAGCAGACAGAAGGGCAACCTGAGACAGGAGAGACCAGAAGGGCATCCAGGGAGAGAAAAGAACAGAAGGGCATCTATACAGAGGAGAGTACAGAAGGGCATCCAGAAAGAGGATAAGTCTGAAGGGCATCTGGAGAGAGTAGATAACAGTAGGGCACCCAGAGAGAGGAGAGGACAGAAGGGCATCCAGAGAGAGTAGAGAATAGTAGAACATCTGAAGAAAGGAGAGAATGGAAGGGCATCCATACAGAGGAGAGTACAGAAGGGCATTCAGAGAGGAGAAGTCCGAAGGGCATCCGGAGAGAGGAGAGAAAAGAAGGGCTTCAAGAGAGAGAGGAGAAGACAGAAGAGAATCATGAGAGAGGAGAAAATAGAAGAGAATCCAGAGAGCAGAGAGGTCAGAAGGGCATCCAAAGAGAGGAGGGGACAGAAGGGCATCTAGAGAGAGGAGAGGACAGAAGGGCATCCGGAGAGAGTAGAGAACAGTAGGGCACGAAGAGAGAGGAGAGAACAGAAAGGCATCCATACAGAGGACAGTACAGAGAAGTCCGAGAAGAGAAGACAGAAGGGCCTTCAGAGAGAGGAGAGAAAAGAAGGGCATCCAGAGAGAGGAGAAGACACAAGGGCATCCTGAGACAAGAGAGAAAAGAAGGGCATCCAAAGAGAGGAGAAGACAGAAAGGCATCCAGGGAGAGGAGAGAAAAGAAGGGCATCCAAAGAGAGGAGAAGACAGAAGGGCATCCAGGGAGAGGACAGTACAGAAGGGCATCCAGAAAGGAGAGGAAAGATGGGCATCCATAGAGGGGACAGAACAGAAAAGCATCCAGAGAGAGGAGAAAACACAAGGTTAGCCAGAGAGAGGAGAGAACAGAAGGCATTATGATGAAGGAGAATATAGAAGGGCATCCAGAGAGGAGAGGAAAGAAGGGCATCTGGAGAAAAGAGAGAACAGAAGTGCATCCAGACAGATGAAAAGACAGAAGGGCATCCATAGAGAGTAGAGTTCAGAAGGGAATTCAGACAGAGGAGAGGACAGAAGGGTATCCAGAAAGAGGAGAGGAGCAAAGGGAATCTAGAGAGAGTAGAGAACAGTAGGGCATCCAGAGATAGTAGAGAAAAGAAGTGCATCCAGTGAGGAGGAGAAGACAGATGGGAATCCTGAGAGAGGAGAAAACAGAAGCGAATCCAGAGAGAGGAGAGAACAGAAGGGCATCAAGAAAAAGGAGAAGAGAGAAGGGCATCCAGAGAGAGGACCAAAGGGCATCTGGAGTGAGTAGAAGACAGAAGAACATCCAGAGAGAGGAGAGAACAAAATGGCATCTGGAGAGAGAAGAAAACAGAAGGGCATCCAGAGAGAGGAGAGGACAGAAGGGCATCAAGATAAAGGAGAAGACAGAAGGGCATCAAGATAAAGAAGAAGACAAAGGGCATCCAGAGAGAGGAGAGTACAGAAGGGCATCCAGAGAGAGGAGAGAAGAGAGGAGCACCCAGAGAGAGGAGGACAAAAGGGCATCCAGTGAAAGAATACAGATTGGCTTCCAGAGATAGGAGAAAACAGAATGGAATCCAGAAAGAGGAGAGAACAGAATGGCATCCAGAGAGAGGAGAAGACAGAAGGTCATCCAGAAAGAGGAGAGGACAGAAGGTCATCCAGAGTGAGGAGAAGCAGAAGGACATCCAGGGAGATGGGAGAACAGAAGGGCATCCAGAGAGAGGAGAAGACAGAAGGGTATCCAGAGAAAGGAGAGGACAAAATGGAATCTTGAAATAGTACAATTTAGAAGCATATCCAGAGAGAGGAGAGAAGAGAAGGGCATACAGAGAGAGGAGAGGACAGAAGGGCATCCAGAGGGAGGAGAAGACAGAATGTCATCCAGATAGAGAAGAATACAGAAGGGCTTATAGAGAAAAAAGAAGACAGAAAAGAATCCAGAGAAAGAAGAGAACAGAAGGGCATTCAGAGAGAGAAGAAGACAGATGGGCATCCAGAGAGAGGAGAGAACAGAAGGGCATCCAGAGAGAGAAGAGGACAGAAAGGCATCCTGAGACAGGAGAGAACAGAAGGGCATCCAGGGAGAGTAGAGAACAGAAGGGCTTCCATACAGAGGAGAGGACAGAAGGGTATCCAGAGAGAGGAGTATTCCGAAGGTCCTCTGGAGAGAGTAGAGAACAGTAGGGCACCCAGAGAGAGGAGAGAACAGAAGGGCATAAGGAGATTGTAGAAAACACTTGGGCATCCGGAAAGAGGAGAGAACAGAAGGGCATAAAGGGACAGATGAAAGGACAGAAGGGCATCCTGAGAGAGGAGAAAACAGAAGATTATCCAGAGAGAGGAGAGAAGAGAAGGCATTATGATAAAAGTAATACAGAAGGGCATCCAGAGAGAGGAGAGGAAAGAAGGGCATCCAGAGTTAAAAGAATAGAGAAGGGCATCCGGAGAAAAGAGAGAACAGAAGTGCATTCAGACAGACTAGAAGACAGAATGGCATCCATAGAGAGGAGAGTAGAGAAGGGAATCCAGACTGAGTAGAGGACAGAAGGGAATCCAGAAAGAGGAGAGGACCAAAGGGAATCCAGAGAGAGTAGAGAACAGTAGGGCATCCAGAGATAGTAGAGAAAAGAAGGTCATCCAGAGAGGAGAAGAAGACAGACGGGAATCCTGAGAGAGGAGAAAACAGAAGCAAATCCAGAGAGAGGATAGAACAGAAGGGCATCAAGAAAAAGAAGAGAGAAGGGCATCCAGAGAGAGGAGAGGACCATAGGGCATCTGGAGCAAGTAGAAGACAGAAGAACATCCAGAGAGAGAAGAGAACAAAATGGCATCTGGAGAGAGGAGAAGACAGAAGGGCATCCAGAGAGAGGAGAGAACAGTAGTGCAGCCAGAGATAGTAGAGAAAAGAACAGAATCCAGAGAGGAGGAGAAGACAGGTGGGAATCCTGAGAGAGGAGAAAACAGAAAGGCATCCAGAAAGAGTAGAAGACAGCAGAGCATCTAGAGAGATGATAAGACAAAGGGCATCCAGAGAGAGAAGAGAAGAAAAAAGAGCATCCTGAGAAAGGAGAAAAAAGAAGAGAATCCAAAGAGCAGAAAGGACAGAAGGGCATCCAGAAAGCAGAGAGGACAGAAGGGCATCCAGAGAGAGGAGATGAAAAAAAATCATTCAGAGGGAGAAGAGAGAAGGGCCTTCAGAGAGATGAGAGGACAGAAGAGCATCCAGAGAGAGGAGAGGACAGAAGGGCATCCAGAGAGAGGAGAGGACAGAAGGGCATCCAGAGAGAGGAGAGAAGAGATGTGCACCCAGAGACACAAGAAGACAGAATGGCATCCATAGAGAGGGCAGGACAGAAGGGCATCCAGAGAGAGGAAAGAACAGTAGGGCATCCAGAGAGAGGAGACAACAGAAGGCATCCAGAGAGCAGAGGGGACAGAAGGACATCCAGAGGTAGGAGAGGAGAGAAGGCCATCCAGACACAGGAGAAGACAGAAGGGCATCCAGAGAGAGGAGAGTACAGAAGAGCATCCGCAGATTGTAGAAGACAGAAAGGCATCCAGAGAAAGGAGAGAACAGAAGGGCATCCAGAGAGAGGAGAAGAGAGAATTGTATCAAGAAACAGGAGAGGACAGAAAGGAATCCGGAGATAGTAGAAAGAGAGGAAAAAAGACAATCCAGGTAGAGGAGAGAACCGAAGGGTATCCAGAGAGAAGAGAGGACAGAAGGGCATCCTGAGACAGGAGAGATAAGAAGGGCATCCAGAGATAGGAGAAAACAGAAGGCCATCAAGAGAGAGAGAGAGGAGAGGATAGAAGGGCAATGTGAGAGAGGAGAAAACAGAAGGGCATCCATAGAGAGGAGAGAACAGTAGGGCATCAAGATAAAAGAGAAGACAGGAGGGCATCTAGAGATAGGAGAGTACAGAAGGGCATCCAGAGAGAGGAGAATAAAGAATATCATCCAGAGAGAGGATAAAACAGAGAGGAGAGAAGAGAAGGGTATTCTTAGAGAGGAGAAGGCAGAAGGGCATTAGAGAGAGAGGAGAAGACCAAATAACATCCAGAGAGAGGAGAAACATAAGGGCATCCAGAGAGAGGAGAGAACAAAAGGGCGTCCGGAGAGAGGAGAAGACCGAATAACTAACCGAATAATTCAGAGAGTGGAGAAAACAGATGGGCATCCAGAGAGAGGAGAGAACAGAAAAGTATCCAGAGAAAGGAGAGGACAGAAGAAAATCCAGAGAGAGGAGAGAACAGAAGGTCATTCAGAGAGAGGAGAAGAGAGATGGGCATCCAGAGACAGGAGAGAACAGAAGGGCATCTAGGGAGAGGAGAGAAGATAAGGGCATCCTGGGAGAGGAAAAATAAAAGGGCATCCATACAGAGGAGGATACAGAAGGGCCTCCAGAGAGAGGAGAGGATAGAATGGCATCCGGAGAAAGGAGAGAACAAAATGGCATCCAGATAGAGGAGAATAAGGAAGGGCATCTAGAGAGAGGAGAGGACACAAAATCATTCAGAGGGAAAAGAAAACAGAAGGGCCTTCAGAGAGAGGAGAGAACAGAAGGGCATCTAGAAAGAGGAGTGGACAGAAGGGCATCCGGAGAGAAGAAAAGACAGAATGGCATCCAGAGAGAGGAGAAAACAGAAGGGTATCCATAGAGAGGAGAAGACAGAAGGACATACAGAGATTGGAGAAGACTGAATGCCATCCAGAGAGAGGAGAAAACAGAAGAGCATCCAGAGTGAGAAAAGACAGAAGGACATCCAGAGAGAAGAGAGGACAGAAGGGCATCCACAGAGAGAGGAGAGGACAGATGGGTATCCTGAGAGAGGAGAAAACAGATGGGCATCCTGAGAGAGGAGAGAACAGAAGGGCATCCAGAGAGAGTAGAAGACAGAAGGTCATTCATTGAGAGGAGAGGACAGAAGACCATCCTGAGTGAGGAGAAAACAGAAGGGAATCCAGAGAGAGGAGAGAACAGAACGGCATCCAGAGAGAGGAAAGAACAGAAGGGCATCTATGGAGAGGAGAGAAAAGAAGGGCATCTAGATAGAGTAGAAGACAGAAGGTCATACAGAGAAAGGAGAGTACAGAAGGTCATCAAGAAAGAGTAATGGACAGAAGCACATCCGGAGAGAGTAGAGAACAATAGGGCATCTGGAGAGAGGAGAGAATAGAAGAAAATCTAGAGAGAGAGAGGAAAGGACAGAAGGGCATCCTGAGAGAGGAGAAAACAGAAGGGAATCCAGAGAGAGGAGAGAACAGAAGGAAATCCAGAGAGAGGAGAGGACAGAAGGGCATCCAGAGAGAAAGGAAGACAAATGGCATCCAGAGATACGAGAATACCAAAGCGCATCCAGAGAGAGGAGAGTACATAAGGGAATCCAGAGAGAGGAGAGGACAGAAAGGCATGGAGAGAGAGGAGAAGATAAAAGGGCATCCAGAGATAGGATCGGACAGAAGGGCATTCAGAGAGAGGAGAGAACAGAAGGGCTTCCAGAGAGAGGACAGAAAGGCATCCAAAGAGAAGAGAGAACAGAAAAGCATCCAGAGAGAGGAGAGAACAGAAGGGTATTCCGAGAAAATAGAATGGCATCCTGAGACAGGAGAAGACAGAAGGGCATCCAGACAGAGGAGATAACAGAAGGGCATCCAGAGAGAGGAGAGGACAGAAGGGCATCCAGAGCAAGTAGAGAACTGTAGGGCATAGGGAAAGAGGATACAACAGAATGGCATACAGAGAGAGATGAGAAGGCAGAAAGGCATCCTGGGAGAGAGAGAGAGAGAGAGAGAGAGAGAGAGAGAGAGAGAGAGAGAGAGAGAGAGAGAGAGAGAGAGAGAGAGAGAGAGAAGAGGATGGAAGGGCATCCTGAGAGAGGAGAAAACAGAAGGGCATCCAGAGAGAAGAGAGAACAGAATTGCAACAAGAGAAAGTAGAAGACAGAAGGGCATCGAGAGACATGAGAAGACAGAAAGGCATCCAGAGGTAGGAGAGGACAGAAGGGCATCAAGATAAAAAAGAACACAGAAGGGCACCCAGAGAGAGAAAAGGACAGAAGGACATCTAGTGCGAGTAGAAGACAGAATAACATCCAGAGAGAAGAGAGAACAGAAGGGCATCCAGAGATAGGAGAGTACAGTAGGGCATTCAGGGAGAGGAGAGAACAGAAGGGCATTCAGAGAGAGGAGAATATAGAAGGGCATCCATACAAAGGAGAGTACAGAAGGGCATCCAGAGATAGGACAGGACAGAATGGCATCTGGAGAAATAGAGATCAGAAGGGCATCCAGACAGATGAGAAGTCAGAAGGGCATCCATAGAGAAGATAGTACAGAAGGGCATCCAGACAGAGGAGAGTACAGAAGGGCATCCAGAAAGAGCAGAAGACAAAGTGCATTCAGAGAGAGTAGAGAATAGTAGGGCACCCGGAGATAGTAGAGAAAAGAAGGGCATCTAGAGAGAGAGAAGACAGACTGGAATCCTGAGAGAGGAGAAAACAGAAGGGCATGCTCTTCCATTCTCTAATCTCTCTGGATGCCCTTCTGTCTTCTCCTCTCTCTACATGCCTTTCTGTTCTCTCCACTCTCTGGATGCACTTCTGTCCTCTCCTCTCTTTTTATGCCTTTCTGACTTCTCCTCTCTCTGGATGCCCTTCTGTCTTCTCCTCTCCTTGGATGCCCTTCATTTCTATTCTCTCTGGATGCCCTTCTGTTTCCTCTCTCCCTTGATGCCTTCTGTCTTCTCCTATCTCTGGATGCACTTCTGTTCTCTCCTCTCTTGGAGTCCCTTCTGTCCTCTTCTTTCTCTGGATTCCATTCTGTCCTCTAATCTATCTGGTTGGCTTTCTGTTCTCTTCTCTCTATTGAGACTCTCCTGTACTCTCATCTTTCTGGATGCCCTTCTGTCCTCTCCTCTTTCTGGATGCCCTTCTGTCTTCTCCTCTCTCTGCATGCCCTTCTGGTCTCTCCTCACTCTTGATAATCTTCTGTTCTCCCCTCTCTGTGCATGCCCTTCTGTCCTCTCCTCTTTCTGGATGCCCCTCTGTTCTCTCCTCTCTCTATATGCCAATTTTTACTCTCCTCTCTCTGGATGCCCTTCTATTCTCTCCTCTCTCTGGATGTCCTTCTGTTGTCTCCTCTCTCTAGATGACCTTCTGTCTTCTCCACACTCTGGATGCCCTTCTGTTCTCTCTTCTCTCTGAAGGCCATTCTGTCCTCTCCTTTATCTGCATGCCCTTCTATCCTCTTCGCTCTCTGGTTTCCCTTATGTCATTTCCTCTCTCTCATTGCCCTTCTGTTCTCTTTTCACTATAGATGCTCTCCTGTACTCTCATCTCTCTGGATACCCTTCTGTTTTCTCCTCTCTCCGGATGCCCTTTTTTCTTCTTCTGTCTCTGAATGCCCTTCTGATCTCTCCTCTCTTTGGATTCCTTTCAGTTTTCTCCTCTCTGTGGATGCCCTTCTGTTCTCTCATCTCTCTGGCGGCCCTTATTTACTCTCTTCACTCTGGATTCCCTTCTGTCATATCCTCCCTCATGATGGTTTTATGCTTCTCCTGTCTCCGGATGTTCTCTGTCCTATACTCTCTCTGGATGTCCTTCTTTTATCTCCTCTCTCCAGATGTCCTTCTGTCTTCTCCTCTCTCTGGATGCCCCTATATTCTCTCTTCTCTCTGGATTACCTTTTGCCTTCTCATATCTCTGTTTGTCCTTCTGTCCTCTTCTCTCTATGGATGCTCTCCTGTTCTCTCATCTTTCTGAATGCCCTCCTGTTCTCTCCTCTCTCTGGATGCCCTCTGTCTTCTCCCCTCTATGGATGACCCTGTGTTCTCTTCTCTCTCTGGATGATCCTCTGTATCCTCCACTCTCTAGATGCCCTTGTTTTCTATCCTCTTCTGGATGTTTTTCTGTCTTCTCCTCTCTCTGTATGCCATTCTGTCCTCTCCTCTCACTCGATGCCCTTCTGTCTTCTCCTCTTTGTGGATGCCCTTCTGTTCTCTCCTCTATCATGATGACCTTCTTTCTGCTCCTCTCTCTTTATGCACTTCTCTTCTCTCCTCTCTCTGGATGATTTTATTTTCTCTCCAGTCTCAGGATGCCCTTCTGTTCTCCCTTTCTCCAGATGCCCTTCTCTTCTCTCCTCTCTCCAGATATCCTTCTGTCCTCTCATCTCTCTGTATGTCCTTCTCTCTTCTCCTCTCTCTGGATGCACTTCTGTCCTCTCCTCTCTCTGGATGCCCTTCTGTCTTCCACTGTCTCTTGATGCCCTTCTGAACTCTCCTCTCTTCGGATGCTCTTCTGTTATCTCATCTCTCTGGATGCCCTTCTCTCTTCTCCTCTCTCTGGATGCCCTTCTGTTTTTACCTCTCTATGGATGCCCTTCTGTCTTCTCCTCCCTCTACATGCCCTTCTGTTCTCTCAGCTCTCTAGATTCCCTTCATTCCTCTCATCTCTTTGGATGCCACTCAGTTCTCTACTCTCTATTGATACTCTTCTGTTCTCTCATGTATCTAGATTCTCTTCTGTCCTCTCATCCCTCAGGATGCCCTTCTGTACTTCTTCTCTCTCAGATAAATGATTATCTGATCGCTCATTTCTTTGGAAGCCCTTCTTTTTTCTCCTCTCTCTGGAAGATCTTCTGTTCTCTCATATCTCTGGAGGCCCTTGTGTCCTCTCCTCTCTCTGGATGCTCTTCTGTTCTCTCATCTCTCTGGATTCCCTTGTGTTCCATCCTCTCCCTGGATATTCTTCTGTCTTCTCCTTTCTCTGGATGCCCTCTTGTCCTCTACTCTCTCTGGATGCCCTTCTGTCCTCTCCTCTCTCTGGATGCCCTTCTGTCTCCCACTCTCTCTTGATTCCCTTCTGAACTCTCCTCTATCCGGATGCTCCTCTGTTATTTCATCTCTCTGGATGCCCTTCTCTCTTCTCCTCTCTCTGGATGCCCTTTTGTTTTTACCTCTCTATGGATGCTCTTCTGTCTTCTCCTCTCTCTATATGCCCTACTGTTCTCTCAGCTTTCTAGATTCCCTTCATTCCTGTCATCTCTCTGGATGCCACTCTGTTCTCTTCTCTCTATGTATCCTCTTCTGTTCTCTCATCTCTCTAGATTCTCTTCTGTCCTCTCATCCCTCAGGATGCCCTTCTGTTTCCATCTCTCTCTGGATGATCTTCTGATCGCTCATTTCTGTGGATGCCCTTCTGTTTACTCCTCTCTCTGAATGCCCTTGTGTCCTCTCTTCTCTCTGGATTCTCTTCTGTTCTCTCATCTCTCTGGATGCCCTTGTGTCCCCTCCTCTCCCTGGATACTCTTCTGTCTTCTTCTTTCTCTGGATGCCCTCTTGTCCTCTACTCTCTCTGGATGCCATTCTATTCTCTCCTCACTCCAGATGCCCTTCTGTCTTCTCTCTCTGCATGTCCTGTTTTCCCCTCTATATGGGTGCCCTTCTGTGTTCTCCTGTCTGTACATGCTTTTTTGTTCTCTCCTCTCTCTAGATTCACTTCTGTCATCTCATCTCTCTGGAAGCCCTTCTGTTCTCTCCTTTCTCTGGATGCCCTTCTGTCTTTTTGTCTCTTTTGATGAAGGTCTGTTGTCTCCTCTCTCTGGATGACATTCTGTTCTCTCCTGTATCCAGATACCTTCTGTCTTCTCCTCTCTCTGGATGCTATTCTGTCCTTTCCTCTCTCTTGATGCCCTTCTGTCCTCTCCTCTCTCTGGATGCCCTTCTGTCTTGCCCTCTTTCTGGATGCCCTTCTGATTTCTCCACTCTCCAGATGCCCTTCTGTACAATCATCTCTCTGGATGTCCTTCTGTCTTCTTTTTTCTCTGAATGCCCTTCTGTCTTCTCCTTCCTCTACATGCCTTTCTGTCCTCGCATCTCTCTGGATGCTCTTCTGTCTTCTCCTCTATCAGGATGCCCTTCTGTCCTCTTTTCTCTCTGGATGCCCTTCTGTCTTTTCGTCACTATGGATGACCTTCTGTTGTCTCTGCTCTCTCTGGATGACCTTCTGTTTTATCATCTCTCTGGATGCCCTTTTGTTCTATTCTCTATCTAGATTCTATTCTGTACTCTCATCCCACTGGATGGCCTTCTGTTCCCTTCTCTCTATTGATGATCTTCTGTTCGCTCATCTCTGTGGATACCCTTCAGTTCTCTCCTCTCTCTGGAAGATCTTCGGTACTCTCATATCTCTGGATGCCCTTGTGTCCTCTCCTCTCTATGGATGCTCTTCTGTTCTCTCATCTCTCTGGATGCCCTTCTGTCTTCTCCTCTCTCTACATGCCTTTCTGTTCTCTCCTCTTCTGGATGACCTATTGTTCTCTCCTCTCTCTGGATGCCCTTCTTTAATCTCATGTCTCTGGATGCCCTTCTGTTTCTCCTCTCTCTGGATGCCCTTCTGTTCTCTCCTTTATCCAGATGCCTTTCTGTCCTCTCCTCCCTCTGGATGCCCTTCTGTCTTCTCCGCTCTTTGTATGCCCTTCTTTTCTCTTCTCTCTGGATTCCCTTCTGTAATCTCCTTTCTCTAAATGCCTTCTGAATTCTCCTCTCTCTGGAAGCCCTTCTGTCTTCTCCCCTATTTGGATCCCCTTCTTTCCTCTCCTCTCTCTGGATTCCCTTCTGTTCTCTCCTCTCTTGGATGCCCTTCTGTCCTCTTTTCTCTCTGGATTCCCTTCTGTCCTCTTAACTGTCTGGATGCCCTTCTGTCCTCTCCTCTCTCTGGATGCCCTTCTGTCCTCTCCGCTCTAAGACGCCCTTCTGTCCTCTTCTCTCTCTGGATTCCCTTCTGTCCTCTTAACTGTCTGGTTGCCTTCCTGTTCTCTTCTCTCTATGGAGGCTCTCCTGACCTCTAATCACTCTGGATGCCCTTCTGTTCTCTCCTCTATCTGGATGACCTTCTGTCTTCTCCACTCTGGATGCCTTTCTGTCGTACCAGCTCTTTAAATGCACTTCTGTCTTCTCCTCTCTCTGAATGCCCTTTTGTCTTCTCCTCTATCTGGATGCCCTTCTGTCCTCTCTTCTCTCTGGATGCCCTTCTGTCTTCTCTCCTTTCTCTGGATGCCCTTCTGTCTTCTCTCCTTTCTCTGGATGTTCTTCTGTCTTTTTTCTCTTTTGATGACCATCTGTTCTCTCCTCTCTCTGGATTACCTTCTGTTCTCTTTTCTATCCAGATGCCTTCTGTCTTCTCCTCTCTCTGGATGCCCTTCTGTCCTCTCCTCTCTCTAGATGCCCTCTGTCTACTCCTATTTCTGGATGCCCTCTTTCTTATCCTCTCTCCCTATGCACTTCTGCTCTCTCAATTCTCTCAATGCCCTTCAATATTCCCCTCAATTTGGAAGCCCGACAATTTTCTCCTCAATCTGGATATCCTTCTGTCTTCTCCTCTCTATAGGTGCCCTTCTTTTCTCTCCGTTAACTGGATGCCATTCTGTCCTCTCCTCTCTCTGAATGCCCTTCTGTCTTCTCCTCTCTCCAGATGCCCTTCGGTCCTCATCTCTCTCTGGATGTCCTTCAGTCTTCTTCTCTCTCTGGATGGGCTTCTGTTCTCTCCTTTTTCTGAATTCTCTCCTATACTCTCATCTCTCTGGATGCCCTAATGCTCTCTCCTCTCTGAATGTCCTTCGGTCTTCTCTCTTTAGATTCACTTCTGTGCTCTCCTCTCTCTGGATGCCCTTCTGTCCTCTCCTCTCTCTGGATGCCCTTCTCTCCTCTCCTCTCTATGGATGTCCTTCTTTCCTCTCCTCTCTCTGGATGCCCTTCTGTCTTCTCCTCTCTCGGGATGCCCTTCTGTTCTCCTCTCCATATGTCTTTCTGTCCTATCCTCTCTCTGGATGCCCTTCTCTCCTCTCTTCTCTCTGGATGCCATTCTGTTCTCTCCTCTTTCTGGATGCCCTTCTGTCCTCTCCTCCCTCTGGATGCCCTTCTGTCTTCTCCTCTCTCGGGATGCACTTCTGTTCTCCTCTCCAGATGCCTTTCTGTCCTATCCTCTCTCTGGATGCACTTCTGTATTCTCATCCCACTGGATGCCCTTCTGTTCTCTCCTCTATCTGGATGCCCTTCTGTCTTCTCCTCTGTCTGGATGTCCTTCTGTTGTCTCCTTTCTCTGGATGTTCTTCTGTCCCCTCCTCTCCCTGGATGCCCTTCTGTTCTCTCCATGTTCTGGATGCCCTTCATGTCTCTCCTCTCTCTGAATGCCCTTCTGTCTTCTCCTCTCTCTGGATGTCCTTCTGTTGTCTTCATTTTCTGGATGTTCTTCTGTCCTCTCCTCTCTCTGGATGTCCTTGTTCTCTCCTCTTTCTGGATGCCCTTCATGTCTCTCCTCTCTCTGTAAGCCCTTGTTAACTGTCTTCTCTCTGTATGCCCTTCTGTCCTCTCCTCTCTCTGGATGCCCTACTGTCCTCTCCTCTCTCTGGATTTCCTTATGTTCTCTCATATCTCTGGTTGCCCTTCTGTTCTCTTCTGTCTAGATTCTCTTCTGTCCTCTAATCTCTCTGGATGCCCTTCTGCCTCTCCTCTCTCCAGATACCCTTCTGTTCTCTCCTCTCTCTGGATGCCCTTCTGTCCTCTTCCTCACTTTGGATGCCCTTATGTTGTCTCCTATCTCTCAATGCTCTTCTGTTCTTCCCAATTTGTGGATGCCCTATGTCTTCTCCTCTCTCTACATGCTTTTCTGTTCTTTCCTCACTCTGGATACACTTTTGTTCTCTCCTCTCTTTTTATGCCCTTCTGTTCTCTCCTCTGTCTGGATTCCCTTCTGTCCTCTCATCTCTCAGGATGTCCTTCTGTCTTCTAATCTCTCTGGATGACCTTCTGATCTCTCCTCTCCCCGGATGCTCTTCTGTCTTCTTTTCACTTTGGATAACCTTCTGTCTTCTCCTCTCTCTGGATTCCCTACTGTTCTCTCCTCTCTCTGAATTCCCTTTTTGTCTTCTCCTATTTCTGTAAGCACTGCTCTTCTCACCTCTCTCAAGATGTCCTTGTGTCCTCTATTCTCTAAGGATATCTTTCTGTTCTCTTTTCTCTCTGGATTCCCTTTTGTGCTCTCCTCTCTCTGGATGCCCTTCTGTCCTCTCCTCTCTCTAGTTGCCCTTCTGTCTTCTCCTCTCTCCCTATGCCCTTCTGTTCTCTCAATTCTCTCGATGCCCTTCAGTCTTCTCCTCTCTCTGGATGCCCGACAATTTTCTAAATACTCTGGATATCCTTCTGTCTTCTCGTCTCTCTAGATGCCCTTCTGTTATCTCCTCTCACTGGATGCCATTCTGTCCTCTACTCGCTCTGGATGCCCTTCTCTCTCTCCTCTCTCCGCATGCCCTTTGGTCCTCTTCTCTCTCTGGATGTCCTTCAGTCTTCTGCTCTCTCTGGATGGGCTTCTGTTCTCTCCTCTTTCTAGATTCTCTCCTGTTCTCTCATCTCTCTGGATGCCCTTCTGTTCTTTCTTCTTTTGGGTTGTCCTTCTGTCCTCTCCTCTCTCTGAATACCTTTCTGCCTTCTCCTTTCTTTGGATGCCCTTCTGTTCTCTCCTCTCTCTGGATGCCCTTTTTCCGCTCCTCTCTCTGGATACACTTCTGTTCTCTCCTCTCTTTGTATGCCCTTCTGTTCTCTCCTTTATCTGGATACCCTTTCGTCCTCTTCTCTCTCTTGATGCCATTTATTCCTCTCTTCTCTCGGCATGCCATTCTGTCTTCCCCTCTCTCTGAATGTCCTTCTGTTCTCTTCTCTCTCTGGATGATCTTCTGTTCTCTCGTCTCTCTGGATGCCCTTGTATCCTATCTTCTCTCAGGATGCCCTTCTGTCTTCTCTTCTCTATGGATGCTCTTCTGCCCTCTCCTCTATTTTGATGTCCTTCTGTTTTCTCATCTCATCCGATGCTCTTCTATTCTCTCCTTTCTCTGGATGCCCTTCTGTATTCTCCTCTCTCTGGATGACCTTGTTTACTCTCCTCTCTCTGGATGCCCTTCTGTCTTCTCTATCTGGATGCCCTTCTGTTCTCTCCTCTCTCCAGATGCCCTTCTGTCCTTTCCTCTCTCTGGATGCCCTACTGTCCTCTTCTCTCTCTAGATTTCCATCTGTCCTCTCATATCTCTGGTTTCCCTTCTGTCTCTTCTCTCTCTAGATTCTCTACTGTCTTCTTATCTCTCTGGATGCCCTTCTGTCTTCTTCTCTCTCTGGAAGCCCTTCTGTCCTCTCCTCTCTCCAGATGCCCTTTGGTTCTCTCCTCTCTCTGGATGTTCTTCTGTCCTCTCCTCTCTGTGGATGCCCTTATGTTGTCTCCTCTCTCTAGATGCTCTTCTGTTTTTCCCAATCTGTGGATGCCCTTCTGTCCTCTCCTCTCTTTACATGCCTTTCTGTTCTCTCCTCTCTCTGGATGCACTTGTGTCCTCTCCTCTCTTTTTATGCCCTTCTGTTCTCTCCTCCGACTGGATTCCCTTCTGTCCTCTCATCTCTCTGGATGTCCTTCTGTCTTCTCCTCTCTCTGGATGACATTCTGATCTCTCCTCTCGCTGGATGCTCTTCTGTCTTCTCTTCACTCAGGATGCCCTTCTCTCTTCTCCTCTCTCTGGATGCACTTCTGTTTTCACCTCTCTATGGATGCCCTTCTGTCTTCGCTTCTCTCTGGATGCCCTTCTGTTCTCTCTTCTCATTGGATGCCCATCTGTCTTCTCCTTTCTCTGGATGCCCTTCTTTCTTCTCTGCTTGCTGGATACCATTCTTTTCTCTACTCTCTCTGGATGCCCTTCTGTCTTCTCTGCGCTCTGGATGTCCGTCTGTTCTCTCCTCTCTGTGCATGCCCTTCTGACCTCTCCTCTACATGGATGCCCTTCAGTTCTCTCCTCTCTCTGGATGCTTTGCTGTCCTCACCTCTCTCTGGATGCCCTACTGTTCTCTCCTCTCTTTGAATTCCCTTTTTGTCTTCTCTTCTCTCTGGATGTGCTACTCTTGCTCCTCTCTCAAGATGCCCTTGTGTCCTCTATTCTCTCTGGATATCCTTCTGTACTCTCGTCTCTCTGGATTCCCATTTGTGCTCTCCTCTCTCTGGATGCCCTTCTGTCCTCTCCACTCTCTGGATGTCCTTCTGTCTTTTCCTCTCTCCCTATACCCTTCTGTTTTCTCAATTCTCTAGATGCCCTTCAGTCTTCTACTCTTTATGGGTGCCTGACAATTTTCTTTTTACTCTGGATATCCATTCTGTCCTCTCCTCTCTCTGGATGCCCTTCTGTCTTCTCTCTCCTGATGCCCTTCGGTCCTCTTCTCTCTCTGAATGTCCTTCTGACTTCTGCTCTCTCTGGTTGGGCTTCTGTTCTCAACATTTTCTGGATTCTCTCATGTACTCTCATCTCTCTGGATGCCCTTCTGTTCTCTCTTCTTTTGGGATGTCCTTCTGTTCTCTCCTATCTTTGGATGCCCTTTTTTCCTCTCCTCTCACTGGATACCCTTCTGTTCTCTCCTCTCTCTGTATGCCCTTATGTTCTCTCCTCTATCTGGATGCCCTTGTGTCCTCTTCTGTCTCTGAATGCCATTTCTGTGCTCTCCTCTCTCTGGATGCCCTTATGTCTTCTCCTCTCTCTGGATGCCCTTCTGTTCTCTTCTCTCTCTGCATGATCTTCTGTTCTCTCATCTCTCTTGATGCCCTTGTGTCCTCTACTCTCTCTGGATGCCCTTCTGTCTTCTCCTTTCTCTGGATGCCCTTCTGTCCTCTCTTCTCTTTTGATGCCCTTCTGTTTTCTCCTCTCATCCAATGCTTTTCTATCTCCCTTCTCTCTGGGGACCCTTCTGTATTCTCCTCTCTCTGGATGCCCTTTATACTCTCCTCTCTCTGGATGCCCTTCTGTCTTCTCCTCTCTCTGGATGCCCTTCTGTTCTTTCCTCTCTCTGGATGCCCTTCTGTACTCTCCTCTCTCTGGATGCCCTACTGTCCTCTCCTCTCTCTGGATTTCCTTCTGTCCTCTCATATCTCTGGTTTCCTTCTGTTTTCTCCTCTCTCTAGATTCTCTTCTGTCCTCTAATCTCTCTGGATGCCCTTCTGTCTTCTTCTCTCTCCAGATGCCCTTCTGTTCTCTCCTCTCCCTGGATGCCCTTCTGTCCTCTCCTCTCTTTGGATGCCCTTATGTTGTCTCCTCTCTCTCGATGCTCTTCTGCTCTTCCCAATATGTGGATGCCAGTCTGTCCTCTCTTCTCTCTGGATGCCCTTCTGTTCTCTCATCTTTCTGTATGCCCTTATGTTCTCTCTTCTCTGTATACCCTTCTTTACTCTCCTCTCTCTGGATGCCCTTCTGTGCTCACCTCTCTCTGGATGTCCTTCTGTCTTCTCCTCCCTCTATATGCCCTTCTATTTTCTCCTCTCTGTATATTCCTTTCTATCCTTTCATCTATCTGGATGCCCTTCTATTATATTCTCTCTATGGATGCTTCTCTGTTCTCTTATCTCTCTGTATGCACTTTTGTATTCTCCTCCCCCTGGATGCCCTTCTATCTTCTCCTTTCTCTGGATGCCTTTCTGAGCTCACCTCTCTCTGGATGCCCTTCTGTACTCTCCATGATCTGGATGCCCTTCTCTCCTTCTCTCCGCTCCTCTCTCTGGATTTTTTTCTGTCATCTCATATCTCTGGTTGCCCTTCTGTTCTCTTTTCTCCCTAGATTATCTTCTGTTCTCTCATCTCTATGGATGCCCTTCTGTTCTCTCCTATTTATGGATGCTCTTCTATTCTCTCCTCTCTTTGGATTCCCTTCTGTCTTCTCCTTTCTGGATGTCCTAATGCTCTCTCTTCTCTATGAATGCCCTTCTGTCTCCTCCCCTCTCTGGATTCACTTCTGTTCTCTCCTCTCTCTGGATGCCTTTCTGTCCTCTCCTCTCTCTGGATACCCTTCTGTCCTCTCCGCTTTCTTGATGCCTTTCTGTTCTGTACTCTCACTGGATGTCCTTCTGTCTTCTCTTTTCTCTGGAAGCCATTCATCTTCTCTGCTCTCAGGATACCGTTCTATTCTCTACTCTCTCCGTATGCCCTTCTGTCTTCTCTGCTCTCTGGATGCCCGTCTGTTCTCTCTTCTCTGTGAATGCCCTTCTGACCTCTCCTCTCCATCGATGCCCTTCTGTTCTCTCCTCTTTCGGGATGCCCTTCTTTCCTCTCCTCTCTCTGGATGGATTTCTGTTCTCTCCTCTCTCTGGATCTCTTCTGTACTCTCCTCTCCATGGATGCCCTTCTGTCCTCTCCTCTCTCTGGATGCCTTTCCGTTCTCTCCTCTCTTTGGGTGCCCATCTCTATGCTCCTCACTCTGGATGCCCTAATGCTCTTTCCTCCCTCTGGATTCCCTTTTTGTCTTCTCCTCTCTCTGGATGTGCTTCTCATCTCTCCTCTCTCAAGATGCCCTTGTGCCCTCTATTCTCTCTGGATATCCTTCTGTTCTCTCGTCTCTTGATTCCCTTTTGAGCTCTCCTCTATTTGCATGCCCTTCTGTCCTATCCTCTTTCTGGATGCCCTTCTGTCTTCTTTTCTTTCCCTATGCCCTTCTGTTCTCTCGATTCTCTCGATGCCCTTTTGTCTTCTCCTCTCTCTATATGCCTGACAATTTTCTCCTCACTCTGGATATCCTTCTGTCTTCTCCTTTCTCTAGATGCCCTTCTGTTCTCTCCTCTCACTGGATGGAATTCTGTCCTCTCCTCTCTCTGGATACTCTTCTGTCTTCTCCTCTCTCTAGATGCCCTTCTGTTTTCTCTTCTCACTGGATGGAATTCTGTCCTCTCCTCTCTCTGGATACTCTTCTGTCTTCTCCTCTCTCTGGATGCCCTTCAGTCCTCTTCTCTTTCTGGCGGTTTTTCAGTCTTCTGCTCTCTCTGGATGGGCTTCTGTTCTCACCATTTTCTGGACTCTCATGTACTCTCATCTTTCTGGATGCCCTTCTGTCTTCTCCTTCCTTTGGATGCCCCTCTTTTCTCTCCTCTCTTTGGATTTCCTTCTGTCTTCTCCTCTCTCTGGATGCCCTAATGCTCTCTCCTCTCTCTGAATGCACTCTGTCTTCTCATCTCTCTGGATTCACTTCTGTGCTCTCCTCTCTCTGGATGCCCTTCTGTCTCTCTCTGAATGCCTTTCTGTTCTCTCTTCTCTCCGGATGCCCTTCTGTTCTCTCCTCTCTCTGATGTGCTTCTGTTCTCCCTTCTCTGTGGATGCCCTTCTGTTCTCTCCTCCCTCTTGATGCCCTTCTGTTCTCTCCTCTTTCTGGATGCCCTTCTGTTCTCTTCTCTCTCTGTATGCTTTTCTATACTCTACTCTCTCTGGATTATCTTCTGTCTTCTCCTCTCTCTGGATGCCCTTTTGTTCTCCACTCCGGATGCCTTTCTGTCCTATCCTTTCTCTGGATGCCCTTCTGTATTCTCATCCCTCTGGATGCCCTTCTGGTCTCTCCTCTATCTGTATGCCCTTCTGTCTTCTCCTCTCTCTGGATGTCCTTCTGTTGTATCCTTTCTCTGGATGCCCTTTTGTCCTCTCCTCTCTCTGGATGCCCTTGTGTCTTCTCTATGGATGCCCTTCTGTCCTCTCCTCTCCTTTGATGCCCTTCTGTTTTCTCCTCTCATCCGATGCTCATCTATTCTCTCCTCTCTGTGGATGCCCTTCTGTCTTCTCCTGTCTCTGGATGCCCTAATGCTCTCTCCTCTCTCTGAATGCCCTTCTATCCTCTCCTCTCTATGCCTTTCTGTTCTTTCCTCTCACTGGATGCCCTTCTGTCTTTTGCTTTGTCTGGATACCCTTCTGTCTTCTTTGCTCTCTGGATATGGTTCTATTCTCTACACTCTCTGGATGCCCTTATGTCTTCTCTGCTCTCTGAATGCCCATCTGTTCTCTCCTATCTGTGGATGCCCTTCTGACCTCTCCTCTCCATGGATGGCCTTCAGTCCTCTCCTCTCTCTGGATGGCTTTCTGTTCTCTGCTCTCTCTGGATCCCTTCTGTACTATCCTCTCTCTGGATGCCCTTCTGTCCTATAATCTCTCTGGATACCCTTCTGTCATTTCCTCTCTCTGGATGCCCTTATGTCCTCTCCTCACTCTGCATCCAGAGTGATGGCCTACTGTTCTCTCCTCTCTATGGATTCCCTTTTTGTCTTCTCCTATCTCTGGATGCACTTCTTGTCTCTCCTCTCTCAAGATTCCCTTGTGTCCTCTATCCTCTGGATATCCTTCTGTTCTCTCGTCTCACTGGATTCCTTTTATGTGCTCTCATCTCTCTTGATGCCCTTCTGTCCTCTCCTCTCTCTAGATGCCCTTCTGTCTTCTCCTCTTTCCCTTTGCCCTTTATGTTCTCTCGATTCTCTCGATGATCTTCAGTCTTCTCCTCTCTCAGGATGCCCGACAATTTCTCCTCACTCTGAATATCCTTCTGTGTTCTCCTCTCTCTTGATGCCCTTCTGTTCTCTCCTTTCATTGGATGCCCTTCTATCTTCTCCTCTCTCTAGATGCCCTTCTTCTCCTCTTTCTGGATGCCCTACTGTCCTCTTCTCTCTCTGGATTTCCTTCTGTCCTCTCATATCTCTGGTTTCCCTTCTGTTCTCTTCTCTCTCTAGATTCTCTTCTGTCCTCTAATACCTCTCGGGAAGCCCTTCTATCCTCTCCTCTCTCCAGATGCCCTTCTGCTCTCTCCTCTCTCTGGATGCCCTTCTGTCCTCTCCTCTCATTGGATGCCCTTATGTTGTCTCTTCTCTCTCTCTGCACTTCTGTTCTTCCCAATCTGTGGATTCTCTGCTGTCCTCCCCCCTCTCAGTATGCCCGTCTTTATTCTTCTCTCTCTGGATGCCCTTCTGTTCGCTCTGGATGCTCTTCTGTCTTCTCCTCTCTCTACATGCCCTTCTATATTCTCCTCTCTCTATATTCCTTTATGTCCTCTCATTTCCCTAAATGCCCATCTATTATATTCGCTCTGTGGATGCTTTTCTGTTCTCTTATCTCTCTGGATGCCCTTTTGTCCTCTAGTCTTATTGGATGCCCTTCTGTCTTCTCTTCCTTCTGGATACCCTTCTGTAGTCTCCTCTATATGGAAGATCTTCTGTTCTCTCATCTCTCTGGAAGTTCTTGTGTCCTTTTCTCTCGCTGGAAGCCCTTCTGTCTTCTCCTCTCTCTGGATGTCCTTCTATTCTCTCTTCTCTCGGGATGTCCTTCTGTTCTCTATTCTCTCTTGATTCCCTTTTGTGCTCTACTCTTTCTGGATGCCCTTCTGTCCTCTCCTGTCATTGGATGCCCTTCTGTCTGCTCCTATCTCCCTATGCCCTTCTGTTCTCTCCTCTCAAGGATGCCATTGTGTTCTCTGCTCTCTCTAGATGCCCTTCTGTCTTCTCCTCTCTCCGGATACCCATCGGTCCTCTTCTCTCTCTGGATGACCTTCAGACTTCTGATCTCACTGGATGGCCTTCTTTTCTCTCCTTATTATGGATTCTCTTCTGTTCTCTCATTTTCCTCGATGCCCTTCTGTTCTCTCCTCTCTCTGGATACCTTTCTGTCTTCTCCTCTCTCTGGATGCCCTTCTGCTCTCTCCTCTCTGAATGCCGTTCTGTTCTCTCCTCTATCTTGATGCTCTTCTGTTCTCTTCCTTTTTATGGATGCCCTTCTATTATGTCCTCTAACCATATGCCATTCTGCTTTTTCCTCACTCCGGATGGCTTTCTGTTCTCTCCTCTCTCAGGATGCTCTTCTGTCTTCTCCTATCATGGGTTGCAATTCAATTCTCTGCTCAACCTGGATACCCTTCTGTCTTATTCACTTTCTGGATGCCCTTCTATTCTCTACTCTTTCTGGATTCTCTCCTGTTCTCTCATCTCCCTGTATGCCCTTCTGTTCTCTCTTCTTTCGTGAGGTCTTTCTGTCCTCTCCTCTCTCTGGATGCCCTTCTGTCTTCTCCTTTCTCAGGATGCCATTTTGTACTCTCCTCTCTCGGGATACCCTTTTTTTCCTTTCCTCTCTCGGGAAATCCTACTGTTCTCTACTCTCTTTTATGCTCTTCTGTTCTCATCTCTTTCTGGATACCCTTGTGTCCTCTTGTCTCTCTGGATGCCCTTCTGTCTTCTCCACTATCTGGATGCCCTTTTATTCTCTCCTCTCTCCAGATGCCCTTCTGTCCTCTCCTCTCTGGATGCCCTTCTGTCTTCTCCTCTCTCCAAATGCACTTCTGCCCTCTCCTCTCTCTGGATTCCCTTCTGTCTTCTCCTCTCTCTGGTTGCCCTTCTGTTCTCTCTGCTTTCTGGATGTTCTTCTGTTTTCTCCTCTCTCTGGATGCCCTTCTGTCTTCTCTTATCTATGGATGCCCTTCTGCTCTCTCCTCTCTCTGGAATCCCTTCTGTCTTCTCCTCTCTCCGGATGCCCTTCTGTTCACTCCTCTCTCTGGATTACTTTCTGTCTTCTCCTCTCTCTGGATGCCCTTCTGTTCTCTCCTCTTCTGGATGCCCTTCTGTTCACTCCCCTCTCTGGATGCCCTTCTGTCTTCTCCACTCTCTGGATAGCTTTCTGTTTGCTCCTCCCTCTGGATGCCCTTCTTCCTCTGCTCTCTCTGAATGCCCTTCTCTCTGCTTCTTTCTCTGGATGTCCTTCTGTTCTTTCCTCTCTCTGGATTCCCTTTTTGTCTTCTCCTCTCTCTTGATGCCCTTCTGTTCTCTCTTCTTCTGGATGCTCTTCTGTCCTATCCTCTCTCTGGATGACCTTCTGTCCTCTCCTATCTCTGGATGCCCACCTGTACTCTTCTCACTCTGGATGCCCTACTGTTCTCTCCTCTCTCTGGATTTTCTTTTTGTCTTCTTTTTTCGCTGGAAGCACTTCTCATCTCTCCTCTCTCATGATGCCCTTTTGTCCTCTATTCTCTCTGGATATCCTTCTGTTCTCTAGTCGCTCTGGATTCCCCTTATGTGCTCTCCTGTCTCTTGATGCCCTTCTGTCCTATCCTCTCTTTGGACGCTCTTCTGTCTTCTCCTCTTTCCCTATGTCCTTCTCTTCTCTCGATTCTCTCGATGCCCTTCAGTATTCTCCTCTCTCTGGATGTCCAACAATTTTCTCCTCATTCTGGATAGCCTTCTGTCTTCTCTTCTCTCTAGATTCCCTTCTATTCTCTCCTCTCACTGGATGACATTCTATCCTCTCCTCTCTCTGGATGTCCTTCTGTTCTCTTCTCTCTCTGGATTCCCTTCTGTCTTCTCCTCTCTCTTGATGCCTTTTTGTTCTATCCTCTTTCTGGATGCTCTTCTGTTCTCTCCTCTTTCTGGATGACCTTGTGTCCTCTCCTCTCTCTGGATGCCCTTCTGCTCTCTCCTCTCTCTGGAGGCCCTTCTGTTCTCTCCTCTCTTTGGATTCCCTTCTGTCTTCTCCTCTCTCTGGATGACCTTCTCTTCTCTCCCTGGATTCACTTCTGTCCTCTCCTTTCTCAGGATACCTATCTATCCTCTTGTCCATATAGGTTCCTTCTCTCTTCTCCTCTTTCTGGATGCCCTTCTGTTCTCTCCTCTCTCTGGAAGCCCTTCTGTCTTCTCTGCTCTCTGGATGCCATTCTGTTCTCTCCTCCCTCTAGGTGCCCTTCTGTTCTCTCCTCTGTCTGTATGGCCTTCTTTACTCTTTTCTCTGGATGCCCTTCTGCCCTCTCCTTTCTCTGGATGCCCTTCTTTTCTCTCTTCTCTCTTGAAGGCCATTCTGTCCTCTCCTCTCTAGGGATGCCCTTGTCTTCTCCTATCTCCCAATGAACTTTTGTCTTCCTCTCTTTCTGGATACCCTTCTGTTCTCTGCTCTTTCTTCATGCCCTTCTATCCTTTATTTTCTCTGGTTGCCCTTATGTTCTCTACTGTCTCTGGATGTTCTTCTGTCTTCTCTGCTCTCTGGATACTGTTCTATTCTCTACTCTCCCTGGATGCCCATCTGTTTTTTCTGCTCGCTGAATGCCCTTCTGTTATCCTTTCTCTGTGGATATGTTTCTGTCTTCTCCTCTCTCTGGATGCCTTCTGTTCTCTCCTCTCTCTGGATGCACTTCTGACCTCTTCTCTCCATGGATGCCTTTCTGTCTTCTCCTCTCTCTTGATGGCTTTGTGTTCTCTCCTCTCACTGGATCTATTATGTCCTCAGCTCACTCTGGATGCCCTCCTTCACTCTCCTCTCTCTGGATTCCGTTTGTCTTCTCCTCTCGCTGGATGCCCTTCTCTTCTCTCCTCTCTCTAGATGGCCTTCTGTCCTCTATTCTCTCTGGATTCCCCTCTGTTCTCTCGTCTCTCTGGATGCTTTTCTATGCTCTCTCTGGATGCTTTTCTATGCTCTCTCTGGATGCCCTTCTGTCTTCTCCTCTCTCCCTATGCCCTTCTGTTCTCTCATCTCTCCCAATTCCCTGCTGTATTCTCCTCTCTCTGGATGCCCTACAATTTTTTCCTCACTCTGGATATACTTCTGTCTTATCTTCTCTCTGGAAGCCCTTCTGTTCTCTCCTCTCACTGGATGCCCTTCAGTCCTCTTCTTTCTCTGGATGCCCTCCTGTTCTCTCCTCTCTCTGGATGCCTTTCTGTCCTCTCCTCTCTCCGGATGCCCTTCTGTCTTCTCCTCTCTCCGGATGTCCTTCTATCTTCTCCTCTCTCTGGATGCCCTTCTGTTCTCTCCTCTGTCTGGATGCCCTTCTGTCTTCTCCTCTCTCTGAATGCCCTTCTATCCTCTCCTCTCTCTGGATGCCATTCTGTCTTCTCCTCTCACTGGATGCCCCTTGATCTCTCCTCTCTCGGGATGCCCTTCTTCCCTCTCCTCTCTCTCTGGATGCCCTTCTGTTTTCTCCTCCCTCTGGATGCCCTTCTGTCCTCTCCTCTCTCTGGATGCTCTTCTGTCTTCTCTCTCACTATGCCCTTCTGTTCTCTCGTCTCTCTAGCTTCCCTTCTGTCTTCTCATCTGTCTGGATGCCCTTCTGCTCTGTCCTCTCTCTGGATGCCCTTCTGTCATCTCCTCTCTCTGGATACCCTACTGTCTTCTCATCTCTCTGGATGTCCTTCTGCTCTCTCCTCTCTCTGGATGCCCTTATGTTCTCTCCTCTTTCTGGATGTTCTTCTGTCTTCTCCGCTCTCTGGATACTCTTCTATTCTCTACTCTCCCTGGATGCCCATCTGTTTTCTCTGCTCTCTGAGTGCCCTTCAGTTCTCCTCTCTCTGTGGATATGTTTCTGTCTTCTCCTCTCTCTGGATGCCCTTCTGTTCTCTTCTCTCACTGGATGCCCTTCTGACCTATCCTATCCATGGATCCCTTTCTATCTTCTCCTCTCACTTGATGGCTTTCTGTTCTTTCCTCTCACTAGATCCATTCTGTCCTCTCCTTTCTCTGGATGCCCTTCTTCACTCTCCTCTCTCTGGATGCTCTTCTGACCTCTCCTCTCCATGGATGCTTTTCTGTCTTCTACTGTCTTGATGGCTTTCTGTTCTCTCCTCTCTTTGGATCTATTCTAGCCTCTCCTCTCTCCGGATGTCCTTATTCACTCTCCTCTCTCTAGATGCCCTTCTGTCCTCTCTTCTCCCTGGATCCTCTTTTGTCCTCTTTTCTCTCTGGATGCCCTTCTGTTCTCTCCTCTCTCTGGATTCCCTGTTTGTCTTCTCCTCTCGCTGGATGCCCTTCTCTTTTATCCTCTCATTAGATGCCCTTCTGTCCTCTATTCTCTCTGGATGCTTCTCTGTCCTCTAGTCTCTCTGCATGCCCTTTTGTGCTCTCCTCTCTCTGGATGCCCTTTTTCCTCTCATCTCTCTGTATGCCCTTCTGTCTTCTCCTCTCTCCCTATGCCTTTCTGTTTTCTCGTCTCTAATGATGCCCTTCTGGCTCCTCTTCTCTCTGGATGCCCGACAATTTTCTCCTCACTCTGGATATCCTTCTGTCTTCTCTTCTTTCTAGATGCCCTTCAGTTTTCTCCTCTCACTGGATGCCATTCTGTCCTCTCTTCTCTCTGGATGCCCTTCTGTATTCTCTCTCTGGATGCCCTTCAGTCTTCTTCTCTCTCTGGATGTCCTTCAGTATTCTGCTCTCTCTGGATAAGCTTCTGTTCTCTTCTCTTTCTGGATTATCTAATATTCTATCATCTCTCTGAATGTGCTTCTGTTCTCTCTTCTCTCAGGATGTCCTTATGTCCTCTCCTCTATATGAATGCCCTTCTGTCTTCTTATTTCTATGGATGCCCTTCTGTTCTATCCTCTCTCTGGATGCCCTTTTGTCCTCTCCTCTCCATAGATACCTTTCTGTTCTCTCCTATCTCTTGATGCCCTTCTGTTATCTCCTCTCTCTGGATGCCCTTGTGTCCTATTCTCTCTCTCTGGATGCCCTACTGTCATCTACTCTCTCTGGATGGCCTTCTATTCTCTACTCTCTCTGGATCCCTATTTTTCTCCTCTTGTATCTCGATGCCCTTCTGTCATCTCCTCTCTCTGGATGCCCTTCTGTCTTCTCCTCTCTCCCTATGCCCTTCTCTTCTCTCATCTCTCCGGCTTCCCTTCTGTCTTCTCCTCTCTGGATGCCCTTCTGCTCTCTCATCTCTCTGGATGCCCTTCTGTCTTCTCCTCTCTCTAGATGCCCTTCTGTTTTCTCCTCTCTTCGAATGCCCTTCAGTCCTCTTCTTTCTCTGGATGTCCTTCAGTCTTCTGTTCTCTGGATGGGCTTCTGTTCGCTCCTCTTTCTGGGTTCTCTCCTGTTCTCTCATCTCTCTGGATGTGCTTCTGTTCTGTCTTCTCTCTGGATGCCCTTCTGTCTTCTCTGCTCTCTGGATGCCATTATGTTCTCTCCTCTCTGTGTATGCATTTTTCTCTTCTCCTCTCTCTGGATGCCCTTCTGTTCTCTCCTCTTTCTAGATGCCCTTCTGTCTTCTCTTCTCTCTGTATGGCTTTCTGTTTTCTACTCTTTATGGATCCCTTCTGTCATCTTCTCTAACTGGATGTCCTTCTTCACTCTCCTCTCTCTGGATGCCCTTCTGTCCTCTAATCTCTCTAGATGCCCTTCTCTTCTCTCCTCTCTCTAGTTGCCTTTCTGTCCTCAATTCTCTCTGGATGCTTTTCTGTTCTCTAGTCTCTCTGGATGCCCTTCTTTGCTCTCCTCCCTCTGGATGCCCTTCTGTCCTCTCCTCTCTCTGGATGCCCTTCTGTCTTCTCCTCTCTCCCTATGCCCTTCTGTCTTCTCCTCTTTCCCTATGCCCTTCTGTCTTCTCCTCTCTCTTGATGCCCGACAATTTTCTCCTCACTCTGGATACCCTTCTGTCTTCTCCTATCAACAGATGCCCTTCTGTTCTGACGTTACACTGGATGCCATTCTGTCTTCTCCTCTCTCTGGATGCCCTTCTGTCTTATCCTCTCTCTGGATGCCTTTCAGTCCTCTTCTCTCTCTAGATGTCCGTCAGTCATTTGCTCTCTCCGGGTGGCCTTCTATTCTCTCCTCTTTCTGGATTCTCTCCTGTTCTCTCATCTCTCTGGATGTCCTTTTGTATTTTCTTCTCTCGGGATGTCCTTCTGTCCTCTCCTCTCTCTGGATGCACTTCTGTCTTCTCCTTTCTCTGGTTGCCCTTCTCTTCTATTTTCTCTCTTGATGCCCTTCTGTTCTCTCCTCTCTCTGAATGCCCTTCTTTTCTCTCTTCTCTCTTGAAGGCCATTCTGTCCTCTTCTCTCTCTGGAGAGCACTTCTGTCTTACCCTATCTCCCGAGGCCTTTCTTTCTTATCCTCTTTCTGGAAAACCTTCTGTTCTCTGCTCTTGCTACATGCCCTTCTGTCCATATTCTCTCTGGATGCCCTTATGTTCTCTCCTCTCTCTTGATGTTCTTCTGTCTTCTCCGCTCTCTGGATACCTTTCTATTCTCTACTCTCCCAGGATGCCCTTCTGTCTTCTCTGCTCTCTGTATGCCCTTAAGTTCTCCCCTCTCTGTGGATGTGTTTTTGTCTTTTCCTATCTCTGGATGGCTTTCTGTTCTCTCCTCTCTTTGGATGCACTTCTGACCTCTCCTCCCCATGGATGCCCTTCTTCACTCTCCTCTCTCTGAATGCCCTTCTGTCCACTCCTCTCTCTGGATGCCCTTCTGTTCTCTCCTCTCTCTAGATGCCCTTCTGTTCTCTCCTCTCTCTGGATTCCCTTTTTGCCTTTTCCTCTCACTGGATGACCTTCTCTTCTCTTCTTCTCTAGATGCCCTTCTGTTCTCTATTCTCTCTGGATGCCTCTCTGTTCTCTCGTCTCACTGGATGCCCTTCTGTGCTCTCCTCTCTCTGGATGCCATTCTCTCCTTTCCTCTCTCTGGATGCCCTTCTGTCTTCTCTTCTCTCCCTATGCCATTCTGTTTTCTCTTCTCTCCAAATGCCCTTCAGTCCTCTTCTCTCTCTAGATGTCCTTCAGTCTTCTGCTCTCTCTGGATGGGCTTCTCTTCTCTCCACTTTCTGGGTTCTCCCATGTTCTCTCATCTCTCTGGATGCACTTCTGTTCTCTCATCTCTCTGGATGCCCTTCTGTCTTCTCTGCTCTCTGGAAACCATTATGTTCTCTCCTCTCTATGGATGCCCTTCTGTCTTCTTCTCTCTCCTGATCCCGTTCAGTCCTCTTCTCTCTCTAGATGTCCTTCAGTCTTCTGCTCTATCTGGATGGGCTTCTGTTCTCTCCTCTTTCTGGATTCTCTAATGTTCTCTCATCTCTCTGGAAGTGCTTCTGTTCTCTCTTCTTTCGGGATGTCCTTATGTCCTCTCCTCTCTCTGGATGCCCTTCTGTCTTCTCCTTTCTCTGGATGCCCTTCTGTTCTCTCCTCTCTCTGGATGCCCTTTTATCCTCTCCTCTCTATGGATACCCTTCTGTTCTCTCCTCTATCTAGATGCCCTTCTGTTCTCTCCTGTCTCTGGATGTCCTTGTGTCTACTTTTCTCTCTGGATGCCCTTTTGTTCTCTCCTCTCTCTGGATTCCCTTCTGTCTTTTCCTCTTTCTGGATGCCCTTCTGTTGTCTCCTCTTTCTGGATGCCCTTCTGTTCTCTTCTCTCTTCGTATGGACTTCTCTCTTCTCCTCTCTCTTGATGCCCTTCTGTTCTCTCCTCTCTCATGAGTCCCTTCTGTTTTCTTCTCAATCTGGATGCTCTTCTGTCATCTCCTCTCTCTGGATACCCTTCTGTCTTCTCCTCTCTCCCTATGCCCTTCTGTTCTCTCGTCTCTCTGGCTTCCCTTCTGTCTTCTCCTCTCTCTGGATGCCCTTCTGCTCTCTCCTCTCTCTGGATGCCCTTCTGTCATCTCCTCTCTCCGGATGCCCTACTGTCTTCTCATCTCTCTGGATGCCTTTATGTTCTCTCCTCTTATTGGATGCCCTTATATTCTCTCCTCTCTCTGGATGTTCTTCTGTCTACTCTGCTTTCTGGAAACTGTTCTATTCTCTACTCTCCCTGGATGCCCTTCTGTTTTTTCTGCTCTCCGAATGCCCTTCTGTTCTCCTCTCTCTGTGAATATGTTTCTGTCTTCTCCTCTTTCTGGATGCCCTTCTGTTCTCTTGTCTCTCAGGGTTCCCTTCTGTCTTCTCCTCTCTCTGGATGCCCTTCTGCACTCTCCTCCCTCTGGATGTCCTTCTGTTCTCTCCTTTCTCAGGATGTTCTTCTGTCTTCTCCGCTCTCTGGATACCGTTCTATTCTCTACTCTCCCAGGATGCCCTTCTGTCTTCTCTGCTCTCTGGATGCCCTTAAGTTCTCCCCTCTCTGTGGATGTGTTTCTGTCTTTTCCTATCTCTGGATGGCTTTCTGTTCTCTCCTCTCTTGGATGCACTTCTGACCTCTCCTCCCCATGGATGCCCTTCTTCACTCTCCTCTCTCTAGATGTCCTTCTGTCCACTCCTCTCTCTGGATGCCCTTCTGTCCTCTTTTCTCTGGATGCCCTTTTGTTCTCTCCTCTCTCTGGATTCCCTTTTTGCCTTCTCCTCTCACTGGATGACCTTCTCTTCACTCCTCTCTCAAGATGCCCTTCTATCCTCTATTCTCTCTGGATGCCTCTCTGTTCTCTCGACTCACTGGATGCCCTTCTGTGCTCTCCTCTCTGTGGATGCCCTTCACTCCTTTCCTCTCTCTGGATGCCCTTCTGCCTTTTCCTCTCTCTCTATGCCCTTCACTCTTCTCCTCTCTCTGGATGCCCGACAATTTTCTCCTCATACTTGATACCCTTCTGTCTTCTCCTCTCAACAGATGCTTTTCTGTTCTCTTGTCTCACTGGATGCCATTCTGTCCTCTCCTCTCTCTGGATGCCCTTCTGTGTTCTCCTCTCTCCGGATGCCCTTCAGTCCTCTTCTCTCTCTGGATGTCCTTCAGTCTTCTGTTCTCTCTGGATGGGCTTCTGTTTGCTCCTCTTTCTGGGTTCTCTCCTGTTCTCTCATCTCTCTGGATGCGTTTCTGTTCCCTCATCTCTCTGGATGCCCTTCTGTCCTCTCCTCTCTCTGGATGCCCTTCTGTCTTCTCCTCTCTCTGGATGCCGTTCTGTTCTCTCCTCTCTCTGGATGCCCTTCTATATTCTCCCTTTCCTGGATGCCTTTCTGCTCTTACCTCTCTCTGTATGCACTTCTGTTCTCTTCTCTCTCCGGATGCCCTGTCTTCTTCTCTCTCTATATGCCCTTCTGCTCTCTCCTCTCTCTCGATGCCCTTATGTTCTCTCCTGTCTCTGGATGTTCTTCTGTCTACTCTGCTTTCTGGATACTCTTCTATTCTCTACTTTCCATGGATGCCCTTCTGTTTTCTCTGCTCTCTGAATGTCCTTCTGTTCTCCCCTCTCTGTGATGTGTTTCTGTCTTCTCCACTCTCTGGATGCCCTTCTGTTCTCTCCTCTGTCTGGATGCCCTTCTGTCCTCTCCTCTCAATGGATGCCTTTCTGTCTTCTCCTCTCTCTTGTTCTCTTTCTCTTCTCTCCCCTCTCTGGATCCATTCTGTCCTCTTCTCTCTCTAAATGCCCTTCTTCACATACCTCTCTCTGGATGCCCTTCTGTAATCTCTTCTCCCTGGATGCCCTTCTGTCCTCTTTTCTCTCTGGATGCCCTTCTGTTCTCTCCTCTCTCTGGATTCCCTGTTTGACTTCTCCTCTCGCTGGATGCCCTTCTCTTCTCTCCTCTCTCTAGATGCCCTTCTGTCCTCTATTCTCTCTGGATGCGTCTCTGTTCTCTCATCTCTCTGGATGCCCTTCTTCACTCTCCTCTTTCTGGATGCCTTATGTCCTCTCTTCTCCCTGGATGCTCTTCTGTCCTCTTTTCTCTCTGTATTCCCTGTTTGTCGTCTCCTCTCACTGGATGCTTTTCTCTTCTCTCCTCTCTCTAGATGCCCTTCTGTCCTCTACTCTCTCTGGATGCCCTTCTGTCTTCTCTCTCCCTATGCCCTTCTGTTCTCTCGTATCTCCAGCTTCCCTTCTGTCTTCTCCTCTCTCTGGATGCCCTTCTGCTCTCTCCTCTCTCTGGATGCCCTTCTGTCATCTCCTCTCTCTGGATGCCCTACTGTCTTCTCATCTCTTTGGATGCCCTTCTGCTCTCTCCTCTCTCTGGATGCCCTTATGTTTTCTCCTCTTTCTGGATGTTCTTCTGTCTCCTCCGCTCTCTGGATACTGTTCTATTCTCTACTCTCCCTGGATGCCCTTCTGTTTTCTCTGCTCTCTGAGTGCCCCTCTGTTCTCCTCTCTCTGTGGATATGTTTCTGTCTTCTCCTCTCTCTGGATGCCCTTCTGTTCTCTCCTCTCACTGGATGCCCTTCTGACCTCTCATCTCCATGGATCCCTTTCTATCTTCTCCTTTCTCTTGATTGATTTCTGTTCTTTCCCCTCGCTGGATCCATTCTGTCCTCTCCTTTCTCTGGATGCCCTTCTTAACTCTCCTGTCTCTGGATGCTCTTCTGACCTCTCCACTCCATGGATGCTTTTCTGTCTTCTCCTCTGTCTTGATGGCTTTCTGTTCTCTCTTCTCTTTGGATCTATTCTGGCCTCTCCTCTCTCTGGATGCCCTTCTTCACTCTCCTCTCTCTAGATGCCCTTCTGTTCTTTCTTCTCCCTGGATCCCCTTCTGTCCTCTTTTCTCTCTGGATGCCCTTCTTTTCTCTCCTCTCTCTGTATTCCTTTTTTGTCTTCTCCTCTCAATGGATGCCCTTCTCTTCTCTCCTCTCACTAGATGCCCTTCTGTCTTCTCCTCTCTGTGGATGCCCTTCTGTTCTATTCTCTGTCTGGATGACCTTCTTTCTACTCATCTCTCTGGATGCTATACTCCTCTTTCCTGTGTCGTGATGACTTTCTATTCTCTCCAGTCTCAGGATGCCCTTCTGTCTTTCCCCTCTCTGGATGCCCTTCTGTTCTCTCCTCTATCCAGATTCCCTTCTGTCCTCTCCTATCTCTGTATGCCCTGTTTTCTCTTCTGTCTTCTCCTCCATTTGGATGACCTTCTGTTGTCTCCTCTCTCTGGATGCCCTTCTGTTCTCTCCTCTATCCGGATGCCCTTCTGTCTTCTTCTCTCTATGGATGCCCTTCTGTCTTCTTCTCTCTCCACATGCCCTTCTCTTTTCTCCTTTTTCTAGATTCCCTTCTTTCCTCTCATCTTTGTAGATGCACTTATTCTCTTTTCCCTTATGGATGCTCTTCTGTTCTCTCATCCCTCTGGATGCCCTTGTGCCCTCTCCTCTCTCTGCATGCCCTTCTGTCTTCTCCTCTCTCTGGATGGCCTTCTGTTCTCTCCTCTGTCTAGATTCTCTTCTGTCCTCTCATCTCTCTGGATGTCTGTCTGTTCATTTCTCTCTCTGGATTATCAGTTCTCTCATCTCTCTTGATGCAATTCTGTGCTCTTTTATCTGTGCATGATCATCTGTTCTCTCATCTCTCTAATTGCCGTTGTGTCCTCTCATCTCTCTGGATGCTCTTCTGTTCATTTGTCTCTCATGATGACCTTGTGTCATCTCCTGTCTCTGCATGCCTTTCTAACCACTCCTCTCTCTGGATGCCCTTCTGTCCTCTCCTCTCTGTGGATGCCATTCTGTTCTCTCCTCTCTTTGGATGCCCTTTTGTCCTCTCCTCTCTCTGGATGACCTTCTGTTTTCATCTCTCTCCGGATGCCCTTCCATTGCCTCCTCTCTCCGAATGCCTTTCTGTTCTATCATCTCTCTGGATGTTTTTCTGTCTTCTCCTCTCTCTGTATTCTGTTCTGTCCTCCCTCTCTCTAGATGCTCTTCTGTTCTCTCGTCTCTCTAGATTCCCTTCTGTCCTCTCCTCTCTCTCGATGCCCTTCTGTCTTCTCCTCTCTGTGGATGCCCTTCTGTTCTCTCTTCTGTCTGGATGACCCCCATTATTCTCCTCTCTCTGGATGCGCTACTGTTCTCTCCTCTCTCTGGATGATTTTCTGTTCTCTACAGTCTCAGGATGCCCTCCTATCCTTTCTATCTCCAGTTGCCCTTCTGTCCTCTCCAGTCTCTGTATGCCCTTATATCCTCTCCTCTCTCTGGATGCCCTTCTGTCTTCTCCTCTCTCCCTATGTTCGTCAGTTCTCTTGACTCTCTCGATGACCTTAAGTCTTCTCCTCTCTCTGGATGACCTTCTGTTCTCTTCTCTCTCTGGATGATCTTCTGTTCTCTCATCTCTCTGGGTGACATTGTGTCCTTTCCTCTCTCTGGATGCCCTTCTGTCTTCACTTCTCTATGATGCCCTTCTGGCCTCTCCTCTCTTTGGATGCCCTTCTGTTTTCTCCTCGCTTCCAATGTTCTTCTGGTCTCTCCTCTATCTGGATGCCCTTCTGTCGTCTCCTCTCTCTACATGCCCTTCTGTTCTCTCAGCTGTCTAGATTCCCTTGATTCCTCTCATCTCTCTGGATGCCACTCTGTTCTCTTCTCTCTATGGATGCTCTTCTGTTCTCTCATCTCTCTAGATTCTCTTCTGTCCTCTCATCCCTCAGGATGCCCTTCTGTTCCCTTCTCTCTCTGGATGATCTTCTGATCGCTCATTTCTGTGGATGCCCTTCTGTTTACTCCTCACTCTGGAATATCTTCTGTTCTCTCATCTCCCTGAATGCCCTTGTGTCCCCTCCTTTCCCTGGATACTCTTCTGTCTTCTTCTTTCTCCAGATGCCGTTTTGTCCTCTACTCTCTCTGGATGCCTTTCTGTTCTCTCCTCACTCCAGATGCCCTTCTGTCTGCTCTCTCTGCATGTCCTGTTTTCCCCTCTATATGGATGCCCTTCTGTGTTCTCCTCTCTGTACATGCCTTTTTGTTCTATCCTCTCTCTAGATTCACTTCTGTCCTCTCATCTCTCTGGAAGCCCTTTGGTTCTCTCCTTTCTCTGGATGCGCTTCTGTCTTTTTGTCTAGCTTGATGACCGTCTGTTGTCTCCTCTCTCTAGATGACCTTCTGTTCACTCTTCTATCCAGATGCCTTCTGCCTTCTCCTCTCTCTGGATGCCCTTCTGTTCTTTCCTCTCTCTTGATGCTCTTCTGTACTTTTCTGTACTCTCCTCTCTCTGGATGCCCTTCTGTCTTTCCCTTGTTCTGAATGCCCTTCTGAACTCTCCACTCTCCGGATGCCCTTCTGTACAGTCATCTCTCTGGATGTCCTTCTGTCTTCTTTTTTCTCTGGAGGCCCTTCTGTTATCACCTATCTATGGATGCCCTTCTGTCTTCTCCTTTCTCTACATGCCTTTCTGTCCTTGCATATCTCTGGATGCCATTCTGTCTTCTCCTCTATCTGGATGCCCTTCTGTCCTCTTCTCACTCTGGATGCCCTTCTGTCTTTTCTTCACTATGGATGACCTTCTGTTGTATCCTCTCTCTGGATGACCTTCTGTCTCATCATCTCTCTAGATGTCCTTCTGTTCTAGTCTCTCTGTAGATTTTATTTTGAACTCTCATCCCTCAGGATGATCTTCTGTTCGCTCATCTCTGTGGATGCCCTTCTGTTCTCTTCTCACTCTGGAAGATCTTCTGTTCTCTCATATCTCTGGATGCCCTTGTGTCCTCTCCTCTCTCTGGATGCTCTTCTGTTCTCTCATATCTCTGGATGCCCTTCTGTCTTCTCCTCTCTCTACATGCCTTTCTGTTCTCTCCTCTCTCTGGATGCGTTTCTGTTCTCTCCTGTCTCTGGATGCCCTTCTTTCCTCTCTTTTCTCTGGATGCCCTTCTCTTTCTCCTCTCTCTGGATGCCCTTCTGTTCTCTCTTCTCTCTGGATTCCCTTCTGTAATCTCCCCTCTCTAGATGCCTTCTGTCTTCTCCTCTCTCTGGATGCACTTATGTTCTCTCCTCTCTATGGATGCCATTCTGTCTTCTCCACTTTCTGGATGCCCTTCTGTCCTCTCCTATCTCTGGATTCCCTTCTCTTCTCTCCTCTCTTGGATGCCCTACTGTCCTCTTTTCTCTCTGGATTCCCTTCTGCCCTCTAATATCTCTCTTTGCCTTTCTGTACTCTTCTCTCTATGGAGGCTCTCCTGTACTCTAATCCCTCTGGATGCCCTTATGTTCTCTTCTCTCTCTGGATGCCCTTCTGTCTTCTCCTCTCTCTGGATGCCCTTCTGTCTTCTCCACTCTCTGGATGCCCTTCTGTCTTCTCTTCTCTCTGGATGCCCTTCTGTCCTCTCTTCTCTCTGGATGCCCTTCTGTCCTCTCCTCTCTTGGATGCCCTTGTGTCCTCTACTCTCTCTGGATTCCCTTCAATCCTCTAATCTTTCTGGTTGCCTTTCTGTTCTCTTCTCTCTATGGAGGCTCTCCTGACCTCTTATCGATCTGGATGCCCTTCTGTTCTCTCCTCTCTCTGGATGAACTTCTGTCTTCTCCTCTCTTGATGCCCTTCGGTCTTCTCCACACTCTGAATGTCCTTCTGTCCTCTCTTATCTCTGAATGCCCTTCTGTCTTCTCCTCTCTCTGGATGCCCTTCTGTTCTCTCCTCTCTTTGGATGCCCTTCTGTTCTATCCTCTATCCAGATGTACATCTGTCCTCTTGTCTCTCTGGATGCCCTTCTTTTTTCTCCATTCTCTGGATGCCCTTCTGTTTTCTCCTCTCTATGTAGGCCCTCTGTCCTCTCTCTCTGGATGCCCTTCAGACTTCTCCTTTCTCTTGATGCCCTTCTGTTCTGTCCTCTCGCTGGATGGCCTTCTGTTTTCTCCTCTCTCTGGATGCCCTTCTGTCCTCTTCTCTCTCTGGATTCCCTTCTTTCCTCTACTCTCACTGGATGCCCTTCTGTCTTCTCTTCTCTCTGGATGCCCTTCTGTTCTCTCCTCTGTCCAGATTTACATCTGTCCTCTCCTCTCTCTGTATGCTCTTCTGTCTTCTTTTTTCTTTGGATGCCCTTCTGTTCTCTTCTCTCTCTGGATGCCCTTTTCTACTTTCCTCTCTCCAGATACCCTTCTGTTCTCTCCTCTCTCTGTATGCCTTTCTGTTCTCTCCTCTCTCTAGGTGCCCTTCTGTCATCTCTTCTCACTGGATGCACTTCTGTCTTCTCTCTCAGGATGCCCCTCTGTTCTCTTCTCTCTCTGGATGATCTTCTGTTCTCTCATCTTTCTGGATGCCCTAGTGTCCTCTCCTCTCTCTGGATATCCTTCTATATTCTCTACTCTAGGGATACCCTTCTGTCCTCTCCTCTCTTTTGACGCCCTTCTGTTTACTCCTCTCTTCCTATGCTTTTCTGATCTCTCCATTCTGTGGATGCCCTTCTGTTCTTTCCTCTTGCTGGATGGCCTTCTGTCCTCTCCTCTCCATCGATGCCCTTCTGTCCTCTTCTCTCTCTGGATTACCTTTTTTCCTCTACTCTCTCTGGATGCCCTTCTGTCTTCTCTTCTCTATGGATGCCCTTCAGTCCTCTCCTCTCTTTGGATGCCCTTCTGTTTTCTCCGCTCTTCCAATGTTCTTCTGTTCTCTCCTCTCTGTGGGTGCCCTTCTCTATTCTCCTCTTTCTGGATGCCCTTCTGGTCTCTCCTCTCTCTGGATGCCCTATGTCATCTCCTCTCACTGGATGTCCTTCTGTTTTCTCCTTTCTCTTGATGCCCTTCTGAACTCTCCTCTCTCTGAATGCCCTTCTGGTCTCTGCTCTCTCTGGATGCCCAACTGTCTTCTCCTCTCTCTGGATGTCCTTCTGTTGTCTCCTTTCTCTCGATGGCCTTCTGTTCACCCCTCTCTCTAGATGCCCTTCTGTCTTTTTCTCTCTCTGGATGCTCTTCTGTTCTCTCATCTCTCTGGATGCCCTTGAGTCCTCTCTTCTCCCTGGATGCCCTTCTGTCCTCTCTTCTCTCGGTATGCCCTTCTGTTCTCTCCTCCCTCAGGATGCCCTTCTGTTCTCTCCTCCCTCTGGATGCCCTTCTGTCCTCTCTTCTCTCGGTATGCCCTTCTGTTCTCTCCTCCCTCAGGATGCCCTTCTGTTCTCTCCTCCCTCTGGATGCCCTTCTATTCTCTCCTTTGGCTGGATGGCCTTCTGTCTTCTAATCTCTCTGGATGTCCTTCTGTCCTCTTCTCTCTCTGGATTCCCTTCTTTCCTCTTCTCTCTCTGGATGCCCTTCTGTCTTCTCCTCTCTCTGGATGCCCTTCTGTTCTCTCCTCTCTCCGGATTCCCATCTGTCCTCTGCTCTCTCTGTATCCCCTTCTGTCTTCTCTCTCTGGATGCCCTTCTTTTCTCTTCTCTTTGGATGCCCTTCTGTTCTCCCCTCTCTCTAGATGCCCTTCTGTACTCTCGTCTCTCTGGATGCCCTTCTGTCCTCTTCTCTCTCTGGATTCCCTTCTGTCCTCTAATCTCTCTGGTTGCCTTTCTGTTCCCTTCTCTCTATGGAGGCTCTCCCGTACTCTCATCGCTCTGGTGCCCTTCTGTTCCCTCCTCTCTCTTGATGACCTTCTGTCTTCTCATCTCTCAATGTCCTTCTGTCTTCTCTGCGCTCTGGATGCCCTTCTGTCCTCTCCTATCTCTGAATGCCTTTCTGTCTTCTCCTTTTTCTGGATGCTCATCTGTTCTCTCCTATCTCTGGATGCCCTTTTGTTCGATCCTCTATCCAGATACACATCTGTCCTCTCCTCTCTCTGGATGCCCTTCTGTTTTTCTCCACTCTCTGGATGCATTTCGGTTCTCTCCTCTCTATGTAGGCCCTTCTGTTCTCTCCTCTCTCTGGATGTCCTCTCATTTCTCTGGATGCCCTTCTATTCTCTCCTCTCTCTGGATGCCTTCTGTCTTCTCCACTCTATGGTTGCCCTTCTTTTCCCTTCTCTCTCTAGATGACCTTCTGTTTCCTCCACTCTCTGGATGCCCTTCTTTTCTATCCTCTTCTGGATGTTTTTCTCTCTTCTCCTATCTCTGTATGCCGTTCTGTCCTCTAATCTCACTTGATGCCCTTCTATCTTCTCCTCTCTGTGGATGCCCTTCTGTTCTCTCCTCTGACTGCTTGACCTTCTTTCTGCTCCTCTCTCTGGATGCTCTTCTGTTCTCTCCTCTGTCTGGATGCCCTTCTGTCCTCTCCTCTCTCTCAATGCCCTTCTGTCTTCTCCTCTGTGTGGATGCCCTTCTGTTCTCTCCTCTGTCTGGATGACCTTCTTTCTGCCCCTCTCTCTTGATGTGCTTCTCTTCTCTCCTCTCTCTGGATGATTTTCTGTTCTCTGCAGTCTCAGGATGCCCTTCTGTCCACCCTTTCTCCAGATTCCCTTCTGTTCTCTCCTCTCTCCAGATATCTTTCTGTCCACTTCTCTCTCTGTATATTCTTCTGTCTTTTCTTCTCTCTGGATGACCTTCTGTTGTCTCTTCTATCCTCTCTGGATGACCTTCTGTTCTCTCCTCTATCCGGATGCCCTTCTTCCTTCTCCTCTCTCTTGATGCCCTTCTGTTCATTTCTGTCTCTGGATACCCTTTTGTCCTCCCTCTCTCTGGATGCCCTTCTGTTTTCACCTCTCTATGGATGCCCTTCTGTCTTATCCTCTCTCTACATGCCCTTCGGTTCTCTCATCCTTCAGGATGGCCTTCTGTACCCTTCTCTCTCTGAATGATCTTCTGTTTGCTCATCTCTGTGGATGCCCTTCTGTTCTCTCCTCTCTCTGGATGCCCTTCTGTCTTTTCATCTTTATGGATGACCTGCTTTTGTCTACTCTCTCTGGATGACCTTCTTTTCTCTCCTCTATCCAGATGCCCTTCTGCCTTCTCTTTCTGGATGCACTTCTGTTCTTTCCTCTCTCTGGATCCCCTTCTGTTCTCTCCTCTCTCTGGAAGCCCTTCTGTCTCATCATTTCTCAGGATGCCCTTCTGTTGTCTCCCCTCTCTAGATTCTAATCTGTCCTCTCATCACTCTGGATGCCCTTCTGTTCCGTTCTCTCTCTGGATGATCTTCTGTTCCCTCATCTCTGTGGATGCCCTTCCATTCTCACCTCTCTCTGGAAGATCTTCTGTTGTCTCATCTCTCTGGAAGCTCTTGTGTCCTCTCCTCTCTCTGGATGCCCTTCTGTTCTCTCCTCTCTCTGTATGCCTTCTGTCTTCTCCTCTCTCTGGATGACCTTCTGTTCTCTCCTCTCTCTGGAAGCCCTTCTGTTCTCTCCTCGCTCTGGATGCCCTTCTGTATTGTCGCCTCTATGGATGACCGTCTGTTCTCTCTTCTCTGGAAGCCCTTCTGTCTTCTCCTCTCTTCGGATGCCCTCCTGTCTTCACCTCTCTCTGGATGCCCTTCTGATCTATCCACTCACCAGATGGTCTTCTGTCCAGTCATCTCTCTAGATGCCCTTCTGTCTTCTCCTCTCTCTGGATGCCCTTTTGTTTTCACCTATCTATGGAAGCCCTTCTGTCTTCTCCTCTCTCTACATGCCTTTCTGTCCTCTCAACTCTCTGGATGCCCTTCTGTCTTCTCCACGCTCTGGATGCCCTTCTGTTATCTCTTCACTTTGGAGGCCATTCTGTCCTCTCCTCTCTCTCTGGATGCCCTTCTATCCTATCCTCTCTCTGGATTCCATTCTGTCCTCTCCTCTCTATCGTTGCCCTTCTGTTCTCTTCTCACTATAGATGCTCTCCTGTACTCTCATCTCTCTGGATGGCCTTCTGTTTACTTCTCTCGCCGAATGCCCTTCTTTCTTCTCCTCTCTCTGGATGCTCTTCTGATCTCTCCTCTCTCTGGATGCCTTCTGTTCTCTTGTCTCTCTGGAGGCCCATATTTACTCTCTTCTCTCTGGCTGCCCTTCTGTTATATCCTCCCTCGGGATGGCCTCATGTCTTCTCCTGTCTCCAGATTTTCTCTGTACTATCCTCTCTCTGGATGCCCTTATGTTCTCTCCTCTCTCCGGATACCCTACTGTTCTCTCCTATCTCCCGATGTCCATCTGTCCGCTCCTCTCTCTGGATGCCCTTCTATTCTCTCCTCTCTCTGGATTCCCTTTTGCCCTCTCATGTCTCTGTTTGCCCTTCTGTTCTCTTCTCTCTATAGATGCTCTCCTGTTCTCTCATCTTTCTGAATGCCTGTCTGTTATCTCCTCTCTCTGGATGCCCTCTCTTTTCTCCTCTCTATGGATGCCCCTCTGTTCTCTTCTCTCTCTGGATGATCTTCTGTTTCCTCCACTCTCTAGATGCCCTTGTGTTCTATATTCTTCTGGATTTTTTTTTGTATTCTCCTCTCTCTGTATGCCGTTCTGTCCTCTCTCCTCAATGCCCTTCTGTCTTCTCCTCTCTTTGAATGCCCTACTGTTCTCTCCTCTGACTGCATGACCATCTTTCTGCTCCTCTCTCTGGATGCTCTTCTGTTGTCTCCTCTGTCTGGATGCCCTTCTGTCCTCTCCTTTCTCTCAATGCCCTTCTGTCTTCTCCTCTCTAAGGATGCCCTTCTGTTCTCTCTTCTATGATGATGACCTTCTTCCTGCTCCTCTCTATTGATGCGCTTCTCTTCTCTCTTCTTTCTGGATGATTTTCTGTTCTCTGCACTCTCAGGATGCCCTTCTGTCCTCCCTCTCTCCAGATGCCCTTCTGTTCTCTCCTCTCTCCAGATATCCTTCTGTCCTCTCCTCTCCCTTTATGCCCTTCTGTCTTTTCATTTCTCTGGATGAACATCTGTTCTCTCCTCTATCCAGATGCCTTTCTGTCTTCTCTCTCTGGATGCCCTTCTGTTCTTTTCTCCCTCTGGATTCCCTTCTGTCCTCTCCTCTCTCTGGATGCCCTTCTGTCTTCCACTCACTCTTGATGCCCTTCTGATCTCTCCTCTCTCCGAATGCACTTCTGTTATCTCATCTCTCTGGATGCCCTTCTCTCTTCTCTCTCTGGATGCCCTCCAGTTTTTACCTCTCTATGGATGCCCTACTGTCTTCTCCTCTCTCTACATGCCCTTCTGTTCTCTCAGCTCTCTAGATTCCCTTGATTCATCTCATCTCTCTGGATGCCACTCTGTTCTCTTCTCTCTATGGATGCTCTTCTGTTCTCTCATCTCTCTAGTTTCTCTTCTGTCCTCTCTTCCCTCAGGATGCCCTTCTATTCCCTTCTCTCTCTGGATGATCTTCTGATCGCTCATTCTTGTGGATGCCCTTCTGTTTACTCCTCTCTCTGGAAGATCTTCTGTTCTCTCATCTCTCTGGATGCCCTTGTGTCCACTCCTCTTCCTGGATACTCTTCTGTCTTCTCCTTTCTCCAGATACCCTCTTGTCCTCTACTCTCTCTGGATGCCTTTCTGTTCTCTCTTTACTCCAGATGCCCTTCTGTCTTCTCTCTCTGCATGTCCTGTTTTCCCCTCTATATGGATGCCCTTCCCTGTTCTCTTCTCTGTACATGCCTTTTTGTTCTATCCTCTCTCTAGATTCACTGCTGTCCTCTCATCTCTCTGGAAGCCCTTCTTTTCTCTCCTTTTTCTGGATGCCCTTCTGTCTTTTTGTCTCTCTTGATGACCATCTGTTGTCTCCTCTCTCTGGATGCCCTTCTGTTTTTTCCTCTCTCTTGATGCCCTTCTGTCCTCTCCTCCCTCTGGATGCCCTTTTTTCCTCTCTTGTCTCTGGATGCCCTTCTCTCTCTCTTCTCTCTGGATGTGCTTCTTTTCTATTCTCTCTGGATGCCCTTCTGTAATCTCCTCTCTATGGATACGTTCTGTCTTCTCCTCTCTCTGGATGTACTTATGTTCTCTCCTGTCTCTGGATGCCCTTATGTCCTCTCCCCTCTCTGGATGTCCTTCTGTTCTCTCCTCTATCTGGATATCCTTCTTTCCTGTCTTGTCTCTGGATGCTCTTCTGTCTCTCCACTTTCTGGAAGCCCTTCTGTTCTCTCCTCTCTCTGGATGCCCTTCTGTCCTCTCCTCTCTCTGCATACCCTTCTGTCCTCTCCTCTCTTGGATGCCCTCATGTCCTCTTCTCTCTCTGGATTCCCTTCTGTCCTCTAATCTTTCTCGTTGCCTTTCTGTTCTCTTCTCTCTATGGAGGCTCTCCTGACCTCTCATCGATCTGGATGCCCTTCTGTTCTCTCCTCTCTCTGGATGGCATTCTGTATTCTCTTCTCTGGATGCCCTTCTGTCTTCTCTGCTCTCTGAACACCCTTCTGTCCTCTCCTACATCTGAATGCCCTTCTGTCTTCTCTTTCTGGATGCTCTTCTGTTCTCTCCTCTCTCTGGATGCCCTTTGTTCTATCCTCTGTCCAGATGCACATCTGTCCTCTTGTCTCTCTGGATGCCCTTCTTTTTTCTCCATTCTCTGGATGCCCTTCTGTTCTCTCCTCTCTATGTAGGCCCTTCTGTCCTCTCCTCTCTCTGGATGACCTTCAGACTTGTAATTTCTCTGGATGCCCTTCTGTTCTCTCCTTTCGCTGGATGGCCTTCTGTTTTCTCCTCTCTCTGGATGCCCTTCTGTCCTCTTCTCTCTCTGGATTCCCTTCTTTCCTCTACTCTCTCTGGATGCCCTTCTGTATTCTCTTCTCTCTGGATGCCATTCTGTTCTCTCCTCTCTCCAGATTTACTTCTGTCCTCTCCTCTCTCTGGATGCCCTTCTGTCTTCTTTTTTCTTTGGATGCCCTTCTTTTCTCTTCTCTCTCTGGATGCCCTTTTCTCCTATCCTCTCCTAGGATACCATTCTGTTCTCTCCTCTTTCTGTATGCCCTTCTGTTCTCTCCTCTCTCTGGATGCCCTTCTGTCCTCTCTTCTCTCTGGATGGACTTCTGTCTTCTTCTCTCTCTGGATGCCCCACTGTTCTCTTCTCTCTCTGGATACCCTTCTATCTTCTCTTCTCTACGGATGCCCTTCTGTCCTATCCTCTCTTTTGATGCCCTTCTGTTTTCTCCTCTCTTCTGATGCTCTTCTGTTCTCTCCATTTCTTGGATGCCCTTCTGTTCTCTCCTCTTGCTGGGTGGCCTTCTGTCCTCTCCTATCCCTGGATTCCCTTTTTTCCTCCTCTCTCTCTGGATTACATCTTTTCCTCTACTCTCTCTGGATGACCGTCTGTTTTCTCCTCTCGCTGGATGACCTTCTTTACTCTCCTCTTTACAGATGCCCTAATGTCTTCTCCTCTCCCTGGATGCCCTTCTGTTCTTTCCTCTCTCTGTATGCCCTTCTGTCCTCTCCTCTCTCTGGATGCCCTTCTGTCTTCTCCCTCTCTCTGGATGACCTTCTGATCTCTCCAGTCTCCGTATGCTCTTCTGTCAAGTCAGCTCTCTAGATGCCCTTCTGTCTTCTCCTCTCTCTGGATGCCCTTCTGTTTTCAGCTATTTTTGGAAGCCCTTATATGTTCTCCTCTCTCTACATGTCTTTCTGTCTTCTCATCTCTCTGCATGCCCTTCTATATTCTCCTCTCTCTGGATGCCCTTCTGTTCTCTTCTCTTTGGATACCCTTCTGTCCTCTCCTCTGTATGCCCTTCTGTATTCTCCTCTCTCTGGATGCCCTTCTGTTCTCTTCTCTTTGGATGCCCTTCTGTCCTCTCCTCTCTCTGGATGACCTTCTGTATTTTCATCACTCTGGATGACCTTCTGTTGTCTCCTTCCTCTGGATGTCCTTCTGTTCTCTCCTCTTTCCTGATGCCCTTCTGTCTTCTTCTTCTCTCTGGATGTCCTTCTGTTCTTTCCTCTCTCTGGATGCCATTCTGTCCTCTCCTCTTTCTGGATGCCCTTTTGTCTTCTCATCTCTCTGGATGCCCTTCTGTTCTCTCCTTTCTCTGGATTCACTTATGTCCTCTCATCCCTCTGAATGCCCTTCTGTTCTCTTCTCTCTTGGTATGCCCTTCTGTCCTCTCCTCACTATGGATGCCCGACAATTTTCTCCTAACTCTGGATATTCTTCTGTCTTCTCCTCTCTCTAGATGCCCTTCTTTTCTCTCCTCTCACTGGATGACATTCTGTCCTCTCCTCTCTCTGGATACCCTTCTGTCTTCTCCTCTCTCTGGATGTCCTTCGGTCCTCTTCTCTCTCTGCATGTCCTTCAGTATTCTGCTCTCTCTAGATGGGCTTCTGTTCTCTCCTCTTTCTGGATTCTCTCCTGTAATCTCATCTCTCTGGATGCCCTTCTGTTCTCTCTACTTTTGGGATGTCCTTCTGTTCTCTCCAGTATCTGGATGCCATTCTGTCTTCTCCATTCTTTGGATGCCCTTCTGTTCTCTCCTCTTTCTGGATGCCCTATTTTCCTCTCCTCTCTCTGGATACCCTTCTGGTCTCTCCTCTCTCTGTATCCCCTTCTTTTCTCTCCTCTATCTGGATGCCCTTGTGTCCTCTTCTCTCTCTGGATGCCATTTCTCTCCTCTCTTTTCTCTGGATGCCCTTCTGTCTTCTTCACTCTCTGGATGCCCTTCTGTTCTCTTCTCTCTCTGGATTCCATTTCTCTCCTCTCATCTCTCTGGATGCCCTTGTGTCTTCTCCTCTCTCTGGATGCCCTTCTGTCTTCTCTTATCTATGGATGCCTTCTGTCATCTCCTCTCTTTTGATGCCCTTCTCTTTTCTCCTCTCATCTGATGCTCTTCTATTCTCTCCTCTCTGTGGATGCCCTTCTGTATTCTCCTCTCTCTGGATGTCCTTCTGGTCCCTCCTCTCTCTGGATGCCCTTCTGTCATCTCTGCTCTATGGATGTCCTTCTGTTGTCTCCTTTCTCTGGATGCCCTTCTGTCCTCTCCTCTACTCTGGATGCCCTTCTGTCCTCACCTCTCTCTGGATGCCCTTCAGTACTCTCCACGCTCTGGATGCCCTTCTGTCCTCTCCTCTCTCTGGATTTTTTTCTGTCCTCTCATATCTCTGGTTGCCCTTCTGTTCTCTTTTCTCTCTAGATTATCTTCTGTTCTCTCATCTCTCTGGATGCCCTTCTGTTCTCTCCTCTTTCTGGATGCTCTTCTATTCTCTCCTGTCTTTGGATTCCCTTATGTTGTCTCCTCTCTCTCGATGCTCTTCTGTTCTTCCCAATCTGTGGATGCCCTTCTGTCCTCTCTCTCTCTACATGCCTTTCTGTTCTCTCCTCTCTCTAGATGCCTTTCTGTCCTCTCCTCTCTCTGGATGCCCTTCTGTCCTCTGCTCTCTCTTGATGCCTTTCTGTTCTGTCCTCTCACTTAATGCCCTTCTGTCTTCTCCTTTCTCTGGATGCCCTTCTGTCTTCTCTGCTCTCTGGATACTGATCTATTCTCTACTCTCTCTGGATGCCCTTCTGTTTTCTCCGCTCTCTGGATGCCCAGTCTGTTCTCTCCTCTCTGTGGATGCGCTTCTGACCTCTCCTCTCCATGGATGCCCTTCTGTTCTCTCCTCTCTCTGGATGACCTTCTGTCCTCTCCTCTCTCTGGATGCCCTTCTGTACTCTCCTCTCTCTGGATGGCTTTCTGTCTTCTCCTCTCTCTGTATGCCTATTCTGTCCTCTCCTCTCTCTCGATGCCCTTCTGTCTTCTCCTCTCTTTGGATGCCCTTCTGTTCTCTCCTCTGACTGCATGACCTTCTTTCTGCTCCTGTCTCTGGATGCTCTTCTGTTCTCTCCTCTGTCTGGATGTCCTTCTTTCCTCTCCTTTCTCTTGATGCCCTTCTGTCTTCTCCTCTCTGTAAATGCCCTTCTGTTCTCTCCTCTATCAGGATGACCTTCTTCCTGCTCCTCTCTCTTGATGTGCTTCTCTTCTCTCCTCTCTCTGGATGATTTTATGTTCTCTCCACTCTCAGGATGCCCTTCTGTCCTCCCTCTCTCCAGATGCCCTTCTGTTCTCTCCTCTCTCCAGATATCCTTCTGTCCTCTCCTCTCTCTGTATGCCCTTCTGTATTTTCATCTCTCTTGATGACCTTCTGTTCTTTCCTCTATCCGGATGCCCTTCTGTCTTGTCCTCTCTCTCTGGATGCCCTTCTGTTCTTTTCTCCCTCTGGATGCCCTCTGCCCTCTCCTCTCTCTGGATGCCCTTCTGTCTTCCACTCTCTCTTGATGCCCTTCTGAACTCTCCTCTCTCTGGATGCTCTTCTGTTATCTCATCTCTCTGGATGCCCTTCTCTCTTATCCTCCCCTGGATGCCCTTCTGTTTATACCTCCCTATGGATGCCCTTCTGTCTTCTCCTCTCTCTACATGCCCTTATGTTCTCTCAGCTCTCTAGATTCCCTACATTCACTCATCCCTACATTCCCTACATTCACTCATCTCACTGGATGACATTCTGTTCTCTTTTCTCTATGGATGCTCTTCTGTTCTCTCATCTCTCTAGATTATCTTCTGTCCTCGCATACTTCATGATGCCTTTTGATCTGTCCACTCTCTGGATGCACTTATGTTCTCTCCTCTCTCTTCATGCCCTTCTGTCTTCTCCTCTCTCTGGATGCCCTTCTGTCTTCTCCACTCTCTGGATGCCCATCTGTCCTCTCCTCTCTATGGATGCCCTTCTGTCCTCTTCTCTCTGTGGATTCCCTTCTGTCCTCTTATCTTTCTTGTTGTCTTTCTGTTCTCTTCTCTCTATGGAGGCTCTCCTGTACTCTCATCTCCCTGGATGCCCTTCTGTACTCTCCTCTCTCTGGATGACCTTCTGTCTTCTCCTCTCTGGATGCCCTTCTCTCTTCTCCGCCCTCTGAATGCCCTTCTGTCCTCTCCTATCTCTAAATGCTCTTCTGTCTTCTCCTCTCTTTGGATGCTCTTTTGTTCTCTCCTCTCTCTGGATGCCCTTCTGTTCTATCCTCTATCCAGATAAACATCTATCCTCTCCTCTCTATGGATGCCCTTCTGTTTTCTCCACTTTCTGGATGCTCTTCTATTCTCTTCTCTCTATGTAGGCCCTTCTGTCCTCTCCTCTCTCTGGATACACTTCACAATTCTTCTTTCTCTGGATGCCCTTCTGTTCTCTCCTCTCGCTGGATGGCCTTCTGTTTTCTCCTCTCTCTGGATGCCCTTCTGTCCTCTTATCTCTCTGGATGTCCTTTTCTCCTATCCTCTCTCTGGATACCCTTCTGTTGCCTCCTCTCTCTTTATGCCTTTCTGTTCTCTCCTCTATCTGGATGCCCTTGTGTCCTCTTCTCTCTTTCGGTGCCCTTCTGTCCTCTCTTATCTCTGGATGCCCTTCTGTCCTCTCCTCTCTCTGGATACCCTTCTGTTCTCTTCTCTCTCCAGATGATCTTCTGTTCTCTCATCTCTCTGGATGCCCTTGTGGCCTCTCCTCTCTCTGGATGCCCTTCTGTCCTCTCCTCACTTTTGATTCCCTTCTGTTTTCTCCTCTCTTCCGATGCTCTTCTGTTCTCTCCGTCTCTGGATGCCCTTCTGTTCTCTCCTCTTGCTAGATGGCCTTCTGTCCTCTCCTTTCCTTGGATGTCCTTCTGTCCTCTTCTCTCTCTGGATTACATTTTTTCCTCTACTCTCTCTGGATGCCCTTCTGTCTTCTCTTCTACCTGGATGCCCTTCTGTTCTTTCCTCTCTCTGGAATTTCTTCTGTCCTCTCCTCTCTCTGTATGCCCTTTTGTCTTCTCCTCCCTATGGATGATGTTCTCTTGTCTCCTCTCTTTACATGCACTTCTGTTCTCTCCTCTCTCTGGAAGCCCTTTTATTCTCTCCTCTCTCTGGATGCCCTTTTGTTTTTTCGTCTCTCTGGATGACAGTCTGTTGTCTCCTCTCTCTGGATGACCTTATTTTCTCTCCTCTATCCAGATGCCCTTCTGTCTTCTCCTCTCTCCGGATGCCCTTCTATACTTTCCTCTCTCTGAATGCCCTTCTGTCCTCTCCTCTCTCTGGATGCCATTCTGTCTTCCCCTCTCTTTGGATGACCTTCTGATCTCTCCACTCTCCGTATGCTCTTCTGTCAAGTCATCTCTCTGGATGCCCTTCTGTCTTCTCCTCTCTCTGGATGCCCTTCTGTTTTCACCTATCTATGGATGCCCTTATGACTTCTCCTCTCTCTACATGCCTTTCTGTCCTCTCATCACTCTGGATTCCCTTCTGTACTCTCCTTTCTCTGCATTCTCTTCTGTATTTTCATCACTCTGAATGACCTTCTGTTGTCTCCTCCCACTGGATGTCCTTCTGTTCTCTCCTCTTTCCTGATGCCCTTCTATCTTCTCCTCTCTCTGGATGTCCTTCTGCTCTTTCCTCTCTCTGGATGCCATTCTGTCCTCTCCTCTCTCTGGATGCCCTTCTGTCTTCTCATCACTCTTGATGCCCTTCCATACTCTCCTCTCTCTGCATGCCCTTCTGTCCTCTCCTCTCTTTGGATGCATCTTTATTGTTTCCTCTCTCTCGATGCTCTTCTGTTCTTCCGAATCTGTGAAGGCCCTTCTGTCCTCTCCTCTCCCTACATGCTTTTCTGTTCTCTCGTCTCTCTGGATGCACTTGTGTCCTCTCCTCTTTTTTTGTGCCCTTCTGTTCTCTCCTCAGTCTGGATTCCCTTCTGTTCTCTCATTTCTCTGGATGTTCTTCTGTCTTCTCCTGTCTCTGGATGAACTTCTGATCTCTCCTCACACTGGATGCTCTTCTGTCTTCTCTTCACACTGGATGCCCTTCTCTCTTCTCCTCTCTCTGGATGCCCTTCTGTTTTTACCTCTCTATGGATGCTCTTCTATCTTCTCCTTTCTCAGGATGCCCTTCTGTCTTCTCTGCTCTCTGTATACTGTTCTATTCTCTACTCTTTCTGGATGCCCCTCTGTCTTCTCTGCTCTCTAGATGCCTGTCTGTTCTCTCCTCTCTGTAAATGCCATTCTGACCTCTCCTATCCATTGATTCCCTTCTGTTCTCTCCTCTCTCTGGATGCCCTTCTGTCCTCTCCTATCTCTGGATGGCTTTCTGTTCTCTCCTCTCTCTGGATCCCTTCTGTACTCTCCTCTCTCTGGATGCCCTTCTGTACTCTCCTCTCTCTGGATGCCCTTTTGTCCTCTCCTCTCTCAAGTTGCCCTTCTGTCCTCTCCTCTCTTTGAATGCCCTTCTGTCTTCTCCTCTTTCCCTATGCCCTTTTGTTGTCTTGGTTCTCTTGATGCCCTTCATTCTTCTACACTTTCTGGAAGACCGACAATTTTCTCCTTACTCTGGATATCCTTCTGTCTTCTCCTCTCTCTAGATGCCCTTCTGTTATCTCCTCTCACTTGATGCCATCCTGTCCTCTCCTCTCTCTGGATGCCCTTCTGTCTTCTCTTCTCTCTCTGGATGTCCTTCAGGCTTCTGCTCTCTCTGGATGGGCTTCTGTTCTCTCCTCTTTCTGGATTCTCTCTCATAGTCTCATCTCTCTGAATGCCCTTCTCTTCTCTCTTCTTTTGGGATATCCTTCTGTCCTCTCCTCTCTCTGGATGCCCTTCTATCTTCTCCTTTTTTGGATGCCCTTCTGTTCTCTCCTCTTTCTGGATACCCTATTTTCCTCTCCTCTCACTGGATATTCTTCTGTTCTCTCCGCTCTCTGGATGCCCTTCTGTTCTCTCCTCTCTCTGGATGCCCCTGTGTTTTCTTCTCTCTCTGGATGCCATTTCTGTCCTCTCTTCTCTCTGGATGCCCTTCTGTCTTCTCCTTTTTTTTGGATGCCCTTCTGTTCTCTCCTCTTTCTGGATGCCCTATTTTTCTCTCCTCTCACTGGATATTCTTCTGTTCTCTGCTCTCTCTGTATGCCCTTCTGTTCTCTCCTCTCTCTGGATGCCCCTGTGTTTTCTTCTCTCTCTGGATGCCATTTCTGTCCTCTCTTCTCTCTGGATGCCCTTCTGTCTTCTCCTCTCTCTGGATGCCCTTCTGTTCTCTTCTCTCTCTGGATGATCTTCTGTTCTCTCATCTCTTGATGCCCTTGTTTCCTCTCCTCTCTCTGGATGCCCTTCTGTCTTCTCCATTCTCTGGATGCCCTTCTGTCCTCTCCTCTCTTTTGATGCCCTTCTGTTTTCTCCTCTCATCCGATGCTCTTCTATTCTCTCTTCTTCTGGATGCTCTTCTGTATTCTTCTCTCTCTGGATGCCCTTCTTAACTCTCCTCTCTCTGGATGCCATTCTGTTCTCTCCTATCTATGGATGCCCTTTTGTCCTCTCCTCTCTCGGGATGCCCTACTGTCCTCTCCTTTCTCTGGATTTTTTTTTTGTCCTCTTATATATCTGGATTTCCTTCTGTTTTCTTCTCTCTCTAGATTCTTTTCTGTCCTCTAATCTCTCTGGATGCACTTTTGTCTTCTTCTCTCTCTGGAAGCCCTGCTGTCCTCTCCTCTCTCCGGATACCCTTCTGTACTCTCTTCTCTTTGGATGCCCTTCTGTTCTCTCATCTTTCTGGATGCTCTTCTGTTCTCTCCTCCCTCTGTATGCCCTTCTTTACTCTCCTCTCTCTGGATGCCCTTCTGTTCTTTTCTCTCTGGATGCCCTTTTGTGCTCACCTCTCTCTGGATGCCCTTCTGTCTTCTCCTCTCGCTACATGCCCTTCTATTTTCTCCTCTCTCTATATTCCTTTCTGTCCTCTCATCTCTCTGGATTCCCTTCTATTATATTCTCTCTATGAATGCTTCTCTGTTCTTGTATCTCTCTGGTTGCCCTTTTGTCGTCTCTTCTCTCTGGATGCCCTTCAGTTCTCTCCTCTCTCTAGATTCTCTTCTGTTCTATCATATCTCTGGATGCCCTTCTCTTCTCTTCTCTCTCTGGATGATCTGTTTGCTTACCTCTCTGCATGCCCTTCTGTTCTCTCCTCTCTATGGAAGATCTTCTGTTCTCTCATCACTCTGGATGTTCTTGTGTCCTTTCCTCTCACTGGAAGCCATTCTGTCTTCTCCTCTCTCTGGATGCCCTTCTAATCTCTTCTCTCTCCGGATACCCTTCTCTCTTCTCTTCCATCTGGATGCCCTTCTGTCAGCTCCACTCTCCGGATGTCTTCTCCTCTCTCTGGATGCCATTCTGTTCTCTCGTCTCAGTGAATGCCCTTATTTACTCTCTTTTAACAGGATGCCCTTCTGTCTGCTCCTCTCTCTGGATGCCCTTTTGTCCTCTCCTCTCTCTTGATGCCTTTCTGTCCTCTCATCTCTCTGGATGCCCTTCTATTATATTCTCTCTATGGATGCTCCTCTGTTCTCTTATCTCTCTAGATGCCCTTTTGTCTTCCCCTCTCTCTGGATGCCCTTCTGTCTTCTCCTCTCTCTGGATGCTCTTCTGTTCTCTCCTCTCTCTGGATGCCCTTCTGCCCTCTCCTCTCTTTGGATGCCCTTCTGTTCTCTCCTCTCTCTGGATGCCCTTATTTTCTCTCCTCTCTCTGGATGCCCTTATTTACTCTCCTCTCTCTGGATGCCCTTCTGGTCTCTACTCTCTTTCCCTATGCCCTTCTGTTCTCTAGATTCTCTTGATGCCCTTCAATCTTCTCCTCTAGCTGGATGCCCGACAATTTTCTCCTCACACTGGATATCCTTCTGTATTCTCCTCTCTCTAGATGCCCTTCTGTTCTCTTCTCTTTGGATGCCCTTCTCTCCTCTCCTCTCTCTGGATGCCCTTCTGTCTCTTTGTCACTCTGGATGACATTCTTTTGTCTCCTCTTTCTGGATTACTTTCTGGTCTCTCCTCTTTCCGGATGCCCATCTGTTTTCTCCTCTCTCTGCATGCCTTTGTGTTCTTTCTTCTCTCTGAATGCCCTTCTGTCCTCTCCTCTCTCTGGATGCCCTTCTGTCTTCTCATCTCTCTGGATGCCCTTCAGTTCTCTCCTCTCCCTAGATTCTCTTCTGTCCTCTCATCCCTCTGGATTCCCTTCTGTTCCCTTCTCTCTCTGGATGATCTTCTGTTCACTCATCTCTGTGGATGTCCTTCTGTTCTCTCCTATCTCTGGAAGACCTTCTGTTCTCTCATCTCTCTGGATGCCCTTCTGTCTTCTCCTTTCTCTACATACCTTTCTGGGCATCCAGAGAGAGGAGAATACAGATTGGCTTCCAGAGAGAGGAGAAAACAGAAGGAAATACAGATAGAGGAGGGAACAAAATGGCATCCAGAGAGAGGAGAAGACAGAAGGTCATCCAGAAAGAGGAGAGGACAGAAGCTCATCCAGAGTGAGGAGAAGCAGAATGGCATCCAGAGAGAGGAGAGTACAGAAGGGCATCCAGGGAGATCAGAGAACAGAAGGGCATCCAGACAGAGGAGAAGAGAGAAGGGTATCCAGAGATAGGAGAAGACAGAATGAAATCTTGAAATAGTAGAATTGAGAAGTGCATCCAGAGAGAGGAGAGAACAGATGGGCATCCAGAGAGAGGAGAGGACAGAAGGGCATCCAGAGAGAGGAGAAGAGAGAATGTCATCCAGAGAGAGGAGAGAACAGAAGGGCATCAAGAGAGAGGAGAGCACAGAAGGGCATCCAGAGAGACGAGAGAACAGAAAAGCATCCAGAGAGAGGAGAGAACAGAAGGGCATCCAGAGAGAGTAGAGGATAAAAGGGCATCTGGAGAGAGGAGAAGACAGAAGGGCATCCAGAGAGAAGATATAACAGAAGGCCATCCAGAGACAGAAAAGAACAGATGGGCATCCAGAGAGAGGAGAGAACAGAAGGGCATCCAGGGATAGGAAAGATTGTAGGGCATTTAGAAAGAGGAGAGGACAGAAGGGCATCCAGTGAGAGGAAAAGACAGAAGTGCCTCAAGAGAGAGGAGAGAGCAGAAGAGAACAAGAGAAGGGAGAGTATTTAAGGGTATCCAGATAGAAGAGAAGACAGAAGGGAATCTAGAGATAGGAGAGTACAGAAGGGCATCATGAGAGAAGAGAAGACAGAAGGTCATCCATAGAGAGGAGAGGGCAGAAGGGCATACAGAGACAGGAGAAGACAGAAGGGCACACAGAGAGAGGAGAGTACAGAAGGGCATCCAGAGAGAAGAGAACTGGGGGAACTGGTGGAGGAAGCACCTATGTCCCCAAACCAGTCAGCTGGGCTGATGAAACAGACGATCTGGAAGGAGATGTGTCAACAACTTGGCATAGTAACAATGATGATGTGTACAGGGCATCTCCAATTGACGTTCCATCCTTCCCACTGCTCCATGGGCTGCTCTGGATCCCAATATTGACCAGAGCAGTCTTCCCAAGTCGCCACCCTGCACTGCCTTCCTAGGGAATCTGCCCTATGATGTGACAGAAGACTCCATTAAGGATTTCTTTAGAGGATTAAATATCAGCACTGTGTGCTTACCACGCAAGCCCAGCAATCCAGACAGGCTGAAAGGATTCGGCTATGCAGAGTTTGAGGACCTGGATTCTCTGCCCAGTGCTTTGAGTCTCAATGAAGAGTCTCTAGGTAACAGGAGAATTCGAGTGGATGTTGCTGATCAAGCACAGGATAAAGACAGTGATGACCATACTTTTGGTAGAGATAGAAATCGGGATTCTGACAAAACAGATACAGACTGTAGGGCCCGTCCTGCCACAGACAGCTTTGATGACTACCCACCTAGAAGAGGCTATGATAGCTTTGAAGACAAGTATCGAGATCTTATGATTCAGACCGATATCGGGATGGATATAGGGACGGATATCGGGACAGCCCACGCAGAGACATGGACCAATATGGGGGCCGGGATTGCTATGATGACTGAGGCAGCAGAGACTATGACCGAGGCTATGACTCCAGGATAGGCAGTGGCAGAAGAGCGTTTGGGAGTGAGTACCGGAGGGATGACAACTACAGAGGTGGTGGGGACCGCTATGAGGACCGATATGACAGACAGGACGACCGGTCATGGAGCTCCAGGGATGAATACTCTCGGGAGGATTATAGGCGCGATGACAGAGGTCCCCCCCAAAGACCCAAACTGAATCTAAAGCCTCGGAGTACTCCTAAAGAAGATGATTCCTCTGCTAGCACCTCCCAGTCCAGCCGAGCAGTTTCTATCTTTGGAGGGGCAAAGCCTGTTGACACAGCTGCTAGAGAAAGAGAAGTCGAGGAGCGGCTACAGAAGGAGCAGGAGAAGCTGCAGCATCAGCTGGATGAGCCAAAACTAGACCGCCGGCCCCGGGAGAGACACCCAAGTTGGCGAAGTGAAGAAACTCAGGAAAGAGAACAGTCGAGGACAGGAAGTGAGTCATTGCAGACTGGGCCCTCGGCCACATCTGGCAGAAATACACGAAGGAGAGAGAGTGAGAAGTCTCTAGAAAATGAAACCCTCAATAAAGAAGAAGACTGTCACTCTCCAACTTCTAAGCCTCCTAAACCTGACCAGCCGCTAAAGGTAATGCCAGCCCCTCCACCAAAGGAGAATGCGTGGGTGAAGCAACGCTCTAACCCTCCTGCTCGATCTCAGAGCTCAGACACAGAGCAACCGTCCCCTACAAGTGGTGGAGGCAAAGTAGCTCCAGCTCAGGCCTCTGAGGAAGGACCATTAAGGAAAGATGAAAATAAAGTAGATGGTGTGAGTGCCACAAAAGGCCAAACTGGGAGCTCCAGCCATGGTCCCAGGGATGGAGGGAACAGAGACCACTGGAAGGAGTTGGATAGGAAGGATGGCAAAAAAGATCAAGACTCCAGGTCTGCGCCTGAGCTAAAGAAACCTGAGGAGAACCCAGCCTCCAAGTTCAGTTCTGCAAGCAAATACGTTGCTCTTTCTGTAGACGGTGAGGATGAGGATGAGGGAGACGACTGCACTGAGTAGCCCTCCACACCCTGTGCTTTCTCCTAGTCTCCACCCCCGAAACATTCAAGAGCAAATCAAACCTCTATCCAGGCAAGACAAAATAAACTCACCATCTCCTGAAGACCTTTCTAAACGTTTTAAAATGAAATGAAATTCTTTTGCATGCTGCTGCAGCCTTTTAAAGTATTGAAGTAACTGGAGAGTCACCATTGTAGCCTAAGATGGCTACCACTTTGGGAAAGTTGTGAGTGTCTGATGATACCAAGCAGTTACCTGTGTGACTAGTGCCTGGGGCTCCATTCAGCAGAAATATAGTGACAGAGAGGCAGTCATATCAGTTAGGCAATAGAGAAAGGTGCAAGGGAGAAGTGAGATTACTATCTTCTAATTCTTATCCTAAGGTGGCACCTGTGAATTCCCAAACATTACCTGAATAAATTTCCCATCCTTACTTAGAAAGATAGCTCTCCTCTCTCAAGCTGTTTTAGTCTCCGGGAGGCTGCCAGCCCCTCTACTTTACTTCTGACTTCAATGGGGCCAACCTAGGGGGAATTGGTTTTTTGTTTTGTTTTGTTTGGGTTTTTTGGTTTTTTTTTGTTTTTTGTGGGTTTTTTACCCCCCAAGGGGGTAGTTGGGAGTGAGTCTACAGACCACTAACAAGTAGTACTGCTTGGGGACCAAAATGAATGGGAAACTCAATCGCGGTTTGAAAAGCTTGAGAGAGGTGATCGATTATACTTTATACCAAGTAGTAAGGGACTTGGTGTGACCTCCAATAAACACATGAATAGAATGGTCTGGATGAGGAAGCACTTACAGTAGTGGGAAGTTCTAGTCTTGTGGATCCTGGTTTCGCCCCTTCTAAACTGTCCTTTCTAGAGGTTCGAATATATCCATTCTTTGAAAACCTTGTCACTCTGGTCATCTCATGTTCTTATAACTCTTAGCCTCCCTCCCAGAGCTGTCTCTGAGTCACACACCTCCCACAGACCACAAGAAACTGTGCCTGAGGTGAGGACTCTTTCTCAAGAAAACCAGCTCTGTGCTATCTTTGATTACTGCCCCTATTTGCCTGCTACTGCTGCTTTCATCCCCAACTGATGGACTTGGGTGGTGAGTGGGGGGTCTGTAAATGGGGTGAGTTGGAGGTCTTCAGCCTTGGTGGGGGTGTTTTAAGGTTTCTATAAATTCCCTTCACTGGAACCTCATGCCAGTGCTTGAGTTTATAATGTATGTGACCTAGACTGTGGTTTCTGCTTAGGAGGTTTGGCTTCTTTACTTCCCTCAAGAATAAAGGATAATGCAAAGAACTATTGAACAAGGTCCTGGTTCCTCTTGCAACACTGTAGCTTGACTTGTCTGTTTTGATGTGAACCTTCGTAGGGGTCAGTTCCAAAGATGGCAAGCCTCCCTATTGTGGGTAGTCAGGTACCTACAGACAGAAGATACCTTGGTCTTAGCGCAAACCCTAGGCCTGCTGTGCAGGAGCATTGATGTTCATGCTGCAGCAGTGGGCACAGCAAATCGCTTCTCCAGTGGATTTGATTGGCTAGTAGCTAGGAAGTGGGCTTTTGCAGAGGTACTCACAGTTGAATGGGTTTTTAAAACCATTGTTGTAGACAATGAGAAGGTAGTTTGCCCTCTTCATGTTTATTTCCCTTCCAGATAGTTGCATCCAAAAGACAGCTGTTTTGTCCCACTCTCTTAATTTGCTCCTCTGTTTTAAAAAAAAGGAAAGAAAAGAAACAAAAGAACAGGGGTTGACTTATGTCCCACTCCAAAATACATGTAAAATTTGTACAAAAATATCTTCTATGAAAATGATTTGTAACCTGTAGACATTACTTGGGAGATGTCTTGAGATGTACAATCCCATCCTTTGGGTTGAGGGTTTTTTCTTTTTCTCCAAATAAATCCAGTCTTTAAAGTTGAAAAAAAAAAAAGAGAATACAGAAGAAAATCCAGAGAGAGGAGAGGACAGAAAGGCATCGATAGAGATAAGAGGACAGAATGGCATCGGCAGATCAGAGAAAAAAGAAGGGCATTTAGAGAGAGGAGAAGACAGAAGGGCATACAGAGATAGGAGAAGAGTGAAGGGCATCCAGAGAGGAGTGAACAGAAGGACATCCAGAGAGATGAGAAGAGAGAAGGACATCAATAGAGAGGGGAGTACAGAAGGGCATCCAGAGAGAGGAGAATACATATTGGCTTCCAGAGAGAGGAGAAAACAGAATGGAATCCAGATAGAGGAGAGAACAGAATGGCATCCAGAGAGAGGAGAAGACAGAAGGTCATCCAGAAGGAAGAGAGGACAGAAGGTCATGCAGAGTGAGGAGAAGTAGAAGAGCATCCAGAGAGATGAGAGAACAGAAAGGCATCCAGAGAGGGGAGAAAACAGAAGGGTATTCAGAAATAGGAGAGGACAGAACGGAATCTTGAAATAGTACAATTGAGAAGTGCATCCAGAGAGAGGAGAGAACAGAAGGGCATCCAGAGAGAGGAGAGGACAGAAGGGCATCCAGAGAGAGGAGAAGAGAGAATGTCATCCAGAGAGAGGAGAGAACAGAAGGGCATCAAGAGAGAGGAGAGAACAGAAGGGCATCCATAGAAAGGAAAAGACAGAAAGGCATCCAGAGAGATGAGAGAACAGAAAAGCATCCAGAGAGAGGAGAGAACAGAAGGGCATCCAGAGAGAGGAGAGGATAAAAGGGCATCTGGAGAGAGGAGAAGACAGAAGGGCATCCAGAGAGAAGATATAACAGAAGGCCATCCAGAGACAGGAAAAAACAGATGGGCGTCCAGAGAGAGGAGAGAACAGAAGGGCATCCAGGGAGAGAACAGAAGAGAAGAGCATCCACGGAGAAGAGAAGACAGAAGGTCATATAGAGAAAGGAGGGTACAGAAGGGCATCCAGAGGGAGAAGAGGACAGTAGGGCATCTGGAGAGAGTAGAGAAAACTAGGGCATCTGGAGTGAGGAGAGAACAGAAGGGCATCAAGATAAAGGAGAAGTCAGAAGGTCATCCAGAGAGGAGAGGACAGAAGAGCATCCGGAGAGAGGAGAAGACATAATGGCATCCAGAGAGAGGAGAAAACAGAAGGGCATCAAAAGAGAGGAAAGAACAGAAGGGCATCCAGAGAGAGGAACGAACAGGAGGGCATCCAGAGAGAGGAAAGAACAGGAGGGCATCCAGAGAGAGGAGAGAACAGAAGGGTATTGGGAGAGGAGAAGACAGAAGGGCATCCTGAGACAGGAGAGAAGAGAAGGGCATCCAGGGAGAGGAGTAAATAAAAGGGCATCCATAGAGAAGAGTACAGAAGGGCATCCAGTTAGAGTAGAGGACAGAATGGCATCCAGAGAAAGAGAGAACAGAAGGGCATCCAGAGAGAGGAGAAGACAGAAGGGCATCCATAGAGAGGAGAGTATAGAAGGGTATCCAGACAGAGGAGAGAACAGAAGGGCATCTGGAGAGAGTAGAGAACAGTGGGGCACCCGGAGATAGTAGAGAAAAGAAGGGAATCCAGAGAGAGAGAGAGGAGAAGACAGACGGGAATTCTGGGAGAGGAGAAAACAGAAGGGCATCCATACAGAGGAGAGTACAGAAGGGCATCCAGAGAGATCAGAAGTCCAAAGGGCATTTGGAGAGAGTAGAGAACATTAGCGCATCCATAGATAGTAGAGAACAGAAGGGCATCCATACAGAGGAGAGTACAGAAGGGCATCCAAGGGAGGAGGAGTCTGAAAAATATCCGGAGAGAGTAGAGAACAGTAGGGCATCCGGAGAGAGGAGAGAACAAAAGGGCATCCAGAAAGAGAAGAGAAGACAGAAGAGCATCCTAAGAGAAGAGAAAACAGAAGAGAATCCAGAGAGCAGAGAGGTCAGAATGGCATCCAATGTGAGGAGAGGACAGCAGGGCATCCAGAGAGAAGAGAAGACAGAACGGCATCCAGAGAGAGGAGAAGACAGAAGGGCATCCAGAAAGAGGAGAGGACAGAAGGGCATCCAGAGAGAGGAGAGAAAAGAAGGGCATCCAGAGAGAGGAGAAGCCCAAATATCATCCAGAGAGAGAAGAGAACAGAAAGGCATCCAGTGAGAGGAGAGAACAGAAGGGCATTCAGAGAGAGGAGAAGACAGATGGGCATCCAGAGAGAAGAGAGAACAGAAGGGCATCTAGAGAGATTAGAGGACAGAAGGGCATCCTGAGAGAGGAGAGAACAGAAAGGCATCGAAGGAGAGGAGAGAAAATAAGTACATCCAGATACAGGAGAAGACAGAATGTCATACAGAGAAAGGACAGTACAGAAGGTCATCCAGAGAGAGGAGAGGACAGAAGGGCATCCAGAGAGAGGAGAGAACAGTAGGGCATCCGGAGAGAGGAGAGAAGAGAAGGGCATCCAGAGAGAGAGGAGAGCACAGAAGGTCATCCAGAGAGAGGAGAGAAGAGACGTGCACCCAGAGACACAAGAAGACAGAATGACATCCAGAGAGAGGGGAGGACAGAAGGGCATCCAGAGAGAGGAGAGAACAGAATGGTATCCAGAGACAGGAGAAGACAGAAGGGCATCTCCTCACTCTCGGTGCTCTTCTGTTCTTCCCAATCTGTGTATGCCCTTCTGTCCTCTCCTCTCTCTACATGTCTTTCTGTTCTCTCCTCTCTCTGGATGCACTTGTGTCCTCTCCTCTCTTTTTATGCCCTTCTGTTCTCTCCTCCATCTGGATTCCCTTCTGTCCTCTTATCTCTCTGGATGTCATTCTGTCTTCTCCTCTCTCTGGATGACCTTCTGATCTCTCCTCTCTCCGGATGCTCTTCTGTCTTCTCTTCACTTTGGATGCCTTTCTCTATTCTCTTTCTGGATGCATTTCTGGTTTCACCTCTCTATGGATGCCCTTTTGTCTTCTCCTCTCTCTGGATGCCCTTCTGTTCTCTCTGCTCACTGGATGCCCTTCTATCTTCTTTCTCTGGATGCCCTTCTGTCTTCTCTGCTCTCTGGATACCGTTCTATTCTCTACTCTCTCTGAATGCCCTTCTGTTTTCTCTGCTCTCTGGGTGCCCATCTGTTCTCTCCTCTCGGTGGATGCCCTTCTGACCTCTCCTCTCCATGGATGCCCTTCTGTTCTCTCCTCTCTCTGGATGCACTTCTGTCCTCTCCTCTCTCTGAATGGCTTTCTGTTCTCTTCTCTCTCTGGATCCCTTCTGTACTCTCCTCTCTCTGGATGACCTTCTTTCCTCTCCTCTCTCCAGATGCCCTTTGGTCCTCTTCTCTCTCTGGAGTTTTTTTCAGTCTTCTGCTCTCTCTGGATGGGCTTCTGTTCTCTCCTCTTTCTGGATTCTCTCCTGTACTCTCATCTCTCTGGATGCCCTTCTGTTCTCTCTTCTTTTGGGATGTTCTTCTGTCCTCTCCTCTCTCTGGATGCCCTTCTGTCTTCTCCTTTCTTTATATGCCATTCTGTTCTCTCCTCTCTCTGGATGCTTTTTTTTCCTCTCCTCTCACTGGATACCCTTCTGTTCTCTCATCTCTCTGTATGCCCTTCTGTTCTCTCCTCTATCTGGATGCCCTTGTGTCCTCTTCGCTCTCTGGATGCCATTTCTGTCCTCTCTTCTCTCTGGATGCCATTCTGTCTTCTCCTCTCTCTGGATGCCCTTCTGTTCTCTTCTCTCTCTGGATGATCTTCTGTTCTCTCATCTCTCTGGATGCCATTGTGTCCTCTCCTCCCTCTCGATGCCCTTCTGTCTTCTCTTCTCTATGGATGCTCTTCTGTCCTCTCCTCTCTTTTGATGTCCTTCTGTTTTCTACTCTCGTTCGATGCTCTTCTATTCTGTCCTCTCTCTGGATGCCCTTCTGTATTGTCCTCTCTCTGGATGACCTTCTTTACTCTCCTCTCTCTGAAAGCCCTACTGTCTTCGCTCTCTGGATACCCTTCTGTTCTCTGCTCTCTCCGGATGCCCTTCTGTCCTTTATTCTCTCTGGATGCCCTACTATCCTCTTCTCTCTCTGGATTTCCTTCTGTCCTCTCATATCTCTAGTTTCCCTTCTGTTCTCTTCTCTCTCTAGATTCTCTTCTGTCCTCTAATCTCTCTGGATGACCTTCTGTCTTCTTATCTCTCTGGAAGCCCTTCTGTCCTCTCCTCTCTCCAGATTCCCTTCTGTTCTCTCCTCTCTCTGGATGACATACTGTCCTCTCCTCTCTTTGGATGCCCTTACGTTGTCTCCTCTCTATCGATTCTCTTCTGTTTTTCCCAATCTGTGGATGCCCTTCTGTCCTGTCCTCTCTATACATGCCTTTCTGTTCTCTCCTCTCTCTGGATGCACTTGTGTCCTCTCCTCTCTTTTTATGCCCTTCTGTTCTCTCTTCCATCTGAATTCCTTTCTGTCCTCTCATTTCTCTGGATGTCCTTCTGTCTTCTCCTCTCTCTGGATGACCTTCTGATCTCTCCTCTCTCCGGATGCTCTTCTGTCTTCTCTTCACTCTGGATGCCCTTCTATCTTCTCCTCTCTCTCTGGATTCACCTCTGTTTTCACCTCTCTATGGATACCCTTCTGTCTTCTCCTCTCTATGGATGTCCTTCTGTTCTCTCCTCTCACTGGATGCCCTTCTGTCTTATCCTTTCTCTGGATGCCCTTCTGTCTTCTCTGCTCTCTGGATGCCCATCTGTTTACTCCTCTCTGTGTATGCCCTTCTTACCTCTCCTCTCCATGGATGCCCTTCTGTTCTCTCCTCTCTCTGGATGCTCTTTTTGTCCTCTCCTCTCTCTGGATGCCCTTCTGTTCTCTCCTCTCTCTGGATGCCCTATTGTTCTCTCCTCTCTCTGGATTCTTTTTTGTCTTCTCCTCTCTGTGGATGCGCTGCTCTTCTCACCTCTCTCAAGATGCCCTTGTGTCCTCTATTCTCTCTGGATATCCTTTTCTGTTTCTCATCTCTCTGGATTCCCTTTTGTGCTCTCCTCTCTCTGGATGCCCTTCTGTCCTCTCTTCTCTCTAGTTGCCCTTCTGTCTTCTCCTTTCTCCCTATGCCCTTCTGTTCTCTTGATTCTCTCGATGCCCTTCATTCTTCTCCTCTCTCTGGATGCCCGACAATTTTCTCATTACTCTGGATATCCTTCTGTATTCTCCTCTCCCTAGAGGCCCTGCTGTTATCTCCTCTCACTGGATGCCATTCTATCCTCTCCTCTCTCTGGATGCCCTTCTGTCTTCTCCTTTCTCTGGATGCCCTTCGTCCTATTCTCTCTCTGGATGTCTTTCATTCTTCTGCTCTCTCTGGATGGGCTTCTGTTCTCTCCTCTTTCTGGATTCTCTCCTGTACTCTCATCTCTCTGGATGCCCATCTGTTCTCTCTTCTTTTGGGATGTCCGTCTGTCCTCTCCTCTCTCTGGATGCCCTTCTGTCTTCTCCTTTCTTTGGGTGCCCTTCTGTTCTCTCCTCTCTCTGGATCCCCTTTTTTCATCTCCTCTCACTGGATACCCTTCTGTTCTCTCCTCTCTCTGTATGCCCTTCTGTTCTCTCCTCTATCTGGATGCCCTTGTGTCCTCTTCTCTCTCTGGATGCCATTTCTGTCCTCTCTTCTCTCTGGATGCCCTTCTGTCTTCTCCTCTCTCTGGATGCCCTTCTGTTCTCTTCTCTCTCTCTAGATGATCTTCTGTTCTCTCATCTCTCTTGATGCCCTTGTGTCCTATCCTCCCTCTGGATGCCCTTCTGTCTTCTCCTTTCTCTGGAGGCCCTTCTGTCCTCTCCTCTCTTTTGATGCCCTTCGGTTTTATCCTCTCATCTGATGTTCTTTTATTCACTCTTCTCTCTGGATGCCCTTCTGTATTCTCCTCTCTCTGGATGTCCTTTTTTACTCTCCTCTCTCTGGATGCCCTTCTGTCTTCTCCTCTCTCTGGATGCCCATCTGTTCTCTCCTCTCTCCGATGCCCTTCTGTCCTCTCCTCTCTCTGGATGCCCTACTGTCCTCTCCTCTCTCTCTGGATTTCCTTCTGTCCTCTCATATCTCTGGTTTCCTTTCTGTTCTCTTCTCTCTCTAGATTCTCTTCTGTCCTCTAATCTCTCTGGATGCCCTTCTGTCTTTTTCTCTCTCTGGAATCCCTTCTGTCCTATCCTCTCTCCAGATGCCCTTCTGTTCTCTCCTCTATCTGGATGCCCTTCTGTCCTCTCCTCTCTTTGGATGCCCTTATGTTGTCTCCTCTCTCTCGATGCTCTTCTGTTCTTCACAATCTGTGGATGCCCTTCTGTCCTGTCTTCTCTCTACATGCCTTTCTGTTCTCTCCTCTCTCTGGATGCACTTGTGTCCTCTCCTCTCTTTATATGCCCCTCTGTTCTCTCCTCCGTCTGGATTCCCTTCTGTCCTCTCATCTCTCTGGATGGCCTTCTGTCTTCTCCTCTCTCTGGATGACCTTCTGATCTCTCCTCTCATCAGATTCTCTTCTCTGTTCTCTCCTATCACTGGATGCCCTTCTGTCCTCTTGTCTCTCTCAATGCCCTTCTTTCTTTTTGTCACTATGGATGACCTTCTTTTGTCTCCTCTTTCTCTGGATGACCTTCTGTCTCATCATCTCTCTGGATGCCCTTCTGTTCTATTCTCTCTCTAGATTCTATTCTGTACTCTCATCCCTCTGGATGGCCTTCTGTTCCCTTCTCTCTCTTGATGATCTTCTGTTCGCTCATCTCTGTGGATGCCCTTAGGTTCTCTCCTCTCTCTGAAAGATCTTCAGTTCTCTCATATCTCTGGATGCCCTTGTGTCCTCTCCTCTCTCTGGATGCTCTTCTGTTCTCTCATCTTTCTGGATGCCCTTCTGTCTTCTCCTCTCTCTACATGCCTTTCTGTTCTCTCCTCTCACTGTATGCCCTTCTGTTCTCTCCTCTCTCTGTATGCCCTTCTTTCCTCTCTTGTCTCTGGATGCCCTTCTGCCTCTCCTCTCTCTGGATGCCCTTCTGTTCTCTCCTCTATCAGGATGCCCTTCTGTTTTCTCTACTCTCTGGATGCCCCTCTGTTCTCTCCTCTATCCGGATGTCCTTCTGTTTTCTCCACACTCTGGATGCCCTTCTGTTCTCTCCTCTCTATGTAGACCCTTCTGTCCTCTCCTCTTTCTGGATGCCCTTCTGTTCTCTCCTCTCACTGGATGGTCATCTGTTTACTCCTCATTCTGGATGCCCTTCTCTCCTCTTCTCTCTCTAGATTCCTTTCTTTCCTCTACTCTCTCTGTATGCCCTTCTGTCCTCCCTTCTCTCTGGATGCCCTTCTGTTCTCTCCTCTCTCTGGATGTTCTTCTGTCCTCTCCTCTCTCTGTATGCCCTTCTGTCTTCTTTTTTCTTTGGATGCCCTTCTGTTCTCTTCTCTCTCTGGATGTCCTTTTCTCCTATCCTCTCTCCAGATACCCTTCTGTTCTCTCCTCTCTCTTTATGCCTTTCTGTTCTCTCCTCTATCTGGATGCCCTTGTGTCCTCTTCTCTCTCCGGATGCCCTTCTGTCCACTCTTCTCTCTGGATGCCCTTCTGTCTTCTCCTCTCTCTGGATGCCCCTCTGTTCTCTTCTCTCTCTGAATAATCTTCTGTTCTCTCATCTCTCTGGATGCCCTTGTGTCCTCTTCTCTCTCTGGATGCCCTTTTATCTTCTCTTCTCTATGGATGCCCTTCTGTCCTCTCCTCTCTCTCTGGATTCCCTTCTGTATTTTCATCACTCTGGATGACCGTCTGTTGCCTCCTCCATCTGAATGTCCTTCTGTTCTCTCCTCTTTCCTGATGCCCTTCTGTCTTCTCCTCTCTCTGGATGTCCTTCCGTTCTTTCCTCTCTCTGGAAGCCATTCTGCCCTCTCCTCTCTCTTGATGCCCTTCTGTCTTCTCATCCCTCTGGATGCCCATCTGTCCTCTCCTCTCTCTGGATGGCTTTCTGTTCTCTCCTCTCCCTGGATCCCTTATGTACTCTCCTTTCTGTGGTTGCTCTTCTGTTCTCTCCTCTCACTGGATGCCCTTCTGTACTCTCCTCTTTATGCATGTCCTTCTGTCTTCTCCTCTCTCCCTACGCCCTTCTATTCTCTTGATTCTTTCAATGCCCTTCAGTATTCTCCTCCATCGGAATGCCCAACAATTTTCTCCTCACTCTGGATATCCTTCAGTCTTCTCCTCTCTCTGAAGGCCCTTCTGTTATCTCCTCTCTCTAGATGCCATTCTGTCCTCTCCTTCCTCTGGATGACCTTCTATCTTCTCCTCTCTCCAGATGCCCTTTGGTCCTCTTCTCTCTCTGGACGTCCTTCAGTCTTCTGCTCTCTCTGTATAGGCTTCTGTTCTCTCCTCTTTCTGGATTCTCTCCTGTTCTCTCATCTCTCTGGATGCCCTTCTGTTCTCTCTTCTTTTGGGATGTCCTTCTGTCCTCTCCACTCTCTGGATGCCCTTCTGTCTTCTCCTTTCTTTGGATGCCCTTCTGTTCTCTCCTTTCTCTGGATGCCCTATTTTCCTCTCCTCTCTCTGGATACCCTTCTATTCTCTCCTCTCTCTGTATGCCCTTCTGTTCTCTCCTCTATCTGGAAGCTATTGTGTCCTCTTCTCTCTCTGGATGCCATTTCTGTTCTCTCTTCTCTCAGGATGCTCTTCTGTCTTCCCCTCTCTCTGGATGCCCTTCTGTTCTCTTCTCTCTCTGGATGATCTGTTCTCTCATCTCTCTGGATGCCCTTGTGTCCTCTCCTTTTTCTGGATGCCCTTCTTTCTTCTCTTCTCTATGGATGCCCTTCTGTCCTCTCCTCTCTTTTGATGCCCTCTGTTGGGCCTAACACAAGGTCTAATCTCCATTTCACCTCCACCCTTCAGTCATGTACACAGGTGGAGGGCGTGAACAGGCCCTAGAGAGATTTACATACCTGAAGGCCAGAGGTGGAGCCAATTAAACATTCCTCCCCAGCCCCTCCCCCCTTCTCCCCTCCCCTTTTAACTCAGGTCGATCCTGGGTTTGAGGGGTATGCATCCAGATCCGTCCACAATTCGCCATGTGAATAAACCAGTTTTGGAAGCCCAAGGGCTTCCTCGTGTGTTGGGGCTGCGCCGCTATGAGGAACTGTGAGGAGCCAGGGAGAGACTTTTAGTTAATGAACAGCCGGGCCCAACTTCCAGCTGGAGAAACCCAGAGCATTCCCAGCCGACTACCCACAGCATGGCAGGAAGAACCGCGGAATCCCCAAGCCCTTTTTTTCCCCACGTCTGGCGCCTCAAACTTGGAGCCTTAGAAGCCACACAACCAAGCAGCTACCAATACCGCGGGAAGGGTAAGCCCCGAACTCTTGAAACAAACAATCTGTTTTTTCCTCCTGTGTTTCAGTTGGAAGCCATCTCGCAGATTTAAGTAAGCCAAGGGAGCTTTTGCTACCTCCTGGCCAGGGCCACTCTCTGGTGCTGGTTCAAGGCTTCCCTGGCCTCTGCTTAAATCCTGACAGCCCACAACAGGCATTGGCAAAGACTCTATCTAGAATCTCTCTAAAACAAAAAGAAATCTGGTGACGCAGCAGCCATTTAAAAGCCATAAGGGCGGCTGCCAGTTCTTAAATCTGCGGGAAGGCTTGGCGCTCTTGGACCATTGTGGAATCCCCCAAAGCCAATAGGCCAAGGGAACGTTCCCATTGGACAAGGCGTTTCTCCTCTTTTCTATCATGGGAAACTCCACCTCACGTAAATGTTCACCCCAAGCCAGGCAAATATATTCTTTACTAAAGACAAATGGGATAAGAATAGGCAAAAAGCAAGCCTCCTTGTTTTGGGAGGAAGTCCTTCAGATAGCACCATGCATGGCAGAGGATAATATTTACAGTCCAGACTCTTGGAGCAAAGTAGCTTCCCTTATCAAAAACAGAGATAAAAAACCCCTTGTGAGTTTTTGCCGATCTTAGCTGCAATTCGGCAATGTATAAGACCATCAAAAATAGGACAGACTGAGAACAACACAGCTACTGGGGCCCCTCAGTTAAATGAACCCAAAAACCAAGGTCCCAAAAGTCACCTGGTTTCAGACCTTGAGGCCCTTACCCAACTAATAAGAGAAATAAAATCCATATACCCACCCCTTCCCCCTTATGCCTTGGAGGAAATGAAACCATGTGCTCCTCCTGTCCCTCCCTCCCCCATCCAAAGGCAAGGCTTCATTAAAATACCAAAGGAGCTTTCCCCTGCCTTCCCTCTTACCTCCCAACCAAAGAGAGATAAGTCCCCTCCCCCTCTTCTTAGCCACAAAAGTAGCAGTCCTTCAAAATCCATAGATAAAACCCAAACTGCTCAAACATTCCCAGTTAATATCCACCCACTATAGCTAAACCACCTAACTGGCACCCTATCCAAGCCTCCAACCTAAAAGAACTCAGGCAGGCAGTGAAGGAAGATGGCATTCATGCACCGTGGACAAAATCCCTCCTACAGAGCCATATTGCCAACTTAAACACCCCCCAAGATTGGAGAGATATTTGCCGTTCTGCCCTTCCTGATCCAATGTTTCTAGAATGGGAGGCGTATTATCGTGATGAGTGTCTTCAGCAAGTCAGGCAAAACCAGGGAAGGGAAGATGACACTCCATGGGGTTTTAAAGAACTCTTTGGCCAGGAAGATTTCTCTACTGGGGCACAACAGGCAAGTCAGCCAGCAGGCTACTATGACCAGGTCCGCCTCTGTGCCATTCAAGCCTGGAATAGGCTTACTCCACCTTCAGGGTCACAAGACCCTGCCCACCCCCTGCTCTCCCTTCATCAGAAGCCTGGAGAACCTCTATCTGATTTTATCTTCAGAACTAAAATGAGCTTAGAAAGAAAAATCTCCAACCCCACGGCTAGGGACCTTCTTCTTAAAACCATTGTTTGGGAAGGCATGACTTCCGAGTCTAGACTAGCTTGCCAAGGTCTCCGGGAGGAGCATCATGATAGGTGGGTTGTAGCAACCAGAGAAATAGGAACCCCATCAAATCAGGTTGCATCCATAGCTCAGGCATTTGTGCCAGCAATAAAGACAGAAAAAAACTGCCTCAAATGTGGGGAGACAAGACATTGGAAAGATGAATGCCCTACAAACTGCCATCTTCGGGACCAGGAGACCCAGCGAGACCTCGAGCTCACGCGTCCCCCGCCCCCGAGCCGCCAGCTGTGAGCTGGCCCCACCGCGACCACCACCGCACTAACCGGTGCCCGGAGAGAGCGGAGAGGCGGCATGAGCAAGGCGGACGAGGCCACCACCTGCCGCACCACGCTCCCGCAGGCCGCGGACTCCGCGCCTAAGAGCCCTGCGGCCAGCGGCACGCCCCAGGCCCCGGCGCCAGCCACGCCCCTTGCGGGGGAGCCCCGGCAGAGACGCAGACCCGGACCCGCCCTGGCCTCTTCAGCTCCTGTGGGCAGCAAGGACCCGGAGAAGAAAGTTCTCGCCACCAAAGTCCTGGGCACTGTCAAATGGTTCAACGTCAGAAATGGATATGGATTTATAAACCGAAATGACACCAAAGAAGATGTGTTTATACACCAGACTGCCATCAAGAAGCATAATCCACGCAAGTATCTGTGCAGTGTGGGGGAGGGAGAAATTGTAGAGTTTGATGTGGTTGTAGGAAAAGGGGGTCCTAAAGCAACAAATGTGACTGGTCCAGATGGAGTTCCAGTAGAAGGGAGCCACTATGCTGTGCGCTGTAGACCTCCCCATAATGCTGGTGAGATTAGACAGATGAAAGATGGAGTCCCCAAGAGAACACAACTCCTGGTCCATCGGAATCCAACCTACTGCCCGAGGTTCTGCAGGAGACCTGCTCATCCACGCACAAGCCCATATCGTTCCATACAGGTGGTAGAGCCAGCTACAGGTGGTAGAGCCAACTCCAAGAGTGTTCTCCCCAGTTATTGCCCACAGAAAACCTCTCCCCGAAACTCCAGGACAGTGAGTAATTCCCAGCCTAGTTCACAAAACTAGGCAGGCTTCTTTCTGTCTCCCCCCTCTTTCTCCATGTGTTCCTTGTTAGCTTCTTCTAATTTTTAGCTACTGCCTAGTTCAAAAGACTAGGCCCCACTCTTTCTCCATGTGTTCCTGGTCAACTTCTCTACTTTAACTCCTCCTCTTTCTCTCTGTCTCTCCCTCTCCATGTGCTTTCCAGCTCAAGGGCAAGATGGCAGACCCCCTAGCCTCCACTTTGCCCATCCCCCAGTTCCACAGAGAGGGCTCCTTCACAGACAACAGCAGTCTTTCAAGTCACAGTGCCTGCCGTGACCCTCCTAAGACTCCTTCCTTAGGTGAGAGATTCCTATAGCCTTTCACTCTCTGACTCTTAGCTCTCCTATCAAGCCTAGGTATCTCTCCCTATAAACTTCAACTTAGCTTTTTGATCCTTCTCTACAATTAAAATTTCTACTAAAAAGAAAGGTGGAATACAGGTCCTCTCTGCCAGAGCACCCAGACGCCACATCGCAGAACAAGGCCCCTCCCCACTGCTTCTAAACCCGCCATTACTGCTCCTCCCCAACAGGAGGACCTGCAACAAACGTTCATGTTTTTCAACCAAAATTTATAAATGTTTCCTTTTCTTCCTAACAGGAACACCTAGAACAACAATGCTTGTGTTTTTTCAACCAAAAATTTGTTATTTTTTCTATTTTAATGCTGCCTTTTCTCTCTAATACTCGTGATAGATGTCCAACATTGTTTTTCAACCTTTATAATTTCTTCAAGGTTTAAAAGCCATCTAATTTCCTTCCACAGTTAAGTGAACGTGCTGATCACCATATCTTGAGTCTTAATTAACAACTAATTTCTTTTACAGGCAAACTGTTGCTGCCAATCCCAGATACAAAATTAACATTGTTTTTCTCCCTCAGCCATCCAAAAACAGACTCAAAGATACCTTCTAAGACTAAACTTTCCTCAAACACCTTTGCTTTTCCAGGATCTTAACGACAGGCCATAGGTGCTTGTTCCCAAGCAATTTAATGCTCCATATCCAGCCTACAGACATCTCCCTGCTGGAGATGCTCCTTCCCTGCTGTGATTATCCTACAGGTATACCCACAGATCCAACAGAGTCCAGCCATCCTCTGGAACCTGCCTGAGATGCCAAGCTGCTTCCTCCCAGCCACCTCATCTGACTGCAGACTCCAGAGACACGCTGAGATCCAGAGACAGCGCCACCTCCTGGAACCTGCCAAGCTGCCTTCTTCCAGTCGTCTCATCTGACTGAAGAACCCAGAACATGCTGAGATCCAGAGACCCAAACCAGGCTCCAGAGATGCACGCCAGAACCCAGAGATGCTCACTACAGAAGACAGATCCAGACCTTCCAACTACAAATGAACTCTTTTGCCAAAGTCACATAGCTAAAGTTACATGTTAGTGAGGAAAACATAATGTCTATTTAGATTAATCAGATGTCATTACCCTCAAACTGTACAATCTGTATTTAATTGTTTCAATGATTCCCTGCCTTCCAAACCCTACCCTCAATTCCCATTACCCTTGACTTAGTTATGCTATACCCTCTGGCCTACATAGTGTTTTATTTTGACCACCTCATCCAAAATTTTCACTAAAAACAGTGAGATGTTGGACCGTGAAGACATGGTTTGGACATAGCCTGGTTGAATGGGCTTTAAACCCCGGAGACCCTTTTAGGGATGGTAGGATGTTTAGCCCTGTTCTTAGGCCCCCTTGATAGAGCGCTGGGTTTGAGATAGCCAGGAGACCCAACAGGACATTGCCTGTCAGGGACGGCATATTATCTCCCCGCGCTCTGGGACTCCAGACTACTTCCATGTGGTCCACATCTTTCATTAACACAGAGTTGCCCCTCCTTTTATGAAAGAAAAGAGGGTGAGATGTTGGGCCTTGGAGGTAACTCCATTTAACCTGTTATTTTCAGTCACGTAAGACAGGTAGAGGGCGTGATTAACAAGTCTCTACCTCCAGAGATTTAAATATTAATGAATTATCAAAAGGCCAGGGGCGTAGCTAATTAAGTTATTCCCTCCCCTTTCTCCCTTCCCTATAAGACTGGTCTCCCCTGGCCTTTGGCGGGGGAAAGCGCACAACATCTGCATCCATTCACCATGCCATGAACAATAAAAGCTTTGGAAAACCGGACTCCACGTGTCCATGGTCTCTCCGCCTGATTCCCAGCTTTTGGAACCCTGGAACCTTGCCGACGCAGCCACCGGCCAGCCCACCGACAGCTGTGTGAATGTGGGATCTTCCGCTGGCGGCGCAGGAAGCCCTGGTGCCAGACCGCCCTGAGACTCTGTCGCTGGACTCCCTCCCTCCCTTCCCCCCGCCCGTGAGATTTCTGCCCCACAGCCCTCCTGTTTTCTCCTCTCCTCCGATGCTCTTCTATTCTCTCCTTTCTGTGGATGCCCTTCTGTATTCTCCTCTCTCTGGATGCCCTTCTGGTGTCTCCTCTCTCTGGATGCCCTTCTGTCATCTCCACTCTATGGATGTCCTTCTGTTGTCTCCTTTCTCTGGATACCATTCTGTCCTCTCTTCTCCCTGGATGACCTTCTGTCTTCTCCTCTCTCTGGATGCCCTTCTGTCTTCTCCTCTCTCTGGATTTTTTTCTGTCCTCTCATATCTCTGGTTGCCCTTCTGTTCTCTTTTTTGTCTCTATTATCTTCTGTTCTCTCATCTCTCTGGATGCCCTTCTGTTCCCTCCTCTTTCTGGATGATCTTCTATTCTCTCCTTTCTTTGGGTTCCCTTATGTTGTCTCCTCTCTCTCGATGCTCTTCTGTTCTTCCCAATCTGTGGATGCCCTTCTGTCCTCTCCTCTCTCTGCATGCCCTTTTGTCCTCTTCTCTCTCTGGATTCCCTTCTGTCCTCTAATCCTTCTGGTTGCCTTTCTGTTTTCTTCTCTCTATGGAAGCTCTCCTGTACTCTCATAGCTCTGGATGCCCTGCTGTCTTTTCTTCTCTCTGGATGCCCTTCTGTTCTCTTCTCTTTGGATGCCATTCTGTCCTCTCCTCTCTCTGGATGCCCTTCTGTCTTTTTTTCACTCTGGATGACATTCTTTTGTCTCCTCTTTCTGGTTTACCTTCTGTTCTCTCCTCTTTCTAGATTCCCTTTTGTTTTCTCCTCTCTCTGCATGCCCTTCTGTTCTTTCCTCTCTCTGAATGCCCTTCTGTCCTCCCCTCTCTCTGGATGCCCGTCTGTCTTCTCATCTCTCTGGATGCCCTTCAGTTCTCTCCTCTCCCTAGATTCTCTTCTGTCCTCTCATTCTTCTGGATGCCCTTCTGTTCCCTTCTCTCTCTGGATGATCTTCTGTTCGCTCATCTCTGTGGATGCCATTCTGTTTTCTCCACTCTCTGGATGCCCCTCTGTTCTCTCCTCTATCCGGATGTCCTTCTATTTTCTCCACACTCTGGATGCTCTTCTGTTCTCTCATCTCTCTGGATTCCCTTCTGTCTTCTCCTCTCTCTACATGCCTTTCTGTTCTCTCAACTCTCTGAATGCACTTCTGTCCTCTCCTCTGTTTTTATGCCTTTCTGACTTCTCCTCCCTCTGGATGCCCTCTGTCTTCTCCTCTCCCTGGATGCCCTTCATTTCTCTTCTCTCTGGATGCCCTTCTGTAATTTCCTCTCTCCCTTGATGCCTTCTGTCTTCTCCTTTCTCTGGATGCACTTCTGTTCTCTCCTTTCTCCAGATGCCTTTCTTTCCTATCCTCTCTCTGCATGCCCTTCTGTATTCTCCTCTCTCTGGATGCCTTTCTGTCTTCTCCTCTCTCTGGATGCCCTTCTGTCCTCTCCTCTCTTTGAGTTCCTTCTGTCCTCTTCTTTCTCTGGATTCCATTCTGTCCTCTAATCTATATGGTTGGCTTTCTGTTCTCTTCTCTCTATCGAGACTCTCCTGTACTCTCATCTTTCTGGATGCCCTTCTGTCCTCTCCTTTTTCTAGATGCCCTTCTGTCTTCTCCTCTCTCTGCATGCCCTTCTGGTCTTTCCTCACTCTCAATAATCTTCTGTTCTCTGCTCTCTGTGGATACCCTTCTGTCCTCTCCTCTTTCCGGATGCCCTCCTGTTCTCTCCTCTCTCTGTATGCCCATTTTTAATCTCCTCTCTCTGGATGCCCTTCTATTCTCTCCTCTCTCTGGATGTCTTTCTGTTGTCTCATCTCTCTAGATGCCCTTCTGTCTTCTCCACACTCTGGATGCCCTTCTTTTCTCTCTTCTCTCTGGAGGCCATTCTGTCCTCTCTTTTCTCTGCATGCCCTTCTATCCTCTCCTCTCTGGTTTTCCTTCTGTCCTTTCCTCTCTCTCATTGCCCTTCTGTTCTCTTCTCACTGTAGATGCTCTCCTGTACTCTCATCTCTCTGGATGCCCTTCTGTTTTCTCCTCTGTTTGGATGCCCTTCTGATCTCTCCTCTCTTTGGATTCCCTTCAGTTTTCTCCTCTCTGTGGATACCCTTCTGTTCTCTCGTCTCTCGGGTGGCCCTTATTTACTCTCTTCTCTCTGGATTCTCTTTTTACATATCCTCCCTTGTGATGGTTTTATGTCTTCTCCTGTCTCTGGTTGTTCTCTGTCCTATACTCTCTCTGGATGCCCTTCTTTTATCTCCTCTCTCCGGATGTCCTTCTGTCTTCTCCTCTCTCTGGATGCCCTTATATTCTCTCTTCTCTCTGGATTACCTTTTGTCCTCTCATATCTCTGTTTGCTTTTCTGTCCTCTTCTCTCTATGGATGCTCTCCTGTTCTCTCATCTTTCTGAATGCCCTCCTGTTCTCTCCTCTCTCTGGATGCCCTCTGTCTTCTCCCCTCTATGGATGACCCTCTGTTCTCTTCTCTCTCTGGGTAATCCTCTGTTTCCTCAACTCTCTATCCTCTTCTGGATGTTGTTTTCTATCCTCTTCTGGATGTTTTTCTGTCTTCTCCTCTCTCTGTATGCCATTCTGTCCTCTCCTCTCACTTGATGCCCTTCTGTCTTCTCCTCTGTGTGGATGCCCTTCTGTTATCTCCTCTATCAGGATGACCTTCTTCCTGCTCCTCTCTCTTGATGCACTTCTCTTCTTTCCTCTCTCTGGATGATTTTCTGTTCTCTCCAGTCTCAGGATGCCCTTCTGTTCCCCCTTTCTCCAGATGCCCTTCTGTTCTTTCCTCTCTCCCGATATCCTTCTGCCCTCTCCTCTCTCTATATGTCCTTCTCTCTTCTCCTCTCTCTGGATGCACTTCTGTCCTCTCCTCTCTCTGGATGCCCTTCTGTCTTCCACTCTCTCTTGATGCCCTTCTGAACTCTCCTCGCTCCGGATGCACTTCTGTTATCTCATCTCTCTGGATGCCCTTCCCTCTTCTCTTCTCTCTGGATGCCCTTCTGTTTTTACCTCTCTATGGATGCCTTTCTGTCTTCTCCTCTCTCTACATGCCCTTCTGTTCTCTCAGCTCTCTAGATTCCCTTCATTCCTCTCATAACTTTTGATGCCACTCTATTCTCTTCTCTCTATGGATGCTCTTCTCTTCTCTCATGTCTCTAGATTCTCTTCTGTCCTCTCATCCCTCAGGATGCCCTTCTGTACCCTTCTCTTTCTGAATGATCTTCTGATCGCTCATTTATTTGGATGCCCTTCTTTTTTCTCCTCTCTCTGGAAGATCTTTTGTTCTCTCATCTCTCTGGATGCACATGTGTCCTCTCCTCTCTCTGGATGCTCTTCTGTTCTCTCATCTCTCTGGATTCCCTTGTGTTCCCTCCTCTCCCTGGATACTCTTCTGTCTTCTCCTTTCTCTGGAGGCCCTCTGGTCCTCTACTCTCTCTGGATGCCCTTCTGTCCTCTCCTGTCTCTGGATGCCCTTCTGTCTCCCACTCTCTCTTGTTTCCCTTCTGAACTCTCCTCTCTCCGGATGCTCCTCTGTTATTTCATCTCTCTGGATGCCCTTCTCTCTTCTCTTCTCTCTGGATGCCCTTTTGTTTTTATCTCTCAATGGATGCTCTTCTGTCTTCACCTCTCTCTACATGCCCTACTGTTCTCTCAGCTCTCTAGATTCCCTTCATTCCTCTCATCTCTCTGGATGCCACTCTGTTCTCTTCTCTCTATGGATGCTCTTCTGTTCTCTCATCTCTCTAGATTCTCTTCTGTCCTCTCATCCCTCAGGATGCCTTTCTGTTCTGATCTCTTTCTGGATGATCTTCTGATTGCTCATTTCTGTGGATGCCCTTCTGTTTACTCCTCTCTCTGAATGCCCTTGTGTCCTCTCTTCTCTCTGGATGCTCTTCTGTTCTCTCATCTCTCTGGATGCCCTTGTGTCCCCTCCTCTCCCTGGATACTCTTCTGTCTTCTCCTTTCTCTGGATGCCCTCTTGTCCTCTACTCTCTCTGGATGCCATTCTATTCTCTACTCACTCCAGATGCCCTGCTGTCTTCTCTCTCTGCATGTCCTGTTTTCCCCTCTATATGGATGCCCTTCTGTGTTCTCCTCTCTGTACATGCCTTTTTGTTCCCTCCTCTTTCTAGATTCATTTCTGTCATCTCATCTCTCTGGAAGCCCTTCGGTTCTCTCCTTTCTCTGGATACAATTCTGTCTTTTTGTCTCTTTTGATGACCGTCTGTTGTCTCCTCTCTCTGGATGACCTTCTGTTCTCTCCTCTATACAGATGCCTTCTGTCTTCTCCTCTCTCTGGATGCCCTTCTGTTCTCTCCTCTCTCTGGATGCCCTTTTGTCCTCTCCACTCTCTGGATGCCCTTCTGTCTTATCCTCTCTCCCTATGCTCTTCTGCTCTCTCGATTCTCGCGATGCCCTTCAATATTCTCCTACATCTGGATGCCCGACAATTTTCTCCTCACTCTAGATATCCTTCTGTCTTATCCTCTCTACAGATGCCCTTCTTTTCTCTCCGCTAACTGGATGCCATTCTGTCCTCTCCTCTCTCTGAATGCCCTTCTGTTTTCTCCTCTCTCCAGATGCCCTTCTGTCCTCATTTCTCTCTGGATGTCTTTCAGTCTTCTTCTCTCTCTGGATGGGCTTCTGTTCTCTCCTCTTTCTGAATTCTCTCCTATACTCTCATCTCTCTGGATGCCCTAATGCTCTCTCCTCTCTCTGGATGCCCTTCTGTCCTCTCCTGTCTCTGGATGCCCTTCTGTCCTCTCCTCTCTCTGGATGCCCTTCTTTCTTCTCCTCTCTCAGGATGCACTTCTGTTCTCCTCTCTGGATGCCTTTCTGTCCTATCCTCTCTCTGGAAGCACTTCTGTATTCTCATCCCTCTGGATGCTCTTCTGTTCTCTCCTCTATCTGGATTCCCTTCTGTCTTCTCCTCTCTCTGGATGTCCTTCTGTTGTCTCCTTTCTCTGGATGTTCTTCTGTCCCCTCCTCTCCCTGGATGCCCTTCTGTTCTCTCCACGTTCAGGATGCCCTTTATGTCTCTCATCTCTCTGTATGCCCTTCTTAACTCTTCTCTCTCTGGATGCCCTTCTGTCTTCTCCTCTTTCTGGATGTTCTTCTGTCCTCTCCTTTCTCTGGATGTCCTTCTATTCTCCCCTCTTTCTGGATGCCCTTCATTTCTCTCCTCTCTCTGTATGCCCTTCTTAACTCTCTTCTCTCTGGATGCCCTTCTGTCTTCTCCTCTCTCTGGATTCATCTGTTCTCACCTCTCTCTGGATGTCCTTCTATCCTCTCCTCTCTCTGGATGCCCTACTGTTCTCTCCTCTCTCTAGATTTCCTTCTGTCCTCTCATATCTCTGGTTGCCCTTCTGTTCTCATTTCTCTCTAGATTCTCTTCTGTCCTGTAATCTCTCTGGATGCCCTTCTGCCTCTCCTCTCTCCAGATGTCGTTCTGTTCTCTCCTCTCTCTCTCTTTCTGGATGCCCTTCTGTCCTCTCCTCACTTTGGATGCCCTTATGTTGTCTCCTATCTTTCGATGCTCTTCTGTTCTTCCCAATCTGTGGATGCCCTATTTCCTCTCCTTTCTCTACATGGCTTTCTGTTCTCTCCTCAATCTGGATGCAATTTGTCCTCTCCTCTCTTTTTATGCCCTTCTGTTCTCTCCTCTGTCTGGATTCCCTTCTGTCCTCTCATCTCTCTGGATGTCTTTCTGTCTTCTAATCTCTCTGGATGACCTTCTGATCTCTCCTCTCTCCAGATGCTCTTCTGTCTTCTCTTCACTCTGGATTCCCGTCTGTCCTCTCCTCTCTCTTGATGCCCTACTGTTCTCTCCTCTCTCTGAATTCCCTTTTTGTCTTCTCCTCACTCTGGAAGCACTGTTCTTCTCACCTCTCTCAAGATGTCCTTGTGTCCTCTATTCTCTAATGATATCTTTCTGTTCCTTGTCTCTCTGGATTCCATTTTGTGCTCTCCTCCCTCTGGATGCCATTCTGTCCTCTCCTCTCTGTAGTTGCCCTTCTGTCTTCTCCTCTCTCCCTATGCCCTACTGTTCTCTCAATTCTCTTGATGCCCTTCAGTCTTCTCCTCTCTCTGGATGCCCAACAATTTTCTCCATACCCTGGATATCCTTCTGTTTACTCCTCTCTCTACATGCCCTTCTGTTATCTCCTCTCACTGGATGCCATTCTGTCCCCTACTCTCTCTGGATGCCCTTCTATCTTTTCCTCTCTCCAGATGCCCTTTGGTCTTCTTCTCTCTCTGGATGACTTCTAAAAGCTAAAAACACTAAATGCACGTTATTTGTGCACTTTGGGTGAAGACTTGTTATTTTGAGTTGCGTACCCACAGGGTATTAGCCGGCCCTGCACTGTTCTCTGTTTTGGAAACCATGTACACAGAAGTAGCTGTATTGCAGAGAAAATGCATGATACAAAGTATGGCAGTTCACATCAGGAAGACTAACCAAGAAGAAAAGCCTGGGTATGCACTGAGTGCCAGGCAACTCTTAAAGACCTAAAAACACTAAATGCACATTATTTGTGCAGTTTGGGTGAAGACGTGTTATTTTGAGTTGGGTAGCCACTGGGTATAAGCCTGCCCTACACTGTTCTCTGTTTTGGAAACCATGTATAAACATGTAGCTGTATTGCAGAGAAAATGCATGGTACAAAGTAAGGAAGTTCATATCTGGAAGATTACAAAAGGAGAAAAGCCTGGGAATGCACTCAGTGCCAGGCAACTCTTAGAGAGCTAAAAACACGGAATGCACGTTGTTTGTGCAGTTTGGGTGAAGACGTGTTATTTTGAGTTGGGTAGCCACAGGGTAATAGCCAGCCCTGCACTGTTCTCTGTTTTGGAAACCATGTAAAAAGAAGTAGCTGTATTGCAGAGAAAACGCATGGTACAAAGCATGACACTTCACATCTGGAAGACTACCGAAAGAGAAAGCCTGGGTATGCGTGGAGTTCCAGGCAACTCTTAGAGAGCTAAAAACACTAAATACACTTTACTTGTGCAGTTTGGGTGAAGATGTGTTATTTTGAGTTGGGTATCCACATGGTATTAGCCTGACCTCACTGTTCTCTGTTTTGGAAACCATGTATAAAGAAGTAGCAGTATTACAGCTAAAACACATGGTACAAAGTAAGGAAGTTGACATCTGCAAAACTACCCAAGGAGAAAATCCTGGGTATGCGCTGAGTGCCAGAAAACTCTTAGAGAGCTAAAAACACTAAATGGACATTATTTGTGCAGTTTCGGTGAAGACGTGTTATTTTGAGTTGGGTAGCCACACGGTAGTAGCCGGACCTCCACTGTTCTCTGTTTTGGAAACCATGTACAAAGAAGTAGCTGTATTGCAGAGAAAACGGATGGTAGAAAGCATGGCAGTTCACATCTGGAAGACTACCCAAGGAGAAAAGCCTGGGTATGCGCTGAGTGCCAGGCAACTCTTAGAGAGCTAAAAACACTAAAAGCAAGTTACTTGTGCAGTTTGGGTGAAGACATGTTATTTTGAGTTGGGTAGCCAAAGGGTATTAGCCGGCCCAGCACTGTTCTCTGTTTTGGAAACCATGTACAAAGAAGTAGCTGTATTGCAGAGAAAATGCATGGTATAAAGTAAGGAAGTTCATATATGGAAGACTACCCAAGGAGAAAATCCTGGGTATGCGCTGAGTGCCAGAAAACTCTTAGAGAGCTAAAAACACTAAATGCACATTATTTGTGCAGTTTCGGTGAAGACGTGTTATTTTGAGTTGGGTAGCCACACGGTAGTAGCCGGCCCTGCACTGTTCTCTGTTTTGGAAACCATGTACAAAGAAGTAGCTGTATAGCAGAGAAAATGCATGGTACATAGTAAGGAAGTTCATATCTGGAAGACTACCCAAGGAGAAAAGCCTGGGTATGCGCTGAGTGCCAGGCAACTCTTAGAGAGCTAAAAATACTAAATGCACATTATTTGTGCAGTTTGGGTGACGAAGTGTTATTTTGAGTTGGGTAGCCACAGGGTATTAGCCGACCCTGCACTGTTCTCTGTTTTCGATACCATGTACAATGAAGTAGCTATATTGCAGAGAATATGCATGGTACAAAGCATTGTAGTTCACATCTGGAAGACCAGGCAAGGAGAAAAGCCTGGGTATGCGCTGAGTGCCAGGCAACTTCTAGAGAGCTAAAAACACTAAATGGACGTTCTTTGTGCAGTTTGGGTGAAGACGTGTTATTTTGAGTTGGGTAGCCACAGGTTATTAGCCGGCCCTGCACTGTTCTCTGTTTTGGAAACCATGTACAAAGAAGTAGCTGTATTGCAGAAAAAACACATGGTACAAAGTAAGGTACTTCACATCTGGAAGACTACCCAAGGAGAAAAGCCTGGGTATGTGCTGAGTGCCAGGCAACTCTTAGAGAGCTAAGAACACTAAATGCACTCTATTTGTGCAGTTTGGGTTAAGACGTGTTATTTTGAGTTGGGTAGCGACAGGGTATTTGCCAGCCCTGTACTGTTCTCTGTTTTGGAAACCATGTAAAAAGAAGTAGCTGTATTGCAGAGAAAACAAATGGTACAAAGTAAGGAGGTTCACATCTGGAAGACTACCCAAGGAGAAAATCCTGGGTATGCGCTGAGTGCCAGGCAACTCTGAGAGCTAAAAAACTATAAATGCACGTTATTTGTGTAGTTTGGGTGAAGACGTGTTATTTTGAGTTGGATAGCCACAGGGTATTAGCCAGCCCTGCACTGTTCTCTGTTTTGAAAACCATGTACAAAGAAGTAGCTGTATTGCAGAGAAAACACCTGGTACAAAGTAAAGAAGTTCACATCTGGAAGACTACTGAAGGAGTAAAGCCTGGGTATGCGCTGAGTGCCAGGCAACTCTTAGAGAGCTAAAAACACTAAATGCACGTTATTTGTGCTGTTTTGTGGTAAAAGGCGTGTTATTTTGAGTTGGGTAGCAACAGGGTATTTGCCAGCCCTGCATTGTTCTCTCTTTTGGAAATCATGTACACAGAAGGAGCTGTATTGCAGAGAAAACGCATGGTACAAAGCATGGCAGTTCACATCTGGAAGATTACACAAGGAGAAAAGCCTGGGTATGCTCTGAGTGCCAGACAACTCTTAGAGAGCTAAAATCAGTAAATGCACCTTATTTGTGCAGTTTGGGTGAAGATGTGTTATTTTGAGTTGGGTATCCACAGTGTATTATCCGGCACTGTACTATTCTCTCTTTTGGAAACCATGTACAAAGAAGTAGCTTTATTACAGAGTAAACGCATGGTACAAAGTAAGGAAGTTCACATCTGGAAGAATACCCGAGGAGAAAAGCCTGGGTATGGCGGAGTGCCAGGCAACTCTTAGAGAGCTAAAAACAATAAATGCATGTTATTTGTGCAATTTGGGTGAAGACGTGTTATTTTGAGTTGGGTAGCAACAGGGTATTAGCCGGCCCTGCACTGTTCTCTGTTTTGGAAACCATGTACAAAGAAGTAGCTGTATTGCAGAGAAAACGCATGGTATAAAGCATGGCAGTTCACATCAGGAAGACCACACAAGGAGAAAAGCCTGGGTATGCGCTGAGTGCCAGGCAACTCTTAGAGAGCTAAAAACACTAAATGCACATTATTTGTGCAGTTTGGTTGAAGACGTGTTATTTTGAGTTGAGTAGTCACAGGGTATTAGCCGGCCCTGCACTGTTCTCTGTTTTGGAAACCATGTACAAAGAAGTAACTGTATTGCAGAGAAAATGCATGTTACAAAGTAAGGAAGTTCACATCTGGAAGACTACCCAAGGAGAAAAGCCTGGGTATGTGCTGAGTGCCAGGCAACTCTTAGAGAGCTAAAAACACTAAATGCACCTTATTTGTGCATTTTGGTTCAAGATGTGTTATTTTGAGTTGGGTAGCCGCAGGGTATTTGCCGGCCCTGTACTGTTACCTGTTTTTTAAACCTTGTACAAAGAAGTAGCTGTATTGCAGAGAAAACACATGGTACAAATTAAGGAAGTTCATATCAGCTGGAGGACTACCCAAAAAGAAAATCCTGGGTATGCACTGAGTGCCAGGTAACACTTAGAGCTAAAACACTAAATGCATGTTACGTGTGCAGTTTAGGTGAAGACATGTTATTTTTAGTTAGGTAGCCACAGGGTATTAGCCGGCCCTGCACTGTTCTCTGTTTTGGAAATCATGTAAAGTAAGTAGCTGTATTGCAGAGAAAACAAATGGTACAAAGTAAGGAGGTTCACATCTGGAAGACTACCCAAGGAGAAAATCCTGGGTATGCGCTGAGTGCCAGGCAACTCTGAGAGCTAAAAAACTATAAATGCACGTTATTTGTGTAGTTTGGGTGAAGACGTGTTATTTTGAGTTGGATAGCCACAGGGTATTAGCCAGCCCTGCACTGTTCTCTGTTTTGAAAACCATGTACAAAGAAGTAGCTGTATTGCAGAGAAAACACCTGGTACAAAGTAAAGAAGTTCACATCTGGAAGACTACTGAAGGAGTAAAGCCTGGGTATGCGCTGAGTGCCAGGCAACTCTTAGAGAGCTAAAAACACTAAATGCACGTTATTTGTGCTGTTTTGTGGTAAAAGGCGTGTTATTTTGAGTTGGGTAGCAACAGGGTATTTGCCAGCCCTGCATTGTTCTCTCTTTTGGAAATCATGTACACAGAAGGAGCTGTATTGCAGAGAAAACGCATGGTACAAAGCATGGCAGTTCACATCTGGAAGATTACACAAGGAGAAAAGCCTGGGTATGCTCTGAGTGCCAGACAACTCTTAGAGAGCTAAAATCAGTAAATGCACCTTATTTGTGCAGTTTGGGTGAAGATGTGTTATTTTGAGTTGGGTATCCACAGTGTATTATCCGGCACTGTACTATTCTCTCTTTTGGAAACCATGTACAAAGAAGTAGCTTTATTACAGAGTAAACGCATGGTACAAAGTAAGGAAGTTCACATCTGGAAGAATACCCGAGGAGAAAAGCCTGGGTATGGCGGAGTGCCAGGCAACTCTTAGAGAGCTAAAAACAATAAATGCATGTTATTTGTGCAATTTGGGTGAAGACGTGTTATTTTGAGTTGGGTAGCAACAGGGTATTAGCCGGCCCTGCACTGTTCTCTGTTTTGGAAACCATGTACAAAGAAGTAGCTGTATTGCAGAGAAAACGCATGGTATAAAGCATGGCAGTTCACATCAGGAAGACCACACAAGGAGAAAAGCCTGGGTATGCGCTGAGTGCCAGGCAACTCTTAGAGAGCTAAAAACACTAAATGCACATTATTTGTGCAGTTTGGTTGAAGACGTGTTATTTTGAGTTGAGTAGTCACAGGGTATTAGCCGGCCCTGCACTGTTCTCTGTTTTGGAAACCATGTACAAAGAAGTAACTGTATTGCAGAGAAAATGCATGTTACAAAGTAAGGAAGTTCACATCTGGAAGACTACCCAAGGAGAAAAGCCTGGGTATGTGCTGAGTGCCAGGCAACTCTTAGAGAGCTAAAAACACTAAATGCACCTTATTTGTGCATTTTGGTTCAAGATGTGTTATTTTGAGTTGGGTAGCCGCAGGGTATTTGCCGGCCCTGTACTGTTACCTGTTTTTTAAACCTTGTACAAAGAAGTAGCTGTATTGCAGAGAAAACACATGGTACAAATTAAGGAAGTTCATATCAGCTGGAGGACTACCCAAAAAGAAAATCCTGGGTATGCACTGAGTGCCAGGTAACACTTAGAGCTAAAACACTAAATGCATGTTACGTGTGCAGTTTAGGTGAAGACATGTTATTTTTAGTTAGGTAGCCACAGGGTATTAGCCGGCCCTGCACTGTTCTCTGTTTTGGAAATCATGTAAAGTAAGTAGCTGTATTGCAGAGAAAACACATGGTACAAATTAAGTAAGTTCACATCTGGAAGACTACCCAAGGAGAAAAGCCTGGGTATGCGCTGAGTGCCAGGCAACTCTTAGAGAGCTAAAAACACTAAATGCACGTTATTTGTTCAGTTTGGGTGAAGACGTGTTATTTTGAGTTGGGTAGCCACAGGGTCTTAGCTGGCCCAGCACTGTTCTCTCTTTTGGAAACCATGTACAAAGAAGTAGCTGTATTGCAAAGAAAATGCATGGTAAAAAGTAAGGAAGTTCATATCTGGAAGATTATCCAAGGAGAAAATACTGGGTATGCGCTGAGTGCCAGGCAACTCTTAGGAAGCTAAAAACACTAAATGCATGCTATTTGTGCAGTTTGGGTAAAGATGTGTTATTTTGAGTTGGGTATCCACAGGGTATTAGCCAGCCCTGCACTGTTCTCTGTTTTGGAAACCATATACAAAGAAGTTTCTGTATAGCAGAGAAAACGCATGGTAAAAAGTAAGGAAGTTCACATCTGGAAGACTACCCAAGGAGAAAATCCTGGATATGCACTGAGTGCCAGGCAACTCTTAGAGAGCCAAAAACACTAAATGCATGTTATGTGTGCAGTTTGGGTGAAGATGTGTTATTTTTAGTTCGGTATCCACAGGGTATTAGCCGGCCCTGCACTGTTCTCTGTTTTGGAAACCACGTACAAAGAAGTAGTTGTATTGCAGAGAAAACGCATGGTACAAAGCATGGCAGTTCAAAACTGGAAGACTACCCAAGGAGAAAAGCCTGGGTATACGCTGATTGCCAGGCAACTCTTAGAGAGTTCAAAACACTAAATGCACTTTATTTGTCCAGTTTGGGAGAAGATGTGTTATTTTGAGTTGGGTAGCCGCAGGGTATTTGCCGGCCCTGTACAGTTCCCTGTTTTTTAAACCTTGTACAAAGAAGTAGCTGTATTGCAGAGAAAACACATGGTACAAATTAAGGAAGTTCATATCAGCTGGATGACTACCCAAAAATAAAATCCTGGGTATGCACTGAGTGCCAGGCAACTCTTAGAGATAAAAACACTAAATGCATGTTACGTGTGCAGTTTAGGTAAAGACGTGTTATTTTTAGTTAGGTAGCCACAGGGTATTAGCTGGCCCTGCACTGTTCTCTGTTTTAAAAATCATGTAAAGTAAGTAGCTGTATTGCAGAGAAAACGCATGGTACAAATTAAGTAAGTTCACATCTGGAAGACTACCCAAGGAGAAAAGCCTGGGTATGCGCTGAGTGCCAGGCAACTCTTAGGAAGCTAAAAACACTAAATGCACGTTATATGTGCAGTTTGGGTGAAGACGTGTTATTTTGAGTTGGGTAGCCACAGGGTCTTAGCAGGCCCAGCACTGTTCTCTGTTTTGGAAACCATGTACAAAGAAGTAGCTGTATTGCAGAGAAAATGCATGGTACAAAGCATGGCAGTTCACATCTGGAAGACTACCCAAGGAGAAAAGCCTGGGTATGCGCTGAGTGCCAGGCAACTCTTAGAGAGTTCAAAACACTAAATGCACGTTATTTGTCCAGTTTGGGTGAAGACTTGTTATTTTGAGTTGGGTAGCCACAGGGTATTTGCGGGCCCTGCACTGTTCTCTGTTTTGGAAACCATGTACAAAGAAGTAGCTGTGTTGTAGAGAAAATGCGTGGTACAAAGTAAGGAAGTTCACATCTGGAAGACTAGCCCAGGAGAAAATCCTAGGTATGCGCTGAGTGTCAGGCAACTCTTAGAGAGCTAAAAACACTAAATGCACGTTATTTGTGCAGTTTGTGTGAAGACCTGTTATTTTGAGTTGGGTATAACCAGCCCTGCACTGTTCTCTGTTTTGGAAACCATGTACAAAGAAGTAGCTGTATTGCAGAGAAAACGCATGGTACAATGCATGGCAGTTCACATCAGGAAGACTACCCAAAGAGAAAAGCCTGGGTATGCGCTGAGGACCAGGCAACTTTTAGAGAGCTAAAAACACTAAATGCATGTTATTTGTGCAGTTTGGGTGAAGACTTGTTATTTTGAGATGGGTAGCCACAGGGTATTATCCAGCCCTGCACTGTTCTCTGTTTTGGAAACCATGTACAAAGAAGTAGCAGCATTATAGCTAAAAGGCATGGTACAAAGTAAGGAAGTTCACATCTGGAAGACTACCCAAGTAGAAAAGCCTGGGTATGTGCTGAGTGCTAGGCAATTCATAGAGAGATAAAAACACGAAATGCACGTTATTTGTGCAGTATGGGTAAAGAAGTGTTATTTTGAGTTGGGTAGCCACAGGGTATTGGCCGGCCCTGCACTATTTTCTGTTTTGGAAACCATGTAAAAAGAAGTAGCAGTACTGCAGCTTAAAAGCATGGTACAAAGTAAGGAGGTTCACATCTGGAAGACTAAACAAGGAGAAAATCCTGGGTATGTGCTGAGTGCCAGGCAACTCTTAGAGAGCTAAAAACACTAAATGAAAGTTATTTGTGCAGTTTGGGTGAAGACGTGTTATTTTGAGCTGGGTAGCCACAAGGTATTAGCCGGCCCTGCACTGTCCTCTGTTTTTGAAACCATGTACAAAGAAGTACCTATATTCCAGAGAAAAGGCATGGTAAAAAGTATCTGAGTTCACATCTGGAAGACTACCCAAGGAGAAAAGCCTGGATATGCACTGAGTGCCAGGTCACCCTTAGAGAGCTAAAACTACTAAATGCACGTTATTTGTGCAGTTTGGGTGAAGACGTGTTATTTTGAGTTCGGTAGCCACAGGGTATTAGACGGTCCTGCACTGTTCTCTGTTTTGCAAACCATGTACAAAGAAGTAGCAGTATTGTAGCTAAAATGCATGGTACAGAGTAATGAGGTTCACATCTGGAAGACTACCCAAGGAGAAAAGCCTGGGTATGCGCTGAGTGCCAGGCAACTCTTAGAGAGCTAAAAACACTAAATGCACGTTCTTTGTGCAGTTTGAGTGAAGACGTGTTATTTTGAGTTCGGTAGCCACAGGGTATTAGCCAGACCTGCACTCTTCTGTGTTTTGGAAACCGTGTTCAAAGAAGTAGCTGTATGGCAGAGAAAACGCATGGTACAAAGCATGGCAGTTCAAAACTGGAAGACTACCCAAGGAGAAAAGCCTGAGTATGCGCTGAGTGCCAGGCAATGCTTGGAGTGAGAAAAACACTAAATGAATGTTATTTCTGCAGCTTGGCTGAAGATGTGTTATTTTGAATTGGGTAGCCAAAGGGTATTAGCCGGTCCTGCACTGTTCTCTGTTTTGGAAACCATGTATAAAGAAGTAGCTGTATTGCAGAGAAAATGCATGGTACAAATTAAGGAAGTTCACATCTGAAAGACTACCCAAGGAGAAAAGCCTGGGTATGCGCTGATTGCCAGGCAACTCTTAGAGAGCTAAAAACACTAAATGCACATTCTTTGTGCAGTTTGGGTGAAGAAGTGTTATTTTGAGTTTGGTAGCCACAGGGTATTAGCCAGACCTGCACTGTTCTCTGTTTTGGAAACCTTGTACAAAGAAGTAGCTGTATTGCAGAGAAAACGCATGGTACAAAGCATGGCAGTTCACATCTGGAAGACTACCCAAGGAGAAAAGCCTGGGTAAGCGCAAAGTGCCAGGCAACTCTTAGAGAGCTAAAAACACTAAATGCACGTTATTTCTGCAGTTTGGGTGAAGACGTGGTATTTTGAGTTAGGTGGCCACAGGGTATTAGCCGGCCCTGCACTGTTCTCTGTTTTGGAAACCATGTACAAAGAAGTAGCTGTATTGCAGAGAAAAGGCATGGTAAAAAGTAAGGAAGTTCACATCTGGAAGACTACCCAAGGAGAAAATCCTGGGTATGCGCTGAGTGCCAAGCAACTTTTAGAGAGCTAAAAACACTAAATGCATGTTATTTGTGCAGTTTGGGTGAAGACATGTTATTTTGAGATGGGTAGCCACAGGGTATTATACAGCCCTGCACTGTTCTCTGTTTTGGAAACCATGTACAAAGAAGTAGCAGTATTACAGATAAAATGCATGGTACAAAGTAAGGAGGTTCACATCTGGAAGACTACACAAGCAGAAAAGCCTGGGTATGCGCTGAGTGCTAGGCAACTCTTAGAGAGCTGAAAACATTAAATGCACGTTATTTGTGCAGTATGGGTAAAGAAGTGTTATTTTGAGTTGGGTATCCACAGGGTATTAGCCGGCCCTGCACTGTTTTCTGTTTTGGAAACCATGTAAAAAGAAATAGCAGTACTGCAGCTTAAATGCATGGTACAAAGTAAGGAATTTCACATCTGGAAGACTAAACAAGGAGAAAATCCTGGGTATGCGCTGAGTGCCAGGCAACTCTTAGAAAGCTGAACACACTAAATGCACGTTATTTTTGCAGTTTGGGTGAAGATGTGTTATTTTTAGATGGGTAGCCATTGGGTATTGTCCGGCCATGCACTGTTCTCTGTTTTGGAAACCATGTACAAAGAAGTAGCCGTATTGCAGCTAAAACGCATGGTACAAAGTAAGGAAGTTCACATCTGGAAGACTACCCAAGGAGAAAAGCCTGGGTATGCGCTGAGTGCCAGGCAACTCTTAGAGAGTTAAAAACACTAAATGCACGTTATTTGTCCAGTTTGGGTGAAGATGTGTTATTTTGAGTTGGGTAGCCACAGGGTATTTGCGGGCCCCGCACTGTTCTCTGTTTTGGAAACCATGTACAAAGAAGTAGCTGTATTGCAGAGAAAACGCATGGTAGAAAGCATCGCAGTTCACATCTGGAAGACTACCCAAGGAGAAAATACTGGGTATGCGCTGAGTGCCAGGCAACTCTTAGAGAGCTAAAACCACTAAATGCACGTTATTTGTGCAGTATGGGAGAATACGTGTTATTTTGAGTTGGGTAGCCACAGGGTATTAGACGGCCCCACACTGTAGTCTGTTTTGCAAACCATGTACAAAGAAGTAGCTGTATTGCAGAGAAAACGCATGGTACAAAGCATGGCTGTTAACATCTGGAAGACTACCCAAGGAGAAAAGCCTGCTTATGCTCTGAGTGCCAGGCAACTCTTAGAGAGCTAAAAACACTAAATGCACGTTATTTGTGCAGTTTGGGTGAAGACGTGTTGTTTTGAGTTGGGTAGCCACAGGGTATTAAACAGCCCTGCACTGTTCTCTATTTTGGAAACCATGTACAAAGAAGTAGCTGTATTGCAGCTAAAACGCATGGTACAAAGTAAGGAAGTTCATATATGGAAGACTACGCAAGGAGTAAAGCCGGGGTATGCGCTGAGTTCCAGGCAATTCACAGAGAGCTAAAAACTCTAAATGCACGTTATTTGTGCATTATGGGAGAAGACGTGTTATTTTGAGTTGGGTAGCCACAGAGTATTAGCCGTCCCTGCACTGTTCTCTGTTTTGGAAACCATGTACAAAGAAGTAGCAGTACTGCAGCTTGAATGCATGGTTCAAAGTAAGGAGGTTCACATCTGGAAGACTACTCAAGGAGAAAATCCTGGGTATGCGCTGAGTGCCAGGCAACTCGTAGAGAGGTAAAAACACGAAATGCACGTTATTTGTGCAGTTCGGGTGAAGACTTGTTATTTTGAGTTGGGTAGCCACAGGGTGTTTGCCGGACATTCACTGTTCTCTGTTTTGGAAACCATGTACAAAGAAGTAGCAGTATTGCAGCTAAAACACATGGTACAATGTAAGGAAGGTCAAATCTGGAAGACTACCCAAGGAGAAAAGCCTGGGTATGCGCTGAGTGCCAGGCAACTCTTAGAGAGCTAAAAACACTAAATGCATGTTATTTGTGAAGTTTGGGTGAAGACGTGGTATTTTGAGTTGGGTATCCACAGGGTATTAGCCGGCCCTGCACTGTTCTCTTTTTTGGAAACCATGTACAGAGAAGTAGCTGTATTTCAGAGAAAACGCATGGTACATAGCATTACAGTTAACATCTGGAAGACTATATAAGGAGAAAAGCCTGGGTATATCTGAGTGCCAGGCGACTATTAGAGAGCTAAAAACACTAAATGCACGTTATTTGTTCAGTTTGGGTGAAGACGTGTTATTTTGAGTTGGGTAGCCCCAGGGTGTTTGCCGGCCCTGCACTGTTCTCTGTTTTGGAAACCTAGTACAAAGAAGTAGCTGTATTGCGGAGAAAAAGCATGGTAAAAAGCATGGCAGTTCACATTTGGAAGACTACCCAAGGAGTAAAGCCTGGGTATGTGCTGAGTGCCAGGCAACTCTTAGAGAGCTAAAAACACTAAATGCATGTTTTTTATGCAGTTTGGGTGAAGACGTGTTATTTTGAGTTGGATAGCCACAGGGAATTAGCCAGCCCTGCACAGTTCTCTGTTTTGGAAACCATGTACAAAGAAGTAGCTCTATTGCAGCTAAAATGCATGGTACAAAATAAATAAGTTCACATCTGGAAGACTACCCAAAGAGAAAAGCCTGGGTATGCGTTGAGTCCAGGCAACTCTTAGAGAGCTAAAAACACTAAATGCACGTTATTTGTGCAGTTTGGGTGAAGACTTGTTTTTTTGAGTTGGGTAGCCACAGGGTATTAGCCGGCGCAGTAATGTTCTCTGTTTTGGAAAATATTTACAAAGAAGTAGCCGAATTGCAGCTAAAACACATGGTACAAAGTAAGGAAGTTCACATCTGGAAGACTACCCAGGGAGAAAAGCCTGGGTATGCGATGAGTGCCAGGCAACTCTTAGAGATCTAAAAACATTAAATGCACGTTATTTATCCAGTTTGGTTGAAGACGTGTCATTTTTAATTGGGTATCCACAGGGTATTAGCCGGCCCTGCACTGTTTTCTGTTTTAGAAACCATGTACAACGAAGTAGCTGTATTGCAGAGAAAACTCATGGTACAAAGTATGGCCGTTCATATCAGGAAGACTACCCAAGGAGAAAATCCTGGGTATGAGCTGTGTGCCAGGCAACTCTTAGAGAGCTAAAAACACTAAATGCACGTTACTTGTTCAGTTTGGGTGAAGATTTGTTATTTTGAGTTGGGGAGCCACAGGGCATTCGCCAGCCCTGAACTGTTCTCTGTTTTGGAAACCATGTAAAGAGAAGTAGCTCTATTGCAGCTAAAATGCATGATACAAAGTAAGGCTATTCACATATGGAAAACTACCTAAGGAGAAAAGCCTGGGTATGCGTTGAGTGCCAGGCAACTCTCAGAGAGCTAAAAACACTAAATGTACGTTATTTGTGCAGTTTGGATGAAGACTTGTTATTTTGAGTTGGGTAGCCACATCGTATTAGCCGGCCTTGCACTATTCTCTGTTTTGGAAACCATGTACAAAGAAGTAGCTCTATTGCAGAGAAAACGCATGGTACAAAGTAAGGCAGTTCACAACTGGAAGACTACCCAAGGAGAAAAGTCTGGGTATGCGCTGAGTGCCAGGCAACTCTTAGTGAGCTAAAAACACTAAATGCACGTTAGTTGTTCAGTTTGGGTGAAGACTTGTTATTTTGAGTTGGATAGCCACAGGGCATTAGCCAGCCCTGCAAAGTTCTCTGTTTTGGAAACCATGTACAAAGAAGTAGCTCTATAGCAGCTAAAACGCATGGTACATAATAAATAAGTTCACATCTGTAAGACTACCCAAAGAGAAAAGCCTGGGTATGCGTTGAGTCCAGGCAACTCTTAGAGAGCTAAAAACACTAAATGCATGTTATTTGTGCAGTGTGGGTGAAGACGTGTTATTTTGAGTTGTGTAGGCACAGGGTATTAGCCGGCCCTGCATAGTTTTCTGTTGTGGAAACCATGTACAAAGAAGTAGCAGTATTGCAGCTAAAACACATGGTACAAAGTAAGGAAGTTCACATCTGGAAGACTACCCAAGGAGAAAGCCTAGGAATACGCTGAGTTCCAGGCAACTCTTAGAGAGCTAAAAACACTAAATACACGTTATTTGTGCAGTTTGGGTGAAGACTTGTTATTTTGAGTTGGGTAGCCACAGGGTATTAGCCGGCACAGTAATGTTCTCTGTTTTGGAATATATGTACAAAGAAGTAGCTGTATTGCAGCTAAAACACATGGTACAAAGTAAGAAAGTTCACATCTGGAAGACTACCAAGGGAGAAAAGCCTGGGTATGCGCTGAGTGCCAGGCAATTCTTAGAGATCTAAAAACATTAAATGCACGTTATTTGTCCAGTTTGGTTGAAGACGTGTCATTTTTAATTGGGTATCCACAGGGTATTTGCCAGCCCTGCACTGTTCTCTGTTTTAGAAACCATGTACAATGAAGTAGCTGTATTGCAGAGAAAACTCATGGTACAAAGTATGGCCGTTCATATCAGGAAGACTACCCAAGGAGAAAATCCTGGGTATGCGCTGTGTGCCAGACAACTCTTAGAGAGCTAAAAACACTAAATGCACGTTACTTGTTCAGTTTGGGTGAAGATTTGTTATTTTGAGTTGGGGAGCCACAGGGCATTCGCCAGCCCTGAACTGTTCTCTGTTTTGGAAACCATGTAAAGAGAAGTAGCTCTATTGCTGCTAAAATGCATGATACAAAATAAGAAAGTTCACATATGGAAAACTAAATAAGGAGAAAAGCCTTGGTATGTGTTGAGTGCCGGGCAACTCTTAGAGAGCTAAAAACACTAAATGCACGTTACTTGTGCAGTTTGGGTGAAGACTTGTTATTTTGAGTTGGGCAGCCACAGGGCATTAGCCAGTCCTGCACTGTTCTCTGTTTTAGAAACCATGTACAAAGAAGTAGCTCTGTTGCAGCTAAAATGCATGATACACAGTATGGCATTTCACATATGGAAAACTACCTAAGGAGAAAAGCCTGGGTATGCGATGAGTGCCAGGCAACTCTTAGAGAGCTAAAAACACTAAATGCACGTTACTTGTGCAGTTTGCGTGAAGAAGTGTTATTTTGAGTTGGGTATCAACCGGGTTTTAGCCAGCCATGCACTGTTCTCTGTTTTGGAAACCATGTACAAAGAAGTAGCTCTATGGCAGCTAAAATGCATGATAAAAAGTAAGGCATTTCACCTCTGGAAGACTGACCAAGGAGAAAAGCCTGGTTACTCCCTGAGTGCCAGACAACTCTTAGAGAGCTAAAAACAGTAAATGCATGTTATTTATGCAGTTTGGGTGATGACTTGTTATTTTGAGTTGGGTAGCCACAGGATTTAGCTGACCCAGCACTGTTCTTTGTTTTGGAAACCATGTACAAAGAAGTAGCTCTATTGCAGCTAAAACGCATGGTACAAAGTAAGAAAGTTCACATATGGAAAACTACCCAAGGAAAAAAGCCTGGGTATGCTCTGAGTGCCAGGCAACTCTTAGAGAGCTAAAAACACTAAATGTGCATTATTTGTGCAGTTTGGGTGAAGACTTGTTATTTTGAGTTGGGTAGCCACAGGGTATTAGCCAGCACAGTAATGTTCTCTGTTTTGGAAAATATGTACAAAGAAGTAGCTAAATTGCAGCTAAAACACATGGTACAAAGTAAGGAAGTTCACATCTGGAAGACTACCCAAGGAGAAAAGCCTGGGTATGCGCTGAATGCCAGGCAACTCTTAGAGAGCTAAAAACACTACATGCACATTATTTGTGCAGTTTGGGTGAAGACATGTTATTTTGAGTTGGGTAGCCACAGGGTATTAGCCGGCCTTGCACTGTTCTCTTTTTTAAAATCGATGTACATAGAAGTAGCTGTATAGCAGAGAAAACGCATGGTACACAGTAAGGAAGTTCACATCTGGAAGACTACCCAAGGAGAAAAGCCTGGGTATGCACTGAGTGCCAGGCAACTCTTAGAGAGCTAAAAACACTAAATGCACATTATTTCTGCAGTTTGGGTGAAGATGTCTTATTTTGAGTTGGGTATCCACAGGGTATTAGCCGGCCCTGCACTGTTCTCTTTTTTGGAAACCATGTACAAAGAAGTAGCTGTATTGCAGATAAAATGCATGGAACAAAGTAAGACAGTTCACATCTGGAAGACTACCCAATAAGAAAAGCCGGGGTACTCCCTGAGTGCCAGACAACTCTTACAAAACTAAAGATACTAAATGCATGTTATTTGTGTAGTTTGGGTGAAGACCTGTTATTTTGAGTTGGATAGCCACAGGGTATTAGCCGGCCTTACACTGTTCTCTGTTTTGGAAACCACATACAAAGAAGTAGCTGTATTGCAGAGAAAACGCATGGTACAAAGTAAGGAAGTTCACATCTGGAAGACTACCCAAGGAGAAAAGCCTGGGTATGCGCTGAGTAACAGGCAACTCTTAGAGAGCTAAAAACACTAAACGCACGTTATTTGTGCAGTTTGGGTGAAGACATAATATTTTGAGTTGGGTAGCCACAGGGTATTAGCCGGCCCTGCACTGTTCTCTTTTTTGGAACCCATGTACAAAAAGTAGCAGTATTGCAGAGAAAACACATGTTAAAAATTAATAAATTTCACATCTGGAAGACTAACCAAGCAGAAAAGCCGCGGTACTACCTGAGTGCCAGACAACTCGTAGAGAGCTAAAAACCCTATATGCATGTTATTTCTGCAGTTTGGGTGAAGACCTGTTATTTTGAATTGGGTATCCACAGGGTATTAGCCGGCCCTGCACTGTTCTCTGTTTTGGAACCCATGTACAAAGAAGCAGCTTTATTGAATAGAAAACGCATGATACAAAGTAAGGAAGTTCACATCTGGAAGACTACCCATAAAGAAAAGCCTGGGTATGCGCTGAGTGCCAGCCAACTCTTAGAGAGCTCAAAACACTAAATGCACGTTATTTGTGCAGTTTGGGTGAAGACGTGTTATTTTGAGTTTTGTAGCCAGAGGGTATTAGTCGGCCCTGCACTGTTCTCTGTTTTGTAAACCATGTACAAAGAAGTAGCTGTATTGCAGCTAAAACACATGGTACGAAGTAAGGAAGTTCACATCTGCAAGACTACCCAAGGAGAAAAGCCTGGGTATGCGCTGAGTGCAAGGCAACTCTTAGAGAGCTAAAAACACTAAACGCATGTTATTTGTGCAGTTTGGGTGAAGACGTGTTATTTTGAGTTGGGTAGCCACAGGTTATTAGCCGGCCCTGCCTGTTCTCTTTTTTGGAAACTATGTACAAAAAGTAGCAGTATTGCAGAGAAAACACATGGTAAAAATTAATAAATTTCACATTGGAAGACTACCCAAGGAGAAAAGCCAGGGTACTACCTGAGTGCCAGACAACTCGTAGAGAGCTAAAAACCCTAAATGCATGTTATTTCTGCAGTTTGGGTGAAGACCTGTTATTTTGAGTTGGGTAGCCACAGGGTATTAGCCGGCCCTGCACTGTTCTCTGTTTTGGAACCCATGTACAAAGAAGCAGCTTTATTGCATAGAAAACACATGATACAAAGTAAGGAAGTTCACATCTGGAAGACTACCCATAAAGAAAAGCCTGGGTATGCGCTGAGTGCCAGCCAACTCTTAGAGAGCTCAAAACACTAAATGCACAGTATTTGTGCTGTTTGGGTGAAGACGTGTTATTTTGAGTTTTGTAGCCAGAGGGTATTAGTCGGCCCTGCACTGTTCTCTGTTTTGTAAACCATGTACAAAGAAGTAGCTGTATTGCAGCTAAAACACATGGTACGAAGTAAGGAAGTTCACATCTGCAAGACTACCCAAGGAGAAAAGCCTGGGTATGCGCTGAGTGCAAGGCAACTCTTAGAGAGCTAAAAATACTAAACACACGTTATTTGTGCAGTTTGGGTGAAGACGTGTTATTTTGAGTTGGGTAGCCACAGGGTATTAGCCGGCCCTGCCTGTTCTCTTTTTTTGGAAACTATGTACAAAAAGTAGCAGTATTGCAGAGAAAACACATGGTAAAAATTAATAAATTTCACATCTGGAAGACTAACCAAGCAGAAAAGCCGGGGTACTACCTGAGTGCCAGACAACTCGTAGAGAGCTAAAAACCCTAAATGCATGTTATTTCTGCACTTTGGGTGAAGACCTGTTATTTTGAGTTGGGTATCCACAGAGTATTAGCCGGCCCTGCACTGTTCTCTGTTTTGGAACCCATGTACAAAGAAGCAGCTGTATTGCATAGAAAACGCATGATACAAAGTAAGGAAGTTCACATCTGGAAGACTACCCAACGAGAAAAGGCTGGGTATGGGCTGAGTGCCAGCCAACTCTTAGAGATCTCAAAACACTAAATGCACATTATTTTGCAGTTTGGGTGAAGACGTGTTATTTTGAGTTTTGTAGCCACAGGGTATTAGTCGGCCATGCACTGCTCTCTGTTTTGGAAACCATGTACAAAGAAGTAGCAGTATTGCAGCTAAAACGCATGGTACAAAGTAAGGAAGCTCACATGTGGAAAACTACCCAACTAGAAAAGGATGGGTATGCGCTGAGTGCCAGGCAACTCTTAGAGAGCTAAAAACACTAAATGCACGTTATATGTGCAGTTTGGGTGAAGACGTGTTATTTTGATTTGGGTAGCCACAGTGTATTAGCCAGCCCTGCACTGTTCTCTGTTTTGGAAACCATGTACAAAGAAATAGCTGTATTGCAGCTAAAAGGCATGATACAAAGTAATGCATTTCACATCTGGAAGACTAACCAAGCAGAAAAGCCGGGTTACTACCTGAGTGCCAGACAACTCGTAGAGAGCTAAAAACACTAAATGCATGTTATTTGTGCAGTTTGGGTGAAGACGTGTTATTTTGAGTTGGGTAACCACAGGGTATTAGCCAGCCCTGCACTGTTCTGTTTTGGAAACCATGTACAAAGAAGTATCTGTATTGCAGCTAAAAGGCATGATACAAAGTAAGGAAGTTCACATCTGGAAGACTACCCAAGGAGAAAAGGCTGGGTATTCGCTGAGTGCCAGGCAACTCTTAGAGAGCTAAAAACACTAAATGCACATAATTTGTGCAGTTTGGGTGAAGATGTGTTATTTTGAGTTTTGTAGCCAGAGAGTATTAGTCGGCCCTGCACTGTTCTCTGTTTTGGAAACCATGTACAAAGAAGTAGCAGTATTGCAGCTAAAAGGCATGGTTCAAAGTAAGGAAGCTCACATGTGGAAAACTACCCAAGGAAAAAGCATGGGAATGCGGTGAGTGCCAGGCAACTCTTAGAGAGCTAAAAACAGTAAAGGCACGTTACTTGTGCATTTGGGGTGAAGACATGTTTTTTTGAGTTGTGTAGACGCAGGGTATTAGCCGGCCCTGCACTGTTCTCTTTTTTGGAAACCATGTACAAAGAAGTAGCTCTATTGCAGCTAAAACGCATGATACAAAGTAATGCATTTCACATCTGGAAGACTAACCAAGCAGAAAAGCCGGGTTACTACCTGAGTGCCAGTCAACTCGTAGAGAGCTAAAAACACTAAATGCATGTTATTTGTGCAGTTTGGGTGAAGACGTGTTATTTTGAGTTGGGTAACCACAGGGTATTAGCCAGCCCTGCACTGTTCTGTTTTGGAAACCATGTACAAAGAAGTATCTGTATTGCAGCTAAAAGGCATGATACAAAGTAAGGAAGTTCACATCTGGAAGACTACCCAAGGAGAAAAGGCTGGGTATTCGCTGAGTGCCAGGCAACTCTTAGAGAGCTAAAAACACTAAATGCACATAATTTGTGCAGTTTGGGTGAAGATGTGTTATTTTGAGTTTTGTAGCCAGAGAGTATTAGTCGGCCCTGCACTGTTCTCTGTTTTGGAAACCATGTACAAAGAAGTAGCAGTATTGCAGCTAAAAGGCATGGTTCAAAGTAAGGAAGCTCACACGTGGAAAACTACCCAACGAGAAAAGGCTGGTTATGCGCTGAGTGCCAGGCAATTCTTAGAGAGCTAAAAACACTAAATGAACATTATATGTGCAGTTTGGGTGAAGACGTGTTATTTTGATTTGGGTAGCCACAGTGTATTAGCCAGCCCTGCACTGTTCTCTGTTTTGGAAACCATGTACAAAGAAATAGCTGTATTGCAGCTAAAACGCATGGAACAAAGTAAGGAAGCTCACATGTGGAAAACTACCCAAGGAAAAAGCATGGGAATGCGCTGAGTGCCAGGCAACTCTTAGAGAGCTAAAACAGTAAAGGCACGTTACTTGTGCATTTGGGGTGAAGACATGTTTTTTTGAGTTGTGTAGACGCAGGGTATTAGCCGGCCCTGCACTGTTCACTCTTTTTGGAAACGGTGTACAAAGAATTAGCAGTATTGCAGCTAAAATGCATGGTAAATTGTAAGGAATTCCACATATGGAAAACTATCAAAGGAGAAAAGCTGGGGTACTCGCTGAGTGCCAGGCAACTCTTAGAAAGCTAAAAGCACTAAATGCATGTTATTCATGCAGTTTGGGTGAAGACATGTTATTTTGAGTTGGGTAGCCACAGTGTATTAGCCTGCCCTGCACTGTTCTTTGTTTTGGAAACCATGTACAAAGAAGTAGCTGTATTACAGAGAAAACACATGATTAAAAGTAAGGAAGTTCACATCTGGAAGAATATCGAAGGAGAAAAGCCTGGGTATGCGTGGAGTGCAAGGCAACTCTTAGAGAACTAAAAACACTAAATGCACGTTATTTGTGCAGTTTGGGTGAAGTCTTGTTATTTTGAGTTGGGTAGCCACAGGGTATTAGCCGGCCCTGCACTGTTCTCTTTTTTGGAAACCATGTACAAAGAAGTAGCTCTATTGCAGCTAAAACGCATGATACAAAGTAATGCATTTCACATCTGGAAGACTAACCAAGCAGAAAAGCCAGGTTACTACCTGAGTGCCAGACAACTCGTAGAGAGCTAAAAACACTAAATGCATGTTATTTGTGCAGTTTGGGTGAAGACGTGTTATTTTGAGTTGGGTAACCATAGGGTATTAGCCAGCCCTGCACTGTTCTGTTTTGGAAACCATGTACAAAGAAGTATCTGTATTGCAGCTAAAAGGCATGATACAAAGTAAGGAAGTTCACATCTGGAAGACTACCCAAGGAGAAAAGGCTGGGTATTCGCTGAGTGCCAGGCAACTCTTAGAGAGCTAAAAACACTAAATGCACATAATTAGTGCAGTTTGGGTGAAGATGTGTTATTTTGAGTTTTGTAGCCAGAGAGTATTAGTCGGCCCTGCACTGTTCTCTGTTTTGGAAACAATGTACAAAGAAGTAGCAGTATTGCAGCTAAAAGGCATGGTTCAAAGTAAGGAAGCTCACATGTGGAAAACTACCCAACGAGAAAAGGCTGGGTATGCGCTGAGTGCCAGGCAATTCTTAGAGAGCTAAAAACACTAAATGCATGTTATATGTGCAGTTTGGGTGAAGACGTGTTATTTTGATTTGGGTAGCCACGGGGTATTAGCCAGCCCTGCACTGTTCTCTGTTTTGGAAACCATGTACAAAGAAGTAGCTGCATTGCAGAGAAAACGCATGGTACAAAGTAAGACAGTTCACATCTGGAACACTACCCAAGAAGAAAAGCTGGGGTACTCCCTAATGCCAAGCAACTCTTAGAGAGCTAAAAACACTAAATCCATGTTATTTATGCAGTTTGGGTGAAGATGTGTTATTTTGAGTTGGGTAGCCATAGGATATTAGACGGCCCTCCACTGTTCTTTGTTTTGGTATCCATGTACAAGGAAGTAGCAGTATTACAGCTAAAACACATGGTACAAAGTAAGGAAGTTCACATCTGGGAGATTACTTAAGGAGAAAAGCCTGAGTATGCGCCAAGTGCCAGGCAACTCTTAGAGAGCTAAAAACACTAAATGAACATTACTTGTGCAGTTTGGGTGAAGAAGTGTTATTTTGAGTTGGGTAGCCACAGGATATTGGCCGGCCTTGCACTGTTCTCTGTTTTGGAAACCATGTACAAAGAATTAGCTCTATTGCAGAGAAAACGCATGGTACAATGTATGGCAGTTCACATCTGGAAGACTACCCAAGGAAAAAAGCCTGGGTATGCGGTGAGTGCCAGGCAACTCTTAGAGAGCTAAAAACACTAAATGCAAGTTATTTGTGCAGTTTGTGTGAAGAGGTGTTATTTTGAGTTGGGAAGCCGCAGGGTAATAGCCGGCCCTGCACAGATCTCTGTTTTGGAAAACATGTACAAAGAAGTAGCTGTATTGCAGCTAAAACGCATGGAGCAAAGTAAGACAGTTCACACCTGGAACACTACCCATGAAGAAAAGCTGGGGTACTCCCTAATGCCAGGCAACTCTTAGAGAGTTAAAAACACTAAATGCATGTTATTTGTGCAGTTTGGGTGAAGACCTGTTATTTTGATTTGGGTATCCACAGAGTATTAGCCGGCCCTGCACTGTTCTCTGTTTTGGAAACCATGTACAAAGAAGTAGCTGTATTGCATAGAAAACTCATGGTACAAAGTAAGGAAGTTCACATCTGGAAGACTACCCAAGGAGAAAAGCCTGGGTATGCACTGAGTGCCAGGCAACTCTTAGAGAGCTAAAAACACTAAATGCATGTTACTTGTTCAGTTTGGTGAAGACATGTTATTTTGAGTTGGGTAGCCACAAGGCATTAGCCAGCCCTCTACTGTTCTCTGTTTTGGAAACCATATACAATGAAGTAGCAGTTTTGCAGCTAAAACGCATGGTACAACATAAGAAAGTTCACATATGAAAAACTACCCAAGAACAAAAGCCTGAGTATGCTCTGAGTGCCAGGCAACACTTAGAGAGCTCAAAAGACTAAATGCACGTTATTTGTGCAGTTTGGGTGAAGACATGTTATTTTCAGTTGGGTAGCCACAGGGTATTATCTGGCCCTGCACTGTTCTCTGTTTTGGAAAACACGTACAAAGAAGTAGCTGTATTGCAGAGAAAACGCATGGTACAAAGAAAAAAAGTTCACATCTGGAATACTACCCAAGAAAAAAATCCTGGATATGCGCTGAGTGCCAGGCAACTCTTAGAAGCTAAAAACACTAAATGCACGTTCTTTGTGCAGTTTGGGTGAAGACGTGTTATTTTGAGTTGGGTAGCCACAGGGTATTTGCCATCCCTGCACTGTTCTCTCTTTTGGAAACCATGTACAAAGAAGTAGCTGTATTGCAGAGAAAACGCATGGTACAAATTAAGGAAGTTCATATCTGGAAGACTACCCAAAGAGAAAAGCCTGGGTTTGCGCTGAGTGCCAGGCTACTCTTAGAGAGGTAAAAACACTAAATGCACATTATTTGTTCAGTTTGGATGGAGATGTGTTATTTTGAGTTGGATAGCCACAGGGTATTAGCCTGCCCTGCACTGTTCTCTGTTTTGGAAACCATGTACAAAGAAGAAGCAGTATTGCAGCTAAAACGCATGGTACAAAGTAAGGAAGTTCACACCTGGAAGACTACCCAAGGAGAAAAGCCTGGGTATGCGCTGAATGCCAGGCAACTCTTAGAGAGCTAAAAACACTAAATCCACGTTATTTGTGCAGTTTGGGAGAAGGCATGTTATTTTGAGTTGGGTAGCCACAGTGTATTAGCCGGTCCTGCACTCTTCTCTGTTTTGGAAACCATGTACAAAGAAGTAGCTGTATTGCAGAGAAAACGCATGGTACAAAGTAAGGAAGTTCACATCTGAAAGACTACCCAAGGAGTAAAGCCTGGGTATGCACTGAGTGCCAGGCAACTCTTAGAGAGCTAAAAAAAACTAAATGCACGTTACTTGTGCAGTGATGGTGAAGACATAATATTTTAAGTTGGGTAGCCACAGGGTATTTGCCGGCCCTGCACTCTTCTCTGTTTTTGAACCCATGTACAAAGAAGTAACTTTGTTGCAGCTAAAACGCATGGTACAAAGTAAGGAAGTTCACATCTGGAAGACTACCCAAGGAGAAAATCCTGGATATGCGCTGAGTGCCAGGCAACTCTTAGAGAACTAAAAACAGTCAATGCACATTATTTTTGCATTTTGGGTAAAGACGTGTTATTTTGAGTTGGGTAGCCACAGGGTATTAGCCGGCCCTGCACTGTTCTCTGTTTTGGAAACCATGTACAAAGAAGTAGCTCTATTGCATCTAAAATGCATGGTACAAAGTAAGGAATTTCACATATGGAAAACTACCCAAGGAGAAAAGCCAGGGTATGCGCTGAGTGCCAGGCAACTCTTAGAGAGCTAAAAACACTAAATGGACATTATTTGTGCAATTTGGGTGAAGATGGGTTTTTTGAATTGGGTATCCACAGGGTATTAGCCGGCCCTGCACTGTTCTCTGTTTTAAAAACCATGTACAAAGAAATAGCTGTATTGCAGCTAAAACGCATGGAACAAAGTAAGACAGTTCACATCTGGAACACTACCCAAGAAGAAAAGCTGGGGTACTCCCTAATGCCAAGCAACTCTTAGAGAGCTAAAAACACTAAATCCATGTTATTTATGCAGTTTGGGTGAAGATGTGTTATTTTGAGTTGGGTAGCCATAGGATATTAGACGGCCCTCCACTGTTCTTTGTTTTGGTATCCATGTACAAGGAAGTAGCAGTATTACAGCTAAAACACATGGTACAAAGTAAGGAAGTTCACATCTGGGAGATTACTTAAGGAGAAAAGCCTGAGTATGCGCCGAGTGCCAGGCAACTCTTAGAGAGCTAAAAACATTAAATGCACGTTATTTGTGCAGTTTGGGTGAAGAGGTGTTATTTTGAGTTGGGTAGCCGCAGGGTATTAGCCGGCCCTGCACAGATCTCTGTTTTGGAAAACATGTACAAAGAAGTAGCTGTATTGCAGAGAAAACGCATGGTACAAAGTAAGGAAGTTCACATCTGGAACACTACCCAATAAGAAAAGCTGGGGTACTCCCTAATACCAGGCAACTCTTAGAGAGCTAAAAACATTAAATGCACGTTACTTGTGCAGTTTTGGGTGAAGAAGTGTTATTTTGAGTTAGGTAGCCACAGGGTATTATCCGGACTTGCACTGTTCTCTGTTTTGGTATCCATGAACAAAGAAGTAGCAGTGTTGCAGCTAAAACACATGGTACAAAGTAAGGAAGTTCACATCTGGAAATTACCCAAGGAGAAAAGCCTGGGTATGCGCTGAGTGCCAGGCAACTCTTAGAGAGCTAAAAACACTAAATGCAGGTTATTTGTGCAGTTTGGGTGAAGATGTGTTATTTTGAGTTGGGTACCCACAGGGTATTAGCCGGCCCTGCACAGTTCTCTGTTTGGGAAACCATGTACAAAGAAGTAGGTGTATTGCAGCTAAAAAGCATAGTACAAAGTAAGGAAGTTCACATCTGGAAGACTACCCAAGGAGAAAAGCCTGGGTATGCTCTGAGTGCCAGGCAACTCTTAGAGAACTAAAAACACTAAATGCAAGTTATTTGTGCAGTTTGGGTGAAGACGTGTTATTTTCAGTTGGGTATCCACAGGGTATTAGCCGGCCCTGCACTGTTCTCTGTTTTGGAATCCATGTACAAAGAAGTAGCTCTATTGCCTCTAAAATACATGGTACAAAGTAAGGAATTTCACATATGGAAGACTACCCAAGGAGAAAAGCCTGGGTATGCGCTGAGTGCCAGGCAACTCTTAGAGAGCTAAAAACACTAAATGCACGTTATATGTGCAGTTTGGGTGAAGACATGTTATTTCGAGTTGGGTAGCCACAGTGTATTAACCGGCCCTGCACTGTTCTCTGTTCTGGAACCCATGTACAAAGAAGCAGATGTATTGCATAGAAAACGCATGGTACAAAGTAAGAAAGTTCACATCTGGAAGACTACCCAACGAGAAAAGGCTGGGTATGTGCTGAGTGCCAGCCAACTCTTAGAGAGCTCAAAACACTAAATGCACGTTATTTGTGCAGTTTGGGTGAAGACGTGTTATTTTGAGTTTTGTAGCCAGAGGGTATTAGTCGGCCCTGCACTGTTCTCTGTTTTGGAAACAATGTACAAAGAAGTAGCTGTATTGCAGAGAAAACGCATGGTACACTGTATGGCAGTTCACATCTGGAAGACTAACCAAGGAAAAAATCCTGGGTATGCGCTGAGTGTCAGGCAACTCTTAGAGATCTAAAAACATTAAATGCACGTTACTTGTGCAGTTTGGGTAAAGACGTGTTATTTTGATTTGGGTAGCCACAGGGTATTAGCAGGCCCTGCACTGTTTCCTGTTTTGGAAACCATGTACAAAGAGGTAGCTGTATTGAAGTTAAAACGCATAGTACAATGTAAGGAAGTTCACATCTGGAAGACTACCCAAGGAGAAAAGCCTGGGTATGAGTGGAGTGCAAGGCAACTCTTAGAGAGCCAAAAACACTAAATGCACGTTATTTGTGCAGTTTGGGTGAAGTCGTGTTGTTTTGAGTTGGGTAGCCACAGGGTATTAGCTGGCCCTGCACTGTTCTCTTTTTTGGAAACCATGTACAAAGAAGTAGCTGTATTGCAGCTAAAACGCATGATACAAAGTAATGCATTTCACATGTGGAAGACTAACCAAGCAGAAAAGCCGGGCTACTACCTGAATGCCAGACAACTCGTAGAGAGGTAAAAACCCTAAATGCATGTTATTTGTGCAGTTTGGATGAAGACCTGTTATTTTGAGTTGGGTATCCACAGGGTATTAGCCGGCCCTGCACTGTTCTCTGTTTTGTAAACCATGTACAAAGAAGTAGCAGTATTGCAGCTAAAACGCATGGTACAAACTAAGGAAGCTCACATGTGGATAACTACCCAAAACGAAAAGCCTGGGTATGCACTGAGTGACAGGCAACTCTTAGAGAGCTAAAAACATTAAATGCACGTTATTTGTGCAGTTTGGGTGAAGACATGTTATTTTGAGTTGGGTAGAAACAGTGTATTAGCCAGCCCTGCACTGTTCTCTGTTTTGGAATCCATGTACAAAGAAGTAGCTGTATTGCAGAGAAAACGCATGGTACAAAGTAAGAAAGTTCAAATCTGGAAGACTATCCAAGCAGAAAGGCCTGTGTATGCACTGAGTGCCAGGCAAATCTTAGAGAGCTAAAAACACTAAATGCACGTTACTTGTGCAGTTTGGGTGAAGAAGTGTTATTTTGAGTTGGGTAGCCACAGGGTATTAGCCGGCCTTGCACTGTTCTCTTTTTTAAAATCGATGTACAAAGAAGTAACTGTATAGCAGAGAAAACGCATGGTACACAGTAAGGAAGTTCACATCTGGAAGACTACCCAAAAAGAAAAGCCTGGGTATGCACTGAGTGCCAGGCAACTCTTAGAGAGCTAAAAACACTAAATGCACATTATTTGTGCAGTTTGGGTGAAGACGTGTTATTTTGAGTTGGGTAGCCACAGGGTATTAGCCGGCCCTGCACTGTTCTCTGTTTTGAAAACCATGTACAAAGAAGTAGCTGTATTGCAGGTAAAACGCATGGAACAAAGTAAGACCGTTCACATCTGGAAGACTACCCAATAAGAAAAGCCGGGGTACTCCCTGAGTGCCAGACAACTCTTACAGAACTAAAGACACTAAATGCATGTTATTTGTGTAGTTTGGGTGAAGACCTGTTATTTTGAGTTGGGTAGCCACAGAGTTTAGCCGGCCTTGCACTGTTCTCTGTTTTGGAAACCACATACAAAGAAGTAGCTGTATTGCAGAGAAAACGCATGGTACAAAGTAAAGAAGTTCACATATGGAAAACTATCCAAGGAGAAAAGCCGGGGTACTCGCTGAGTGCTAGGCAACTCTTAGAGAGCTAAAAACACTAAATGCATGTTATTTGTGCAGTTTGGGTGAAGACCTGTTATTTTGAGTTGGGTAGCCACAGGGTATTAGCCTGCCCTGCACTGTTCTCTGTTTTGGAAACCATGTACAAAGAATTAGCTGTATTGCAGAGAAAACGCATGGTACAGTGTATGGCAGTTCACATCTGGAAGACTACCCAAGGGGAAAATCCTGGGTATGCGCTGAGTGCCAGCCAACTCTTAGGAATCTAAAAACACTAATTGCAAGTTATTTATGCAGTTTGGGTGAAGAGGTGTTATTTTGAGTTGGGTAGCCGCAGGGTATTAGCTGGCCCTGCACAGACCTCTGTTTTGGAAAACATGTACAAAGAAGTAGCTGTATTGCAGCTAAAACGCATGGAACAAAGTAAGACAGTTCACATCTGGAAGACTACCCAAGCAGAAAAGCTGGGGTACTCCCTGAGTCCCAGACAACTCTTAGAGAACTAAAAACACTAAATGCATGTTATTTGTGCAGTTTGGGTGAAGACGTGTTATTTTGAGTTGGGTAGCCACAGGGTATTAGCCGGCCTTGCACTGTTCTCTGTTTTGTAAACCAAGTACAAAGAAGTAGCTGTATTGCAGAGAAAACGCATGGTACAAAGTAAGGAAGTTCACATCTGGAAGACTACTCAAAAAGAAGAGCCTGGGTATGCGCTGAGTGTCAGGCAACTCTTAGAGAGCTAAAAACACTAAATGCACTTTATTTGTGCAGTTTGGGTGAAGACGTGTTATTTTGAGTTGGGTAGCCACAGGGTATTAGCCGGCCCTGCACTGTTCTCTGTTTTGGAAACCATGTACAAAGAAGTAGCAGTATTGCAGAGAAAACACATGGTACAAAGTAAGGAAGTTCAAATCTGGAAGACTACCCAAGGAGAAAAGCCTGGGTATGCGCTGAGTGCCAGGCAACTCTTAGAGAGCTACAAACACTAAACGCACGTTATTTGTGCAGTTTGGGTGAAGACGTGTTATTTTGAGTTGGGTAGCCACAGGGTATTAGCCGGTCCTGCCCTGTTCTCTTTTTTGGAAACCATGTACAAAGAAGTAGCAGTATTGCAGCTAAAACACATGGTAAAAAGTAAGGAAGTACACATATGGAAAACTATCCAAAAAGAAAAGCCGGATTAATCACTGAGTTCCAAGCAACTCTTAGAGAGCTAAAAACACTAAATGCGTTTTATTTATGCAGTTTGGGTGAAGACGTGTTATTTTGAGTTGGGTAGCCACAGGGTATTAGCCGGCCCTACACTGTTCTCTGTTTTGGTATTCATGTACAAAGAAGTAGCAGTATTGCAGCTAAAACACATAGTACAAAGTAAGGAAGTTCACATCTGGAAGATTACTTAAGGAGAAAAGCCTCGGTATGCGCTGAGTGCCAGACAACTCTTAAAGAGCTAAAAACACTAAATGCACGTTATTTGTGCAGTTTGGGTGAAGATGTGTTATTTTGAGTTGGGTATCCACAGGGTATTAGCCGGCCCTGCACTGTTCTCTGTTTTGGAAACCATGTACAAAGAAGTAGCTGTATTGCAGATAAAACACATGGAACAAAGTAAGACAGTTCACATCTGGAATACTACACAAGAAGAAAACCTGGGGTACTCCCTAATGAGAGGCAATTATTAGAGAGCTAAAAACACTAACGGCACGTAACTTGTGCAGTTGGGGTGAAGACGTGTTATTTTGAGTTGGGTAGCCACAGGGTATTAGCCGGCCCTGCACTGTTCTCTGTTTTGGAAACCATGTACAAAGAAGTAGCTGTATTGCAGAGAAAACGCATGGTATAAAGCATGGCAGTTCACATCAGGAAGACCACACAAGGAGAAAAGCCTGGGTATGCGCTGAATGCCAGGCAACTCTTAGAGAGCTAAAAACACTAAATGCACATTATTTGTGCAGCTTTGATGAAGACGTGTTATTTTGAGTTGGGTAGCCACAGCGTATTAGCCTGCCCTGCACTGTTCTCTGTTTTGGAAACCATGTACAAAGAAGTAGCTGTATTGCAGAGAAAACGCATAGTACAGTGTATGGCAGTTCACATCTGGAAGACTACCCAAGGAGAAAATCCTGGGTATGCACTGAGTGCCAGACAACTCTTAGAGAACTAAAAACACTAAATGCATGTTATTTGTGCAGTTTGGGTGAAGACCTGTTATTTTGAGTTGGGTAGCCACAGGGTATTAGCCGGCCTTGCACTGTTCTCTGTTTTGGAGACAAAGTACAAAGAAGTAGCTGTATTGCAGAGAAAACACATGGTACAAAGTAAGGAAGTTCACATCTGGAAGACTACCCAAGGAGAAAAGCCTGCGTATGCTCTGAGTGCACAGTAACTCTTAGAGAGCTAAAAACACTAAACACACGTTATTTGTGCAGTTTTGGTGAAGACATGTTATTTTGAGTTGGGTAGCCACAGGGTACTAGCCGGTCCTGCCCTGTTTTCTTTTTTGGAAACCATGTACAAAGAAGTAGCAGTATTGCAGCTAAAACGCATGGTAAAAAGTAAGGAAGTTCACATATGGAAAACTATCCAAAAAGAAAAGTCGGGTTACTCGCTGAGTTCCAAGCAACACTTAGAGAGCTAAAAACACTAAATGCATGTTATTTATGCCATTTTTGTGATGATGTGTTATTTTGAGTTGGGTAGCCACAGGGTATTAGCCGGCCCTGCACTGTTCTCTGTTTTGGTATTCATGTACAAAGAAGTAGCAGTATTGCAGCTAAAACACAGAGTACAAAATAAGAAAGTTCACATCTGGATGATTACTTAAGGAGAAAAGCCTTGGTATGCGCTGAGTGTCAGGCATATCTTAGAGAGCTAAAAACACTAAATGCACGTTATTTGTGCAGTTTGGGTGAAGACATGTTATTTTTAGTTGGGTAGCCTCAGGGTATTAGCCGGCCCTGCACTGTTCTCTGTGTTGGAAACCGTGTACAAAGAAATAGCAGTATTGCAGCTAAAACGCATGGTAAATAGTAAGGAAGTTCACATATGGAAAACTACCCAAGAAGAAAAGCCGGGGTACTCGCTGAGTGCCAGGCAACTCTTAGAGAGCTAAAAACACTAAACGCACGTTATTTGTGCAGTTTGGGTGAAGACGTGTTATTTTGAGTTGGGTAGCCACAGGGTATTAGCGGGCCTTGCACTGTTCTCTGTTTTGGAAACCTTGTACAAAGAAGTAGCAGTATTGCAGAGAAAACACATGGTACAAAGTAAGGAAGTTCACATCTGGAAGACTACCCAAGGAGAAAAGCCTGGGTATGCCCTGAGTGCAAGGCAACTCTTAGAGAGCTAAAAACACTAAATGCACGTTACTTGTGCAGTTTGGGTGAAGAAGTGGTATTTTGAGTTGGGTAGCCAAAGGGTATTAGCCAGCCTTACACTGTTCTCTGTTTGGGAAACCATGTACAAAGAAGTAGCTGTATTGCAGAGAAAACGCATGGTACAAAGTAAGGAAGTTCACACCTGGAAGACTACCCAAGGAGAAAAGCCTGGGTATGCGCTGAATGCCAGGCAACTCTTAGAGAGCTAAAAACACTAAATGCACATTATTTGTGCAGCTTTGATGAAGACGTGTTATTTTGAGTTGGGTAGCCACAGCGTATTAGCCTGCCCTGCACTGTTCTCTGTTTTGGAAACCATGTACAAAGAAGTAGCTGTATTGCAGAGAAAACGCATAGTACAGTGTATGGCAGTTCACATCTGGAAGACTACCCAAGGAGAAAATCCTGGGTATGCACTGAGTGCCAGACAACTCTTAGAGAACTAAAAACACTAAATGCATGTTATTTGTGCAGTTTGGGTGAAGACCTGTTATTTTGAGTTGGGTAGCCACAGGGTATTAGCCGGCCTTGCACTGTTCTCTGTTTTGGAGACAAAGTACAAAGAAGTAGCTGTATTGCAGAGAAAACACATGGTACAAAGTAAGGAAGTTCACATCTGGAAGACTACCCAAGGAGAAAAGCCTGCGTATGCTCTGAGTGCACAGTAACTCTTAGAGAGCTAAAAACACTAAACACACGTTATTTGTGCAGTTTTGGTGAAGACATGTTATTTTGAGTTGGGTAGCCACAGGGTACTAGCCGGTCCTGCCCTGTTTTCTTTTTTGGAAACCATGTACAAAGAAGTAGCAGTATTGCAGCTAAAACGCATGGTAAAAAGTAAGGAAGTTCACATATGGAAAACTATCCAAAAAGAAAAGTCAGGTTACTCGCTGAGTTCCAAGCAACACTTAGAGAGCTAAAAACACTAAATGCATGTTATTTATGCCATTTTTGTGATGATGTGTTATTTTGAGTTGGGTAGCCACAGGGTATTAGCCGGCCCTGCACTGTTCTCTGTTTTGGTATTCATGTACAAAGAAGTAGCAGTATTGCAGCTAAAACACAGAGTACAAAATAAGAAAGTTCACATCTGGACGATTACTTAAGGAGAAAAGCCTTGGTATGCGCTGAGTGTCAGGCATATCTTAGAGAGCTAAAAACACTAAATGCACGTTATTTGTGCAGTTTGGGTGAAGACATGTTATTTTTAGTTGGGTAGCCTCAGGGTATTAGCCGGCCCTGCACTGTTCTCTGTGTTGGAAACCGTGTACAAAGAAATAGCAGTATTGCAGCTAAAACGCATGGTAAATAGTAAGGAAGTTCACATATGGAAAACTACCCAAGAAGAAAAGCCGGGGTACTCGCTGAGTGCCAGGCAACTCTTAGAGAGCTAAAAACACTAAACGCACGTTATTTGTGCAGTTTGGGTGAAGACGTGTTATTTTGAGTTGGGTAGCCACAGGGTATTAGCGGGCCTTGCACTGTTCTCTGTTTTGGAAACCTTGTACAAAGAAGTAGCAGTATTGCAGAGAAAACACATGGTACAAAGTAAGGAAGTTCACATCTGGAAGACTACCCAAGGAGAAAAGCCTGGGTATGCCCTGAGTGCAAGGCAACTCTTAGAGAGCTAAAAACACTAAATGCACGTTACTTGTGCAGTTTGGGTGAAGAAGTGGTATTTTGAGTTGGGTAGCCAAAGGGTATTAGCCAGCCTTACACTGTTCTCTGTTTGGGAAACCATGTACAAAGAAGTAGCAGTATTGCAGAGAAAACGCATGGTACAAAATAAGGAAGTTCACATCTGGAAGACTACCCAAAAAGAAGAGCCTGGGTATGCGCTGAGTGTCAGGCTACTCTTAGAGAGCTAAAAACACTAAATGCACTTTATTTGTGCACTTTGGGTGAAGATGTGTTATTTTGAGTTGGGTATCCACAGTGTATTAGCCGGCCCTGCACTGTTCTCTCATTTGGAAACCATGTACAAGAAGTAGCAGTATTGCAAAGAAAACACATGGTACAAAGTAAGGAAGTTCACATCTGGAAGACTACCCAGGAGAAAAGCCTGTGTATGCGCTGAGTGCCAGGCAACTCTTAAAGATCTAAAAACACTAAATGCACGTTATTTGTGCAGTATGTGTGAAGACGTGTTATTTTGAGTTTTGTAGCCACAGGGTATTAGCCGGCCCTGCAGTGCTCTCTGTGTTGTAAACCATGTACAAAGAAGTAGCAGTATTGCAGCTAAAATGCATGGTACAAAGTAAGGAATTTCACATCTAGAAGACTACCCAGGAGAAAAGCCTGGGTATGTGCTGAGTGCCAGGCAACTCTTAGAGAGCTAAAAACACTAAATGCACGTTATTTGTGCAGTTTGGGTGAAGACGTGTTATTTTGCTTTGGGTAGCCACAGGGTATTAGCCGGCACTGCACAGTTCTCTGTTTTGGAAACCATGTACAAAGAAGTAGCAGTATTGCAGCTAAAACACATGGTAGAATGTAAGGAAGTTCACATCTGGTAGACTACCCTAGGAAGAAAGCCTGGGTATGCGCTGAGTGTCAGGCAACTTTTAGAGAGCTAAAAACACTAAATACAGGTTATTTTCGCATTTTGGGTGAAGATGTGTTATTTTGAGTTGGGTAGCCACAGGGTATTAGCCGGCTTTGCACTGTTCTCTGTGTTGGAAACCATGTACAAAGGAGTAGCAGTATTGCAGCTAAAATGCATGGTACAAAGTAAGGAATTTCACATATGGAAAACTACCCAAGGAGAAAAGCCTGGGTATGCGCTGAGTGCCAGGCAACTCTTAGAGAGCTAAAAACACTAAATGCACATTATTTGTGCAGCTTTGATGAAGACGTGTTATTTTGAGTTGGGTAGCCACAGCGTATTAGCCTGCCCTGCACTGTTCTCTGTTTTGGAAACCATGTACAAAGAAGTAGCTGTATTGCAGAGAAAACGCATAGTACAGTGTATGGCAGTTCACATCTGGAAGACTACCCAAGGAGAAAATCCTGGGTATGCACTGAGTGCCAGACAACTCTTAGAGAACTAAAAACACTAAATGCATGTTATTTGTGCAGTTTGGGTGAAGACCTGTTATTTTGAGTTGGGTAGCCACAGGGTATTAGCCGGCCTTGCACTGTTCTCTGTTTTGGAGACAAAGTACAAAGAAGTAGCTGTATTGCAGAGAAAACACATGGTACAAAGTAAGGAAGTTCACATCTGGAAGACTACCCAAGGAGAAAAGCCTGCGTATGCTCTGAGTGCACAGTAACTCTTAGAGAGCTAAAAACACTAAACACACGTTATTTGTGCAGTTTTGGTGAAGACATGTTATTTTGAGTTGGGTAGCCACAGGGTACTAGCCGGTCCTGCCCTGTTTTCTTTTTTGGAAACCATGTACAAAGAAGTAGCAGTATTGCAGCTAAAACGCATGGTAAAAAGTAAGGAAGTTCACATATGGAAAACTATCCAAAAAGAAAAGTCAGGTTACTCGCTGAGTTCCAAGCAACACTTAGAGAGCTAAAAACACTAAATGCATGTTATTTATGCCATTTTTGTGATGATGTGTTATTTTGAGTTGGGTAGCCACAGGGTATTAGCCGGCCCTGCACTGTTCTCTGTTTTGGTATTCATGTACAAAGAAGTAGCAGTATTGCAGCTAAAACACAGAGTACAAAATAAGAAAGTTCACATCTGGACGATTACTTAAGGAGAAAAGCCTTGGTATGCGCTGAGTGTCAGGCATATCTTAGAGAGCTAAAAACACTAAATGCACGTTATTTGTGCAGTTTGGGTGAAGACATGTTATTTTTAGTTGGGTAGCCTCAGGGTATTAGCCGGCCCTGCACTGTTCTCTGTGTTGGAAACCGTGTACAAAGAAATAGCAGTATTGCAGCTAAAACGCATGGTAAATAGTAAGGAAGTTCACATATGGAAAACTACCCAAGAAGAAAAGCCGGGGTACTCGCTGAGTGCCAGGCAACTCTTAGAGAGCTAAAAACACTAAACGCACGTTATTTGTGCAGTTTGGGTGAAGACGTGTTATTTTGAGTTGGGTAGCCACAGGGTATTAGCGGGCCTTGCACTGTTCTCTGTTTTGGAAACCTTGTACAAAGAAGTAGCAGTATTGCAGAGAAAACACATGGTACAAAGTAAGGAAGTTCACATCTGGAAGACTACCCAAGGAGAAAAGCCTGGGTATGCCCTGAGTGCAAGGCAACTCTTAGAGAGCTAAAAACACTAAATGCACGTTACTTGTGCAGTTTGGGTGAAGAAGTGGTATTTTGAGTTGGGTAGCCAAAGGGTATTAGCCAGCCTTACACTGTTCTCTGTTTGGGAAACCATGTACAAAGAAGTAGCAGTATTGCAGAGAAAACGCATGGTACAAAATAAGGAAGTTCACATCTGGAAGACTACCCAAAAAGAAGAGCCTGGGTATGCGCTGAGTGTCAGGCTACTCTTAGAGAGCTAAAAACACTAAATGCACTTTATTTGTGCACTTTGGGTGAAGATGTGTTATTTTGAGTTGGGTATCCACAGTGTATTAGCCGGCCCTGCACTGTTCTCTCATTTGGAAACCATGTACAAGAAGTAGCAGTATTGCAAAGAAAACACATGGTACAAAGTAAGGAAGTTCACATCTGGAAGACTACCCAGGAGAAAAGCCTGTGTATGCGCTGAGTGCCAGGCAACTCTTAAAGATCTAAAAACACTAAATGCACGTTATTTGTGCAGTATGTGTGAAGACGTGTTATTTTGAGTTTTGTAGCCACAGGGTATTAGCCGGCCCTGCAGTGCTCTCTGTGTTGTAAACCATGTACAAAGAAGTAGCAGTATTGCAGCTAAAATGCATGGTACAAAGTAAGGAATTTCACATCTAGAAGACTACCCAGGAGAAAAGCCTGGGTATGTGCTGAGTGCCAGGCAACTCTTAGAGAGCTAAAAACACTAAATGCACGTTATTTGTGCAGTTTGGGTGAAGACGTGTTATTTTGCTTTGGGTAGCCACAGGGTATTAGCCGGCACTGCACAGTTCTCTGTTTTGGAAACCATGTACAAAGAAGTAGCAGTATTGCAGCTAAAACACATGGTAGAATGTAAGGAAGTTCACATCTGGTAGACTACCCTAGGAAGAAAGCCTGGGTATGCGCTGAGTGTCAGGCAACTTTTAGAGAGCTAAAAACACTAAATACAGGTTATTTTCGCATTTTGGGTGAAGATGTGTTATTTTGAGTTGGGTAGCCACAGGGTATTAGCCGGCTTTGCACTGTTCTCTGTGTTGGAAACCATGTACAAAGGAGTAGCAGTATTGCAGCTAAAATGCATGGTACAAAGTAAGGAATTTCACATATGGAAAACTACCCAAGGAGAAAAGCCTGGGTATGCGCTGAGTGCCAGGCAACTCTTAGAGAGCTAAAAACACTAAATGCACGTTACTTGTGCATTTTGGGTGAAGACGTGTTATTTTGAATTTGGTAGCCACAGGGTATTAGCCGGCCTTGCACTGTTCTCTCTTTTGGAAACCATGTACAAAGAAGTAGCAGTATTGCAGAGAAAAAACATGGTACAAAGTAAGGATGTAAACATCTGGAAGACTACCCAGGAGAAAGGCCTGGGTATGCGCTGAGTGCCAGACAACTCTGAGAGAGCTAAAAACACTAAATGCACATTATTTGTGCAGTTTGGGTGAAGACGTGTTATTTTGAGTTGGGTAACGACAGGGTATTAGCCGGCCCTGCACTGTTCTCTGTTTTGGAAACCATGTACAAAGAAGTAGCAGTATTGCAGCTAAAACACATGGTACAAAGTAAGGAAGTTCACATCTGGAAGACTACCCAAAAAGAAGAGCCTGGGTATGCTCTGAGTGCCAGGCAACTCTTAGAGAGCTAAAAACACTAAATGCACATTATTTGTTCAGTTTGGGTGAAGACGTGTTATTTTGAGTTGGGTAGCCACTGGGTATTAGCCGGCCCTGCACTGTTCTCTGTTTTGCAAACCATGTACAAAAAGTAGCAGTATTGCAGCTAAAACACATGGTACATATTAATGAAGTTCACTTCTGGAAGACTACCCAAGCAGAAAAGCATGTGTACTATCTGAGCTACAGGCAACTCTTACAAGCTGAAAATTCTAAATGAACATTACTTGTGCAGTTTGGGTTATGACGTGTTACTTTGACTTGGGTATAAACAGGGCATTAGCCGGCCATGCACTGTTCTTTGTTTTGAAATCTATGTACTACTACGTAGCTGTATTTCAGATAAAACGCATGATACAATGTAAGGCAGTTCCTTCTATTAGACTACCCAAGCAGAAAAGCATGTGTACTTCCTGAGTTACAGTCAAATCTTAGAGAACTGAAAACACTAAATGAACGATACTTATGCAGTTTGGGTTAAGACATGTTACTTTGATTTGGGTATAAACAGGGCATTAGCCAGCCATGCACTGCTTTTGTTTTGTAATCTATGTACAAATAATTAGCTGTATTTCAGCTAAAACCCATGATACAATATAAGGAAGTTCCCATCTATAAGGGTACCGAAGCAGAAACGCATGTGTACTCCCTGAGTTACAGGCAATTCTTAGAGAGCTGAAAACACTAAATGAACGTTACTTGTGCAGTTTGGGTTAAGACGTGTTACTTTGATTTGGGGATAAAAAGGGCATTAGCCGGCAATGCACTGTTCTTTGTTTTGCAATCTATGTAGAAATAAGTAGCTGTATTTCAGCTAAAACACATGATACAATGTAAGGAATTTCCCATCTATAAGGCTACCAAAGCAGAAAAGCATGTGTACTCCCTGAGTTACAGGCAACTCTTTGAAAGCTGAAAACACTAAATGAACATTACTTGTGCAGTTTGGGTTAAGTCATGTTACTTAGATTTGGGTATAAACAGGGCATTAGCTGGCCATGCACTGTTCTTTGTTTTGGAAATTATGTACTAATAAGTAGCTGAATTTCAACTAAAATGCATGATACAATGTAAGGTAATTCCCATCTATAAGGCTACCCAAGCAGAAAAGCATTTGTACTCCCTGAGTTACAGGCAGCTCTTAGAGAGCTGAAAACACTAAATAAAAGTTACTTGTGCAGTTTGGGTTAAGACATGTTACTTTGACTTGGGTATATACAGGGCATTAGTTCGCCATGCACTGTTCTTTGTTTTGGAAACCATGTACAAATAAGTAGCTGTATTTCAGATAAAACCCATGATACAATATAAGGAAGTTGCCATCTATAAGGCTACCCTAGCAGAAAAGCATGTGTACTCCCTGAGTAACAGGCAAATCTTAGAGAACTGAAAACACTAAATGAACGTTACTTGGCAGTTTGGGTTAAGACGTGTTACTTTGATTTGTGTATAAACAGGGCATTAGCTGGCAATGCACTTTTCTTTGTTTTGGGAACTATATACAAATAAGTAGCGGTATTACAGCTAAATTGTATGATAAAATGTAAGGAAGTTCTCATCTGTAAGGCTACTCAAGTAGAAAAGCATTTGTAATCCCTGAGTTACAGGCAACACTTAGAGAGCTGAAAACACTAAATGCACGTTACTTCTGCAGTTTGCGTTAAGACGTGTTACTTTGAATTGGGAATATACAGGGCATTAGCCAGCCATGCACTGTTGGTTGTTTTGAAAACTATATACAAATAAATAGATATATTTCAGCTAAAACCCATGATACAATGTAAGGCAGTTCCTTTTATTAGACTACCCAAGCAGAAAAGCATGTGTACTCCCTGAGTTACAGGCAACTCTTAGAGAGCTGAAAACACTAAATGAACGTTACTTGTGCAGTTTGGGTTAAGATGTGTTACTTTGATTTGTGTATAAACAGGGCATTAGCCGGCCATGCCCTGTTCTTTGTTTTGGAAACTATGTACAAATAAGTAGCTGTATTTCAGCTAAAACGCATGATACAATGTAAGGAAATTCCCATCTACAAAGCTACCCAAGCAGAAAAGCATGTGTACTCCCTGAGTTACAGGCAACTGGTAGAGAGCTGAAAACACTAAATGGACATTACTTGTGTAGTTTGGGTTAAGACATGTTACTTTGATTTGGGTATAAACAGGTCATTAGCCGGTCATTCCCTGTTCTTTGTTTTGGAAACTATGTACAAATAAGTCGCTGTATTTCAGCTACAATGCATGATACAATGTAAGGAAATTCCCATCTATAAGGCTACCCAAGCAGAAACCCATGTGTACTCCCTGAGTTACAGGCAACTCTTAGAGAGCTGAAAACACTAAATGAATATTACTTGTGCAGTTTGGGTTAAGACATGTTACTTTGATTTGGGTATAAACAGGGCATTAGCTGGCAATGCAGTGTTCTTTGTTTTGGAAACTTTGTACAAGTAAGTAGCGGTATTGCAGCTAAATCGTATGATAAAACGTAAGGAAGTTCTCATCTATAAGGCTACTCAAGTAGAAAAGCATGTGTAATCCCTGAGTTACAGGCAACACTTAGAGAGCTGAAAACACTAAATGCCCGTTACTTTTGCAGTTTGATTTAAGACATGTTACTCTGATTTGTCTATAAACAGGGCATTAGCCTTACATGCACTGTTCTTTGTTTTGGAAACTATGTCCAAATATGTAGCTCTAGTGCAGCAAAAATGCATGGTACAATGTTAGGCAGTTCCCATCTCTATGTCTGCCCAAGGAAAAAGCAGGTGTATTCCCTAACATACAGGAAACTCTTAAAGAGCTGTAAACAATAAGTGCACGTCACTTGTGCAGTTTGTTTAAGATGGGTTATTTTGATTCGGGTATATTAGCCAGCCATGCACTCTTCTTTGTTTTGGAATCTCTGTCCAAATAAGTAGCTGTATTGCAGCTAAAATGCATGATACAACTTAAGGCAGTTTCAGTCTGTAAGACTACCCAAAAATTAAAGCCTGTGTACTCCATGAATTACAGGCAAGTCTTAGGGAGCTGAAAAGACTAACTGCATATTACTTGTGCAGTTTGGGTTAAGACATGTTATTTTGATTTGGGTATGAACAGGGTATTAGCCAGCCGAGCACTGTCCTTTGATTTGGAAACTATGTCCAAATAACTAGCTATATTGCAGCTAAAACACATTATACAACTTAAGGCGGTTCCAGTCTGTAAGACTACCTAAGGCAAAAAGCAGGTGTACTCAGTAAGATACAGGCAACTCTTAAAAAACTGAAAAGACTAACTGCACGTTACTTGTGCAGTTTGGGTTAAGACGTGTTATTTTGATTTGGATATCAACAGGGTATTAGCTGGCCGTGCACTGTACATTGTGTTGGAAACTATGTCCAAATATGTAGCTGTATTGCAGCTAAAACGCATGGTACAATGTAAGGCAGTTCCCATCTGTAAGACTGCCCAAGGAGAAAAGCAGGTGTACTAAGAAAGATACTGGCAACTTTTAAAGAGCTCTAAACATGAACTGCACTTTACTTGTGCAGTTTGGGTTAAGACGTGTTATTTTGGTTTAGGTATCAATAGACTATTAGCCAGTCATGCACTATTCTTTGTTTTGGAAACTATATCAAAATAAGTAGCTGTATTGCAGGTAAAATGCATGATACAGTGTAAGGCAGTTCCAGTCTGTAAGACTACCCAAAGGGAAAATCATGTGTACTCCTTGAGTTACAGCAACTCTTAGAGAGCTGAAAACACTAAATGAATGTTACTTGTGCAGTTTGCTTTAAGACGTGTTATTTTGATTTGTGTATGAACAGGGTCTTAGCCTGCCATGCACTACTTTGTTTTAGAAGCTATGTCCAAATAACTAGCTGTATTGCAGCTAAAACACATGTTACAATGTGAGGCAGTTCCCTTCTGTAAGACTACCCAAAGAGAAAAGCATGTGTACTCCCTGAATTACAGGCAACACTTAGAGTGCTGAAAAGACTAACTGCATATTGCTTGTACAGTTTGGGATAAGACGTGCCATTTTGATTTGTGTATAAACAATGTATCAGTTAGCCATGCACTGTCCTTTGTTTTAGAAACTCTGTAAAAATAAGTACATGTATTGCAGCTAAAATGCATGATACAATGTAAGGCTGATCCTGTCTGTCAAACTCGACAAGTAGAAAAGCATGTGTACTCCCTGAGATAAAGGCAACACTTAGAGAGCCTAAAATACTATATGCATGTTACTTGTGAAGTTTGTGTTGAGACGTGTTATTTTGATTTTGGTATAAACAGTGTATCAGCTAGCAACCCACTGTTCTTTGTTTTAGATACTATGTAAAAATAAGTACCTGTGTTGCAGCTAAAACTCATGAGCTCCCTTCTGTCAAACTATCCAAGAAGAAAACATGTGTACTCACTGAGTTACAGGTAACACTTAGAGAGCTGAAAAAACTAACTGCATGTTACATGTGCACTTTGGGTTAAGACATGTTATTTTGATTTGGGTATCAACAGGGTATTAGCCAGCCATGCACTGTTCTTTGTTTTGGAAACTATGTCCAAATAAGTAGCTGTATTGCAGCTAAAATGCATGGTACAATGTGAGGCAGTTCCCATCTGTAAGAATGCCCAAGGAGAATAGCAGGTGTACTCCCTAAGATACAGGCAACTCCTAAAGAGCTGTAAACACTAACTGCACGTTACTTCTGCAGTTTGGGTTAAGACCTGTTATTTTGATTTGGTTATCAACACGGTATTAGCCAGCCATGCACTGTTCTTTGTTTTGGAAGCTATGTCCAAATAAGTAGCTGTATGGCTGCTAAAACACATGATACAATGTGAGGCAGTTCCCGTATGTAAGACTACACAAGGAAAAAAGCACGTGTACTCACTGAGATAAAGGCAACTCTTAGAGAGCTGAAAACACTAAATTCACTTTACTTATGCAGCTTGAGTTAAGACGTGCTATTTTTATTTTGATATAAACAGTGTATCAGCTGGCCAAGCCCTGTTCTTTGTTTTAGATACTATGTAAAAATAAGTACCTGTATTGCAGCTAAAACTCATGAGCTCCTTCTGTCAAACTACCCAAGAAGAAAAGTGTGTGTACTCCCTGAGTTACAGGCAACTCTTAGAGAGCTAAAAATACTAACTGCACGTTACTTGTGCAGTTTGGGTTAAGATGTGTTATTTTGATTTGGGTATCAACAGGGTATTAGCCAGCCATGCACTGTTCTTTGTAATGGAAACTATGTCCAAATAAGTATCTGTATTGCAGCTAAAACGCATGATACAATGTAAGGCAGTTCTTGTACGTAAGACTACCCAAAGAGAAAGACATGTGTACTCCCTGAGTTACAGGCAACTCTTAGAGAACTGAAAACACTAACTACAGTTTACTTTTGCAGTTTGGGTTAATATGTTTTATTTTGGTTTGTGTATCAACAGGGTTTTAGCCGGCCATGCACTGAATTTTGTTTTGGAAACTATGTCCAAATAAGTAGCTGTATTGCAGCTAAAATACATGTTACAATGTGAGCTAGTTCCCGTCTGTAAGACTACCCAAAAAGAAAACCACATGTATCTCTGAGTTACAGGCAACTCTTAGAGAACTGAAAACACTAACTGCAAGTCACTTGTGCAGTTTGGGTTAAGAAGTGTTATTTTGATTTGGATATCAACAGGGTATTAGCCGGCCATGCAGTGTTCTTTCTTTTGGAAACTATGTCCAAATAAGTAGGTATATTGCAGCTAAAACACATGATACAATTTAAGGCAGTTCCCAGCGGTAAGACTACACAAGGAGAAAAGCACGTGTACTCCCTAAGATACAGGAAACTCTTAGAAACCTGAAAACACTAACTGCAAGTTACTTGTGCAGTTTGGGTTAAGACGTGTTATTATGATTTGGGTATCAACAGGGTCTTAGCCAGCCATGTACGGTAATTTGTTTTTGAAACTATGTCCAAATAAGTAGCTGTATTGCAACTAAAACACATGATACAATGTAAGGCAGTTCCCATCTTTAAGACTACCTAAGGAAAAAAAGCACATTTACTCACTGAGTTACATGCAACTCTTAGAGAGCTAAAACCACTAACTGCACATTACTTGTGCAGTTTGGGTTACGATGTGTTATTTTGATTTGGGTATCAACAAGGTATTAGCCAGCTATGCACTGTGCTTTGTTTTGGAAACTATGTACAAGGAAGTAGCTATATTGCAACTAAAACGCATGATAAAGTGTAAGGAAGTTCCTGGCTGTACGACTACCTAAGGAGAAAAGCATGTGTACTCACTGAGTTTCAGGCAACTCTTAGAGAGCTGAAAACACTAAATGAATGTTACTTGTGCAGTTTGAGTTAAGACGTGTTATTTTGGTTTGAATATCAACAGGGTATTAGCTGGACATGCACTGTTTTTTGTTTTGGAAACTATGTCCAAATAAGTAGCTGTCTTGCTGTTAAAATGCATGGTACAATGTGAGGCAGTTCCCTTCTGTAAGAATACCCAAGGAGAATAGCATGTGTACTTGCTGAGTTACAGGCAACTCTTAGAGAGCTAAAAACACTAACTGCAAGTTACTTGTACAGTTTGGGTTAAGATGTGTTATTTTGATTTGAGTATCAATAGGGTAGTAGCTGGCCATGCACTGTCCATTGTTTTGGAAAGTATGCCCAAATAAGTAGCTGTATGGCAGTTAAAATGCATGATACAATTTAAGGCAGTTCCCGTATGTAAGACTACCCCAGGAGAAAAGCATGTGTACTCCCTGAGTTACAGGCAACTCTTAGAGAGCTGAAACATTAACTGAATGTTACTTGTGCAGTTTGGGTTAAGACGTGTTATTTTGATTTGGGTATCAAAATATTAGGGTATTAGCCAGCCATGCACTCTTCTTTGTATTGGAAACTATGTCCAAATAAGTAGCTGGCCATGCACCGTTCATGCAGTGTTCATGCACTGTTCAAACTATGCCCAAATAAGTAGCTGTATTGCAGCTAAAATGCATGATACAATATAAGGCAGTTCTCGTATGTAAGACTACCCAAAGAGAAAGGCATGTTTACTATCTGAGTTACAGGCAACTCTTAGAGAACTGAAAACACTAACTGCAGTTCTTTAGATGAATTCATTCTCTAGGTGATGTTCCTAGTAGGAAACATTCTTTTGGTGTTTGTATAAACACTTTTCTACTGCCTAAGTAAATTAAAGCTAAGATATCTTGAGTTATTGAAACTAACACTTTCTTGGTTATTAGCAGAATGAGTACCACCTGAGCATGCATAGTTTACTTGATTTTTGGAGTGTTTCTTAAGTACATTTATATCAGCTGAAATGTACAGTACAATGTAATAAACAACGTTTCTGTGAAGATACATGAAAAGAAACAATACAGTATTGCAAAATTAAGAAAAAGCAATCATTACAAAAACACAATGAATGCATTCTATAGGTGACATTTCTAGTAAAAAACATTATTTTGGTGTTTGTTTAAATACTATTTTACTGGCTAAGTAATTTAAATTTATGATATATTGAGTTATTTAAAACTAACATGTTTCTGGTTATTAGCTGAACAAGTACCAACTGGGCATCCACAGTGCACTTGATTTCTGGATTGTCTCTGTTCAAGTACCTTTATATCAGCTGAAATGCACTGTACAATGTAATGATGAAACTTTCTGTGAATATACTAGAAAAGAAGGGTAAATTAAAAGAAAGCAATTATAAAAAGTAGAACTCACTGAATGTGTTTTAGAGATGAGGTTCCTAGTAAGAAACATTCTTTTGGTGTTGTCATAAACACTTTGTTTCTGTCTAAGTAAATTAAAGCTAAGATATATTGAGTAATTTAAAACTAACACTTTTCTGGTTATTAGCATAATAAGTATCGCCTGAGCTGCATAGTTCACTTGAATAGTGGAGCGTCTCTGTTTAAGTACCTTTATTTCAGATGAAATGCACTGTACAATGTAATGAATAAACTTTCTGTGAGGATACACTAAAAGAAACACAGTTTCCCATAGTAAAAGAAAGCAATTATAAAAAGCAGAATGCAAAAAATAAAAAAAAAAGCAGAATGCATTGAATGCCTTCTATAGGTTATAGTCCTAATAATAAACATTCTTTTGTTGTTGCCATAAATGCGCTTTTTTTTTTTTTGCCTAAGTAATTTTAAGCTATCTTGAGTTATTTAAAGTAACACTTTCCTGGTTATTATCAGAATGAGTACCACCTTGGCATGCATAGTTTACTTGATTTTTGGAGTGCCTGTGTTTATGTGCATTTATTTTAGCTGAAATATACAGTACATTGTAATTAAAAAAAACTTTCTGTGAAGATACATGATAAGAAACATATAGAGTGTTCCTCAATTATAAAAAAGCAATTTTTTAAAAAAAATATGAAATGAATGCATTGAATAGGTGACATTTCTAGTAAGAAACATTATCTTTGTTTTCATGTAACACAAATTACTGCATAAGTAATTTACAGCTAAAGATATATTTAGTTCCTTAAAACTAACACTTTTCATTAGCAGAATGAAAACTACCTGGGCATGCATGGTTCATTTGATTTGGGAGCATAACCTATTAAGTATCTTTGTTTCAGCTGAAATGCACAGTACAGTGTAATGAAGAAACTTTCTGTGGAAATACACGAAAAGAAACACATACAGTATTCCCGAATTAAGAAAAAGCAATTATCAAAAAAATGCAATGAATGCATTCTATAGGTGAAATTCCTAGTAAAAAACATTTTTTGTGTTCGTATAAATAATATTTTACTGCCTAAGTAATTTAAATCTATGATATATTGAGTTATTTAAAACTAACACCTTTCTGGTTATTACCCAACAAGTACCAACTGGGCATCCACAGCTCATTTGATTTGTGGAGCGTTTCTGTTTAAGTACCTTTATATCAGCTAAAATGCACTGTACAATGTAATAAAGAAACTTTCTGTGAAGATACATGAAAAGAAATACATACTTTGTTCATGAAATAAATAAAATCAATTGTAAAAAGCAAAACACATTTAATGCATTCTCCAGGAGACATTCCTAGTAAGAAACATGTTTTTGGTGTTCACATAAACACTCTTTTACTGACTAAGTAATTTAAAGCAAAGATATCTTGAGTTATTTCAAAACTAACACTTTTCTGGTTATTAGCAGAATAAGTACCACCTTGGCATGCCTAGTTTATTTGATTTGTGGTACTCTGGCTGTGTGTTTATGAAAAGTCACCTGTCATTGCCTCACCCATGAAATGGGGACAATTCCTACTCTGTGTCCTGTGCTTGGTAGCCCCAAAAGCCATTCATTTAAATGTATGCTAAGTGCTAACCATGTGTCAGTTAGAGACAAAACTGTGAAGACAGATAAGTTCTTTGCTTCATAGATCTCGTGTTATAATGACAAAGGAAGAAAATGCAAAGAACCCTTAAACACATACATTTCTGTGGGGACAAGTCATGACAGATTTTCCTGTAAACACAGTGATGATGGGGCTGAGTCAGTGCACTGAGGCTAAAGACAAGAAAGGCGCACAGTGATGTGACTGTTGTTACTCTTCATGAGGCCTGGGCTGATCAGCCAAAGCTCAGGAGGCAACTTGTTGATTGGAACCTCAAGATTTACTTGGGGTTCTCCATGAAGAAACACTGGGGACTACAGGGACAAGACAGTCTCACCCAGGATGACATATGCGAAAACCACAGGTCAAGAGAAAAGGAGCTATGCTTGCATAAACTGAGAGAGGACTGGCATGGGGCCACCAGCCAAGTTACTGGACATAAAATTGTGGAAAGAAAGAGCCAATAAGAGAGTTCTGAGAGAGCATATTGGCCTTTGTGGCAAGAGACTGTGGCTGGAGATTTAATGAGGCAATGTGGGTGAAGGAGCACCAAGCTGTATTTTCTCTTCTTCTACCAAAGCATGGCATATCTCCTGCTGCCATTTCCTAGTGTGGCAGGATAAACATTTGGACCCATCCTTCTGTGATTTTCTTCTTTGGATTCTGATTGGTTTGTGTGTGTGTTTGTGTGTGTTTGTGTGTGTGTGTGTGTGTGTGTGTGTGTGTGTGTGTTTGTGTGTGTGTGCGTGTGTGTGTGTGTTCTGTTTAATTAGAACTTTGCAGTTTGTTTTTTTTTCAGACACTAGGCCATGGGTGAAGAAGGTTGGATGCCATCTTTCTTTCAACATTAGCTCTCTATTTACTTTTTATAATTATCTTTCTTATTTACCCAAGCAATATATAATTATTGTGAAATATAGGTGAAATAGAAATTATTAAATGCCAAATAGCCCATTGTGCAGAAATAAACATTAGCATCAGGTTAATGTACACAAATTCTTCTATATGCCCCTTTTAGTCTTTCTTCCCTCATAATTTATGTAATTTACCACCAGGCAAGGAGAGAGCACCATAACAGTAGAATGCCTAAGGAAGTCATTGGCACTTCCTCATTTTTATAGTTTGCAAAATTTCCTAAAAGATGTTGGCTTTAAAATTACCAGCAGAGATTCGTTTTTAAAGAATTATATGTCAAGAAGAAAAGAATTGTATATCTTAGAAAATATATAGTCTATGATATATGTATATATAATATATATATTGCATATCACTGCAATATACAAAAGTCTATATATTTTCTCTAAATATATTTTAGAAACAGGATTTCTTTACTTAGCTGTGGCTGTCCTGGAACTCACTATGTAGACCAAGCCAACCTTGAACTCACAGAGATCTACCACATCTGCCTCTCAAGTGTTGCGATTAAATGTGTATGCCACTATGTACTTAATGTTTCTTTTTTTAACTTCAAAAGTACATTATATAATTGCCTGATTAAATATTTTTTACAAACTTTATGTGGATGAGTGTTTGCCTGAACATACAAGTGTACCCCATGTGTGTCTGGTGACATCAAGGACCAGAGAAGAGCATCAGATCCCATGGAAATTAAGTTCTGGATGGTTGTGAACTACCATGTGGGTGCTGTGAGTCAAACCTTGGCCCTCTGAAAGACCAGGGAATGTTTCTGAGCCATCTCTCTAGCTTCCTAATTAAAGATTATTTGCCTCTTGTTTAAAGTTAACATTAGTGCCAAGCTCTTTAGACAAATTTGAAAACTTGGAGGACTGTGACTCAGTTGATAGCAAGACTTCTGCCTGTGCTGGGGTTGAAGAATCATTATCCTCTTGTTTCCTCTCCTAAGCATTCTTCTAAGGCAATCCTCCACCAGGAAGAGGTTAAAAATAGCTCTAAGTCATTTAAAAACATTTAATAACTTAACAAGTGCATGGAACATGATAGACACTCAAATGTGTGCTATTTTCTCTTATTTCTATTCTCTCCTTTGAACCCAGGAACACAAAAGCTACCTTATTTGTTTTCTCAAATTAGACAAAGAACTTCTGCACCCTCCTGCTCCCCTTCTTACCTACTCTACAACAGTACCACTCTACCAGCTTTATTAGTTCAAAACTAAAATTTCATGCTCCTAAAGGCATTGCAGATATGGTTTCTGAGTCATGTATGGGTCAGTAAGTGGCAGAGAGGAGAGAGGCTATGTCTACACTAAGTGCTCTGACCTATGAACATCTGAACAATTTGTAGCCTAACATTCCCTGAAAAAAAACTGAACTTGAGGTAAACAACAGTCCTGCACCAGGGGACTGTCTTCCAGGACCATGGTGGGATCTTGGCTTGTGTTGCCTTGGCAGTGGAGGGTGGGGTTGGGTACACATCTGGATCCATGACCCTGAAGCAGCAGGGGTCTGTCACCTCCAAAAGCCAAAGGCTGGACAGACATCCCTGGTCTGAGAGCTAGATTTGACCCCTCCCCTAGCCCGACTGCCCACTTACCTTCAGAGCAGTAGGATGAACTAGGGAGAGATAGACTCCTTTCCCCTCCTCCACCACCTGTGGCAGGTGGGAGACTTGTCATGGAGTCATGAAAGCAGGAGAGCTGACCCTGCCTTTCTCCAGCTGTACCACTTGGGAGAGCTGGCCCTGCTCCAGGACAGCAGAACTGGCCCTGGATGTGTGGGTTGTAGATGCACAAGCCTCCAGGACACAAGTGTAGGAGAGCAAGCTCTGCTTCTTGTCTGCCTGGGCAGCAGGGTAGAGCTGGCCCTGGCAGTGAGGGTTGCTGGTAAGCCAGCCCTGAGGGCATGAGGACGGGAGAGTTGGTGGGCTGATGAGCTCAGATACCTCTCAGGGCAGATACGGGCCTTTGAATTGGGCCACTCCAAATCTACCTCATCTATGAACTACTGGAATGGATGAAGGGGCTGGTCCTACAGATCCAAAATTACAGAATCTCCATGACACAGCTGAGAGGAATCCCAGTAAGGTACTGATAGAGTAATAGAAGCCAGAGGCCTTGTACCAGACGAAGTCATTGTAATGAACATTTGCAAGCGAAGAAGTGTGGTCAAAATAGTATACCATGGGACACATTGTGACATATTACAGCTTTCACAATGAAATTATTTTTCTCCTTTGTGGGGGGAGGTTGCAAGGGTGGAGGGTCAGTACAGGAGGAGAGGAAGATGAGTAGGATTGGGATGCATGATGTGAAACTCACAAAGAACCAATAAAAGTTATAAGAAATAAACCAAACTTACTTGCTTAGATAAGTTGCCCTTAATTATAATTAGGTATTTATTATTTTTTAGCAAGCCCTCAACCAGAAATATTTAAACCTAACTTGTTTTGGGAATGGTACTCGGTTTGAGACAAGGATGGCCGGCTGCAAGAACCATGGGTCTAAGTGACCCCAGCAGAGGGATTGTTCAGCAAATGATCTCTAAAGTGATAACCTCTTCCCAGCACTGCAGGCTTAGCATAGGAAAATGGAATTCCCAACAGAAATCACAAAGCTTTCATTTTCCTTAGGCTCCACTATGCTTAATTGTATTCTTCCTTCTGAATGCAGAGAGCTAAGGTTGTATTTGCTGCAAGAGAACTGAGATAACATTACAATGTGTCTTAGTCTTGTACCCTAGGATGAAAACAAACAAACAAATAAAACACACACACACACACACACACACACACACACACACTACCTTCAAGGCTGAAGAAAGGCTGTTTTACATTTCCGCATTTCAAACATCTCATTTTCTTATTTAATCTTATTCTTATTTTTAAAATATTGTGTGGGGGAGTGTAAATGCACTTGTTAGTAGAGGTGTGTGCATGGTGCCTATGAGAGTATGTGCACATGTATGGCTTTGACAACCAGAGTGATGTCTTTCCTCCATTACTCACCATCTTCTCTTTGTGACAGTGTCTCTTTCTAAAATCCAAGCTCATGAACTTAGCTAGCTTGCTGGTCAATGAACTTCAAGGATCTGCACCTCCCCTCACCCATCTCCTCTTCCTCCTAGTGCTTGGATGGTTCCAGGCAAAAAGCCACCATGCCAGGCTTTTATGTGGATGCTAGAAATCTAAACTCAAGTCTTTTTGCTGGCCCATCAGGCACTTTATTGATTGAGCCAACTTCTCAACCTATTCTATTCAGAGATATTGTCTGATCTGGTTTATTCCACTTCCTGAGCAACCCCCATCCCAGAGATAATTTAATGTCATCTCTTTAGTCTTGGTAGAAGCTCAGTAGCAAGCTGAGGACAAAGTGAAAAAAAAATGGCCGCGACAGCCTAATGAACCAGATTGCAGCTTTTCAAGCACTGCGAAACAGTTGTATGCAGATGAGAAAATATTGAACATTTCTGACAGTAATTTAATGTTATCCATTTAAAAGTCATTTGACAATTTTAAAAATGGAAAAATTTTTTAAATGGAATTTTTGTTTTTCATCTCCAGCAACAGATATTAAACTTTCCACAACTCCTTATGGCTATGTTGGTCTTGATGCTCATAATACCTTTTTAGAATAAAACTTAGCAGAAAAACCTCCATAATAGTCAGGAGGTTTGGAAGAAACAAAATTACTTTTTTATGACAAGCAAATAACATTTTAAATCATTAAAATGTTTTTTTCATCCAGCCTATCAGTTCCAGCTGGCGGCTAAATCCTGACTGTACAAGTATTTCCTAGCATGGTAGTTTGATGCTGGAAAGAGTGTTGGAGCCATCCCTTCTATTTCTGAAGGAATTTGCCCAAAGTTCTACAGTCAGATGTGGTAGGCTGCGCCTATGACAGTCTGATTCTACCTCCCACACTAAGTTGTTCTCTGAGAGACAGATGGCTGGTGACTTCCTCAAGTTATCCTCTTGACATTCATTCGGTATTCTGAGAGAAATCCCTTTTGAAAGGTAGTCTTCTGTGTGTGTGTAGACTTGAGCAGATGTGATGCATCCTGCCTCCAGGTTCTAAGCCTCAACATAAAGTTGGGGCAGACAGATGTTGGGAGCCAACTTTTAGCAGAAAGCGGCTATCAGCTTTGCAGCCATCTTGAGCCATCCATATACCCTGACATGTGACTTGGATTACAATAGCTTACAACAGCTGAGCACACTCTGATAACATCTTGCTTTGGATACCCAGGACTTTCCTTGGGTGTATGAGATTAAAGGTGTGTGACTTAAGAGTGTGACTTAGAGATCAGATTTAGAGACAAGACCTAAGGTCATAATTAAAGGCATGACCTGAAGTCATGGCTTAGAAGTGAGACATATAAAAGGCTAGAGGCAGACAGAGAAAGCAACAGATTACTTGACATTAGGTAGAAGACACTTGGCTCTAGAGAGAACAATTTGGAGTAACAGAGATTCAGACACTAGGAGTAGGAGTAGACATTAGACACTCAGAAGAGAGCAAAGGGAGTACAACTAGGAACTATGACTAGGAACTCAAGACTTGGGACTTGGACTAGAAAGAGAGACTGAAGAATAAACGGGATTGAATCACACTCTGTCTGGTCTCCATTCTTTGAGTTCGTCCTCACTCTCTCTCTCTTGCTGAACCCTGACCCACAGACCGGAGCGGCAGCTTGGGCCAGGAAACAGTGGCCGCTAAGTCTGGAGTGGAGAGGGCCGCAACATTTTTGGCGCCCAAACAGGGACTAGTATGGTTCTCAACAGACAGATATAAGGTAAACCTTAATGGCTAGTCTGCTTTTCAATTCAATTTAGAGGACATAGACCGTAATAAGCCATAGTGTTATCAAGAGACAAAGAAGCAAGAACTCAACCCTGAATATAACAGAATGTAACAACTCCTGTGATTTTTCTTTCATCTTAACTTGACAGTGTGTCAATTCTCTGAAACTTAGGAGGCACTGGCTTCTCGGAACCTAATTCTAAGGTTTCTTACGTGGCTAGTAACTAATTACATCTATATTTATGTTCCAATTTAGAGAAAACAAAACAAAAATGGTCAGGAGTGTGAATGGAAAGCTGTGACTGACAGACTAAGGGAACAGTTCTCTGATGTAAGCCTGATTCAGAAAGCATCCCCAAACAGCAGAGTACTGGGAGAGCAGAGTGGAGGCCACTCAAAACTAGCCACAACCTGGCACCACAGAAGGAATCTTATGACAGAAAATTATATGCATAGTGACTCCCCATAACTGCCCCACCACCCAAATGAGGCCTGCCCTCATTTACATAGCAAAAATTTCATGCCAGGGGAAATTGTCCATAGAATGGCTGCCTCTAACCAAACAGAGAATTGTGGGGTTGTGGGCTGTGAGAAGCAGCTGGGTGCTTGGTAGAGCATGAGATTGGAACCATTATTGGATGACAGGAGTTCAGCTCTGCTCCCAGGGACTGGCTCTTTTCATTTAGCTTCAGCCCTCCACAAACACTCCCACAGAGAGGTCTATGGCCAACAGTCCCAAGGAACAGGCCTCAGGCCCTAGAGAGATTTACATACTAATGAGGTACCTGAAGGCCAGAGAGTGGAGCCAATTAAACATTCTTCCCCAGCCCCTTCCCCCTTCTATCCCTCCCTATTTAACTCAGGTCTGCCCTGGGTTTCAGGGGGGTACACAACCAGACTCAACCATCATCTGTCATGCCAATAAACCCGTTTTGGAAACCCAAGGACTTGGGTCATTGGGTCCGAGCCATGAGAAACTGTGAGGAACCATGGAGCCACTGTAACCATGCCTAACTTCCCCCTGGAGGAACCCTCAGTGTTTCCAACCACCCGACCTACAGAGAATCCCTTCAAAGGGCAGACCACCACACTTTATTACACACAGAGATGGTTCTTCAGTTATCACCATGCCTGCTGTTTTCCTTTAAGTATACTGAATAAACTCATTTTCTTTGTATTGTGGCCTAAAGAGTGAAGTATTTCTATAATTTGAAAAATCTCTTGTCACAAACAATAGAGAAGCTGGATGTGTATTTTTCTTGTTGTTCAGTAAAGTCACACCCAGAAGTGGATGCTGGGTAAAGCAGAAACAAACCTTCAAAGGAGAGTGAGGCCTTATGCCTCAGACCAGGACTGAAGAGAAGGAAAGGAAGCAATTGAAACATGAGATTTCAAGAAGCCAGCACCTCCTAACTTTTCAGAGAATTGACACACTGTCAAGTTAGGATGGAGGAAAATCATGGGAGTTGTTACATTCTGTTACATTCAGGGTTGAGTTCTTCCTTCTTTGTCTCTTGATAACACTGTGGCTTATTACAGTCTCTGTCCTCTAAACTGAATTGAAAAGCAGAAGAGTATTTGCTCAAAAGAGATTTAGATTCATCATTGTGAGGAAATCTTCAGCAGGGCTCAGAGCCCTCCTTCTAATAGATTCTAATTTGGCCAAACATCTAGAGAGTTTGGAAGGCAGGTTTATTGTGTCAAAGAATGAAAGAACTGTGTATATGTCTTCTCACATCTCCCTGGACTGAGAAGCACATACTGGGGAGTGTTGGCTCTCAATTCCCCTCCCCCCTTTCCTCTTTTACTCAGTCTAAGCTCTTAGCACACATGATGGTGCACTGTGGGTCTTTCCCCTTTTGTTAATCCTCTCTGAAATGGTCTCAGAGATATACTGGCAGATTTTCCATTATCTTCCAGGTGAGTCTAAATCCAGTCACGTTTACAACGATGACCCAGTTCACAAATAGTACCAAGTATAACTAACCAAATGCTGCCTAAGAGCAATGATGGAAGAAAACTCCACATAGTCTCTTATTCTGATACTAGTAAGGTACCATATACATTACTCACCATTCTCCAAAAGTAAAATCATTAAATGTCTACTGTGCACATTTAACTAACTGTAATGCAGCTTTCTATGGGAGCAAGAGCTCATCTACATTTTTGCTGGATTAAAACCATTGCAATCTTTTTAATATTTGAGCTCACTTAATTTTCTCCACACATTTGGTTTTTATTTGTTTGTTTGTCTGTTTTGTTTTGTTTTTTTGTTATCTTGTTTTTGTTTGCTTTTTTTAAGACAGGGTTTCTCTGTATAGCCCTGGGTGTCCTGGAACTCACTCTGTACACCAGGCTGGTCTCAAACTCAGAAACCTGCCTGCCTCTGTCTCCCAAGTGCTAAAATTAAAGGCGTGCGCCACCACTGCCCAGCTTCTTCACCCATTTGTTACCTGTGTCCTCCTTGTCCTTTAAACCTTCAATTTGAATTGTATCTTCTGTCTACCCAGATCCAGTCAACTATTAACCCCTTCCTCTATGATTCTGAGAAAGCAAGTCCCTGATGCGAACAATATTTTCAAATGTGTTGCTCTTTTTACATGACTTAAGAAAAACCACTCTGTTGTAGTTATAATATCATCTCTGAATAATCTTTGCCCTCTGAACATTAGGTTTTCATAACATCTGAGGATTCTTTGTCTCTAATAATTTTAGTGTCTGGGGCTGAAGAGATGGCTCAGGTGTCACTTAGTCTTGCAGAAGACCCAGGTTTAATTCCCAGCACCCATATTGTATTTCCCAACCATCTGTAACTCTAGTTTTAGGGGCCCAATGTCATCTGATCTCCACAGGTTCCTGAATGCATACACACACACATACACACACACACAGAGAGAGAGAGAGAGAGAGAGAGAGAGAGAGAGAGAGAGAGAGAGAGAGAGAGAGAAGGAACATTCGTTTTTAAAAGAAGCTTAATATTCAAACAAGGAGAATGTTAACAACTAAAAATTGTTGGAGACAATATTAACCTCATTAATTCATTCAGTACATGGTTTTGTTGATTGCCTGTTTTGGCTCAGGCATAATAAGATAGCTTGGTATCTGACTTCACAGCACTTAAAATTTGGGCTTAGGGATAGATGCTGTATAACTAATATACAAATGATTTGTGGTCAGTATAGCAATAAGGAAGCATCAACTTGGAGGAAGACATGGGCAAAGGTAAGCACCGATTACCGAGGGCATTTTATGTTGTGCTTAAATGCGTATCCTGTGTCTTAAACACTGAGGAAAACCACTAAAGAACATTGTTTAAGAACATTACTAAATTAATTAAAAATTCATTCCAATGTGTAGATGACTATTGGATGTGGGGATAAAAGAAGGGGATACACAATGGCTGCAACTCATATAACCTTGTATATGTTATGTAACATGCAGTGTCAATGGCAATAGAGAAACTATATAGACTTAGGAGACTTTTAGAAGGTAAAGCTCACTGTGTGTGTATGTGTGTGTTGTATAATGTTTATGTGTGTAGTGTGTATATATGTAGTGTGTTGTATGTGTGTATGTAGTGTGTATATATAGTGTGTTGTGTGTGTAGTGTGTATATATGTAGTGTGTTGTGTGTGTCGTGTGTATATATGTAGTATGTTGTGCGTGTGTGTAGTGTGTATATATGTAGTGTGTTTTGTGTGTGTGTGTATGTGTGTGTGTTGGGTGATGAAGATAGAAGAGAGAAGATAAAGTCAAAGATGATTTAAGTTTCTAGATTTAGCAGCTGTGTGATGAATTCTTGAAAGTAAAATTACAGATGGTTGGGAGCCACTATGATTGGGTGATGTCTGTTCATCTGTGATTAAATGCTTATCTGAAATGATTTCAGAGATAAATGGTTGCCAACCTTGGCTTCCCCAGTCTTTCTTTTGAACCTGATATTTCACTAGTCTTTAGAAAGGTACTCAAGCATGCCTTCCAAGACTCCAGTATGGCTTCCTGAAGGATACAGAATACTGTCAGGGACAGGGTCTGGAGGAGATTTCTCAGTGCTGCTGGTAATAAAAGGAAATAGAGGAGTAGAGAAAAGGCAGCAAGAAGGTATCAGAGGTAGGCCTTTCCATTGACAAGGGGAACAGTCTGCTGAAGGTTCTAAAAGGCATATCACAGTATTTCAAGAACTGAGGTCTTAGCAAGGCATATATGCATCTGAATTTACACCTTCTGTGCTCAGTTGGACTCTTTATCACTGCAAAGGAAACCTTTCTGCAGAAAGTTTAAGAACTGGGTGGAGCTGCTGAGGAGGCTCTTGTACCAGATTTTCTGTAACCTCCTCCACGGCGTCTACTCCAGGAACCCATATTGTGTAGCCCGTGACCCTACTCGTCTTACCAACTAATGAGGTAAAAACAAAGAATACCTAAGTATTTCTAAAAGTTTTACCTTTCTGCCACCCTCAGTGGCAGAAAGTCATATCCCTCTATCTTGCTCATCTGGCTGAACTCTTTATAAAAAGCACTAGATGGCAGCAGAGGTTCTCCTTCGCTCCTCAGAGAAAGTGCACCTGCAACTACTTAGGGAAATGTCTGAAGTCTAGCTTCTACCTGAGTACAGAGAGAATGTGAAGAGGACCAATCTTAGCAGCAGCTCCGCTCCATCAGTTCAGCCTGCTGGGCATCATGACAAAGTGAGTTTCCTGAGTAAACTTGTTTGAGGAAGTAAGAACACTCACATTTTCTTTGTAAGCCATGGAATTAATTTTCTTTAAACTCTAGATTTTTCCTCACTGAATTTCATTATTACATAGGGGTTAGTCCTTCAGAAACTGGAGCCTGTCCTTAGATATTTTTGTAAGCCCCCAGGAAGACAGCAAATCTTTTAAAAATAGACTATAAAAAGGAAAATAATGATAACTACAGATCCAAACTACAGGTCTGTAAATAAATATTTACAGGCAATTCTAAATGGGCCTCTCTTCCAAATAGGCCATAAAACAAAGCCCTAAAGGAAAAGGATAGTGGGGTTTCTGTTTCTTTAGGAGTAAGCACCACTCTTGTTAGTTGTTTACTTCCTAATCTTCCTCATTGTCTTGAACTGTCTCATCTCCTGAGTACTCAATATATTAAAAAAAAAAAATCTTTCTGTACTCAAACTTGGGTTCTTTCCCAGTATTATTTCATGCCTGAATCTCAATGCCTACATGGTATTGTATGTGTTTGTCAGATGATTGGTATTTCTTACTAAGTTGTAAAGTTCTTACTAATTGTTATTTGCATAATGCATTATAGTTGACAGATTTTTCATATCTATTATCCTTGTTATTCCTTATCACACTATGTTAAATAATAATAATTATTATTATGATGATGATGATGACTATTTTACTGATGAAAAATAGAGGATCAGAAAGGCGAATTAACTTACCCAAAGTTGACACACATTTTAAACGAGAAAATTTTGGTATGCTTTCAAACGTTTTACAATTTCTCATGGCCTCCAAAGGCAGTTTGGTTAAAAATTGTGTTCATTTATCTACAAAAGGATAGGGGTGTATAGGAAAGAAAGATGACAGCCCACTGGGCATTTTACAAGGGCAGTAGTGGTCACAGTGTGGGAAGTAGTTTGGATCCAGCAAAGAACAATATCTAGTCCTTGGCTATGTGGTGCTGTCAGTGGTTCAGGACTAAGAGAGGCTCAAGTGGTGGTGATTTTCAGAGGTACTTAGCAGGTACTGAGCAGGCCTCTGTGACTGACTGGGAATGGACCTAAAGGAAGAAGATTGTTCAGAATGACTTTTTGGAGAAGTAACAAGCTGCTTAGGAATGAAGATGTTTGTCAAAATCGAAATTTCAGTGCAGAAAACACCTGTTTTTCCTGGATTCTTTTTAGCCCCTATATTTCCAACCTGACCTATGGTCTCCAGGAAATCTTCCTGTTTTTCCCAGCTTTGGAGCTGAGCTTTCCATGTTTACCCATGGTAGCAACTGTAGGCACCTGACACAGCTTTTGTTGCGCTTTGCCTGGACCATGTGACATTTGCCTGTGATTTTGACTCTTGGCTTAGACTTTAGTGGTTTTTATGAAGAAGTAATGAACTTGTTTGTGTGAACATCCATGCAGACATAGAAAATAATTTTCCTATTAAGAAAAAGATAATTTCATACCACAAGAGGTACATCTAAACCAAAGATAGAGGAGGAAAAGGTTAGGAGGTATTTTGCCTCTAACTCAAGGTGAGTTCTTGTTTGAAATGCATTGCTTTATAGACCAAGGAAAAGAAAACACATGATTTGAATTACAAAGGATAATATTTTAGAAATTACAGAGACAGCCAGCTATCTTGAAGGAATGGAAAGAGAACAAGAAAAAATTTTAAAAAATGGTTGCCTCCAGAAACAATAAATAACTAGCTTTATTTAAATCATAAAAATTGTTACTGATTAATCATCTCACTGTTTATTCTACAAAACATATTGATTACTGGGGATATAGAGATGAAAAGGATATCGATCTCTCACAGCCTCTTCAGGGAAGACAGAAACATGGAGCAAAAGGTGATATGATATGTCTTGTGTTATAGCAAAGGTATGTAGTTACTGCTATGGGAATACAGATGAGAGAAGTTAATTCTGCCTGAGTGTGTGGCCAGGGCCAGATGCAGACAGGAAATGACATTTGAGCTAATCTTTCAATAATGAATAGGAACTCCCCCAGTAATCAAATAAGACAACACAGATGAACAAACCACACAAACAAGCTATAAAAAAAAAAATCATAGCACCTGCCTGAGGAAAAATATCACGAGGTGGACTCAGAAAGGAGTAATGGGTCTGGCATGGAATCTTTAATAAGGAATTACAGTGTAGGTTAGCCAGAGATTTTGGAGCACATTTTGAAAACACATGGCTTATACACATTCAGGGGGGAATATAATCGTGGTTTGGGACTCATGATGTCATGCAGGAGGTATGTCCAATTAACATTAAATAGAAAAAAATTAGCAAGGGAAATTTCTAATATAAAATAAACATCTAAATAGCAGAAGTGAACAGCTGAGAACTGTTTTGGAAATGATGCCCTCTGCCCACTGTGATTATGTGCATGCTCACAAGAAATGAACATGTACCTACATGACCAGAACAAGATACGAATAAGTGATATAAAAATGACTTAAATATATCAAGATATTGGTTGCAGAGATTCAAAATGTCAAGACATCCATTTTTGAGATTGATTTAGAGCTGGTTTGTTGTTTCAGTGAAAATCTCAGTGAATTCAAACATATATAAGAATATTGAGACCACATAGACACAATTTTGAAAAACAAGGACTAATGGGCGAGACTTCTTATTCATGGATATAGGTTAAAATAGCTGAAATAGAATGTTATCATAACCAGACCCAAAGATCACTAGAACACCAGAAGAAGCCTTAGAAATTATTTTTAACTGCCAGAGAACAAGTCACAGAAAACTAACAGCAGAAGTAATTTATTTTGTAAGTGACACTGACAGAGTATGTGAGCTATAAAGATCACAATCACACCTCTATGCTGAGCTGCACTTAAGCACTTGACGTTATTGTATTAGTCAGGGGTCATGATCACAAGACAGACTGATTCTTCAGAAGAAAGTTTTATTATAAAGATATTACACAGAGTCTGTCTGAAGGTCTAGGCTGGTGATATGGTCTGCAGAAGTAATAGCTAACAGTGGAGTGTGGGCTGGTCCAGTGAGCAGTAGAGTGATAATCACAGCTGACACTGTTACTTGGGGATTCAGCTTTGCTGCCACTCAGCCCTGAAATGCTGTTTCTCCATCAGCCTCAAGATGATTGCCACCAGAGACTTTCCCCTAGCTGGCACTTAAAGATTGAAATCTCTGGTGGGTGAGTAAATGTGGTTGGCTCACATGCCTATGCTAATGCAAGTGGGCAGTTCTTGCTTTCTCCTTTGAATAGAAAGGACCAGAGACTGGGCTCAGTCTGGGTGTTTGAGATATTCTGGATCATTCCCACAACTTGAGAATATCCAGGAGAATTAGAAGTGTTAGAAGCTCTCCTTTGTTCAGAGTAGAAAACCAAAGATTAAAAATAGTCTAAAAAGGGGGGGGGGGAGCCTCCAAGTCTCTGAAACCAGGAAGTGATAGAGCAAGAACTTGAAGTTTTTTTAACTCTGAAACTCATGTGCCATTGGCCAAGGGCACACCATAAACTGTAGAAAATCCTAAAAACACAGTTTTCAAGTTCAGTGCAACTAGAACAGGGCTCCTTGAGAAGGAGCTGATAGTGTCAAGGTTTGTTGTATCCACCCCAAACACAGATTACATACAGTCCCTAGTGTATGTGGAGATGGTAGATTGTTTCCTCTGTTCATCTTAGGATCCAACCAGAATATGGCCATCAGTAAACCTGAAATGGACACTGGACCCAATAGCCCTTTGATCTTGGACTTTGCAGCCTCTCAAATAATAATAATTTTTATTATTATTATTATTTTTATTTTTATTATTTTTACCTCTCAAAGCACCCAGGTAATGGTGCTTTGTTACAACAGCTTGAACTGATTAACACATGGGGTATGGTTTAGAATCCAGAGCAGAAGAGAAAAAATGAATGGTGAAGGCCATCACTTTATGGCCCCACTGTGTTTCATGTCAGGAAGAACCCAGACACCATCAGTGTCTTTTCTGAAAACCTGATCTTCTCTCCTCTCCTTTGCCTTGCTCACCTAACTCCTTTCCCCTCCTCATGCGTGTAAACACATCTACTGTAACTAAATGTCCATTTAGGGGAGGGGCAATAGGGACATAAAAGATGAGGAATTGTTTTATATGTGAGGGGAGAGATCGGAATATATGGCTGCTTGGTTAGTATAATGGAAGGCAGAAAAATTGTTTGCAAGTATCTGGAAGGTCAGTGTGTGAAACAGTTTCCCTCTATCTCTTCCATCCTCCAGAAGTGAGAAAGAAGGCTGGTGCAGTGGAATGAGGTTTGCACTCAGCTTTTAAAAGATACCTGCCATAGTTTGAAAGCCACGTATAAAGGCAATGGTCAAAGCAGGAAGACATTGGCACAGGCCCCTCTGTGTTCCATAAGAGGGAATTCTCTGTGGAATCCAGAGGCTTAGGGAAGTATGACTGAGAGCAAGCTAGTGATGGACAAGAAGGAGTGAAGGAAAGAATGAGTCTTTTGATGTTTAAATTATCTTAAATTAGAGGGCACATAGCTGGGCATAACTTCAGTCTTTATTATTTAAATAAGCAGTATGTAATTATTAAAATTATTCAAAAACTTTTGAGGTCATAACAACTTCTGATAGATGGGAAGGGCAAGGTAAAAGGTGACCTCATTCAGAGTGATGCTCTGTGACATTGGCATCAGTTTTCTCCTTTGGGCTAAAAATCAACAATCCATCCCATGGATTGCAATGACATTTTACTCAATGAAAAAAAAAAAAAAAGGAGCAATGAAGAGCACAGAATTGATGGCACCAGAAAAACAGAAAGAAAAAAAGGAAAGCAGAATTTCTTTCCCAGGAAAAGTAAGGAGCTATAAGGCAAAGATTCCAGTAAAACTATTAAGTCTATTTTTATAATTATTGGACATCTGTGGTGTGACAGAAACTATATACCAAGTTTTACAAACACTGTTTTAGTTCATTAAAAAAAAAAAAAAACAAAAAACAAAAACCCAGGATGTGGCATGCATATAATTACCCATTCCATAGATAGATGTGAAGTAGTTGGTAGCAAGCCATGCTGGAGTCATTAAGAAGGCCATTTATATATAAAAAGGATCTTCAGCATCTGAAGTTCACATGTAAGAGTTCATAATTTGAGGTTCACATGACAAAGAGGCATTTTTCTCATGCTATAGTAATTAGACCTACAGATCTATCTGCCATCTCCCTTGGACAGAGCTGGGCTGAGCCAGATGGATCCAGTTTGGATTGATAGGGGTTCTCAGTGTTTAGAAAGAACAGTTTTGAGCTTATGTACCCACCTGCTTGGTAGTCATGCAGCCATAAAATAGAGCAGTTTCTGCATCTTTATTTCCGCTTCTCCCTGTCACACAAGGATGGGGATTATATGGTCACTCAGGAGCCTGTTCCTTTAGGACTACATAACACTCAATAGAATGCAAATATAGACTAAGAGCCTTTTTCCCTCCTCCTTCTTGCCCTTGAGAGATATGATTGTGGTGCAGTTAACCATATGGGTACCATTTGGGTCCACTAAGTCCTTCTCATAGATGTTCACCTCAGTCTGCAGGTCAGTTCTCCAAATGATTTATTCAAGCACGAGTCTAGAGGTATACAGAGTCCCACTTTGCTGGCCAGTCCTTTCCTTTGTCTTTTAGTCTATGAGTATGTGTTCATTCATGTGGGTGTGTATTCCTGTATGTGTATATATGTGTGGAGACCAGAGGTCAATGTCATGTCAGATGTCTTCTTCAATAGCTTCTCCACCTGTGTATTTTTGTATTTTTACAGTCTCTCTCTCTCTCTCTCTCTCTCTCTCTCTCTCTCTCTCCTCTCCCTCCTTCTTCCCCCCTCTCTTTGCATATGTGTGCATGTGCATGTCATAGTAAATACATGGAAGTTAAAAAATAAAGTGTGGAGTCAGTTTTCTTTTCTCCACCATGTGGATTGTAGGAATTGGGCTGATATCATCAGGTGTGGTGGCAAGTTCCTTTCCACACTGAGCTGTTTCACTAACTCCATCTTTATTTTATTGTTTGAGACAGTGTATGCTCCTGAACCTGGAGCTCACCAATTGGATAGACTGGCTGACCAGTAATCTCTAGGAATCTACCTGTCTCTACCTCCCCACACTGGGATTACAGTGTATATTGCCAAACTCAGCTTTTACAGAAATGCTGGGGTTTGAACTTGGGTTCTCAAGCTTGCATGCCAAACACTTTACCAACTAAGACACCCCTCTGTCTCCCTATTTTGTCTTTCTTACTAACTGTGTAGCCTTCTGCTCAGGCTTATATTAGCAAGCTATGAGAAGAAGAAAGAGTAAAAATCAGTTTGATAGCAAATGCTCCTAAAGTTTCAATAGACAGCTTCTAAAAATGGAGATCATAATAGACATTTATGCTCTGCCACAGGACTATAAAATATGCTTCTCTGGAATAGCTTATAGGTGATAACATTTTTCTCAGAATGTTGTTTCTATAGGCACCAATGTCTGGGAATGACATTAATGAGCGTGCATAATCCTTAATGTATTTTTTCAGTCTCAGCTCGTTTGAAGATTTATAACTTTCTCTGTGTCTCACAAGGAGCACTGACCAATACTGGACCCTGCTGAATTTCACACATGACCTATCATACTCTGCATGGTCCTTTAGTAAATCATTCACTTTAAGGTTACCTAGATTCAACTGAAGCAGTGGAAGCTGTGCATAAAAACTGTAATGTCCTTTTAGGCAGGAACCTGACCATAGACATCAGACATCAAGCACATCACACCTTTTGCTTTGTATCTTGCCTTTTCCTCTGCTTCTTTCCAAGTAGAAACAAAGAAGTATCTTTTACTGTATGGCATGAGATCAATGCTAAGTCACAGATCTAAGAAATGAGAGAGACACGGCTGGGCAGTGGTGGCGCACGCCTTTAATCCCAGCACTTTGGAGGCAGAGGCAGGCAGATTTCTGAGTTCGAGGCCAGCCTGGTCTACAGAGTGAGTTCCAGGACAGTCAAGGGCTACACAGAGAAACCCTGTCTCAAAAAACCAAAAAAAAGAAAGAAAGAAAGAAAGAAAGAAAGAAAGAAAGAAAAGAAAAAAGAAATGAGAGAGACACATTACCTTATCAGACCCTACTAACTACAAACTAGTAAAATGAACAGAATGAAATGTCTATTAAATACAATTACCAATGCCCTGCTCTATTATCACCAAGAAAGGAAGCTGTGTCTGAGTTTGAATCTGAGTTGACCTTAGTAATTTGTCAACTGGGAGGTGGCAGCAGGAGAGTCATACTGGCACCTCTAATGTCGGATCATAAGAACTTCATTACCACTTCCATTTGGACTTCTTGGAGAGTTCATTAAGGGGACACATTCTGGGGACACAGATACGAAGTCCAGGCCACATGGAGAAACCTGGTTGCTGCTGTACAGTTGACATCAGGGCTGAGCTTCTGACTGACAGCCACATGACAGAGCCCTCTTGGATCTCTAGCACAGGTGGAGATTCTCAATTCTGCAGCCCCAGCCAACCTCTGACTACATCTTCATGAAACCTACCAGGCAAAATTACCTCCTGGAGCCCAAAGAATTTTGAAATAACACTAACTTGATTTTAAGTCCTCAGTTGCTTTTTATGCAGTAGCATATATAAACATAGGTTTTAAATGTTGAAACAACAAGGGTGGAGAGATGGCTTGTGTGAAACCTAAACTTGAATCCTTAGCACCCACTTAAAAAACAGACATAGTCATGCATGCCTGTAACCCCAGCACTGGTGGTGGAGACAGGTGAATTCTGGGAGCTTAGCTAGCTAGTCAACCTAGTTGACATGGAAATGGCAATCTTCAGGTTCAGTGAGGACTTGATCTTAAAAAATTAGATAGAAAGCCACAGACATCCAACATTTTCACACACAACTTGTACATATATGTGTATATACCACACACATACACACACACACACACACACACATGCTAGAAGGATAAGGCTGAATGCATCTTGCCAAACTCTGCCTACTTTATAAGTATATCTTAAGGATTTTAATTGTGTGTGTGTGTGTGTGTGTGTGTGTGTGTGTGTGTGCGCGCATGCACACGCTTGTACTACGTGTGTGGGTGCTAAGTGTGTGTGTGTGCCCATGGAGGGAAGAAGTGGGCATTGGCATTGGATTCCTAGGAGCATCTCAGTAAGAATTAACAAAAATAACAAACAAAATGCAAAATCAGTGGAAGTAAAAAAATAATAAGGCTGAAAACAGAAATGAGTGAACTATATATAGACTTAGTGAAAGATATGCAAGATGAATAGGATAAAATTTGGTTCTTAAAAAAATCATCAAAAGAAAACTCTACAATAGATATATAACTAAGACCTAAAGGTCCATTAGTGAACATTCTAAAAATCCTTATGCTAATAAGTTGGAGAAGCTACTTGAAGAAATAGGTTTCTGAACACATGTAACCCACCAACATCAAACCAAGAATTAAACCCTAAAATAGAGCAAGAACAGAGACTTTCCTAAGCTCATCTAATGAAGATGGAATTACCCTGATACCAAAACCTGATAAGGACCCTAAGAGAGCTAGAGGCTTATATAAAGCACATAGATGCAGAAATCTTCAAGTAATTTTCTACCAAATTCAACAATACATGAAAAACTCACATGAAATTTTCATGTTGGTTTCATTCTGGAGATGTAAACACTCTTCAACAGACACAAATCAACAAATACAACACAGTACATAAGTCAATCAAATCAAATATAAAATCACCCATCTTCTTAAGAGATAAGTAAAAGGACTTGGGTAAAATTAGGAATCTCCTATTGATTGAAGTCCCAAAGAAATACAGTATAGAGGAGCTGGAGTGATAGCTCAGCGGTTAAAAGCACTGACTGCTCTTCCAAAGGTCCTGAGTTCAATTCCCAGCACCCACATAAGGCTCACAACCATCTGTAACGGGATTTGATGCCCTCTTCTGATGTGTCTGAAGACAGCAATAGTGTACTCACATACGTAAAATAAATAAATACATCTTTAAAAAAAGAAATAAGGTATAGAAGGGTCATACCTGAACATAATAACATACTAAAGGTCATGTGTGACAAAGCTACTGCCAACATCAAATAAAATGGGGTTAAAACATTTCCTCCAGGATCAGGAGCCATCTAAGGTCTCCATTTCTGCTGTCCACAAAGGTCTCCATTTCTGCTGTTCACCTTAATGCACTACTAGAACTTTAGGCATTTCAGTCAGGTAAGGAATAGGAAGAGTGATGCAGATTGGAAAGGAAGAGATCAAATTACTCCTGTTTGCCAAGAATATGAATTTGAAAAGAAATGTCCTAAACACCACTGAAGACTTTTAGAACAAATAAACAAATTCAATAAAGTAGCAGAACATAAAAACAATTCAAAAAATCCATAGATTTCCTGAACACAAATAATGAACTTATTGAAAAGAGAGAGAGACAGAGACAGAGACAGAGACAGAGACAGCAGCAGAATAATCCATTCATAATAGCTAAGAAAGAAAAACTGAGGAAAAAATCTAGCTAACGATGTAAGAGACCTTTGCAATACTATTGCAAGACAATGTTGAAAGAAGCAGAAAGATATTGAAAAGGGTAAAGACCTTCCATGGTTGTGGATCAGCAGAGCTGATGTTGCTAAAATGCCTATAGTATTAAATAGATGTACAAACTTAATGCAGTACCCATAAAATATCAATGAAATTCTTTACAGAAATAGAAAGACTGCTAAAATTCAGATAGAATCACCAAGAACCCCTAATAACAAATACAACCCCCAGCAAAAACAAAACAAAATAAAAGCCAATACTACAGGCACCATGATACCTGATATAAAAATAAATGATAGTGCTATAGTAACAAAACCTCCATGGTATTGGCATAAAAATTTCACTTGTAGAGCAAACACAATAGAGGATCCATAAAAAAGACAACTTATAGTCTGCCAATTGTTAACAAAAATGTCCCAAATGGAAAAATGTAACTGTTGTTTCTCACATTAAAAAAACAACAACAAACAAAACAAAAACAAACAAAACAGCCAAAATAATTCCAAGTTGAGCAGACCCAAGATTTTGAAGCTATCTGTTACAATGGAGTTTCATTCCATCATAAAGATTAAGACTATGCCATTCTTTTGGGAAAATATATAAAATGTAATTACATTGTGTAAAGTGAAATAAGCCAAACAGAAGCATTTTTCTCTTCTACTTGGTAACTTCAAAGAAATGAAGTGAAAATGTAAGGACTGTTGAGGGCTGGAAAGGGGTTTGAGGAAGCAGGAGGAGACTTAAAAATGGTGGATTTGATCAGTGCATAACATGTAACACAGTACAGAGATGTAGCAAAATCACACCAGTGTGTGATAGTCATTGTACTGATGAGAGTAAAATAATCAAGTTGACTTATTTTTGAATATATAAATGAAATGTTATGAATTTACTGTATATAGTGTTCTTTGAAGTTCATGTGTATTGTGGAATCAGTAAATCTAGTAAATTAACATACATGGAACAACAGTCTTCAGTTTTGTGCTGTGAACACCTCACTTGCACAGTTAATATTTTTCATAGTTACAGTGTTTCAGCAACTATAGTCACTGTGTTGCAAAATAGGCCCCTTGAACTTAGTTCTCTTATGTAGGTAACATTTTGTTTATTGACTAAGCTCTTCCTCTACAGACAGACTCTTGTAAGCTGCTGCTCTATTCTCAACTGCTAGGAGATCAAGAATTTAGATTTCACTTGTGGGTAGGGTCATGCTATGTTTGTCTTTCTGCACCTGGATTATTTTGCCTGGGACCATATCCTCCAGGTTTAGGCATATTATCACAAATGGGAGAATTTTCATCTTCTATTTTGAAATATGGACACACACCAATGTGTTTATGGGATTTTCCTTTTTTATTGATAATTAAATGTTTTCATGTGCTAGCTGGTTTAATTGTGCTACAATAGGTATATATGTGTATGTGCAACATCCATGCAACATATTTAAAACATGTAAAGAACTCCTAAAAGACACAAGCAAGAAGTCAATCTAATTATTGCATTGGCCCAATGATATAGATACCTCTTTAAAGAAGATACAAGGATGACAAGAACATAGAAAAAGAACCTCAGCCAGGCGGTGGTGGCGCACGCCTTTAATCCCAGAACTTGGGAGGCAGAGGCAGGCGGATTTCTGAGTTCAAGGCCAGCCTGGTCTACAAAGTGAGTTCCAGGACAGCCAGGACTACACAGAGAAACCCTGTTTCGAAAAAACCAAAAAAACAAAAACAAAAACCTCAACCCTGTATCTGAGAAACAAAATAAAACACTGAAATACCATTACACATTAGAATGTACTATGTTGGGCGACCTTCTGAGATTAAATTCAAAATGGCACAGCTATTCAAGAAGACAGCTGGCCAGTACCTACTTAACATGTTCATGTCATACAACCTAACCCTCACTCTCAAAATAAGCTCAAGAATTATGTTCACATTCCTTATTCTTGTGGTCTGAACATATCACATGCACTGTCAACACTTTCCATAAATACAGTGTTTTATTAACTGTAGTCATGATGTATAGATGCCAGGAGTACTAGTGTTATCATGGTACAATTTACTTCAGTCTATAGTAATCTTAAGACCCTTCCAAACCATGTCTTTTAAAAACAAAATGGTAATGAACTAATCAAAAATTATGGAACATCTCAAAAAAGAAGTTAATAAAAAATTAAGGAACTCTTTGACCTTATTTTTATAGGAAACGTACGATGAGCTTATCCAACATACAGAATGAAACATGGAAGTACTCGTCACTGACTTGACTTGTTTGTATAAGAATACTAATAAAAAGTTAAGAGTCAGTGGCATGATTAAGGAATTTAATTTTTGTTCAGAAAAAACACAAGCACAAAATATTTCTGATTAATTTGTAATATAAATACAATTTATCACCTTATCACTCTTAAATAAAAGGTTAATTTCAAAGTGTGCTCAGCCTTGACATATACCATATATTTGGGAATGCTTACTGGATAGAACTCTAGATGTAATAATCGCACTGTACAAGGATGGTAACCAATTAATATTTCAGTGAAGCCTTTTATTCTGATTGGGTTGGTGCTAGATCATCAATGGAGGGCAATATAATCAATTTTTTTCCCTTAAGAACATCAGGATCAAAAACAGTGAAGTGAGTTTTCCAGAGACTGAACAATAACTAGCTCTCAATTATTTTTATAACCATTTGGAAAAAATGTAAAAGCATATTTGGCAAAGAACCTGCCCATTATCTAGCTAGTAGTTTAAATGCATTCTGGAACAGTATTAGATATATTTAAAAGAGGCCATCGATATTTCTCCAGAATGATTTACACAAGAAATGTATTCCTTCTGGAATAAATCAGGGCTTGATGGAGCCATCTATTGTTTGACATCATCTGGATGGTCACTGTTCCCTAACAGTTTTACAGGAAACTCACTTAGGAGACAGGAGGTAGGAGATCAGGGGCCGTTCATATTTTCTACTGGTTGTTGCTCTCGTTATGTTTCACCTGGACTGTTATAATAATATTACCATAAATGACATCTCATCTAGACAGAGACTTACCTCATTAGTTCCAGCACATACAACCCCCAAGAGCTATTTTCAGATAATACAAAAAGTTGTTACATCACTTTTGGTGCCTAGAGTCTACTATCCAGAGGAAAATGTATGTGGTACTTCACACTTTAATGGCAGCTTATTATTTCAACGCTTTCTTTCTCTCTTCTTAGAGCTTCTAAATGTTCTGTAATTTCCAACCCATATGTTGCATAGGACAAAACCTTGACCCCTTAATTCTTCTTCAATGCTATATCCAGTGCAGCATGAATCCATAAAAAGCATTATATTTTATGCTCCAAAGAAAATTTCAAATCCTTAAATGATGACCAAAAGCCATTATGAATAACTTCCAGTTATTCAAAATTATTTACAATATCCCAATACCTCAGTGTTTCCTGAATAGCTCCCTTCTGTGTCTCAGGTCAGTTTGAAGAAGTGTTCCTGATTTATATTTTGCAAGTAAAAAACATCTTGGCAACAATGAAAGCAAAGCAAGGATACTACCAAGGGCACACCAGCTGTCAAAGCAACAGAAGAACAAGTACCCCAATGCCTATTGACACTTGACACAGAAGGTCTGGTTCACTGCCTGCCCTATGCATTGTCAGAACCAGCAAGTCTGTTGAGAAGAATGTAGAAACTGGTGGTGGAAGGTCAGATGCTATCAGGACATGGTGTTTTTAGTCCTGTGGCCTGAGCTGTTGGTTATGAGTAGCTTTGGCTTTGGCAGGAGTGGTTGCTCCTGCTGGCCGTCTGTAGCCAAGTATGTAGTCCAAAAAGTCAAAACAGATACCCAAATATCTCCCTTTAAAGTATCCCCACATAATAAGTTATTTACCTAAAAACTGTAAGACAAATTTAAAAAATACTGGGCTTTTCACTTAAGTGATTATGGAAGCCATAATCTGGAGAAAAGGGGAGGAGTTGAAGCAAATAATTGAATCAAATGGCACAGGGAGAAATGTACTTTTCACTGGATTTGATTTATAGTATATTTTAAATAAAACAATATAATATTATAGTATAGATGCACATACTATATAAATATATATTTATAACATAATTATATATATTTACATATATAATTATATTCTGTATACTATATACTATGTATAGTATATATAATATATACTACTATATTATAATATACTGTATGATGCTATGCAATTTCCAACTGATCCATTGCATAGGCAATGTATTATATAATAAATATTATATTATTATATAAAATATGTTATACCATATAATATATAGTATACATATTTCATATAATATATTGATATGTATACTATATATTATATAACATAATATAATAATAATAATTAAATATATAGTAACTTTATAAAAGTAATTATGCAAGAAGTTGCCATGGATGGACAGATAGAAAGCATTCCTCCAGGACTTCAATGAGGAAGCTGTAAAATTGGTAAAATCCTGTGAGTGTCCATCAAAGAGCAGTCTTGAGCAAGAAACAAGAAATTCAAACTTAAGTTAGAAGAATTCTAAATATTTATCTATATTTTGTTATTAAAGCAAATTTAATTTCTTTTTGAAAATTTCAACACCTCCTATTTGATTATGCCACATTCTTGCTTTACGGACTCTACTGACTCCCACATGCCTTTTGAAGAAAGCTTATTCCCCCCCCCCCACCCCCAGGTGGTCTAGACAGCCCAGAAAAATCAACTGTGTCCTCCTGTAACTCTAAGGATCTTCATCTTGCTGCTTCCTAAATTCAGTGCCAGACTAGTTCCACACAATCACCTTTGCTCACTTTCATCCTGCCTGGAAAGATCTTACCTTTGTTTGTACAAGCAAGTCCTCTCTCATCTGTCCTTAGGGTTGTTGGGGGCAGTGTGAAGGTAGGGGTGGGGACTAAGCCTTTCTGAAATCTTGCCAATATCTATAGATGGACTTGTGTTTCCCTGCACTTGGTGGGATGAAAACTGTTACAGAGAGTAATGGTTTACTAATCATAACAGTATCTTGTTTCTTTCTACTCTTATTGATGTTAGGTGTCACTATTGTTGTGCTAGAACTGGTGTGTGTGTGTGTGTGTGTGTGTGTGTGTGTGTGTGTGTGTGTGTGTATTTACAAACTGTGCACCTTATTTTTATTTCCTGGTTGGTTTATTGATTGATCAATGGGGAATGAGAGTACTTCCATCTTTGTATCAACTGTGGTTTAAAGAGAAAAAGCATACATATATTTAAAGTATATTTTTGGTTAGCATGAAGAATAACAGATTTCCCTGTAACATTTTCACACACACATATGCATCTTTGTTTGTTGCTGGTTTTACCCTGTTGCTCTCTTCTCCCTATCCTTCTTCCAACACTTGTTGATCATTTTTCTTCACCATAAAAACTCCTCCTCCTAAGCTGGACATACAAGTCAGTGGTTAAGAGAATTGTCTGGTTAGGAGAACTAGAGTTCAAGATTCAACAACAATGTGATGACTCATACTCTCTGTCACTCTATTTCAAGGATATCTAGTGACCTCTTCTGACCTCTGTGGGCACCAGGCATGCAAGTACTACACAGTCACACATGCAGGAAAAACACCCATATACATAAAATAAATCAACAGCAACAACCGCTGAACCTCTGTCTTCTGTTACATGTGTTTTCCCTCTCTCAAAGTCTTCCTTCTACTTTCATATTACATAAATACATAATAACAAGTGCCTCTAAAATAGCATCTCTTGGAAATGATGGTCTGCTGAAACTTTAAATATATCAAATAGATGTGATATCTATGTTTTCAAGAGCTATTTAAAGTTAGGGATATGCTGAGTCAGTATGGCAAGGGGGAGTGTTAGGAGGTGGGTATTGGGAACTGTAATAGTTTTACAGATTTTGTGTAGTACTATTCTATTGTGAAGGTCCAGAAAGTTTGAGGTTTTGATACATTGGGTTCCATGGAAAATATAGAAAAGAAAGTTTAAACATAGTCTAGTGAAATGTTAGAATCCAAATAGAGAAGAACAATACTCTTGGGGGCAGGCAAAAGTAGCTTTCTTGGAACAGAAAAATAAACTATGATACACTATAAGGAAAAATGAATGTCTAGGTATTAGAGGAAAACAAACCAAACAAACAAACAACAAAAACCAAATCCTAGAATATATCAAGCAAATTTTAAGTTCCTGTGAGATAATGAAAGAGAAAACACACAATCCAATTACTTTGTGTAAAGAAATTACTTGACATTATTCATAATACTGAAAAAATGTATACCTAGTAAAAGCAGCTTAAATTAATAAAATTACAATGAAGCAGTAGTGGTGCACACCTTTATTCCCAGCACTCTGGAGGCAGAAGCAGGTGGATCTGAGTTTCAGGCCACCCTGGTCTACAGTGAGAGTCTAGATTGACAATTAGTGTACTCTGGGGAATTCCACAGAAGAGAGAAGAAAGGATTATAGGAGCCAAAGGGGTCAAGGACATTACAAAGAAGGCCCATATAATCAACTTAGCAGTGCTCATAGGGGCTCACAAAGACTGAACTCACAATCAGGGAGCCTGTATAGGTCTGAACTAAGTCCTCTGCATATATTTTATGGTTGTGTAGCTTGGTCTTCTTGTGGGACTCTTAAGAATGGGAGTGAGGGCTGTCACTGACTCTTTTGCTTGCTTTTGGGATTCTTTTCTGCCTGCTGGGTTGTTGCCCCATCTAGCCTTGACATCAGAGTATATGCCTAGTCTCATTTAACTTTTTTTAATTGGATATTTTATTTACATTTCAGATGTAATACCCTTTCCCCCGCCACCAAGGAACCCCTTATCCCATCTCTCCTCTTCCTGCTTCTATGAGGATATGACCCTACCCACCCTCCTACTCCCACCTCCCCACCCACGATTTCCCCCACACTGGGGCATCCAGCCTTCACTAGACCAAGGACTTCCTCACCCACCTATGCCTGACACTGTCATCCTCCCCTACATATATAGCTGGAGCCATGGTTGGTTGGTATTGTTGCTCTCCTCATGGGGCTGCAAACCCTTTCAGCTCCTTCAGTCTTCTCTCTCACCCCTCTATTGGGAACCTCATGATCAGCTCAATAGTTTGCTGTGAGCATCTGCCTCTGTATATTTCAGGCTCTGGCATACCTCTAAGGAGACAGCTATATCAGACTCCTGTCAGCATGTACTTCCTGGCATCAGCATCAGTGTCTACCTTTGGTGACTGCACAAGGGGAGCAATTTCTGGATGGCCTCTCCTTCAGTTTCTGTCCCACACTTTGTCTCCATATGTGCTCCCAAGAGTATTTTGTTACTCGATCAAAGAAGGGCCAAAACACCCACACTTTGGTCTTCCTTGTTCATGAGCTTCATGTGGTCTGTGAGTTATATCTTGGGTATTGCAAGCTTTTGAGCTAAAACCCAATTATCAGTGAGTGCATGCCATGTGTGTTCTTTTGTGATTGGGTTACCTCACTCAGGATAATATTTTCTAGTTCAATCCATTTACCTAAGAATTTCTCGAATTCATTGTTTTTAATAGGTGAGTAATACTCCATTGTGTAAATGTACCACATTTTCTGTATCCATTCCTCTGTTGAAGAACATCTGGGTTCTTTCCAGCTTCTGGCTATTATAAATAAGGCTGCTATGAACATAGTGGAGCATATGTCCTCGTTACATGTAGGAGCATCTTCTGGGTATATGCCAGGAGTTGTATAGCTGGGTCCTCAGGTAATGCTATGTCCAATTTTCTGAGGAACAGCCAGACTGATTTCCATATTGGTTGTACCAGCTTGCAATCCCACCAACAATGGAGGAGTGTTCCTCTTTCTCTACATCCTCACCAGCATCTGCTCTCACCTGAGTTTTTTATCTTGATCATTCTGACTGGTGTAAGGTGGAATCTCAGTGTTGTATTGATTTCCCTGATGACTAAGGATATTGAACATTTCTTTAAGTGCTTTTTAGCCATTCAAGTTTCTTCAGTTGAGAATTTGTTCTTTAGCTCTGTACCCCATTTTTAATAGGGTTATTTGATTGTCTGGAGTCTAATTTATTGAGTTCTTTGTATATATTGGATATTAGCCCTCTATCGGATGTAGAATTGGTAAAGATCTTTTCTCAATCTGTTGGTTGCCATTTTGTCCTATTGACAGTGTCCTTTGCCTTACAGAATCTTTGCAATTTTATGAGGTCTCCTTTGTCAATTCTTGATCTTAGAGCATAAGCCATTGGTGTTCTGTTCAGGAACTTTTCCCCTGTGCCTAGGTATTCAAGGGTCTTACTTACCTTCTCTTCGATTAGTTTTTGTGTATCTGGTTTTATGTGAAGGTTCTTTACCCACTTGGACTTGAGCTTTGTACAAGGGAATAAGAATAGATTAATTTGCATTCTTCTACACGCTGACCTCCAGTTGAACCAGCACAATTTGCTGAAAATGCTGTCCTTTTTCCACTGGACAGTTTTAGCTTTTTTTGTCAAAGATCAAGTGATCATCAAAGATCAAGGTGTGTGGGTTCATTTCTGATTCTTCAATTCTATTCCCTTGATCTTTCTGCCTGTCTCTGTACCAATACCATGCAGTTTTTATTGCTATTGCTCTGTAGGACAGCTTGAGGTCAGGGATGGTGATTCCCCCAGAAGTTCTTTTATTGTTGAGAATAGTTCTCACTATGCAGTTTTTGTTGTTGTTGTTGTCGTCGTTGTTATTCCAAATGAATTTGCAAATTGCTCTTTCTATCTCTATAAAGAATTGATTTGGAATTTTGATGGAGATTGCATTGAATCTATAGATTGCTTTTGGCAAGATGGCCATTTTTACTATATTAATCCTGCCAATCCACGAGCCTAGGAGATCTTTCCATCTTCTGAGATCTGCTTCAATTTCTTTCTTCAGAGACTTGAAGTTCTTGTCATACAGATCTTTCACTTGCTTGGTTAGATTCACACCAAGGTATTTTATTGTATTTGTGACTGTTGTGAAGGGTGTCATTTCCCTAATTTCTTTCTCAGCCTGTTTATCTTTCGAGTAGAGGAAGACTACTGATTTGTTTGAGTTGACTTGATATCCAGCCACTATGCTGAAGTTGTTTATCAGGTTTAGGAGGTCTCTGGTGAAAGTTTTAGGGTCACTTAAGTATACTATCATATCGTCTGCAAATAGTAAAATTTTTACTTCTTCAGTTTCTATGTGTATCCCTTTGACTTCCTTTTGTTGTCTAATTGCTCTGGTTAGGGCTTCCAATACTATATTGAATAGGTAGGGAGAGAGTGGGCAGCCTTGTCTAGTACCTGATTTTACTGGGAATGCTTCAAGTTTCTCTCCATTTAGTTTGATGTTGGCTACTGGCTTTCTCTATATTGCTTTTACTACGCTTAGGCATAGGCCTTGAATTCCTGATCTTTCCAAGACTTTTACCATGAAGGGATGTCAAATTTTGTCAAATGTTTTCACAGCATCTAGTGAAATGATCATGTGGTTTTTTTCTTTGAGTTTTTTATATAGTGGATTATAGTTGATGAATTTCCACATATTGAACTATCCCTGCATTCCTGGGATAAAGCCTACTTGATCATGATGGACAAGTGTTTTGATGTGTTCTTGGATTTGATTTGCTAGAATTTTATTGAGTATTTTCACATTGATATTCAGAAGGGAGATTGGTCTGAAGTTCTCTTTCTTTGTTGTGTCTTTGTGTGGTTTAGGTATGAGTGTGATTGTGGCTTCACAGAACAAATTGAGTAGTGTTCCTTCTGTTTCTACTTTGTGGAATAGTTTGGAGAGAATTGGTATTAGGTCTTCCTTGAAAGTCTGATAGAATTCTGAACTAAAACCATCTGGTCCTGGGCTTTCTTGGTAGGGAGACTTTTAATGACTGTTGCTATTTCTTTAGGTGTTATGGGACTGTTTAGATGGTTTATCTGATCCTGATTTAACTTTGGTACCTGATATCTGTCTAGAAAATTATCCATTTCATCCAGATTTTCCAATTTTGTTGAGTATAGGTTTTTTTACTAGGAGTTGGTGATTTTTGAATTTCCTCAGTTTCTGTTGATATGTCTCCCTTTTCAGTTCTGATTTTATTAATTTGTATACTGTCTCTGTGCCTTCTGGTTAGCTTGGCTAAGGGTTTATCTATCTTGTTGATGTTTTCAAAGAACAAGCTCCTGGTTTTGTTGATATTTTGTATAGTTCTTTTTGTTTCTTCTTGGTTGATTTCAGCCCTGAGCTTGATTATTTCCTGCCATCTACTCCTATTGGGTGTATTTGACTCTTTTTGTTCTATAGCTTTCAGGTATGCTGTCAAGTTGTTAGTGTATGCTCTCTCCAATTTCTTTTTGTAGGCACTGTATGATATCTGTCCAGGATATTCTGGCTTTTTTAGTCTCTGGTGAGAAGTCTGGTGTTATTCTTATAGGTCTACCTTTATATGTTACTTTACCCTTTTCACTTACTGCTTTTAGAGCTATGAGCTTTCCTCTTAACACTGCTTTCATGAAGTCCCACAAGTTTTGGTATGATGTCTCCTCATTTTCATTAAATTTTAAAAAGTCTTTAATTTCTTTCTTCATTTCTTTCTTGTCCAAGTCATCATTGAGTAGAGTTTTGTTTAGTTTTCATGTGTATGTGGGCTTTTCATTGTTTTTGTCATTATTGAAGACCAGCCTTAGTCTATGGTTATCTGATAGGATGCAAGGGATTATTTCAATCTTTTTGTATCTGTTGAGGCCTGTTTTGTGACCAATTACATGGTCTAATTTGGAGAAGGTACCATGAGGTGTTGAGAAAAGGGTATATTCTTTTGTTTTAGAATGAAATGTTCTATAGATATCCCTTAAATGCATTTGGTTCATAACTTCCGTTAATTTCACTGTGTCTCTGTTTAGTTTCTGTTTCCATGATCTGTCCATTGCTGAAAGTGGGGTGTTGAAATCCCCCACTATTATTGTTTGAGTTACAGTGTGTGCTTTGAGCTTCATAAAGAAACTTTAGTAAAGTTTCTTTTATATATGTGGGTGCCCTTGCATTTGGAGAATAAATGTTCAGAATTGAGAGTTCATCTTGGTAGATTTTTCTTTTGATATGTATAAAGTGTTCTTCCTTATCTTTTTTTTAAAATTACTTTTGGTTGAAAGTCAATTTTATTTGATGTAGAATGGCTACTCCAGCTTGTTTCTTGGGACCATTTGCTTGAAAAATTGTTTTCTATCCTTTTACTCTGAGGTAGTGTCCGTCTTTGTAACTGAGGTGCATTTCCTGTATGCAGCAAAATTCTGGGTCCTGTTTATATATCCAGTCTGATAGTCTATGTCTTTTTATTGGGGAATTGAGTCCATTGATGCTAAGAGATATTAAGGAAAAATGATTGTTGCTTTCTGTTATTTTTGTTATTAGAGGTGGAATTATGTTTGTGTAATTATCTTCTTTTGGGGGTTTTTGGAAAATTATTTTCTTGCTTTCTCTAGGTTGTAGTTTCCCTTTTTGTGTTAGAGTTTTCCATCAACTATCCTTTGAAGTGCTGGATTTGTGGGAAGATATCATGTAAATTTGGTTTTGTCATGGAATATCTTGGTTTCTTCATCTATGGTAATTGAGAGTTTTGCTGGGTATAGTAGTCTGGGCTGACATTTGTGTTCTCTTAGGATCTGTATGATATCTGCCTAAGATATTCTGGCTTTTATAATCTCTGGTGAGAAGTCTAGTGTTATTCTTATAGGTCGGCCTTTATATGTTACTTTACCTTTTTCCCTTACTGCTTTTAGTATTTTTTCTTTGTTTTGTGCATTTGATGTTTTGATTATTATGTGATGGGAGGTATTTCTTTTCTGGTCTAGTCTATTTGGTGTTCTATAGGCTTTTTGTATGTTCATGGACATCTCTTTCTTTAGGTTAGGGAAGTTTTCCTCTATAATTTTGTTGAAGATATTTATTGGCCCTTTAAGTTGGGAATCTTCGCTCTCATCTATACCTATTATCCTTAGGTTTGGTCTTCTCATTATGTCCTGGATTTCCTGGATGTTTTGGGTTAGGAGCTTTTTGCATTTTGTGGTTTTTTTGACAGTTGTGTCAATGTTTTCCATGGTATCTTCTGCACCTGAGATTTTCTCTTCTATTTCTTGTATTCTGTTGGTGATGCTTGCATCGATGACTCCTAATTTCTTTCCTAGGATTTCTATCTCCAGTGTAGTCTCCCTTTGAGATTTCTTTATTGTTTCTACTTCCATTTTTATGTCCTGGATAGTTTTGTTTAATTCCTTCATCTGTTTGGTTGTATTTTCTTGCAGTGTTTTAGGGATTTTTGTGTATCCTCTTTAAGAGCTTTCTACTTGTTTGCCTGTGTTCTCCTGTACTTCTTTAAGGGAGTTATTTATGTCCCTCTTAAAGTCTTCTATCATCATCATGAAAAGTGATTTTTAATTCTGAATCCTGATTTTCCAGTGTGATGGGGTGTCCATGGCTTGCTATGGTGGGTGTTGGAGGCCGACTTTTAGCAGAAAGCGGCTATGAGCTTTGCAGCCATCTTGAGCCATATACCCTGACATGAGACTTGAATTACAATAGCCTACAACAGCTGAGAACACTCCGATAATCTTGGTTTAGATACCTTGAGATTAAAGGCGCATGAGATTAAAGGTGTGTGAGATTAAAGGTGTATGACTTAAGAGTATGACGTAGAAGTATAGAGATCAGAGTTAGAGACAAGACCTAAGGGCATGATTAAAGGTGTAACTTAGAGGTGTGGCTTAGAAGTAAGTCATATAAAAGGCAGAGACAGAACACATCAGGATTCAAACTATAGAGGGAGAATCAGACAGGAGACACTTAGAGGAAGAGAGACTGAAGAATAAACGGGATTGAATCACACCCAGTCTGGTCTCCATTCTTTAAGTCTGCCCTCACCCTCGATCTTGCTGAACCCCGACCGCAGACCGGAGCAGCAGCTTCGGCCAGGATACAGTGGCCGCCCAAACGTGGGTCGGCCCGGGCCTCAACATTTTGCCTGGGCTGCAACATTTATTTTGGCTGCCCCAACATGGGGCTAGTGTGGACCCCAACAGTGGGAGAACTGGGTTCTGATGATGCCAAGTAAGTTTGATTTCTGTTGCTTATGTTCTTGTGCTTGCCTTTTACCATCTTGTTAACTGTAGTGCTACCTGCACTCACTGTCTTTGACTGGAGCTTGTCTTTCCAGTTTTCTTGCTTGTGTCAGAACTCCTCAGAGTCCAGAGTTCCTGAGTGTAATCCTGAGTTCCTGGGTGGAAGAACTCCTGGGACTCAGGCCGCCTCTGGGATCCTAAAATCCTGCTGCTCTGAGTGCAATGGTTTCTTCTCTGCTCTGAGTGCACTGGTTCTTCTAGGATGGCTCAGGATATGGTGTCTTCATGGGAACAAATCAGCTAGGTGTTGGCCTCAGCAAAAAGGACCAAGGGAGGGGCAGAAGAGGAATGGTATTTCAGAGGGATGAGGTTTGGGTGGTTGAGGAGTCCTGAGTGTCCCAGGCTCCCAGTTGTAGCTCTGGGCCATAGGGTAGTAGGAGAGGGTTCTTACCCACTGCTCTGAGTGCAGTGGTTCCTCTAGCATGGCTCAGGATGTGGTATCTTCATAGGAGCAGACCAGCTAGGTGTCTAACCACCCAAAAGGAGCAAGTGAGAGCTCATTGTAAGTTGTTATGTCCTGATTCGTTGATATCCCCAGGAGGCCTGCTCTTTTCTGAAGCAAAAAGAAGGAGAAGTGGATTTGGGGGAAAGAGGAGTTGGGGTCTAGCTAGGAGGATAGGAGGGAGGGGAAGCTGCAGTTGGGATGTAATATATAAGAGAAGAATAAAAAAAAAAATCCAACCAACTAAACAAAACCAAGTACTGAGCTCTGGGTTTCAGTGAGAGACCCTACCTCAAGAATATGGTAGAGAATGATAAGAACAGTTCTTGACAAAAACCTCTGGCACACACATGTACTCACACACATGCATGCATACCACATGTGCATGAAAAGAAAAAAAGTGGATTTTCCTCCTTTCTGAGACCTTATTACAGGTTCTCTTCTGATTGGATCCACTTTTTTATATTGTTCCCCCACCTTAGTTTTCTGTCCTACTTTCTGAGGTTTGTTGTTGTTGTCATTGTCTTGTTTGTTTGTTTGTTTGTTTGGTTTTGTTTTTTCTAGACAGGGTCTCTCTGTGTAGCCTTGGCTGTCCTGCAATTCTGTAGAGCAATTCTGAAACTCACACAAATCCACCCACTTCTGCCTCCCAGGTACTGAAACAGAAGGTGTGCATCACCATACCTGGCTCTGAGGGATTTTCTTAATATTATATTAAAGTTTATCTGTCTTTCATTTTAGTTACTGTATTATTTTAATGTCAGAATAATTTCTCCAAGGATTCTAATCATTTTTTTTCTTATTTTGCTGTTTTCTTTAGTAGATAAATGTCCTTAAAGGTAGCCTTCAGATTCTGATGGCCCTCTACTGTCACCTCTGAGGCACATAGGCATGTGGGCTCTCTGAGGGGAAAGCTATGTCTGTCAGCATCTGTAGGATGCTTTCCTCTGGACTGGTGGGTAGAATTTTTTTCTTACTTCCCTGGGCAATATAACTCCATCTGGTTGCATTTTGAGAGTAGAACAGTATATTCAAATCCCTCTGAGTCTGTTTTTCTTCCAGTCCCCAACCATGCTTTGGTTTCTGGCACAGGATTCTGGCTTTTATCGTTTCCAGAGAATGTATAACCTTCTTTCTGTTTTAGCTGAGAAAGGGATGCATTGACTTTATCACCTGGAGTTGTGTTAACTTATTTTTTTTCTCTGAAGTTGTAGCCATTCCTCCTACTTCTGGCTCTAATTCCACCTTTCTTTAATCCTTCAACATTGTGCACCAGCCTCTACAGTGCTTTGGGATCTCTTGAGTCCCTCACCATTGTGTGACACCCTCTATAATCCCTTGGGTTTCAATTCTCCTAGGTTTTCTGACAGTTACTCTTTGTTCTATAATTCTAGTTTGCAAGGTTTGAGGTCTCTACTTCTTTTAAGTGTACATTTAAGGATGTATTTCCTGTATGTGGCTATAATAATACATAAAATTAAAATCCCATCCCTTAACCAAGAACTGTTCATTTTTCTTATAGTAACTAGAAGTCATTTTTAAAACATATATATACATACTACTTCAACACTGAAGCAATATCTTTATGAATGCATTTTCTGGAACCAATCATTTAGTACATTAATCTACAAAGCTCTGGAATCTGCTTTTGTAGGAATGAATGCAAAATTGGGTTCAAATGTAACTCTATCCACTTAATGCATTTGAGAGTGTGAACTAAAAATATTCCTCATATAGAAAGAAAATAAAAAGATAAACATGTGTTGTACCTATTGCATTTGTGTGATAGCCAGATACAAGTCTGACATACTTTATTAGCATAGTACTAAAATGTGATCATGTGCTATGTTGGATTTTCTCTGTGCTTTTATGTTTGAAAACATAACTTATAAAACACATTTCAGATCCTATCAGAATCTGCTTTCAAAAATTTGAATCACTCTAATAAAATCAAAGTCATTAGTTATATCTTTAACAGAACATAAATACTAATGAATTTATATGTTACAGGATCTTTCTTTCTCAACAGTAAGTGGTAGAATAGGTTTTATAGAAAGTTGAATAATATTTTTCCGAGGCCACAGAAGATGCTCAAAGTGTCTTATGAGCCACGTGCTAGGGGTCAAGTGGATGGCTGACACATCCAGTGCTAAAATTCATATGATTTGCAAAGGACTGTAAGGGAAAGATGAAAATAAGAAAAAAGGAGAAACTATCCTGTTAGAAATCAGACTTTTAGGTTTATAAGCCTTTGTTTTTAAATTTGTGTCTAGTGTTTTTCTTTTGACCCAGATAAACATCCCGCTTACACACTTATTTATGGAGCCCAAAGAGAAAGCCTGCAATAAATTTCAACAAAACTTATTTCATGTACCTAGTTGGAATAATACATGTGATGAAAATCCCATTCTTTAACAAAGAATTTCTCACCTTTCTTACAGTAACTATATGTCATTTTAAGAGGTCAGTTTTTAAGCATAAGTACACATAGTACTACAAAATTAATAATATTTTTATGAATACAGTTTCCTGAACCTATCAATTAGTACATTAATGCTCATACCTCTGGAATCTACTTTTGTAGGAATTAATGCAAAATTGGCTTAAAATATAATTCTATTCATTTTTAACACCTGGCATGTATAAAATGCATCATTTATTACTTTCATCCCCCCTCCCCGTGAACATGTTGCCTTTTAAAGGCTTAATAGAAAGAACTTGACAGCTATAGCTGCTATTAAAGTATTGGGTTTTCATCTGTCTAGGAAAAAAAAAAAACAAAGCTGAAAACGTTTGTGGTTTTGCTTCCTTGCATTTTATCATTCTCTACACTCTTTGGTGTCTGTATTATCCCGATTCTTACATCTTTTATAACCTTTGTCTTTATACAAATTAGTGTCTGTCATAGTTAATATTTTTTCATGTGTTATTTCTTTTTCTCAACATACATTTCATATTTAAAGAGCACGACTCACTCTACAATTTTCTCTACAATTTTCTCTACACTGTCTCAATCATTCTAAAAACCTTTACTTCCTCTGAGAAGCTCTCTTCACTACTGCTCTGCAATGGAAAGTGTTCTCTTGGGTGAAATTTTTTAAAATATTCTTTAATTATTTGGGCAACAGATGAGAAATTCTCTTGCCTACAATAGCAGTGATAATATTGTCTTCTGTAGTTTTTCACAGTAAGTCATTGGGAAGAGTTAGACATGTCCATTTTAATCAGTTCATAAGGCATCTTGTATCACCTGAACAAATACTGTTTGGACTTAGACTACCTTTGAGTTCTAGTCCAGAAATGGAACATTCAATTCCCACAGCCCTAGCAGTATATTGTGGGATGTGGTGTTGTTTCACCTAGTCATCAATCATACCTAAATTCAGCTTCCATGTTTGGGTTACTAAACTATTCTCATGTTCTGATTTCTCCTTCAAATTCTTGACTTATGGTAACCAGCATGTTATTTATCCTTAAGACATACTTTTTTTTAAGTATCCTAAAATGTATTTCTAGAATAATGCTTTGATTTCTGTCTATATGATGTGAACTTTCTAGAATTAGGCCCTATCTTGTTTTCCACCAAGTCACTGTACTGTCAGGAATGCAAGCTCATTCCTACATATTCCCTAGTGGCTGGGTTCAATCCTGACTGTTCCTCAAGGCAAATGCCAACATTCACCCAGACATTTGGTTTTTGTGCTCCAACAAGTTTCTGTAAACTCTATTATTTTGTTGAAAACATTTCTTTCTCTGGACTGAAATAAAGCCCCATGTCTCTTAACTACTGTACATTGCTCAAGAAAGGAAGGAAGAGAGGTAGGGATGAAAGTTTATTATGCACCATCTAAGTTTCTGGAGCAGTGCTGGGCACTGCTACATGCATTCCTTCATTAATTAATGAGCTTGCTTATTCCCACAACAATTCTGTACAAATACCTATTGTTTCCACCTCACAGAAAAAAACCAAGATAATAATAATAATCAAAGAAAAGTTCAAATGAACAAAACAACAAGGCTGGAAAGATGGGTCAGTGGTTAAGAGCACTGACTGCTCTTCCAGAGGTCCTGAGTTCAATTCCCAGGAACCACACAGTGGCTCACCATCTGTAATGGGATTCAATGCCATTGGTGTATCTGAAGATAGCTACAGTGTAGTCATATAAACAAACAAACAAACCAACAACAATAGCACTCTCAAAAGTTGACAATCTGACTCAGGCTATGAGAAGCCAAATCAGACCTGGAGTCTCCATGGCTTATCACATTGCAGTTTGACAAGTTTGGATGATTTTAGTTTTATAGCATGTTTATTTCTACTTCTCTGTTCCAAGTTGCTTTATACTTACTATTCAAACAAATAAAATCAATTTAGAACATACAGTTTGGTTAGTAATTGCAAAAATAAAAAGCTAGTCTCACAATGCTACTAAAATATTTTTATGTTGATGATGGTAAAATAAATATATCTAAGAATTGCCAAGAACTGAAGAAATCAGAGCGTCAGCTTGTAAACTTAAAAGGTGGGGAGATGTTTTTAATTGCTTGGCACGAGTGTCCAAAAGACCATTTTAATTATGGTATTAGTTTCTAAGAAAATTGTCTTTTTTTGGACTTCTATGGAGATGCACACCAAGAATCATTAGTGGAATCAAGAGGAGGACCATTGACTGACTTTTGTTTTGAGTAAAAGAGAGAGTAATTGCATGTCTTCAGATGTTGGCAGCTTTAATAAACACAACCCTTACCTTTATTTTAGCTAATATTAGTGTTTGTTTATTTATTCACTTGAAAAGTCTCTGGAGAGAATCTAGTTACAGGGTTTCCAAATGAGAAACCCTGGAGATCATGAAGTCTATGAGGACATGCCCCTTTCAGTCCTTGTCAACTAGAAGTGACGTAGACACCCACTGAATTCTGCCCTGCCCTGAATTTTTCTAGAATGGTCAAAGGATATAAGAGATCTGGGGCCTTTATGGTATCAAAACCACCAGAACTTCACTTTTTAATGAGAAAACTAATTAATTCAGCGAGCAACAAAATAATCAGTGGAAAACAAGTTTAGTGTTATCTTCTTGAGAAGAATTGTTTAGATGAAAACAATTACTTTGCTGTTTACTGTTAGATGCCATACATATACCTAAGACTACAATAATCTCTAAGAACTCCTAAAAGTAGAGTCCTGCATATACAATAACGTTTTCATTCTAGTACATCAGAGAGTGGGCACTTAAAAGTATTTTTAGTGACTAAAAGCTTTAAAGGTTTAAGTGATTCTTAATCACTGCCTTAATTTGGTAATTAAGGTTTATATTCCTACCAGGTTGGCTTGGGATTCTGGCTTATCTGAATCCAAGCTGAGCTCTAGGTTGGGTCTGGTGTGATGCTGTGCCCTGGTTTCTTCCAGATCAGTAGGCCAATGGTTAATTATCCTTGAATAATTGCTGTTTGCTTCCACTCTCTGGGACAAACATAAACAAAGGCAATGGAAATTATATTGTAGAGAGCAAGTCATGAAGGGATGTTACTCAGAGATACTGGTCAATGTTAAACTTTCTTTCAAATGCAAATGTAAGGTAGAGAAAAGAGATGCAGGGATGGGGTGGAAAAACTATTCTTTCGAATCCTTGGCAAAAGTGATCAAAGTAAGCAAAGACCTGAACAGTAGGCACATAGCTCCTTTCCTTTTCTGGATAAGGACAAAGTTATCTTAGAAGACTGATTTTTGGTAGTACCATGAGAAAGGAGAAGGGAGGTTTAGAAGACTCTGGTCAAGGAAAGAATGAGATGATTTTATTCTAAAATGTACACATGCAGGTAATATATCCAGTGCTAATTCCATTGTCCTCCAGTGCCACCCGCACAGCCCTTCTAATCTCACCTTCTGTCTAATAAGACAAACCACCATATATAAACTGGTCACAGCCAAGGTTTAGAAGAAGCAAATTCATTGTTCAGTATTTGGCTGTCAGAATAGATATTTGAAGCCCAGGACAGAGATAACAGCTTTCAAACAAGATGGAGAGTTTTGATTCGGCAGACATCTTCTGAACAGCAAGAACTGGAAAACTTACTTAAACAGTAGGTATTGAAGAATTGGTGTTAAGTGAGTATGAGTAAATAAATATTCCTCAAAATGGGAAGTGAGGAACATAAGTCAGAGGAAGATATACTGACAAATTGGTGCAAAGTGTGCTCAGCGCTGAGAGGAGAGGACTGATGAGGAGGGTATTAGCTGTTCAGGATGATCACTAATACTCTGAGGGTGGCATTCCCATGACTTACTAATTGCCCACGGGGCTCCACCTCCTGGAGAACCTACCATCTCAGTCAGCAAAGTCATGCTAGAGACTGAGTTTCCAGCCTGAGAAACCTAGGCCCACACCTAAACCCTATCCAAAGCATTGCATGTTCTCCATGTTTCTGTTTTTTTTTTTTTTTTTCCCTACAGCTTTTCTGCTCCTGCTGTCTTTTCCCTTCATGTTCTGTTTAGAGCCTTTGCCCACATTGAAGCAAACCATGGACGTTTTAAGAGTAAGATAAGAGATTTTACAAACTTAGAGACTTGGTCCACCCACTGAACTTCAAACAATTCTGTTTTCATGTTCTCGTAAACACAAAAGAGGCCTGAGTACTTCACAAATCCTCGAGTGGGTCTGACACATCCTTTTATTCTTGATCTGTGTGTACCCTTCCCCCAGTCATGAGGAGACCTGAGAGACCTTGTTTACCACAAGAGACCAAGTGATAGGATCTAGGTGGAGTTACCCACCTTAGCTGCACAGAACTCAGAAGCAGAACTGCCCCCTGGACTTGCCTTGAGATATCTCCGGCCATGACTTAGAACAGATTATGGATTATCCCATCCATCTCCGGGCTGAAACCAGGAGGGGTTTTTGGGTTGGACCTTCTCCTTTAAATTGAGAGCTGAACATTAAAGCTTTGAGCCTTGATGAGAGAACTTTGTCTTAGCTTCATCTCTTCTCGCCCTCCCATTTGTGATCTCCCCTAAAAAAAAAAAAAAAAAAAAAAAAAAAAAAAAAAAAAAAAAAAAAAAAAAAAAAAGCCAAGTCCACTTTATGTTGTTCGGATGCTCAATGAAACATGATCAAACTCCCAGTGGCCAGTCCCCTAAACAGAACTTAGTCCTTGCTCTCCTGCACCTTTACCAGAAGCCATCAACTGTGGAGAGCTATATACTTCAGCATCTCCACCACACTTCATAAGAGTCCTATTTGATGATTTTCCATTTAGGCTGCTACTTTTGTGTATGGGGGGTTGTTTGGAGGTAGAGGCTCTCACATAAGCCTTTCATGTCTCTCTTTCTCAACTATGTGTCTGCAATCACTGATGTCAAAGTAGCTTCCTTGATCATTACAGTCAGCGAAAGCATCAATCATGGGCTTCTATATCCATATGTTTTCTAATGACAGCAGTAGGACCATAGACCCAGATGTTACCCTCAGTGGCAGTACAGACCTAGATATTACCATGGCCTCAGATGGCAGAGCAGGCCATGCACATTAACATGGTCATGGCAGCAGTACAGACCATAGATCTTCATGGCCTCCAGTGGTAACATGGGTCGTGACAACATCAGGACTCACACATACCCCTCAGTGGAATCACAGACCATAGTGATCCTTTGAGGAGGTCCAATCCAGAAAGTGAATTGTTTCTCATCTTGGGTCTCCATAGTTGCCTAGAGCCAGGTTGATTCCAGAGTTGGCAGAGTCTATATCTGTGTAAGCTCCCAGCTGTTGCATACCACCCAGCCAATCACACCGAGCAATGACTTGTTCCACGGTTGACCTCAGCCCTCTCTCACACCTGTCACTGCTGTCAGGTCTTCAGTTCTGCCTCTCTCTACAGTGCACACACTACACTGATCCTCCATCTTTCCTACCTCTCCATCACACATCATAGTGGTGCCTTGCCCACATGAAACACAGGAGCAGGGTGAAAGTGGGGAGGGTCAACCTAAAATATCCTATGTACGTATGTTGGTTATCATAGAGAGTCTCAATGTATGTAAAAATTCCTTGTAAATTATAGAATTCTATATAAATGGAAGATATTGATTGTTAAAGACAATAACATTGAGGGAATATACAATAACCACAAAAGAGAATAATAATATGCTTGAGTTATACAGAGACATCTAAAAAAGCTAATGGCTATCTCAACAGATGAGGATAATATCTGCTATTAGAAACTACTAAGTCACCAGGCAGTGGTGGCACACACCTTTAATCCCAGCACTTGGGAGGCAGAGGCAGGTGGATTTCTGAGTTTGAGGCCAGCCTGGTCTACAGAGTGGGTTCCAGGACAGCCAGGGCTACACAGAGAAACACTGTCTCAAGAAAGAAAGAAAGAAAGAAAGAAAGAAAGAAAGAAAGAAAGAAAGAGCTAACTGAGTCTACTACTGTTTAAAATGTGTAATTATTTTAATGGATTATATAATATTTGTTTCTATAGAAGTAGTTAGCTTTGGGATACTCAGTAATTATATTCTATACCACTTATAAATTGTGATTCACACATGAATGCTGAATTTACTATCATAATAGCATTTAAATATCACAAATAGCCCTCACCAACACATCTGAAACACTTCCAGGGCAGAGATTTACTTGTAATAAATGTCAGATTTATGTAGTAATACTGAACAATTAAAAGCTTTGCCACTCTGGTCTCCTTAATTACTATTCATTACTCTTGAACACTGGCCATGTATTTATTACTGCATTAAATAAAAACTTACACTGGCATGAAGATACACAATTCAATCAAAAGTTTTAATAAATGATCGCAGTTTTGAGAAATGACCCTTAGAGACTCTGCCTTTGATTTCTTGGGATATCAGCTATTTATGGAGCCTTCTTGCTCTTGCCTTTACCCACCACACTAGTGATCATGAAGAATGGGTTAATGCAAAGACTATGCCCAGATTGAGACCCTCTGTCTCTCTGTTGATCTGTGTAACAACTGAAGGAAGACATGATTCCCAAAGGGCACATTTTTCTTATCCTGGAACTCAAGAGACACCCTCCTTTCCAGTCCTAGGGCACTTTGATCTTTTTTTCTATAGAGATAACTGACTATCTTTTCTTCTTACATCAAAACCAGCATTCCTCAGTTGAAGTTGATGAATGGCTTTTTTTTTATGGGGCCCTGAAATTCATGCAAGTCCATTGCTTTGGATGGATTCTGAAAGGCCTTTGACCTAAAAAACTTGAAAGCCATAAAAATGCATGTAGGTTAATGATTGTGTAAACATTTTGCCAAAGGACTTTCTGTACTGTTCTATGTTGTTAATGGCAACAGGTAAAAACAAGAGCTTAGGTGGGAGAGACAGATGGAATTGGGGAGCATTTCAGGGGTGAGGTAGAAACCTAGTAAAATGGAAACTCCCAGGAATTTACAACAGTGATCCTAGTTAAGAATCCTAGCAATGGGGGTACAAAGCCTGAAATGACCATCTCTTGTAACCAGGGATTGACACACCAATCCAGACACACAATCTTTGACCTACAATTTGTTCTGCCTACAAGTTGTGCTGGGGTAAAGGTGGCTCAGAAAGTAGAAGTGGCCGACTAATGACTGATCCAGCTTGAAAACTATCCCACGAATGAGGAGTCCACCCCTGACACTGCTTGGAGGGCCAGGAACCAGAGGCTGTATCACTCAGAGACCTAGGATAGAAACAAAAATGACCAGCAAAAGAAAGTCAATTAAATGATTCCTAGTGATACTCTGGTATACTGGTAGACAGGAGCTTAGCTTGATTGTCATCAGAGAGGCTTTATTTAGCAACTCATAAAAAACAGACATAGAGACTTACAGCCAAATATTAGGTACAACTTGAGAAATCCTATGGAAGAGGAAGAGAAGAATTGTAGGAGCCAGAAGGGTCAATGAGACAGCAAGAAAACCCACAGAATCAACTAAACAGGCTCATAGAGGCTCACAGAGACTGAACTGACACTCAGAGAGCTTGCTTGGGTCTGACCTAGCACCTCTCCATACACTTCATGGTTGTATAGCTTGGTCTTTTTATGGGACTCTTAATAGTGGGAGTAGGGGTGGTCTCTCACTCTTTTGCATACTTATGGTACCCTTTTCCTTCTACTGGGTTGCCTTGCTCACCCTTAATATGAGGGTTTATGCCTAGTCTGATTGTAACTCGATATGCCATATTTGGTTGATAACCTTGGAATGGGTTTCTTTTCTGAATTGGAGGAGTGGATTTGGGTATAGGAGAGGAGGGAGAGGCTGGGTAAACTGCAGTAGGGGTGTAATATATGAGAGAAGAATAAAAATAAAAGACCTTAGCTTACCCTTGTGTATAAGAAACTATTTGGGCCATGGAAAACACAAAAATGAGCAAGATGACCCTGTGATAAGGGTCTTATAAACTTGCTGCATAGTTAAGGAAGATATTTTAACAATAACAAACAAGCCATACTGTGACAAAACCAAAACAAAATAACAAAATTAAGCCCAGAAGAAACCTTCATGGAGGGAGTGGTATTTGAATAGTAAATAGGATTAAAGCCACTGTAGCATGGAAACAGCAAAGCAAAATACAGAATGCGTTCAGTTCCAGGTACATCCAGAGTATCTCAAAACACTGAGGATAACCATAGAGCATCCAAAACACTGGGTGTACCATAAAGGATCTGAAACAGTGAGTGTGTTCATAGAGTATCTCAAATACTCAAAACACCAAGTGTACCCATAGAGTGTCTTAAAACACGAATGTACTCATAGAGAATCTCAAAATGGCCGGGCAGTGGTGGCACATGCCTTTAATCCCAGCACTTGGGATGCAGAGGCAGGTGGATTTCTGAGTTCTTGGTCAGCCTGGTCTTCAGAGTGAGTTCCAGGACAACCAGGGCTACACAGAAAAACCCTGCTTCAAAAAAATGAGAGCGAGAGAGAGAGAGAGAGAGAGAGAGAGAGAGAGAGAGAGAGAGAATCTCACAATACCATGTTAAAAAAAATACAAAGTGCAGCAAAAGATCTTTAGCCACAGCCTTGGTCAGAGAAGAACAGCATCTAAAGTAGATATCATTTCCTTGGAGATGATTACTGTGCACAGGTTTCAGAGTTAGACTGTCAAGAAAGTGCAAGGCAGAGATGGAGAGAGACTATGACAGGTACAACCTTCTGTGTCCTTAGAATGGTGTTCATAGAGAGCTCTGTACTTGCTTTCTTTACTCTAAAAGGAAGAGAAAGAACATCTATCAATATGATCTATCCTGTCACTATGGTTATGATGGAGACTCTCTTGATGCTTAGAATACAAGGGGACATTGGTTTTGATTCTCTGTTAAAAGAGTAGAAAGGATAAATGCACAAGGGAACACTGAGATAGTAGAGGGGTCAGGGAAATGAGAAGAAAGAATAATTTACTAAAGTACTTTTCTCAACCTCCCCAATGACATATAGTTCTGGGTAATACTTAAAAAATAAATATTATTAAAAAGAAATTAAATAATAAATAAAATTTAAAATAAAAAGTAGAAAAGAAAATACAAATGTCAGCTCAGTGTGAGTCTTCTCTATTTGGTGTTCTCAGTGATGGCCATCAAAATGGGTTGAGTGGGTAGGGCTAAAGAATGAGGAATCCAGACAACAACAATGCAAACTTGGTATTCATATCAAGATGGTGAGAGTTAAAAGATGTAGCTTATGAGAGAATATGTTAGAAAAGGAAGAGGAGGAAGAATTGTAGGTTGGGTATGAGACTTTTATAGAAGAAGGAGAGGAGAAGGAGAAGGAAGAAGTGGTGGAGGAGGAGGAAGAAAAGGAGGAAGAGAAGGAGGGTGCAGAAGAGGAGGGTGGGGCAGGAATAGTAATAAAGGGGAAGAAGGAGGGAATAGATGGCATAACAGGATAGAGAAGGGATAATGTTGGGCCAGCTAATTAAGGTTGAATTCTACCATTTTCCAGAGAGCTCACTTGAGCTCTCAGGAAAATGGTGGACTCCCTTTACCAGCAGGGCTTTTTTTTTCTATCTGACCTTGTCTGAGGAGCTCAAAACCTCTACCTTTGGAAGGTTATATAGCCTTGGTTAGATTACAGATTTAGCTCTCCCACCCCCCAATAAGAACCTGTCCAGCAAGCATCTGGAATTCCTGGAATGCTTGTCCATGCACAGCACCCTAAGCTGTAGCCCTACCCTAGAAATCTCTACCCCCTTTCCTTAAATACTATATAGCCCTCGCTTCACCCCAATTAAAGTTGAGCTGCCTCTTTGGAGCTAATCTCAGAAGCAGTCATTTCCATTGTACTCACCAGCTATCTGAAGGCCATGGGAAACCCTGTTTGTTGACTCTGCTCCCTTCATCCTCATGGACTGCTGGCCAATGACCTCAAGGAGAAGGGAGAACCACAGGATTAAAGATAAGGAGAAAAGGTCATGAAAGCAAATGTAAGAAAGAAGTGTTTACCAACAGTGCCCAGCACTGAAGATCAGTGTGCATGTGAGTCCAGCACAAGCCATGAGATCTGAGAATTACACTTCACTTGACATCTCTGGGAAAGCAAATTTTTTTTGAAGTTGAGATGGAACCCACACTTAAAGAAACCAAGGAAGAGATACAGACTCAGGGACCATTATCCTTACTCATTATCTAGTGATGAAATAAAGGCAATTACTCTCTTAAAAGTGTAAACCCAGAAGAAAACTAATAAGGGGTAATTGTGACCTCTCCCAGCCTTGAGCAGGCTGGAAAGACCTTGTTTACCACAACAGAACTAGTAATAGAACCTAGATGGACCTATTCACCTTAGCTGCAGGTACAACTTTGTGACCTGCACAATCGTCTTGCCAGCAAAAACGCACGCTGGCACCAGGATCCTTCTGCAGCAAGTGTTTATTGTGACAGAGGGAGGAAGACCCCGAGCCCTGAAAAGGCGCTGCCTATATACACCCTAGAGCGGTGTGTTCACTTCTAATTGGCTGCTTGCTCATTACCTTGTATTACACCCCAGATTGGGCAGTGACTTGGTGCACTTTCACCACTTGCACATGCGCAGTCCACTTATTACTTGCGGGAGCACCGGATGCCAGTGCCATCTTGTAATGGGGAACGTTGTCACCGCTCACCGCGGCTCTCTACATCTCCCCTTTTTTTGTTTTATAAAGATGGAACTGCCTTTGGCCTGTCTAGCGCAGCACCAATCAAGATTCAAACTCAAACCTGATCAAGCAAACTCCATCTTGGGGGAATAAGCGATCAAGAGCTTACAGCCCGAAGATTCTCCCTTACCCTACCAGGTGCAATGGAAACAAGTCCTCTGGGTGCAAGGGCTAAGGGGATGTAAAGAGGAATTGACACCCGTCCCTGTGCAATGGAATTTAGTTCCCAGGAGTGCAAGGGCTGTCAACCTACTATTCAGGTAACACAGCTATTCAGGCAAGGGCTGGCTAGACTTAGACCTCTCATTGACCCAGTGCAATGGGCTGAACCCTTGGGGTGCATCGACTGAGGGTCTCAGTAATCAGTTACTTTCTTAGCATAGATAGCCAAATTTCAGGGGATGATCCTTGTTCCAAGGCTACGAGTGCTTGGGTAATAACGACCTTGTCACGTTTTTGTTGGGCTCTGAGTTTGCAGACCAACCATAGCATAAGCACTAATCTACAACATAGGGCTGCACCAAACAGACCTACCCCCGCCCACTCTTTAAAGAAAGAAAAGGCTGAAGAAATCCAGGAGGAGAGTCCTTCTGTCAGCGACAGGTCCACCCGTGTCGAGTTGATGGCTATCACTGCCATTCTTAACTTGTCAAGGGTCTCATCGAAGCCTTCAGACCAGTTACCTGCAAGATACATAGCTAATTGTCTGGACAAATTAGCTGCTCGGGTATAATTTTCATATTGTACACTGGTAATGCAAAAGGCTTCTAATTTCCTTTTACATCCTAATTGGGCCAGCTGGAAAAGAATATCCAACCTTTCCCCCACCAAGTCCAGGCGTTGATTGACAATCATCAGCCCACCCTTCAATTGGGCACTAGCCGTAGTTTGAAGATTGATGGTCTCTGCCACAGTGGCAGATAACTGGCTAAGGGCCGTGTCAGTTTGGACTGTGGTATACATGGAAATTCCAGCAGTAGTCGAGGCAATAGCGCTGACAGAAATGGCTGTTATGATAGCTGCAGTTATTCCAAAGTCCCTTTTTTGTCTAAATAAGGACAGAGTAGATGGAGTCTCTATGGGGACAGGAATCCATTGTGGTACTCTAGCTACCAATGCACAGGAAAACTGTTTTGAATCCCAGCATTGTGACATCCAACAAGTTTCATTAGTACAATTTTGAAAACATCCATTAGTCAAAATAAACATAAAGGGAGGATAAACACAGACGGGGTGGACAAATAATTGGTCTGATTAATTATGGTTTTATTGAGCCCAACAACTCTCGTTGTGGAATTTACAACTTCATAATAACTTAGAGAGGTGTTCTCCTTTTGTGTAAAATTAGATATCAAAGTAAACCGTGACTTCCCGGCAGAACCACCTTGGAGAAAACTCAGGGGGTTAAGATCAGTGCAACTACCATTAATCCCACAAAGTAGCCATTTATCAAAGGGATTCATCCTTAGACTCTTTGTAAAAAGAGTCCCTGTTTCATGATATGCTCCTCCCTTGGGTCAGCAAACATATTGGGAGAAAAGGTGAAGGTTTGAGCCTGATCCGCCCAGCGAGTGACAGGGGATTGACAATCTGTCCAGGGTGGAATAATACCTTCATCTTTTCTGATACAAAAAGGAGCTAGTTTTGGCTGGCGAGGGCGATTTCTGTCACTAAGATTGGAAGACAAGAACGTGCCATTGATCCAAGTGAATTCATACCAAAAATGGGTTTGATAATACCAACTCTCATAGGGTTCATCATTTTTGGAGGTCAAATTTATTTTGTTTGAGTTAACCATGCCCCGCTGCTTAAGATCAAACAACCCCAAGGCTCGGTTTGTGAGGCTCATACACTCACCTGTATCATTATTTTTTAATTGAAAACACAGGGAGCCTTGTTCCTGAAAGGAACGATTCTCACCTAGTGGTACCAAAAATTTACCATATGGAAGATATGGCAAATCCAATGTCTTATTAGTTGTAAAAAATTTTGGGAAAACCATCGCGTCATGCCTAACAGGCATGGACTTTGGAAAGGCAGACAATATTGCCCATCTTTGTTCACTCTCTATATTAGGAACCCAATTTAGGAGAGTCCAAATGAGAATTGAGAGTGTCTGCAGATGAATCCTTCGGGGGGTCATCTTCAGGTACCACGAGTCGCCGTGTCAGTCGCTCTGGCAGCCAAAATAGGTTGTCTTCTTCCTGTGGAAAAACACGAACAGCTCCCCTGGATCTTATTAAAATAGGATCCGGGCCTTTCCATTGACCAGTCAAGACATCTTTCCACTTGACCATCTCCTTTGGCCTGTCAGGCTCTGAACAATGACGGTCGGCCGCTGTATGGCCCTGACTGTCCAGATTTTAAAAATTAAGAGTAAAGAGTGCTATAGAGATGGTTACTCGTGGCACTGAGGGTAGAGCCTCCTCGACTCCCCCTTTTTGTTTTATTAAATAAGACTTGAGAGTGCGATGAGCTCGCTCTATAATACCTTGTCCTTGAGGGTTGTAAGGGAGACCCGTCAGATGGGTCACCTCCATTTGGCGACAGAATTGTCCAAACTTTTGAGAAGTGTAAGCTGGTCCATTGTCAGTTTTAGGGATTTTAGGCTTTCCCCAGGCACTCCATGCCTCCAGACAATGCTGAATAACATGGGCCGCTTTTTCTCCGGCTAAAGGAGAAGCAAGTATAATTCCAGAACAAGTATCAGTGGAAACATGTAAGTATTGTAATTTGCCAAAAGATGGGACGTGAGTGACATCCATTTGCCAAATCTGTAGTGGCCGGATTCCTCGAGGGTTAATTCCAACATGAGGCACAGGTAAGAATTGACAGCAATTCTGACATTTAGTCACTATATCTCTAGCCTCTTTTCTAGTTATGTCAAATCGACAATGTAACGTCTCAGCTGTCACATGAAATCTTCTATGAAAGTCTTTAGCCAAATCCAATTTTGGCCAGAGAGCAATCATAATCAACTTTGTGGCTCGATCTGCCAGATTATTTCCGTGGGACATGGGTCCCGGTAGACCTGAGTGAGCCCTAATATGTGTAATAAAAACAGGAAACCTTCTATTGACCAAAATTAACTGAATTTTTTGAAAAACTTTTACAAGTCTACTGGATGTCTTAATTAATCCAGCCACTTCCAAAGCTTTAACTGCATTCACTGCATAAAAGGAATCTGAAACAATATTTAAGGGACCTGGAAAAATTTCCAGAACCTCTAACGCCACTAAACATTCCACAATTTGAGGTGAGGTTTCATGGTACTGTTTGGATGTAACTTTGTCATTAACCACATAGGCACCCACTCCTGTTTTTGACCCGTCTGTGTAAACTACCACTCCATCTAGGTAGTTTATTCTTGTGATACAATGTGTGGAAATACAATAACTTGAGTTAGGGCAAATTGCAAAATGGGATGTCTGGGATAATGATTATCTATCTGACCATTAAAGGAAGTGACCAACATCGCCCAAACATCAGAGGTAGCAGTTAATATTTGGACTTGATGGGCAGTATATGGCACTATTAAAACCTTAGGTTCCCTTCCAAAATGGGTAATGGCTGTTTTTAGCCCACGAAGGGCAAGCTGAGCAACTGCGTCTGGATACCATTCAATAATCTTTGGGGAGAAGCATGGGGATGAATCCATAACAAGGGCCCATCCTGCCACAACACAGCAGTTGGTAAGTGTCTAGTTTTAAAAACACATAAGTCAAAGGCTTTGGTTTCATCTATGCGTTTTAGCTGGGCATCTTGTAAAGCATTTTCTACCACTTGTAGGGTGCAGCTTGCAGCCAGTGTTAAGGCTCTTGGTGAGGAAATATGAGCATCCCCTTCAAAAATATCAAACAAAGATTTTAATTCAGTAGAGGGAATTTTCAGAAATGGTCTCAACTGTTGGGGGCTGACTTTTAGCAGAAAGCGGCTATCAGCTTTGCAGCCATCTTGAGCCATATACCCTGACATGAGACTTGGATTACAATAGCCTACAACAGCTGAGCACACTCCGATAATCTTGGTTTAGATACCTTGAGATTAAAGGTGCGTGAGATTAAAGGTGTGTGAGATTAAAGGTGTGTGACTTAAGAGTATGACTTAGAAGTATAGAGATCAGAGTTAGAGACAAGACCTAAGGGCATGATTAAAGGTGTAACTTAGAGGCGTGGCTTAGAAGTGAGATATATAAAAGGCAGAGACAGAACAGATCAGAAAAGACTGAGATCAGACGAATCAGACACATCAGACATTAGGTAGAGTCTGCCCTCACCCTCACCCTCGCTCTTGCTGAACCCTGACCCACAGACTGGAGCGGCAGCTTGGGCCGGGATACAGTAGCAGGCAAACGCGGGGTGGCCCAGGCCTCAGCATTTTGCCTGGGCTGCGACATTTTTGGCCGCCCCAATGTGGGGCTAGTGTGGACCCCAACACTCAACCAATTTATATCACACAATAATTTTTGAAAATCATTCAAAGTGTGCAAATGGTCTCTGCGAATCTCTAATTTCTGAGGAACTATTTTTTTCTGGGTAAATAACTGTTCCTAGAAAGGAGCCTATTTCTGAAATTTGAACTTTCTCAGTAGCGATATGCAGGCTCCACTGTTTTCAAATGACCCGGTTTGCCACAATTATAGCAGACTTTAAAGGCCGCCAGGACTTAGGCGGTTTTGGCTTTGTAAGATAGCTGCTGCAAGGCCGACGTTAGTAAGCTGGCCTCCAAGTCCTCGGCAAACCTTTATCCAGTCTGTCAACCCTTTGCTTTTTCTAGGGGTAATGACTACCTTGCACTCTGGTGAGGCATTTTCATACACCAGTTGTTCTATCAGAGGTTTGACTAGCTCCGGGTCTCCAAAAATCCTGCCTGCTGCTTCTGTCATCCTGGCCACAAAGTCTGAGAATGGCTCTTGGGGACCTTGTAATATTTTTGTTAGGTGTCCCCCAGCCTCACCTTTCTTTGAGAGGGCTTTCCATGCTTTAATAGCGGCAGTGGAGATCTGATTGTATGCTCCCATATCATAGTCTGTCTGATTATTAACAAACTGTCCTTGCCCTGTTAACAATTCAAATGTCCACTGTCTTTGATTACCTTCTGCATTGGCATTGGCTCTTGCCTGTACTTGAGAAGCATCATGCCATAAGGCTTTCCATTCCATGTACTGTCCCATATTAGGGAGAGCAGCTTTTACTGTACTCTGCCAATCATTCGGAGTCATCGCCATAGTGGCAAGTCTCTCAAGCTGCATAATTGTAAAATTAGCATCAACTCCATATCTGTTAACTGATTCAGCAAGTTCCTTAATGGAGGCATATTCTACTGGTGCATGAACGGGACCTCCATCCACTGCCGCAAACACTGGAAAGGCTTGTGATAATTGCCTCTTATCATCCTGTGAAAGGAAGGAGTCTGAACAGCACTTCTCCGAATAAGGTGGAGGGGCGCTAGGAACAACAGGTCGGGAGGGTGCAACAGGCTTAGAAGTTGCACGGTCCCTGCCTCCTGTTTTCTTTTGCTTTCGGTTTTGTAGCGGCGGCCACTCATCTGGATGGTACCTTTCTTCCTCATATCGGGCTGCCTCTTCATCTAACTCTTCCTCCTCAGAGGGGTCTAGTTCCTCCGACTCAGAGCTATCAAGCCCCAAGGCCTCCAGTTCCTTCACCCAGGGCGTGCTTTCCCTTATCTTTTGCTTCCGCAGACTGGGCGTCTTTGGAAGGGTCTGTTTTCTTAGGCCTTTTCTTTTTCCTTTGTGAGCTCTCAACTTTTTACCCCACTCTGTTTCTGATATGCTGTCTTGTAACTCCTCTAACACCCCCTATAGTCAAGCAGCACTTCTCATCCTGTAAACACGATCTCACTAGCTTCCACAGTGGTCTAGTTCCAGGCTTTAATTTCCCATTTTGCTGTTCCTTAATCAAGTCACCTTCCAATTTGTCCCAGGAGGCGAGCGATAACAACCCTGAGCAAATATACCAGGGCGCCACGTGATCGACCTCCTTCACAAACCCCTCCAATGTTTTTCTAGAAACCTTTAATTCATGCTGATGTAAGAGCAACTGAAGCGCAGTAATCACCAAATGTGAAGCTCCCATGTTGCTCTCTTATCTACGAGAGAAACTGACACACAGAGAGGGGCACTGCGGCTTATCTACATCTGTCTAACCGTGCCCAACGGCGGCAAGCCTTTTAACAGTACCCTTTGTGGAAGCAATATGAAACCAAAAGGAAGAGAATAAGCGCTACTAGCACCAGGGGGAAGGCTACAATGGCCCCTGGCAACTGAGGAGAGAGATGAGACAAATAGTTTTCAAGACCAAACATGCCTCTCAGAGCTTACCTTGCTCAGAGCTTACCTTTATCCTGCAGTTCTGAATCCTCCCCACGAACGGGGGTCTCCTCGGCACTGGCGATGTTAGATACCCGGGTTTCAGCACCAGCTGTGACCCGCGCAATCGTCTTGCCAGCAAGAACGCACGCGGGCACCAGGATCCTTCTGCAGCAAGCGTTTATTGTGACAGAGGGAGGAAGACCCCAAGCCCTGAAAAGGCGCTGCCTATATACACCCTAGACCGGCGTGTTCACTTCTAATTGGCTGCTTGCTCATTACCTCATATTACGCCCCAGGTTGGGCAGTGACTTGGTGCGCTTTCATCACTTTCACATGCACAGTCCACTTATTACTTGCGGGAGCATAATGGCGAACATTGTGACCACTCACCACGGCTCTCTACACAACTTTCTACAGGACTTAGAAGAATAAACTACCCTTTGAGCTTGCCTTGCAACATAATCTACCTGAAACAAAGGATGGGTTCAGTGGGGCTTTCCCTTTAAAAAGAAGAGCTGAATATTTAACTTTGAGCCTAATCAGAAAAAAAAAAAAAAAGAATCCTGATTCACACCCAATTTGGCATAGAAACTGAGCACTCAAGATTAGGAGGGTTATATAGCCTTGGTTAGATTACAGATTCAGCTCCCCCACCCCTTGGCATCTTCATTTGAAACACAAAATCTTGATTGTTGAAAGCCTAAATGATTATCCACACACAACGGCAACTACATAAAAATTTTAAAATTTTTTCTCTATTTGGATCAGGGCTCTACATACCAGCTGTGTCTTTCAAGACTGTGCACCCAAATACTTCTTGCAATTTGAAAGACTCTATATTTTTCTCCAAGCTTTACTCTTATAACCTATGCTTTGCTATTCTAATTTTTCTCCTAAAGGAGGGAAAGAACCCCTTGATGACAAAGAAGTTATGACCTAGTGTTGCAGGAAAAAGCTTATTCCTCAGACATGCATTATTGGCATTAAAGGTCACTAATCTTGGCACTAAATATTTAAAACATAAAAAAAAAATGGTAATTAAAAACAAAATAAATGTCTTGCCTTCACCCAAAGTGTACACACATCATCTAGTAAATCTTAAAAAGAGCCATGGGCCCTGTAATACATTATTTCAGAAAAGACAAAGTAATTAACTTTATTTCCTTTGAGACTTTTATATTAAAAAGAAACCTTTTTTTGTTCAAAAAAGTGTAGCCAATTTTAACCTTTTACATTTTAATCTCTTTATTCTCTAAAAATATTACACATTTCCACAATGTATTTTGATCATATTGGGTCATTACTATCTCCCTCCAACATGCCCTAGTGTTCTCTATCTATATTCTTTACAACTTTCTGCTCTCCTTTGTTAAAGTTGTTAATAACCCTGTGCATCTAGTGTGCTGTCCTAGATGAAAGGGGTCTTGGTTTTTGGTAGAAGCACTGGCTGGAAGTAGAGCAGAGATGCTGCAAGGGATGGGCATTTATTTCGCCACACTCCCAGAATCCAGGCTCCTAATATGTGGCATGGAACTCCATTAACCTACATTGTTCAGTCATTGTAGGACAATGCAGCCCCTCCCAAAGAGCACAGGCAGAGGGTGTGACTACAGGTCTTAGCCTCAAAGATTTACATACTAATGAGATGCCTGAAGGCCACAGGGCATAGCCAATTAAGCATTCCCCAGACCCTCCCCCCTTTCTCCCTCCCTATTTAACTCAGGTCTGCCCTGAGTTGGGGGGGGGCAGGAGCGGGGGGGGGGGGGTGCACCCAGATCCAGCTACCATCTGCTATGAAAATAAAGCCTGTAAAACTTGTGAACTTTCTTGTGTCATTGGGGCTGCTTCGTGAAAAACCATGAGGAAGCTTGGAGAAGGCCTTTAATGAGCCTTTGTAGCCTAAGCTCCCGCCTGGAGGAACTTTCTGCATTTCTAGCCATCCTACCCACACTGTCCTATGCACATGAATGTGTGGCCATCCACCTGGGGTGTGAGCATTCTATGATCAGATAATCTTCAAAGGAGTGTCTCTCTCTCTCTCTCTCTCTCTCTCTCTCTCTCTCTCTCTCTCTCTTTCTCTCTCTCTCAGAAACTGTCAACTGTCCATAGCTCCTATGCCAAGGGTGGAACTTTCAGGGAGGCCTTTACTGTATGTACACTGGAATTATTCCTCCCCCAATCTTGTGCAGGTCTTCTGCAGGCAGTCACAGCAGTTATGAGTGGCTGTATACAATAGTTGTCTAACAGCTTGTTGCATTTAACAACTGTTCTTTCCATCCTTCCATCCTCCAGTTTTTATACTCTGCCAGGCCTCTTCTTCCTTGATGCTTCCTGGGCCTTGTGTGGGGCAGGTTAAAGTGGAATGCCTATCCAGAGCTGAGCACCAACTGTTACTTATGCTTGGTACTTTTACCAGTTTTGAGTCTACACTAAACAGTGCTCACCATAGTTGGAAACTTCCCTGATTAAAGTTGAAAGCAATACAAATTTATGAACATAAACATAAGTATCTAGAAGGCAATTAGACAGCATGACCAAAAGTTGCAACTGTTTTAAGCACTATAGTTTGGTAGGTTTTGACCAGTATATAAGCCCAACTAGCCATCTTGCTAAGGTGTATTTTCATCCCACAAAAAGGCCCCTGGTCTATTTCAATGAAATTCTCCACCCCTTTCTATCCCAAACCAACTTTTCATCTACACATTTTATAGTCTAGTTTGGTATTACTTGCTCCAGAACTTTATAGAAATGGCATCAAGCAGTTTTGTTCTGGTTTTTCCCTTCAACATGTTATCATGTTCATCCATAATTCATTTCTTTCTACCTTCTGAAGGTTGCTGTATTTCATGGGACTAAACTCTTTCTTACTCATTGGCCCATTTGATAGGCATATGAGTTATCTGCAGCTCAGGGCTGTTGTGAATAATATAAAGTCTCTTGGTTTTTTTTTTTGTTGTTGTTGTTGGGTAACACCTCAGAGGGCACTTGGAAGGCTGTACAGTAAGTGAGTATTTAACCTCATAGCAAAAGATCAAAGAGTTCTTCAGAATTGTACCAAGTCAGATTCCAATCAGCAGGCTATGAAAGTTCCAGCTGTCTACAACTACTCATGTTACCAATGGTTCTTTCCCTGTGCTGTGATTTTTTTTTCAAGTAAAATTCAGTTCATGAAATACCTGCTACAGGAATTCTCTGTCTGTCTGTCTGTCTGTCTGTCTGTCTGTCTGTCTGTGTACATATGTATGTGTGTGTGTGTGTGTGTGCATGAGTGAGTGTGTGATCAATTTCCAACCCGCCCCCGCTTCAGATATTGCCAATTGCCCCAGGTTTTATTACTGTACTTTATAAGTTCCTGAATTTCAGTGTTCTTATACTCTTCTCCACATACCAATCCCTCTCTCATTCTCATCCTCAATTTCCCCAAGTAATGACTCTGTACTACTTACAACTAAGAACCAAAACAAAACAAAATCAAAATGTCTTGATACAATAGACACTACACATAGAGTTAGTTCTACCTGAGTCTCCTGACACAATGTGGGGCTCCTGACACTGCCTTTAATAAGTAGAAATAACTCTTTAGTGTTCTTAGGAGTTGTAATGCTAGGAGTCAATCAGGTCTTAAACCAGAGAAACAGGCAGAAGTTGGTAAACTGGATACAGGAAACACATGCTACAGCCCATGTGCAGATCTGGGTGTGGAAATCCAGGAATTTCAACCTCCACTAAGATTTTCTAGACTGGTTATCTGAGATCTGAAAGTGCTTCTTCCTCCACTAATAAAGAACTGTATTTTTCATAGTGTCCACTTTTACTGCTTGTCACAAATTATGTTCTCACTCTTGATAATCCTTTCATCAATTGGTTTTCAGATGTGTCTCTAGGTTCAAGGTGCTACAGCACTAATTTAGAATACATATTTATTTACTTAATAATGGGGTGCCAGTTTCAGTCAGTTGGCTTATTGATTAATCACTGCCTTAAGCACCTACTTTGTTTTTCTTAGTCAGGAGAATAGTTCAAAGACTTTTCACATTTGAAAGGTGACACTTTTTCTGTGCATTAACTAATAAGAGGTTAGGGTTTACAAGCATTTTTGGTAACTGCAAATTTGTTGACACCAAACTTAGAATTACAAATTTGGTCCTAAACCATTATGTTGCATGTTTTGGCAGCCAGTGGCGCACTGAGCAGTAAGTGTAAGATCCATGTGGCACATTTTCACTGTGTGTGTGTTTATGAAGGTGAATTTAAAAGAAATCAAGATGAAATTATAGACGACATTTCTGACTTGCTATGCCCTAAATAGAGTCATACAGTGGTTTATTTAATTCTGAAAAAAATGGAGTTTAATAAAAAAATATATAAATCACATGCCATAGAGCAGGTTTAGATTCACACAGCAAACTTGGGAAGTGGGAAAACACATGAATTCCTTTCGTCTTCTGATACCACAAAGGCTTGGTCTCTTCTTGTATTAAAGGCATTCTATTTGAGAGTGGTACATTTGCTAGAAACGGATGAACCTACAGGGAGGCCCTATTACATGCTGTGCTCAGATTATGTATGAGGGCACAAACCTGGGTGTTCCCATCTGTGGGTATGGCAGTGTTTAGTGACATGTGTTCAGCATTATAGTATTGTACATGGCATGCTCACTCTCTCTCCTCGTAGCCTCTGGCAACCCTTGTCTTCTTAGTTTTGCCCTTTTGCATGATGTCATACCATTGATGTGATGTCATACTGTTGACATGATATAGCATACAGCCTTCAAGGTTGCCTTCTTTTATTTAACCACATTCAAAATCTTCTTGTGCCTTGACAGTTCTTGTCTCACTGTTGAATAATATTATATTTCATGGAAGTACCCTAGTTTATGTAAGGAATAATTTTTTGAATGTTACACTTTGGAGATGGTTAGGAAATGATTGTGCAGAAGCCACTCAAATTAGATGTAGAAAATAAAAGACCTGAGATACATTGTGTGTGGAGTGGAATGGTTGAGTAATTTTATAAGAATACAATAGAGATGGACAATGAATGCTTGTTGAACTAAACACAAAATGGATTGTTTTCTAGAGTTAGACTTATGTGTAGACAGAAAAAGACATGTCAACACAAAAACTCATGCAGTTGTTATGTCATCTCTTCAGGAAAGATGCTTTTGAGTGACCATTCTCAGGACATCCTCTTAGATTATTACATTGGATAGATATTGCTGTAGGGCAATACAAATCTTTAGAAGATAGCTACTTTTTATTATTCAATGAATGAAAATGTTAAATTTTTTTCTATTGAAAGAATTTTTTATTGGATATTTTATTTATTTACAATACAGATGTCATCCCCGTTCCTCAATTCCCTTCCCTAGAACCCCCTATCTAATACCCCCTCTTTCTTTATGCTTTTATACCATTTTTTCAGAGAATCAAGGTTTTCTAATACTCAGGGAAGTAAGGCAAAAGCTGGTTGATAGACCCCCATAACAGACATGTCAGGTTTCAACAAACTAACATAATTGGAAATTATAAAGTCAATGCAACTTAGAATAAATGCTCTAGAAGAGACAAAACCAGTTTTAGCTTGACAATTAAAAGAGCCTTAAAATGTGCACTAACCCTTATTTGAAATCCAGATCCTGTCCCAAATTATCTCTTGCTATCCTAACATCATAGCAAGCTATAGCTAGCTTCCAAATATGTCTCTGGCAAAGTCCAGATCCAGTCTTCCAAAAGTAGACTTTTATTTCTCATATTGTATTGAATTCTAGACCAGTACATGATTGAGTCCTAATAGCTGGTCACCTTTAAAAATACAAGAGACATAATTTCTTTTTTTGATTCTCTATCCCACAAGGTCTAAAAACTTGAGGCAAGGCAGCTTGTCCCATCTAGGATATAGTGGTTCAGAAACATATGTCACCCTTGTAAAGTCACTCAGAAAGCTCACAGGTCGACATTATTTTTGTCTCAGCAACAGTATGTGTCACCATTTTTTTAAAGTTCCATGGGCCTCTTCCACAATGCCTTGTCCTTGAGGATTATATGAAATCCCCATATTAAATTGTTACAAAAAGTCTCAACTGCTCAACTACAATTGCCAGACCCATTACCTGTTTTTTATAGGATATTTTATTTATTTACCTTTCAATGTTATCTCCTCTCAAGTTCCCCCATCCAAAACCCCTTATCCCATCCCCCCTCCTTTTATTTCTATAAGGGTGTGCTCCCAACATCCTCCCATTGCCACCTCCCTACTCTTGAATTCCTTAAAAGTAGGGAATCCAGACTTTCGGGCACCAAAGCCCTTCACTTCCACTGATGCCTGACAAGGCCACCCTCAACTACCTATACAGGTGGAGCTATGAGTCCCTTCCTTTATGTTCTCAGGATGGAGGTTTTAGAATGGATACTCCAGCTTGTTTCTTAGGACCATTTGCTTGAAAAATTATTTATTATTATTATTATTATTATTATTATTATTATTATTATTATTATTTATTATTATTATTTTTCAGCCTTTTACTACCTTATAGTGTCTGTCTTTGTCACTGAGGTAGGTTTCCTGAAAGCAGCAAAATTCTGGGTCCTGTTTAAGTATCCAGTATGTTAGCCTATGTCTTTTTATTGGGGAATTGAGTCCATTGATGTTAAGAGATGTTAATGAGAGGAGATTGTTGATTCCTGTTATTTTTGTTATTAGCAGTGGCATTGTTTCTGTGGCTATCTTCTTTTGGATTTGTTGGAAGAGGATTACTTTCTTGTTATTTCTAGGGTATAATTTTCTGTGGAAAGCTTCTGCTGTGCCCTAAAGGTGGAGCCTACTGCCTTAACCCTCTTAGGGTAAACAAGTCCTTATTTGGTGAGGAGGCTGGGCTTGCCAGTAGCTTGATCTCTCATCATGGGTATCAGCCTATGGTGGAGCGGAATGTAGTATGGGCTGATGGGCAGTCCACTGGAGGCTACTTAAGCTGCACTCGAGGGAGGCGGCCCCCCCCCCCCCCCCCCCCCCCCCCGCACACCCTTGATGCTGTAACTGAAAGTCATTCCTGAGTAAAACTGTCACTGGAAGGAACTGGTGTGCTAGTCTTTCTTCCCTGCTGGTCAGGGTGGTCGGCACAATTTTCCTACTTGTATTGGAGTTTTTCTGCTATTATCCTTTGTAGTGCTGGGTTTCTGAAAAGACATTGTGTAAATTTGGTTTTGTCATGGAATATCTTGGTTTCTTCATCTATGGTAATTGAGAGTTTTGCTGGATATAGTAGCCTGGGCTGGGCATTTGTGTTCTCTTAAGGTTTGTATGACATCTGTCTAGGATCTTCTCACTTTTATAGTATCTGTTGAGAAGTCTGGTATAATTTTGATAGGTCTGCCTTTATATGTTACTTGGCCTTTTTCTCTTAGTGCATTTAATATTCTTTGTTTTGTGCATTTTGGTGTTTTTATTTTTATATGACAGGAGGTATTACTTTTCTGGTCTAGTCTATTTGGCATTCTGTAGGCTTCTTGTATGTTTATGGGCCTCTTGTTCTTTACATTAGGGAAGGTTTCTTGTATAATTTTGTTGAAGATATTTATTGGCCCTTTAAGTTGGGAATCTTCACTCTCATCTATACCTATTATTCTTAGGTTTGGTTTTCTCATTGTGTCCTGGATTTCCTGGATGTTTTGTGCTAAGGACTTTTTGCATTTTGCGTTTTCTTTGACAGTTGTGTCAATATTTTTTATGGTATCTTCTGCACCTGAGATTCTCTCTTCTATCTCTTGTATTCTGTTGGTGATGCTTGCATCTATGACTCCTGATTTCTTTCCTAGATTTTCTATCTCCAGGGTAATCTCCCTTTGTGATTTCTTTATTGTTTCTACTTCCATTTTTATGTCCTGGATGGTTTTGTTCAATTTCTTTACCTATTTGATTGTGTTCTCTTGTAATTCTTTAATGGTTTTTTGTGTTTCCTCTTTAAGGGCTTCTACCTGTTTACCTGTGTTCTCAATTTCTTTGAGAATGTTATTTATGTCCTTCTTAATGTCCTCTATCATAATCATTAGAAATGATTTTAAATCTGAATCTTGCTTTCCTGGAGATATGGGGAATTCAAGATTTTCTAGTGTGGGAGAAGTAAGTTCTGATGATGCCAAGTACCCTGGGTGTCTGATGTTTATCTTTTTGCATTTGTCTTTCACCATCTGGATCTCCTTAGTGCTACCTGCCCTGTCTCTGCCTGCAGCCTGTTTTTCCTATTATCTTGGTTGTGTCAGAACTGTGTGGGGTGGTGTTGCTACTGGGGTTAGAGCTGAGGCCCAAGATCTGCTCAGTGCTTGGATGCAGACTGGAAGGAGCCAGTGCTTCCGGCCAGGAATGAATTTCCCAGTCCCAGTAGGTCCCAGTTACTCCCTGTTTGGGGCAGGTATTTTTGTCTCCTTACCTAAGATACTACCCGGGTTAGAGGTCCTAGGAGGTCTGCTTCCTCTGGGTTCTGTGAGATTGGGTGCAAAGCTGCCCAAAAATCTAAAATTCTAAGAAGCACTCAGATATCAACATTACCATTTCAGATTTTTTTCTGATATGCTAATTTAAAATATTAAGCAATAACTTGGTTGTTGTTGTTGCTCTTACTTCTAAACTCTCTGCTGTTGAACATACTCAGCCTCCCTAAATTGTTTCATTAGTTCAGAGCATGTCTGGCAGGAAAGACTATAACATTCTTTCACTCTGAAGCACTGAAGACAAATATGGTTTTACTGGTCAGCTCTACTTCTCCAGAGGTAAGGGTGACCTGGCTTTCTAAGGTGGTCACTACAAATCTAAAGAAAAGTATTTATAGTTTTATTTGAGGCTGAAGGACTTGGGTTTTCTCTGGTTTCAAAAAGAATTTTGACAAAGTATTGAATGTATCTCACTTTCTATGAGCCAGAAACTTCTGTTATTGCCACGTTGGTAAACTATAGAAAAAGTTTAGGGACAATAATGGCCCAGACTAGCACTTTTAGCTATCTTTCATTAAATAATAAATTTATTAGTGCAAGTGATACTCACTGAGTAACTAGGATGCTTCTAATAACATTCTTGAGTCTGGAGAACACAACAGGGAAGCAGGCAGAGAGTGGAGCTATGACTAGTGGAGGAGTGAATCGAGAGGTCATAGACAAATTAGACAGTGTATGTGTGGTGATGAGAAAGGATCCATAGCTGCTGGAAAACAGAGCCATGGGCACTGCTGTGCAGTGGCTATGCTGCATTAGGTGCCTATGGAAAGACGTTAGAACGTTGGATAGGACAAAAAAAAGTTTTTATGAAACTTTCCAGGGAGATGTGGGGTACTACTGAGTATACCCACCCCTTCCACTGCCTGTTAGGGAGACTTCCTGCTCAGGAACCAAAGTGAATCTTGAAGCAATATGTGTGTCCATGCTCACAATAGCTTTGCCACCCCATTTGTTTATCTTTATATGACAATGTATTTATGACATACAGTGTAGTGTTTTATATGTATATTCACTGAGAAATGATTATGACAGCCAAGCTAATTAGCATATCTGTCAACCCATGGGATTATTAGTTTTGGAGGATAAGAACACTTAAAATCATTTTTTTCTGGACTGTTTAATACATTTTTACTAGCTAGTATCACCAGGCTGGGCAGTGCTTCTAGAACTTATGCATTGTGAAACTTGGATCAGTGTCTTATTTTCTGCCCACTTCAAGCCCCCAGTAGCCACTCTCTGCTTTGTAAGCTAAACTTGGATCACACACATATGTGAGATCATGCAGCATTTGGCTGTGTGTGCTTAACGTATTCACTTAGCTGTCTCCCTGGTTCTTCTGTTGTTTCTGCTGGCATGATTGGCATCTTTTAAAAGGCTGAACATAATTCCATCCCTTCATCTATTCATTGGCTAAGCCTCAGTATAATTTATTTCCTATCTTGCTGCTGCTGAATGGTGTTTCAACAAACACAGGCATGCAAATGTTTCTTTGCCATAATGATTGGATCTCCTGTAGATCCTAACCAGTAGGGGGGTTGCTGGATTATGTAATAACAGGTCTCTGTATAATTTGTGGGTAAATGTCATACTGGCTTCTTACATGGCTGTACTATATATTCTCACAAACAACAAAGATTCCATTTTCTTCATTGTTATGGCCACCTTTTACATTTTTTGTTTATTGCTATGGTAGTCCTCCTAACAGATAAGGTAGTATCACCCACCTCAGGGTGGTTTTGATATGATTCTCAGATCATTACTAACATGAGGGTTGGCTTTTTTTTTTTTCTTGTGAGGAAGAAATCTCGCGGGGGGGGGGGGGGGGAGGGAGTCCGGTGGTCCAGCAGCGGGTCCGGGGCGTGCTTCCCACACTACCGGCCATGGGTCCCACATTCACACAGCTGCTGTGGGCTGGCGGCTGCAGGGGTGGCTGCGGTTCGAGGTTCCAAAGGTTGGAAATCTGGCGGCGAGACCAGGCGACACGTGGAGTCCAGTTTTCCAAAGCTTTATTGTTCATGACATGGCAAGTGGTTGTAGGTGAGGAGCACTCCCCCAAAAGCCAGGCTCACCTGGCCTTTTATAGGGAGGGGGAAAAGGGGAGGGAATAACTTAATTAGCTATGCCCCTGGCCTTTTGATAACTCATTAATATTTAAATCTCTGGAGGTGGAGACTTGTTTATCACCTATGTCCTACATGATTGATGGGCACAGGTTAAATGGAGTTATCTCATCCAAGGCCCAACACTGTCTGACATTTGTATTTATTCTTTGAAGAAGTGTCCTCGAAGATCTTTTGTCTGTTTTTAACTCAAGCTTTCTTGTTATTTCTAACCTATAGTAATTCTTTAAATTGTTAGTACATTCATCCTTCTGTAGGCTGCCTTCTTGCTCTGTTGATTATTTTCTTTGTTACATAAAGGAGTTTAGTCTGATAGAGTTTTCTTCATTTTTGCTTTTATAACCTGGGCTTTGAAAGGGGTCATGTCACTGGTCTATAACCCTGGTTATAGGGATTTTTCTCCATTTATTATTATTTTTTTACTAGTTCTTTTCTAACAGGTCTTTAATTCATGTGGAGTTGATTTTTGTATATGGTATAAGATAAAGGTCCAATTTCATCTCATGCATAGGTATTTAGTTTTCCCAAAACCATTTTAAAAAAAGATTTGTGTATTTTTATTTTCTGTTTATGACTATTTGTCTGCATGTATGTACAATATGTACACAGGCAGGAAGAAAGCACTGCATCCATTGGAACTGGAGTTTCAGAAGGTTGTGAGCTTCTATGTGGGTGCTGAGAACCAAATCTAAGTCTTCTGTAGGATCAGTAAGTGCTCTTAACTGCTGAGCCATCCCTCCCACCCAACCCCCAACCCCGGACCCTCCCACCAGAAATCAGTTCTTAAAGACATCCTCTCCTGGTTATTTACTCTTGACCCTATTTCTGAAGATCAATGAAATGTAAATGTGTGTATTAATTATTGGATCACAGCCCTAGTCCATGTGTCTGTCTGTTCTAGGCCAGAACTGCCCTGCTTTGATTACCATAATTCATAGTTCACATGCACAAGTTAGTATCCTGCCTTCTGAGTTGTTCTTTTCCAATAGAGGTTTGACCACTTGAGGTTTTTTTATAGCTTCGTGTGAAAGTTAGAATTGTTTTTTATATTTCTGTACAAAAAAAAAAAAAATCCATTGTGTGAAGGGGATTCTTAAGAGTTTCATTGATTTGTAGATCATTTTGTGTAATAAGGATATTTTAATAGTCTTTGTTTACATTCATATATATTCATATATATATACATATATAAGCTTTGTCTAGTTTATTTCATCAATATTTTGTAGTTTTCAATATATAGATCTTTCACAAATTCTTAAATTTATTCTTCAGCATTTTACCTTTTGTAAATGAGACAATCATCTATGCCTATTAAACAACTCCCTACTCCCCATCTAAATAGCTGCTGGTACCTTCCTTCTATCATTTCACCCACTCTGAATTTACCTAGTTAGCTCAGCCACATGATTCATAATGTCCTCTCCTCACTGTCTTCTTTCATATGTCTTAATTCAACTTTCAGCAATTTTCTGTAGCTCTTTAGGCTGGAGACAAGATTTCAAAATGGTTAGAGACTTGAAGTATTTAGTCCATATAAAACCTTGATGGTACCAGAAAAAGCTCAGTCTACAAGTCTATAAGCAACAATAGTGGATGGATAGTCTAGGTCTCAGGGATATTTTGTCAAAACATTCTCATTGCAGGGAGAAAACACATTTTGTTAGAGAAGAGAGTTGTATGGAATCTGATACTTTCTATATTTTGCTACTGTCAGGTTCCTAACATGGATAAGGTATTGGGAGGCATACTTCAAAATACAGCCCAAGTAACCTGGTTATTTACTTCTTTCATTATCCAAGTCAATAACGTTATACATGCAGTTGTTGTATGTACAATTTAACAAATTATCTAAATCTTACCGTATACCATACTGTCTGACTGACACAGGTAAAAACATTTTGGTTTGACAAGTAAAATTCCTGTTCTTTTAATCTGTATGCTGGCAATTTTCTTCATGCTCTGTCTTTCCTTACAGAATGTTTCACATCTCCATATGTGTTTGTGAAGGAATATATGTGCATGTGGTAAAATGAGTTATAACATCCGTAAAGAGATGAAGCCATCTCGTTTTATTTGTATTGATTTTCCATTGTCAACTAAAATTAGTTTCAAGTGTATAGGAATGTGTAGGAAAATGTGGGGCAGAATAGATAGCAGGCAGATTATTTTCTATGCTTTCCTAAATAGCTGTCACTCTTGACAGATACCCTAGGATGTAGTCATGCAAGGGATTGCTAAAACCTCAGCATTTCATTAAAAGCAAACTGCTGATGGAGATAAAAGGTTGACTGCTTAGCATATCCCAAAGCAGAGCAAACACCAATATTATTTGCAAGAATGCCCCAGGAGAGCTCAAGTGCAAAGCTTCTCAAACTGATTTACTTTCTGTACAAGAACTACAGGGAGAACCATAAAGTTCTCAGAGGTGACCATTCTTATGTGGAAACTGAGATTATCATGTAGATGTTGATGTAATTTATTCAGGGTGACCTCTGGTTTCACAAGCTAATGACATGAAGTATAATTTGAATGGGGGAAGGAACAAGCTTTATTCAAAGAGAATTTAAAACCATGTTTATTAAACCTTTGAGAATACCATACAATATATTTTCATCATATTCATCCCCAACTCCTTTTCTTAACTCATTCCAGATCTGCCTCCAACTGTCTATCCTCTATACGTTGTATTCCCTCTCTCTTTCTAAAAAAATAACATCACCTATGATTTGTGCTGCCCATATACTTTTGAGTATGGGGACATACATTGGAGGATCTGCCAGGAGCCACATCCTTAAAAAAAAAAAAAAAAAAAAAAAAAAAAAATGGCACTCAGAAGAATTGAAGAAAATAGATGCTGTCAACTGAGCAGATCCTGGGTGGCAGCTCTGTAATGTCAATATCAGTGGAACTATAGGAACAAAGATATCAGTGGGCCTTTTGAAGTGTGGGGAAAGAACCTGAATTTGTATCAGACATCTGAACCATACTAGTCAGTTTATTTTCAGAAAGATGAGGTGGTGGAAATAGAAAGTAGGAGCTGATGGTTAGGGAGGCCCCATAATATAAACACACTCAGAATGGCTTGACTGGTGCCTACCATATAGAACAGGGTTCTCAAGAGTGCCTTCTAGAAAAGTTCATGTCAAGTAGAATCATCAGTTACTTATTACTGAAGGGCGAACAAGATGTTGTTAGTTAGAAAAGGAATCAGTATAGTATAGCTTGGGTCCAGAAGGAGCTATATAAATTACTGGAGGAGAAAAAAGTGTCATTAGTGTTCATAAACAACTGTGGATCCACAGACTACCAGAATGTCCTCCCTGACAAGATATGCTAACTGGTGGAATAGTGGCAAGACTATCATGGGGGTAATCAGCTGCTTTCTGTTTTGAGACTGGGTCTTGAGGAAGAAACTCATGTCTTGTACTGTAAAACTAACCAAGAACATTTCAGAGAAGGGGCAGAAAGGTTGGGAAGCCTTGCTATGAAACACTGTCTTCTGGACATGCCAAAGGAGATGCATTCATGAACTCATTGTTACCTGCACAAGATTGAGCCCACCACCATTTTATCATGTGTAGGGGATGGACTTACGAAGCTCTACCTCTTAGTAAGGGACAGTGTGCAGTTACTAGTTTTGGGGCAAGTTAATAGGTTTTTCTTAGGTAGTGTAGCCACTGGTAAGTTGCCTATGTAAATAAGACCTGCGCCAGCTCATGCAAGCAGCCATAATCAAACTTTGAGTATAGAAGGGGAAAAAAGATAGCAAAGAAAGAAGAGGCTTCTTGAGAAAAAGAAAGGGGTCCAGAGGTGAGAAGAGGAGGATGATGGGAAGTGACCAAAAATTGAATCTATACATTATGAAATTGTCAAATGATAATTTTTAAATGAATGAATCCTCTAGTAACACACAGTATTAACTAATTTTGGTAATGAGTTAGATAAGAAAAAAGGTCAGGTACCATTAAAGATTCCTTATATTTGAAGAAAAACTGCATCCTACACTTGCCTAAGCCAACCATGCTTTCCTGCTCATTTCCCCACCAGTAACCCCACTCCTTTGGCTCTCCTAGCTCCACCTCTACCTGCAGGACATGGTACCTGCTGCTCTCCCTCCTCTGATTTAATAACTGTTAAAAATGTTGCTGGGCTAGCTACAGCTAGTAGAATGCAAATGAGGAAAAGATGTTGTTGTTGTTATTGTTGTTTATCTTCTCTCCCACAATGCCTTGGTGCTCACTGGAGATAAGCAGACAATATAAATCTGACTCCTTGTGTTGCTAGTCTCAGAGGACATGTGAGATCAACCCAAGGGAATACTATGGATTCCTTCATAAAACTGGAGCCCACTTCAAGCAGCAGGGGTGCCAGAAATTCGTCAACTACAATCAGAAATAAAAGGTTTAGAGACTATTTATTTTTCTATTTTTCTCCCATCTTTAAAGATTGTGACCTAGTTCAGCCACTCCATGCATATACATGGTATCCTAGTAGGCTTGGGAGAGACAAAAGGAGCTCAAATTCCTAAATAAGATAGACCAGATCTAACTTAACCCACTCAACATTTTCTTCAGGTGAAGTAGTTTAGGCTCATGCCTATGTCTCTTCTCCTTTCATATTCCATAGCTACTTTATCATTGAACAGTAAGTACTGTATTTAATAAATATTAGAATCTAGACTTGTTTTCCAGCTTCATGGTAGGCATACTGGTCCTAGCCACTATTGCTTCATGCCTGGGTGATTTCTTTAGCCTTATGACCTATGTCACATGTACACATGTGCCCTTGAACCCTATACTTTCTTCTCAGGATCATTGGATAAGCCCTCTAACTGCCCTCATTTGACTCAGAAAGAGAACCTTAACATGGCCAACCAGTGTACACTATGTGACCCTACAACTTTTGGGTCTTCCTATTCTTCTTTCCCATCTTGATACTTCTCCAGCCATATTGCTCAATTTGCAGGTCATTGGGAAGACCTACTATGTTATGCTCTCTATACCTTTGCTCTCCCTGTTCCTCTTTCTGGAATGCTCTTCCCCAAATGACTATATGACTAATTTTTTTCTCTCATCTTCATGTTATTGCTTCTCAGAAATCCTTTCCTGGGCATCCTATTTGAAATCCATCTCCACCCCATCCTGTCATTTCTCTTTTCAATGTTTTATTAGTTTTCATTGCATTAATCACCGTTTGTTAAATATTTTAATTGTATTTATTGTCTTTTTTCCTTGAGGGTAAACTACTTGGGAACAAGGAGGTCTGTATCCTTTTGTATGCATGCCTTATGCCTCATGCCAGCTGGCATGTGATAAAGCTTTGTACATATTTTCAGAGTGATAGAATGAAGAAATGTCATTCACATTCTATTACTGGGTCAATGTGTGGTGGGCCATGAAAGGGTATCCTGGTTCTTGGGTTGTGGGTTTGGCTATGCACCCCGAACCCAAGCTCCTGTCAGGAGATCTAATCTCCATTCAACCTGCCCTTCAGTCACATACACAGGTGGAGGGTGATGAACAGGCCCCAGGCCTTAGAGATATTTACATACTAATGAGATACCTGAAGGCCAGAGGGTAGAGTCAATTAAACATTCCTCTCCAGCCCCTCCCCCCTCTTCCCCTCCCTATTTAACTCAGGTCCGCCCTGGGTTTTGGGGGAAGCACATCCAGATCCATCCACCATCCGCCATGCCAATAAACTGGTTTTAGAAACCCAAGGACTTCCTCATGTGTTGGGGCCACGCCTTGAGGAACCGTGAAGAGGCCTTTAAAAAGCAGCCAGGCCTAACTTCCAGCTGGAGGAACCCAGCATGGCATGAGGAACCCTGCAGTTCCCCAGCCAGTTTTTTTTTTTTTTTTTTTTAAACCTACAAATGCCCTGTTATATGTTTTCAACTCAGACTTTATCTGAGCTCTTCATATAAATAGATTGAACTACCATGAACCTTTTTTTCTCGCAAATGTTTCCCTTCTATCCTATATAACATTGAAATCAATTCTTGAGCTCCAGTCTTATAAAGTGGAGGATGTGCCCTCTTACTTGCACTTTTGGAGGCTTCTTGCTTTCTGTTTCCTAGCTGCGTTTCTGAAAATGACATAATTTACTTTTTGTTATGAAAAAATAAATCCCCATTGTTTTTAATCCACTCATGTCTTAATAAACTTAATAAACTCTTTCATAATTTGTGAATAGAGTTACAGTAAATGTGAATGTTCAGTGTCTCTTGTCTGTTAACTTAAAATTCCTCTGGTGTAGAGTCATGAGTAGTTCATCATGCATCATGTGGTAGTTCATTCAGTGTTTCAAGGACCCTCTGTAGTGCTTTCCCACAGTGGCTACAGTAATTTGTGTTCCCACCAACAATAGATAACTACATGTAAATGAATGTAAATACATCATGTCTCTTACTCAACAACAACAGCACAATTAAAAATAGATCTAAGGCTTTTGTGTAAAAATCCAGAATTCTGAAACTACTAGAAGAAACATTTTACATGCAAGAGTTGTCTCAAGGACTCTGATAGCTAAGGAAATAGTAACAAGCATTGACAGATGGGCTTGTATAAAATTATAAAGCTTCTGCACAGCAGAGGAAATGACCAAGTTAAGAACCAGCCTACAGAATGGTAGTAAATTTTATCACTTATTTATCAGAAAGAGGGTTTGTATAAGTATATATAAAGAACTCAATAAACTGAGCATCCAAGTGCAAACTATTCAATCAGTTAATGAAGAAAAACCAAAAAATAAAAAAACAAACCTGAACACACAGCTCTCAAAAGATGGAGTACAAATGGCTTATAAACATTAACAAAAATTTAACATCTTTATGTGCCAGGAAAATGAAGGTCAAAGGTACACTGAGATTCCATCTGATCCTACTCAGAATGGCTATTATTAACCAAACTAAAATTAACAAATTCTGGAAAGGATGAGAGGCATGAAAAACTCCTGAATGCTCAATGGTTTTCTGCAGTGACCTAGAACAAGTCTCTCCTCTAAACCCCAAATTACTGTCTAGAGAACAAAGGGAAACCACAAGGCCTTCTTCACTGAGCACCTCAGTAAAACTGACATTTATTTTGGAGTGTAACCATTTTTACTTCATGTATAGTAAGGCTCATTTCAAAAAACTGGTCTTATCCAGTTGGATATACATGCTTTGGTGTGTTCAATATATCTTGTAAGACTGCATTCCATACTTAATTTGTTCCTGCCTAAGTCATAGAGTATAACAGAGCTTAACTTGGATGGAAAGAAACCTGGGCTTTTAAACATATGTCCAATGTTATAGGGGCAACAAAGAAAGAGACAGGAATTTTGATAGCTTACTCCTTTAGTCATTGACAACACAAATGGCGGTGACCATGTTGCCATCTGTACTTAACTAATGTGTTCCTGGGGATGTTGGTTGCATGATCTCACTTAGTTCTGTACAAATTCTGAGACAGATTTCATCGTCAGGAATACAGAAATTAAAAAAATCTGAGGTGCCCAGAAGTAAAGTAATTCAAAGCATGAAGCCATAGGCAGTGAAGCAAGACTTATATTTGAGTCCTCAGCCTGGAGTTTTGGCTTAATCTTTCTCTACTGAGCAATTACTGAGATCTTAAGAGCCCCACTGCTAAGGAATCCATCTCTCTATAGTGGTTCCCTGTCACTGAATTCACTTACCTTCTAAACTAAATTCCCTCACCATTTTGGGTCCAGGAGTATATATTCATGTTGGTTTTCATTTTTTCATTATGACATTCTTTCTTTTTTGTGAAAGAGCACCTTTATATTTCAGATAAAGAAATGAGGAGGACTGGTCTCCTGGGAAACCCACTGAGGTAGCTGGAGTTAGGTCATTGTTTTTATTGGCAGATCTGCCTTGTGTCTCCAGCAAAGATGCAAGTTATTTTGACAAGAAATACTGTTTTGAAGTTCATTCAAAGCTTTGTTTTAGGCTTATTTAACAAGGGGCAATTTTTCTTTCTCCTGAGATCAAATGACCCCTGTAATTGGTAGGCATTGTAGTCACAAAATGAGCCAAAGTGGAGAAGATGAAAGGTCACCACCTTGGAAAAAAGTGAGAGCCTCTCTCTTTTGGTGTTGCCATCTCATCCTTGGTGACTTTGAAAGGTTCTGACTGTCACCCTGCAGCAGTTTTCATATGACTCAGAAAAAGCCCAAAATGCTTGAGCAAACTTTCTTGTTCCTGTCTGCTGGTTAGAGATGTTACTTGACTAAAAAGGAAAGAGTAACTTTTGTGGGGCTGATGTCCAGGTTAGACATCAAAATGAAGCAGGAATATCTCCAAGGCCAAAACTCAAGATTGCAGTGATTTCAAATGCCCATTAAGGATTCTCAGATGTTGTCATATTTTAGTGAAGCTTTTCTTTTGCCTTTACTACTTACCCGGAGAGTACATTTGTTTTATATTTGTGTTTTTCATAGCTTAACAGTGTAGATTAGTGTGGTCCACAAATCCCTAACTTAGTGAACTAAACCAGATTCCTAATCCTTTAAGCTAGAGCACTTTGCAAAGGTTTTGTTTCATTTTATAAAATGGAAATCGGCAGAAAAATGACTGATTGTAATGTTTTTAATCCCCAAACATCTTACAACAAGATTCCCTTCACTCTAGCCACAAAGATCATAGCTCTTTAGCTTACACAGACAGGACCACTAAAGTCGGGACAAGAATATACATATATAATTGATTCCATTTTCTTTTATGGACATTCATTCTACTTGTTGAGCATAATCGTGTGGAACTAAAAACATTTTTGACTTACTAAATGAAATTTAGTTAATATATAAACCCCATTAATTTTCCCAATAATGTGTAGGTCATACCATTAATTGCTGAACATGATGGATAGCTTGACTTAGTAATAAACTGGGCATATTAGATTTTTTCTTTCAAGTGTGTGTGTGTGTGTGTGTGTGTGTGTGTGTGTGTGTACACGTACAGACATGCATGCTACATCCATCTTTTTTATGTAGGGTCTAGGGACTGGATCTCAGTTCTTCATGTTTGCATAGCAAACATTTTCACCTACAGAATAATCTCTTCAGTCACACATATCCGACATATATTGTCATTTCTCAAGTTACTTTCCCACCTCTTCATTAAGTTAATGCTAATGTGTATCAAATTTTTTCTTGGTTGTCCTGGAAGGTAGAGAAAGGCAGTTTGGGCAGTAAGAATTAGAATTTAGCCAACATATTCTCAAGTCTACTTTGTACAGTAAAAACAATGAAGCAAGATAGCTCAGTAAAACAAATTACAACTGCCAACACCCCATTTTCTGAAATGACTAACACATTTCAAAGAGAAATCTATTCCAAAGTAATAAAAATAAATCTTTCTAAAAAAATAAAAATATTAATTTTGCATGCTTGCTGTAACTTTGGATTGACTTGGCATGATTAAGATGAGGAATCATAAACTCAGAGGTTTCCAGGGCCAGGTCAGTAAGAATAATTTAAACTTGTGAGGATGGAGATGAACATGGAACTCTCATGCACTCTAGAAGATGCAATTGTCCTATGCTCTTGTGAGTTGTTATCATTTGGAAGTGCAGACCTGGCCTGTCAGAGAGTTTATCTCTTTAAGAGAAACTACAATCTAGGTATGTATGAGGAAGATCCTCTGCCCTTGGTCTAGACTTTCCAAGGTGCTGTTTAATTTTATTTTAGACACTGTCTTTGCATCTCAAATAGCTATATTCAGGAGAACAGCTGTGCTAGGCTTTGGTTATGAGACTCAGTAACGTAACAGTTCCCTTGGTAGCCAATGGAAAGGGACTAACATGGTACCCATTTGATAGCTTCTAGTGCAGGGCCATCTTCACAAAATCATCGAAAACAAGTGCAGGTGAACATGATTAAATGGTATATGAACCAACTAACTACTAATTGCTAATTTCAGATTAACATATAGAGTTATATATATATATATATATATATATATATATATATATATATATATATATAATGTGGAGCAATATTCAGTGATTTGAACTACATTACATTTCTTGGCAAAATTCACTGTAGTTAATGACCATTCTGGGATAGCAATGACCTTGAACTCATTGCAGATATTGAAGACACACTGATAAATTGCAGTCTTTGATTTGGTACTTTTGTGCTCAAAATCTCTTGATTGCAAAAGGTTAGTCTTTTGTTTTGCTTTTGATTCCTTTGTGGTGAGACAAACCTGTTTTCAAAATGTCTGCATTGAAGTCAAAGCTCATGGAGACTCAATAAAATTAATTTGCATGTATTTCTTATTAACCTACTCTACATTCTCTGAATACCTAACTAACACAACCTTAATCAAGGCCAAACATGTGGGGTGCTGGCATGTAAATTTCCAAGGCTCTTGCTGTCATTTTGGCCAATGGACTGTGTTCTTTGGTTTTCAGGTCCAGGCTGTGATTTAAATGCACTTCTGTCATTGATAATACCCTGATGACTCTAGACAAGTCTGAGTCTTCCCTAACTCATTGCAATTTAACTATTTTCCCCTCTCTCTCCATGTTTCTAATGAATAGCTTACCCACATTTAACTTGAAGAAACAGGATATATGAGTTTGTGTGTGTATATATACAGATGATACAAACTTCTAATTATGGCCTTTTTAAAAATGAAGAATACACATTGTATTTACCCTCTCAAAGCATTTTTAGCATGCCACAAATGAACAAATTCTCAAACTTATCTTTCTGATTTTTAGCAAATTATGTTTTTCTTATCTACATAGCTTGAAAGCACATTTAATACTGCTTAATTCAGGACTGGGTTTCTTCAAAGTCTGCAAGATTCAAATTATTATGATAAAGAAAACTGAGCTGCTAATAGTATTTTGAGAGAAAAGTTCTACTTTAACAGGAAGAGTGATATGTAGGAGGAGCTAAGTGGGAAGGAGTACTGAGAGGAAGAGATGGAACAAGGAGAGAAGATGAAGAAGAGGAGAAGCTAGGTGATGAGAGAGAGAAAGAGAGAGGGGGCATGGAGGCAGATGTTCACAGGTCTCCACCAGTCAAAGATAGTTTTTATATCTAGGTTGGGTATTGGGTTATGCTTCTGATTGAGCATTACCAAACTTATAAATCCTTTAACATTTTTAAAAAATCGTATAAAAGCAAAAAGGAAAGGGGGGCATGGGACAGGGGTGTTCTAGGGAGGGGAAATGTGGAAAGGGGATGGCATCTTAAATGTAAATAAAATATAAAATAAAAAAAATTAGGAAAAAAAAAGAAGAGGAGGAGAAGAAGGAGAGGAGAAGCTAGGTCATGAAAGAGAGAAAGAGGGGGGAGACAGGGAGGCAGATGTTCATGTATCTCCACCAGTCAAAGATAGTTGATATATCTAGGTTGGGTAGTGGGTTACACCTCTGATTGAGCAATACCAAACTTATAAAGCCTATGATTAACATTTTTAAAAAAATGTATAAATGCAAAAAGGAAAAGGGGGCATGGGATAGAGGTTTTCTAAGGGGGGGAATGGGAAAAGGGGGTGGCATCTAAAGTGTAAATAAAATATCTAATAAAAAAAGGAAAAAAAAAAGAAAAAAGAAAAAAAGAAATTAAAAAAAAAAAAAGAAAAGAAAACTGAGCTGTGGTAACTGCTCCCCACATGGGTTCCACTCTACACAGCTTACAATACACATGCACACATTTATACACACATATCTATGCAGCACTATTGATTTCATGAACATTTTCTGAACATTGATAACATTAAGTAAGACAAAAACATTGAAGCCCAAATATACAGATCTTAGACAGGTTTTCTCTGCAAAGTCCTGGCTATCAAGATACTCATGCTGGCCAGGCAGTGGTGGTGCACACCTTTAATCCCAGCACTTGGGAGGCAGAGGCAGGAGGATTTCTGAGTTCAAGGTCACCCTGGTTTACAGATCGAGTTCCAGGACAGCCAGAGCTATACAGAGAAACCCTGTCTCGAAAAACAAACAAACAAAAACAAAAGATACTCATGCTGTAGTCCAGGCTGGCCTTGAACTCAGAGATCCAACAGGCTATGCCTCTGAGTGCTGGTATTAAAGGCATGTGCCACTACTGATGGGCCCAAACTTGTTGGTCTCTATGATTAGGTAGAGTCCCAAACAGCAGGGGGACAGTCCTCTCTTATGCACAACATGCTAGTAGGCTCTGTTTTCCTCCTTGGAGACTCTCATGTGCGTACAGAATAGCTTAAGAATGTGGAAGAATGTGTTTACTGTTTCTGGAATTTAAGGTAACTCCATTTTGGCACTGTGAGCAGGTTCCTGAACATAAGCATAGTTACTTCAAACATCACCAAGAATGTGACTAAAGACTCCTCACCCAATTATTCATCTCACCCAGAAAACTTACCTAACAGGAACATTTGTACCACAACATTTACAGCACTTATGTCACACAAACACACAGAGAGAAAGAGAGAGAGAGAGAGAGAGAGAGAGAGAGAGAGAGAGAGAGAGAGAGAGTGACCTTCTTGTAAGGAGCCTGAGGATAAAAGCAATATGCATGACATAACTTTGCATTACCAAGACTTCCATGGACTTATAGTGGTTTGACTTGTGGTCAAGTGAAAATTTGTTTATATCCTAGGACTTTCCAAGGAAATCTGGATTCAGACCGAGAACCTGATTGTGGCTGCCTGTTTCACTTAACCTGTTGCCTATGTTTATCACATTAAATACAGTGAGAAAGGTCTGGGTCTGCAATTCACATCTTCAAGGACTGTGTCTTTGCCAGGATCATTTCCATTTAAAGGTTGGAGGATATAACCAAGGCCATAACACCCAGAAGTGGGCGATGAAGGTTTGACTTTAATGAGCACTAGTTATTCCATATAGGCCGTTTGTCTACTCTACAGGGAACAATAATTTTAAAAATTATTTTAATCAACATATAATAACTGGTACTGGTATATTACAGTCCATTTTTAGTGTGCAGTTTTGATGCATGTTAGTATATCCATTGTCTCAAACATCTGTCATTTCTATATGATGAGTACATTCAAAATCCTGTACTTGAGCTACTGTGAAATACACAGGAAATAACTGTTAACTGTGATTACTCCGACACTACTACTCATTGCTTTTATTCATATATTTTTGCTGTCTTTTCTGTCAGTCACCCACCCCTATACCCTTCCTCTTCTCAGTAATTGCAACTATTCTCTCTGCTTCTATGAAATCAATTACTTAGCTTCTGCATTTAAGTGAGAGTGTGAAATGTTCATCTTTCTGTGTCCGAATTATTTCTCCAAATCCCACATTATTCATGCATCAGTAGAAAGGGGTTCTCTGTTCATGACCTGTAGCCACCAGACTTGTTGAAATGTAACATATCAGCTTACTATCCTCAGGATGCAACCATATCTACTCTTAAAACTCTTTCTCAACAGACTGTGAAGTTCCACCTAGGCTTTTATTTATTTTGTCCATGTGTATGTGTATCAAGCTTTGGAAGGTATAGAATTTCTTGCAGATTTGGGCTTAATTATTTTTTTCTTGGTGCAGTCACTGCAAAGGATAAGGCCAGAGTAAGAAAAAGAAATAATCAAGGGCAGAGTCTGGTTGAAAAGCTCAAGCTACACTTGAGGCCTAATGGCCCCTGCCCCTGCCCCTGCCCTGGGACAGCTTAGTCTAACTTTGAAGCACCACAGACAAGACATAACCTTGGCTTTCTTTTCTAGTACGCTATAAAATGAATGTTGGGACTTACAGATGAATGGCTAATAAATATCCTCTGGAAAATATCAAAGTCTGCTATAATTTCCATTTAAATAAACATGTCTTCTATATTCTACAACAAAATGTGCTTTGGTCATTCAATAGAATTTAAATTTCAGATATTCAAAGGATAGAGTCCTTTACCTTAGAGGTCTTCTGTCTTTAAAAGATGACCTCACAGACTCAGAGAGCCTTTTATATAAACATATACAGTATTCTCCGAGAACCTTGTCTTAATGTGTTATTAATGGTCAATGTCATGGATTCTGACCATCAAGGGTGCCATTATGGCTTTGGTCACCACCATTATCTATTCCATAGTGAATCAGATTTCATTTAGATTTAGGGTTAAGCCATTTTCTCTGAGAAAATGTCCCTAGATGACTTTTTTTCTGGGTCATCTAGAGACATTAATTGTCTAGCAAAAGTTAGCTACAGAAGTTAAAATCTAATTAATAAAAAAAGAGGGAAACATTACTTTGAAATGTCAAAAGTCATGGGGATCAAGAGACTGTGACTGGCTCTTTTAAACCTTTAAACTAATGCACTCTCTGTATTCATCCATGTGCCTCTCTCATGCCTGATTTGTCTCTTTCTATGCCCCTACCCCAATGGACTCTTTCTTTCTGAATTTGCTCTACTTTGTTCAGACCCAGTCCTTGCTATATCCATAACATGCATACAGAATTTACATCTTTCCTCTCTGTCAATGAACTGTATTCAAATCCCAGATTCAATTCTTACTAGCCTAAAAGGTTTTCTTTTGTTTGAATTGGTCTTTAGACATTGTAGTTCTTGGGTAAATATAAATATAATTTAAATATAATTACATTATGCTTCTAGAGCCTCAGAAAATTATTTTCTGGTACAAACTTTTAAAGCTACTCTATGTTTCAGTTTCCTCAACCGCAAAACATAATTAATATGAAGGTATCAAATGATTATTACAAAGGTTAACTCAGATAAAAGATACTGTGTTTAAGAATATGTCTGTCAGATAAGGTCTTTATAGCATTGCTTGAAAAGCATCCCGTGGTTTTTACTGAGTTTTAAAAGCTTATTCATGACCATTTTTCTAATGCTCTACTGACATTTGTTACTGTCTCCTCAGCTGTTGTTCTCAGCATTCATATGACACTGATATCACACAGGAGGCTTTAGCACAGTGAGAAGAGCCCTGGATTAGGAATGTGTGGAGCAGGATGGAGTGCAGACAGACCTTGTCACATACTCACTAGATTCTTGAGTCAGTAGATTGAACTTTCTGAACCTGTTTCTTCACAGCAGGGTGGTCAGACAGACAGATGTCTTAATCCATGTTATGTCCTGTTCTAAATTCCTTACATGCATCTAACTCATTCAATACCCTTTAAAAACACATTCTGAGGAGGATGCTGTTAGCTCTATTGTGTGGATGGGAATACTGGGGTTCAGAAAAGAAGATCTGCTTGCAATGGAGAGATAGAACTGAAATCCAAGCAGGTGCCTGTGACCACCACTCATAGAAGGGTTTGCTGTTCTCACATGTGGCATTTGAGGGATGTAGATACACCGTTTGTTGGGTGCTGGGGTTGGGGGGTGCTGTTTACTGTGTTTATTTCATATCCTTGTGAGAATGTACACTTCTTCAGAGCATATGGCATGCTTTGGGTTTTGATCTCTACTCTTTTTCCTAGTACCAATTTGTAATTACAATTTGCATTTAATAAATTTCCTGTTGACTTAAATGTGTGCTCTTTAGCTTTCTCTCCTGAGGGCTTTCTCGCAGCCTATCCCATGAGTAAGTGCTGGACAGTGATGTCTGAGTGTGTTTCCCAACATTAACCATGACATGACTCTAATAATAATGGTAAAATCGAAGGCTGCAGTCCACGTCCTCAGTAGCAGGCAACTCGAGTGGATTGTCTCCTTTAGAAATTGGCAATTCTAGGAATTGCAAGAAATAGGAGCAGAAAATGAATTACAGATTGCACTTAACCTGTCTTATAGTAGATGGGGAAATTGAATGCTGGGGTAATTGTGTAACTGTCTTAATGTCCCAGGACTAACGAGAGGCGATGCTTAGAAGCCCCAATCTGAAATGCTACCGTATTCAAGAGCCTCCACCATCTCCAGTTAAAGATAGACATGAGAGAGCACCACCTTCTAATTTGTTGTTTTACAATAGTTCACTGCCAAAATTATTTTTTGTGTTTTTTTTTAATTTGTTGTAGAATCCATCATTTTAGCCATCTTCTATGTACTGTTTATGCTTACCAAAACACAGTTATAGTCATCAGCACTGTCTTGAAAGCCTTTCCATAGTGCACACTAAAAATGTACACTTGTTTGACATTAACTTCTCTTTTCCCCTTCATTCCATGATGTAAATATGTTTTCTTCCAATATATGAACAAGACCATTTGAACTCTTGAGGGCTGTCTAACTGAAAACCTTGGTCACAGAGGCCCTTGTGAATTCTGTACCCATCAAGCCTTGAAGCTTGTCTTATCCTTCTTCCTATCTGATAGTAGCAGCCTGGGGAAGAAAGGGGTCTGGGGACAGATGGCTTACCTTACGTGAACCAGGCTTCAAAGGTTTCTCCTGTCAGTTTTCTTCTGTTGAGGCAGCATCTCCATGGCAAGGGCCCAGAATTTATGAGTCATCGGCTTTATTTACTTCAGAGAGACTTATAATGGCAAAAGGAAATGGCCAAATTTATTTGACATGGATCTACTGATTCTCAGGGTGAGGACAGAGAATCCTTTATCTTTTAGGCAGAAAAAAAAAAAAAAAAAAACCATCCCCATCTCAATAATGGATGGAACTTCGATGAAGCACTTGGGCTGTAAATTCTAGGCTTCACCCATTTTATACAGGGATCAACTGGCAGGCCTGGACCTCTGCTCTTTACTTCCCCTTTCCAGAAATTCCTCTGACCATAGATAGTGGGAAACTTCATCTGTTTCATGCCGTTCATGAAATCAACACAGATTTCTGGCAGACCCCACAGATGTAGAGCAAGATTAAGTCATTTGACCAAGCTCAAGTCAGACATGAGGTCTCCAATAGCCCAACCTGTTGCACTTTGTACTACAGAAAAACAGTAAGAAACAAACTGTCATCTTCATTAGTAACTCATATACATGTTCTTTCTCATAGCTGACTCAGGAATTTGACCCTTGTTTCTATGTGTCCTCTGTTTGCAATGGATAGACTTTGCTCTTTTTATAATGCACAATATTACCTATTGGTATCAGGCTCCAAACCCAGTGACATCACATCTAGGTAACCCCCATACATTCCCAGATTCCACCTGGCTACCTCACCTTTACCTGGGAGAGGCTATGTACTTCACCACCCATATAAAACAGGCAGAACCCCTCCATACACACACCTCGCTCTCTTCTTCATCTCTTCTTTCTCTCTTCTTCCTTCTCTTCTTCCATCTTCTTCCTCTACTTCCCCCCCCCCCCAATCTTTGCCCTATCTCCTGAATAAACCCTACTTGGTCTGGTGTGGTCTGTTCTAAGCTTCACGTGGACGTCTATCACTGGCGCATTGGCAGTACCAATGATGTGTTTATAAAAAGATAAGGAGATAGAGTATGTTCTGTGGGTGTGTGGAGAGGTATGGGAGAAGGGGATGTCTCAGCAGGCCTATGCAGAGACATCTCTTCCCCTTGAGGGACCAGTCACACACCGTATAAGGTATAGCATAGAATAGAGTTTGTATAGGGCATGGAGAAGGGAACCAGGAGGGTAGTAGAGCTAGAGAGAGAGAGAGAGAGAGAGAGAGAGAGAGAGAGAGAGAGAGAAGAGAAGAGAAGAGAAGAGAAGAGAAGAGAAGAGAAGAGAAGAGAAGAGAAGAGAAGAGAAGAGAAGAGAAGTAGAGGCTGGCTTTGACCATGTAGAGAGAAGGGGAAGGGAAGGAGGAGGGGCAAGGGGACAGAGAAAAGCTAGAGTCAAGAGATTAAGAGGGGGAGGAGCCCCTTTTACCAGGTAACTGTTGCCAGGTAACTGAGGGGAGAAGCATACCTGGCTTTTGCCAGGTAACTGTGGAGGTGGAGTTTAGACAGAATACTAACATTACCCATGATGGCAGTCATTTTATATGCAAATGAAACAGAGGGATCTAGGAGAGACTATTTGCATATTCATGGTAGTAGTGAAAAAGAGATGGTCTCAGAGCCTTTTCACCTGTATTTATTCCTTTTGGTACTGAGACAACAGGTAGTCAGCTTGATGACTATAGGGGTCTTAGCTAAATCATCTCTGAACTTTTCAAACTTGCTCCTTAAAATATAGCTTGCAATTCTAAAATGCTCAGCCAAATTAGGGTGTAGTAGGTACTGTAACAAGAATGCTTTTAAAGTTCTTCAGCTAATCTGATTTTTTTTCTGTTTTAAAAATGAATATATATATACACTTTATTAGCATAAGTTACAAAACAAACAAGGAAAATACAAAAAAAAGAGAGAGAGAGAGAGAGAGAGAAAATTATTATCCACAAGAGCATAGAAGACACAGGATAGGAGAAAAAGTGAGATGGAAAGATTCATCCAATTACATAATTTGTCTTTGAAATGATGTGTATTTTATCAAATTAAACAAAAAAGCCAAATAAAAAGATTTAAATCTCTAAAGTGAAGAACAAAATGAAATAAATCTAAGTGGTTTCTGATTTTATGACAGTGGCTTTGGAGGTGGTGGCTCAGAAGTGATACAGGGACTTTCCTGATTGACCAGTGACTTTCAGTGTTGGTTTAGGAAACCAGATTAACTGGCTTCTGTTGTTATGTTATCTTTAAAATATGACCCCAGAGCAATTGTGCTCAGCTCCCTCAAGTTGGGTTAAAAAAAAAAAAAAGAAAATAGAACTGAAGACCCTCCCCAAACTAGGGAGACCCTTACTCAAGTCTCGGGAAATCGCGGCCACCCACAAACTCCAAGACACCGTACATGGATGCAATCAGCAGAGGTTTATTAGGGAAGAGAGCTGGCAGCCAGTGGTCAAACTGCACACTCACGCAGGAGTAGAGTTTGACGAACCCAGTCAGTCTGAGGAGGGTTTTTAAAGGGGTAAACCACAAACCAGGGGAGTGGGAAGGGGGGTGAGGGGTTGTCAAGGATACATAACATAAAAATAGTGCAACATTTCAGAGGAACCCACCCCAAATGATTTAGAGTCATGTGAAAACCACTCTGCACATTTTCATTCTCATTCTTCTCAAGAATGTAGTTTCACCATGTCACTGTGCCCTACCCTGTCATTACCAACTATTTCAGGCTAACTATTTCTCACTTGCTCCGGCCATAGCCCCACCTAGATGATTTGCATCTTTTTCTGTGGTCAGGAATGTGTCTTCTTGCTTTGGGCCTTCTCCACCCTGAGGCCTGAGGAATGTTAATCCAGCAAGCATCCTCTGATTCATGGATAATGCCCTCCACCCAGAATGTGTCCGGGAGGCAGTGAAGGCCTGAAATCTTACATTCAGTTCCACCTTCTGGAACCTGCATTCTCTTGCTCAGGTTTAGGGTAAAGAAAAGGTATATATATCATAAAATGGTCTTTATAATTTTTCACTTTACAGAACATGTGCACATTCTTTTTAAGTGGGCTGATTCTGAGCTATTGAATACTGCATCAGCTCATGAAGACACATGGCCACAGAGGAGCAAGAGAGATTGGATCTGAGAGACAGATGGCCTATGTCTGCTGCCACAGGGTAGAATATAACGCAATCATGCAATCATGTCTTCTGATTTTATAAATACCACCTGTTAAGCTATTGTAGGATTTAAACTTCTTAGATAATATAAACCACATGAAGCAAAAATAAATGACAGAGATAGACTTTAAGAAGACATTTAGTGACTCAAAGTCTGCATAAGCTACAGAACAAGGCCATGGTTAACCTAGGCAATTTAGTGACCACCTTATACTCATGTCATAAAGAATGGCTGGGCTTTTAGTTCTGAGGTACAGCAGTTGCTGAGCATGCAAGAGGGATGCCCTATTTTCATTTATCAGAACAACAAATGAACATACAAAACCTCTTGTATAACTGGGGATTATATTTCTATGTTATCTCAAGCCCATTATTCTAAAAGTCTTTCACACTATTATATATTTTGTAGTCACACATCTAGTTACAATGTTTTTTCTATTCTTTGGCAGAGACACTGTATGTAAGAAATGATACAGCATGTAATGAATTAGTGTTGTATATTGTATGGTTTCTATGTTTATACTTTTGGGGTCATGTTAGATTCTTCATGTGCACTGATCATTTAAATTCACAAATATTCTAACCAAATGGGTGCCATTACCTTCTCTGTAAAGACGAAGAGATTGGGACTTTTAGAAGATAAGTGACTTGCTGATACCCACAATCTGAGGACTAGGAACTGTCAGATTCAAATCTAAGTGTGTCTCACTTCAAAACTTGATTTTAAATTGTCCTTTTAAGTCACTGAGTTTACCTAGGCAATATTGTTTATAAAAGATAGAAATATCTGCACATGTTGGAGAGAAAGAGAAAATTTACAATAAATCTAAATAAAGGTAGTATTAGAGCTATAGATGGCAATGCAAAAGGCAGGAGTTATTTACATACTGCATTATCTTGGAGAAAAACAACCTTTGGTCAACAACCTTTGGAACTACAATAAATTATGAAAATCACTTATAGACTAATGACTGCATGTGCTTTAAAACCATTCTGCTAATTATAGGAGACAAGAAACAGTGCCACTAACACCAGACACATAGTTTATCTTTCCTTATTGTAGCAAATTACTTAAGACCTATTGATTTCTTACCATAGCAAATCACACAGTTTTCCCACATTGATTGGAAACCATCAATACTGTTCCATTTAAGGTTTGTTGCACACACTTTCCATATTGCTTTATTTGTTGGTATATATTTAGTCAGAAACCAAGCTTACATATGTGTTGTTGACATTGATATGAGGGGAACAGGAGTGTAGAATGAGAAATAAATTTGAGAAAATTTAAAACTTTTCTCTAGACACAGATCATTCACACATAATTCACTAGCTGAAACTCTAATATTATCAATTACACTTTAAATTTCCATTTACATTATATATATCAATCTTTGTAGCTCTTGTAAATCACTTTCTTCTAATCCCTTGTAAAAGGATTGGATTAACGTATAACCAGCCTCTTGGTTTAGATACAGATACAAAGATTTATGTGTCTCAGAATCATCGATAGGCTTTTGGGTATAAGCTGTAATTGGAAATACACACAGGATTGTTAACATGCTAGTTTTAAATAATAACATCAAGAATAAATTGAATGCATTCGAAAGGCTTGTAATCTGCAACCTGGAAAGGGAAAATGAAAAATCAAATTGGAGTAGGTTTAAAAATAATTTATTAGGCAATTCCAGTAGGGAAACTAGCAGTAGAAAATTTTTCAAGCATCGTAAGTTTGGCAAGGACTTTAAAAACATATTGTTCTTTGAAAATCCAGGTGCTGTTTTCTAGGTTTACAGTGGGTTCTGTTATTTGGAAGTTCTCTCCAACACTTGTGTAGAAACTTAGGTGGCATCTTAACTGTTGAAGTTTAAGGAGACCCTCAGAGGCCACAAGGTCAAGAGGCTACTCCTGTGAGAAGAGTGCTGTGAGTTGGGGGAGGGCTTGATAGCAATCTGAGTTCTACCTATTTTGTGTTTTCTCTGTTTGCTCATTACCCTTCTGCTATGCTATGCTGCCCCATGAAAATCCTAGTCAGATTTTACACAGATATCTGCCGTAGAGGGCAGGACAGCTAGAAAAGCCTGGGCAGTATAATTCAGTTATAGTCTCAAGACCATGAATTCAGTAGACCACTGATGTGTGTTTTAAGAATCCAAACCAGAAGTTCTGATACTTGAGGGCAGAAGGAGATGAATATCCTGGTTTGCAAAGAGCTAGAAAGTTGTTTACTTGTCTCAATCTTTTATCTTGCTTGGCTGCAAGGGATTGGATGTATCCTCTGATCTTGGTAAGGGGAAGCTTAACTCAGACTATCCATTCAAATACTAATCTATTCCAGAAACATCCCCCAAGATACATACCAAAGGGATGTTTTGCCAGGTATCCAGGTATTTTCTAACCCGGCCAACCTGACAAACACATAAAGCTGACTTACCACATATTTTTCATTTTGGCAAGTGGAGAAAATATTTAACAAAGATGAGAACATGTGCATATCTGAAGTTAGTATGCAGTGCGATGTCATCTACTGGTGCTTTGTTATTTTCTAAATTGCTTTATGTCCATTATTTTGTTTGAAGCTAACAGCAATTCCAACAAGTCTTATACTGATCTTATATTATTTCTTGCAAGAGAGACGAGTAATCTTGAAGGGGTTGCTTTGCCCAACACCAATGATTCCCTTTGGATATGTGATTTCTGTAACCCTAAAAGAAGAAACAATTGCCACACCAGTACTTTTCTTTCTAATTACATCATTCAAATATCATCAGGATTTTATTGTTCTAGACACAAAGCAGGAAGACAATACAAGACTCCAGGCAGATTTAACCATCAGCATCTTGCTAATTCTTGGTCTTGAATCTCAAAGGTCTTATACAGAAACCCATGGCATCTGGAAACTCAATACTTACTCTATTTTGAGTAGCTGCTTTTTAACAATGACAACAAAACAGTGATACCTTCAAGCTAAATGTGAAAAATAATAATTTTATGTTTTTGTAGAAGAGTGATATTATTTTAACAGTATCTTTGGTTTCAAACATTTTTGACTTTCCATTTTATTCTGAGATCTGTAAGTTCACTCTGTCAGTTTAGTTAAGAGTGCTGCCTATGCTGAATGAAAGGCGACATACCATGATGGAGCAAGCAGCCTTTCCTCTTGTTAAATGTGAAGATTTGTGGGATCTTTCCTAATTATTTCTTTTATCAAAAAATAGTGATCTAGTATGATTGGTAACATAGAGGTGTTGATACAGTGCTTGTCTAGAATACATAAGGTTTCATCCCCAGTACTACATAAAACAGGAGTTGTTGTTGCGATAATCCTGGGACTGGAGAGGTAGAGGCAAAAAAATCAGAAGTTCAAGCTCATTATTGGCTACATAGTGAGTTCAAGGTCAGCCTTAAGACCTCATTTGGGGAAAGGGGGATCTAATAATACCAATTTGAGGGGCATTAGTGAAGAATAAATGATTATGCTCATGAAGGACTTTGAGAAGTACATTGTACACAACAAGAACTCAATAGACGTGGATATTGAACAAATGTTTTCTAACTTTTCTTACAGAAGCACATATTAAAGAACCACAGAACTCCATTAAGAATATTAATAGAAAATCTATTTCAACATCTTGTTTATAGCAATATACATATATAACACAATGGCATATTATACTTGTTAGTATTCTGTTTAAACTCCACCTCCACAGTTACCTGGCAACTGCCAGGAAGGCCTGGTCCACTATAAAAGGGGCTGCTTGCCCCCTTCTCACTCTCTTAGTCTCTTAGTCTCTTAGTCTCTTAGTCTCTTAGTCTCTCTCTCTCTCTCTCTTTCTCTCTCTCTCTTGCCTCTCTGTCCCCTCCCCCTCCCCTCTTCCTCTCTCTCCATGTGGTCATGGCCGGCCTCTACTTCTCTATGTCTGCTTCTCTGCTTCTCTCTCTCTCTCTCTCTCTCTCTCTCTCTCTCTCTCTCTCTCTCTCTCTCTCTCCTCTCTCTGCCTCTACTACCCTCCTGGCTCCCCTCCCCATGCCCTCAATAAACTCTATTCTATACTATACCAGTGTGTGACTGATCCCTCATGGGAAGAGATGCCTCTACATGGGCCCGCTGAGACATTCCCTTCCCCATACCTCTCCACACACCCACAGAACATACTCTCTTTATCTCTTTATCTTTTTATAAACACTTCAATACTTCTCAAAGAAAACATGATATTTAATTCTTTCCTTAATGGTAAGAAAATTAAGTTAGGAGGCAGAAGGAGTCTTGGTTGTGTTTAAAAATGTCTCTCAGACTCTGAGCAAATCATAAAAATTCTCTAGAATTCCATATTTTCATCAATAAAATAGGAAGATTGTCCCTTTGTTAACTCCTTTCCATGTAGCAATGAAAACACATTTATTTGTAAACTTGAAAGAAATTCTTTTTATTCTATTACCATATTAGGGTAAAAATTATATGAATATGCAACTTTATATTAGACATTATATATACATCCTGATATAAACATACATCATTACTTCCTGGCTACCAGTTCAAGGCAATAGGGCTCAGATGTGGGAAAGGAATGTTTGGTTGACACCTGTGTTAAGGTAAACAAGGCCAGTTATTTTGTACCCACAGTTTTTCTCTTTGAAAGCCTCCTGCTGTGACAATCATTCCCACCCATCGAACCTGATGTATTAGAAAGTGCTATTGGATGATGTCTGCACAGGTTCTGTGGCCTTTTCTGACACTCCAATTCTCTGAGCGAGCTTGTGCTCCCGAGACATTCAGTGCAATCCTTCAGTCTCTGAAGCGACGGTCTAGATTGAATTAGGTTTGGTTCTCCCATCACTAATTAGATGGTGCAGCAGGCCTGCCTTGGGGCACAGAGACATTGATTCAGCTTCAGTAATAAGTCTAATGAAGTGCTTTTGCCATGTTCCAAGATGCCAACACACTAAAAATGGCCCTGAAATGTAAAGCTTAAGAAATATGGGAACTGGGCAATCACCTCACAGACATAGAAAACAAGAACATTCATACTTTGAAGGATCTGCCTACATTTCCCCAACTCTGGTTTGGAAAAGGACCTTGACAGGGCAGGTGATTATCCGTCAGACTGCAGCAAGCTGGAATGGAATTACTCCTATAGTCAGAATCTATCTTATATATCTTACTCTTGGCAGTGCTGCTGTTGCTTCTTAGCACTCACAGCTTCCTAACAACTCGTTACTATGAAAAACGATTTTTATCCATAATTGTATATCACTCATTTGCTGAATATAGTCTCCATGCAAAGAATCTTCCACAGTAGGTGACAAGCAGATACAGAGAAATGAAAGAAAATTAATGGAGTGCTATAAAGTCCTCCACATTAGCTTGTGTTTTATACGGCACTATATATTTTGCAGGGCATTTTTATACCTCAGTTCAGGGATCTGGAACAATAGGGCAAAGGAAAACTATTAGGGAAAGATGAGGTGCAGATTCACAACATCTCAGATTTGAAAGGAATCTAAATTTAATCAGCTCTTTCATCTTTCACATAGGGAACTTTTTCTGCATGCCCAACTGGTCATTTACCAGTTCCGACTTAAATGCATCAAATGCAGGGACATGTCTAAGGCAAGGGATGGCATGCCCATGACTAAATGGCTTCACCTGACTGGACCTATTTTGTTATACTTAGTTCAAATCTTCCATTTATACATTAGTGTTCAGTGATAAGGATTCCAGTGTTCTTAGTAAAGAGGGAAGCTACTCTGAGTTGACAGATGCGTAGATAATATGCTTCCACTGTGCAAATCTCCTTCATGCTAAGTGGTCCAGTTCCTTCACCAAGCAAGGATCATGCTGGATCTTGGGTTTCAGATTCTTCCAATGGGAGCTTAAAACCAGCATAAGTTTCTTGCTACAGTGCTTTGTGTGCTTCCAATATCAGCCCGACCTTGGAGTTTGTTGTACAAGCCCCTTTTCAGTCCTCTGGTATACACGAATGATAAGGGTTTAGATGTTCTGTTCTACTCTGTTGGATGATGTCTTAAAATACAGCAATGAAAACTACAAAAATGTTGCCAGTATGGTCCCAGGATTCAGTGCTATTGTTTAGCTTGCTCTGTGAGTTCCGTGTTGAGTGCTTGTGTTTAAACCTCCCAGTGTCGCTTATTTTTACTCATATATGCTTCAGTCAAGGTGCCTTGCTGCAAGTTTATGAAGAAGGAAAAGACCAAGAAGTTTTCACATGAACTATTACTGCTCAGTTTTGCTGCTTCTCATTGGTGTCCTTAACATTCAACATGAGAATCAGCAGGTATCATTGTTGAACATTACCTTGCTAGGTGAAGCCACTCTTCTTTAGGATAATTTTGAAGCTGTATTTTGGTCTCTATTGTTCATCATGTCTCTCAGCTTGCATCCTCTTAAGTATGTCTCTATTTAAGACACTGGTAATAGTTACAATAAAGCAGAGTTTAGGGCATCATCTGACAATGTACTCTTAGTAAAGAACCCCTTAACTCCTCCTGTGCTCCCAGCTCTCCAAAAAGCCAAGATCTTAAAATGAGCTTAAAGAGCAGGAACTGCAGAAGGAAAGCATCTGACCACATCCCCAACTCGCAGAGATTCCATGCACCTGACCTCAAGCTCAGACACCTAGTGGTGGTTGCAAAAAGAGACAACAGATGAAGTAGTTTCAAAACCAGCTCATCTTAGTAAAAACAGCTTACTTTCTCATTGTGTCCCCAACAAAACTCCCTTCCCCTTCCTATTATTAGCCACAAAACACCTAGCTTGAAGCATGTAATCTGCATTCTCTTTACTTCTACTCATGGTGTTGGTGGGCCCTGGACCCTGATCACAGTAGAGCTAGGTCTTGAAGTGCCACCTTTAAGGTTAAATAAAGTCTGCTGTATCTGTCAAGGTCATCTAAATTTTCATTATTTATTTCTACAAACCTAATTTTTGCATCCATAAATTCCCTTTGTAAAAGAAGATTCAATTTTGAAAATATTTTCTGGATGTTACACTAAAAATATAAATAACACAAAAAATAAAGTTGTCTTACCCTCCTCATTTGTAAAATAAGGTGCTGGGCATTGAACCCAGGGCTTCGTATATGCTAGGCAGTAAGTTTTTTATTGACTGAGTTGCTTCCCTAGGCAGGCCAATTTGTTTTGTTTCCCTAAATGGCTTAATTCTTCAGGATCTCATCCAAGCTAATAAATTTGGGCTCAATTTGTAGATGAGGATGGCTTTGGACCTCTGCCTCTTCTACCCTTACTTCTTAGTGCTGAGACTATACACATGTGTTACCAAGCCTGTTATGTTGTGCTGGAGATTGGACCCTGCTCTCATGCAGAATTCCAGGCCAGCACTCTACCCATTAAGCCGTACCCTCAGCTGCCATGGGGAGAAGCTCACTGTCCAAGATCACACAAGGACATCTCCTGCTAGGGTTTCACTCCCTCTGTTAGACTAATTAGGAGAAGAGTGTCCACGCCTATGAGCCTGAGGCGAGAGTCTGCTTTGCCATCTAATTAGTGATGAAAGAACCACAGCTAATTCAATCGGGTCTGTCATTCTCTAGACTGAGGAATTAGCCCAGACACTTCGAGAATGCAAGCGTTGTCTTGGCATTATGAGAAGGGACAGCTGATGCTGCAAGAATTTTATTCTGTCCTGAGGAGCTTATTGAGTCAGAGCAGAATGAATGCCTAAGATGTGCACATGGGAAGGAGATAAACAAATTCATCAGTTGTAAAACAGTAATACCTCAGAATGAGGACAGACATAATACTAAACAAGCAAACAAACAAAATAAACACAAACAAACAAAAACCAACAATGCAGACTTCTGTTAATGGGGTGATACTTTAGAATTGACCTAGTGCCAACTTCTAAATCTATTTTGTAAGTTCAAGAATGCCATTTATCAGACAAGTGCAAGATCCAAAGCAAACATAGACATTTTTAAACTTATGTATAAGGAAGCTATAAATAGCACACCTTACAAATAGGATCTCTTAAAATAATTGAGTCTTCTTTTAGTGTCCAGTGTGACCTCTGTGTGCCACAGACCTTGTGCCAACCTACCATATTTATTGAATTCACTGACATAGTCTTGTTCTTTCCATGAGTCCTAACATTTTATGAAAAGACCAGTCAGTAAATACTTATTAGATGGCCTTTATGAAACAGTCATTAAAACAAACGAGCAAGCAAACAAAGAAACCAAAAACTTTCACACTAGCACAGAGAAACAAAATCAAAGAGATACATCAATGAATAAAATAATTTTGGTTACTGGTAAATGTCACAAAGGAAATGAAATGTGGAAGGCTGACATTTGACCTCCATTTTTTTATGCTGGACAAAAATCAAAAGACCTCAATGTAAGACCACAAGCTTCCAAACTACCAGAGAAGAAAACACCGGGGGAATGTCAAGATCTAGGTGCAGGCTGTAGCTTTCTGAACAAGGGAATAACAGCAAGGACTGACAAAAAGTGTGAAGAAAGAAAGATGCTTGTGGTCAGAGTCAGTCTGCTCATACACATTACATACTCACATACAAATGTCATAATAGTATCTCTTGTTTTGTAGAGTTAAAACAGTTTAAAGGCAAAACAACAAAGCAAACATGAAACGCTAAGTTAAAAAAAAGGAAGATATAGTAAATACATGGGGTTCGTGAGCATGCATCTTCATACTGGAGTCACAAGAAGTCATGGGTGTCAGTTCTAGGGGAAGAATCTGCCTTGCATAGGAAAGAGACTCTTTTGGGTTTTCTTTTTTTTTGTACTTATTCTTTTTCTGTGTGTGTGTGTGTGTGTGTGTGTGTGTGTGTGTGTGTGTGTGTCACATTTTATGCAATACCAGAGGACGTCATCATTGGCATCCTTGGGGCCAGAATACAGATGACTGTGAAGATCCTGGAACTGAACTTGGATCCTCTGCATGAGCAGCAAGTACTTTTAACTGCTGAGCTATCTCATACATCTATAGTCTCGCATACTCAATAACTACCTTAGCCCTTGTACTTACTCTGGGAAGTTCAGTCACATTATTGGTGAATTCTCTTGTTCAGACTTTGTGGATTGAATTCCTGATTTAAGGTCTTCTTTAGAAGACTTACTTCTAGCTGGGGAGGTCTTGCTCAGTAGGCAAGAGGACTTATTCCCAGCACAAGTATAAGACAGTCAGGCACGCACAAGGGTGATTGTACCCAGCATTAACAGAGCACAGGCAGGCAGATCCTGAGGGTCTGCTGGCCAGAGAGCCTTGCTGAAACAGTGAGCTTCAAGTTTAGTGAGAGAATCTGTCTCCAAAAATAAGGGGGGGGGAGCACTAGAAAGAGACACAGGGATCCTTCTTTAGTCTCTGTGCTAATGCCCATAGGCTTAGGCACTTCACATACATACACAAGTGTATGCACATTCACACATACACACCTTTCAGATAAGCGAACTCACACTTGGTCCTTGAATTCAGTGGTCCTCAACCTTCCTAACGCTATGATCCTTTGATAAAGTTCCTTATGTTGTGGTGATACCCCAAATGTAAAATTATTTGTGTTGCTCCTTCATAACTTTAATTTCACAAGTGCTATGAATCTTAATGTTAATATCTGACCTGCTGAATATCTGATATGTAATTCCCAAAAGTGTCTCAGCCCATAGGTTGAGATCCACTGCTCTAATTGGACCCCAAGAGCTTTTACTATGTGATCTTGGAAGTCTGCAAGCTTCCTTCTTTCTCCCAGAGCTTATGGTTCTAGCTTGTCATTTACTGATTGTTAACATCTCTTGACAGCAAGCCCTCTGAAGGCAGAGACAGAATTGTTCAGCTGACACGTTCAGCATCCTTTGTGACAATGCTATACACTTGGCCCTAGCCCTAGTGATGAGGCAGTGAATTCTTAAGCACTTTTAAGATTAAGTCTATCTTTCATGTGGTTGTTTTATACTAGTTATTTTAAACACATATTTCCTGATGGTATTAACTACCAAGAGTGATTTCTTGTGACTATTTATGGTTTTGCTGTATTTGAAGTCATGTTACATTTTCCAATTTAAATTTAATTTAATTCAATTCCATTTAAAACTGCTTTTGGTAACTAACTGTTCTTATGGACAATATAGAATTCAGGCATCCTCAAAGAACAAGACCTTTACATTTTCAGTTCACTCCTGGTAGATATTTTGTTCTATTTTTTGCCAACAAAGACGTAATAAAAAATCACATTACAAAACCTCCTTAAGTTTATTTAATATTTATTTAATATTAATGTTTCATTTTCTCTATCATTTTGTGTATCCATTCTCCAATATCTGATGATCTGCCTCATCAGACTTTAAATTATCCATGATTTTTCTAGAAAAATCAACCAGTTTGAAAAGAAAATTTCAAGACTGGTGTACAACTTAGAAATAGGACATACATATTTAAACTCTATGGTTTGGGCAAGGAAAGAGACTTACTATGTTTCTCCCTGAAACAATCTTCTAGCCAAGGAGGCTGTTTAATAAAATGTTACATATATACTTTTTCTTGTTAAAATGTAAATTCTCTTAGGAAGAATTAGATATTAAGCCTTGTTCACACTGGAATTTAAATGGATGTTATTGGATTTTTTTTTTCCTTTCAAGAAAAAATGAATAGCTTGTAAAGCTCTGTATTCTGGAGGATGGAGGTAGGGACTGAGAAGAAAAAAATGCAGAGTGAAGTAGAATACATTAAAGAGAGAACTGGGACCATGACTCTGTCCGTTTTAGTGTCTTTAGGTGGTTGATCTCCCCAGCCAGGGACCTCAGGCTCAAAACAAGATGCTCCGTCCTGGTTTCCTCCTTGACAGTTTTCAGATGTTGCTTTACCAGTTTCTTAATAATCTCCTAACTCTGAAGAATAAACTGTGAAGAAATAAATCTCCTTTCTATTTCAGAATTCAGTGAAATTATTCTCAGTCCCTTGATTTCCAGTATGCCATTCAATCATTCATTAGTAATAGGCAAAATGATTTTAAATATTCAATCTTTGTGCTGTGCCCAACTGTGTATTTACATACGTCTTCATAAGAATTGGCAAGGGTAATTTTATATTTATCTATTCAAGCTCTGGCCAGTGTTGGGTTTAGCATTGAATTACTCAAGGGAAATTTTTATCTGAAAGCCAGATTAGGATTCCAAATAGTATATGTTTGTCAAATACTAAATAATTCAAGTGATTCAAGCCAGTTCTCAGTGCAGATGCTGGGGTGGTCAACAGCACACAAAAGAGAGGTAGTATACATTGCAGCTGGGGGAGGGGAAAAGAGTAGGAAGTAAATACATGGCTGCAAGTGGTTAAGAAAAAAAGCAAACAAAGAGTTGGAATTGGTTACCCCAATTTTTATGGAAAAGTTGATTGGGGTGATGACAGTAGGGAGAGCTAGAAGGAAATAATACTAATTTAAACTATTTAAATTCTGAGCATAGTACTTTACATGCATGAGTTTGTTGAATCTTGAAGATTCCTTAGAAAGCAGATCCCATCTAAACCCTGTTGTGCAAATATACTTGCTGCTGAGAAAGGTCAAGGAGCATGGGTGTACACAGAGCTGGAAAGGTATGTCATTTGATCCGCAGGGTGGTGGGTATTTGCTACATGACTAAAACTGACACTACTTTGTATGAAGACAGGAATCAAGATAGGGACAGGGGAAAGACAAGGACAAAAAAAATGGAACAGAGACTGAAGGAAAGGCCATCCAGAGACCGCCCCACCTAGGGATCTATCCCATCTGCAGACACCAAACCTCACAGTATTGCTGAGGCCAAGAAGAGCTTGCTGATAGGAGCCTGGTATAGCTGTTCCCTGAGAGGTTCTACTTGACCCTGACCAATACAGATGTAGATACTCACGGCCAACCATTGGACTGAGCCCAGGGAGCCCAGTGGAAAAGCTAGAGGAAGGACTGAAGGAGCTGAAGCAACTCTATATGAACCACAATATCAACTTACTGGACCACCCAGAGCTCCCAGGGACTAAACCACCAACCAAAGAGTATACTTGGAGGGATCCATGGCTCCAGATACATATATAGCAAAGGATGGCTTTATCTGACATCAAAGGGTGGAGAGAGGGACTTGATACTCCAGTGTAGGGGCATGCTAGAGGGGTGATGTCTGAGTGGGTGAGTGGATGGAGGAGCATACTCATAGAGGCAAAGGAGAGGGCAGAAGGGGGTATATAATGGGGTTTTGTGGAGGGGTAATTGGGAAGATGGATAGCATTTGAAATGTAAATGAATAAAGTGATTAATAAAAGAAAAACTAAAGAGAGAGTCAGGGACCACACACTGATTTGCTTGTCACCACCACCCACAAGTTTGTTTTTCTGATGATACTATGTGAAAAACACATAGTGAGCTACATTTTCTTTCATTTAGCATAAACATCTTGAGGCTCCCCTGTGTTGTGAATGCCAATAGTTTAGCTGGCAGGTGAGATGGCTCAGTGGGTAAAAGTGGTGCCACCAAGCTGCTTGACCTGAGCTTGATGTCTCAGGCCCACATGATGAAAGAACTGAATCCTTCTACACGGGGTCCGCTGACTTCCACATACACACTGTAGAGGGCTCTCTCTCAACCCTATGTGCACACAAAACTAAAATAAAATACCAACAGTTCGTTCCTTTTTATTGTTAAGGAATTTCCTTGCATGTAGGCATCTGTCTGTGCTTCTCTCATCTCATGCTCTGCTTGTGCACTGTACCACATGGATTCATGTTGCTCGACTGCACTGCCTGGTGTCTCGATATCCGCATTAGCCCCGAGTTCTTTTCCAACCCTTTCAGTAGCCCGGCATCTTTGCTATTTCACTGTGATTTTCTCAGTAAGTTTGTAATGGAAAAAATTTAAAAGATTTATTTTTATTTTCACATTATGTGCATATATATATGTGTGTGTGTGTGTGTGTGTGTGTGTGTGTGTCTGAGTATGGGTGTGTGCATATGCATTCAGTAACCCTCGGAGCTAGAGTTGGAGGCCACTATGACCATCCAAAGGAGGCTGCTGTGTCTTCTGTAAGAAGAGTTATGTGCTCCTAACCACTGAGACATCTCTCTTTGAGATTTTTTGAAAAAAAAAAAAAAAGAAAAAAGAAAAAAAAAAAACTACTAAAGTTTTGACTATGATTATGTTGAATCACAGTTTTGTAGAAGAATTCACAGTTAACAACTGTTCTTCAGTCTATGACCTCAATATGTGTCTCCATTAGTTTAGGATTTCTTTACTTTGGGCAATGTGTTGTAATTTTATAAAAGTTTTTATGTCTGCTATACTTTTGATTAGATGTATTATTTGGAATCTCATTTTTTGACATTATTAAACTGAATTTCTAATCATTTGCTTCTACTTTTAGTGGTTTCTTTATAGATTACATTGGACTTTCCACACAGACTACTATATTCTATGTGAATATAGTGTTAAAATGGCTTTTGTTTTCAAATTTGGATCCTTTTGTCTCCCTTCTTCACTCTCTCCCACTTTCCTTGCTTTCTCTTTTTCTCTTTTTCTCTTCCTTTTTTGTTTGTGTGCCCATTCCCTCTCTTCCCTTTCTTTTCTCTTTTTCCAAGATAGGGTGTTTTTATGGGACACCGCTGGCCTTGAACTTATGGCACTCCTTCTCCATGCAACATCTAGGTGGTAGGACGCACTGTCTTGTCTGGCTTTTATTTTTTCCTTGATTTGTTTTTGGCCTTATTGTGTTAGTTATAACCTCCAGTACATTAGTAAATAAGAGTGAGGTGTGTGCTTTCCTTTAATTAGTGGCTGCTCCCTAAGCCTCAGCTACTTCCTTCACAGGCATGTGGTAACTGGTACCCTCCAGGTGCTCCTTACTAGAGATGCAGTTGCTTTCTGGTGAAACTTCACTCTGCTCCTATGTGTGCTTCAAATGTTCTATGAGATTCTACTGAGACTTCTGCCTTGCATTGCTGCTTACAACCATTCATAAGGTAGTAAGCTGGATGATCTTAGGGGTTACCCATCTCAAGAGATTACTAACTTTCACTGTCTGATGTGCTGTGCCTTACCTGCGTTCCATATATTTTGTCTTTTTTCTGGTGTTTCATACAAGAAATCTTCCTGCTAATTTGTAAGCAGTCACCACATGATCTCAGTTAGTAAGACAGGGATGTACAATAAAAAGTCACAATTGTTACTTTCCATATTCTCAGTATTTATCACAAAAAATCATTTATTCTAAGTATCTTGAGCTGATATTTGGGAGTCATAAACTCATATTTTTTCTACGCATACTTATCAATTGACCCTTCTTTTTTCTTTCATTTTTCTCTTTACCCTTTGACTTCCTAGTCTCTATTCTGCCCCTCATATTCCCATACTTTTGCTTCTCTTCCCCCAACTTCCAATTTAAGTATATCATCATTTGGGGTTAGATATTAAATCTTTTACATTAATATTGCTATATATGTTCTGTTTATAGTAAAGGAATGCAAGAAAATTAAATATAATTTTTTTTTCTTGTAGTTTTAAAGTTTAGTCTGCTAATCAGGTTGGGAACAAAACTCACTGGTAGAATGTGTGTTGGTATGTGTGGCAACTTGAAAGAGAAATGTCCCCCATATATGTGGTACTTGGTCTTCATCAATGGTACTGTTTGGGGAAGTTATGGGACCTCTAGGAGGTGCGATTGTGTGAAAAGAAGCATGCCCCTAGGGAAGGCTTTCCCATTCTAAAGACAGCCCACTTGAAGTTCTCTCTCTTTCCTTTCTGTTTATAGTTTACCGTGTGTTTTTGCTCTAGCCTCTAGCTGCCAAGTCTCCTCCACTACTATAGACTCCCCATTTGGAACTGTAAGCCTAAATAAACCATTCTTCATAAATTGCTTTTGGTCATTGCATACTAACTAACTATCCTAGCAACAGAAAAGTAACTAATGAAGATATATGTTAGGCTCTGAGTTCAATCTCCAGGACTTAAAGAAAACACACAAACCAACAACAATGGATGTGAGATCACCTACAAAGCTTCCTAAGAACATGTGCTTTGTGTTTCTAGCTTTGATCTACTAAATTTTCATTTCTAGGCTGTATCCTTAGAGAACATATTTTTTTAAATGTTCTATCTGTCTCTGTCCTTTAGCGGATTTCTACAGTTCTGTAACAGTTGCTCCAAGCATATTATATTTAAGCAGCAGTGTATAGATGCTGCAGCTATAAAAATTTCATCATTATTATCCTGTCAGATGGCACTAGAGATTTGCTGATCTGATTTCTCTCCGACATTACATATCAGCTGCCATTGCTGTGATTCCATCTACCCACCTGTACCAAGCCACCGAGCTGAACACTGGTAGCAATGCCACTATAATTGGACCTGAACTAGGATCTCTGGCATGGTATTTATGTTCCTAGAGTCACTGAACCATACCAAGGGTCAACAAACTCTTTTGAGAAGTCCACTGCATCTAACTGATTCGATTGATTAGTTGCCTTTGTTTTTACAGTGGCATTAGTTTATAAAATGCTTGTTTGAGCTAAGGGCAGACTTGAACACGATATTCACATCCTCACAGTGACATTTTACTCCCATTAGCTCTGTAGCCTGATCGGATTTATACAACACCAGTGTAGCAGGATATTTCCCCTGCTACATTTTACAATAAAGCTCAGTAATTTGGGAGGAGCTAATGTGAAAGGAGCTAAGAGAGGAAAAAGAAGAGGAGGAGCTAGGAGAGGGAGGAGAGAAATGTAGGAGCCATGAAGACCACACATGGGCCCAAAACAGTCCTGGGTAACAATTTATATCTTAAGGTTAGATATTAGGAAACAACTCTGATTGCATGGGCAAATTGTTAATTGGGCATTTCTAAATATATAAAGCCTTTGGATAATAATTAAGCTTTAGTCTCATTTCTACCGGGTACCAAGTGGATGGCAGATATCGTCTGTGGATCAGCTAAGCTTTGTGGAGACAGCATGGTGGATTGGCTGATCTAGCCACCATGATAGTGTCTCATGGGTACCAGGGCCAGTACTTCTGGCCAGTCTGAGCCACGGTCTTGAGGGTCCAGTTTTGGCGCATGTGTCCTGATCTAAGCAGAGCCGCCGCTGCTTAGATAGTTGGCCCATGCTACCGAGTTTTTAAATATTATCCTCAACAAACCAAGGAATGGTCAAAGCATGCAAATGGTAAGGAATCGTCCACTGGGAACCAGGGTATTACAAAGTGAGTTCATCCTCTGTTCTTAAAAAGCTAGGAGCTATTTTTAGGCAATAGATATTAAATTAGAAACTCAAAAACTCCAGGTCCTTCCTGGAAGATGTTTTAAAGTTTCCCAATAATCATCATAAGGGCTAATGCCTAATGTATTATTCATAATGTTCAAGTATATGCTGGGAACCTTAAAACAGTGAATTTGGGTTTAATGACCAGGCAGGCTTCAATATATGTGACAGAGTCTCTGAACAATTTTGCTACACATTTCAGCTTTACCTTATAGATTTGAGTGTGAACATGTTTCTCTCATAATCTGCCCTAGCCATGGAGTGATTCCAGGTCTATGTATTTCCTTCCTTGCAGGAGGACACCACACTTGATTTGTGGAAACTGTCCTAAGGTATTTGATTTCTTGAGATTCTGCAATGTCTTGCGTATTCTATTGGACATACTCTTTCCAAGAACATTTGAGAACTGAACTTGAAAGAGACATTTACCTTCTAGAAAGCATCAAGTATTTTAAGGAACAGTGAAATTCTGCATTCTATAGAACAAAGTAACCTGGTTATTATTTATTAATATACATCTCCATTTATTTACCCATTCATTCAAGAACTATTTACTGAGTCCCTTCCATACAATAGACGATCTGTACTGAGAAGCTCTACCAAAAAAACCAAAAAAACAAAAAAAAAACCAAAAACAAAAAAAAAACAACAACAAAAAAAAACAGCAGCAGGAAAATGAACAATAGGGAAGTGAGAAAGAGGAAGCAGAGCAGGGTGTATGCTATGATAAACAAGAACTCCCTTTGGTGAGGCATCTTTACAGCAGACGCTTAAGTGGTGTGAGGATATCTTTCACAGGAACATGGAATGAAGGGAAGGATGCAGATATCCTGGTGGCTGAAGTCTGATGTAGTGGATGAGAAATAGCCAATAGAGAATAGAACAGGAGAATAGAGAGTGTGGGAGATGGGGTCAGAGAGACAGGAAGCAGTCCAGGCCTTGCCATGGCAAATAACTCAAGTGTCATTTAGAAACCTGAAGGAAATCTATTAGAGGCCTTAAGCAGAAGAATAGCATAGGTGACATAGGCCCCTAGAGAACTGCCATATCCATGGAGTGGAGATTTGGAGGAGCCAAGAACAGAGGAGGCCCAGGGAAGAGCTGAGGTGGGAATTTGTCATTCCTGGTGTCCTTGTGGCATTATGGGAACTATAATGATAAAACAGGAACAACAGATTTTCAAAGATATGTTATACATTTTGGATTTACAGCCCCAGCATCCACAGACTCACAAAGACCTCTGCAATGCTATAATTCAGCTGTGTAAGTAAGTACCGAAGTAAAATAAACCACAATCCAAAAAATTCCTTGTCCTTCTCTAAGAAATAAGAAGACAAACATAATGAAATCCTCCACTTCTTCTGTACTCTGGGCATAAATTATGTTTTTTCCAGTGTGTAGGAGAATGCTCCTTATAAGGCAGAAGGATGGTAAGTAGAATTCCAAGATTTAATTTTTTAAGATATCTTCAGGGAAATTTTTCAGAAGGAAGAAAATGATTCTACTGGAAATACAATAATTATTAAGCACATATATTTTCAAATATTAAGTTTTATGAAAGTGTAAACATCTGATTCAGAATGCAGACTGGAGATCTCAGTACTCAGAGGTATGAATTCGTAAATTTAGAGTGAGGCTCAAGAATCCCCATTTTAAGCTGATGTATAGAAGTGAGTGTTCTACACATACTTCACATAGCAGCCTATAAGAAGTTCTTAAAAAACTAAACATCTTCTAAAGGCTTGGGATGAAACTTATGTGGTCTTGTTCTCAGCATGGTTGGGTCTGCTCAAGCTGTGTGCTTCTGGAGGCTCTGTTCCCTTCTCTCCTGGCTCACATGGTTACTGAGGACAGCCATGCCCAGTATGATAATATTGCTCCTGCATTCTCTTTCCACCTCTAGCCATTGTGGATTGATCAAGAGGAAGAATTCGACATCAGCACAGAAATGTTCCCTAAGACCAAGGTTTAAACCTCTTGGTTGAGACTCTAAGACAAAAAAAAAAAAAAATGTGAGAGTAAATGGGAAAGTTCTCATCACTGGTAATAGCCTAGAATGATGGATACCCACAGAGGAATTCAGGGGCAGTATGAAAAGTGTCCATATAACACATGTGTTCTGGTTTCATTATTACTGAGACTCATTTACATCTCTACTCTATGACTCAGTACATGTACCAATCAGCAATGGCTGTGTAACAAATTACTCCAGAGATTGTTTTCATAGTATGGTTGACTCTACTTAATAAGAATTATTGTATATTTCAAAATTGCTAAATAATTAAATTTTAAATACTTTCAGGTTTTGGAAGAGTGGGGATTGTAGGAGTAGGTTAATAAGAATGACTATGAATAAATTCTATGAAACTCTTGTAATTTGTAAGCTAATCAAATGAATACTATCAAGAAACAAGATAGACCAGAGATTATTAGCTTCATCACATAGCTTACACACCTATCTTATTATATGACACTTCTTTCACTAGCTCCTATCTGATAAGCCTCCAATACATACTCTTACAGCTATAATATTTTATCCAAGCACATGGGCAAGCAACCACAGACTGAAGGCACAAGTCAACACAAATTCTTTCAGTTATTTCTGACTTATTTTGATTGCAGCAGTACAAGCACACATGGGAATTCTCATTCTTAACTGAACAAATAAACAAACCTTAATTAATCTGCAGAAATTATCCAGGAATATGATGTAGTTGCTTTCAGACTCAAGAAAAAAAAGTGCTTATTACAGATCATTTCTCAGATATCACAAGTCACGAAGCATTTTGGCTTTGATATGATACATGGCTGAGCTAAATACATCTAAGAAACTGTACACTCAAAGATGCTTCACAGATATCAATATTATGTCATTGGGATATAGGAAGAAAAATTGATTTAGCTGAGCTAGCATCAAGATGAGGAAATTTTCTCACAGTTCTATGGATGTGACTGGTTTTTGTCTTCCCGGGTTGCAGAGTGGCTGTAAGGAACAAATAAAACCATAGGTTGGAAGACTGTCTTCAAGTAAAGTGTTGGAGTCAGAAAAATGTGAGATTGAACCCTGGCTTTGCTACCTTTTAGATATGTGATTATGGGAATTTAATTAAACTTTCTGGTCAAAGAGAATTTTTATTTTCATGTGGCTACAACATCACTGCCCATTTCGCATATTTCCTAAAAGAATAAAATAGGTTATTGTGTGTTGTACAGCTAGTTGGCCTTTTAGCCACACCAGAAGGTAAATACAGCTGATTTTAAGGACACTCTAAGAGAGGATAATGAAGGAAAGGAGAATATTTATCTAATGTGCTAGTTTTCTCATCTGATCTCTGGGTTCTCACAGGGTACCACAGAACCCCAGTGGAAGCAGAGGGATGGGCCAAGGAGAAAATTACTGCAATAATATCACAACTGTATTAACTCATCTTGCTCAACTTGAAATGTGGCCCTGAGTAGGGTCCTTAAGCAGTTGTATGAATAATTTTTAGCACAGTTGTGAATGTATGACTTCCTTACAGCCCATACTCTTAAGAGATGCTCTAGTCACGAGGAATGCATCAGGACTCAAGTCCTCTACATCTTCCCTCTATCATATCTCCAATCAGTAAAGCTTCAGGTGGTTTTATTTTCAATAGATACGGAAATCAGGGAATTGGACCACAGAATGCTACCCAGATCTAGGTTAGTGAACCAGATGAATTTATTGGGGTTACTTATAGGATCATGGGTGACTCAGAGGTAGGTGTTTCATCAAAGAGCCCACCCTAGTGTGGGTGACTACTCATAAAAGTTGCATTGAGGGAGCTTCCTGCATCACTTGTAGGCAGCTGGCTGATCAGAGCGCTTTCTCTCTCCAGCAAATACTACTGCTTATATACTCTTGGTGAGAAGAAGTCTTATGATTCTTGTAAGTTTCAGGAGGTCCCTGATCCTTTTAAGTTTTATTTGTTTCCTGAGTTGTAACCAGGCTTTCTCTAGGAGGGAATGCAGGAAACCAGCTTCATAACATAATTGCATTTCTTTGAGTGATTGATATGTCTCTTGTTTGTACTTCCTTACTAGTCTCCTGTTTTTAAGTCAGGATTCTAGGACAAAAATATGTGCCATTCATATTTCAACTTAATTTTGCAACTGAGGCAGTAGGCCCTTGTGTTCCTAATGACAGCTAAAGTTGCTCTGGCTATGAATAATGAACATTGCTGTATGCAGTAGCATGTATAGGCCTTGAAGAATGTTGTATCTGTCAGTCATGTCTTTGATAGAAACTGGAGAGCAGTCAATCATGGTTAAGTCTAAGATAAACTTATGGGAACCTTAGGGTTATGTTTGGCTGCCAGAAATAAAGAAAACCCTCATTTGCTGGTTATTTTCATCTCACTAGGAGGAATTTTGGGAGGATAAAACATCATCTCTGTAGAGGACATTTTTCTTCTTGTTTGCCAAGGAAAAACAGTAAGAATCTAGTTAATCCAAGAAATACATGGAGCTATTTAGGTGTTCAAAAATGAAGAATATAATATTCTTTGAAAACCAAGCTGGCAACATTCATGCATTATAAATAGAATGAACCATCTGCAGGAGAAACTATTAAAGGTGCAAAGAATCTAGGGTTATACATTAATAAGTAGAATCCCAATGGAAGGTGTTACATCTTATTCAGAAAAATATTGTGAAAAGACACACACACACACACAAACACACTCATATATACTCAACTTAGTTGGCTAGTGGGCCTATTTTCAATGAGCCAACAAACTGTAGATTCACCAAACTATTGATAAGTGACATTTTAGGAGAATTTTTGTCAGAGACAATGGCTTTTGTTTTGATAATTATTTGTGTTACATGCAATGATTAAGATTTTAATGATATTAAAAATAAATGAAGTTATGATTATGATTAGCATAAATCAGGGCTGAAGTACAGTAAATTAGACATTTTTTTAAAAAATATTATGTTTCTGAAAGAGTTCATAGAATTAAATGTCATATTTTTTAATATGCAAAATTTATGTTTAGATTTAGCAAGTTCTCTGGGGACCTGTGTACTTCTGATGCAGGATTTGTTTTGGTGAGTTGAGAATTTCAATGAAGAGTCAGACCGGATATATTTTTGATAGGTACTCTGGAGTTGAATAAGCTTATTCAACAGAATAAGCTTTATTCATAATTCAACAGAAGTACAGAAGGCATTGTACTTGATAATCAGAGAAAACACATTTAAAAGAGAGTTAAACCCATTATTCATAATAAGACTAGCAGAATCAGCCACTCTGGAATTTCAACATGTCTCTTATAGTTGGAAAAACAACACAGAAGATAAAGCTTGGAATGGGAAGCCCTCAGATACACTGTCCAGAGCTCTAAGGAAAGACACTTTTATGCATTAATGAAAACCAATATTCACTATTATAAAGGAAAGTATATTTACATGAATTAATGATAAACTTCTCAAGTTTGAGGCTTGTCATTAAGATGTGTCACTCTTTCTTAAGAAATGTAAAAGAAGTCACATAAATTTTAGGATGTGATCTTTTATATCTAGCTTGAGATGCAAAGCCAAATTAAATATGTAGTAATTTTTTTTTTAAATTTGGGGGTATCTCTCACCTTCCCCGCCCCCATGCCTGTGTGAGTGTGTGTGTGTGTGGGGGCTCCACATATGCAAGGGTGCCCAGGGCAGCCAGAAGAGGCATCAAATCCTGTGGATCTAGAGTTACAGATGGTTGTGAGCTACCTGATGTGGGTGCTGGGAACCAAACTTGGGCCATCTATAAAAACAGCTAGTACTATTACTAGCTGAGCCATCTCACTCCTTTGCCCAATATAGTATATTTATTTCTTTGGTTTTGCTCAGGTAACATGGAAAAATTGACTATTCTTGCTTAACATAAGTCATTATCATTTTATACATTTTGTGCCCTGGGTAGTGAATTTATTGACACATGACTTTGATGAGTTTGCTGCAAATATCAGAATCCCATCAAAATACATTTCTGCTGAACTCGGATCTGACCTTCAACTGTTTCCTAGTGTCATGCTTGAATATACCACTATCAACTGGCTATCATTTCTATATCAGATCAAACATAGTTACAATTTCCACAAAGCACAAAGTATCCTTGCCTTTTTATTTAAGACATGGTCCCTTGAATATTTATTTATCATATGATTGTGAGCAGATGTCAGCCTACAAATTACCCACTTATTTTGTGTGAAAGGCTGTAAGATCTTGCAAATCTCCCCTCACAGGGTGAGTCATGCCCAGACCCTTTTTATTTATTGGTTTTCTGAATGACTTCTTGCAGAATGCCAATGTAATGCTTACGTGTTGGAGGAAAACATCAAATAAACTGGAATAAGCCAAAGCAATTTGTTAAAGAGATGCTAATGTGTAATGATTTTAGGGACTGTTGAGTATTCAACTTAAATTTAATAGCAAAGACACTAGCAAAAATGCTGATTTTTTCCCCCTGTTGAAAGAATAAAATCTGAGCATTGCATCAACAATACCTTCAGAAGGGCCAGGGCACTATGGAACTTTGCTAGAGGTTTTTTTTGAAAATTGATGAGTAACCAGATAGCCATTGAGTTATACATGATTTATTTCTTCTTCAAAATTTGAAATATAAAAACCAACCAACCAACCAACCAAGTCCAAAACAAAATCTTCTGGTCAAGGGTGGCATTGATTTCATTTCTTACTGGTTTCTATACTAGAGAAACTATCACTGGGTCATAGAGTGATGTCCATTTAAAATGCAAATAGCTTATACTGGTTTATTGGCGCTGGATGGCTGCAACAGATTTAAAACTATTACTGGCAAAGCAGGATGTTAGAAATCAGTAATGGTAAAGATGCCTGGTCAGCTTTTATAAATGGAAGAATGATAAATGCCCTGATTTGGAGCAGATTGTATGAAAAGTACATGATATAGTGCTGATCATGTTTCAATTTCCCCACCCCAGCCCCTACTTCCAATATTTGATCATTGAAACATAGCATTATATTCAGAAGGGTTCTCCATCTGTGATGACCCTGCTTCCAAATGCTGCACAAATGTTGCTCTAGAAATACAGACAGTGGAGAATCAAGACCTCCAAGTCCAATCAAAACAGTGGGTTAACAAGACCAGTGTTTATAATGCAATCTAGATGTGGGTGCAAATATGAAAAGCACTGCAATTTTTCCAAATTTTTGCTTAGCTCTGGTACATTTTACCTAATGCAATGCTTTGTGTTAGGATGAGCTAGTGAGAAGTCTCCTGTACATTTAAGAAAACATATGTTGCCAGATTTAGGTCTGTTTTTGCGTGTTAATTACGCAGCTTTCTTATGTTTCTGGGAAAAGACACAGTAAGCAACGCCAGACTTTAGAGTACTGTTTAATTCAATAACTCATCTAACAACATTGGAAAACTTTTCCGTATACAATAGAGAAAATTACACAAAATCTTATTTATTTTTGTTATTTCCTGGATGTGTGTGTAGGGGGGACAAACTCTTAATATTGTGTTTCATTGATGCTTTGAATACCAGCCTTTGGTTATAAGCTGTTGAATTAGCTATGGCGACATTGGTTTCCCTACCTTTCTGTCTCAGACCCTGATGTCTGCTGCAGCAGCAGTTGTATTTGAGTGACTACTGCATACAGAACACTCTTTAAGAGATGATAATGAGGAGGATGCATCAGAGACAGAGGTAGAAACCACTGCTAAATAATTAGGGGGCTAAGTTGAAGGCAAGGGCTAATCTCTGTTTCGGTGCCAGAATAGAATCTTTCAGTATTATACATGTGCACACACCCAAACATGCTTATACAAATATAACCTGACAATTTTACTGTCTGTAAAATGACAAGACTTAAGCTACCAGCTGTCACAGCAAGAGCTTTCATTATGGTTATTCCATTAATTTTACATGATGTACAACACCAAGTTCATCTGTGTACTATTAAATATTTTTGTAATTAAAACTCCATCACAGTCATCAGAATAAATGAATAGAGCTCATCCTTTGTTTTTAATCTTGTTTTTTTTTATTGTTGTTCATTATACATTCATTAAAATACAACTTTATAACCCACACTAAACACAGCTCAGCCTAGTTTGCGGGTCTCCAATTTACACTTGATAAAGCTGAATTCGAATATAAATGTTAAGCAAAGTGAGTCAAAACAAAACAACCTCTGGGGTGTCTGATACTTCACAAAGGCTTCAGGATTAGAGCAGACACTGTGTCCCACATTTATTTTTCATTTCCTGGTAGAGGTTTCCTGATTTTAATTAGAAATTGGAGGAGGAAGCTGGGAAATAGGTTTCTAAGCAAATGTAAGTCCCATAATGGAAAGGGGTGGCAAAAAAAGCAGAATAACTAAAATTTTCAGATTCCTGGGGGACTAAGAGGGTGGGAAATTATAATAGGAAAAGAGATCTGAGTCTACTGCCAAGCTTGCTGGGCTGATCTCACCTTTATAATTGGAGCATTGTGAAACACCATTGTGAAGATATAGTGAACCTTGCTCAACAAGCCTTGTGATGCCCCCCCCCCCCCGTTAATTAGATTTATGTTTTCAAAGAATATTCTTTGAAAAGTAGCTTGTGTTTTACTCCTGAAAACTACTCCGGATGATATAATTTTCATAAAACCATTTTGCCTTTTCTTCTTATATTTAGTATTGTAGAAAATGGGAATTAAAAACAATTTCCATGCCATTTCTCAAGAGTCATAGTCCAGCAAAGAAGAATACAGGCCTGAGACCCAATACCTTTATTGTCTTCATTAGCTAGACATACTTTGTGAGAGTCTCCTTAGTTTTGTAAGTCTGGTCCCATCCTATACTTTCTTACTTTTCAAAAGAATATATTTTAATTGTTTTTTGCCAAAAAAAAAAAAAAAAAAAAAAAAAAAAAAAAAAAAAAAAAAAAAAAAAAAAAACCTAAACCAAACCAAAACAACAACAACAAAAATAAACAAACAAAAACCAGTCTTCCCAATTCCAGAGAGTAATTGCTCTATGTTCAGTTATTTCCTATCTCAATCAACTAAACAACAAATGAAATCTTGCCATGTTCCCATAGCACTCTAATTAATAACCCTGCAAGTCACAATACTGGAAAAAAGTCCATATAATTTTCTTTTTTCTTTTTTTAAACCCCAAAGCTATGTTTATCATCCCATCACATGACTACAGGAAACATCACAACAATCTTTATGTTTTCAAGGTGAGGGCTATGCTGCTTTTTAGCCCTAAGACTTCTTGTACTGTCCTATCCCAGCTTTATATCCTCTGGCTTCCTAATATCCACAGGCTATGCTTTGTCAGTTTTGTTTATTAGCTTCTGCTGTCCACCTGAACACTCTCCTTAGATAATCCCATTCCACTTCCACACAGTGTAAATAGATGGGGAGCTGTCCAGGTGATGTTACTCAGCTCTTACAGAATGGCTGAGGAACCCCCAAAATGGGGTACCTGATTTTCATGATGGTTGACAAACATACCTATGTTTTGTCGTTGTTTTTATTAGACTGAAAAATTAATTAAGTCTGTTCTTTGTTTAGAAAGAGGACATTATTTCCAGTTTTTCACAGACTGCTTACTCTACAAATGCCCCAGGGAAGAGTTAGAGGTGTAAGGATGGTGCCTCACAGAATGTGAGGAAGAGACCTATGGGTAAAATTTCGTCAACACTATCATTGTTAGAAAGTATGTGCTGTCTCCTGTGCTAGATTCCCCAGGAATAACTCATTCTTCCTCCATGTTCCCCATTCCAGCTCCCATATTCCTGCTCTTACATTCTAGCATCCAGATGAGAACTAAGAGAGTCAGTGTGTGATGGGTATGGAATTATTTGTAATAAGAAATGTTATGAATTTCATGATTGGGATGATTTCGTTTTGAGGATATGATGAAAACCTCCTTATTCAAAAAGAACATGTAGAGAGACATGAAACTTTTTAACAAAATAAACATTTGATGTGCACTATATCAAAAGTGGAGAGACTGTTGGCTCAGTGTTACTTTTTAAAGAAAAATATGTTTTCATCTCCAGAGTGTAATATTAAACACTACATTTAACCCCTAAGGCATTGAGAATTCCAGATAGGGGCATACTATTCCCTAGGTTCAAATTTATTCTGCTTAAAATGGATATAGAGCACTAGTTCTTCTTCTTTTAAAAATTCCTCTTTAGAACTGTCAGAAAATTCTTCAAGAGTCTAAGAAACTGTGTCCCCAGGGGGTAAAGCAACACCTATATATAGATGTGTTTTGGTCCATGCTTGTAATTTGCTTTGGTATCCATGGGGATGACAAGTGTTAAGGCAATGCAAGCTGATATGATGACACAGAGCTGAGCTATATGATTTTGCATTAATCACTTGGCACCAAAAGAGTTTGATCTTATCTGAAGTGTGGATAAGTTTGTTAAAGGAGTGTTATGTACATATTCTGACTTTAGATGGTGTCAAATTGTGTTTTATGAGAAAAAGAGTTTAGATTATAACTGAATATTTATTTCATGGCTCCTATTATCATTCACAGTTTGGTAAAGGATTAGATTGTGGGAGAGAGTCAAAGAACAATTGCATCCAACAGATTCAGGTAAGAAGAAGAAAGTACAAACAAAGAGGTGGTATATTACAGTGGTCAAAGCCTAGAGCCTGGGGAAAAAAAAAAGACTAATGTTGTGGTCTATTTACTGGCTATACAATTTTAATGAAATTAGAGTTATGTATTTATGTGAGTGTTTGTGTATGTGTATATTTATGTGAATATGTCATGTATACACACATATGTATATATATATGATGACTAAAAAAATTAATATAATTATACTGCATACCCCATGCTTAACATAGTAAATGATAATTTTCTGTAATGCATACACATTTATTTAAGAAAATTTGCCCCCCAAATCACCATCTGTTTATCTAATAGCTTACTATAAGTTGATAAAAAATTTTTTCTTTAAAAAAATCTGGCTAAAATTTTTAGTGCTATTTCTTCTAGGATTCTCCAGAATTCTGTTTTTTTTTTTTTTTTTTTTTTTTTTTTTTTTTTGTTGTTGTTGTTGTTGTTGTTCCATCCTGCTTTCTGGCTATGTTTAAATACAATTATGCATCAAATAGATTTTAGGCACTGCACTGCTTAATGTATGTCCTCTGTCCATAGCAGGCATGTAATATCTAATTATCTAAAGTGTGGATAAGTTTGTTAAAGGAGTGTTATGTACTTATTCTGACTTTAGATGTTGTTAAATTGTGTCTTAGGAGAAAAGGAGTTTAGGTTATAACTGAATATTTATTTATTTATTTAGTAGAAGTTACAAATTTCTACCTGTTTTGCAGCCTTCCCTCTTCACTGAGAGCAGATTCACTCACCGACTCTTCCCTGCACACAGTGGTGCTTACAATGCTCCTCTGTTTTTTTCACAGGCTCATGCCGACTGTGCCTCATGCCCCACTTCAAGACTACTGAGGGATAAAGGGCCTTCCTTGTTCATGCATGCATCCTTTTGCCTGCTGGTGGCTTCTCTCCTTAATGACTGGCTGTGTACCATCTTCCTTTTGAGCCACTCCACTGAGCACTTCTACTGGGATAGGAATTGGGCCGAGGTGAATGCCTTTTAGAGTTCATGACATTGAACCTTACAGAGCTAAACTGACACCCAGGTCTCAGTTTTCATACCTGGCTGTGCTGCTTGCTCCTGGGAACCACAGCTCTGAAAGCAGGGTATCAAATTAGATCTAAATCCAGCAAAGAGAAGGACCAGTGACAAGTTTTTATTAAAATGATGCCAATCATATTGGCAAAAGAACAAAAATGTGTCCAAAGAGAAAAGCATCCTATGCACAGTAATAATTATTGCTCCAAAGCAGCTACTGGCATGTACACACAGAAGACATTTATTCTTCTGCTGTTGATTGCACTTCTTTAGTGGGAATTAATCTAGAAATGTTACTTTAACCCCCCCCCCACTTATGCAAGAGGCTATTAAAATGCAAAAGGACGGTTTCTTTGAAGATTTTTTTTATGTATATGACTGCTTTCTCTGCATGCATGTAAGTGAACCGTGTCTGATACCTGTGAAAAGGTCAGCAATGGAGGTATAGATGGTTATGAGCTGTTGAGTGGGTACTGGGAATTGAATGTACCTCTTCTGTAAGAACAGCAGGTGCTCTTAACCACAGAGCGGTCTCTCCAGATCCCAATGTAGAAGTTTAAAAGAACAGTAAGTGAACACATATTTTATAACCACATCAAATTTACCTTGTCAAGACTCAGCAATACAATACAACCTGGACTAAGAAAAATACCAAGGAAGAGAAGACAGACTCTCAGCATCTGGGAAGGATTGGGGAAGAAAGGGAAGACATGGAGGGGAAGAAGAAGTGTGTGGGAGGAAAGAGACAGAGACATAAACAGAGAGAAACACCTGGGGGGGGGAGAGAGAGAGAGAGAGAGAGAGAGAGAGAGAGACAGAGAGAGAGAGAGAGAGAGAGAGAGAGAGACCTGAAAGAGGAACAACAAGAAGGGCAGGAACTGAAGTTACAATATTAAATATTTCATTAAAGATTCACTATCTAAAAGTACTTTGCTCATGTATGTGTGTCATATTCACGGATGCCAGATATAAGAGCAAAAGTAGATTTCATACTTAATTTAATGAGAGAGGAGAAGTACAGGATAAAGGAAAGGTTAGTGGGAGCTTTAGGAGTGTCTGAGTTTAAACCAACCTTCATGATTATGTATGCACACTGTTATTTCTAGTCTTCTCAGAAAACATATGCAGGGAAATTCTCATACAGTGCTTCTGTAGATGGTGGCTGTCTTCTGTATGTGTCTCCTCCCTTTTTTAAAATTGTGCTTACACAAAATAGGCTCTAATTTCTGTCCAGGGCAACATGATTTTTCTGCCTTATCTATATTGTAAAAAATGTAAACTAGTGAGGGGATAAGAGGATGTTGTGCTAATCTTCAAAAGCCTATCAACATATTCCCTTCATAAACTAGCTGGCCACCTGCCTAACAGGAAAACGACCAGGGAAAGAAACCCAGTGGAACATTCTTTCCTGCTATCCTGTGATACTCCTGTCCTGAAGAGAATGAAATGTACAGGTCAAAATATAAGACTAGTCAGTATAAAGTTTACTTTTAGGGTTCAGATTTCTGTAGATTAAAGGGGTAAGGCAAGCATTTGCTTTGCCATGTTATGTCCTGGGATGATTATTGCTTTCTATACATTCTTCTGGTTTTCAAAGTAATATTGCAGGACTAGCAGATGAGAAAAATGGATACTCAATTTTATCACTCCAGGCAAACTTGTCCTGAAGAAGTAAGTCTCAGAGGGAAATTGAAAACCAGTTTGACCTGAGCCTCAAATTGTTTATTCTACTTCCAAACCTGCCCCTGGTTGTAAAGAACTATTGGGACAGAATCAAAAATGGCAAGGTCCAGAAATCACTGTTGATTTCCTACCCTATAAAACCAGTCAGAATGAAGATGAAAACAAATAAAGAAAAAAATATATCCACCCAAGACATTCGTAACCATTTGAGAATTCCCTGAAGTAAGCTGTCTGGGTCTGTAAGGGCTATTTGCTGTTTCTTTAGATAATGCCACATTGTTATTGAAACTAAGGTAAAAAATTTGAAAACATAAAAAAAAACACAGAAAAGAAAATTAATAACCCCACTGTATTAATTTACAGGTGTGGTGAGTCACCCAAAACAGAATAAATTCAAAGAATGCAAAATCAATTTCCCTTTAACACAAGAACTCTAAGGGTATTTCAGATAGTGTCAGCAGTTTTGTTGTGTTCACTGTGACATCAGAATTCATTTTAGCCATTACCTTTCTAGCCATCTAAAAGAGAAGAAAGAAACTGCAAAACCACCATGGGCCAACATCCTTCCCACTGTCTTCTGTTGTCTGAATAAAGAGGAAAGCCCATTCAGACACAGAGAAATAGATCCCAGATGATTTATTCATCTAGTGCACTATCGTAGTCTATTCAAGTCTATTCAATAAGAAAACACCTTAGACTGGATTATTTATAAGTAACAGAAGTCAGTACTCACAATTTTAGGAAGTCCATAGATAGGACATGGGCAAGAGGAAAACTTATTACTATTATTTTGTTAAACAAACATAGGGAATAAAATCTCCTAATGATATACTGCTATACCCACAGATGAGTGCTGTGTTCAAAGCTCATCAAAGAATCTTCTTTCTGCAGTAGGTGGGAAATATCACAGAGACCCACAACTGGACACTGTGAAGAAAGTGAGTGACCCCAGAGCACACAGTCCTACTTGGGATGTTGTCATCAAACCCTTTTTTCAAGGCTCAGAGGTTTGGTCAACTTAAAACAAACTCCATGTCTTTGTTTGTCTATGGACTTTTTATTTTATCTTGTCATTTTTTGTCCTATGGTCTTTTCATTATTAGTTTTTCTTTTTTATTTTTATTTTGTGTGTGTGTGTGTGTGTAAGAGAAAGAGGAATACCATAAGGGTATAAGGTGGTGGGGAGTATAGGAAAAGAGTTGTATTTTATATGTGAAATATGTTAAAAATAAAAATAAAAAAGCCAGCAGGTCCAAAATCAAAGTATCTCTCTCACAAACAAAACAAAATCTCTCTCTCTCTCTCTCTCTCTCTCTCTCTCTCTCTCTCTCTCTCTCTCTCTCTCACACACACACACACACACACACACACATACACACACACACACACAAATAACAAAAATCAAAACTAACCATCAAAAGACCAATTAGACTAGCATATCTACTATCTCACAACAGGCTGTTTACACCAAACAAGTATATTGGCAGTTTACTCCAAGTCTTTAAATAGTCTGCTTTTATGTCTTCTGAATATGGCAAGGTACCCCCATCATTCAGATGTCATGTACTTTATCCAGCCAATCCATTATAGTTATTATTAGTGGTTTGTTAATGTAAAAGTGAAATGGGCAACTTTACACAACAGTCTACACACACCAAAACATTTAGAAGGTCAGCGAATAAGAAGTTTCCAATGAATATTCCAAATATATCTTAGAAAGCTACTATGAGTTTACTGTCCTATCTACATGTATGAAGGTAAGTGATCAAAGTCATAGAAGCATTACCTGTCCTTGACCACTTTGGTAAGAATTCTGTTACTCTTGAAATGGACCAGACTAAGGTGGCTCTTGCTGTAGACAAGTCCTTTCCAAGTTGGTTTCCTCCTCTGCCAATTCCATGGGACGAACATACTCCCCTAACTGTGAGGTTGGGCTTGCTATGTGAACAGGGCTTGACAGCAGGCTCCCATGTCCCTCAGACAATGGAGTGAAAAAGTCTTACTTTGCATAGTGTTTATTTACCCCCAAACAAGGGGCAAATCTATGTCCAATCACCTGTTTAGGGCATCTAACCCCAGTCCAGCCCACACCAGTGCCATGTATGTGACTTAGTACCTTACTCTTGTATGCCACTGAAATTTAGTGTCTGTTGATTATACAAAACACTTCAGTGATAACTGATAGCTGATAACTAGAAACCCAGCCAGGTATTGGACATGTAGAGCACCCAGGGCAAGCCAACCCCCTTCCCTGCTTTTTGTAGCATTCTTCTAATCTTCTGATCTTTCTGGGCAAGTGACTGCCCCTAAAGTTCCAAGTGCCAGCAAAGGAGCTGACCTTATTAAACTTTTCACCTTGCTCCTGCCATTTTGGTCTCATGTGATTTTCCAATCTTACTTTCTCTTTGTTATAGACCTCAGTCCCAGGCTGGTGCAAGAGGCTAATGGACTGTAGAACAGCTATTGGCTTTGAAAATGTCAGCCTATAATGAGAAATGGAACATAGTTATTAACAGAGCTAGGCACAGATGCCCACAGGGTACCACCCTTTTACATAATGCACATCCTTTTACATCCATGCACATGCAGGGCCATGAGAATATCAACACAGCCTAAACAGAAAATACGAATACAGGGGAGAAGCTTTGGTGGTTTCTTAAATGCTTGCTAAAGAACACAAATTTACTAAAAATTAAAACAACAATAAGGACCATGTATGTCTTGAACTCTCATGGAATAAATTTCAAACACCCTACCTAATTTAGGGACTTCTCATGACCTCATTTTAGGAGCAAAAATTGGCATTTTAAGACATTTTATTATAGCATAGAATAAATATTGCTGTATTCTTGTATAAGATGTTGGATTGTGTAATGGTGTCTTTGTTCCTATGTATTATTTGACTACACTCACCTCCCATTACCATTTTCCTGTTCTACTTTTTCTATTTTTTCAAGGAAGCCTCCCTTCCTTTTGTACATTTGTGTGATATGATTGTGTACATGCATGTGTGAGTGTGTGTGTGTGTGTACACGTGTGCACACACACACTTCAGAGTCCTTAGATGAGAGAAAAAGTACAATAGTTGTCATTTTCTTCTGGTTTATTTTGCTCACTGTGATCCATGTTTCTGAGCTCATACCTGTAGCTGAAGCTGAGACTTAAGCTTTAAGCCTCACCAGGATCTCAGGTTCTTAGCTTCAGTGAGTCTCACTGTGAATGGAAGAGCTTCCGTTTTGTCTCCTCTCATAGGTACATAGCGAGGAAGGCTGTGATCTCAGGGTCCTGTCCTATCATCTCAGGAGGTTCTGGGACAGGCCTCAGCACCAGACAGTTCCAGCTAGCAGTCACTAAGTGCTCTCTTTGGAGACCTTTAAAAAATGTCATTCCCATTGTTCTTCACTAGAGCTGATGGTGTTTGCCTTTCCCACGTCCCACTCCAGGCTGCTAAGGATGATGTTTTTGCCTGCTGAAGGCTCTCTTGCTGTCTTGAGAGCGGTAAGTATTCCTGCTAGTCAATGTATAGGAGCACTCCAACCTGAGTGGGGAAATTAATCCTTCACCTCTATTCTAGCAACTTTGCAGTTCCTTATGCTTCAGAGGCCTGACTCACTAAGCTCTGCCATATACAATGCCCATCTGCTCCTTGTTGGGGTCTGCATCTTAGCACAGGGACTATCAACCTAGCAAGCTTAACAGCTCCTGGGTTTTATCTACTAAGACTCCTGACAACCTGCTTTAGAGATCCCAAAATTCCACTGTTAATAGGGTGAGTGTACTGGCCTTCTGCTTTCTTTAGAGGGTCCTATTCACATAGGGAAAATGAAGAGTGGACATTAAGGGACAAGGAACAAACACAAAATCACAAGTTTTAGTTGAGCTATTGAGTGCAGATTTGTGACACCAAGGCAATACAGTCCCGTGAACAGGTGCTAGGGAAATTGTAAAGCAAGTGTGTTCTTGAGAAAATTTCCAGATTCAGAAACATCATTACACCTGCAATGATATCAAGTCATATAAAAAAAGAATGTAATTAAGTGCTAAGTGTGTGCAAAAGTCTATAAAAAAAGTTTTATTTTTCTGATTTTCTGGCCTTGTGTCTGCTTTCCTGTATTATGAAGAAACAAATCAAAACTAATCAACACTCCAGACAAAATGGAAGACTTGATGGCCTCGTTCCACTTCACCAAGGTTCTTTCCTTTACATCAGGGTTAATTTTGCTACCTTTCCCTCGTTCCCACTTTCCTTCCTTCTTCTCTCCCTCCCTTCTTTACCTTAAAAAAAAAAAACCTTAGCAGTTAAGCATAACAAATGCAGAGCAACTAAATAGAAAAGTGGGCAAGCTGCTTCCCTTATTTTAGAGCTTGACAAGATGTGTTAGCTTTTACATTTTGGGCTCTGTGGGATGTCAGGCGCTCAGAGCAGGGGTGGCATCTATCTTTGTGGAGCTAATTGTACAGGCATCCTATTGGAATGAAATCATCCTTTGTTTCTAATTTTTTTTTTAAAAAAAAAAACTTATTTAGAGTTTATCAAGGTCTTCAGTCTCCCTAAGAAGGCAAAGGGCCTCTAGTTTCCTTTGGCAAATCTGGCGAGCCCACTGCAGGAGAAGATGCTGCTAACTGCAGAGGGACCCTCGTGTGTGAGCTTGTGTGCATTCAGGCTTTACAATGTGCCTGTCATTCAACAGCTCATCACAGCATTTCCCCCAGGCTCTCCAGGGACCCGCCAGAGGGAGTGCATGTGTCTGTCCCATTGTCCCATGCCACATAATCATCACTATTGGAGGGCTCTGACATGACCATTTATGTAAGCCAGTAGCAATCTTGCTTCCCTGTGGGATCATGTAGGGTAGCATTAAAAAAGTACTAAGACCCAGCCCAAGATTTTGATTTAATGGCAGAATAGCACAGACTGGATATTGGTCTTTAAAGATTTCCTGTATGGTTCTAACATGAAGCTGAGTTTGAGTGATGTGGGGAGGAGGAGGAGGAGGCTTGAGATTGTTGTGGGAGTTAAATGCAGGTAAGTTTAAAATAGGAGTACTTTTAAAAGGTTCACATGTCAGATCCACACATTCAAGAAGCTTCTCACTCTGGAATTCTCATCAGGACCCACTTCTGTCCTCTTGGACCGATACATGGGACCAAACTGTATGCCTTAGGTTAGAAATGAGCTTTGACAGAGACGAGACAGGTTAGAGCTTAGGTTAGAGAAGAGACAGGTCGAAACTTCTCCACCTTATTATTTTGTCTCTAGAACTAAGAATGACTATGAAATGATGAGCCTGTTTTTTTTTTTCTACTCCATTTTCCACCCAGCTCTAGAATTATCTTTAAAAAGTCAAGAGCTGTCATCTTTCGTCCCTGTGTGTGTGTGTGCACGCCTTATCTCTGCTGGTCTGCCTGAGACCCGCTGAGCATAAACCCTAGTTCCCCCTGCAAGGCCCCATTTCCACTAAAACAAGATGAAAGAAATGATCATGAACCAGGAAAAACTCACCAAACTGCAGGCACAAGTGTACATTGATGGAAAAGGAATGGCTCGTAGAAAGAAGGTAGTTCACAGAACAAGATGATAAAACCATACAGTTCTCCTTAAAGAAATTAGGGGTAAACAATATCTCTAGCATTGAAGAGGTGAACATGTTTGCAAACCAAGCAACAGTGATCCGTTTTGATAATCCTAAATTTCAGGCATCTCTGGCAGCAGATACCTTCACCATTACAGGCCACCCTGAGACAAAGCAGCTGAGAGAAATACTTCCCAGTATCCTCAATCAGCTTGGTGTAGACAGTGTGACTAGTTTAAGGGGACTGGTTGAAGCTCTACCCAAACAATCTGTGGATGGAAAAGCACCACTTACTCCTGGAGATGATGGTGATGGTGATGGTGATGGTGATGGTGATGGTGATGGTGATGGTGATGGTGATGGTGATGATGAAGTTCCAGTTTTGGTGGAGAATTTTGATGACGCTTCTAAGAATGAGGCAAACAGAATTGAGGCACCTTCTGAAGAAGGTGACACTTGTATAAATTATAGGAGTTGCGTTTTATATCATGACTACTTTTTAAAAAATTTGTTTGTTTATAGATCTGATAAAATCTAGATCTCTAATATTTTTAAGCCCAAGACCCTGGACACTGCAGCTCTTTTCAGGTTTTGCTTATAACTAATCCTTTTGTGTGTGTGTGTGTGTGTGTGTGGCAAATTAGGCTGAAGAAGCCTTGGAATAGAGTTTGGAAAAGGTTAATAAAATTCTTTCCTAATTAAAAAAATGCAAGCCAGGTTACATCACTCCGTCCATCTAGCATCTCAGTCATTTCCCATGAGAACACAGGGAAAATTCATTTTTTTTAGAGTACTAGAGGCCAGATTCAGTCTCCTGCATACTAGACAAGTCATACACCACAAGATATGATCCCAGCTCCTTTTATTTTTAATTTTTAAAAAATTTTTTGAGATAGGGTCTCTCTATTATATCATCCTTGTTCTAGAACTTGCTACATAGACTACACTGGCTTCAAACTTACAGAAATCCATCTGCCATGACCACCAGAGTGCTGACTAAATTTTAAAGCCCACCCAGTGAGATGGTACCTTTCCCTCAAGCTGACTTCATCTTTTGCTGCTCTCTGTTGCAAAGCACAAAAGCATGCAGGCATCCCTTTGATTCCTTCAACTTACTAGATATAATTCCCACTTCAGGATTTTTGAATTCCTCAATTGTCTTTGATTGGAGAATTCCCTAAAACATCACAATATCTTTTTCATTGATTGATTTATTCATTATGTATACAGCGTTCTGTCTGCATATATGTCTGCAGGCCAGAAGAGGGCACCAGATCTCATTATAAATGGTTATGAGCCACCATGTGGTTGCTGAGAATTGACATCAGGACCTCTGGAAGAACAGACAGTGCTTTTAACCTCTGAGCCGCCTCTCCAGCCTCATTACTATTTCTATTCAGTTCTCAGTTTAAATGTCAAATCTTCAGAAAGCCCTTCCCTTCCCATCCTATCTATTCCATCCACCCTCTCTCATGACCCCCTATTAATTTCACAATACCCACTACTGTTTGAATGAAGATGAGCTTCTGGAGAGAGGGACCCTGGTTGGCCATGCCCATTACTATGGCCTCAGTAGCTGTGATAGTGACTTTCTGATTCCTTCTAGACACATGGTAATCACTGCTGGAAGTTACTGATGAGAAAAAGCAGAAGGGAGAGAAAGGAACAAACCCCTCATAATTTCTTCTTATTCCCAGAATTCCATGTATGCCCTCAGTATCCAGCATATGTCGCCCTCTTGTTTCAGAATCAGTAGGATCTGGGTGAGAATGAAAAGCAAGCCAGTATATCCACAGTTTTAATTGCTCCTTTCCTAATGTTAATACCCAGCAATTTTAGTGGCAATTTGAGCTGCAGCCTTTATGAGTAGGAGCCAGGATCTCAATGAGAACCAGGGGAAGCTGTAATCATCAGCAAGCTTTAGTCAAATTTAAATATAGACCTGGCAGCAGAAAGCAAATCCAGCAATGAAGTATGAAGATATTGCAGTAGCACATCAGGTAGGCTATCGAACTTCTGTATGTCCAAAATATATGCAAGCTTTCTGAAATGAGAACTTAGTTTGAGAAGACACCTGTATGTTACACAAGTGCATGATAATGGTTCTTATTTACCCAATACATAAATGCATGCCAGTACTCAGTTGGTTTTCTAACACAGTGTCTGAGACCTAACTCCATAGGGAAGGAGTTGGAAAAGAAATCCATTCAATTCAAGCTGCACAAATCAAGAGAAGAGTCTGTGATCTCCCCCAGGCAGTGTTCCATACCATATAGACAGATTAGAAGCATTAATATAAGAAGTTTGCCAAATGAAAGAGTCCGAAGGCCACAGAAGCACAGTACGGGCTGTAAATTTAGTACCTTTGTGTCCATCTTGCTCCCTTTCTACAGTTTGTGGTTGACTAAGAAATTGAGACCAAAGTAGAAAAAGAGGCAAACTTGCTCAGGAAAAAAAAAAAAAAAAAAAAAAAAAAAAAAAAAAAAAAAAGGCAATATGGTCATGGTAGCAACAGCCCTCTTCTGTAAGGTGACAGGCTGTATTGGCCTCCATTTTGAAAGCAGTGCTGTGTGGTTAGTATGAGACATTATTAATTCAATATATAACCATATAAATAAGGGCAGTCCTGATTGGTCTATGAAAGAGGCTGGGCTTACTGAGTAGCAGTTCTATCTCATTGGCTGTTCTCAGTTTACACCCTTTCCCCAGAGCCATGTTTTTCTGTTGGAGTCTACAGTCTCCACCAGGCCTGCACATGGGTCCACTCTCACTCCACTCTGTCCCTTTGTCCTCTAGACCTCTTGAGTCACTAGAGATGATGGACTTCACTCTGAGTTCAAGCACAGGTTGTCACTTGGATCTTCCAGCTGCAAAGCTCTATACTTAAACTTTCAAAAGTAGACCCCAAAGAAGTATTCCAATTCAGCAGCCAGAATACCTGGTGCATGCTGGAGTCTACTTTTCAAATCCTGAAATTTATGAATATTTAAGTAGTTCAATTTGTTTCTATAGATATATAGTTCTATCTGAGAATCTTCAGTGTCCCCTCCACACAGATGGTTTTGTCAGTCTTGTGGTGATTTTTTTTAAAAAAAATTTCCTGCTTTGCCTGGAGAACAGGACAATACTGTACACCAGGTGGGAAACAATGGATGATCAGGTTTTCTATATCTGGGGAATCATCTGCCCTAAAATGCCTCACCACCTCTTTAGTCTTCCCTCCTCCTGGAAGAGGGGGTGGAATTAGGATGGAGCCATATTTTATATTCCATTCGCTGCCTTCTGTTCTTGTCATCTCTGCTTTTCCATTTGTCTCCATGGAGGGTTGCAAATGCACATGGGAGAAGGCTTAATGTGATTTTGGGTGCCCTGGGAAGAAAAGCCTGCCAGGAGCAGATGTCACCAGGCTGCTTGCTGTGGGTGCCTGCATTTGGCCACTGGTTACTGTGACTTTGGGTTTGCTTGTGATTCAATTTATTGGAGCAACTTAAAATCTGAATGAAGGAAATGGGAGCATTGAGGGGAGAAGGGAGTGAGGGGGGATTTCAAATAAGATGTTGCTCTTCCAAGGGCAACTCAAAACGCAACCTTAAAGCTTGAGGTTTGAAGATAAGGTAGAAGACCAGAAAGGGAGAGAGAGAGATGCCTATTGTTAGGTCCCAAGCCCATGTAAAGTCATTTGAGATGGACCTTTTCTCTCAGGGAGGATCACAGCCTTTTCTCTCAGGGAGGATCATATTCTTTTCTCTCAGGGAAGATCACATCATTTTGCCCCCAGGGAAGATTGTGTTCTTTTCTCTCAGGGAGGATCATAGCTTTTTCTCTCAGGGAGGACTGTGTTCTTTTCTCTCATGGAGGATCACAGCCTTTTCCCTCAGGGAAGACTGCATCCCTTTCTCTCAGGGAAGACTACATCATTTTTCCTCCATAGAAGATCACATCCTTTTCCCTCAGGAGGGCCACATCCTTTTTTCTCAGAGAGGTTTCTCTTCCTCAACTTGTCCATTGAAAAGCAGGTAGTGTGATTTTGGTCATGGCCAAATGCTTTCACAAGGTGATCACCTTCTGCTTGTGGTTTCCATGACTACCCACAAACCATCAAGTCTCAGAACCAAGTCTCTATTTACGATTGCATTTGTCAGCATCTGCTTCTCCTTGATGTCCCAGAAATTCCTGAGGGGTACGATAGATTCTCTCTCTCTCTCTCTCTCTCTCTCTCTCTCTCTCTCTCTCTCTCTCTCGTCTTTTACCTCAAACTTACCAGGAAACCTCATTTTATTTATTTTTTATTTTCACTTTTTAGCCCACTTTCATGCCTCCACAAAGAGCACAGAAGGCCATTGCAATGCGGATGCAGTGCTCACCAGCTCTTGGAGAATTTACCCTTCCATCCTTCCTGAGGTCTCCAGTCTTCTTGCTGTTAAAACCCAAGGTGAGACCTCATTATTATTTTTTTTTAAATTCTATTGTTCTCATCATTTCCCTACTTCTCCAGTTCATGTTACGTGCTTCCCCATTGTATAAGTATTTTACTGGTATATATGTCTGTGTACCGTGTATGTATGATGTGTTGAGACTAGGAAAGGGCATTAGAGCTCCTTAAAATGGAGTTACAGATGGTTGTGAGCTGTCATGGGGTGCTGAGAACCAAACTTGGCTCTGCTGTAAGAGCAGGCAACGCTTTTACCTGTTTAGCCATCTCTCTAACCCCAACCATTTTATTTTCTTCAAATTGATTTAATAAATGTTTATTATATGATGAACACTTAAAATCATTGAAGCAAAATATAAAAATTAGTGATACATTTTAGTGGATGGTATCATTAGCTAACAGAGCCATCAATGTGCCAGGGCTTATTCTGACAATTTTCATGTATTTGTTCATGAACTCTTTCCAACATCCACAGAGGTGGCTGCTCCTATTATATCATCTATGTTTTACATGAAGGAAGCCACGATGATCGGCAAATCACAAAACTAGTAGAGAACAGAGTTAGAGGTAGAATAATCATCTTGAATCCTTAGCAACTGTTTGGTGCCTTCATTTTAAACACTGGGTTCTGGGGAAACAGTGCCCTCATACATGTTTTTACTTGAAGGTATGACTGCTATGTTAATTATAGTTATTTAGATTTGAGTATTTGGCAGATATTTGGTTTTTCTTTCCAAAATGAACCAAGTAAGCCCTTATCTTAAAGAAAAATAACTGACAATTTTTGTTATCTTTAGTGTCAGTGACGAACTGTTCACTTTTTTATGGGAAAACGGAGATGCCTATCTGCTATTTATTGGCTAGGTTCCTTTGTCATATTTAAATGGAGATATTAAATGGGCATTGCTGAGAGTAGATAATGGTATGTTGTCACCACCTGGAAGGTCTTCACATCTCAAAGAATTAATATCTTTCAAATGTTCAGTCTATGACATCAGAGGATCAGCCTGGGTGTGTGACCCACTCAGTGTTCAGAAGATACTTGTAGATTTTAATGTAATTAAACACAGTGAGCTCACTGACACATTTTCCAATTACACACACAATTAGCTTGTAAGAATCTATCATTTGGTGAATTTTAGGGTAAAATCAAATAAATCTGTTTAATATTATTTCCAAAGAAAAATAGTGATATATTTGTAATAAATATATTTCCTTCATATACATCAACTAAATAATGCATGCAAACAGATTGACTGTAGAGGCAGTTTTGATAATCTAAATATTTTCCTCTTAAGTCAAGCACAAAAGAGATTTACAAAATATTCACTATATCGCTTTCCTCGGCAATTTTTTGATGTTGGATATTAAGCATTTTAAATTGTTTGTAAAATATTTAAAATGTTAACATGTAATGGATTTAATTACTACTTTAAGTGAGTAAATAAATACATTTAAATGATCAATTTGTTCTAGTTTTGAGCAAAGTCAATATTGGTAGATGTAGCCCACGTGAATTTTGAGTGTTCTTCTAGCACTTTCTACTCTAGGGCCAATGGGTTCTCCCTAGAAGAAGGAATAAAGGAAGACCATGAATAGCTTCAAACTGTAAGGAGAAATTCTGTTTATTTTGTACCCTGAGAAACTGGATCAATGATGCCATTCTACTTCATTACCCTTGTGATTTCTTACTCTGAAGTGTCCTATTCCTCTCAGAATCTTGGATACTTTTGGTTCCTCATCCAAACTTAGTGAATGTCTTTATGCCCGCTATTTACCTGAGCAGAACTCGAGTTGTTAGTACTGGAATATTTTTAGTCCCATGTTACAGAGGATGAGGAGACACAATGGAATCTGCTGTGATATATCTGTGCATCTATGTCAATACTTGCCAACTCATTGAGTACTGTTACTCCAGTGTCTACTAAACAGGCTACTAACTAAAACTTGCTTCAGGTGCAAATGTTAATTTAATCTGGGATCAAAATCCATTTTTATATTAGACCTCTGCTTATTATAGTAAATGCCTGTCTGAGAGAACAGTCAATTGCTGCAGGAGTCTCTAACTTAGGTTTTTATGCATTGTACTCCATAGTCAGGAGTTCTGAGAGCATCGTGGGTTTCATAACTTCCATCTCTGAAAACTGCTGAATGTATACATCCTTCAGTGGTACCATGTACTTCTCTGTGCTTCCAGCTTCCTTCCCAAGCTCCATTGGGTCATACATGAGAAAGACAGCTCTAGGTTTTCTCTGCTCTCATGCCTTCTCTTTTTTATTTGAAATCAATTCCTCTCCTAATTATACTGTACTTAAATGTTTCATTTGTTATTTTATGCTAAATCCACAGCACTTTGAGCAGAGACTATAAATAGCTTACATATCAATAGACATGCTATTCTGCCTGCAGAAGCTGTGAACAAAGTATCCTTCTTGGTGATGGGGAGTGTGTCATGAACATCAACTTCTGATAATGTGAAATCAGTGTTCACTATTTATTTTATGTTCTCTATTTTCCTGTGGCCTAACTATGGGTAATTTAGACAAGACACCAGGCACCTTAAAAGTAAACTAAAAAACTGCATGTCTGATGAATGTAGTCATGAAAGTGTCACTGGCAAGTACCCTGGGAGTCCACCTTTTTGTTCTTATGAATGATTGTTGACACTGTCTGTTTATGAACACTGAGTTCCTTGTTCCTTGGTGGTATCATCACTATCCTCTTTCTCCTATGCAATTCAGAAGCTAAGTCTTAGTTTTCCTTCCCCTAGGTTAAGAGTTCTGCACAATAGCTCATTGTGCTATTTTATTGACCAATAGATTGGATTGTCCTTTTCTCCAGATCTACACACAGCTTTCACATGTCCTGGTGGCTGTAGATTTCTAGGGGCACCATTTGAGTTCCTGTTCTGACTTCTTTGGTGATGAACTGCAATGTGGGACTAACTGTAAGATGGAATAAACAAATTCTTCACCAGGTTGGTTTTGGTCATAGTGTTTTAGCACAGCAATTCAAACCCTAAGACACTTTTTATGCTTAATTAGGCACTGGGGGAAATTAATTATGTACTAGGGGGAAAAACTACTTCATTGTCTGGAGAAATGGCTCAGTGGGAAGTACATGTGGTGCCTGCATATGAGGAGTAGAGTTCAGACCCACAGTTCCACTTGAAGCCAGGTGCATACACATATAATCTCAGCACTTCTATAGCAGCAATACAGAAGGCAGAAACAGGAGAATCCCCAGAAGGTATGAACCAGCTAGCCTGGTGGTGAACAATAGGCCCTACCCCAAAATAAAATAGAAAGTGAGAACCAGTGTTTGTGACATCCACCCATACCATGTACTCACATTACTCACAGACATACACGCATACAAATACACGCATATCTACAACATGCATATATCATACACACAAAAATATTTAAAACCTACTACTTTATGACTCAATGACTAAGTCATTCTCTGTGTGTGTGTGTGCGTGTGAGTGTGTATGTGTGTGTGTGCGTGTGCGTGCAACTATGTGCACGCACGAGAGTGTGTGCTTAGCTGTTCATATGAGCATATGTACACATAGAGACCACAGGGCAATCATGTTGTTCCTGAGTCTTTGTCCACTTTGTTGTTTGTTTGTTTTTTGTTGTGTCATTTGATTTTGAGACATGTCCTCTCACTGGGTCTCACAACTCACCAAATTGGTTAGGCTGGCTGGTCAGCGAGCCGCCAGGATTCAACTGTCTCTAAGTCCTCAGTGCTAATATTGCAAGCACATACCATAAATGCAGGAGTTTTGTTTGTTTGTTTGTTTGTTTGTTTGTCTGTTTGTTTTTTACAGGTCAAACTTGGGTCCTTTTTACTGTATGGCAAATAATGTAACCAACGAAGCAGTCTCCTCAGACCCTAACTCATTCTTCATAGGCTTCCTAACTTTTAATTTTGAGGTAGAATTTCTTTTCTCACTAGAAAATTTCTCAGATCTACATCTGTAATTAATTTCTGTCATTTCAGATAAGTTGTATTTGTCTCAAGACAAAAAAGCTGTAACCTCCGTCATCTGAGGATGCTGACTCACTAATACCCTATAGTGTGGACTGAGAACAAATTATGAAGCATTGGGTACAAACGATCACCACTCCCTTTAATTGACAGTGTCCCTGCAGCTTCAGACTGATGCATGCTAGCCCCAAAGCTCTTGATCTGCTTGAGATAAGGCCACCAAGCCATCAACTGGAGTTAGACTTTTGATTCTGGTCCTTAGGCTGTCTACCTAACAGATCAGTAGCCAGGAATATCCCCTTCCTTTCCCAACATTAGATTTTTTCATTTGCAAACAGAAAAAGGCAAATTAGATTGGAAATTGAATTACATTATCTTTTAGGCTCCTTAGAAAGCCAAAGCATCTATAAGCCTCTGCTTTCCTTGGCAATTTGAGGTGTCGTGTGATGTCTTCCACACCTTTTATCAAAGCTAAGGAGACATTTACCAGCAGGAAGACACTTTTCTTCACACATAGATCTACTTGCCATCACAATGTTTGAAGATTATTGTGATCTTACCCGGCAATACACAATCAAACACCAGATGCTTGATGTTCAGAACCATAAAAGCAGATGAACAATTCAAACTCTTCCATCTAACAAACTCTGAAAATGAAGAGGCAGCTACTTTGATGGCATCTCAGCCTAGGATTTCCTCAGACAGTGAATACTCATGGGATCAAAGCTGGGTTTGGCAGGCACAGTTGTGGGGACATGTTAGTGACAAGATGGGCATGACAAGAGCTTTGTCAACTGTGAGATTCAGGCTCTGAAGTACTCAACAAAAGCCTGCTAAGAAACAGAAAGAATGATTTCCAAGAAGCTTGTGAGGAACTGTCATATAGTTTATCCAGTGCTTTTAAGGAGAGTTTAACAACTGAGATTGGAGCTGTTAAAACAAAACAGGGAGGGTTTTACCATAAATTACAAATGTCACTCTGTATATGCAGATAAACAGAATGTCATAAAATCACTTTCTTTCATAGGAAAAATTTTTTATTTTCTGTTACAAGATGCCAAGGAAAGAGAAATGTTACTCGTGTAGTATTTTATACACAGTCAAACTGATTTTTTTTTTTTTTTTTACAAATTAGTATCTTACCTGTGGATGGATATCCAGATTGTTTGTTGTTACTCTTATCTTTTAAAATCTCACTGTCTCTCTGACTCTCTGTCTCCCCCTCCCCCCCTCTTTCTCTCTCTCTCTCTCTCTGTGTGTGTATGTGTGTGTATGTGTGCAGGTTACATGAGGAGATCAGGAGACCACCATGGGTACAGATTCAAACTCCCAGCCTATTTGAGACAGGGTCTATGGTTCACTGTGGCATAAACCATGCTGGCTGGCAGGTGAGGTCCTAGAGATACTTCTCTCTCTCTTCTTCATATTTTTCTACAGGAGTGCTGTGATTACAGATATGTGCTAATATGTCTGGCTGTTTTTATTGGATATTTTATTTATTTACAATACAGATGTCATCCCCTTTCCCCAATTCCCCTCCCTAGAACTCCCTATCTGATACTCTCTCTTCCTTTATGCTTTTATACCATTTTGATTACATTCATGTATTTAGGTCAGTTCTAGGTTGAGGATCTAGCAAAACAATAGATGCAAATAGTCAAGGAAGAAGCAATACAATAAACACAAATAGTCAAAGAAAAAGCAGGGCATTAAACCCAATTACGTGAACACTCCCATGATCAATGTTTCTAAAGGCTGACCAAATTATCTGAGACTACTTCCCTGTCCTAGCCAAAGGTCATTTTCATGTCTGAAGCCTACTTCCTTGTTCTAGCTTAAAATTTAGATTCCTGCCTGAGATTACTTCTTTGTTGTAGCCTAAGATGTAGATTTCTACATGAAATTACTTCTTTGTTCTAGTCTAATGTCAGATTACTGCTTGATGCCTACTTCCTTGTTCTTGGCCAATGTCGTATTCCTGCCAAGCAGCCCCTTTCCTTGTCCTTGGCTCATGTCAGCTTCTTGCCAAGCAGCCCCAAAGGCTCTCCACCTCTCCCCCTTTTTACTTCATTAACAAGACTGAGCCTGTCTTAAGTCATTCTGAAAAGAATGCCTTTCTTACCCATCATGGAATATGTGTTATCAAAAGCAATGCACTTCTGTCTTAGGTTGGTAAGGCTCTGTGCAGAATCTTACCTGTCCTTGGCTTGACAGCCTGTTAATTTAATAACTCTGTCTGGGTTTTTTTTTTTTTTTTTTTTTCATTTTCAGGTTCAAGCCATGTATTTTAGCTGCCTACATGTTGATGTTGTTAAAGATAAGCTTTAACAAGATGGACAGGAATAAAAGTATTCCTGGGATTATAAGGGCTAGTCTAATCAAGCTATATATGCCATTCCTGAGGTTTGAACAAAATGGAAATACTGAGCTCAGGTCATGGATAATTTTATAGGCATTATCTGCAGCATCAAATGTCAAAAGAGCAGCATTCTTTAAATTCATAATTTCACTATGCAAAGTTAACACACCCAGAGAGGTGTTGGGATTATGCCACATATCCTACAGGTGTCTTTAAATTTATTTCTAATTATAATGACAATCATTGTGAATTTTTAAAGTAACACTATTCCAATGATATTTGTCATGACACTTGGGATGGCTCCTAACTCTTGAACCTTAAACCTCCTTTAGATTTGAATAGGTTATAGAGCATCACCCATTGTTCCAGATACCTATATAAATCCTTTTGTATACTCAATAAATTAGTAATATTTTTTGCTAGATGATTAACAAAAATAGTTTTATTAACTTCTTGTGTCAATACTATTGCAGAAGCAGTGGTGCTAGCAATTAATGGAATTAAAGTTGTTATACCAGCAATAATCAAGCCCACTACCCTCTTGCTTCTGCTTAAAGCCCAACTCACTTCTTCCAGCACTTTCAATCTTTTTTCAGCAAAACAAGGTTTTCTAATACTCGGGGCAGTGAGACAAAAGCTAGTTGATAGACCCCCATAATAGACATGTCAGGTTTCAACAAACTAACATAATTGGAAATTATACAGTCAATGCAACTTAGAATAAATGCTCTAGAAGAGACAAAACCAATTTTAACTTGACAATTAAAAGAGCCTTAAAACATGTACTAACCCTTGTTTGAAATCCAGATCCTGTCCCAACTTTATCTCTTGCTATTGTAACATCATAGTAAGCTACAGCTAACTTCCAAATATGTATCTGACAAAGACCAGATCCAGTCTTCCAAAAGTAGACTGTTATTTCCAATATTGGATTGATTTCTAAACCAGTACATGACTGAGTCCTAATAGCTGTTCACCTTTAAGAAGAATACAAGAGACATTATAATTTCTCTTTTTGATTCTCTATCCCACAAGGTCTAAAACTCGAGGCCAGGCAACTTGTTCCATCTGGGATATAGTAAAGCAAAGGTGGTTCAGGAACATATGTCCAATACAGCTCCCCAGGGCACTCAGAAAGCTCACAGGTCAGCATCATTCTTTGTCTCAGCAACAGTATGTCTCACCAATCTTTTTAAAGTTCCATGGGCCTCTTCCACAATACCTTTCCTTGAGGATTATAAGAAATCCCTGTAATAAATTGTTGACAAAAAGTCTTGCCTGCTTGACTACAACTGCCAGACCCATTATCTGTTTTTTTTTTAATTGGATATTTTATTTATTTACCTTTCAATCTTATCCCCTCTCCATCTCCTACCCCAAAATCCTTTATCCCATCCCTGCTCCTCCTACATTTATGAGGGTGAGCTCCACCATCCACCTATTCCTGCCTCCCTGCTCTCAAATTCCCCAACAATAGGGAATCCAAACTTTCACAGACCAAGGTGCTCCACTTCCACTAATGCCTGACAAGGCCATCCTCAACTACTTTTACAGGTGGAGCCATGAGTCCCTCCCTTTGTGTTCTCAGGCTGGAGATTTAGACCCTGGGAGCTCTGGTTGAGTATTTTGATACTCCTTCTAAGAAGGACCAAAGCACCCACACTTTGGTCTTCCTTCTTCTTTTTGAGCTTCATGTGGTCTATATGTTGTATCTTAGGTATTGTGAGCTTTGGGGCTAATATGCACTTATCAGTGAGTGCATACCATGTGTGTTCTTTTGTGATTAAGTTACCTCATTCAGGATAATATTTTCCAGTTCCATCCATTTTCCTAAGAATCTCATGAACTTATTGTTTTTAATAGCTGAGTAGTACTCTATTGTGTAAATATACCACACTTTCTGTATCCATTCCTCTGTTGAAGGACATCTGGGTTCTTTCCAGCTTCTAGCTATTATAAATAAGGCTGCTATGAACATAGTGGAACATGTATCCCTGTTGTATGTTGAAACATCTTTTGGGTATATGCCCAGGAGTAGTATAGCTAGTTCTTCAGGTAATACTATGTTCAATTTTCTGAGGAACCACCCGACTGCTTTCCATATTGGTTGTACCAGCTTACAATCTCACCAACAATGAAGGAGTGTTCCTCTTTCTCCACATCCTTGTCAGCATCTGCTGTCACCTGTGTTTTTGATCTTAGCCATTCTGACTGGTGTGAGGTGGAATCTCAGGGTTGTTTTGATTTGCATCTCCCTAAGGATGCTGAACATTTCTTTAGGTGCTTCTCTGCCATTCGAGTTTCCTCAGTTGAGAATTCTTCGTTTAGCTCTGTACCCCATTTTTAATAGGGTTTATTTGATTTTTTAGAGACTAATTTGTTCAGTTATTTGTATACCTTGGATATTAGCCCTCTATCAAATGTAGGATTGATAAAGATCTTTTCCCAGTCTGTTGGTTGCCACTTTGTCCTATTGACAGTGACCTTTGCTTTACAGAAGCTTTGCAGTTTTATGAGGTCCCATTTGTCAATTCTTGATCTCAGAGCATGAGTCATTGGTATTCTGTTTAAGAACTTCCTCCTATACCCATGTGTTCCATGCTTTTCTCCATTTTCTCTTCTATTAGTTTCAGTGTAGCTGGTTTTATGTGGAGGTCTTCGATCCACTTGGACTTGAGCTTTGTACAAGGAGATAAGTATGGATCAATTTGCATTCTTCTACATGCTGACCTCCAGTTGAAAACAGCTGGATTTGTTGAAAATTCTGTCCTTTTTCCACTGGATGGTTTTAGCTCCTTTGTCAAAGATCAAGTGACAATTTCTGGGTCTTCTATTCTATTCCATTGATCTTCCTGCCTGTCTCTATTCCAATACCATGCAGTTTTTATCACTACTGCTCTGTAGTACAGTTTGAGGTCAGGGATGGTGATTCCCCCAGAAGTTCTTTTATTGTTGAGAATAGTTTTCACTATCCTGGGTTTTTTGTTATTCCAAATGAATTTGAGGATTGCTCTTTCTATCTGTGAAAAATTGAGTGAGAATTTTGATGGGAATTGTATTAAATATGTAGATTGCTCTCGGCAAGATAGATATTTTTACTATATTAATCCTTCCAATCCATGAGCATGGGAGATCTTTCCATCTTCTGAGATCTGCTTCAATTTCTTTCTTCGGGGACTTGAAGTTTTTGTCATACAGATCTTTTACTTGCTTGGTTAGATTCACACCAAGGTATTTTATATTATTTGTGACTATTGTGAAGGGTGTCATTTCCCTAATTTCTTTCTCAGCCTGTTAATCTTTTGAGTAGAGGAAGGCTACCTATTTGTTTTAGTTGATTTGATATCCAACCACTTTGCTAAAGTTATTTATCAGGTTTAGGAGTTCTCTGGTTTGGGGGCCACTTAAGTATACTATTTCATCATCTGTCAATAGTAGAATTTTGACTTCTTCCTTTCCAATTTGTATCCATTTAACCTCCACTTGTTGCCTATTTGTTCTGGCTAGGACTTGTAGTTCTATACTGAATAGGTAGGGAGAGAGTGGGCAGCCTTGTCTAGTCCCTGTTTTTAGTGGGATTGCTTCAAGTTTCTCTCCATTTATCTTGATGTTGGCTACTGGTTTGCTGTATATTGCTTTTACTATGTTTAGTTATGGGCCTTGGATTCCTGATCTTTCCAAGACTTTTATCATAAAGAGGTGTTGAATTTTGTCAAATGCTTTCTTAGCATCTAGTATTATGATCAAGTGGTTTTTTTCCTTTCGTGGATTGATGGATTACATTGATGGATGTATTGAACTGTCCCTGCATACCTGGGATAAAGCCTACTTGATCATGACAGATAATTGTTTTGATGTGTTCTTGGATTTGGTTTCTAAGAATATTATTGAGTATTTTTGCACTGATATTCATAAGGGAGATTGCTTTCAAGTTCTCTTTCTTTGTTGGGTCTTTGTGTGGTTTAGGTATGAGCATAATTGTGGCTTCATAGAATGAATTGAGTAGTGTTCCTTCTCTTTCTACTTTGTGGAATCGTTTATAGAGAGTTGGTATTAGGTCTTCCTTGAAGGTCTGATAGAACTCTGCACTAAAACCATCTGGCCCAGAACTTTTTTTAGTGGGGAGACTTTTAATGACTGCTTCTATTTCTTTAGGGGTGATCGGACTATTTAGATGGTTTATCAGCTCCTGATTTAACATTGGTAACTAGTATTTGTCTAGAAAATTGTTCATTTCATCCAGATTTTCCAATTTTGTTGAGTATAGGCTTTTGTAGTAGGATCTGATGATTTTTTAATTTCCTTAGTTTCTGTTGATATGTCTCCCTTTCAGTTCTGATTTTATTAATTTGGATACTGTCTCTGTGCCCTCTGGTTAGTCTGGCTAAGGGTTTATCTATCTTATTGATTTTTTCAAAGAACCAGCTACTGGCTTTGTTGATATTTTGCATAGTTCTTTTTGTTTCTACTTGATTGATTTCAGCCCTGAGTTTGATTATTTCCTGCTGTCTACTCCTTTTTGGTGTGTTTACTTCTTTTTTGTTCTAGAGCTTTCAGGTGTGTTGTCAAGCTGCTAGCTACTGTATGCTCTCTCCAGTTTCTTTTTGTAAGCACTTAGAGCTATGAGTTTTCCTCTTAGCACTGCTTTCATTGTGTCCCATAAGTTTTGGTATAATGTATCTCCATTTTCATTAAATTCTAAAAAAGTCTTTACTTTCTTTCTCTATTTCTTCCCTGACCACATTATCATTGAGTAGATTCTTGTTCAGTTTCCATGTGAATGTGGGCTTTCCATTGTTTATGTTGTTATTGAAGACCAGCCTTAGTCCCTGGTTATCTGATAGGATGCATGGGATTATTTCAATTTTCTTGTATCTGTTGATGCCAGTTTTAGGACCAATTATATGCTGTATTTTGGAGAAGGTACCATGAGGTGCTGAGAAAAGGGTATATTCTTTTGTTTTAGGATGAAATGTTCTATAGATATCTGTTAAACGCATTTGGTTCATAACTTCTGTTAATTTCACTGTATCTCTGTTTAGTTTCTGTTTCCAAGATTTCTCCATTGCTGAGAGTGGGGTGTTGAAATCTCCCACTATTATTTTGTGAGGTGCAATGTGTGCTTTAAGCTTTACTAAGGTTTCTTTTATGAAAGTGGGTGCTCTTGCATTTGGTGCATAGATGTTCCGAATTGAGAGTTCCTCTTAGTTGACTTTTCCTTTGATGAGTGTGAAATGTTTTTCATCATCCTTTCTGATAGCTTTAAGTTGAAAGTCTATTTTATTTGATATTAGAATGACTACTCCAGCTTGTTTCTTAGGACCATTTACTTGAAAAATTGTTTTCTAGCCTTTTACCCTAAGGTAGTTTCTGTCTTTGTTATTGAGGTGGGTTTCCTGTATGCAGCAAAGTGCTGGGTCCTGTTTACGTATCCAGTCCATTAGTCTATGTCTTTTTATTGGGGACTGATGTTAAGAGATATTAATGAGAGGTGATTGTTGCTTCCTGTTATTTTTGTTATTAGCATTGTCATTGTTTCTGTGGCTATCTTCTTTTGGATTTGTTGGAAGAGGATTACTTTCTTGCTCTTTCTAGGGTATAATTTCCCTCCTTGTATTGGAGCTTTCTCACTATTATCCTTTGTAGTGCTGGGTTTCTGGAAAGATATTGTGTAAATTTGGTTTTGTCATAGAATATCTTGGTTTCTCCGTCTATGGTAATTGAGAGTTTTACTGGGCTGGCATTTGTGTTCTCTTAGGGTCTGCATGACATCTGTCCAGGATCTTCTGGCTTTTATAGTATCTGGTGAGAAGTCTGGTGTAATTCTGATAGGTCTTACTTGTTTTTTTTCCATTACTGCATTTAATATTCTTTGTTTAGTGCATTTGGTGTTTTGATTATTATGTGAAGGGATGTATTTCTTTTCCAGTCTAGTCTATTTGGTATTCTGTAGGCTTCTTGTATGTTTATGGGCATCTTGTTCTTTAGATTAGGGAAGTTTTCTTCTATAATTTTGTTGAAGATATTTATTGGCCCTTTAAGTTGGGAATCTTCACTCTCTTCTATACCTATTATCCTTAGGTTTGGTCTTCTCATTGTGTCCTGGGTTTCCTGGATGTTTTGTGTTAAGAACTTTTTGCATTTTGCGTTTTCTTTGACAGTTGTGTCAATATTTTTTATGGCATCTTTTGCACCTGAGATTCTCTCTTCTATCTCTTGTATTCTGTTGGTGATACTTGTGTCTATGACTCCTGATTTCTTTCCTAGGTTTTCTATCTTCAACATAGTCTCCCTTTGCGATTTTTTTTATTGTTTCCACTTCCATTTTTATGTCCTGGATGGTTTTGTTCAATTTCTTTACCTGTTTTGTTGTGTTCTCTTGTAATTCTTTAAAGGATTTTTGTGTTTCCTCCTTAAGGGTTTCTACCTGTTTACCTGTGCTCTCAATTTCTTTGAGAGTGTTATTTATGTCCTTCTTAAAGTCCTCTATCATCATCATAGAAGTAATTTTAAATCTGAATCTTGTTTTCCTGCTGATATGGGGAAATTTAGGACTTTCTAATGTGGGAAAACTAGGTTCTGATGGTGCCAAGTAACCTGGATTGATGATGTTTTTCTTCTTGCACTTGCCTTTTGCCATCTGGATATCCTTAGTGCTACCTGTGCTGTCTTTGACTGGAGCCTGTTTTTCCTATTATCTTGGTTGTATCAGAACTGTTTGGGGTGGGTGTTGCTGCTGGTGTTAGAGCTGAGGCCCAAGATCATTTCAATGCTCTGGCAGAGACAGGAAGGAGCCAGTACCCTGGGCCAGGAGTGACTTCCTGAGTCCCAGTGGGTCCCAGTGGGTCCCAGTTGCTTTCTGTTTGGGACAGTGTTGCTGTCTCCTTAACTAAGATACTGCCGGGTTAGAGCTCCTGGGACCCCCTACCTCCTCTGGTTTCTGTGAGATTGAGTGCAGAGCTGAAGCCTAGGCTCTGCTCAGTGCTTGGGTGCAGACTGGAAGGTATGTCTGCATTTTACATGGATTTTAGGGGTCTGAACTCAGCTCTTCATGCTTGCATAACAAGCACTTCACCACAATAAGCCATCTCCCTAGTCCTAATCTCATATTTAATTATATGTAATTTTTAAAAATATTTACCTCATCATCATTATCATAGTCATCATTATCATAGTCGTCATCATTGTAGTGTTCGTATTTGATCACCACCACCACTACTGTCATCATTGTTTTGTGTGTATATGTGATGTTTGTCCTCAAGTACAGGTGTCCATGTGCTAGGGTACATGTGTGAAAGTCAGAGAACAGTTTTGGGGAATTGGTTCTACTTTTATCATAGATTTCAAGGATAGAACTGAAGATATCTGGCTGAGAAGCAAGTGTTTTTCCTGTTGAGGTATCTCATGGACCCACTAATCTCTTCATTTAAGCTCTATCAACAAGTTAGTAAAATTGGTGAGCTCCAATTGGCCCACTTCTGTCTCCTATCTCATACTTCTTTGACCACCAGAATGCCCAGAGTGTCACAGGGATGCTGAGGTCTCTCTAGCAGTCATCAAAATAATGTCATATTGTTACTGACTCTATTTTACTATTGAATGCCAACTGCCTCCTGGTTCTTTGTTTGCAAGGAGAGCAATACTGGGAGAGACAGTGCCTAAGCACAACTGATTCTCCAATCATGAAATTCCAGGCACTAGGGCAGCTCCTTTTTGCTAGACAGAAAAAGGCAGAAAAAGCCTTTTGTCAAGTCATTTAAGTGACTGTGTTCTCTGCTTACAATTCAGGTATCCTGAACTATGCACAGAGCCCAATCTTTTCTATTAAGTGTATTATTCTTTTGAGTTAGGTTCAAGCCTAAATTAGGCTGACATCAAATTTAGATGTCAGTTGGTCATAACATGCATGCTATAGATTCCTCTTCTCAAGAGCCAGTATGCTCTGTGTGACTCTGTAATGAGTATGACTGTGTAAATGTCTCCCACTGGCTTTTATTTTCCTGCTTATCAACTCTGGTGGACCAGTCTGACTTTAGTTTTAATCACTTTAGGGTTAGCTCCAAATGCTGATATAAACAAACAGATATCAAATACTCAGTGTAATAACTGCAGGAGTCTGTGGTCCGTGGAGAGACAAACAAGGCAGGTCTGACTCACTTTATTTGAAAATAACTTTTCTGATACACGAAATTGCTATAATTCCACTAATACTAGAAACAGGTGGCAGAAATTAATGACAAATCACATACCCATTTTTCTTTCAATTTGTGTGTGTTTGAAAATTTGGAGTTACATAATTGTTTTGAGCTGAAGACAGCAGGGGTGCATGAGGGTGTCCTGTGTGTTCCAAAGCAATAGAAATTTTTTGATTTGGAGTGGATAGGTCACAGCCTTTTCCACAGATGAATGACTCTGTAGGGAGCAAGATGAAGCTAGGGGGTTGAAATTGCCTCAGGGAGATGAGTAGACAAGAACTGATCTCCTCCAGGCACATGACACAAGCAGATTCTTAGTCATTTGGGTCTCAGTTTTCTCATCCTGTAAGAAGAATGACTCTTAAGATGAAAGAAACCATAAACAGAATATGCAGGGCTGCCGGGCGTGGTGGCGCACGCCTTTAATCCCAGCACTTGGGAGGCAGAGGCAGGCGGATTTCTGAGTTCGAGGCCAGCCTGGTCTACAGAGTGAGTGCCAGGACAGCCCAGGCTATACAGAGAAACCCTGTCTCGAAAAACAAAAAACAAAAAACAAAACAGAATATGCAGGGCCAGTACAGAGGCTGCTGAGCTATGACATCACCATCCTCCTCTCTGCCCATGGGTGTTCTTTCTTCCCATCCAGTTTCTGTAATGTTCCATCAAATCTAGATCAAGAGTTGTCTTCAAACTGGGCTTAGCATAAATTCAATGTTCCTCAGGAAATCTCACCAAATAATAGATATTCTTGACCATCTTTTGATGTTTAATAGATGTCAAATAATGGTAATGTGCTATTATTTAAAATGTGTTTGTTCCCTAAATTGACTCAGCACTGACTTATTTTTATACCATACAGAGACATCTATTTGGATCTACAATGGCACCCCAGAAAGATGGTGAATGGTAAATAATTTAATAATGGTACAAAAAGCATTTTGCACTTCAATGAAGCACATAAAAATGGAATAACCTTTAGTTCAAAACAAATTTCTTCTTAAAGCCAAATCTCCTTATTTCTTCTTATACTTTCAAAGGTCAGAAAGAAAAGTGACTTCTTTTGCAATTAATATGCTTAAAACTATGGTTTTATTAAAATAATAGTCCAAATAGATTGTTTATCTCTGACCAGCTGACTCCACAGAACAAAAGCTGGAGGCTCTATCGTAGCAACTGACCTCTGAGTTTCTGTGTAGCTATTATTGTAATTTGTGGTCCTGCTATCATTAGGCATGACCATCTCAATGACAACAGGTGATATGCATGACAGGAGCCAACTGAAGGTGCTTGTACAAGAGGAGAGCTTGTGGCACAAATCTTGATGAGTGCATATGGGTTCAAAGTTTGAATTACCTGGCATCTAGAAAATTACTTAATTTTATTGTCTTTTTCTTTAAGACAGTCTTAGTGTTTGCAATATCAGTTTATAGGTATTTTTGCTTACTCTGCATCAGAAACTTTTCTCATGGATTTTATGACTTAATTTATTCTTTCAAAACCAATGTACTAGATACAATTACTGAGTATCTGGGGCCTATCAATGACAGAGTAACAAATCTCAAGACAATACGAGGTGGAAATGCTGCTTTATGGAGGCAGAGCTCCATAAAGACACAGAGACCCCAGAAATGTTAAGTACCTGTTCAATATATAAGTAGGGGATCTTACATGTGACTATAAAATGCCTGGCTCTAAAGCCCATGCTCCTAACACCTGCAATACACACCTTCTATAACACTGGCTTCTCTGTATTTGTATGTATAATAATGAGATGAAGGCTTGTCCGAGAGAAGAAACAACCCAGCTAGAGTACTAGTAAACACCACTGGGCCTGTTACAAAGCAATTTTTTCTTTTGGTACATTAGGCAAGAAGATAAATGGATCAGGAGCTTTGCAACCTTTGAGCTCCATCTCCGGGCCTTAATTCTCATTTGCTATACAGATGCAGTCCTGTTGTTTTGAGTCCTCAGTGTCCTCAGTCATTTACAAGTGGATCAGATATCTCTTACCTTTAAAGGTCAGTAGCATTTAGGTCTAGCATGTGGAATATAAAAGGTAGAACTCTATTAGATAAACTCATCTGGCTCATTATCATGAGAGATGGTCACATTGAGTCTTCTCCTAGGGAGACTGGGTGTCTAGTCTGTTAAAAATGAAAGAACTGGGAACTGAAAAGATGCAACATGGAGCAGGCAAGTCTGATGGCACTGAAGTCAAAGTGGGGGATTAGACTGGGTTGAGAGGGGTTTGTATGCTGTCTGTCTGGGTCAGCAGGGGACAGCTTGTGAGAAAGAAAGTAGAGTGCTGTCCTTCTCTGCCTAAGTTCTGGAAAGACATTTCCTTTCATTGGAGGTTTACTTTCAACAACCAATCCTCTTGGAGTCCATATGTCACTCACATGAGCCAATTAGAATTTTCAAGAAAAACTATTACTGTTGTTGTTGTTGTTGTTTTTAATTGTGGATAAGGGAGGAGGCATAACCTTCCCTCTAGTAGTGAGCCATGATTACAGGGACCCTCAGTTAGCCTACACTGGGAAGGAGGTTGCTTTCAAAGACAAAAGATGCAGGGAGGACCTTATGCATTTGAATAACTGGTTCCATTTGGTTCAGAGAAACTTAGTTATAGTTGTACTTTCTTTGCTGTTATTGGTATTTCACTGTTTGCAGGCCACACCATGCTCAACAAAAACAAAGTGAACTTCTTCTCCTATCTAAGGTAGCCCAAATTAGACTTTTATATCTTGGGGAAAAAAAGACATTTAAAGTATAAAAAGCCATTCAATTCACTAGTAATTGAATTGAAACCAATTAGACTCTGAACCCCCAAGTCTGAGCCACCTAAAGAAGGATGGAGAATTTTATTTCTGGCTGATTTTTTTTTCTGTTGTAAAGATGCATGACTTCCATCAGACTCTCAAAGGGGGGTGCAAGCTAAAAAAGGATAAAAACAATTACACCAGGGAGCTTGTGGGCAGGGGCAAGATTCTTTCTGTGGGAGTTCAATAAACAGCCATTCAGTGAATTCAGCCCATGTCAAGGCAACTCCTGCTGAGCTTCTGATATGGCACTGGGCTCATGGGGGACACAGAGATGAACGCCACGGCCTCAAGCAGAGTGAATCTGATCAGCCAGAGACATAGCCAAATATGAAACAGAGTGGAGTAATTTCTGCAACAGAGGCTCAGTGTGAGACCTCTGGCAAGCAGAGGCTGATGGATACTTTTTTCCTAGGAGACTCAGAGGGCTAAGCAAAGTGGTGTGCACACAGTACTGGAGACTTGAAAGCCCAGGCATGACAACCCTCACCTGTACGTAGTGTGGCTGGGAACTCAGACTTTGTCTTTAGTCAATTGCATTCATGTTCTCTTCAGTCTACTTCTGGCTTTAGGACCTTGTTTTCAGTATGACTGAACCTCCATTTCAATATTTATAGAACTGAAATAATAATAGTGCCTACCCCATGCTGGAAGAGTTGCCCACAAAGTTTGTATAAAGTAAGGACTCAATTGATGGTAGCTATTGATGATATTTGGTCAGGCCATTTGTGGTAGAGATGGTTTGTTTGGCAGGTACAGATCATTCAGGGTCCAGAATGAGTAGGCAGAAGGAAGACATGGAAATAATAGATTATTTCAGAGAGCAGCAATTGAGGTTTGGTTAGAGACCAGAGTATTTATAAATGACTCTGGAGAGACTGCCATGGACCTATACAGCTTTGAGATTGACTTGACTGGAGTGATGAGGAATGAGGACACAACAGATGTATGTACAGAAAAGCTGGTCCAGGTGGGCCACGTGATCTGGTAGAGACACAATAGCAACAGGGAAACTGGAGGTAGGTTTGTTATGCATAGCTGAACTCTGTGGGGAAGCAGTCTTAGCCTGCAGTAACCAAGGAGAACTGCTGTTGATATTTCTTTTGATGCACATTGTTAACATTTGTATATGGAATAGGCTAAGGCTTTACCACAACCCTAAGTGTGGTCTAGGGGAGGGCCTGACATTGCCATGAGTCTGAAGTACTTGGATCCTTGGTGTGGTGATGCTCATTTCAATATGCATTCACTCAGGACTGATCCCCAGAAAAGACAAAGTAGAACATCTCAAAAACCAGGTGTAAGGGATCCATAGAAAGCAAGGATATGACAGGGAATAAGGCAGGAGAGTGGATGCAGGATAGTGGACCAACTACTTAGAGCAGGATGGTGGACAGCCTAAGAGGAAAGGTGGAGTGTTTCAGAGTTTAAGAGTTTAGACCCTGGATGCATCTACTTTTGTTGGTTCTTAGAGCTAGAGAGATGGCTCACTTGATAAAGTGCTTTCTGTGCAAGCATAAAGATCTGACATTGAATCCCTAGCAACCACATAAAATCTTCACATGGCAACAGGAATCTGTAGCTCCAAGACTGGGGACAGGTAAAGACAGACAGGTGACTCCCAGGGCTTTCTGGTGTGATCTAGCCCAATCAGTAGTGAGAACTAAGATTAGCATGAGAGAGAGCTTGCCTCAGAAAATAAGATAGTGAGTGGTTGAAGAAAATTCCAAATACTGATCTCTGGCCACATGCACACATATTCATGTATAACCCCATGCATATGGGCATACATGTGGATATTTACACACACACACACACACACACACACTTCTTGATTCTGCTCCTTAGTATTTATATCACCTCTGAAAAGTTATGTATGGGTATACATGGGGACATTTACACTCACACACACAAACACACACACTTCTTGATTCTGTTCCTTAGTATTTACATCACCTCTGAAAGTTACTGAACTTTTAGCTAAGACATATCCTCTCTCATTTGTGGGTCCTAGATTTTACAATGATATATATATATATATGAATATGAATATATATATATGAATATATATATATGAATAGATATATGATATATATGAATATATCTATATCATCTATATCTATATACTATATATATATTATCTCTATCTTATCTTCCTATCTCTATATCAGTTATCTATAGTACAAGTATACCTGTTTAGAGAGACAAATGGGTTTCATGGGAAGGGGAAGAAAATAGAACTTGAAAGAATGGGGCTAAGTAAATATCGAACCCCTAAATGTATTTTTAAAAAAAGATTTATTTATTTTTGTTTTATGTGTCTAGGTGTCTCCCTGCGTTTTTTGTGTTCCATGTGACTGCTGTGACAGAGGAAGCCAGAAGAGGGCACTGGATCCTCTGGAACTGAAGTTACTGGTGGTTGTGTGCTATATGGGGCTAGTGATGAACCTGGGTCATCTGCAAGATTAGCAAATGCTCTTAACTGCTTAGCCATCCCACCAAGAATATACTTGGCATCCAATGTATAGCTGTACAGAGATTTTTTTAAAAAAATTAATTTAAAAATTACAAAACAAGGGAGATAATAATAGTTACCTCAGGGGATTATTGACAGGAATAAATGTGATAATACACAGTGGGGCTTTTATTTTATTTTAACAGGACATGCAGAAAGATAATCAACTTTAACTATTCTTATAACTTTAGGGAACAACAAGGAGGTTATTTCTCCCAAAGATGGAACTATCGTTCCTGCAGCCCAGCCTACTTCTTCTTAGATAAAGGAGATAGAACTTGAACAACAAGAAGAGAAATCTGAACGATAAGGTTCCCATTGCTCTACCTCCATTTCACCCGGCATCTCCCCTTCCAAGAAGTTTCCGAAGCAATACCCTCTCTGTAATTGCATGTACAGCAGGCTCACAGCACGTGGATGCCTGCACTCAGATGCAAGCATGGCTGGAAGTTGCCATCATCTCAGTGGCTTTTCCCTGATGAGCCCCTGAGCTGAGAGGCAGGCAATCAGTCCTCTCCATGAACAGTGCTGAAATCCTGGAGCCTGTTGCTTGAAATGAGCAAAACTGCCTTGGTATTTGTACCATCACCCAAAATGGTGGAGAAAAACATTCAGAAGGAAATTGACAAATCAGAACTCATTTCCTCCCTTCTTAAAAACACTGAAAAGAACTAGAAAAAAAGAAATTCGTGCTGTGTTATTTTTATTTTTGGAAATGAGTTATTTCAGAGAATAAGAGAGAAATGTATGCTCAGCACACCAATTTGCTCACCTGCTAATTTTTTTATTTTTAAATCTCAATCTGAGTTTTCTTTCAATTGCCATTTTATTTTACTTTTATTTTAAAAATATCTTTTAAAAAATCTGTTCTCCTCAAATATCCAGTATGTTAAAAAGACACAGGGTCATTGCCCAAAGGAAGTGACATTTATGTCACTAATGGTTACTAGTCCCTGAGCCATTGATGTCAACGACAATAATATAATTTACAGCACATTCCTGCTATATTCTAGGCACTCATTTTTGAAACAAGGCTTTGCCATGTACCCTTGGCTAGCCTCCTCCTGAATTCATGGAGCCCCCCCTGCTTCAGCCTCTTTATGTGCTGAGTGTACAGGTATGAGTCACCATACTAGTTACTGTCTTAAGAATATTTTTTATTGGATATTTTCTTTATTTACATTTCAAACGTTATCTCCTTTTCCGGTTTTCTCCTGGAACCCTCCATTCCATCCCCCCTGCTTCTATAAGGGTGTTCCTCTACCCACCCACCCACCTACCCACCCACCCACCTACCCACTCACCCACTCACCAATCACCCACTCACCCACTTCTGCCTCCCTCCCTTGCATTCCCCTACTCTGGGTCATAAAGCCTTAACAGGACCAAGGGCCTCTTCTCTCATTGATACCTGACAAGGCTATCCTCTGCTACATATGTGGCTGGAGTTTTAAGAATTTTTAAAAATTCTAAGAAATTTACAGATCAGGGAACATCGCCTATTTTACAGATGAGGAAGCCAGGCTAATCAAGGCTGAACTACTCAGCCAACAAGTTCACATCTGCTAAGATACTTTGGTAGAATTTAAATTCAGGCAACCTGGTATCCACAGTAAAAATCCTTATTAATATTCTGATGTTGCTAGGGTGTTAATTTATCACCTAATTTAAGATTAATGATGAATTTGTGATACTTTTATTAAAATTGCACAAGGCATGAAGACAAACTAGTATGTCATGAAACCAGTGAAGAATATTTCATCTTTAAATGCACAATAGTACACATGTGAGAGAACCAAAGACTGGTGGCAGATGCTCCCTTGATGGTTCTGGGCTTGTCATCCACTTTAGCATTTAGGAGAGATATCTTTCTCTATGATCTCCCCAGTTAGATCTGTGCATCCTTGCCTATGTGTTCTCTCAGTCCACTCGTTTATTGTTGCTACACAGGTCTTCTTACTCTTCTTCACCTAAAAGAAGCAAAGCATTCCCTCTTACTATGGGACTCATTTGTTCAACTAGGCAGATGTATCATTCATTTGAATTAATAACACATAGAACAGTTATCTTATGATTTTGCCACCAGGTAGCCGCAGGAACTAATGAAATTACTAGTAGACATTTTCTTAAACAGAAAAACAGAAAAAGAAGGGTCCCTTTCACATGGCTCTCTTCTGAATCTTGATATCTTGCTATTTTTTATATTAAAAAATAGTTGCAAGTGTCAGTTTGTTAGAGCTGCACAATCAAGTGCTAGTCTAGGTAGCATAGACATCAAAAACTTTCTCAAGTTTTTGTGGCTAGAAGTCTGAGTGTAGTGTGTCTGTAGAGTCATTGTCTTCTGAGAGGAACATATTTCTTTTGATGCCATTGTCAAAATATATAGAAGAGATAGCCAGGAGTATGGAATATTATGTATTCCTGAAAAATGCAATGCCCAGCAAATGTCTGGATCTGAGTCTTTCCCCCTGTAGGATAAGACTGAAACTGGGGGATTGTATTTTTGACAGAATATTTTCCATATTTCATGGTTCTTTCATCCCCTCCCTCTCCCTACCATGATGTAAAGTGTGTCACTGTTTTCCTTCCTCATATTCTCCCTACGGTGCACCTTCTTCTGTGCTCTCTAACTTTTGGGGCTACAATGATTAGAGGTGGGGTTTTTTTGGTGAATTCCACCCCACTTGCAAACTTGACTTATAAAATTGTGAGGGAATGCTCTTTGCATAGAGCCATTGGAAGATTATGTGGTTTTAATTGTGAGTGGTATTTTTGTTAGTTGTGCATAGATTTTTCTCTCTTCTCAAATTCTGGGCTCATGAGGAACAAGGACTCCATTTATATCTTAGTTTAGAAGGTCCCAGACTTAGCACATATATTCAGGTAATTGACTTTATGATGGGCAAAAGAGTACCCTTATGGCCATTCTGTTTTCATTTCCATACAGTATTTGATGTGTAATGGAAGACAGTTATCACTGAGTTTTGCAATGGTCATTCATTGTGTTAGATTTTTCCTGATTACAGCTAGTTTTTAAGTTTCTGAATACATATAAGGCAGGATGTAGTAAACTATGCTTGGCAGGTTCAGTGTAACAAATGCTTGGCTTTGTTTTGAAATGTTTATTCTAATAGCATTAAGAATTTCTCTCAAGAAGATGATCCAGAACTCTCAATACTGAACTCTTTCTGATCTGATGGGTCTCCTACACAAACTGTATCAAATCAGACATGTTAACGTGGAACAGACTGCTCATACAAAGGAGAAGCTCACTATTACTTAGCATGTAGAAAAAGCAGATAAATCTATCATTGGTTATAGAACCATGAGATCTATCTACCAGAAATGTTTATGTTATCTACAAGTCAACAGTTTTCTAGTGCCTCTCACTCCAGTGATCTGAAGAAGGGCTTTATAGAAAGGTATTGTAAACGTTCTAGACCTAGCATGTTTTAATTATCTCTATCTAGATTTTCTAGAAGTATCTTTCATAGGTCCATCAAATCTCAGGGCAGATTCTCTTGCTGAACCAGAAGCCTACTGTTCTGGCTGGGCTGGCTAGACATCATCTTCTCAGGATCTGCCTATTTCCACCCCAATGCTTGGTTTCTCTTCTCAGGTATGTTCAGCTATACCTGGATTTTCTTTAAGGGGATGCCAAGGATTTGAACTCAGGTGTTGCACTTACAGAATGAGACCTCTTATCCACTAAGCTGTTTTACAGGCCTTTGAGTTTTTGAATCAATGAAGATAAGTAGCACAAAGCTGCTAAAAAGACCATTTAGACCAACATTGTTTTTGCTTAATAGTTTTCTGTACTGTTAAGAGTTAATTCAACAGATTGGAGGTACCCAGTCCATTCATATTACAAAGCCTGGGCTTTTCCTAGATGATAAGTCCAAAGCACTTAGCCTGTCCTACCTGATAAGAATGTATTTGTATACCCAAGACAGTTGTCTCTATCAGATCATTTGCTCGAACAATATGAGTTATGATACATGTCTGCTTTTGTCTGCTTTTTCCTGCTTGAGTTCCTGAGGCATGCCACATTAGTCTGATTTCTGGGTATTGGAAACTAACCAGTTAAGCTCAGACACACAGGAGCACATGCCTATGCACCAGAATCCAAGTAAAACTCAAGATCACAGGATCATGAGAGATTTCTTGGCTGACATTTTCATCTTTCTTGTGCATCCTTTATGGAACAAATAAGTTCTGTTTGATGATAGAGTAATAGAGAGAGGATACCAGACAGTCATGCATGGCTTCAAATGGATTCTCCTCTATGTACCTTTTGCTTTTTTCGATTTTCAGCTGTACCTTTTCATTGTAAGGAATCATCAACATCAACAAAAGATTATTTTGTTTTGTTTTGGTTTTTAGTTCTGTGTACTCTTTGAGCAAATCTCTGAATGACTTTGGAGATTTCAAGGAAGCTTCTAAGTAGCAAAAAGGTGTATTTTAAGTTTTTGCCCAGAAGCAGCTTTTAAAACTGCTGATAGGAAAAGAGAAACGATCCTGGGGAAATGTTCTGAATGGGGATAACAGTATGAATGTCATCATCAGATTTAGCAAAGTACACTCAAAAATACACAGGGGTGGTAAACTGTCAGTATGCATAGATTTCCACTTACATAGCTGAAGGATATCTGGAAGTTAACCTCTTAGAGAAGGAATAGCAACATCTCTCTAAGGAACATGTTTAAGACAGTACTTTCAACTAAAGGAAGTAATTTGTTTAATTGTTAAACCACCACATTCCCTAATTATTTTGTTATTGTAGAGTTGCTCCAGGTTATAAGAAGATTTTTGAAATACAATTTTGACTTATGTGAAAGTATACATACAAACTCTGAATTAAAAATAAAAGCAAAAAACAATAATTATTTTCAGGAAATTAAAAAAAAAGTACACTACTCTGGACTCAGTCTTTACCCTTCTTCTCTGGAGATTCAATGTATATGATAGTAGGAAGGACTATTTTTATTTAGGTCTTAAAATATTAAGTCCTGAGGTAGTACATCAAGTTGTTTTGGCAAGGATAAAGTGTAACCTAAAAGCACATGCTAGAAGCCATTCTCATGAGCAGTGGTTCATGGAAGACAGCTGTGCAGACAACAGACAACAGAATTTTTGCATTTCTAGTAAATCCTGTTAATGGAGTCATAGTGCTGTGAAAAGGAGTGCTGATGGGCTGGCCATAGTAGATTGGGTCAGACAGAAAAGTCCAAGGCTGGAAAGAGACCTGGCTAGGAAGTTTGAGAGCCACAGAAGCAAGTGGAGTTAACAGAACAGTATTTTGGCTGATAGAATACACAATCTTTTAACATAGTCATTGAGTGTCTCAGAGTTTCATTGCTGTGAAGAGACACCATGATCATGGCAACTCTTATAAAGGAAAACAATTAATTGGGGCTGGCTCACAGGTTCAGAAGATTAGTCTATTATCATCATGGTGGGAAGCATGACAGTGTCTAGGCAGACATGGTGCTGGAGTCTGAGCTGAGAGTTTTATATCTCAATCTGCAGGCAGCAGTAGACTGTGTGACACACTGGGTGTAGCTTGGGCATAGGAGGCCTCAAAGCCCAACCCTACAATGACACACTTCCTCCAACAAGAGTTCTACGTTGGACAAAGCCATACCTCCTAATAGTGCCCCTTTCTATGGGTTCAACATTCAAAACATGAGCCTATGGGGGCCATACCTATTCAGCACAGTGAGTAATGTTATCTCTAGAAATACAAGGCCTAAGTGGACAGGAGAGTAACATTCAACATGAAATGGGACTATGAAAATGACTGGCAGAGTCACACAGACATCGATTTGCATTTGAGCTTTACTGATCAGATAGTATTATGGCTTGGGATAAATAGCAAGTGGTCTCTCTCTAAGTCTCATTTACTCAGATATAGATAACAGAAACTACTTGAGGAAATTTTTTTAACATGAACTTCAGCAATATAGGTAAGCCAATAGGGATACCACTGGGCAAACAGTAAGTTCACACACACAATACGATTAAAAATCAGGATCAGTTGGTTGTTGTTACATAGAGAAGAGTGCTTCAAAGACTTGGGGATCAGTCAGATTCTCCTTTAGGAGGAGGAAGGGAGTTCAAATGCTGCCATGTTTCACTCAAAACTGGACAAAAGGTGATTGCTCATAGCTGTAGACAGGGAAACACACATGTTTTTCATCTCATGGCTGTGGGAGGGGAGTGTTCTCTCAGCAGCAGTTGATGCTTCTCTATGGTCTCATGGATTATGTGACAGAAATTCCTAGAAGACATTGCCAAGAACCATCCAAAAACCATTTAATCTCATAAAGTTTTGAACTTTATTTATTATTGTTATCATATCATCATCACCATCACTACCTCCACTAACACTATCATCATCATTGTCATCATCCTCATCATCATTGTATGTGTATTTGCATGGGAATGAGACTGCCACAGCACATGTGTGGATGTAAGAAGATAGCTTTATAGAGGTAGTTCTCTATCATGTTTACATGGGTACTGAGGACTGAACTATTAAACTTGGGTCAATGGGCTTGCATGGCATATGTGCTCACCTCAATGAGCCATCTCATTGGTCCAAGCATCATTTTGTTTATCAGCTTGTCTATATACATTTGTGTGTACATATATGTGTGTGCATATTTATGCATACTTATATATACATAGTGGCATTGGAGCTCAATCTCAGGGCCTCAAAGACATTAAGAGGTCTACCCCTTGGCCACCTTGACAGCTACGTAGAATTTTTTTTTTATCCATAGATTACATAGTAGAGGGAGTCTTGGTACATGGATAGGTGGAGATAATATAGGAAGAAAATTCAGGCATGAGCACTTCTCTAGAACTGAACAGATAAAACACACCCTATTATACAGTGCCAGAGGTAATGAGACATTTACAGTGTTTGAGGTCTTCTTACAATGTGTTTCAACACTTCATTTGACTTAGAATGATCTTAATTATTTTCCACACTTGGTCAATAGCCTCAGCTATTTGTAGAGGGCATAAAAGCCATAGCATGCACTAAAAGAACTAAGAAAGCACCTCCAGGAAGAAAGCAAACATCTACATTAATTCTTAATTTTCAGACCTCAGTAAGAATGGCTCCTTTAACCAATGAAGACTCCATGCTGATTCAGAGTGTCATTCAGGCAGCTAAGTGGGCATTTCTAGGACCATGCAGTTTATTGTTGCCATGGGAAAGCCTTACCATGGTAATGATGAACAGAGAGGTAGGGCCTCATGCTGAGGAAAAACTCAGAAAGCTGGAGCAGATGGCCTGTTGTCTGTTCCCACTTTGCATCTGATATATGAGCAATGGATCCAATTATATCACTGAAAAGGAGAGCCATCTAGGACATTTGTGATCTGCAGGACAGTGGAGGTGCCTCAGGGCAGAACCAAGTGTAGTAGTACCTCTCACGAGTAGCCATGGTAACTGTGAACATGCTCCAAGAGAGCACATTCTAGACTACATATTGCCTAGAAAAGGAAGTATAAAGATGAAAAATAACAGAGGTAAAACCAGCAGGTGTAGAGATGATATGACTATGAGCCCCTTGCCTTCACCTCAAAATGCTGCATTAAAAAAAAAAAAAAACTCAAAACAAATAAACCACTCCAAACTCATCAGAAAAAAAAAAAAAACTTACTTAACAAGAGAAATGATTGTTTTTGCATTAAAGTAAATAATAAGCTTATGTCCCACAAAAGTCTTCCCTAGTGTCAGCTTGGAATACTCTATAAATAGACAGTGAAGAATTTCTCATTATAAAAATGGGCACCTCAATGTTGAATAGATTTCCTCCCTGAAGCACTTCAAGCCTTTCTTTTATGAAGGATGGACATTCAAACACAACACATAAAGCATAGATAGCATTCTTAGAACTTATTTGAGTGAGAAGTTCCTTTTGTCTGGAGCATTTCTACAGAGAGAGCATGGATGTATCTTAGAGTAATGTTTTGTAGAGATTCCCTTAGAGAAGGCTGTTCTGGAGCCCTTCAGGAATAATGTAGAGATCAGAGCCGGTGGCACATTAAATAATTTAGCATCAAGGAAGCTTTGGGATTTTTCTGTTCTGCTTAAGCCCACAAGATTTGTACTTTCTTCATGTGCAAATATGAGGACAATAGCCAAGTTTTTAGTTTCTTCATCCAAGCCTGCATACACAAGGCCAGTACTACTCTAGATTGCCCTGTCATCTTTGGGATTTTTCTTTATCCTCATGAGTCCTGAGAATGAAATATAAGCTGGTTCATGGAAGAATTTTCTAAATGGGAGATATTAAATGAAAATGAAGATCATATAATGATTGGGGTATGATATACTACTTTTATGTCAGAATGTTTAAATTCTAAAGCCATGACATTCTCAGAAACATTGTTAAAAACATTATATATATATATATATATATATATATATATATATATATATATATATATATATATAGAGAGAGAGAGAGAGAGAGAGAGAGAGAGAGAGAGTGTTAAACTTTGAGTGGTGAAATAGTTAATATGTTCTTTCCCCAGTAATCCTTTGCAGCAGGGCACTGTACTTTCTTAATCAGAAACAAGCCTCAGAAAGCATATCCTGAATAACATAAAATCAATCACTATGCAATTCTCTCTACATACACTAGGTAAATGTACTCAATTACATATATTTTCAGGCTACTAACAATCCAATCATCCTGGAAATTCTTCTTCTGTGTTTGAATTCTTGTGGCACCATTTTGAGAGCAGCTCTCCAGTCGCATGTTTAATGAATCTCCTTTATAATCCTTCAGCAGTCATGAGGAGAGTGAAGTCTTTTGAGAAGCCAACTCCTAACTGAAAATAAAATTGAACTTGGCAAGAAGTACAGAAGGAAGAATGTGCTTCCCCTCAAAGAGCTGCTGGTATTACATGTGTTGGGTGAGTTACAAGTGAGTAAGGAGCTCTTGAGTCTGCCTGGCCCATAATGATCTCAGGGCTGACCCACTTGCACAATGACCTCCAGTAGGGGACACAGCTCCAGTAGCTCAGAAGAGATGAATGAGCATCTCCAGGATGCTATACAGAGGTATTAGCTGGCTCAAGGATTAAGGAACAGAAATCTAAGCTCTGCTGTCATTAATTCTCCCTGTAGGGACTGTACCAGTTTAGAACCATAGTCTCCCCTTTTCTCTAGCTGTAAATCACATGCCAGGCAGACTCAGGGCTACTAGGTCTGTCCACGTGCTCTTGTATATTGCACTAAGAGAACCCACTCAGACAACCTCCACAAATCTTGCAACTCAGAGGTGAGTGCCCTGGAGAAATAAGTGCTGTATTTGGAAAGATAAATGAATCATCCAAGTTAAGTGGGAAGATTATATTCTGATTCAGAGCAAGCATTATTGAAGGGAAAGGGAGATAAAGTGGAGGCATGGAGAATAATATTCACATGCACCGTGACTCTATGCTTGCAAGTAGGAGCTCTGACTCAGTACATCTGTTTGTTCGAGACTGTGAATAATGAAGTCTTGATGCAGCAATATAATAAATAAAATCATAATTACAGTGACCACGCCTTGAGTGGTTATGATATGAGAGGCTCTGTGATTCAAGGGTTTTACAGTTAATTTTCAAAGCACACAGCACTAGTATAATCCCAATATTACTGAAGATGCAGAAAGGTTAAATAAGTCTCTCTAGAGCACACCGAGTTGGCAGTGGAACTTGGTCTTGGAGCACAGAGATGAGAACTCTTACTTACTGGTGATGAACCATGTTATTTAAAGAGAGGAGCTAAAATAGGTTTTAAGAACTACAAACATTTCCTTGTCTCTTGGAACTCATGATCATGGGAAGAAAAAGTGTTTCCAATAGTTTTTTTTAAATAATGTTCGTAACAACAATGAAGATTGGGGGGAGAAGTATAGGAATCTTAGGGGCTTTGCCAAGAGGCCCCTATACCAGCTTCCTTCTGGTGACAGCTTTAGGGACCAGCCTTCACATACCCCATAAACATAATTATTCAAAATGCTCAGATCAATTTTTTACAATCTAAATCAGATTTTAATTTCTGCAAAAAAAATTGCAGGAGAAACCAAAACATCACTATGTCTTATCTTTTTGCTTTAGTCCACAGAATTTTTTTTAAAAAGAGGAGGTGTCTTTCAAAACTGCGGCATGTTCTTGACCTCTAAACCATCTTGAACTTCTTTGATGTTATGGGAAAACAGAGAGACTTGAGCTTATCACTCAGTCTTTATGTCCTGACAGAGTGTGGCTCCCCCTGGGAGAGGTGTTGGAGGCCGACTGAGAACTGTGAATCTGGCTGCTTTTGTTTTGAATTCCACTGGGGTCAAGTCTGTGGATGGATTTGGTTTGGGGGGTGGGGGGGGGGTTGTGGATAGTGCATCCAACATGCTAGGCTCCTTCCTTCTAGGTGTGTTTGGGATTCTGAAGATACACACACACACATACACACACATACACACACACGAGTGAAGGGCTACTGCAGTAGAGGAAGTCATACCCATGCGTCAGTGGATAGCTTCACATTTATGCCTACAAGAACAGTCCTAGTTAAACTCAGTTACAGCACAAACACAGAAACAAGATGAGAAGAAAGGAAAGGGACATGAGGACTTGGTGGTAGTAGGATGTAGAAGAGGATCAGAGAGATGGATGTAACCTAAATGTATTCATCAAAGAATACATTTTAAATACAATTTAAAATGTTTTAAATTGTAATACAGTTTAAATACAATTTAAAATTTTCCTTCCAGAGGTTATTTGACTAATGGGTAATATTATTTCTCCATGACCAAAAGGGATTCAATAAGTCATCAGTAATAATATCCTAAAGGGACCAAGGCAGTATAGTTGTCTATTCAGCTCAACCCTATTGGTTTTTTTTTTTTTTTCAGTCATGAACTTGGTTGGGTGGGTTGGGGTACTAGAACAAATTGTCTAGAAATAAATTATTAGTCAGGAACAAATAATTTTCTAGGAAACAGCTAAGAGAGAAAGACTGCTATGATTTAGATATGTTTTGAGCATGTCCCTCGAGGTCATATCTGCAGACATTTAATTCCCAATGTGTGGTGGTAAGGTGTCTGACCATAGTTTAGAGGTAGAGCCTTTGAGAAGTGATTGTGATTGTATAAAGTGATCAGGGTAGATGTCTCATTATTCAATGCTGGTGATTTTGTATGATAGAGAGACACCAGAATAGAAACCCACATGTTTCCTGTCTCTTCCTATGAGCTGTCCTGTATCATCTGGGGATTCTATCAGCAAGATGCACCCTCTTGACCCACACCTAAAGAGCCAAAATAAAACTCTCTTTATAAGTATCATGCCAGAGGTATTTCATTACACTTATTTTTAAAAAACCTAAATCAACAAGGAGGTAAACAAGACCAGAAAAGCTATGAACCCAGCATGTATTTAATCTTAGGTCAAGTTAAACCATAAACCTTTTAGAGCATACACTAGGATGTTTCTGTTCTTAAACCAGTCCCTTCCCCTAAGGGAGACTCACTTCCAGGGTTCCCATACACAAAGGGTTTGCACAATAGCAAAGGAGATCCACAGACTGGCTTAGAGGGGCAAGATAAAATGCTCTTAAGCATCCCTGAGTTTCAAACCGATAAGTGCAGGAATGGAGAGTTCTAGCAAACCTACAACAAAATCTGCCTTTCTGATGACAACTCACCAGGTAAACAATGCATAATTTCAGGGCCAGTGTAAGAGCTTTCTTCATATCCCACACTCCCATTTCCAAACATCCAGAAAGTGCCCTTTCAGCCAGAGTGCCTTTCATCAGTGGTCATGTGTGACAAGCAAAGCTATTTTGAAATTTCCTCCCTTCATGACAGAATGTTCTCATATATGGAATCTGTGAAGATTTTTATCTTTTAGAGAAAAAGTCTTCCCGTGAACAATGGAGATAGACTAAAACTTTTATGTGTTTGAAACTCATTCTCACATCCAAGAGAATTGATTCCTCCAACATTTCTGTACCTTTCCACAGTAACTATAACAGTATAGGAGACCATAATTCATTATTTTTTCTTCCTGAAACATTCAACTTCTGTCAACAGAGTTAAATATTCACTTCAAGAACATTTGTTTGGGAAAAATGGGACTTCTCAAATAACTTCATTCAATCATCCAACTGGCAAAATTATACACTCTCTTTCCAGAGCGATTGGTCTTTATGGTGATTACTTCAGCAAAGCCTGAGACCTGTGGAACCAAAGGAGAAGCCAGAGAGCATCCAGATGCTGAGTTCTTGGGTCAATCTGGTGTCTATCGGAAACTTTCAGATATCCTTCTGAAAGGTTGTGGCTATTTTTTCATTGTATATATACTTCCAAGAGTCCTGACTCTGCTCTAGAATACCAAATTAAAAATGCTCTAGTTAGTAATACCAGAACCTAGATTTTTCCAGAATCCATTTCCCCAATAGTTCCATGCTAGAGTGCACCAAATAGTCTAACATGCATGGAAACTGAAAAGCAATAGGAAAGAAAGCATTTGTCAGGTTTTGAAGCTGTCATACCAGGAGAGGGAAGCATATGGGTTGTGCAAACACCTTCTTCCAGCCAATTATCCCGATTCTTTGGCTTGTCAAACAAGATTGTCCTTTAAGAGACTTTCACTTTTTGTTCTTAGAGGCGTTGGCTTCCACAGACTTCTCCACATGAAACACTCATCCTTACTTGGGATTTTTCACTAAGCAGCTGATTTAGATCTCCACACTTGAAAATATTTTCTGATGCTCTGGGTTCCCTCCTCTATTGATTAAATTGATGTAAGACTTGATTTGTACTGTGAATAATTTCACTCTAAATTGTAGCTATGGTGTTTCTAGTTTCACAACAGCTATAAGGATGACATCACAAACAACTGCAGTAGAGAACCCTGTGTAGTTCTGTAACATGACTGCTGTCACCTTGTCTTTGCTTCAGAGAAAACAGTTTACTTTGGTCAGGAAGAGTTTGGCTATTTCTTACTTGTCAGTGTTAAATGCCACCATTCACTTCAACTTTAACCATATTTTGCTTTCTTTGATTAAAAAGGGCTTTTCCTTCAAACAAGATATATAGGTATATATGAAATATTTTATGGTCTGCTTTTAACAATTAGGATGCTGCCAAGTGTTTTGTTTTCAATTACTGAGAAGATATATTGAAATGTCCCATTGACATAAAAAAGAATGTAGTACTTCACTGAATAATTGCTTCTCCTCCTGTTTTTCATGGATCAATGGCCAGTCAATTATATGTTGTATTTTTAATAGCTATATACAATTGGTTTCTTTTATCTAAATAGAAATCAGAATGACCAATAAATGAGTTTGTGTCAATACATTAGAGAATGTGAACTTGACTGAGCTTTTGCTTGCATAAAACTTGATACTTTTATTTTCATATAAGTCATACTTTAATAAACCACATATTTTTTCACAGTAGATATACATGCATGTAAATGTCTGATTTGTAAACATATTGCCAAACATATTGGCACATGCTGGGAGACTTACTTGACATTATAATTAGTTAGAGCACTTGCAATTTATATAACATGCTATGTTATAGCATTTGGTCAAAGATGGTTGCCTTGCAAATAAAATGGTGATTATGAGATTAGAGAATCGTATTGTGACGTCTGTTATTTTAATGCTTAACTTTAAACAAGACATGACTATGGGTTATTTGTTGCTGTTCACATACAATAGGATTTTTAGTTTTGAGACATATGAAGACACTTAAAGTAAATACCAAATATTCATAAAGATAGTTTATGTGTCTGGATATAGACCCCAGTGATTCTTCTTCATAGGCCTATGCTGAACTAATGCTTCCCAGTAGACTAGAGGTACCCATTTAATGGGACCTATCAGCTTAGGAAAAAGACACAGAGGCCTTGGGGATGTAGCTGCTTTCCCATGGCTCAGTCATGACCTACAAGTGAGCACTTTAGCCATACCCAAAAGCACTGGCTTAGCCTGGGCCCATGGGGATGAATCACTGGACTCTCAGTGAAAGCACATGTTGATGACCGTCAAGGTAATTCTTAAAGTACAATGGCCAAAGAAATGAAATCTGATCCAAGTAAAGCAAAAATCAATATCTACCTCAAGAAACCACAAATCTTGATATTTTTAAAAGATGTGAGTGTGTTTCCCATTACTCATTCAAACAGCTGAGCTAGATCTACATGTTATGTACTCTGGAAGTTGGATAGATTTTTTTTTTTGCTTGTTTCTAATAAATAATGACTAATGTCAGGTAAGTAAGTAAGAGGAAAAATGAGTTAATTAATTTTATCAGCAGTATTTCTCCACTGAGAAACAGTAAATTAGAAAACAGACCCCTAACCCAGCTTTTAGTATTTGGGTTTTTAAGAATAATTAAAATAATCCTATTGTATATTTATGCTTAATACTTATGATCTATTCTTAAGTCATACAACTATCTAGCCCACTCTGGCCCTCACCAAATTGAGTCAAGAAAGTCACTGTTAATTGCATAGTTAAGATTTATCTCTCTAAGAGCTTAGAGGTCTGGTCACTGTTACCACCCAAATGGCTATTAGGTGCCCGTTATATGAGATGCTGTTCTAGATGCCAGGAACTTGATAACAAACCCTTTGGATAAAGCAGCTGTTTTCTTAGAGCTGGCTTCCTAGACTTTGTTTCTTTTGGGAGATAGGGCCTTGGTTTGTAACTATGGCTGATCTTAATTCCACTTTTAGAACACACTGGATTCAAACTTGTAGTCCTCCCACCTCTGCCTCCAATGTGTAAGGCTACAGGTACAAGCCACCACAATGATGGATTAATCTACTCCTTGTTGCAAAATAAGACACAAGGAAGCACATATAGACATATTTTCAGGTTAGGATAAGTGATATGAAGAAAATAAATCAGAATAAAGAAAGAGGTTTTAGAGAGGGATATGCTGTTTTGGTGAAGATTGCCAAGAAAGGCCCTTTATAACCTGGTGACTAAGTTCTCTGTACAATTATATGAAGTATGTAAATTTGTATGAGCTTTAATCTGTATGAATATTTAGGGGGAGAAATAATACACAAGTCAAACACTAAGCTGAATGTTAGCTTGTCTTGAGGTTGCTGGTCTACTTTATTACTTTTACTGGCCAGTGCTCTTAAAAGTGACTTAAATTTTTATCCATGTTGGAAGCATATGGTTATGAGCAGGAAGGCAAGAGTTTAGTGCTGAAACTAGCAACAACACTCTATCAGGTGATACTGATGGATGCAAATCTACTGGTTAGATAGCTTCAAAGCTCATGATACCTATGTAATTACAAGAAGCTAGAGAGAAGCCTAGGGATGAGATATCAATTCATATCAATAGGGAGATGGACAAGGACTAATATGGGACCATCCCTGAGGCAAGGTTGGCACCCATGATTGTTGTTTCTAAAGATTGAATGTCTGCTTTACAGTTGTTTTAGGTGTGTAGAAAGGTTGGAAGTGAAGATTCTAGGGTCAGGCAGCATGAAATAAAACAACTTGAACAATCCCACAAGGTTCAGTTCTAGCTTGGCTCATGGCTATAGTGGCATGGCTTCCATATTGTCAAGGGCTAGGGACAAAGTTGACTATGAGATTGGAAATGACTACCTTATTTGAAGATCAGTACACAGATGGGTTAATTGTTTAATCAAATTTAGCAGGAGATACGATTATTTTGGTGAAATACACCATTTTCTTGATTTTGCTCCGGTTATAGGGGCATTTTCAGATATTGTAAACATTGCCTATCCTATACAAACATACACATGCACACACACATACACACATGCACACACACAGGAGAGAGAGACAGAGAGAGAGAGAGAGAGAGAGAGAGAGAGAGAGAGAGGAAGAGAGAGAGAAAACACAGGGCTTAAATATCACAACTGTTTTCACATTCAATTATTTATTCACCTATTCACTTAGCAAACAATTGTTGACAGTCTATTATGGTAGTTTTGAAGATACATAGATAAATCATTGATTATTGGTATTAAGAAATTTCAGCCTTCTAGGTCTAGGCTGAGGTACTAACTTCATTTCATTACTCAAAGGAAAGGTTCTTTGCTGTTCCCTGGTCTCTGAATTCACACAGTTGTCCTCACCACGTTCTTACTGTTATTTTCATAATGTCTTTGCTGTTTCTTTGGACTATGTACTTTTTCTCTTTCTGTTCTTAAAACCAGACTCTTGGGACATATTTGAGTTCCATTCTGCAAATATTTGCCACTGTGTAGATTTTTCAGCACTGTCCTTTTTCATTAAGCAATGCAGTATTATATGCAATACATTCATATCAACCCTACAGTATACACCCACTGGGAATTTAGAGCATCCTGATCAGTGCTCAATGTTACTCATCATCAAGAAAATTCAAATCAAAACTGCAATGAGTTAGTACCTTATCCCTGTTAGAATGGGACAAGTACAAAGGCCAGATAGATGGCTTAGTGGGTAAAGGAATTTAGGAGCAAGCATGAGGACTGAATCCTGCTCCCTAGCACCCACATCAAAAGCCAAATGCAATGTGGTACATGGCTGTAATCCTAGCACTAGGGAGGCAGAGATGAAAAGATCAATGGAGTTTGCTCACCAGCTACTCCAGCCATATCAGTGAACTCTATGTAAGCTTACATTAACATATATACTCACATGTGAAAATGCACACACACACACACACACACATACACACTAACTAGGAAGAACTTGGGTATGCTTTGAAGAGTACAGTATTAGAATAGAAAGACAAATACAAGAAATGCCAGTGGGGATGTGGAGAGCGGAAGAGAGAAGGAAATCTTAAACCTTTTGGTGAGAATGCTAATCACTATAGCCAGTACAGACTTTCAAAACACTAGAAATAGAATTACTGCACCATCTATTAATTCATCTAACAGTGATATGCATAGAAAAATTAGAGTCAGCATGTTAAAAGAACATGTGCACTTTCATGTTTATTGCAGGGCAGTTTTCAACAGCCAATATATGGAGTCAACCTGGGTGCCATAGACAGATGATTGGAGAAAGAAAAAGTGTGTATATATCCAATATATATTTTTCAGCCAGAAAAAAAAATGCATTTCTGTATTTGAAGCAACATGGATGGTCACTACACTAAGTGAAACAAGTCACATGGAAAATCAAATAGATGTACTCTTGTATATGGAAGCTAAAAAGTTGATCTCAAAGAAGTTGAGAGTCAAATAGTGATTACCAGAGTCTGGAAAGGGTGCGAAGAACAAGTTAGTGTGAATAGTAAGTATGGGGTAGCAGCAGTTGGATATGAGGAATAACCTTGAATGATCTACAGCACAGTAGATTTACTGTTAGTCAGAAATGAACTACTTTAAAATGCCTAGGAAAGTGGACTTTGTATGTTCTTATCACAAATACTAAGCAGCTGGGTGCTACTTATTGGTCATTACCCTGATTTGTTCACCCTATATTGCACACACTTAAAGTGATGCCACACTATACTCTATGAATGAAAGCTACAATTAAGTATCAGTTAAATAAGAACATGTAATTTAGGAAGAAAAAGAACAGTGCTTAGATATTTTCCCAAAACATGGACTTTCTAATATGTCTCTATTACCTTCTTAATTCTCTGTCTTAATTTATCTCAGAAACATTGGGAGAGACTAAGAGAAGTATCTATTCACATCTCCCTTTCTGAGGATTTCGTCTCTTGATTCTCCCAATGGGTTTGAAATGGAACCAGATAATATCTGTAATGCTAGTTGAGGTTCATAATTAATTTAAGCTTATTTAGGCTTTGTTACTGTTCTTATTCTCAATCCAGCCTCTTTAAATAAAAAAATCAACTGGGTAAATGTTAGGAGCCGCAGTGAGCATGACAACATTCGCCATTACAAGATGGCACGGGCATCCTGTGCTCCCACAAGTAAACAACTAACTGCGCAGGTGCAAAAGGCAAAAGTGCGCCAAAGTCACTGCCCATCCCGGGACATAATATGGGGTGATGAGTGAACAGCCAATCAGAAGTGGACACGCCACTCTAGGGTACATATAGCAGTGCCTTTCCTCGGCTTTGGGTCTTTCCACTTCTGCTGATACAAGAATAAAGCCTGGTTGTAGTAACCACCCGAACACTGTCTCACGTGTCTCTTTCGAGGGTGAAGGGGACTCGAAAAAGAGGCACAGAACAATTTGGTGCCAAAACCCAGGAAGGAACGAACCATCCAGCGCCACGGGAGACACCCTCCCCACCCCCCCGAGATTCGGGGCGGGTTAAAAGACTACAGGATCGAGGTACATCTCTGAGAGGTATGCTTGGGGTGGAAGCCTTCGTTGCGAGCGGATTTTCACCCATTGCAGTACTTGGCCTCTTGCTTGTGTTGCTTTCGCTTTTAGCTTATTTGTGTTCTGAGGATCCAGCCTGCAGCACAGTTATTAGGGCAAGTCAAGAGGTTTCAAGAGAGGTCCACTCCAGGCTATCAGAAACAGAGCATGTTAGCCGGCATCAGGCCAAGGAGCCTGGAAAAGAGAAGCAGGCAAAAAAGCCTGGGCAACAGAGGCAGGCCAAGGAGCCTGGTCATAGAAAAGAGTACTCAAAAGGAATAGGGGCCACTGCAGGGCCTGTTAAGATTAAGGACCCTTCACCGACTGGTGAAGAGAGAGTGGAGTTCAGGGGGGACCCCCCTGTACCCCATTAAGGAGCCTGCCTCCATAGACCTTGGCAGCTCCGAGGAGGAGAGCCTAGAGGAGGAAGCAGCCACCTGTGCAAAGGATAGCCATTCTGGGATAAGACTAAGAAAGACCTTGAATCCCTCGGCCCTGGCCTTGCCTCTGGCCTATGCCCTGGGCAGTGCCTCTAATTCATTTCTCAGCCCAGGAGATCGCAGACAGCTACAGCTTGCATTTCCGGTCTTTGAAGCGGCAGAAGGTGTCCGTGTTCATGCCCCAGTAGAGTATAGGCAGGTCAAAGAATTAGCTGAGGCAGTACGTGCATATGGAATTGAGGCTAATTTTATTGTATCCCAAGTGGAGAGATTAAGTACAACTGCTATGACGCCAGGAGACTGGCAGGACACAGTGAAGGCGGTACTTAACAATATGGGCCAATACCTAGAGTGGAAGGCCTTGTGGCACAAGGCACTACAAGCACAAGCCAAGATTAATGCAAACACTGAGGGACAACAATTATGGACTTTTGACATGCTGGCTGGAGTTGGCGTACACGCGAACGACCAGACCACTCATCCCGGGCAGGTATATGCACAGATAGCATCAGCTGCAATAAAGGCATGGAAGTCTCTCCCTAGGAAGGAAGGCAGTAACCTTTATTTGTCCAAGATAATTCAGACATCTAATGAGTCTTTTTCTGATTTTGTGGCCCGAATGACCGAGGCAGCGGGTAGAATTTTTGGTGAACCAGAGCAAGCAATGCCATTAATTGAACAGATGATCTTTGAAAATGCCACAGCTGAATGCCGTGCAGCCATTGCTCCTCAGAGAGCCAAGGGGCTACAAGACTGGTTGAGAGCCTGTTGCGGCTTGGGAGGTCCCTTTACTTACTTACTTACTTACTTACTTACATGCAGTGGGGTCTACATGTTGCTACTGAGAAAGTTCAATTTTCAGAAGTTGGCTCCTTTTTAGGGACGGTTATCTATCCAGAAAAGATAATTCCTCAGAAATTGGAGATTCATAGAGACCATTTACATACTTTAAATGATTTTCAGAAATTATTAGGTGATATAAATTGGTTAAGACCATTTTTAAAAATTCCATCAGCCAAGCTGAAACCTTTATTTGATATTTTGGAAGGGGATGCTCATATTTCCTCACCGAAGGCCTTAACACCGTCTGCGAGCCGTGCTCTGCAAGTAGTAGAAAATGCTTTACAAGATGCCCAGTTAAAACTCATAGATGAAACCAAAACCTTTGACCTATGTGTTTTTAAAACTAGACACTTACCAACTGCTGTGTTATGGCAGGAGGGGCCTTTGTTATGGATTCATCCCAATGCTTCTCCCACAAAGATTATTGAAAGGTATCCATATGCAGTTGCTCAACTTGCCCTTCGTGGACTAAAAGCAGCCATTACCCATTTTGGAAGGGAGCCTAAGGTTTTGATAGTGCCTTATACTGCCCATCAAGTCCAAATATTAACGGCGACCTCTGATGTTTGGGCAATGCTGGTTACTTCCTTCAATGGTCAAATAGATAATCATTATCCTAAGCATCCCATCTTACAATTTGCCTTAACTCAAGCTATCATATTTCCACATATTGTGTCTCAGGAGCCACTCCCAGATGGAATGGCAGTTTATACGGACGGGTCTAAAACAGGAGTGGGTGCCTATGTGGTTAATGATAAGGTTACATCCAAACAATACCATGAAACCTCACCTCAAATTGTGGAATGCTTAGTAGTGTCAGAGGTTCTGGAAATCTTTCCAGGTCCCTTAAATATTGTTTCAGATTCCTTCTATGTGGTTAATGCAGTGAAAGCATTAAAAGTTGCTGGGTTAATTAAGACATCTAGCAGACTTGTAGAAGTTTTTCAAAAGATTCAGCTTACCCTGGCTAAGCGAAGATGCCCTGTCTTTATAACTCATATTAGGGCTCACTCAGGCTTACCAGGACCTATGTCCTGTGGAAATGACCTGGCAGATCAAGCCACAAAGTTGATTGCAATTGCCCTTTCGCCAAAATTAGATTTGGCTAAAGCCTTTCATAAAAGGTTTCATGTGACAGCTGAGACACTACGATGTCGGTTTAACATCACTAGAAAGGAGGCAAGAGATATCGTGACTCAATGCCAAAACTGCTATTAATTCCTACCTGTTCCCCATACCGGAATTAACCCTTGGGGAATTAAGCCATTACAGATCTGGCAAATGGATGTTACTCACATCCCATCCTTTGGAAAATTACAATATTTGCATGTCTCTATTGATACCTGTTCTGGAGTTATGTTCACCTCTCCATTGACCGGAGAAAAGGTGGCCCATGTTATTCAACATTGTTTCGAGGCTTGGAGTGCCTGGGGAAAGTCTAAAATCCTTAAAACTGACAATGGACCAGCCTACACTTCTCAAAAATTTCAACAATTTTGTTGCCATATGGAGGTGACACACCTGACGGGTCTTCCTTACAACCCTCAGGGACAGGGCATCATTGAGCGTGCTCATCGTACCCTTAAAACTTATTTGATAAAACAAAAAGGAGAAGTTGAGGAAGCTCTGCCCACAGTACCACGAGCTACTGTTTCTCTGGCACTTTTTACCCTCAACTTTTTGAATTTGGACAGTCAGGGCAACACTGCGGCTGATCTCCATTGCCTAGAACCAACTAGGCCAAAAGAAATGATAAAATGGAAAGATGTTTTGACTGGTCAATGGAAAGGCCCGGATCCTATTTTAATAAGATCCAGGGGAGTGGTTTGTGTTTTTCCACAGGAAGAAGACAACCCATTTTGGCTGCCAGAGCGACTGACGCGGTGACTCGCGGTTCCTGAAAATGACCCCCCGAAGGATTCATCTGCAGACGCTCTCAGTTCTCATTTGGACTCTCCTAAATCGGGTTCCTAGTATATATAGTGAATTTAGATGGCTATCCTATCTGCTTTTCCAAAACCTATGCCCTTGCCTTCTTAAAAGGCACCGCTTCTGCTAACTTATACCAATGTAACTTGCTTTATGTCCCAGTGCTGGTCTGCTCTTGTCTATAAGCAGGCCCTAATAGCCAGTATACCACTATGGATCCCTATCCCAGTTCAGATGTCTGGGACCTTGACTTTATTTCGACACAAGACATATTTTGATATAACTACAGCCATTATCATCGCTATTACCATCTCTGCAGCTGCAGCTGTGACAGCCGGCATAGCCTTGGCTAATCAAGTTACAGCAGCTACTGTTGTTAATTAAATTTCAGAAAAGACCTCTGAGGCTTTGACCATTCTACAGAAAGTGGATGGATACCTGGCATCAGGCATCCTGTTGGTCAATCAGAGAGTTGATTTGCTCCAAACCCATGTGTAGCAGCTCACGGATGTGGTTCAAATGAGCTGCGTGTCAGCAACCCCACATCTATGTATTACACCTCTGAGATTTATGAATGATACATTTATTCAAAGCCATAATCTTTCTGCTTATTTACATGGGAATTGGACTGGGGAATTGGACCAGGTGCAGCAGTAATTGCAGATCCGGATCTTGAGCCTTGATGGAACACGAGTGGACCCTGTTACCCCTGGCGATTTTACTTCTTGGCTTACCTCTGCTTTTTCTTTCTTAAAGGGTGGGGATAGGCCTGTTTGGTGCAGCCCTATGTTGTGGATTAGTGTTCATGTTATGATTGGTCTGCAAGCTCAGAGCCCAATAAAAACGTGACAAGGTCGCTATCGCCCAAGCACTCGTAGCCTTGAGCAAGCATCTCCCCCTGAAATTTGGCTATCTAGGCTAAGAAAGTAGCTGATGACTGAGACCCTCAGTCGATGCACCCCAAGGGTTCAGCCCATTGCACTCGGTCGATGAGAGGTCTAAGTCTAGCCAGCCCTTGCCTGAATAACTGTGGTACCTGAATATTTAGAGGTGTTTGTGAGTGGGTACTCGACAGGGAATGTTCCACGAGTGTGGATAGATTTCCCGAAAGTATGCCTGATTGCACAAAGGTTTGATGCCAAGAAACCTCCTCTGGTGGTGCCCCAGGGTGGAGGCTCCCTTTCCCCGTCAAAAGGCATCGAGATGGGTATGGGAAGCATTCCTCATTGCACGACAACGAGAGAAGAAACCCATTACAATATCTCATTTTGCACAGGGGATCAGGCCTCTGCTTTCCCTCACTGAGTTGGTGCCGCGCTTGATAGACAATAGGCTGTTCCATCTTAAATATATAGATAGGGGGAGATGTTAGGAGCCACAGTGAGCATGACAGCATTCACCATTACAAGATGGCACGGGCATCCTGTGCTCCCACAAGTAAACAACTAACTGTGCAGGTACAAAAGGCAAACACACGCCAAAGTCACTGCCCATCCCAGGGGCGTAATATGGGGTGATGAGTGAACAGCCAATCAGAAGTGGACACGCCACTCTAGGGTACATATAGCAGTGCCTTTCCCGGGCTTTGGGTCTTTCCGCTTCTGCTGATACAAGAATAAAGCCTCGCTGTAGTAACCACCCGAACACTGCCTCACATGTCTCTTTCGCGGGCGAAGGGGACTCGAAAAGGGGCGTGGAACAGGTAAACTTGCAAAATTTAAACAGAAACATATGCTTCTGACTGCCAAAAAAGTAAGGGTGTTCTTTGCCTTTCCTGTGGCTCCTGGATCAAAAGGAAAAACAAAACAAAAAAATTAATATTTTTATTACACACCTTCTACATGCCAGAGGTTTTATGAAGCTTCTTGTGTTAGTGGTATAGTGAAGAAGCAGACTTACTGAGGTCAAATCATCTACAAACACAGCTAACATGAAGTAATATGGAATTTGAACCAGGATCTTCATGTTTCTAGAAATGGCCTTTCATCCTACATCAGGTTTTGACTTGGATCTGCTGCTGCTAACTGGCTGAATGACCTTGAGCTCACTCATCTCAGCTTCCATAGTTGGAAGACAGCTAGATTAGACACCACTTCCAAGCACTAGTGGGCAGGGCATGGCCATGCCTACACAGGCTGACATCTGTGTGCACATTGTTCTTTAGAATTGTCCTAAACTTAGACAATTTAAAGTACAAGCATTGGCCGAATTGTGACCGACTTCCTGCCCTTTAATTTCAACATTTGACCACATAAAGCTCTAAGATCCAGATGTTTGATGGTCAAATTTTCTTGGGCTAGAATTGGTTGCTTTTTAAGACAACTTTCTAAACAGTTCACTCTTCTTGCTATTTAGAAGGCTTTGCTAACACCTCTGAATATGAGCCTCATCCAGACAGATTCACAGACCATATGAAGCTCAAGAAGAAGGAAGACCAAAGTGTGGATGGTCCTATTTAGAAGGAGGAAACAAAATAATCAAGGGAGATAGAGGGTGGGAGGGACTTGGGAAGAATTGGAGCAGGAGGGTGGAAAAGGGCAGGATCAGGTTTGGGAGAAGATGGGGGAGATGTACAGAGGATCAGGAAATTGAACAGAGGTGTGTAGCTTTGGGGGATAGGGAACTAGGGGTAGCTACCAGAAAATCCCAGATGCCAGGAAAGCAAGAGGCTCCCATGACCCAACAGGGAGGACATTAGCCAAAATACCCAACAAAAGAGAGATAGAGCCTGTAGAGACCAAATCCAGTGGATAGGCACAGCCCCCAGTTGAGGGATGGGGCTACCCACCAACCTCAGAAATATTAATCCAGAATTCCTCCTGTCAAAAGGAAATGCTGGAACAAAGAATGGAGCAGAGACTGAAGGAAAGGCCATTCAGAGACTGCCCCACCTGGGCATCTATCCCTATGCAGCCACCAAACCCTGACACTATTGTTGCCAAGAAGTGCTTGCTGACAGGAGCCTGATATAGCTGTCACCTGAGAGGCTCTGCCAGAGCCCGACTAATACAGATGCTTGCAGCCAACCATTGTACTGAGCATGGGGACCCCAATAGAGGAGTTAGGGGAAGCCTGAAGGAGCTTAAGGGGTTTATAAACCCATAGGAAGAACAACAATATCAACCAACCAGACCTCTAACCCCCCCCCCCCCCCAGCTCTCAGGAACTAAACCACTAACCAAAGAATACACATGGATGGACCCATGGTTCCAGATTCATGTGTAGTAGAGGATGGCCTTATCTGACATCAGTGGGAGGCGAAGCCTTGGTCCTGTGAAAGCTAGATGCCCCAGCATAGGGGAATGCTAGGATGGTGAGGTGGGAGTGGGTGGTTGGCTGGGGAGCATCCTCATAGAAGCAAGGGGAGGGGGCATGGGATAGGAAGTTGGCAGAGGGGAAACTCTGGGAAGAGGAATGACATTTGGAATGTAAATAAATAAAATGACCAATTTTTAAAAAAGGAAAAAAAAAACCCACAACTAAACAGTAACTGCAAGTTCTTAGAGAAAAAAGATAAAATTAATATTATATGCATGCATGAATAAAATATAATACTAACTTTAAAAAAAAGCAGAAGTAGGCCTGGCCTTCTGAAAAGCAATGTAAAATTAAATCAATAACCACTTTATCTTAAAACACCTCTGCACTGCCCATTTCTTAAAATGAATCAAGAGATCAGCTGAACAAAAGATTAGAGAGTTGATGGGAGATTCAAGGGTTAATGTCTATTTCAGGAAGATGACTTGACACAATGCCCTGATAATGGACAGTGACCAAAGCACTTTAGAAATTAATGGGAAATATTAATGGAATATCTGCTATAGATCATTTTGGATTTCTGTGGCCAAAGAACTACATTTGTATAACTCGATTGCTCAATTGCAAAGCAACACTGGGTTTCAGACTCCAGAAAGAGGAATTAGAGGAAATGAGCAATGACCTTTGTACTAATGGAAACAGAATCAGCAGCTCTGGGCACGTCTTGTTTCACATTGTTCTTAATTTGGTGATATCACAGAGGCAATGAGAAACAGTATTTGATACTGATGGAAATTGCTCTCACAGAAGGGAGAATTATGACACCATTATTCCAAAGTTTTCTAATTTGAAAATGTCTGGACTATGTCTTCTTTTACTAAAGCAAATTTTTGTGTACTGATATTCAGAGGTGACGAATCCAACAAATGTCTAAAGCTGATCTATAAAATTTCACTGTTCTGGGGACTTGATGACATGAAAATTCAGGTCATCTAGCTATGCACATGAAAAAGATAATTGGTTGGGGTCCTAGAGCCTCAGTCCCAAATGTCAGATAAATTTGAGAGCTGTCAGAATCATGCAGAAGATACAAATAGGGTTGTCAAAGGCTCTTCAAAAATTATCCTTTATCCACCAATGATTCTGAGTTACAGGGAACAGAAAGCCCTGGGAAAAAAAGCATCCTAGAAGGGTTACACAATAACTCCAACTTAGCAGCACTGGCAGGAAGATGAAACAGAAGGATTTTAGAGCTGTGACTAAACAAAAGCTGGACCAGATGCTGCTGCAAAACACTAGCCAAGAACAGTGTCTGATGCTCTGTATCCAATGTATTGTGGAGAGTTCCAGCCTATGGGTCAAGGCTCCTGCTTTGCACCCTTACTTCTTATGTGATACAGAGGAAAGAGAAGGGATACAGAGAAACAGACTTCTATGTTAAATTTGCTATTATAATTTTCAGGTTATTATTTTCTCACTTTTATTTACTGTATTTTAACTGCTATCCTGTTATAAGATTATGCCCCAAATGAGGTAGTTTTGGCCACAGAGTAAGACTCAGGTGTGTCTGTTATGCATATATATGTATGTGTGTATATGTGTATGGTGTATGTACATATATGTATGTGTGTGGTGTATGTGCATATGAGTATATGTATATATGTATAAATATATATGATGTGTTATACATGTATGTATATATGAATACACACTGTGCAGGCCTGTATGTGAGAGAATGAAAGTTAATAGTAATGTTTACAAATACCAAGAACTAATTAAAAAGAAGAAACATTATAATTTTGATTTGATTTGTCTATGTGTTATAACACTGATCAGTCATTTTTGTGAGCTAACAAGCATTTGAGACTAATTTGTTAGCAGTATAATAAAAATTATGCACTGCATTAAAATATTCACCTGATTAACTCTGTTACAGGCTTTGTTTGATTACAACAATAACCTCTACACCCGTATATTCCATCTTTGTAATTTATTTCTCATGAAGTAATTTACAATAATCTGTGGAAACATTCCTGTTAAAAGGGTCAAATTAAAAAATGTGCAGATAGGTGAAGGTATAGAGCAGAGAGCGGCCAAGGAAAACGGGGATTATTCTTACTCTGGCCAACACAAGCATTTAGAAATTGAATTAATTTACTCTAGTTTTTGAGAGTATAATATAGTTATATCATTTTGCTCTTCTCTTTTCTTCCTCCAAACTTCTCAAATACCCCTCCTCACTCTTTTTCAAGTTCATGGCCTCTCTTTTTCATTAATTGTTTTTACATGCATATGTACATAATATATATTCCTAAATATAACCTCAGTTTGTGTAATGTTTCTTGTATGTACGTTTTCAGGGTTGACAATTTGGTATTGATATACTCTTCCCTGGGAGAATTGTTTCTTCCACTCCCACCAGTCCTTGGGTGCTGGTGGTTCTTTGTGTAGGATTGAGGCCTTGTGGGCATTTCTCCATCCATCTTGACATGTCTATTGTTGTCCTTGTATACCTACTTCATGCCTGTGGAGGCTAGATGAGTGTGTTGAATCCTCTGCCACTGGAGTTTCAGATAACTGCTAGTCATTGTGTGAGTGATGCTGACCAAAGCTAATTACTTTGCAAGAACAGCCAGTGCTCTAACACTTGTTCTCTGTACATTGTGGTGACCCCACAGTGATATGCATTAAATGTCATGAGAAGTTCAAAACTAGTAAAATGAGGAAACAGGTAATCTCCTGGAATGGGTAGGAAATATGGCTGAGTGATGATAATTTCTCTGATACAGAGGATACAGCACAACAGCAATAAATGATTGAAATAGTTGTCCAAGCTCAAAGAGGCAGAAAAAAAATGTGTAAAAGATGCTTTCAGTTTTGTTAGAGAAGCTTATGGAAGGGCTACTTTGGGAAACCAGCATTCAAATTCTTTGTTCCAGATGAGTGACAGGGTAAGTGGCTGCTTCCTGAAAGTATATCAATGTCCCACTGTACCCAGGCTCTCTTGTTATAACAAAACTGTTAGCTGAGTCAAAACTATGCACAATGCCATTCTTGATGCTTTCTTGAGGTTTTTATCTTGTCTCAAATGAATAACAAAGTCCTCAGACCATCACTATACTCCTATGTTACTCTGAGTAGTTGTTGCCTTGAAAACTAATTTGTAATGATACTAGCCAGTTTTCAAAATCTACCAATGCCCAAATGACTTATCCAGAGACTGTGATTTAATAAGTCTGGGGTAATGTATAACACCACATGGTTCAGCATTTCCCCAAAGACAGTCCACGGTCAAAGTCAAGTTTGGTAGATGGAACAGAAGATGTGAATTCCTGATGCTGACTTTTGAACAAAACACTGAGCATAAACTATACTCAATATAGGATAGAAATACCTTTTGGAAGGCATCTCACTACTTTGGTCTTTTATTAGCTACTTACAGAAAGAAATAAACCTACACTCAGTTACTAAGAGACTGGTGACAAGCATCAGAAAATGAACACCTACAGGCTGTTTGAAACTTTAGGCTTAAGAAGGGTGGATTTTGCAGGATGCTTCAAGAATGAAGTCTTAACCCAATGCACAGGTGAAAAGATACAGGAGGTAGTTGAAGAACCACAACAAAAAAGAACCTCTCACAATATCCTTACTTTTGCTTTTTCTTTTATCTTCCTCCTCCACTGTAGTTTTCTAGAAAGAATAGGACTGTCACTGAATATGGAAAGATAAAAGTGAGGATTTAGGAAGCAAGAGCTATAAATATGGAGGTAAAAGGCACAAGCTGAATCTGTCATCTATTTAAAGACCTTAAGTTCGGAGTTGTGCCTGGAAAACATGCAGTTCAGAGTTAATGAACGGGTAAAGTGGACCTTTGGTTGCTTAGGTCATCCATCACTCTCGGGCATACAAGGTCACAAAACCCCAAGGATTATTTATCTTCCACTCAATAAAGATGAAATTAAAAATGTAGAAATACTTACCATTGAGTCGTAATGGACTGTCTTGGAGCCTTTGTTTAATGTTATTAGTTTCTTACATCCTATATTCCAGAAAACCTCATGATGAAGGCTCAATTGATTTCCTTTGTAGACACTGTCAAGCTTTCCAAGAAGGATCATCTTATTCTTGCCCTCTGCATATTCATGGGTAGGCTTATTAAAATATTTGTATGCATATTAAAATATAAAACATGACATAAAAGAAAATATGCAGGCCCTTTAACTAGCCAATAACATCTAGGGCAAATTTATTTTTTAAACGTTGGTTTTCCTGTGTAGTAAAGAGATAATTATTTCTATCTCTTTAGTTCATTTAAAAGATTAAATGTGAGCTTAACAATGTCATCCAGTAAGCAGGATTCAGTAGGATAATATTAGAAACAATTTAATATTCCTACAAGATTGCTTTTTAAATCTGGTCAACTGAAATATCCCTTTCTGTCTCTCAACAGTAACTCAGTGAGTTCATAACTCACTTGACATTTAAATACAAGCCTCATCTTAAGAAATTTAGTTCAGTCCTACATCAGTGTTTCAGTTCTTTCTATAGTTGTCTGCCATCTAGATAAGAATGACCATTGTTAGAAGGCTGTCCTTCCCTCCTCCTACCTCTCTGTAACTTCTGAGAGTTTCAGCACTGTGATAGAGAGAAGAAGGGAAGGGGTAAATATAGTTACTGCTTCAAGAAACAAGGGTTGGGTTTCTCTGTGACAGAGGTTCAAATATTGGACGTATTTTAGGGGTTAATTTGAGGGACTCTTTAAGGTCCCAAAGAAATAACTAAAGAAGAAAATGAATTATCTTGTAAAGCTCCTGGAATTACTCCTCTCTGAATGTAAACAAAGCCCACGATGACAAAATTTCTATAGATGTGGAGAAAACATTTGCCTTCTCTTTATAGAAAAAAAGGAGCTTGCTAAGGAGTTCAGATACAAGAAGGTCATTGCTTGGATGCTTGCCTCTCTTTTGCATATTTAGAAAATTATGGTGAAATAAGCATAATACAAACATTACCCTTTTAACTATTTTTGGAGGGGACAATAAAATGTCTTGAAGAACATTCAAAATATTGTACAACCTTTTCCTCTGCCTGAATTTCCAGGCCAAACTCCATATGCATTACCATATGCATTAAACACACCCTTCTTTTTACCCAAATCAGCTCTTAGACACAGAATTTCTAATTATTATTTTCTGAATTTGTTTACTAACATAAATAGAGCCATGTGATATTTGTTGTTTCATGTCTGGCTTACTTCACTTAGCATAATATCCTCATTATTAACTCAAGTCATAGCATTTACCAGGACTGCCTTCTTTCAAAGGCAGAATAGAATTCCATTGTCAGTTGCTTCCATCTTTTGAAAACCGTGAGCAATATTACTATAAACATGGTATCTATATTGCATATGAATAACATATTCTCTTTATTCATTCAGTCAACAATGGTCATTGGGTTGTTCTCATTTTCATTGCCTCTTAAATGCCATATTTAGGCAAAAGTTTATGCCATAGGCATTCAACTATTTTTAGAGACATTTTGTCAATGATTTCTTTTTCTGGTCCATCACTCTCTAGTCTCTGTGTTGTTGACCAACACTGAGGAAGTGGGTTTGACCTATGTTTTCTGGGAAACATTTGTCCTTAGGAAAGTCCTTAGGAAAGTCACTCTCCAGTCAGAAAAAAATACCCTAAATCAGATAAATTGATACTTTACCTGATTTGTCTGTCAAAACTAGGGTGCCTAGGTAAGAACATTGAGAACTGGGGCCAGCCAAACAGGTCAGGGCACAAATATCTATGCAGCTTTTTTCTTGGATATGGTTACCATGTAGTGGATAGACTCTGACTTGGCTTAGTTGCCCCCTAATCCAAGAACAGTTCCTGCTTTTCATTGTCTCATATTGCTTAAATGAAGCATACTTTTACCACCTGCAATCAAATCACGTGAACTTCTCTCTGTGTTGTTGTTGTTGTTGTTTTAAACTCTTTTACTCTCAAATTTAACCTCCTAGGCATCTATCAGGTTTTTTTTTCAAGGCCTTAGCCTGCAACCCTCAAGAATAAAGGAACTTTGCATCCCAAACTATATATACTCTTTGAAATTCACCTTAGCGCTATTCTCCACACTGGCTCCAATGGGAAACCCAGGGAGTTTAAGTTTGACTTACCCATTCAGTCATTTATAATGAAAAACACTCATGGCTCTTAAGGTGGTGTTACACAAAACCACAGAGCAAATGTCAACAGACTAGGCATGATCAGACTTTTTCAGAAGAATAGAATGGGTACAGCATAATTCTTACTGTAGGGAGTGGATACATTTGCTCCTCCAAGAGGTCTAGAGAATTCATTCTGTTTGGTTGACTGACTCTCATACTAAACTGCTTCATTTTACAGGGAACTCATCTCCACTGTGGACCAATAGTTTAGTAGTTTATGGCTTTCAGCCTTTCTTTCTCTGACTTCATTGTGTAACACCCAGGAAGGGTGTGTTTAAAGATGGCTCAGCATGTGTAGTTACTGGGCTATGTTCTGCTCTCATCTGTGAGTCAGTCATTGAACTCCACAGCTAGCTTCTGTCTTCACTCATTGCTCTGCTTCTTTACAGTAAATAGGTCAATGCCCAACATTGAGTCCCTCATTTCTTCCCGCTATTGCACTCTTTATTGGCCTATTTTAACCATGAAAACTGAAAGCATGAAGAGCCCCTTGTCAATAATAATGATATCAGTACCATTTACTGAGTTTCTGTTTGTTCAGGGCCTTACACAGAAGAAATCTTAAGCTCTGCCTGTAAGATGGGATTTTCTTAGTCCTGTTTATAGGTGGGGACACAGGTTCATGGAAGAAGCTTAGAGGTCTGCTTTAAAATTACTGAGCCAGAAAACAATGCTTTGTGCTTCTGAGATTTCAAAAATATAAGTGTGTGAAGTGCAATTAGTAAGGACTGGACCTTTTGAAAAATTCCATAGAATCCCGATAGTACAAAGCCCAAAGTAGGGGAATGGGTTATTTTCTTCACAAGGCTGTGTGTGCTCTAGGACCCTGTAATGCTTTTGATCTTCCTCTCTGAAGCCAGATTGAATGACCTGGATCTGTCTCTACAGACATTGTATACAACAACATTATTCATGTGGTGTTCTGCAAAAACCCACAGTGGTCAGCTGTCACTCCATGCTGTCAACCCATGTCTTACTGCTTGTAGAGTCCCAGTTACCAAGGATGCTATTTTATAAGCTTTATTTACAGAAACTATCCAGATGGAAATTTAGACATCTCCCTGACAGAAAAGAATTGATTTCAGAAAATAATTAAAATCAGTTAGTGACTGGAGTCTCACAATAGGGGAAAAAATTCCCATTCTGTTTGGAAACACATAGGAGTACTTGTCAAAATTTAAAATGACTTATATGAATGTTGTTTTGGAGTCACAAGAGCTGACTCAAGAGAAGAAAATGTGATTTGTCGCATGTGCGTGTGTCATTTGCCACAAAGCTGTCCCTTACCTAGGTTTTCCAGAAAGTGACACCTCCTAATCACTGCCCAGTGCTGTGGTTTCCTTGTTTGCTTCCCCTGACTTCCTGCTGATGCATGCTTCCATAACTTCCCACTCGGCCTTTCATTTGGACAATGAGAAAATGTAGCATCAGCATGCAGAATGTCTTCACAACACCTGTTGGATTTGCCCACTAAATGATGGCCTTCATGAGGTAATGTCCTAGAACCCCAAAGCTTCCCTGAACCCTGTTTTTCACAGCATAGAAGATCTGCTGATATTTAGCCTTAAGTATTTGTTCTGAGTGACAGGCCACTGATTTCCAGGGCCTGCTCCTAAAATTCCTTATGTCTGACCTTCATCAACTTTGGAATTTCTTTGTCCCCTTTTCCCCTGGTGTCCAGCACTCTTATGCTCCACCCAATTCCAGGGGCTGGCTTGATGAGCACCAATTGTCAGGTATCTTTCCCAAGAGTGTTCCTTGTTCCCTTTTCTTTGGACTTCATCCCAAAGCCCAGAGTTCTATCTTCCCAAGATATGACTTTGTTTAATTCCAAATCATACGCCTTCTCCCAGCTGTCTCAGAGAGGATTTTTTTTCTCTACTATCAAGTACCTTTATCAAGTGATACCCTCATTTGATATAGTAGTTCCTGTAATGCCTATTGTACTCCCTTTAACTTAAAAATGTGATAGATTATAATAACATACAATTATGAGATACACAGAAATACCACGATATAGACAGAATGGAATAACTGGTTCAAGATAATCACTGTAGTTACCATGTTAAATACTTATTATTTATGCTTTTGTTTACCTTAAACTTCATATTCTTTGGCCCACATCTTCCTCATGCTCCTTGCTTCCTAGCCTTTGGTAACCACAATGCTACTCACACTCCTTGCTACTCTGTTTCCATCAGTGCAGATGGTTTAGTGGAAGCATGTGCTTGTATTTCTGCCTAGGATACTGTTTTGCACATAGCACGTTCTCCATCAGCATTCAACCTAATTTAACAAATGGTCACTAATTTGAGTTGAAACTGGAATTTACTATAAGAGTATACTACTAAGTAAGGAATAAAGATTCTAGAAAGAAAGGGGGAACTGTAAATCTGCAATATCAATATAAATCTGTCACTTAAATAAGTCACATAGTAGGGGAATAATTTTAGAATTGTTTACAATTGGAGATGTGAGGATTAAGAGACACAAAGTGTGACACAGTCTCAATAAATGGTGTTATGTCTTTTTCATTCATAAAATTTGTCTTTAGCTAAAATATCATATTATTAGTCATATAAAAGAATTTTCTCACCAATGATACCCCCTCTTTTTCATTTCTTGGAGTTTTCTGGATAAGGATGGGATTGACAGTTTAATACTAGACAGTGCAGCTATTAGAACCTAGAAATTAAAAAATACTTTCTTGGGCTTTCTATCATAATTCTAAACCATGCTGAAGGGCAGGACACTAATGTATGCCCTGGTTTTGTATAGGCTCAGAACATACACCTAGACAGGCAGACCATTTAGCACTTTATCAAACTGTCATTCCTTAAACAGTGAATGGAGATCAGGACAAGCTGATTTTCTATTAATATATGTTCCATATTGAAAACTTCTTTCACTGAATCATCTCTGCTGGTAAAGTCAACACTGTAAGAATAACTGTACATAAATACTTTGTATGTGTGTGTTCTCCTTCCCACTATCCTTTGCAATTTCCTTGGGCAAAAGTGTGTTTCTTGGAGACATATCAAAAAATTTGAAATATATAGAAGATGACATTCCCCCTACTTTCATTTTTAATACCTCACTGTCATGCATCACAACAATTTTAAATTCTGCTGACTTTGAAGGTTGACCTCACATCTGTCAGAGCATTCACATCTATAGCTGCTATAAGTGACATACAAAATACTTCAACAGAAACACACAATTCTAGAAATGTTCCTTGACAACACCATCTAGATTAGTGGCAATATAACCCATCTGCATTTCCCAGCCTATGTGGGAGGTCATGTATGGAAGCTTTAATTCATTGGCTCCAAATATATATTTTATGATGTATTAGAGTCCATGGTAGAGCAACAGCTTGGTGACTGCTTGGCCTGACTCGGGTGTGGCTTTAACATAGTTTTTCATCAATGCCCTCCCCTCTTATGGCTTGGTATTCTGTTTTTCCACTTAACACTTTGTCTTTTTCTTTCCATGACCCACAATGCCTCCCTAAACCTCTTAGATATCTTAGCAATTTTGTTATATATTCTCCTAAAAATAATCTCATACAGTCAACCTATTTTGTCTCCACACCCTCACAAATTGCAAACTGTCTCCACTCCTCACATCTATTTCTGAGGCCATGGGATCCTGTCTATGTTGTCAGGATTAACCTACAAGTGTAAAAAAAAAAATCATAGCCACCTGTTGAACTCTGTTCTCTGGTTATAACATGGGCATAATTACACAGGTTGACATCTCCTCATAGAAGGTGAAGAAGATCATTAGACTCTTCCCTTAGATTCCACCCTCAAGTATCCTACTCCCAAGTGTGTGTAATTCTTTCCCAAGTAGGCATGGATTGTGTTAAAACATGTAGAAAGTAGAATGTTAACTAAAGAGAGAATTGTATCTGCACAACTAAGGGAAGCCATCACCCATGCTAGGGAAGGACCTTTTAGTGTTGTGAATATTTGGGAGTCATCCATTCTTGTATAAGAAACCCCTTACATGTATTCCTGTAAGTAAACCCAATAAATCTGGCCTTAGGTGAAATGACCCCTTTAGTCTGTCACTACTGCTCCATTGGGTGTGAATACATGTTTGTTTGCATCTTCCTAGAAGTTTGTGTGACACCACCCACTTCAGAAACAACTATCTATAGATTGGCTGAGTCAATGTGATTCCCAATCATGGGACTTCAGCATTGAGACAGAGCCAGTTGAATGATCACAGACATTTATAATAGAGCAGGTTGAATCTCCAAGTATTGTCTTCAAATGGGGTATATGCAAACAGAAGAAACAAGTCTAAGAGAAGAGAAAGAAACCTGCAGAGAGCAGAGGATATAAGACTAGGGGTGTAACTTCATGGTATGACTTGCTTAGCCCTAGTTTGCATGAGGTTCATCCCTTACTATCAGCATTAAATGAGGGAGAACAGCATGATTCCTCAGAAGACAGTGAGTTCTAAGTTTTGAATTTCAGCCTGTCCTGGTTTAGCTCAGACATACTTCATTCCTTGTCTTTAGATGGTCCTGAAGGACCGCCCTTAAAATAGCTCTTCTTTTTACCTATGCTGCCCCGAGGCAATTTCTGTTCCTTTCAACAAAATGTCCTTTCACCAAAGCCTCTTTCTTCTCTCTGCCACCCTGGAATCCAGGGCTCAGTCTTTCTTCTCCACATCTCATCCACCCTGTCAGAAGCTGCCATTTGACATGCTGGGAGCAGTGTCAGTGGCTCACTTGTCTACTTTATAAATCAAGGTAATTAATGAGCACTGCCTCAACAGGCGACCTTCAAAGCCTCAGTAGCTAAGCCAGATAAGGTATACTCCTCCATCACCCAAGACCCAATGGCAGTCTGGTTGCTGCCCTGCATTCAGGAGCTACGCAATCTCCAATAAGTGATTTTTACAGTTGTTGAGGAAGGAAAAACAAGGTGGCATGGGGTTGGGTGAGACATTTGCCACTTCCATTCAGTTCATTATCCATTTAGCCTCAGCATTTGGTTTCACTTTAATTGTATTGAAGTCGGAAAAGAATGCAACTGTAGAGAAGAACATGGAACATGGGTGACTAGCCATGTTTATGCTAGACTCTTGTTTGCCCACTGGGCTCAGTGGTTTGGCTGGATCTGCAAATAATTGCCTGTGGAGGAGCTTGAAGGGAAAGACACATTGTAGCTTATTTAAGGAAAATTTAGACAGTATAACTATTCAGTTGTTCATACATGGAAGGTAGGGGAGACCTGAGGGTAAGCAGGGTCACAAATCAGCATGATCAAATATCTTCATCAGACCCAATGAAACTAGACTTCCACATGTCCAGCCCACTTTACCAATTATTCTGGAATCAACAATCTCTCCACAGTGTTTGTTAAAAGAGAAAATTATAGGAAACCTAGTTTCTCAGAATTTAGTTGACTTTATTTGTTATTCGAGAATAAAGATGGTTCAGAATATACTGCTTTGTTACAAAGGTAGGTTCTCTGTCTACAGAGAAAAGTAAGTAACATATAAAAAGCTGGAGTTTAGAAGTAACTCCATCTAATCAAACTGCTTAGTAGTTCGCCTTATCTGAACCAGATCTGAATGAATAGTTAATTGACTGCCTGTGATTGACTGATGTCCTTCTGTTGTGATTGGCCAAGATTCATCTACTTGTTGTAATAGAAGACTTCTGTCTTCGTTACTGCTCTATTATTGTTAAGAGACACTTTGACCCATGACAATTCTTAGGAAAAAAGCATTTAATTGTAGCTAGCTCACAATTTTGAAGGTTTAGTTTGTTAACATGGTGGGGAGCATGGTGGCATGCAGGCAGACATGTTTTGGGAGAAGTAGCTTAGAGTTCTATATCTGGATCTTCAAGCAGCAGGAAAAGAGAGACACTAAGGGTGGCTTGGGCTTTTGAAACCCCAAAGCCCATTCCTGGTGACACACTCGATACAACAAGATCACATATACTCAAGGCCACACATCCTAGTCCCTCTCATGCCATTTCCTAATGACCAAGCACGCACTATTCAAACTACCTCTGCGACTGTACTTACACATTGAGTTCACTATGTATGGAGAAACAGGCAAACTTAAATTATGCAGCTTTAGATTAGACTTCATTCTAGTATACCTTGTAACCTTGTATGAGCTATTCAGTAGAGGGGGACTCTTAAACTTTGAACGGTTGTTGATCAGGTCAGGAGAGGAAATTATTATGAACATTGACTCTTGTCCCAGACTTGAAATCCTAGCTCTGCTATTCAATTGGCTCTTAAGTTTAGAGCATAAAGTTTTTATCCTCTTGATAACTCATTTTCCTCTTTTATAAAAGAATAATAATAGTAACAACAACAATAATAGTGATACTTATATCTTTGTTATATAAATTAAGTAGATGAACCCATGTCAAATGCTTATGGTAATATTGGACACCTACATTATTTTTATTTAAAGCTGCTGTGTTAGGAGAATGAATAATTATTCTACTTCTACATAGAACATAACCCAAGGCATTCTATAAAATCCAAGTCATGGTCACATAAGAGCAGCATTTCTCAACTTCTCAGTTGATTAGGCTGATGACAGCATTCACCCATTCAACACTAGCACTTGCTCTGCTCTGGTTGCTAGTCTAACTGCTTTCCTTTGGTATGTTGAGTGATGTCTATTCTTCTAACCTGGTCCATGTTGTTCTTTCTGCCCCTGTGTGGAGGAAGAACCTGTCTAGGGGGCCAGTGGTCTCTCTATGTCTTTCCATTCCCTCTTATTTCTCAAGGACTTTCTTCTTCTATACCCCTCATCTTCAGGACCATTAATTTCCCAAGGCATGTTCCCCATCTATGCTTCTATCAGCAAGAAAGTATTGTGAAAATAACTAGCTTCAGAGAAATGTATTTTTCACCCTAGACCAAACATTTCCTCTGGCTATTCATCTTTTTATCCTTTGTTGTTGCTCTTTTCATCAAGTTGACCATATTAATTGTGTCTACTTCTAATCTTCCTAGTTACAGACCATGAAAGCTTTTGTCTTTACCACATACACAATTGAAATACTCACCACAGCCTCAGTGTTGGGACGTCAGATGACAGCACACATGGCAAATATCCTCTCTGCTCTTCATTTCCTTGGTTTCTAGAGCAGAACTCCAGTCTGCTTGCATCTCCCATCACTGCTCACTCCAGGTACCTTTGTGGAATCACTTTCCTCTTTCCAAATTCTGGGTGACACAGGAGTGAGGCTTCAGTCCTCAGGTGTCTCCTTTATTGGATCTGGTGTGTGTGTGTGTGTGTGTGTGTGTGTGTGTGTGTGTGTGTATGTGTTACATGTCCACCTGTATGGTATGCATACATTTAGAGTGCAGAGGATGATGGGTGTCTTTCTTTATCACTCTCTGCCTCTTTGTCTTAAGACACAATCTCTCACTGAACTGCAAAGTTGCCTTTTTCAGCTAAGCTAGCTGATTAGTGACCTCTCAGAATTTGCTTGCCTTCACTCCCAAGTATTGGGTTTCTAGGCATTAGCTGGTTCTGAGGAATCCCATATCTTGTTCTTCTGAGGCTAAAGTTATAGGCAAGCTACCTATTTTGCATTTATGTTGGTGCTGTGCACATGCACTCAAGTCCTTTTGCATATATATCAATTGCCATAACCACTTAATCATCTCTTTCACCCTGGTCAGAATACAATTTTAACATTAAAAAAAAATTATGTATGTATGTTTCTCTGTATGTATGGATGGATGTCAACCACCAACATGATTGCTGGGAATTGAACTCAGGTCCTCTGGAAAGAGCAATGAGTAAGCACTCTTAACCACTGAGCCATCTCTCCATGGCCCCACCCCATACTGAGAGCAAGTAAAGTCCTATGTGAATGTTTGTTGTTGACATGGGCTTTGTCAAGATGTGTCAAAGACCAATGCCTCAGTCCCATGGGTGGCAAACCCTTCACCAGGTAAGGCTCAGAATGATGGCAAAGCCTCACTCTGGTTTGAGTGCAAATGTTGGTAGTATGTGTAGGAAATGTCTATCATAGCTTTCTCCCTGTCTACAAGGTACGTTTACTGTCTCAATACTGTTCTCCTACAGAGATTGCACCTTCCAAGATTAGGTAACCATGCCTCCTTGCTCACCTATATAAAATAACCCTACCTCCTTGGTTTTCTCCATACAATAACCCTACTTCCTTGTTTACTTGTATACGACAAACATACAGAGGATTCAAAACTGCTATGGGGTCTCCATTTAATAGCCCATTCTACCCAATCCCAGATTTTCTGTGTTTGTATCATTTCTTTCTTTTTTCATTGCTTTTGGGACTCATGCCAGACAAAGGATTCAGTACCACGCAGAATATTTCAACATGAAAAGTCTGCATATTTAATTCCACTAATGACTAAGTCAATGCCCATGTCTCCCTCCCTTAATTCAAATGTATGTTTCTTAGTACTATCCTGCACCATTTTAAAATACCTGTTTCCCTTCCCCCTGCCAACTCTACTTTACTATTTTTATCATGACACTTATCAAATATTTATGCATTATGTACTTTTTTCTCATGCTCTTGGATAGTATCCATATATGTAGAGAATTTGTCTTATGTGCCATGGCATAAATGACTTGTCCTGTGTCATCTCCCCTGGGACCTTTCCTTCCTCCAGTTCTTCTTCTTGTTAAGTTCTTATTCTTAAGGCCTCTAGTTACTTTTCACTGCCTTTGGAAAGTCTTCTCCAGGACAAACCCAGTCACCATTGCCATGCTTTTATTGAACATTATTTACAATCCTTAGCATGACACACACTACTTTACATGGCAATTATATTCTAGCCTGGCAGCCCATAATCCAGGTTTCAGCTTCTTGTCTGTGCTTTGTCTCTGAGCCATTTGCCCAGGATGAGAACTTCATTTCTGCTGTAGAAGACACTGTCCCCCTTTTCCCATGGTATCAGGATGTTGCCTTTACACCCTTCTCCTGCTGTAGTGGGCTAGCCCCATTTCAGGCCCTCCTTGATAGAGCTCATGCATCCTGCCCCTAAAGCTCTGCTCGCATCCACCATGTATGGCAGCCACCATGTAAGAGACTGCAAACTGTCAGCTGCTTGGCACTGTGCAGGGAGGAAGAATTGCTCAGATAATAACATGTGAATTGGATCAGAACAGAGCCACATGGCAGTTATTTTTTTTCCATCAATTTTTCTATTATCCTCACACCTGAGCATGAAACATTCATTGGATACGTCCTCATTGAATCAAGTCATGAAAATACATTGGCATTAATAACATGAAACTCTAAGGCACCGGGGATAATAAAAACAACTGATTGCAAATGTAATATGTCTCAGGATGTTTTTATACAGTAGCTTCATGCATTTTATTGTTGTTAATTACTAAGTCAGCAAGTGAGGGACCAGGGCATTGTACCTTTGAGCTATAGAACCACCTTTATTTGGTACTTATATGATTATCCAGAGGAAATAATTTGATTGGTTATTGCTAACAGAGTTTAATTTGAGGCAAAATAGAATTTTGCCTGGCAATGACTAAGTCGCACAGAGTGGAGGCTTCAAATGGCTCAGCTATGGTCTCTCAAAAGAGATTTGTTTAGGGTATTTTCATATTGAGTCCTTTTGGGGTGGTTTCAAGAAACAGAGCCTCCTTGAGGTCTGTCAGTGTTCTAACACAGCTTGTAATATTTCACACTTAGATTCCTTGGCTAAGGTAGAAGCAAAGAAAACTTTCATTATTAATTGTGTGCAGTTGCCATGTGTTTCCTTTTACAAACAGCATTAGCCAGATCACTTCTGGACTCCTTTACCCAGTAAGGGAATAGTGTATTACTCAGTAAGAGAACCATGTCAGCTTCTGGCTGACGAACCTCACCAGGGTGCATGACATCAAAACTCAGCATTTTGAATGCATGGAACAAAGAAATTACAGACCCCATGTGCTAGATGTTTTAAGAAGTCTGACCGCAGCTCAGATCAGACCACTCCAGACCACGCGGTTCCAAGGGGGAGGAGGTTTATTCAGGGGATAGGGCAAAGGTGGGGAGAAGAAGGTGGAAGAGATAAGAGAGAAGAGAAGTAGAGGCCAGCCATGACCACGTGGAGAGAGAGGAAGGTGGAGGAGGGGACAGAGAGGCAAGAGGGTAAGAGAGAGAGTAAGAGAGTAAGAGTAAGAGAGTATGAAAGTGAGGAGGGGGCAAGCAGCCCCTTTTATAGTGGATCAGGACTACCTGGCGGTTGCCAGTTAACTGTGGGGAGGAGCATACCTGGCTGTTGCCAGGTAACTGTGGAGGTGGAGTTTAGACAGAATACTAACACTATGCACATATTTAAAAGGAATGAAAATCTAAATTCTAATGAGCTCCAACTATTCATCTGCTATATCACTATTTGGTTTGCATTTCTGGGCTTATATAAGCACCATCTCCAAATTCACAATGGCAAGTGTGCTTAGAATATTCAGAATGACACTTGCACAATTTTGCTTTCCTTATTCATGCCCTTCCCCCACAACCTTGAGCAGGCCTTCGATCTGTTTACCACAATACACCAAACAATAGTAGGACCAGGGAGGCATTGCATTGCCAGCCTTGGCGCCCTGCAGTCTGCTACTGGAGCTAGAAGAATGGACAGCCTGCTGAGCTTGCCTTGACACCTTCTGGCTGCTGCCCCCTCACCAAGCCGCTGGAGAAGAGACTCTGGGGGGTGGGGCTTCCCCTTTATATGTGAAAGCAAAATATTAAACTTTGGGCCTTGATCAGAATACATTGTATTGGCCCCATGCTTCTCTTGCCCTTCATCCCTCTTTCATTCCCAGCCTTCCTCTCAGGTGAGCCAGATTCCCATAGCCGCTACATTTATTGGATACTTTCTTTTTTTACATTTCAATTGTTTTCCCCTTTCCAGGTTTCCCCTTTGGAAACTCTCAATCCCATCCACCCTCCTTCTACCTCTTTGAGGGTGGTTCCCCCACCCACCCACCCACTCCTGTCTTCCCTCCCTGGAATTCCCCTACACTAGGACATGGAACACTCTCAGGCCAAAGGGCTATTCCTTCCACTGATGTCCAACAAGGCCACATATGCAGCTACAGCCACGGGTCCCTTCATGTGTACTCTTTGGTTGGTGGTCCAGTCCCCAGGAGCTCCAGGGGTCTGGCCAGTTGACACTGTTGCTTCACCCATGGGGCTGCAAACCCCCTCATCTCCTTCAGTCCCCTCTCCAACTCCTCCATTGGGGACCCCACACTCAGTCCAATAGTTGGCTAAGAGCATATGCCTCTGTATTTGTCAGGCTCTGGCAGAGCCTCTCAGGAGACAGCCATATCAGGCTCCTGTCAGCAAGCACTTCCCATCATCCACAATAGTGTCCTGGTTTGGTGATTGTATATGGGATGAATCCCCAGGTGGGGCAGTCTCTGGATAGCCTTTCAGTCAATCTCTGCTCCACACTTTGTCTCCATATTTCCTCCTGTGAGTATTTTCTTCCCCCTTCTAAGAAGCACTGAAGCATCCTCACTTTGGTCTTCCTTCTTCTTGGGCTGTGTATGGTCTGTGAATTGAATCTTGAGTATTCTGAACTTTTGGGCTAATATCCACTTCTCAGTGCGTGTATACTGTGTGTGTTCTTTTGTGACTGAGTTACCTCACTCAGGATGATGTTTTCAAGTTCCATCTATTTGCCTGCAAATTCCATGAAGTCATTGTATTTAATAGCTGAGTAGCATTCCATTGTGTAAATATACCACATTTTCTTTATCCATTCCTCTGTTGAGGGACACCTGAGTTGTCTCCAGCTTCTGCTTATTATAAATATGGCTGCTATGAACATAGTGGAGCATCTTCTGGGTATATCCAGTGGTATAGCTGGATTCTCAGGTACTATTGTGTTCAATTTTCTGAGGAACCACCAGTCTGATTTCCAGAGTGATCATGAAAGACCCCCTCAAGGGGACCCTCACCCAAGTCCGGGCCTGCACAACCCAAGGACACACGAGAGACCTTCTTGATGCAATTGCAGAGGAGGTTTAATTACAAGGGCCCTGGGGCCGGAACATATCTCACGCAGGAGATAGAGGTTCCGACCCAGAACCCAGGAAACTTGGGATATTTATGGGTAGGGGTTGGGGAGAGCGGGAAATTTTGGCGTGGTTACATATGATTGGATATTTCAAACATCAGCAACTTGCAGAACTGGCAGAACTTGCAGAACCTCAGACCTCCCAGAAAGGGAGGGAGAGAGAAGTAAACACCAGAGAGCCCATTACTCACTTGGGCTTGTTTGGACTTGTCTGGGCACGCCCTTGCATGCCTTTATTTTTGGTCACCTTGCCCCTGCAGGGACTTTATATTTTATTATGACTATAATTGGTATTGTTGCTCTCCTTATGGGGCCCAAACCCCTTCAGCTTCTTCAGTCTTCTCTCTAACTCCTCCATTGGGAAACCCTTGATCAGTTCAATGATTAGCTGTGAGCATCTGCCTCTGAATACCCAGATGATGCTCCAACATATAACAAGGACATATGCTCCACTATGTTCATAGCAGCCGTATTTATAATAGCCAGAAGCTGGAAAGAACCCAGATGTTCTTCAACAGAGGAATGGATACAAAAAAAATGTGGTACATTTACACAATGGAGTATTACTCAGCTATTAAAAACAATGAATTCGAGAAATTCTTAGGTAAATGGATGGAACTAGAAAACATCATCCTGAGTGAGATAACCCAATCACAAAAGAACACACATGGTATTTACTCACTGACAATTGGATTAAATGGATATTAACCCAAAAGCTCACAATACACAAGATACAACTCACAGACCACATGAAGCTCATGAATAAGGAAGACCAAAGTGTGGGTGCTAAGGTCCTTCTTGGAAGGAGTAACAAAATACTCATGGGAACAAATGTGGAGACAAAGTGTGGGACAGAAATTGAAGGCGGGGCCATCTGGAGACCATTTTACCTGAGTATCCATCCCATGTGCAGTCACCAAAGGTAGATGCTGATGTGGATGTCAGGAAGTGCATGCTGACAGGAGCCTGATATGGCTGTCTCTTTAGAGGTCCTCCAGTTAGTCACCTGAGTTTTTGATCTTAGCCATTCTGACTGGTGTGAGGTGGAATCTCAAGGTCACTTGATTTGCATTTCCCTGATGACTAAGGATGTTGAACATTTCTTTAGATGCTTCTTGACCATTCGAGTTTTCTCAGTTGAGAATTCTGTTTATCTTTGATTCCCCCCTTTTTAAAATTATATTTCATTCTTTTCTCTTTTTCTCTTCCCACATCCATTATTTTTCTTATTTTCTTTATATTTATTCTTTTCTCATACAGCACACTCCATCTGCAACCTCCCTTTCCTTCCCTCCCCTCCCCTCCATAACCCCTTCTCCTCTCTCCCCCAGATCCACTGCTCCTCAGTTTTATTTCATTATTTTACCTTAAGTTTCTTTATTTTCATGGTCATGTTATATTTGTACACTTTACTTTCATTTCATATCTAATATTATTATGGAAATATCCATACCTATGCACAATCACATAATTTATTTATCACTTAGGATTGTCTTATGAATAATTTTCCTGTTAATAATATGAACATTAAAAAAATCTCAACAAGTTATTGTAAAATTACCTTTTAAAGAGGTAATTTTGAACCCTCTTAAACCTTTGTTAGTGTGTCTAACAGTTTAAAATATTGTGAATATAATAAAAATTTTCAATTAAGATATTTGTTAACATTTCATATAAAAGACATCCTGTTACTACTAGTTTTTAAGGAGAGAATATTTTCTTAACTGTTTACTTAGTAACTATTTACTCAATGTGGCTTGTCTTATTACGTCCTTTGTTTTTTTACTTTTTAGGTTTAGATATCTGCCTTTTTAATTTCTGTATTTTGATGCAAAGTTCTTAAAGCTTATTTTAAATTATTTTTCAAATGTATTTTATGTTACTTTTTATTATCATGCTTTGGCATTAAATATATATGTAACTGAATCTGTTGATTCTTTATATTTTTTCTTTCCTCTGAAGATGGATGTAACTTTATAAAACCATGTTTTATTGGTTTTCTTTGATTAGAACATCATATTTGACTTTCTTTATATCGTGTGGAATTTATTTTGGCAAAAGAGTGAAATGATAATTTCACATTATGCATCTTATTCTTATATCAATTATTGATGAACTCAAGATCATTTTAAATGCCCTGCTGGCAGGGTTATAATTTGGAATCTTATACAATATGCAGTGTTGAGACAGGTAGTTTTCAGGGGGAAAGAAATGAAAAACAGATATGGCATCGTTTGGGTGGAGGGAGTCATTACTCAGGCAATCAAGGAAGGCAGAGGCACTTTGGAGACAGCTACACTGGCTTTTCACAGTGACTGCTGAGTGCTCCACTGGGTAGCTCTGTTCTCATCTCTACCCTGATTCCTTCTTCCCCCAAATCCCCTTCATTCCCCCTTGTTACAGTTTGCTTGTTGCAGCATTCTCTTTCTTTCCTTCTTGCCTTTTCTCTGATGCTCTATCTCCTTTGTCTCTCCCTCCCATCTCTTGCCCATCTCTCCATTTATTCTTCTCTCTTATCTCTCTTCTACACATACCTCCACCAGTAGCAAGAAAGCAACCGTCTCGGGGAGACACTCATCTCTAAATCAATTGCAAAGAGTAATCTTAACACAAACTTACAAGTTAAACAGACTTGAATTCAAATCCTGTGACTGTCTTTGCAACGACATAAGCAATTGCAGTAATAAACAAGCCTTTCTTTGGCTGGGTTCTGGCATGCAGGGAAAACTCAGTGGCCATAATTTTGCTACATAATTAAACTTCCAACAGTATGGTTCAAATATCAGCCATCACATATATTAAAACTGTGAATAATTCATAAAGCACAAATTTCACAGCCAGATCCTTAGTCCACAAATCAGCAGCCAAATAACAGAGGGGCATTATCAGGGATCAAGCTAATCTATCATATTTTCAAAGACTACTGTGGATGGTCATGATATGTGTTGCTCACTTCAGGCAGAGATAGTGAAGGGTATAACTGTGTTGTCTCTTCATCTCCTGATAATAACTCTGAAAGACATCTTCCAAACTGGATAATTAATAGAGCGGATTAACCATGAAAAAAGTGAGACAGGTAGGGTGAAATTAGTAAATAGTTGAAATCCAACAGTAAATAATTGAAATTATTGACAGAAGAGTCATCTATGGGGATGCTAATGTTGACATCATTCAAGAGAGACTCTAGATGTACAGGAAGACTTTATGAAGGTGAGCATGTGGACAGGAAATAAAGTAGTCATGATGTAAACTGTGATGTCCAAGAAAGAATGAAGTCATAATTAAAGGATATCAGAATGACATTTTGCAACATTAAATGAGTAAAAGATGAGACAGTAGAAGATCATGGAAACACAAACAAAAGAAAGGCCATTTCATGGCACAGAACTATGTGCCATGGTTCACAGTCTATATTCGTAAGTTATGTGATAAGAACACAAATTATGTGATAAGGCAAAACGATGTGCCATGGTTCTTAGTATATGTTATAAATTATGTGATAAGAACATAATCACTGCTCAAACTACTATCAATAATTTTTAAAAGTTTAATTTGTTTTTATTTTATATACACGATGCTTCCACACATATATGGATAGGTACCACATACGTGTCTGGTGCCTGAGGAGTGCAGAAGAAGACACTGGATCCCCTGGGACAGGAGTCATAAAAAGTTGTTAGGCAATGTATGGGTGCTGGGAATTGAACCTAGGTCCTCTGCAAAAGCAGACAAGTTCTTAACCACTGAGCCATTTCTCCAGTCATCTCATCCCGAAATTAATCAATATTAATGGCAAAGAAATAAACTGATTTAATTTTCTTAAATCCTACCTAATAATTATTCATTTTACTATTTTTCACTCACCTATACACTTAGAACCCATTACAAAATTGTTTTATCTTGAGAAAAACATTTCCCTTTTATTTGGAAAACTGTTCTGCATGCTTCAGCTTGCTTACAGTAGACACTACCAAAGTAGTTTACTAAAGTTTTCTCTGCTGTAGTCTTTCCCAGTGAAATTAATGAGTTATAGGATTGCTATGAAAGTTAAATGAGGTAATGAATGTAAAATTCTTGGAGCACCTGTTGCTTTGTAGATTTTAAATTTCAAGTTGCTACTGTTAGTTATAATATTACAACCAACCACCAAGCAAAGTCATATACCACAGTTCTGCCATGTTGACTTTAATAAAGCTTTTAAAGTGTCTATAACACACCAGAATTAAATAAGAAAGTAGAACAGTGGATTTGAAAAATAGGGAAAAAAGTAAATATTTTTCCAGTCACCATGAAATGACACCCACAAAGATGTCTCAGCCCTGACTGAAAACAATTTTACTACTAAAGTGATTTGTAAACATCTGCTGCTGCATAATTATATGGAGAAGGAGAAAGAATAAAAGTGACCCACCCTTTTGATTTCAGGAAATTCAAGTATTCTATATTTCATTTTGGTTGTTCTTTTGAGTGGAGCAATTGACCTGTATAGAGGAATCCAGAACTCATGTAAAACACACGAAGGAGAGAAATTCATAACTAATGTCTGGTGGATACCACTCACCTACATAGGGTTGAGTGGGCACAAGAAAGCTTCAAAATATCCATCTCTTCAACCATTGTTAGCTATTTCCCTCATCTCAATCTTTTACAATAAAGTATATATACTTGGTTAATTTTGGTGCTTTTTATATTTTAATATGAAACCATTACACTGAGGAAATAATATGGAAATCCCAAAGCAATAAATACAAAACAAGCCTTCCATACTTACCTTCAGAGTCAGGTTGAGTTGGTATCCACAGTCAATAAAGCATGTAAAAATTCCCAAGTATATCATAGAGCCTCATCTTACATTTTGCTCCTACATTTCAGCCCACTATTGCCTTTTCTGAGTATCCCCCACCCTGGCACTTCAAGTCTCTATGAGGTTAGGCACTTCCTCTCCCACTGAGGCCAGACAAGGCAGCCCCACTAGAAAATATCCCACATACAGGCAACTGCTTTTGAGATAGACCCATTCTAATTGTTCGAGATCTACATAAACACCAAGCTGCACATCTGCAGAGAGGCCTAGGTTCACTCCATGTGTGTTCTTTGATTGGTGGTTCAGTTTCTTAGAGCCCCAAGGTTAGTTGATTCTGTTGGTCTTCCTGTAAAATTCCTATCTGGTTAGGGGCAGCAATCCTTCCTACTATTCTTCCATAAGAATCTCCAAGCACCATCCATTGTTTGGTTATGGGTGTCTACATTTGTCTGAGTCAGTTTTAATTTTCTTCAGTGGTGTAGCCATGAACAAGTTGCCCATTGATTAGGAAATAAACCCACCTCCATGTTTTCTCAGATAACTATACTTAAACCCACCAAGCCTTTATCTTCTCTCTCTCTCTCTCTCTCTCTCTCTCTCTCATACACACACACACACACACACACACACACACACACACACACACACATACACACACAGCATCAAGTCAGAGATTAACAGGGCATAGGATGTGCGAATGGCCAAAAATCATATTCATGTGTGAATTTTTCAAAGAATAAAGAGAAAGAATTTCTTCCTTTAGTTCTTGGTCCAAATAGTGCTGCCATTAAAGACTCTGTGTTTCCAATGAGCTCTCCTTCCCCAGCATGGATGCTCTTTGATCTCCTGCAACACTGATGGTTCAGATCTCAGCTTTGAACACTGGATATTTCCAGGACTTGTCATATTGTTCCAAAGCAGTTTGAACTCCTAGAACATTTACCATTCTTCTGTACATCTACATTTACTGAACATATAAGGACCCAATTAATTTGTTAGTGTAATCTTGAAGGCAGAGGGAACATCTTGTTCATCCCTGTATTATACAGAATACAGTAGAAGCTCAGGAAGTAATTGTTGAGGCTCCGGTATAGGTTCGCCAGTATGTGTTGGCCTAATGCCCACAGGCCCTAGGTTTTTTCCAAGATCACTATTCCAAGTTTTTAGATTAGATGTAGGGTCACACTGTGTACCCCCAATACCTTGAAAGCACAGGCAAGACGATTGCTACAACTTCAAATGTTAATCTAGTTTACATGGTGGCTGCCAGTCTAGCCTGTACTAAAGAGAGACATGTCTTAGATAGATAGATAGATAGATAGATAGATAGATAGATAGATAGATAGATAGATAGAAGAAAGAACAATTAAGTAAATATGGAAATCATAAACTATACTTTAGGATTAAATAATATTATTAGGAGCTAAGAAGTATATGGTTCAGTCAGTAAAATGTTTCCCTGTGATCATGTGGATTTGAATTCAGATTCCCAGCAAAGATGTAAAAGTCAGGTGCAGTGGTAGATGGTCCATATTTATAACTGGAGAGCACAGAGGAGACAGATTCCTGGAGTGTATTGATTACTGAATCTAGATGATTCTATGAATTTCCACATTCAGTAACAAACTCTATCCCAGACCACTAGGTAGAATGACTGAAGATCCTCAATGTTACTCTCTGTCCCCTGGTGTATGTGTGTACTCCCCACACAAACACAAACACACAGACACACAGTGACACACAAACACACACTACATACACACAGACACACAGAAACACACACAGACACATAAAGACACACACACATACACACAGATACACAGACACACACAGACACACAAAGACACACAGACACACACACATACACACAGATACACAGGCACACACACACAGAGAGACACACATACATGTAAGCACACAGAAGGAGAGACAGGTTGGAGAGAAGAAGGAGGGCAGGCAAGAGGGGAGTGTCATATCAGAGAATATGCCTGCCCTACTCATTCTAAGAAAACCCATTCTTTGTATCTTCACAAGCTTCCCTGGAGACAAATCTCTCAAAGGAATATATTAATGAGAAACAGGGGAGCTATCACATGGCATATCATCTGCACATTTGTGTGAGTTTTCAGGGAACTCAGATTCTCTTTAGGCAGGCTTATTTGACCTGTTTTGAAACACAATGCAGGACAAAGAAAAGAACTTTTAAAAATTTTTTGAATTATTTTATGACATTACACAGTCATCTGAAATGTAAAATGTGTTCTTTTTTTTGTTTCACACAATAAAATTAACTAGTTGCAATATTTTCTCTGCATTGATTAACTATTTTTATATCATATTTTTATATCATATACATACATCATAAGCAATCTCCAATCAGCTAATTCAAAATCATCTTAACAGTCTAAAATTACAAGTGTCAGAATAATCAGAATCACAATACTAGAGGAAAAGTACTGCTATGTGACTGCAATACACACACACACAAATACATATATATATATATATATATATATATATACACACACACATATATATATATACACACATATATATACACACACATATATATATACATATATATATATATCACTCTCTCTTCCATATATATACATACATATACATACACATATACATCTAGGTATACATGCATATATACATATATATGTATATATACTGAAGAGGGAAAGGGAAAGTGAGAATTTTGCTTTCATTACAAACCCAGTTGAGCATACAAGGGCTGGACCTAGGTCCCCTGCATATATGTAGAGAAGTGCAGCTTAGTTTTCATACGGGTCCCCCAACAACTGAAGGTGGGACTTACCCTGATTCTGTTGCCTGCCTGTGGATACTAACTGGGCTGTCTTGTCTGGCCTCAGTGGGAGAGGATATAACTAGTCCTGCAGTGACTTGAGATACCAGGGTGGGTTAGTACCCAGTGGAAACCTCCCCCTTCTCAGAGGTGAAGGGGTTGTGGGATGGGGAAGGAGTCATGAAGGGGGGACTAGGAGGAGAAGGGGACTGCGATCAGGATGTAAAGTGAATAAATACATGAATAGAGAAAAAGCCAAGTTATGTAAATGTGTTTTTGCTTTATCCTAGTTGTAGAATATGGGGCTGCTTCAGATTTTCCATAGCTGTTTATTGTGATTGTCTCATTCTCTAGGAGGGTGTGATTATTGACAGCTTTAAATAGTTTATGTTTGGAATTTTGGGAACTCCTGAGAGGATATAAATCCCAAGGTCTCAAGAGAATATCTCTCCCTCTGCTGCCCCTGCTGCTGCTGGTCCCGGTGCTGCTGACATATTTGATATTTCTGGATTGCTGTTTGAAGATATCTTGATGACGGAGATTGAATTTGCCCCAAGGAATTTTTAGTCCTAATCATCAGGAAGTAGTCTAAAGAGATCTTGCCCCTTTCCCCTTTAACCTTCTTTCTCTCCTGTCTGGTGTCAGAAGCTTAGAAGTGATTGGGGTGGAATAAGGGTTGGAAGGGTGGTAGATAGTAGAACCAAATAAAGTATCCCCATATAGTACACCAACAAGGGAGAAAGAGAATTTGCTTTCCAATATCTCATGAAAATAGAATGCATATGGACATAAAAAAATAAAATTTAGGAAAAGAAACTTGTTAAACAAGTTTGATCTTCAAGAATCAGTAGAAGACAGATTTGAAAGTTCAAATCCAGGTCCCTAGAGACAAATAGGTACAGAGAGAAGACCAGATGAGAAAATAGAGGTGGTATCCAGGGTGGAAGGTACAGTCATATCCAGTTTTCCAGTCTTTCTCACTTTAATATTTTTTTTCCATTGGCATCAGCTCAAGAAAGGAGCTTTCCAGGGGCTCCTTAAGCTACATTAATTCACATTAGTCTATTGCTTTCTATGGGCCAATAGAGTAAAGCCACAGTGAGATAGCAACCATGTCATGAAGCTTGCTTTGTCCTAAAACATTTTCAATGTGTCTATCAGTCAGAACCATTTAAATGATGGCTGCCAGTCATTAAACATCCACGCCAACTGTGGCTGACTTACTCAGCTTCACTGCAGGAGGATCATCCCCTGGGCCTCTCTGAGTCATTGTCAAGGGTACTACCCAGGTGGTTAGTATGCCCACTGCATGCAGACCATGAATTAAGCTCACAACAGTGACTCAAGAAGGAGAAACCGATCACTGTGTCCAATCACAGTGGATTACAGAGGCTGGGTCCAACTTAAACAAAAAGTCAATTTTGACTTGAAAAAAAGAGAAAGTGTCTTTTGTCTTCATTTTTACAGGGTGGTTGTCTGTATACACAGAGCATAGAAGTTTCAAAAAGACATTGCTCCCACTCTGAGACATTTATTGGACAGATACAACACAGATAAACTGAAAACACCTTTTTCTTCTTTTTGAGAGTTTATGTACAAATCCCCTGTGATTTATGAAGTCCTTCCAGACCCTGTGCCTATAGAACACAGACTCAAGAGGTTTTTCTTTGTTACTCTGCAGCATGCCTCATGAAGACAGGACCACTCTGCTGTGAAGGTCAAAATATCTATCATCCTGCCTATGACGACAGTCATGTAGAACTAGCCTGGGATTCTGAAGCATCCCAGCAGTTCTTGAGCTGCCGCTTGGCATGCATCCCTGCTTCCACAAAGGAAATCCATCAGTGCTGGGCTTATTCATATTCACCTGCTGCATTGCAGTTTCTCCAGCAAGGCCACGGCAGCACTTTGCTTATAGAGCTCTTTCCAGAGACTGATTACAATGCAGGGACGGTACTGAGTATCTCTGCAGAACATAAAAAATAGCAGCAATAACCTTTCTAATTACAAGAAAGACGAATGCGCCAAGTGAGAGAGCACTGGAATGAATACCTGAGTTGTTCCTGCTCAGAAAGAGAGTGTCATATAAGAAAAGTCTCTTTGCTAGTGCAATGGCCAGGGTGGGGGTGTATGTGTTAAGGAGTTGCAGGAAGAGAGTGCTCAGCCAGGATGTAGGGGTTAATGATGCCAATGAAGCCATCCTTAAAGAGAATTGCATAGGGCTGAGGCCTAGCATTGTGCTTGGACTAAAGTATAGGAGGATGTCAATTGTAAGGTTGAAAGCCAGGCAGAGAAGAGCCCTGGTTCTCAGATGATCCTCTGTAGTACAGGTGCTTCTCATTATGTGCAAAGATGTGGGTGTGGCCAACTAAGTTAGATTTACTTCTGTTGCAACTGAAGGTGTACAATTTAAGTTTGGAGCAATGTCATTGGAACATGGAGATAGAGTTGTCATGGAGTAGCTGCAGAGGGCAGGTGACATTGTCTGCCATACTCCTTTGTTGTTTGCATCATCTCCATTCGTAGTCACCTCATATTGCTTACCTCAAATGTGCCTGATAGTTTCATTTATCATCTAGGCATTAATGGCACGTCATCAGGATTTACATCTTGGTTCCTTACAACCTCAAGTGACTGAGATAATATTATGTTATTTATAATGTGGGAATTCTAGTACCCACCTTGACAGATTAATTTAAGAATAAGGTAGTGTGAAGGAATTGCCAACACACAGTTCATCTAAATAAATATTAGCAATATGACCTTCAGTAAGTATGACTCAGGAAAAAAAGGAAACCATGACCAAAGGGCATAGTTTAAAGAGCTTTGGAGTTATATAACACCCATCAATAGGTCCTTGACAAATAGCATTTGCCACAAATTAGAAAGGAAGCTAATTCTTCACATGCTACTTTGTAGAATTCTTGGGTAATTCTGTAAATACAATTAGTGTCATATGAGAAAATGCTTACATCTCTTGCCAACATGCACAGTATTTAGAAGTAGCAGTCTGGAGTCTGAGTCATCCCAGAGCAGCCAGCCTCCAGGATCTCTCCTGGGGTACTGCTTCAAAGGTTCCATAGATGGCAAGTTCATTTCACTTTCTGTTGCAGCTTCAATGTATAGCTATGATGTAATTTCCAAAGTGGAGGCACCAAATAATCAAGACAAGTGAGAGAATAACTTTAGAAGGCAGAAGGAAGGATACTAATGCAAAACTTTCCTCTTGTTCTTTGCAAGAGAAAATATTTATTATTACTATTACTGAGGAGCACTTGGGTGCTGTGTAAAGATAAGAGATAAAGACAGCAGTGCCATAGATTAAGAAATCCATGGCTACCATCTTAATGCATTGATAGTCTAAGAAGGTACTCAAATATGTCTCTTGCCACATGGTGGTTTAAGACGTTAAAGAATATTGGAAGAAATATGAATGGGAGTGATCATGGGTGCTGTATGTGTGTATGCATGTGTGGGACAGATAATAATGTCTTCATTAAATTGCTCTCCACTATATATTTTGAGAAAAGGTCCCTCCTATAACTTAATGCTTACCAGCTCAGCTGTATTAGATGGCCATCAAAATTCATGTCTGTCTGTCTGTCTTTTTCTTCCCTGGTATTGGGGTTACAGATGCACACTACTTTGTCTAACTTGCTGGTTAAGTATCCAAATTAAATCCTAATGCTTGCATGATAAACACTTCACTGACTGGGCCACGTCTCTAACCCTCTGATAGTCTTGTTAAAGCCCTGTTTTCATAGACAACTTCATTGAGTCTTGCTTTCAGATCTCTGTGTTTTTGAAAATTGTGTGTGTGTGTGTGTGTGTGTGTGTGTGTGTGTGTGTGTGTGTGTGTAAGATGCCCTACTGCCAAGTGTGTAACCACTAGTGATCTACATATAATTTAAAAGTAATAAAATGTGTCATTTGGGGTCTTCAGGCATACATGTCACATGCAAGAGATCAGTAATCACACACTGGATTAGACAACACACAGAAGATTTTTATCCTCATAGAAATCTGACTGGGCAGCCTTCTTAGAGTTCCTTCTAGTTCCTAACCTCAAGTTCCCTCAGATTCACACTCATTTTCAGGTTTCCACTCAAAGTCACCCAGTTTGCAAAGCTGTATTTTATGTTTCCTGGTAACCTGCCTCCTGTTGTACTTGTCTTAGATTTCTGTTATAGAACATGGGGACTCTTTTACTCTATTTTTTTCCGATGGCTATTTCTTCAACTTGGGTGTTAAAAACATGAAAAGGGACACACTGTGTTCTCATCTCTCTATCTTATTACAGCTTCCAAATACAACAGTGACGTTTGGAGGAATGGATGGCTTAGGACTGCAATGATACCTGACCTCGGTTTCCTTACTCCTTTGCTTTGCTGAAGAGGAAAGAGAAAGGTGCCCAAAGTTTTCATGATGTTCCATAGGCATGGAGGGGGAAAGCAAAATTGCCCCCTTTTTGACCTCTGTAGGAACGTGGGTTCATGAGGTATGCTGGGCTCAGAGGACCTGACTTTATTACTGCCTGGGCCTTTTCCTTGCTCACTGACAGGTGAATATGGGGGTGGAATCAATAAAGCTTGATAATTACACCTTCATCCCACATTCTTCTATCAAGATGTCATAATTGCACATTATCCCAAACTCTGCATCCTAATTTATACAGATTTTAAGGGAAGAGGCACCTACGTATATGATTCTAATTAACCTCTGAACATACTCAATTTCCTAGAAAATTTCAGAAAACACAGTTTAATTATCTGGTTCATAGATTAGAATTTATACCATCTATAGTCCAGCACTTTAAAATTTATGTTTGTGTGCATCAAGAGACTGTCTTTTAAAAAATTCCTAAGCTGGGCAATGGTGGTGTATGCTTTTAATCCCAGCACTTAGGAGGCAGAGGCAGGCAGATTTCTGAGTTCTACGCCAGCCTGGTCTAAAGAGTGAGTTCCAGGACAACCAGGGCTACACATAGAAACCCTGTCTTGAAAAAAGCAAAAAAGCAAAAAAAAAAAAAAAAAAATCTTATAAAGTCAACAACATCAAAACAGATTCACAATGCAAACTTAACTGTTTAAGAAGTTGCAAGAGAGGATGGCTTGCTGACACTGTGTCAGTTTAACATAATGATATCACAGAAGGTTAAATGATATCACAGAGTGTTAAAAGTTGTCAAAATTCTGTTAACACAGGGAAAATCCATCTGGCAGGTTTGGGGGGAAGATTCACTGTACATAGTAAATGGGATGATACAGCTTGATCCAGATAGAAGAGACAGGGTATCAGTGTCCAATCTCCATGGGTTCACAGACTTCCTTGAGATAATTTAGTTGGAAAAGGAGGGGGGCTAATAGGTAGTAAATGAGATAGGAACATTAAATTTTCTTAACAAAACAAATTAAAGCATTATATATTTCCACAGAATGTACTGGAGTTAATAAATTCCAAGTAAGATTGGATTTTAGTCTGTGGGTCATTGACAACGAAGTTTGAATGAGCATAAGTGATTTTATTAGTTTTTCCAGTTGCTATAACAAAGCACCAAAGCCAGAGTAGATTTAAATGATAGAAATATATTGTCTAGTCATTCTTCAGTCTAGAAGTCAGAATAAAGATTTGTTCAGAGCTATCTCTTCTCTTCCAGTGTCTGGTGCAGATACTCCTAAGCTTGAAGCTGCATAAACCCTCCCTCTGGCAGGATCATCATGTAGAATTGTTTATCATGAACTTTTTTGTCTGAGTCTTTATTTTAATTGCATTAAAATACTTCCTTTTTATACATTAAAAGAGGATTTATTAGATTGTCTACAGAGTTGCCTCACAGTGGGAAGCACAACAGTTGCTTGCCCTCATCCCTTGCCTGGTATATATATATATATATATATATATATATATATATATATATATATATATATATTTACTTATTTATTTACTAATTTATTGTTCACTTTTTAAATTATCATGTTATTTATTTACTTTATACCTGATCATACACTTTCCCTCCCTCCTCTCTTCTCAGTCCCTTCCTGTCAGCGCCCCTGCCCACCTACCCACCACTCCTCCACTTCTCCTCAGAAAAGTGGAGTCAAGGCCTTCTATAGATATCATCCAACCTTCACATACCAAGTTGAAGTAAAACCAGGCAATCTTCTATTGAGACTAAGCAAGGCAGCCCAGTTAGGAGAAAGGGGTCCAAAGGCAGCAAGGCAATGTAGCCAAAGACATCCCTGCTCCCACTTTAGGAGACCCACATGAAGACCCAGCTACACAATTGCTATATATGTGCAGAGAGGCCTAGGTCCATCATTTAGGGATTGTAGCCCAGTGGTGGACAACTAAAAATACTTATTTTCATTACTGAGATTTTGGTGATCTTTTAAATTGTCACCCATGAACCCACCTCATTTCTTCATTCTCATCCTGGCTGAACTGCTATCTGTCATCTCGGTCCTTGGTTGTTTTCTAAAACAGTTAATGGTTTACTTAAACCATATAGAAGAGTGCATGTTTGTGATGTACTTCTGCTTTTGTGTATTCATTTCTTTTTCTCTTATAAGGGCACCATTAAGGTTAGACTAAGCATCTAACTTACTCCATTAGGACCTTGTCTCTTCATTGTTATGGACATTGAAAAACTATATATCAAGGTGTCGGGCTGACACTCCCTTTCAAAGTCTCCAGGGCTTTGTAATCAGCCAAGACCCACCAGGAAGAGTCCTGCTCTTGTGACTAATCTAGGTTTGGTTGTTCACTGACTCTCTGCTGGTAGATCATGTAGAAGGTTATTTGGTTTCTAAGTTCATAAAACCAGTCAGCATTATAAATGCCTTCCCACTGCTTTCTTTTGCTTTAAATTTTATTTTATTCTATTTTATGTGCCTTGGTATTTTTCCTACATATATGTCTGTGTGAGGGTGCTGGATTCCCTGGAACCAGAGTTATAGGCAGCTGTGAGCTGCCATGTGGGTGTTGGGAATTGAACTGGGTTCTTTGGAAGAGCAGCCAGTGCTTTTAATCACTGAGTCATCTTTCCAGATACCACCCCCATTTTTGTACACCCAAATGAGATGTAATTGGGGGCTGTGTTTGAATCCCTTCATTTTGGGGTATGTTTCTGTATTTCCCAGCTCCACTAAAAAAAAAAAAAAGAAAAATCACACCATTTCTGAATTTGGCTTTCTAACAGTCAAATTGCCTTCCTTTTGTATCTGGATCCTCACTTTATCCCTTCTATGGTTAGGATACTTAAAAACAACTCAGTTATTATGTTTCCTTCTATTGGGAGATAAGAGTCAGTTTCTTAGTTTCCTGAATTTTTTACAATTCTGTTGATCACTATTTATTCACTTTCCTTGACAAATTCAAGAATAATTTAAAGACCGTAAAGAAGTAAATGTCCAAGAAATGAGTAAGTAGAATACAACAAAGGGGCCAAAAAACAAGACCCATACAAGGTCTCCAAGCAGGACTTTCCAGCTTACTTTTAGTATGGTAAATAATCTCTTAGGTTGAATTCTGACCTCTGACAAATCTGAACTTCTTAGTATATATGTTGGATAATTACAACTAGGGTCCCTTAAATGAAAGTGAATTAAACAAAACTGAAGCCATCTTGGAATAAATAGTTGTTAAATTGTTTCAAGGAATCATCTCCTCACACACAACTAGATGTTCTGTATAGATTCTCTCTATCTCTTAATTTACTAACTAATTCTACATTCAATTTAAATGTCAATGACACTAGGTGTTAGGAATATAGACAGCATTTTCCTTACACAAAGAAGCTGATCACCATCCCTAAAAGATACATAGTATGTAATAGTCTACATATTATAACTAAAAAATGCAAGATTCCTGGTAATAAAATTGTATCTTATGGATAGCCACTAAAGGACTGGAAATATTTTTCATAAAGCAATGTGTTTTGCAAGGAGTGTTTGCTACATAAATATTAGCTGTCAGAAAACTATGAAGAGATCATAAAGTGAATGGACTGTGCTGCTACCAAGGGCAAAATCCTGTTGGAACAGAATTGTCCTTTGGGATCTATTAACTGAATCTGTACAGTAAATGAAAACTGATCATCCATCTTGGTGTCTGTATTTATCAACACCATCACACTCCACTTCCATGGTCGCCTACGACTGGAATCTTACAGCACTTTTCTTACTCTAACAAATGTACCCAATGTCTTAGAGGGCTGGCTGACTATTTCTGATTTGTGACCCATGGGGAATGACTGACTCAGAGCATTGACAGCCTGGAAGCCATCAAGAGGAGTTCAATCTAGTATAGTGTAGACTTTCTAAAACTCTCATTCATAGAACAAAAAGACAAAAAAGCTGGCAGACTTTTGTTTTTATTAACTAAACACCATCATGTGGAAACTCTGCAGGAAAAAAAAACCTCTGTTTAAAAACCAATACAAAGATTATTTTGTATATTTCATTCTTCTTAGGTAGCATCAAACACAGAGGGTGATACGTAATTTGCTGTAAGCTCAGACCATGAGCTTTTTTGTCTGAATAAACTCTGGCTTATAGTGTCGGGCCTAACACAAGGTCTAATCTCCATTCCACCTTCACTCTTCAGTCACAGTCAGTACACAGGAGGGTGTGATCCAGGCCCTAGAGAGATTTACATACTAATAAGGTACCTGAAGGCCAGAGGGTGGAGCCGATTAAACATTCCTTCCTGGGTTTTATGGGGTATGCATCCATATCCATCCACCATCCGCCATGTCAATAAACCGGTTTTGGAAACCCAAGGACTTCCTCGTGTGTTGGGGCCGCCACAGTGAGAAACCATGAGGATCCGTGGAGAGGCCTTTAGCTAATGAGCAGCCGGGCCCAACTTCCAGCTGGAGGAACCCAGAGCTTTCCCAGCCGACTGCCCACAGCATGGCGAGAGGAACCCTGGGTTCTCCAGTCATATTTTTTCCTATATTATAGCATTCTTCATATAAAAATCTATCTTGGAACACATAAAATAACCAGTAGGCAACGTTGTTGATAGATATTGTTGGTGACACATGCTCACCTGGTTTGCACATTTTTCGTTTTGTGCCCTGTGTCTTTGCTTTGTTCTCATCACTCCTCCACAAAAGGTAGGTTGAGAGCAAGCTCCCCACCAGTGCTACCCTATGAAGAGCTTTGCTTGCACTGAGCACAGGACAGAAACTTAGTGTTTTATGTAACTCTCATCTTTAGATCAACAGCTCTATCAACAGCTCTGCTGAGGTTGCTGCAGGGATCCAGAGAGAACTTTTCTTCCTTGTTCTTCAGATGATAACAGTGTAGAGAATGGCTATCAAAAGGTACACATGGAGGCCTGACCAGGGTAGATGAGGACGTAAGGTTACTAGGTGCTTTGTAAGTATTAACTGAGAAGAAAAGGAAATTATTTAACATCAAAAATTGGGAATGAGGAGGAGAAAGGAGAGTTGTAAGTAATTTCAATATTGATTATAGGGAAGTTGTTGCATAAAAACCTAATCATTTCCTCCAAAATGCAACAAAAGATGGATAAAGGTGGCAAACAATAAGTAACCACTGGAGCAAAATTGTAAAATCTTTTAAAGTTTAAAAAGAGGGGAAAAAGCAAATTTAAGGGGGAAAATAAAACATATAATGAAATCATAACAATAGCTGGATACCTATGGAAAAATAAATATGAGTCATTTCTCACATCATTAACAAGGTAAAAATTTAAAAGTATTCAAGGACTCAGAGTAAGAAAATTGTAAGAATTATTAGAAGAAACAGGTGTGAATTTCTCTATAACCCAGAAATAAGGGAACATTTCCAGCTATAAGTAAAAATGCAGATGCAGTATTATGAAAGGGAAAGAAACTTCATTACATAAAGTTTTAGCACAGCAAAAAGGTACACATGTAAACAAAGAAAAGGCCAAATAACAAGTGGGTTAAGTATCTGACAGAGAAATTCTCACTAGGAAGTTTAATAAAAGTGCAGAATAAAGAAATTCCCTCAAAAGGAAGTTCTATAGAAAACTTAAAGAAATAAGTAAAGTTCAAAAAGAAAAAAAAAAAAAAAGCTCCCCACAAAAATCCCTTAGCCAAATAAAGGATAATCAACATTATCAGAAGATGTGTACCTGTTAAAGACAGAGTGGGAATTTACCACTTCTCATTTAGTGGATGGTCATTTTGAAGTGGTTACACAGCATACTTTCTGAGAGGCTGGGAGTGAACAGGAGCTCTCATCCGTCGCAGTGGGAATGGAAGATGATGTAAATTCCATGGAGAAGATTTTTGTCAATGCTGTGCATAATAATTCATGCCCTGACCCTTTCATTCAGCACTAAAGTACTTAGGTTTGTGTACCTGAAATACTCATAGGTTGAAGTTCTGACTTCCAAGGTTGATGGTATTAAAACAGGGCCCTATGAGACATGATCATTAGGTCAGAGGGTAGAGCCTCTGGATGAATTAGTGCCCTTGTTTTTACAAGGCTCAAAGAATCTTGTCAACCCCTTTTGTCATGTTAAGAAAAAACTGTAAAATGATGTCATGAGCTCCAAAGTGGGACCTCACTAGATAGCAAATATGTTGATTTCTTGGTTAATGGCTTCCACATCTCCAACTGTCTGTCACATATGCCACTCTACATATTATTTTAGTATTACAACCTTAGTGGATGAAACCTTCTAGAATTTTATTTCCAAGGGTACAACATAAAAGGAAATACAGCCAAGTCTTGTCACTTTGGCACAGTTTGCTATGTTGGTGCAATTGTGTAGGAAGAAGTAGAGACAAGCAAATAAATAACTGTGATGTTTGTACCTAACCAGACACAGTGTGTCTAGAGAGGAACCAGAAAAACCTACACACTGATGTACAATGTTCTCCAGATGTGCGTTTTGGGGATGCAGAAAAATAAATATATAGAATGTGGAAACTGATGAAAGAGGAGTGGATAAACTTCATTTTAAAGAAAAGAATGAACTATAAAATGGTTATGTGGTCAGGGAAAGTGGAAGGAAAGTGGAGAGCCGCTAGACTTTCTTGTATATCTTAAAAATACATTTGACCTTAGAACTATATTATGTATAATTATGAAATAAAATTATCTGCTAGGACCACTGTGATATAGCTCAGTGGTAAAGCATTGAGGGTATGTTGAGCATCTTTTTGAGGACCAAGATTCAATTTTAAGGGCCCATAATAAATAAATAAATAACCCACTCCAAATATAATGGAAACGTACTCAGTTGTTACTACTTGATAATGTATCAAACTAGGATGAAAGACTTTTAAAAAGTTAAATAAAAACAATTGAAATATTTTAAAGGAATTGTGTGTGTTAAGGATGTGGCTCAGTTGACAGAGTGCTTGCTTAGATGTGTGAACCTCTGGGTTTGTTCCCAGGCAGGGAATAAACTGATGCATGCCTGCAATCCCAGTACTGGGGTGGTGGATGCAGGATTCGAAGTTCAAGACCATCCTCAGCTACACAGTGAGTCCATGGCTAGCCAGAGACACACTATACTCTACTTTTGCAAACAAACCTGGGCTGAGAAATTAGGCCAGCTGATGAAGTAGTTTCCTACAGGCATGATTTTAATCTTCAGCATCATGTGAAAGGCAGCATGGTGGTACATGCTTGTACCTTGAGGAGGCAGAGAAAGAAGGGTTCCAGTGGCTCTCTGTCTGGCCAGTCTAGTCCAACCGCAAGTTACAGATCCTACTGAGAGACCTTGTCTCAAAAATAATGTAGAGGGCTCCTTATAAATGAGACCTGAGGTTGACTTCTGTCCTCTGTAGAGATGTGCACAGACATTCATACACACCTGTAAATATATGTGCACACCTACTATGACCATGTACTCACATACACACATAATCAGATGCATATGCACACACACACACACACACACACACACATACACACATACAAATAAACAAGAAAGTAAATGGCATAATGAATTGTGGCTGGGGTGTTAGTATTTTTATTCTGAGATTAGTGTTTATATATTATGGGATAAAATGTGTACTTATATATTATGCTCTCATTCTCATTTTTTAAAGTTATAATACTTAGTGTTCAATAAGACATAGACTAAGGGCATAAGACATTATGAAAAACTTACATACTCCTTAATTGAAAATCTCAAGTATGAGAATAAATTATGACATATTTAAATTTTCTATATGTACACACACACACACACACACACACACACTGTTTTGCAGTCCTGTTTACTGAAAATTCCTGGAAACTACAACCATCTAATAGTGATGACATGCCTTCTATTCTACAGGATTAAATCTCAGTTTTCCTACTACAAGAAACTGGAACATTTACAAAACTGACTGATTCTAGGTTTGGAATTTACAGTCTTACAGAAGACTGAAAATAGATAGAAAAGACTTAAATACGTTTCAAATACCCAAAGATGGAAATTTTGAGTGTCATAATAAGAAAAATCAGTGACACATATCAATTAGTCAAATGCACAATGATAACAGGAGAAGCATGCTTGTTACCCACTACACTGAATGTTAACAAACAAAATCATTATTTTAAACAGCAAATTAAGAAAAGACTAAAATTTTATTTTCCCATTTCCATTAGAACTATCTTATTGCATCTTGTAAAGTTAATGAAACAGTTTCTCTTTGTAGAAAGGTTTGAGAAAAAAATAACAAAACGGAAAAGGAATTAGTACCTTTTGCAATCTCTATTGAATTAATAGATCTAGACAGATATTGATCACCAATAGTTGCCTGCAACCCAATAAAGGCAACCAATCAGTGTCTGTCTAGTAGTGCTACAAAATACAACTTTTGAAACAGACTTGACCTATTCCCTACACTCCAAATCAAACCTGGATTTGCTCACACTTATATAAAATAATACAAAACAGTATATTGAAGGATAGGGCAGAAATTCAATCAGTAAAATAAAAACTTCAGAAAACTATTAAGAGCAAATGAACGATTTCTTCTATAACAGACAGCAAGAAATTCAAAGAACTTGGAGGATAACAGGCTACAAGAACTAAAAAGACAAAACTAAACTCTGGAGATTATATGGAAAGAAAATTAAGCTGTTAGCTAAAGTAGACAATTCAATATTTATGAGCTGATTGGAAATTTGAAAACCTACGCTCCAGTGTTATTGCAGTTATTGTTGCATTTTGTATTGTGATGGTGGTATTGTGTTTATACAATTTTAACATATATTAGGGTTTATAAATTTATACTGAATTGTTTGAACTGGAATGATGTTTAGAATTTGGGTGGAAATAAGACAGAGGTGTGTGGTGGTTGAAGGGATGAACAGAGATTGGATTCTAGCTTGATAATTGTTGGTGTTAGATAATTACTTCATGATTCTCATTCTGTCACTTCTGTGTATAATTAAAATTTAAGACAACATAAAAATACTCAGAAAGGCCATTTGCTGACTAGACAGCTAGAAGTACACACCCCTGGAGTTTCCAGGGCTTCATACTCCTTAAAGATTCCATCCCAAATCCAGTGTCTTGCTTAAGTTTATTTCTCTTTTCTTTTTCTGTGATAGTTCTGTGTCATGTCTATCTTGTCTCTCCTCTAACTCTCTACTCTCTAGTTTCCTTTTCTGCTTTCTCTTCCTCTAATGTCTCCCCTTTCTAACCAACCCCTTAGACAACTGATCATGACAGTGAACTGGCTTGTTTTTAAGTCAGTGGGATATGGAGTAGTTTTATGCACCCCAGAGGCTTTATTGAGGCCTTATTGGCAAATAAAAATCATATGTTTAAGGTATTTGGTGTATTGTTGATATATATATGCACATTGTAACATTATTATAGTGACTGAGTTAGTTGACCCACCCATCATTTCACATATTAAGATTAATACCCATTGTAGAGAAGCTGGTGCTAAATCTTATTAACGTTTCCAGCTCTGTTTCTGCTTATAGAAATCAGAGTCTTAGACGTCCACAGATAGGAGGTTTTCTGATAATGAGCCAAGACCAAAAGGCAGTGAATCTTCCTGCTCAAATCTACTTGAGAGCAATTGCACAGCAGTGATTTTGTATGTGCAGAACTCTGCTCTCCCAAGTCTTCTAAGAAACATGAAGCTTAAGTGTGGGCTGGGAAAGAAAGCAGATTCTTTTTTTAATGATGTTTTAAAATTAATTTTTGTTTGCCATATATGGAAATGTGTTCCAATGTAATATTCCATTACACACACACACACACAAACACACACACACAATTATCCTTTATTTTTATTCATCCTTTTACTCTTCCCACTGGTGTTTCTACTTTTGCTGGTTCTCATCCAACAACTGTACATTTTCTGCTGTTATGCCACCTATAATCCATGAGCCTATTTTGTTTAACCCTTCAGTAGTTCCCTTTAAACTTCTGCCAAATCACAGTTTCTTATCTACACACATACATAGATATTAGGTAGATGGATGTATAGAATATATATATATATATGTTTTATATATTTATATATATAGTAAATAGTTATGATAGATGATAGTGATGATAGAGATGATAGATGACAGATAGATGATATTGAGATAGACAGATAGATGGATAGATAGATAGATAGATAGATAGACAGACAGACAGATAGATAGTTGGTGCATGGGTAATGGGTTCATTGATGTCCCTCTGCAACCAGCTTTGTTATTACTGCAGATCAACAGCCAGCCACTGAGAGGGTTTTTTTAATGTCTGCTCATGTGAAGTCAGTTGAAAGCTGCCCTTGATCAAAGACTGCTGGCAGGAGACTACAGGGCTTTTGTTATTTATTATTTATAGAGCATCACAAGTGTCACACAGCAGTTTGCAAAACATAAAACACTAGATAGAAGACTCACACTGTGAGGAGGTGACAATGTAAACAGAATGTAAACTTCGTCATGGATAATAGCTCTTGATTGATAGAAGGATGAATTCTTCTTTAATTTGGGGGTGATGGGGCTAAAGTAGATTTAAAAGGATGTACCTAGAAAAATGAAGGACCTAAGCCCAACAAAAAAAGTATATTATCCTCCAAAAAAGTATAGTTGAAAGTTGGGCTGATTTATGAAATCAAGAGAAGAACAAAGTATTTCTCATTACATTATCAAAACTTTGAAAATGACACTATGTATTCCTTCTATGGTTTGGAGACAGTGTCACTCTCTTTTATTTCTGGAAGCTGTATATACTCTGTGAAAGTGATTTAGCATTCTGTAAATAATTGTAAGAGTTCTTAAGCCCTTTTCAGTATATAGAATATTAAAATATCACAGAAGATAGAGGAACACAGTCCTGCCTTTGTGTATGCAAGGTTACAGATGTCCTGTAGTCCATTATCAAGTGCATGTGCTTACACAGAGGTGGGCATCCTGTAGTGCATTACCAGGTACATGTGCCTATATGATAGTAGGCATCCAATAGTTCATTATCAAGTATATGTGCATACACAGAAGTGGAGATTCTGTAATACATTATGAAGTATATATACATACACAGTAGTGGACATATTGCAGTTCATTATCAAGTATATATGCTTACATGGTAGTGGACATCCTATAGTTCATTATCAAGTGTATGTACCAACATGGAAATGGATATTCTGTAGTTCATTATCAAGTGTATGTGGTTACACAATAGTAGGCATCCTGGAGTCTGTTATCAGATATGTTTCCCTCCATAAATTAAATTTGTATAGTATATCCTAGTCACCATGAGTGATCATTCATTTTTAGATTTTTGCAAGTAGTATTTCCCAATAATATCCAAGAACACAAAAATGCTTTTGCATTTAAACCTTATCTTTAAATATCTATGATCATAAATTAAAGAAATAAAATAAAAATTTGGAAAAACTCTCTATAGGTGAATGTATTCATTATATGAGTTACACTATAAAAACATAAACTCTAACTGTTATCAAATAGAGACTTCAGCAGTTTTTACCCCATAGTTTTATATACTTTTTCTATGGTCCTTAAGTAATAGCTTTGCATATTATATAGAGATGTGTAAAGCAATTAGTTGTAGTAGATAAAAGAAAAAAATCTAAAATATCATTTATAGTATCACCACAACTAAGCTGAAAAAAGGTGACATGGAGAATCAGAGGTAATCATTCATACACCATTCAGGTAGCCATGGTGAGGGAATGAAGGTGAGTTACTGAGGCATATTTCTCTGTTTCATCTTCCTCCTCACCACCACCACCACCACATCATCATCATCATCTCTATTTGTCTGTCTGTCTATCTATCATCTATCTGGCATACACATAAACACATACCAATATACTTTTAAAAAAAGGAAATTGAAGAATAATGTGTGGCAGTATGTAAGCTGTGTATTGTGCATTTAATGTTATGTCCCTCCTGAAAGGAAGCTACTAGATTTCTGAACTGCCTCTTAAGGATATGCTGAGACAACCTAAGGACTGTTTATAGAATGCTACATCACAATAGACTTCTCTAGGGAAGAAATTGGATTTTTTTCCCTACTGCTACATTTTAAAGATAAAAAGGTTTACACCAAAAATGGAAAAAAATGAAATAAGACAAAACATACCTTTTCCATAACAACCCTGCAAACATGTTCTGTACAATCATATAATGGAGACCACAGAACACTTAAAAATTCCCTGAAGAGATTCTGTGTTTAATGACACATGTAATGATAGAAGTAAGGAAAAGGGAAACGTTCAGTTGCAGAAGAACACTGTCCATAAACAGTCAAATAGAGTACATGTTAGCATCACTAAGTACAAGCTCATGGCTACTCTACAGCTTAAGGTTAAAAAGTTTTGTTGAGACTTTGGAAGGGGTGATCTAAATTGTCTAGTAATCAGTTCATTTGAGAACCACAGCCTATACTTCTCTTTGACCTTCTAGCATTTAATAGAAACCAGGCAACTTTAGAACTACTGGTATCATGTGGAGAGTGCAGACTTTGGAGGTAGATACATCTCATCTCATCTCTTGCCATCACTTCTGTGTTAGCTGTGTGACCTTGGGTAGGTCACTGCCTTTGCATGGCACAGTGGCTTAAAGCAATGCTAACTGAATACAGATAGCTTCAGGAGTCAGGGGCAATAGTTTGAATGCAATACCCTTTCTACTGATAATGAACCTGCTTTCTGCAGATGTGAAGCCTTCCCTGGTAGTTCATGCCACTACTATGAAAGTGGCAAGAACTATTATGGGTAAGATGTTGCACTAGCTGTTTCTGTGTGTTCTAGTTAAGAAGAATGAGTACAAACCTAAGAAACTGCATTTCAAAGGGAGAGAGGGAAGGGCTTTGGACAAAAGCTATGAGTGGAAATGCATGAAGCAGACACAGCTCTAGCAACATGACTTCCTATGGGGATTAGGGTAGCAGAAATCTCTGAGAGGTCATTCAGGCAAACCTAGTGAAGAGTGACTTGCTTTGAGCCACTTTGCCAGGCAAAGGCAATGACCTTCCCAAGGTCACACAGCTAGAACTTAGTAGGTCTTAGTAAGACAATGGTTCTCTCTGTTGACAGGTCAGCAATGAAGTGGAATCCCCTTTGTTATTTTGTGCAAGTCTAAGAAGTGAATAGACTCCTTGGGAAAGTGTCTATTTAAAATAGAGCTACTCTGGGACCAGAGAACAGGGAAAAATCACAAGTCAGAGCTTAAATTTAACCTGTTTAACAACACATGGAAACAGCCCCAGAAGGCAGTTATGGAGTTGAGGGATGTCAAGATGTACAAGTGGCTGGAGGCTCAGCTCAGTAAACTGTACAGAAAAAGGCAATAAGTGGCCAGAATAGACCTCACTAACAGAGCAATGCTAGAGATTGAAGCTCTGAGCTTGAGGTTAGCAGGTAAATTTAACCTCTGGAGTTGAGTATCTGCTGATCATCACTGTTAAAGAATCTGAAAACTCGGGAGCTCCAGCATATTATTTGACATTCACAGCTACACCTTCAGAGGGAAGATCAATACTTTATGGGCAAGGAAAGTCTGAAGACATGTCCTCTACTCATACAGACCCTGTACATATCAGAGTGATGTGCTTGTTTACAGAACTCTCAATGAACTCAAAGATACTCCCCATGCTAGAACACAACACACCCAAGGAGTAAAATCAAAAAGGTTAAATATAAATTTGCGAATCTTATGGTTTCAATGTTCATTTTAGAAAAGAACACTAATGGAAACACAAGGTCAGACAGGTAATAATGGTTGATTTCTATTACCTTAGTCTCAGTTTTGATAGGTCATGCAAACTAAAATTCAAGGGAATTAAAATACAACCTAAATAAATGAATGAACAGATATCTATTGAAATCCAGCAAATAGAGAATTCACACTCATTTTAGCAGCCTATGAACCCCTCTCTAAAATAGACCACATTTTAGTCCATAAAGAAAGCATTAAGAAATACAAAAGAGAAAGAAAACTATCAGATCACAGTGGCATAAAACTATAAATCAATTAATTGTAGGAGACTAAAGAATATACTCAGGAATGACCAATGGATCACTGAAGAAATCAGAACAAAATTGTCTACAACTCTTTGCTGAAATCATATAAAAATGAAAGTACAACTTACCAGAACCTTTGAAATACAGCTTAAGGGATTTTAAAGAGGAAAGTCAGTAATTATGAGCTCTTGCTTTAAAAACTCAGTCATTAAACAAATAAACTAATGATGCACTTAAATGGCTTTGAAAAGCAAAAGCAAGTCCTACCCCAAAATAGTTGGTGGCATGAACTTATAAAAAGCAAAACAGAAATTGATGAAAAGCAACCAGAGAAGGCAAATCACAGAATTAGTCAAACAGAAATTGGTTCTTTAAAAAGATAATTAAGATTGGCAAATCTCTAGACGATAAATGGTCTTCTCTAGCTCTATCCATTCCACTGTTTTATGAGCAAATTTCCATTCATCTCCCCATATGCCACCATGATCCATTTACAGGTTCCTTCCTACTGGGAGTCCAACCAGCAGTTCAGCTAGTATGTGACACCAATGTATTGCCAACAGCATGTGTGTCTCTCCCTCGGAAAGGTATGACAGTGATCAAGCTAAGATCCTGGCAACTGTGTGATAATTATCAGGTGATCACTCAGTCCTCACTACCTATTAACTCCATCCAAAATCAACACCTTGTTAGTACCGGGCACTATATTTAGTGGCTGAGAGGGGAGGTTTTGTTTAAACTTCCTGGGTTCATCATAGCAACAAATAGAAACTTCACAGGAAGCAAGCATTCATTCTACTAATATTCCTATCTCCTTTCAAGAAAATGTTTGCCAGTTGTTGACTTCTTTATGGAGGTCACCAACATAGCTTCTAAGACTTGATATGATCCTGACACCTTTCATCCCCAAGTTTTTAAATTTTCTGGATGACTCAGCCAGAGGACATATTCCACTGTAGAGTCTTAAACATCTCTGTGAACATAAAGAAAGCTAAGGGACCATGATCATGTACCAAACTCCTGGAGTTCATAGAGCTCCTTAATATCATTTCTCGATCTTAAGATATGAGCCTCGAATTTGAGGATTTATGGGTTTTCTAATAATTTTACTTGTAATTATGTGCGTGGGGGGGGGGGTGGCAAGAGGGAGGGATATGTACACACTGTCAAAAATTAGTTTTCTCCAAGGAATGACACTGGGTTGATCAGTCACCCCAGGGTAGATCTCATGTTAGCTGACCAACAAATAATGGACTCCACAGGTAGGACTCCACAGGTGTGTGTGTGTGTGTGTGTGTGTGTGTGTGTGTGTGTGTGTGTAGCAGAAAAAAGGACATGTAACATGTACACATGAGTCTGGTTCCAGTGGGGGCCAGAAAAGGGCAGGTTTTTCAGGTGGTTGTGAGCTACCTCACATGAGGACAAGTTTCCAATCTCAGGTGTTCTGGAAGAGCAGAAAGTACTTCCAACTGCTGAGCCACCCCTTTAGTTATGAAGGTTCATTTTCTAAGTGCAGACAGTTTGTTTTGAGCTCTATATTACCACCAGAAAAAATAAAAACAATTTCTTTAAAAGGAGTGCATCATGTAATTGTAGGCAGTTTAAATCTATGCAATAAATTGGATCAGTCATAGCAGAGGTACTTCCTAAGGACCACAGGTTAGCTCTGCAGGGGGCTTACCTGGGCTACAGCCCCATTTCTGCCACTTCCAAATTATTTAACTTAAACATCATCTATTTTTATCTATATAATACAGATGGTTACAAGTAAATGGTATTATTTAATAACAATAAAGCATAGGAAGTCCCTAGCACAGAGCATGGAATATGGTGTATTTTCCACAAATGCTGGCTATTATGATTTGTCAAATCTATTTCCTTTACTCAATTAGAAAAACTTCAGATTTCATGAAGCTGTGACAATAAATAATTTTCTAGAGCTTCTCAGGGGAATGAGCAGAAACCTACGAACACTCATCATAGAAGTAAGTACATTCTTTTCCACCCTTTCTGACTTCAAGGGAAAAAATCTAGAGCAAGAATCAACACAATTTTTTATGGGGATGTTTGGGGTCATTTATTCTCAAGCCTTAAATACTTTAATACCTAGGCGCTTATGAGTGAGCTGCCATTGCTCCCCGTTTAGTTAATGCTATGCATAGTTTTCAGCTTCCATTTGCAAATCCTCCAGCCAGAACAGCAAGAGGAAAGGCTCTGCATGCCTTGTATATAATGCTGTGTATAATCACCCAGCATTAGCTCATACTGACAACACATTCTGTAATAAAATTTAGCCACTGATTACTATTTGGAAAATAAAATATCAAACTTAATGCTTTTTTTTTTTAAAAAAATTTGTTCTTTCTTTAAACTAACCCCATGCCGAACAGTAAACCAGTCAGAGTCTCAGGGTCCGAAAGACAGAAAGTTCAGCTTCTATGCAAGGGTATGTTTGTGTTTAGAGTAAATCAATATTTTATATAGTTTCCTTGTTCTACAAACAGATTAATCTATGCATTCTAAAGGTCACAGCATTGATGATATTTTTGGTTAGCTCTAGATTCTTTAAGACAGTGAGAGAGAAAGCCTCCACCAGGTTGTTCATCTTATTTGCAAGGCTCTGAAAGAGCCAAAATAAATCTCCCCAACCTCAAGCAGAAAAATCTCTATTCTAGGAGAAATTACACATTGAATTAACTTCTATCTCTGGCAATCTGCTCTGAGGTCTGATAAGCCATAAATAGTTGTCAATCTCACATGTTGTTGAAATTAAAAATCATAAAACGATACTCGAGGCAATTTACAACTCTGCTCAAAGACTGTTTAATATGGAGTAAAAAGTCCTCTCACAGCGAATTTAGACCCAGGTTTAAGGGGTGTGAATGGTGAGAGAAGAACAGGGCTCCTGCTTTCTTCCTTTCTGGGGCTTTGCATTCAGCTGGAGCATGTGAGCCCTTTCTCAAGTGCAAAAGCGGTGTTCACATCCTCTCCAGCGTTTTTCTTTTCCTTTGAAGTGTTTGATGTTTTCAGGACCACCAGGAGATCGTCTTCTTTGGATTTTTGCTTCTTAATTTCCCTCATTTTGGTTGACACTTTGACAAGGATGCTGAACTGGGAGGGAGGGATGCACCTTGAAGCTCACTGGAGGCTCTGCTTGGTCACACAGAACATTTTCCTTTGCGGAGGCTGCCAACTGTTAGCTCCCTTCAAATGCCAAGATTCCATCCTGAGCTATCTATTCAGGGAGACACCAGACATGGCTAGACAGTGCTTCATGAGCAGCAGTGTGGATCATATATTTGCCCTGAAGGAGCCATTTATTTATCTGTGCTCTCTTCTGCCAGCACTCTGGAGACCAGGCCACATTCCCAGACACCGCAGAGCCTGTCACCAGAAAGGCAAGCAACCTGCTAAGCCTGGCAATCAGTCTTTTATTACAATCTGCTCTTGCCAGTGGCATTTCTTCCATCTTTAATTACCACAGTTGACATGGCAGCCCTGCTAGGATGAATGGCACCAGCCAGATCAAGCTGTGGAACCAGTCTCTCTCAAATACCCTTTGCAGACATCAGACATATACAGAACAAGGCAGAAGGCATAGGCCCAGAGAAGAATGAAAATTTTCAGCCCAGTGAGGCAGACTCTGCCAGCCTTTTTCCTTGGGCCAAGGATTCTAACTAGAGGAGTTAGATTCTGAGGCTTTTTGTTTCTGTTAGGGCTCTGCTCTCCTCTTCAGTCAGGTGGGAGCATGAAAGCCGTCCTCCTTGCACTCACAAGGATCCTGCTTTCCACACTTGGAGTGTTTTTCTCCAGCACCCGTTCCTAAGCTGTGACTGTAAATTAAAGTCATCTCAATGCCAAGTGATGGGAAACAAACTGCAAGGGCGTAGTTGCCTGGGTCTGCAGGCCTACCTCTCAGCTTGTACTTGATATTTTTGTTTTGGGAGCATCCATATCCTTTTTTCTCTCTTCTGAACATACATTTCTTCCTGCAATTTTTCTACTCGAGTTACCTGCTATCCCTGTACACATGTTATCAAAGGAGAAATCCAAAAAATAGTCATAGTGCTAGAATAAGTGGGTTTCTTGGTCTAACTCCTCATTGTTCATAGGTTTCCAGTTCTGGGCCATTGTGTTTAGGTTTTATGTCACCCATTTCCCACTGACCTGTCCTGTTACAAGTAACATTATATAGAGTGAGCAGGTTATATTTGAAGGTATATACATATATATGTATGTATACGTATACATACATGCACACATACATGTATATGTGTACATATGCATATACACATACACATACATATATGTACATGTATGTATGTATATATCCCCTTATAACCATACATAATCCATATATATGTGTGTATATTCATGATATACAATTAATGAAGAAAGAGGCCAAGAGAGTAAGGAGGATTTGAAGGGAGGAGAGGAAAGTGAGGGATGTAACTGTATTCTAAGTCTCAAGAACTAATAGAAGTACTCAGTGCTTGTTTACAACTTTATTCCTACATTTGGTGACCACCAGGCTGTGTCAGAGATCTGTCCAAGGGCTGAGCAGACATGGCACCATTGATTCAGTCTCTGTGCTTTTTTGCTATAATCAGGAAATGAGCTGCCATATAGCTAGAGGCACATCATTAAGAGAAGAGTTAGGGCAAATTAATGCTGATTACCTCTGTCGTGAAGTTGGAAGTTATATTTGATGATATTATACTCCCATGAAAGTAATTTTGTAATTAAAGCATGAAATATTGGATTAGCCATTTCCTGATACTCAGACACCATGAGTTTGGAAAGTGCCAACTTCATTCAGCACTTGTACATATACCTAATTGCCTTTAATAAGAAGACAAACAAAATATTTTAGAATACAGCAGTGTAAACCTGGGGAATGCCTCATGGAATGTTGCCTAATTTTTACAAAGCCCTGAGTCACATCCCCAGCACTGCATAAATCAAGTAAAGCGTAACACACCTGTGGTCCCAGCTCATGCATGAGTGTGGCAGCTGGAGGCTCAGAGCTGCAAGGTTTCTCTTTGGCTACCCCAGAAGTTTGAGTCCACCATGGGATTCAGGAGGCCTTGTTTCAAGACAACAAATAAATGCATTCATATGCTACTGCAGCTCAACAATGCTTCAGTATCTCTTGCTGACTGTATTTTCCATTTTAATGCTGTTTTAAACTAAATTTAAAAAAAAGTAATCTATTTCAAATCTATTTCATTAGCAATGTAATTTTTCCTAAGATGAGGGCACTAACTTTTGTGAAACAGTATGTCTACATATATTTTCTAAGTCTGTGTAGTTTAATATCCTAGCAGCCCTAAAAATCAATTTGCATTTGAGGTTGTTTTCATTTTCCAAATGACGAAACTTGAGGCTTAGGTAAAGGAAGTGCGTTTTCCAGGCTAGAAGAGAGCAAGGTCAGGATTGTCTAGTTCCTACACAATTATCTTAAAACTCACGTTTATTGCCTACACTGTTAATCAGGAATATTGGGATAAATAAGCCCATTAGGATGAACTTGTAGGCACAAGATTTACTGGTATCTCATGTTTTAATAAGAGCTTGTTGGGTCCAGTTTTGTTGGAAAGTCAGGCTGTTGAATGTCCCCAGCTCCTGGCAGGATGGTGGTGCTGAGGGAGGAATCTCATCTACCAAGTAGCTCCAGTGATATACAAAGATGGGCAAACAAAGCTCCTTCTTCTCAGGGGCATTAGGGAGAAAACAGAATTGAGAAAAGGCTGAGGTAGTAGGTTGACAGCTCTGAATCCTCAGTTGGGAATTTAGAGTAAGGTATGTGGGGAGGGGGCACTAAGGAGTGAGAGAGAGAGAGAGAAAGAAAGAACAAGTATTTCTTGGCATCTAAATATCGGGTCTTATTCTACTTGATGGGGAATGAACCTAGGAAAATCCATCACAAAGTATTTTTTTAAATAACCCTAGAAAACACAAAAAGTGAAGAAAACAGCCTAAAAAGAGTAACCCCCAAATAGCATCCATGGCTGAGTCTAGGAGTCTGGGTACAGTTTAAAGTTTGTCCTCTATGTGTGTTTTTCATCTGATATATTCTCAGATTACGGTGTAAGTTCAGCTGAAGGGGAGAGAGCCTTTCACTTGGATAATAAAACAGATGGTTAAGTGCCTTGAAAGCAAAGCCCCATGGTTTCACAACTCGCTAGCTGTGTAGCCTTAAGCCAAGTTCCATGCCTGCTTTGAACATGAGTATATTTATTTATGTAGCTCAATCCAAGGCAACAATTACAATGACATAATTATTATTATACACTGTACCAGCAGAAGAGTGCTATTTTGTTTTTAGTGGTATTGGTTAGTTTTTGGCTTTTTAAGTGAACTTGTTACTTTGTTTTATAATAAGTTGCTAAAAAATAATTCAAAGTAGGATATTAAATGTTTTTTATTTGTTTGTTGGCTTAAAAATGTCCATGCCTTTAACTACATTGTCTGCTGTACTTAACCACAGGACTGTGGCAATCAATGGTGGTATATAAGCAGAGAAACTTAGGGGAGCCAATATGCATTGGTAGCTAGGACATGACAAACCTTCTGTATTGAATGTAATGTTAGGGAAACTAAACAACTGAACAGTGGAATTTAGAAGCTGATTAAAAAATAGAATCAGCTACATTCCAACACTGAAGTTCAATTTAGCCTATTACCATGTGGGAGAGTTCTGTTCTGATCCCTTTATAGGAAGGTATTACTCTGATAATTTTCTGAGCACATAAACAGATCCAAGAACAAAATAGATTTGACTGGGAGGCATTATATCTGATTTTGTCTGCACAAGTTTATAATGCTGATAAACTCTTGAACTAGAGCTGTATAAGGATAAAAAAGGATGAAATTCTGTTGTTTAATGCTAAAGTATTCAGGTTTCTAATTTTGAGTGTTACTTTAAGCGAATCAAGTCTCTCTAGTCATTATTCCCAGGAGATCTGGCCTTTTGTCGTTGGATGGTTTATCTTCAGACTTCATTGTACAAAGCTGGCTTTTTCTTTTGACATGGTTTAAGTATTTCATTATAGAATAAGCCTATTCCAAAAAATCCATACAATTCAATCATTTTATGCTCAAATAAATGTGTGGAGGAACAAACCAGACATTTCTCGACATGACATGATTTATTGCTAGAAAAAAATCACATCAAATCTGTTTTTGGTCACCCTTGGATCAACATCTTTCTGCCAGGTATCATTAAAAGTTGTTTTTGCTTTAGATAATGTCCCCTCTTCTTTCTGTGAGTGTGTGTACACATTCTGTGAGTGTATATAGTGCTCATATCTACAGACTTCTTACCTATGTGTGATTCATGGGACTGGAAGCTTTATAATATAAATTTCTCCTCTGAATTGTTGAGTTATTTTTCTCTCTAGTCTTACCTAGAAGCCTTGCAAGAGTGGCTTCTTAGACAATTCCAACCTACTCCTGGGGCCAGCTATGGGCTAGAGGCAAAAGTGCTTTGGGCATAGACTACTAACATGAAAAGATTGAATTGCTTTCAAAGGGAAAGCTGGTTTCTTATCAGGATATGAGTCAGAAGGCAACTGAAGATTTCAGACAATTCATTCATTGCTGCAGAACAAATACAGATCTACAAGAATTTCTGCTCTGACCAATGAATTTCACCTAGCTGGTGCCATGGAGAGAAATGATAGATGAACATGGGTATTCTTAGCATGCCTCTGCATATGTGTGTTCAAAGTTAGCTTTGAGCTGACTTAACAATGTGAATGATAAACTTCCTGCCTTTCCTTCATCTGACATCAATAACATTAAGCTTGCTTTCCTTCTCTCACTCTTCTCCCAAATTGCTGACGTCTCTGAACATTTTTGACCTGTTTATTTCCTCATATGATGGAAGTGTTTATTTTTTTCTGTGTCATTTTCAGATTCCATGTCTCTTTGCCACACATTAGCTCCTCAGTATTGTATGTATCTGTTCCATTGGCTCAGATCATCCCAAAGGCCTTCTATCCCTCTAAATGCTTTCCCAACTATTGCTTTCCACAAGGATCCATCTCATTCAGAGCCCCCCCCAAAATCAAGTTGGGGAAGTGGGGTTCGTATACACCAATTCAGTATGGTGTGTCCAAGCTAAGAAAAGCATAGGCCTTCTCTGTTAGTTTTCTCCATGATCCTGAAATGGAACAAATAAAAAGATTAAGCATGAGTTGCTTTATATATTTGAAAATATATTTTGAGAAGACATGCAATTTAATAGAAAAGGAATTATTTCATCACATTACACTAGAAAGACTGACATTTTAGCTTTCAATTAATTGTATAAGAACTTGCTATAATCTTAGAGCTTACTCTTTAGGTAGGTACTGTCTATCCCATGCATCAGGTAAACATGTGTCTGTAGTAGAGACACTGCCTAGCTGAAGAGTAACCATTGAAGTATTGGCACAGAGAACAATTTACACATAAGCTATTATACACAAATGATAAAGGATAATAAACACTTCAAGGGTACTAATAAAGCTAAGGAAATTGACCTGAGGAATAAACTCTTATTAATAGGCAACCAGATTAAAATATAAAGTAATCATTGGGATCAGACGATCCAGTACTGAGTTATTCCAGACATACAAAGACTTTGAACACCAGTTACTTGCATCATACATATAAAATAGAATACTAACTACCAAGAGCACATTATGGTTCTAGTACTACTCTGATACCAAAGTGATACAGCAAGTGTAAAGCAGCAGCAGCAGCAGCAAGGGAAATTATAAGGTAATGTGTCTGATACCCCTTCCCATTTCTATGTCTCTCTCCTGTCTGTTTCCTGTTCCCCTCTCTCTCTCTCTCTCTCTCTCTCTCTCTCTCTCTCTCTCTCTTTCTCTCTATATATTATATTTCTATCCAATTTTTCTTAAAGACTTAGATCTAAAAATTTCCAAGTAGACTCCCTAATATATTATATCCTAACATATTAAGTCCCTAATATATAATATAATTAATATAATATAATATAATATAATATAATATAATATGGACTCCATTACCAAATTCTTAGATCTGACTAATGCTCTAAGAAAAACTGGATAAAAATCTCAACATACAAAACTCAGTAGGTTTTCTTTATACCAGAAATGAATGTATTGAAAAAGAATTCAGGAGAAAAATCCCACTTGTAACAGCTTTATACAATAAAAATCTCATAATAAATCTATTAAAATAGTTAAAAATTCTTTACAATGAAAAGTTTTAGACATTGAAGAAGATACTAGAAGGTGAAAAGACCTCCCATGCTCATTGATCACAGAGAGGGCAAATTAATATTGTAAAAAATGTCTATGCTAAAGAAAATGATATACAGATTTAATACAACCTCAGTCAAAATTCCAATGGCATTCTTTGGAGAAATAGTCCAATCAATCCTAATTTCCATATGGAAGCATGGTACTGATGCATGAAAGTAGTTTTCTATTTATTGTCATCTATAAAAACCAACTCAAAATAGATCAAAGACCCTAATGCAAGACTCACAACTCTGAAGATTTTAGAGCATAAAGGAGGGGAAACATGACAATCTACATCAATAGGCAAAAACTTTCAGAATAGGACTCTAGTTGTTCAGGAAATAATGCCATAATTGGAAAATGGGACCTCATGAAATTCCAAAGCTTCTGTATAGCAAAAAGAATGGTTTATCAAATGAAAAGACAGCTTACAGAATGGGAGAAAATCTTTGCCAGCTTTGCATTTGACAGGGGATTAATTCCTAGAACAGAGGACTCAAAGGGCTAAAAAGCAACCCAAACAAAGTGGGCCAATGAAATGGACAGACAATTCCCAATGGATGAAACCACAGAGAACTGTCAAACACCTGAGAAATCTTCACCCTGCTAGTGGTCAAAGATATGTAACTTAAATCCATGTTAATATTCCATCTGGCATAATGGAAATAATGAGGGAAAAGCAAGTAGACTCAAGGACACTGTATCCACTGCTGGTAGGAAGGAATGCTGGTCAGCCACTGTGGAAATCAATGTGGAAGTTCCTTAAAACATTAAAGATAGATCTACCACGTGACCCAGCTTTACCACCCCTTGGTATTTGCTCAAAGGACTCAGAATCAACACATTAAAGAGATGATGCTTTCCAACGAATATTCCTACAGTGTTTATAGCAGCTAGGAAATGGAAGAAAACCAAGTGTCCAGCAATAAAAGACTAAAAATGGCACAGTGGGATTCCTTCTTCACAGCTTTAAAGAAGACTGTTCTTTGCTTCACAGTAAACAAACCAACCTAGTATCAGAAAGGCAAATGCCATGTTTTCTTTCATGTATTTTCTAGATTTTATATAGATATAGAAAATCATAAACATACATGTGACATAGAGTTGAAGTAGAATCAGCCAAGGGAACAAAAGAAACTGAAAGGAGAAAAAAACTAAAAGGAGACAGGAGAAAGGAGGGGGTGAAAATTAAGAGTTTTGGGTTTATTGAGAGATATGCTCAACACATAACATATAGTTGTATTAAAACGTCCTTGTGAAACACCATAGCATGCAGAATGAATATATACAATGAACTGTTTAATTTATAAAAAAGATCAAACTGTTTCCAGGCTAGAAAATAGAAAGTGTGGTGGTCAGCCAGAAATAGCTCTGGCATTTAAATTTGTGGCCATAGCTGAGTCAAGGGGCTCTGGGCTTTGGTTTCATTATCTATTTCATGTGGCATGATAATAATTGAAAGGGCTTTCATTTATAGAGCTGTTACATTGCCTTGCATGATCAAGTGCCTCATTAAATTTTAACTTCCTTTTTTTAAGCTGCTAATACACATTATGCCTTGCAGTGTTGTTCTGTGCCTCTTCTGGTACTGAGCAATAATGACAGCAATTAGATGCATTAATGTACAAACTTTCTGTAATTTATATTGGCTTTTCTCTAGGAAAGCATAGAAGGTTTGCTTGGGCTATAACTCATGCAGGGAAGTGGTAATCATCTTGATGGCTGGGAAGGGATCATGGTGGGAACATTTTCCCTGAGTGTTTAGCATCTATGGCTCACACTATGGTCTTTGTACCCAGGGTTCTGGAAATATTTCAGATGTTTACCATGAATATTTATCCCCTCTTTGCTACTTGCTTTTGGCGCTTTTATTAAAAATTTAAAACACTTCTTTTTTTTTTTTATTAAAAAGTCTCTACTTGCTTATGGAAGAAAAACTAGAAAATATGGCTAAGTAAAATTAAACATGAATTATTAAAAATCTACCCATAATCCTACACAGATTTTCTGAATATTTTTTATTATATTTGATAAAGGCAGGAAATGGGGTCTCCCAATATGTGGACATTTCTTTAACATAATGTTTGGATTGTTTTGGTTTTTTTTTTAAATAGATAGTCAGGAGATTTTTTCAGAGAGCAGGACCAGCCTGACTTGTCAAATGCTTTTCAACACATAGGTGAATGAATAACTCTCTTACTGTATGCTAAAGGTTAGCTGCTTTGAATTCTCTGCTAAAAATAAATAATATATAAATAAATAAATATAAAATATAAAATAATATATAAATAAATAATATAAAAATAAATAAATATAAAATGCTTATAACAGATTTAGTGAAATCTAATAATTTTTTAAATGCTGTAAAGAATAAATATGTTACATAAGCAAAATTCTAATATGTTTGCATTTGTATGTATGAATGTGTTGCTTGCATGTATGTATGTGTAACATGTTCATGCTTAAACTTGCATAGGCCAGAAGAGGGTGTCAGATCTCTTGAAACTAGAGTTATAGGTGGTTATGAACCACCATGTGGGTTCTGGGAATTGAGCCAGGGTCCTCTGCAAGAACAAGCGCTCTTAACCACAAACCATCTCTCTAGCCTCAAGTTTACATTTCCTAATGGTGAAAAATGTCAGAGCTATAGATACTAGAATTTGCTATCATTTTTGTATCATGACTTTACAAAGTTATAGTTTAATAGACTTTTCCCTCAAAGTACTATCTTGTTAAGTGACTAGCAGGGATTAGGTGTACTGCATAGTAGAAAACCTACCTGTTAGTGTAATGAAACGAGCTGACCATTCCTTACTGCTACTATTCTTTCTAAGGAACACTCAATCTTCAGAACAAACACACACACACACACACACACACACACACACACATATCTATATCTATATCTATATCTATATCTATATCTATATCTATATCTATATCTAAATCTATATATATGTGTGTGTGTATATGTGTGTATACATATCTATCTTATGTACATCTCTCTACATATTTACATGTATATGCATATCTATGTAACATATATTTCCACACATATGCATATATATATGTACACATTTAATTTTCATTTTCACTAAGCTTCAGTGTTTTTTTTAATCATTAACTAACTTCCTTGACTACTTCCTAGGGTTTTGCAGGAAGCTGCTTTCCTATTTGTTTTGAATATTTGAAATAGTGGGTCTCAAGTCTGCTGCATAAGTAGCATAGCAATTTTAAAAATCCAGGAGCTGAGATTCTAGCTTACAGGTTCACCTAGCATGTATGAGGCCCTGGGTTGCATCCTCACTACCACTAGATATAGATAGACAGACAGACAGACAGACAGACAGACAGACAGACAGATACATACATACATACATACATACATACATAGTAGATAAATAGATAGTAGATAGATAGATAGATAGATAGATAGATGATAGATACATAGATAGATAGATAGATAGATAGATAGATAGATAGATAGAAGATAGACAGTAGATAGATAGACTGGACATACATTACATACATACATACATACAGACAGACAGACAGACAGACAGACAGATATACAGACAGACAGACACAAATAGAATTACAAAGTGGAGGCTGTAGACCAGAATAACAAATCAGAATCTCTGGAAGTTAGACTCAGATGTGTGTTTCTTAGGCTGCCATGATAACCATATGTTCAGTAACCTCATACAACAGATATCCTTTTCTCACTCTGGTTCTAGATCCTAGAACTCTGAAATCACAGTGTCAGGAGGGCCTTGCTCTCTGCAAGGCCCTAGTGAAGAGTCCTCCTTTGCTTCTCCCTAGCTCTGATAGCTATGGAGACTTCAGCATCCTTCCAGCTTCTATGCTGTCAGTTTCTCTGCTCCAAACTTTCCCTTCCTTTTTCTCATAAAAACGCAATTAAAACTAAGGATCTACCCTAATGCAATGTGACCTTGTCACTCATTTGGCTCCATCTTCAATGAGCTTATCTCCAATAATATCACACTCACAAGTAGGGTTCAAAGCTAGAACATAAGCATACTTTCGAAGGGTGAGGAGGGATACAGTATAGCCCAGTATATGAAGCAAGGATAACCAAATCCTTAGGTGGTTTTATAGCACAGCAACTAAAGCAGAGAACCACATCATTCAGAGCAGTGTTTCTCAAATTGAATGTGCTTAGGAATCACTTAAGGATCTAGATAAAATGCACTGTGATATGCTAATGATGAAGTGAGCCTGAGACCTAACATTTAACATGCTTTCAAGTGACACCAATGCTGTGGAGGCAGCAAAGGAGAAGGTCCAGTTTGGCAAGGCAGGATTCCCACCTCAGGAATGCACCACCATTGCCTCATCTAGCTACATACTTGAAAGCCTGGTTGCATATAATATGCACACATCCTTCTCAAAATAGAATAACTATCAACCTATTAGGAGACTAGAACCCCCACCTACTTTAGACAGCAAATATAACAGCATTAAACAATGTAAATAAATTACTCCCATTAGCAGCCCCTTGATACTGCTAGTTTCTATTTGAACACATCTTGTAATGCATTTGGGAACCATGAGCAATGGACTAAGTTTGCCTTTTATACTGGACTGTATTCCTAAGTTGAATTTGAGAAGCACTATTCCCTGATTAGCAGCTGTGCTATAGAACTACCCAAGGATTCAGTTATTGCTGCCTCATGGACTGGACTATACTATGTTGCCCTTTTCTTTCAAAAGTATTTTAAGGAGAATCCTTTACTTATCATCTTATTTCTATGTATAATTGGGTCAACAAATACAAAATGAAAATAAAATGCATTATGGGAAGGGATATTGTAGGCTTAGATATTTCAAGACCTAGTTTAATTGTGGTTCTTTAATGCTTCAACTGTCTCCCTTCTAGCCCACCATCCACCGGAGATAGGGGAAAGAAAGGTTAATAGGAAGCAAGGGTTGTGGGCATGTTTAGAAATAGCTTTTTGGGGGTGGTTTTAGTCTTCATTGTTAGCAGTCCAGTCCACTAGCAAAATATCAAATATGAACCAGCAGTGGCAGTCCAGTTCATTTGGCAAACACCAAATGTGAATAGTAGCAGTGGTTCGATCCAGAAGAAACCATGAGGCTCCACTGATTGGCACGAGTCTGAGGAAGCAGCAAGAAGCAACTGGAATACCCACAAGAAGTTTTTTGGTGGGTTTCTCTGTACAAAGTCATGACAAGCAAAAATCAGAAAAGAAAGTAAGGTGAACAAATGCAAGAGTGTCTTTAGGGAAGACCAGCATCAGCAAAGCCCAATGAAGACCAGCAGAGTTGCAAGGCAAACCAATGCAAGAGTGTTGTCCATTGTTTGTTGGGTTATACTTGTACCCTTTCCACACATCATGTGTCTTCTCAAGCATCTGCTCCAGCAAAACATCACATGCTCTTTCACCAAGAAGCCTCCAGAAAAACACCACATCTGTTCCTAGCAAAACATCCTATCACATGTCTCCTGCATCAAAATACCCTCTTACATGTCTGCTTCAGCAAAACATCCTTTCATAAGACAGTTTCCAGAAAAATATCACATGACACAGCTGAGTCTCCAACAAATACAGAAATTTCCACTTCAGAACATACATAGCAAGCAAGGTCTATGCAACTCAAGCCAGGCAGTCAAAATAGAGAACCTTCCAAACTACAGCCCTCATAAGCAAACTCCTTCACTTGAACCCCAATAAAAGGAAATTCTAAACAGTAATTTGGGCCTTTGAGTAATTTGGGCCTTGATCATGCATCTCACTTAAATCTATACTATCACTTTACTCTGGATAATTTTTTTTTTTTTTTTGCTACCTTTGTAATCTGTGTGAACTCCTATTTTATTCTTGAATAAGATGTCAAAACCTGGAAACACCCACCTCAGACCCCACCCACCCATAATATTGAGCTGCTTTGTGGATCCAGCACTGGATTCCCTTAGGCTCAGAAACCAGAATCTGTTTCTTAGAAATGGAAGGGGTTCATTTATCCTTCTAACTTACATGGCCAGCCCCTACTTCCTTCATCCACCTTCACCTTCCCACATGAGTGTGTGTATGTAATAGGCAACATCTTTATCAGTCTTTTAACTTGCCATCCAGTTTTTAACAGAACTTGTATCCTCAGGCTAAAACAAAATCTAAAATGTATTTAAACAGAACAAAATGGAGTCTTACGAGAGATACAAATTGATAAGAACAAACCCTGCTGGGATTTGTTTCTCAGGGCCTTCTAAAATAACTTGAAACTTCTCTAGCTAGGATTAAAAATAACGAAGAGGCGTACTGGCTGGGCACAACAAAGACAAAATAAAATAACATTTTGACAGATTTTTTTTTCTTCCTGTTGGATCACAGATGCCATTTTCTTTTATTTGACTCTTTTCTGGAATTTAATCAGAAACCATCTTGTGGATTTATTTAAACAACTTTGGCCAATTAAGGAGAAAGGTAGACTTTACAAAAGTCCTAAAGGATGCCTGGCATGTTGTGTTTATTGTTAATTTTTTTTTTAGTTAAGCTGAAATATGGCTTAACAAAATGAAGAGCAAATGGTTTTTCCCCCTTTATTTTTATTTTGAAAAATACCAAATTTAAAGAATGCCACATACAATTCAGCTAGAATCCCCAAGCATCAACATTTTTCATCTTTTACCTCTGTTTTCCATTTGTTTTGACAAGCCATTTGAATACTGCACACAACAGGGTTCTCATGTGAATAGTAGAATCAATTTCACCTATGAACAAGGACATTCTCCTAACTAACCCAGAACCATGATCACACCCACATTATCTACCAAAATACAACCCATCAAAAAAGGTCTCAGTTATCCCTAAGTTTTCTTAATGGTTGTGGTTCTTCTTCCTTCTTGCTTTGAATTGTTGTTCTGATCAGGGTCAAACCAGGACTTATCAGTTGCACCAGGCTATCATATTCTTACATTATTTTTTTTAACTTTTTTTAAATTTAATTTTATGTATATGATTGTTTGCCTGCATGTATGTACATGCACCACCTCATGTATGTGCATGCCCAGTGGCTGAGGATGTCAGATCCCCTAAACCTGGAATTACAGATGGTTTTGTGAGCCACCCTGTGGGTGTTGGGAATCACACTTGGGCCCTGCATAAAAATAAACAATAATTCCAAACTTCTTAATCCCATCTCCAGCTTGTCTCCTTTATTTCTTTCTTTGTCTGAGTCATGAATATATAATCGCAATATGATACTCTGAGACTAGCTGGATTCAATGCATTTGTACCAACTACTTTTATCCTAAATACATGCTTTTGACTCAATATTACTGACAATTTAAAAATGTATACATTGCAGTTCTAGGATTACTTCTGCTAGGTTTTAAGTGAGCTAGCATTCTTTTGTGAAGATCTTCCACCTGGACCTTTCTCTTATGTTTTATACTGTCACTATAATCCTATGGCTCTTTCAATGTTCTTGTCTATTACAATAATTTTTAATTTTAGTGCTTATTTCTAACTTGGCCTGAGTGAGCTAGCTCTTGCTCCTCTCATAATATATTTCCTAATCTTTGGAGTATGTCTTTGCCTATTGTTATAAAAACACAGGCCTTGGATGTTTTGCCCATTTGAGACCCGGAATGGGAATCAGGAAGTCTAGAGTGGAGCATGGCCCTCAGCAGCAAAAACCTGGCTGCTCACCATGTTCTCACTTAAAGCCTTTAAATTGACATAGAACATAGAACATAGATCCATATCTGAAATTTTGACATTTACAATTCTTATTTTAATGTCCTATTCTCTCCTTGCTCCATGGCTCATTTACGTTTTCCTTCTCTGATGGAAAGGATCCAGACTCCTCAATTATTAAAACATTTAACTCATTTGTTCTGTTTCATGGTGTATACAAAATGATGCCAGAATCCTTGAATCAAGACTTCACTCATACGGTTATAATCCTTTTTGTACTTGCTTTATTTTAATTGAAATAATTGTGGATTTACTTTCAGTTGCACCAAAGTACTAGATCCATTGACCTCTTGGCTCAGACTTGAAATCTCTTGCAAACAAGTGTTCTGCATTATCCAGGACCTAGACAGCCTACCAGTTCCATGACTTGTACCCAGGTTTACTGTATTTCTGTGCACATGGCATATATGGTCTGTGAGTTGAATCCTATATAGTATACTTTTACCCCACTGATCTAGTCCATGTCCCAAGGTCCCTCCAATAGCCCTTATAGCCCTCCTTCCCTTTCAGCCTGAAAGTCTCAGTAAGTCTCAGTGTAGACATAGCATTTTTCTCTGAACTGAGAAGTACTTCAGGAGTATAAGAACCACCGCCTAACCACAAAGGTTCCTGTACCTCCTTGGAATCTTTTCTGTGTTTAGAATGTACCCCACTAATAATGTAGAGAGTTAATGTAATGATCTGTGTAGTTATGCTATAAGCTCAAAATAAAGTCTCATTTGCACATAATATTTTAATCTGTGATCTAAGTATGTTTTGACTAAACTTATGGGGAAATTTCTGTTATGACATTGAAAAGTTAAAATTGTGGGAAAAAACTATACTCAGAGAAATTAAATCTCATTATTAACCCTTTACTTCCTTGCCATGCATCTCTTACAGACAGTAATTTTTTAAATAAAAGTTTTGTTGATTTTTCCTACTTTCGGCAAAAACATAAATGCTTGTCATGAGCACACATTTTAATTACTTCCTTTATTTCTTTCACAAAACACTCATGGACTTCTGTCTGAATCATTTTTCTACAACCCTTGTGTACTATCTTTAACTAGTTCATTTCTTTTTAAAAAATATGTTCTAACATTTTTATTGGATATTTTATTTACATTTCAGATGTGATCCCCTTTCCCCAACTCCCCCAGCCCAGGAAACCCCTATCCTATCTCCCCTCCTCCTACTTCTTTGAGGATGTGATTCACCCACCCATCCACTCCCACCTTCCCACCCTCGAATTTCCCCACATTGGGGCATCCAGCCTTCATGGGACCAAGGACTTCCTCACCCACCTATGCCCGACAATGCCATCCTCCCCTACATATACAGCTGTAGCCATGGGTCCCTCCCTATGTGCTCCCAGGTTGGTGGTTTAGTCACTAGGAACTCTGGTTGGCTGGTATTGTTGTTCTCCCCATAAGGCCTCAAACCCTTTCAGGTCCTTCAGTCTTCTCTCTCACTCCTCCATTGGGAACGCCATGATGCATTCAATGGTTAGTATTGAGCATCTGCCTCTGTATATATCAGGCTCTGTCAGACCTCTAAGGAGACAGCTATATCAGGCTCCTGTCAGCCTGCACATTCTGGCATCCATATTAGCATCTGCCTTTGGTGACTGCACATGGGATGGATACCCAGGTGGAACAGTCTGCAAGCAACCCCTCCTTCAGTTTCTTTATCACGCTTTTGTCTCTGTATTTGCTCCCATGAGTATTTTGTTACTCCTTCTAAGAAGTACCAAAGCACCCACACTTTGGTCTTTCTTATTTATGAGCTTCATGTGGTCTGTGGGTTGTATCTTGCATATTGTGAGCTTTTGAGTTAATATCCAATTAATCTAATTATCAGTGAGTGCATACTATGTGTGTTCTTTTGTGATTGGGTGTTTTTGTAGTACCATCCAGTTGCCTAAGAATTTCTTGAATTCACTATTTTTAATAGCTAAGTAATATTCCATTGTGTAAATGTACCACATTTGTGTGTGTGTGTGTGTGTGTGTGTGTGTGTGTGTGTGTGTGTATGTCCATTCCTCTGTTGAAGGACACCTGGGTTCTTTCCAGCTTATTTCCAGGTTATTATAAATAAGGCTGTTGTGAACATAGTGGAGCATGTGTCCTTGTTATATGTTGGAGCATCTTTTGGGTATATGCCCAGGAGTGGTATAGCTGGGTCCTCAGGTAATGCCTATGCCCAATTTTCTGAGGAACCACCAGACTGATTTCCAGAGTGGTTGTACCAGTTTGCAATCCCACCAACAATGGAGGAGTGTTCCTCTTTCTCCACATCCTTGCCAGCATCTGCTGTCACCTGAAATTTTGATCTTGGCCATTCTGCCTGGTATGAGGCAGAATCTCAGGGTTGTTTTAATTTGCATTTCCCTGATGACTAAGGATATTGAACATTTCTTTAAGTGCTTCTTGACCATTCAAATTTTCTCAGTTGAGAATTCTGTTTAGCTCTGTACCCCATTTTTAATAGGGTTATTGGGTTGTCTGGAGTCTAATTTCTTGAGTTCTTTGTATGTATTGGATATTAGCTCTCTATCGGATGTGGGATTCGTAAAGATCTTTTCCCAACCTGTTGGTTGCCATTTTGTTCTATTGACAATGTCTTTTGCTTTACAAAAGCTTTGCAGTCTTACGAGGTCCCATTTACCAATTCTTGATCTTAGAGCATAAGCCATTGGTGTTCTGTTCAGGAACTTTTCCCCTGTGCCCAGGTATTCCAGATTCTTCCCCACCTTCTCTTCTATTAGTTTCTGTGTATCTGGTTTTATGTGAAGGTCCTTTATCCACTTAGACTTGAGCTTTGTACAAGGGGATAAGAATGGATTGATTTGCATTCTTATACATGCTGACCTCCAGTTGAACCAGCACAATTTGCTGAAAATGCTGTCCTTTCCCACTAGATGGTTTTAGCTCCTTTGAAAGATCAAGTGACCATAGGTGGGTGGGTTCATTTCTGGATCTTCAATTCTCTTCCATTGATCTTCCTGGCTGTCTCTGTACCAATACCATGCAGTTTTTATCACTATTGCTCTGTAGTTCAGCTTGAGGTCAGGGATGGTGATTTCCCCAGAATTTCTTTTATTATTGAGAATAATTCTCACTATGCTGGTTTTTTTTGTTATTCCAGATGAATTTGAGGATTGCTATTTCTATATCTATGAGAAATTGAGTTGGAATTTTGATGGGGATTGCATTGAATTTATAGAATGCTTTTGGCAAGATGACCATTTTTACTATATTAATCCTGCCAATCCATGAGCATGGGAGATCTTTCCATCTTCTGAGATCTACTTCAATCTTTCTTCAGAGACTTGAAGTTCTTGTCATACAGATCTTTCACTTGCTTGGTTAGATTTACACCAAGGTATTTTATATTATTTGTGACAATTGTAAAGGGTATCATTTCCCTAATTTCTTTCTCAGCCTGTTTATCCTTTGAGTAGAGAAAGGCTACTGATTTGTTTGAGTTGATTTTATATCCAGCCACTTTGCTGAAGTTGTTTATCAGGTTTAGGAGTTCTCTGGTGGAAGTTTTAGGGTCACTTAAGTATACTATCGTATCATCTGCAAATAGTAAAATTTGACTTCTTACTTTCCTATTTGTATTCGTTTGGCTTTCTTTTGTTATCTAATTGCTTTGGTTAGGACTTCCAGTACTATATTGAATAGGTAGGGTGAGAGTGGGCAGCCTTGTCTAGTCCCTGATTTTAGTGGGATTGCTTCACGTTTCTCTCCATTTAGTTTGATGTTGGCTACTGGCTTGCTGTATATTGCTTTTACTATGTTTAAGTATGGGCCTTGAATTCCTGATCTTTCTAAGACTTTTACCATGAAGGGGTGTTAAATTTTGTCAAATGCTTTCTCAGTATCTAGTGAGATAATCATGTGGGTTTTTTTTTTCTTTGAGTTTTTTTATATAGTGGACTACATTGATGAGTTTCCGAATATTGAATCATCCCTGCATTCCTGGGATAAAGCCTACTTGATCATGATAGATGATTGTTTTGATCTGTTTTTGGATTCTGTTTGCAAGAATTTTGTTGAGTACTTTTGCATTGATATTCATAAGGGAGATTGGTCTGAAGTTTTTTTCTTTGTTGTGTCTTTGTGTGGTTTAGGGATGAGTGAAATTGTGGCTTCACAGAACAAATTGGGTAGTATTCCTTCTGTTTCTCTTTTCTAGAATAGTTTGAAGAGATTGATATTAAGTTTTTCTTGAAGGTCTGATAGAATTCTGCACTAAAACCATCTGGTCCTGGGCCTTTCTTTGTGTGTGTGTGTGTGTGTGTGTAGACTGTTAATGACTGCTGCTATTTCTTTAGGGGTTATGGAACTGTTTAGATGATTTATCTGTTCCTGATTTAACTTTGGTACCTGGTATCTGTCTAGAAAATTGTTCATTTCATCCAGATTTTCCAATTTTGTTGAGTATAGGTTTTTGTAGTAGAATATGGTGATTTTTTAAATTTCCTCAGTTTCTGTTGCTATGTCTCTTTTTTCAATTCTGATTTTATTAATTTGGATACTGTCTCGGTGCCCTCTGGTTACTCTGGCTAAGGGTTTATCTATCTTGTTGATTTTCTCAAAAAACCAACTCCTCTTTTTGTTGATATTTTACATAGTTCTTTTTGTTTCTACTTGGTTGATTTCAGCCCTGAGTTTGATTATTTCCTGCTGTCTAACTCCTGTTTGGTGTATTTGCTTCTTTTCAGGTGTGCTGTCAAGTTGTTAGTGTATGCTCTCTCCAGTTTCTTTTTGTAGGCACTTAGAGCTATGAGTTTTCCTCTTAGCACTGCTTTCATGGAGTCTCACAAGTTTTGGTATGACGTGTCCTCATTTTCATTAAATTCTAAAAAGTCTTTTATTTTTTTCTTTATTTCTTCCTTGACTAAATCATCATTGAGTACAGTGTTGTTCAGTTTCTACATGTATGTGGGCTTTCCATTGTTTTTTGTTACTATTGAAGACCAGCTTTATGCTGTGGTTATCTGATAGGATGCAAGGGATTATTTCAATCTTTTTGTATCTGTTGAGACATGTTTTGTGACCAATTATATGGTCTATTTTGGAGAAGGTACCATGAGGTGCTGAGAAAAAGGTATATTCTTTTGTTTTAGGATGAAATGTTCTATAGATATCTGTTAAATCCACTTGGTTCATAACTTCTCTTAATTTCACTGTGTTTCTGTTTAGTTTCTGTTTCCATGATCTGCCCATTGCTGAGAGTGGGGTGTTGAAGTCTCCCACTATTATTGTGTGAGGTGCAATGTATGTTTTGAGATTTAGTAACATTTATTCTATGAAAGTGGGTGCTCTTGCATTTGGTGCACAGATGTTCAGAATTGACAGTTCATCTTGGTAGATTTTTCATTTGATAAGTATGAAGTGTCCTTATCTTTTTTGATTACTTTTGGTTAGAAGTCGATTTTATTTGATATTAGAATGGCTACTCCAGCTTGTTTCTTGGGACCATTTGCTTGGAATATTATTTTCCATCTTTTTAATCTGTGGTAGTGTCAGTCTTTGTCATTGAGGTGCATTTGCTGTATGCAGCAAAATTCTGGGTCCTGTTTATGTATCCAGACTGTTAGTCTATGTCTTTTGCTAGTTCTGTTCTTAGGTAACATTACCTCTTAGTCATTTTCTAAGAAAAAAGCAACATGGTATTTAAGTTTTTGCGACAGAAGAGAAATGTTTCAATAGTGTACTTTCAATAACTCAGCAAAAAGTTGGGGACATTTTAAAATTAATTATAATCATTCCTTTGTTGTAGCATTCATGACAAGCAGCAGAAGACCTAGGTGCCCTCAATTATGTTTTCCCCTTGTCCCCATCCCACTCTTCCTAACCCCTGAACCTATGAATTTTATTTTCTGAAACTCAAGGCCGGTTGTCATCAAATTTTTCTCTTCATCAGAAACGCTCCTGAAAATTCCCTTACTTCTTCTTTTAAATTTGAGACTGGTTTCTATAGTCCTCATGATACTGAGTCTGGAAGGCATATACATCCACCTTGCTTTTTCCAGGGCTTGACTAGCTTTTTTCTTAAACTTATCAGAATTGGACATTTTCTGACTCTTTCTATGGTACCAGTTCTAGATGCAGCAGCCTTGTTTGAACTATTTTAGCTCCCAGCCTATCATTTGGTTTCTGTCTTATGCAGAGTTAACAACCACAACAACAACAACAGAAAATAGAGATTAGATCAGTGTTTAAATATGTACTCTGCTTGGTAATAGACTTAAGCTCATCAATCAGGAGACCATATTTCATTATTTTAGAGGGCTGAAATAACAAGTATTACTGTCAGATTAATTTGAACATTTAAAGAGTAGAAATGACACACAAATTACAGTAGAGAAAACTCATATTTATTTGAAATTTGAATCAATAGTAAACAAATAGTTGAGTGAGATAAGCAAAAAAAAAAAAAAAAAAAAAAAAAAGCGAAATATGATGATCTGCCTCTAGGCAAGTACTGGTTTTGTTCCTTACTGGCTCTGGAGAGAAACTGATGAAAACTCAGACATGAGCATAGAGAAGCAAATGAAAGCTGACTCCAGATTCTGATTATTCTTAACAAGGTATGTTTGTACATATACTTGACATTATTGATTGATATTTCACAAACTATGGTGAAGGATTTTACCATGTATTCAAAGGCCAGTTTATGTTTTCTTTTCTTTTTTTGTCATTTTTTGTTATTTATTTTTATTTATTCACTTTATATCCTGCTTACTTCCCCCTTTCCAATCACTTCCTTCCACAATCCCCCCCCCATCCCTACCTCCCTTTCTCCTCTGAGAGGATGGAAGGTTGCTTGGGTATCTCCCGAACCTGTCACATCAAGTTTTTGTGGGACTAGGTGCTTCCCCTCCCACTGAGGCTAAACAAGGTTGCCAATTAAAAGAAAATATCCTGTATCCAAAAGCAATAGCTTTTGGGATAACCTTGTTATGAACCTACGTAAAGTCCAAGCTACACAATTGCTACATATATGTGGTGAGGCCTAGGTCCAGCCCGTGTATGCTCTTTGGTTGGTGTTTCAAGTCTCTGAGAGTCCCAGGGGTCCAGGTTAGTTGACTCTGTTGGTCCTCCTGTGGAGTTCCTACTCCTTAGGGACCCACAATCTCTTTCCCAACTCTTCCATAGGAGTTCTCAAGCTCCACTGTTTGCCTATAAGTGTCTGCACCTGTTCGAGTCAGCTGCTGGGTGGAGTCTCTCAGAGAACAGCCTTGCTAGACTCCAGTCTTCAAGCATAGCAGAGTATCATTAATAGTGTTAGAGATTGGTGCTTGCCCATGGGATGGTTCTCAAGTTGGGCAGGTTATTGGTTGGCCATTCCCTCAATCTACAGTCCATGCCCTGCTCCTGCATTTCTTGCAAATAGGATAAATTTTGGGTCAAAAGTTTTGTGTGTGGGTTGGTGTGTCTTTCACTCCACTGGGTTTCCTGCCTGGCTACAGGAGGTGGCCTTCTTATATTCCATATCCCCAGTGCTGTGTGTAATAGCTAAAGTCACCTTCATTGATTCTTGGGCGCCTCTCTATCCCAGGTCTCAGTCACATCCTTGACCTCCCTACCCCAACAACAGTAGATTTCCATCCAATCTCATGGACATCTGGCCATCTCTCCTGCCTCTCCCCATACCTGACCCTAAACTCCCCCAAATCCGTTTCCATCCCCTCTCCCACCCAGTGCCCTTTCTCTATCTGCCTCCTATGACTATTTTATCCCCCACTTCTAAGTGAGATTTAAGCACCCTTGCTTAGGTCTTCCTTCTTGTTTAGAGTATTTGGATCTGTGGAGTGTAGTTTGGGAAGCCTGTATTTTATGGCTAATAGACACTTTAAGTGAGTACATAACATACAAGTCCTTTGGGGTCTGGGTTGGACAAAATGGCAGCCTACAGATTGGAAAAGGACCTTTACCACCCCTACATCTGATAGAGAGCAGTATCCAAATATTTTATAAAGAACTCAAGAAGTTAGATATCCAGAATTCAAATAACCCAATTAAAAATAGTGTCCTGAGTTAAACAGAGAATTCTCAACAGAGGAATCTCAAATGGTTGAGAAGCACTTGAAGAAATGCTGAACATGCTCAATCATCAGGGAAATGCGAATCAAAAGACCTCTGAAATTCCATCTACACCAGTCAGAATGGCTAAGATAAAAACTCAAGTGATACTATATGTTGATGAAAATGTGAAAAAAAGGGGGAACACTCCTCCATTGCTGGTGGGGGTACAAATTGTACAACCACTTTAGAAATCAATTTGGTTGTTTCTCAGAAAACTTGGAATAGTTCTACCTCAGGACCCAGCTATACCTGGGAATATATGCAAAAAAAATGTTCTATTAGCTGACAAAGATACTTGCTCAGCTCTGTTCATAGCAGCTTTATTCATAATAGCCAGAAACTGGAAACAACTTAGATGTTTCTCAATTGAAGAATGGATGAAGAAAATGTGGTATATCTACATAATGGTATAGTATTCACCTATTAAAAACAAAGACATCCAATTTTGCAGGTAAATGGGTGTAACTTGAGAATATCATCCTGAGTGAGGTAATCCAGACCAAAAAGGACAGTTTATACTCAGTTTATATTTTCTATAATCAGAAAATTTCCAGTTTTGAAAATTCATATTGCTTTCAAAAAATACTTCTCTGAATATCCATACCAGTGGGATTTCTATAGCATACATTAGCCACACATTTATTCTTGATTAAATATGACAGAGATATGAGTCTCTATTCAACAATACAGAACAAACTAAGAAATTTAGATTTCTTCTTAGTTTGAAACTTTTTGAGATATATGATATTTGTGATTATAAATTTTGTGTACATATTTCAGAGAGATGTAGGACTTTTTTTGAGGGCTGACATTTTATTAAAGATGTTGGTACTAACAGCTTTTCTTTTCCCCCCCTTTTTAAAATATAATATTTACATTTAGAATTTTATCCCTTTACCCCATTCCCCCCACCACCCAGGAACCCCTTATCCCACCCCCTCCTCTTGCTTCTATGAGGGTGCACCCCACCTACTCCCCACTCCCACCTCCCCACCCTCAGATTCCCCCCCACTCAGTGTTCAGCCTTCATGGGACCAATGATCTCCTCTCCCACCTATGCCCAACAAGGCCATCCTCCCCTACATATACAGCTGGAGTCATGGGTCCCTCCCTATGTGCTCCTAGGCTGGTGGTTTGTATTGGGATAGGAGCTTAATCTATTTTAAATATTTGTTCAGCAAAGTAAAGAAAAGTATGTAGATTGTTACAAAAGCCCTTCCTGCTTCTCACTCCCAGTTTGGGGTGCCTGGCCCTAGGAATCTGCTTCACACTGAGAACAAATGCACACATATTGGTACATAAATCTTTAGTGTTCAAGCCATGCAGGAAAGCCTGAACTCCTTCCGTCTTCCACATAAGACAGGCATGATCAATATAAATTATAAACAGAACTGAAAATTGATAAAGCTAATATATGTTGCTTTACATTTGCTACTCTGTCCAAAGGCACTGTCCTGTGTAAAGCACCATAGTTTCTATTAACTTCATCTTGATGTGGTTAAAGGCAGTTTTAGCTTGAACATCCCTAAAAGTGTTGCCTGAGATCTTAACTATTCCCTAAGATAAATATTACTACTCTGAAACTGAGATCTTTCCTTGAATTTAGGATAAAAGAACATAATGGAATGGCTCCATGGGTAAACTGAGAGCTTAAGATATTCATTTTAAATTCTTCGTGTAGAATTTTGATGATCCTCAATGGTGTCTAACAGAAACCAAATTAATTTTGTGATTTAAAAAGATATATTATTATCTTTGTACTAAGAAGGAAACAGTGAGTCAGAAGTGACTGGATACGGGACCTCAAATACTGTAAGAAAACACTAGTCCTATGCAGTCTGGCCTTCCTTCCTGAGTATGGGTTTTGTTCTTAGATAAATGCTTTTAAAGTAGGCACCAGGAGCTCCAGAATTATAAGCTTAACTCTAGTACTATGCAAAGTATCTTATCGTACCATGAGCTCTAGTCTATAGTGGTAAAGTTTCTAGTTTGGCATCAGCTTACTTTCTTCTTCTTCTTCTTCTTCTTCTTCTTCTTCTTCTTCTTCTTCTTCTTCTTCTTCTTCTTCTTCTTCTCCTTCTCCTTCTCCTTCTCCTTCTCCTTCTCCTTCTCCTTCTCCTTCTCCTTCTCCTTCTCCTTCTCCTTCTCCTTCTCCTTCTCTTTCTTCTTCTTCTTCTTTTTTTGTCTTTTGCTGGGGGTTGTATGAGACTGCTTTGGCCAATGATGCAACAAGATGTAACCTACTCCTGGCATGGGGAGGGGGTTGTTTCTGGCAGTAGAAGATGTCAAGTTGGTAACTTGTCCTCTCTATTACGACAGAAAAGTAGATAATTAACACAGAAACCAACCCACTGCTGAACGGTGTGCACAGTGAGAGATGTCGAGTACTCATCCCTACATTGTGTCTATCAAACCCCTCCTTTCAAGGTTCAGGGAATCTATGAAGGACAGGAGGCAGAAGAATTGTAAGAGCCAGAGATGGTGAATGACTCCAAGGAAAGAACATCATCCAGACACAGCAGTGCTGATACACATATGAACTCAGAGACTGTGACAACACATACAGAAGCTAAGCAAGTTCAAAGAAGACAAAACCTGGCACAAAAAGATGAAATAAACACAAAGTCCTACTTTCAATCAAGAAATTATTTGCAGTTGATATGTCTTGAGAAAGGTAAAATCAGTTTTCTACAATGAGACTGTCAACTACATACATTGCAGACCCCATTCCAAGAAGTATCTAGCCAACACAAAATGGACTCCATGTTTTTGTACACATGCTTCTTGCTCTGATTTGTTTCAATAATGTTTTTGTCTTATTGTTTTTTATTGTTTGTTATGGCATTTTTGGTTTTGTTTGATGTGTTTGAGAGACAAATAGAGAGAGAAGTAGAGAGCTAACATGAAATTTGGTAGGTAGGAATATTGGGAGGAGCTGGTGATATGATCAAAATATATTGTTTATAATTTTTTAATTAAAAATATATCATCCTATTATAAATTGTATTAAAATATCATAGGTAAGAGTCTCATTGGCCCATTCTGGAGACTGGGCTAATTTGTATGGTTAAGAACACTGTCCTCATCAAGGGGGTCTGAATTATGCCTCTGGCTGGGTGGGGGAGGAAGGGAGTTTCCCCAAGAGTGCCTGGTCACCAACAAGTATTGAATAAATGATTTATTGTATTTTGGCATCAGCTGATTTGGACCTGTTCTAATACAAAGATCTTCCAGTTCATCTTACAACAAATCACACAGTCTAATTTTCAAGAAAGTAGTTGTTGGCTTGAACAATATATAACATAATAATCTATAGCATTCAGAGTAGTTATAGGATAATGCCTAACAGTCAGGCAGAATGGTGGAACCAGAATTGTGTAATATCATGGGCAAAATGACAAGGTTATTTACATGTGTGAGTAACTAGCTGGATATATACACATACATACATTCTACATAAATATTTTGATATATATTAATCCTAGGAAATCCCTTAACTTGCAATTGACTGTAAAACTCTCAGAAACAAACTTTATAAGGCCATTTGGTCTCCTCATTCTCTATGTTCTCTTGATGCCTGTGGTGGTTTAACTAAGAATGTCATGTGCTTGAATGCTTGGCCCATATGGAATGGCCCTATTTGGAGGTGTGACCTTGTTGGAGTAGGTGTGGCATTGTTGGAGGAATTGTGTCACTATCTGGGTGGGCTTTAGGGTCTTACACGCTCAAGCTATGCTCATTGTGGTTCCTCTCCTGCTGTCTGAGGATCAAATTCTCAGCTCTCTCCAACATCTTGTCTGTCTGGATGCCATCGTGTCTCCAATCATGATGATAATGGATTAAACCACTGACATTGTAAGCCAGCCCCAATGAAATGTTTTCTTTATAAGAGTTGCAGTGGTCGTGGTGTCTCACCACAGCAATGGCAACACTAAGACAGTGCCTTTTAGAAGCATTTTCTTTATAATTGTGAACTCCTCTGAACTGTACTAAAGGCCACTTAGTGCTTGGTGTTATCTATGCTTCATACTTTACAAAGCCCATTCAGATGCATTATTTCATTAACTCCTCTCGTGTTATAATAAAAACCATATGCTTCATACATATTTATGAGTCTTCTCAGACAACCATTAAACAAATTTTTCTGCCAACTTGGAATGATTTTCAATTTTATGTAACTATGAAATAAAACAACTCCTATTCCTCCCCCACCCCATTCTGCTACTTTGTGCAAAGCATTGTCAGCAGAGTGGCTAAGCTTCTGCATTTGTATTTTTCATAGTTAATTACCCAAACAAAGGCAGCATAGACTTAGGCAACCTACCATAACCCCATGGGGGCTCTTTCTCTTTTATGGATGTCTTTCTGTTGTCTACACTATCAAAGCCTATCTATTGTTTTTCAGTTGCTTCCACAAAGTTTGTCTTTTTGTTCTGAGTGTGGTTGTCTAGGCCAACAGGAGTTACCCTTTGGCCAAGACACTTCCCTGAGAGAGGAGAAGATTAAAAACAGGATGGTCCTTGCATGATGAGGGAGAATATATTTATCCCATTATTACTGAGATGAAGTTAGTATGCAACTGAGAAGAAATTCAGTTAGAAACCCAACCAGGCTAAAACTACAGAGCTTTTCCTCTCTAAATAAACCTTAAGCAGAGCACACATGCAAGATCATAGATCATACGCAATAAGGTGATTATAGTAATTACTGAATTTCTACAGCTTTGTTGGGTAGAGATGAAATATGCAAACTGTATACATTTTAACATGTATTCAACCAGAGAAGCACCACTGTAGATCAAGATCAGAAACAGATCCATCACCTCAAGAATGTTATCCCCCTTCCTATTAGTGGGAACCTCCCTAATAAATATGATATCTAAATACATTTGTCTTATATTACTGGCTAGCAATATCCCACAAAAAGGAAAGGCCTTATGTGTCTGTTTCCCTGACCTCTTAGTAGGGATATAGAGTTCGCAGCCTAGGTGAGCTGAGGCTACCTGCCCCGTTCAGTTTATTCTACTCTCTTTTATCCCCAGATGACTTCACCTTGATGTGCATAGATACAGATAGATTTATGTCCAACCTTTTTAAAGCTTTGTAGGTTTGCTTGGTTATATCACAATCTCTCTTTTCTTCTGGGCTTCCTTCCAGACATTGTCTATAGAATTGGCTTCTAAATTTTAATTAAGAGTACCTTTTGTTTGGGCCATAAATTAAAATGTTCAGAGTTTCTTCCTCCAGTGTCAGGTTCAAGGAAGGCAGCCAAATGTGAAGTACTAAGGAAAAAGTGGAGGCTCTGGGCTCTGCAGACACCTCTATTCATACTAGAGTGATTCAAATTTAACATAGATTCATGAGATGCTATGGCTACAATCTATTTTCAACAGTAAGTTGGCAAGACAATAACAAAGCTCATGCCCACTCCCAGTATAAAGACACTTACCCGGGATCTCATAACTGTCAAACAGCAAAGCACACATGAAACGTGATTGTTCTGAACTGGAGTGTTGAGAGCTTTCTACTTTTTATGACTCCTTCTGCCAACCATCTCCTTAGGCTTCACTGTATAAGGAGAGAGGGTCAGAAGTGGAGAGACTACGGGTTTAACAAAAAGTCTTTTGAGTTGTTGTCAGCATTGAATGCTAGAGACAAGATATTTTTGACACTTAATAAATACTACCATCTTTAGTACTAAAATGGTTATTCATACTTGTTGAATGCTTTCTATAAGCCAAAAAAATTGGAGTTCTTTGCATGGACTGACTTGTTTAATCATATCAAAGGTCTGTTGCTGAGAAACATGTGCAGAAAAGTCAATTTGCATGTGAATTTGCTTGTGCTAATGAAGCTAGGGTCCAAGAATGAGCATAGCTTTTGGAAGTGAACCTTCTGTATTACAAAGGAGACAACTGTGCAGTATGTGTTTGGAGGTAATAGGTGATACCTTCATTTTTTCTGTGTGTGTGTGTGTGTGTGTGTGTGTGTGTGTGTGTGTGTGTGTTGGGAGGATATAAAGAATAGGTTTTTCTGTGTATTTCTGGCTGTCCTAGAACTCACTCTGTAGACAAGGCTGGCCTTGAACTTACAGAGGTCCATCTGCCTCTGCCTCCTGAGTCCTAGGATTTAAGGCATGCACCAGCCTTGGCTGGAGGTGATATGTCTAGACTAAGGTCAAAGAATAAACCTTATGTCTTAGTTAGAGTTTATATTGCTGTGAACAGACACCATGACCAAGGCAACTCTTATGAAGGAAAACATTTCATTGGGGCTGGCATGCAGTTTCAAAGGTTTAGTCCATTATCATTATGGTGGGAAGCATGGCAGCATCCATGCAGACATGGTGCTGGAGAAGGAACTGAGAGGTCTATATCTTGGTCCAAAGGCAGCCAGAAGCCAGGGGGTGGCTTCTGCAGGCAGCCAAGAGGAGGGTATCATCCACAATAGGCAGAGTCTTAACATAGGAGGAGACCTCAAAGTCCACCCCCACAGTGACACACTTCCTCTGACAAGACCACACCTACTCTAACAAGGCCACACCTCCTAATCATGCTACTTTCCATCTGCCAAGCATTCAAATACATGAGCCTATTGGGGTCAAACCTGTTCAAACAACAGCTTATGAAGAGCTCCCTTAGATGACAGGCATTTCATTAATACATGGAGGAGAAAGACTCACAAATAGTTTCTGTCAAACAGAGACTTTATAGACAATGAGAAATAAAAAACAAGGGAGAGCATGCCCACAATATAAAAACTAGACTCTGGTGAGAGAAGAAACACAAGCCAGAATTCAGCTCCCTAAGGTGATTTGCAACTAGTAAGCTTTGTGTAACACAGATTTATTCTCCTTATATTGACACTGTAAATTTGAATACAAGAAGCGTTTTTCAATGTTTAAAGAAAAGTTATAATCCTTTTCTCTTTGGACACCTTAAACCACCTAGGGAGAGTATGAGAATTGAGTGTCCCTTCATAAAGTTGTTTCTGGCTCTAAAAGACTCATGAATTGTTATAGAACTTGCACTGTCCTATTTACTTTAAGACTCAAGTTCCGAGCCTCTGACTAAAGCAGATGCCTTTCATCTGCAGCACTTCCTACCTGGAGCACCACAGTCACTTGCCTATTTTTGGTTTCTGTAATCAAAACATGAGCTAGGTTCAAAAAGGTACCTATTCCCAGAAGGCCTTGCAGTCAGCACTTAACTGCAATCAACTAGAGGGCTGTGGCCCTCTGGCTAGGCTGCTCTGGCTTACTTCAGGAGCAAGGCCCTCATCAGCACAGCAGGCTCTGCTCTGCCTGTTGGGGCAGCATCCTGCAAGCCAGATAGCAAGTGCGATTTTAAGGATGAAAATAATGTCTTTTTTAAAGATATGTTTTCCTCAGAACGGTCTGAGGGGGAAGGTAGTTCACAAGGTAAATTCGCATGCAAAGAAGCAAATGCACTAAGTTCCGAGGCTATCTCACATACTCGTGTTCCCCTCAGTTTTTTCTTTTCTATTTTCTTTTTGCTAGTATACATATGTTATCTCCCCTTCCTTTTCTGCCTTCCAAATCCTCCCACATTTCCTATGGCCTCTTTTTTATTAAGTATTGCTACACATACACATAAACACACACACACACACACACACACACACACACACACACACACACATTCCTAAATATAACCTGTTCCATCTGTATATCGGTTGACTGTATAGTTTTATGGCTGGCCACTTGGCACTGAACAACTAATTGGTGGGCTCTTCCCTAAAGAAAACTATTTCTCCTACTCTTTGTACTCCTTAGTTACCTACAGTTCCTTGTGTAGGATTGAGGCCTCATGTCTATTTGTTAATGTTCAGCTCACATTTGAGCAGTTTATATTAGTGAGACTCACAATCTTGCAGTAAACTCACTGATTCTCTGCCTCTTACAACCTTTCTACCCTTTTTGTACCATGTTTCCTGAGCCTTAGGTAGAGGGTTTATATTGTAGATGTATCTATTGGAACTGACTCCACAACTCTGCATTTTAATTGGTTGTAGTTTTCTGCAATGATCTCTGTTGCAAAGAGAAATTTTCTTTATGAGGGGTGAGGACTATACTAATCTGTGTGTATAAGGACACATGTTTAGAATATAGTTAGAGATTATGCTGATTTTGTAAAGTGTTGGTTGTAGATTTCCCTTCAAGATCCTTGACTTTATTCGCTCTGAGTAATTGGACAGTTTATACCTGTTTCCCTCTTGATGAGTGGGTCTTAAGTGTAATTAAAGAGCTGTTTGGTTACTACCAAGGTATAATAGCCACTATTGTACCCATAGGGGTTTTGGGACATGCTGGTTGGTTTTGTGGTTTATAGACCTTTATAGCTGAGTATGACTGTTAGTTGCTTCATTTGTAAGTTTTCACTGCACTTTTTGGTACCATGAAAGCCAGTTCTCAAGAAGGAAGCATTTAAGTTAGTGATTTGTGTTAGTTCCACCTCAAGGGTGTCTAGACACTGTGTATGAAGTGCATGATGTTTTCAAAAATAGGGACTTACCTTCTATCTCTAGGGAGTAACCAAGAGCAATAGCAATGGGCTGTATGTTTGAGAAGAGTCTTGAACAAACCTGACTGATATTTAAAAGAGGGCTTCTCCTGTTTGGTATTGGAGTTTTTGTTACTCTATCTTTGGCACTTGGAGGGCCTATTGTCAGCCCAAATGAGGAAGTTTATTTTAAATTACATATGTATACAAAGAATTGTGTATTATAGATTTTGTATTAGATAAATACTTGGTGGTATGGTCCTTATGTCTTTACATATATTATTATTATTTTGCCCTCTATCTGATTTACCTTTCTTTCCTAAATATCCTCTCCCTTTCCCACTTTCATGCACTCATCTTTAGGAAGTTCCTTTAATTTAAACTAGGTGGCTTTGTTAGAATAACAGTTTCTGTCTTATTGTTTTACAAAACCAACAGAAAAATGTAGAAATTAGCTATGAGGCAACAGTAACAGAAATCTCCAATTTCCAATTCTGAGGGCAGGTTTATAGCTTAAATCCTTAAATGCCATCCTACTAACATATGGTACCTAATGAGAGGCAGAGGTTGAGCAACAGATGTTTACCAAATGCAACCCCAGGCATCTGAAATCTTGGTTACATTCTGTCTCTGTACCAAATCCTAGCAATCAACAATGCCTCAGGCAACAACAAGGTTGTTTGCCGTAGCAAAATCTTGTGATGGAGAAAGCATTCAGGTTAAAATTTGTGTGCTCTTGAGAGTTGCCTGTATTGGTTCTTCATTCTTTTTATAATCTTATAAATGAATTAAAGAAGGCAAATGATGCAGTGTTCAGAAATAAGACATAGTTCTGAGGTATAAGGAAGTTCATAACAACTAAATATATAGTTTATATATTTATACCTATGCATAAATATATGAACATTTCTCTTACATATCTTAAAAGAAGAGCCTCAGAAATCTGGATGGGAGAGGTCAGGACACAGAATAAAATGTTTTGGTAATAAAATGATGGCTCTTTCTGCTATGAGTTTAGTCATAAACAGAAGAGCATAGAGTCCTAGCAACATGGTCACAGGCTTGGAATTAAGGAAAGCAAAAGACAACCCCTGAGACAGAGAATGGACAATGGTTTCAGCCACAGCCATGTTGAGGACCTTCTTTCAGGATTACCTTCTGTTGCAACTGTTACAAAGAAACTGTATCATGCCATCATGATCAACTGTTAGATTCTTTGTAGTACATAAGTAGTCTCAATAGATATTGAAACTAGTGAGCATTAGCTACTGCCCCTACTGTCATTAGGCTAAGGTTTACTAAACATGGGACCACATTCTCCACCTATAGAAATACTGAACAGGCAACTCTAACATAATTAACAAAACCCATTCTTCAAGCTCTGTGAAGTCCTTGCTCTCATCACAGAGGCTCTGTACACTTTTCCACATGACAATCAGCCAAAATGCTCAGCACTTATTTCCAGGACTCAGTGACTCTGTACTTGATGCCAGCCTGTTAGACATGCTTCTCATAATTCCATTTAAGATGAAGGACACAAGCTACCAGGCTTGCTAATATCTTCACTCTCTTTAAGCCAGTGTAGAAGGTATTTATAAAATATTTAAGCTGATCCATATATATTGAATAGCTGTGATTGAATAGCACTTTTTACTAGGTTAATAGAAAAGCCACTAGCTATACCAAAAAAAAAAAAAAAAAAAAAAAAAAAAAAAAAGGAGTCTGTCTGTCATGTGTCTTGCTAAATAGTCATGCTTTGATTATTGTGTGTCTCTAGGTGTCAGTCATAAGTGTAGCTCACTAGTGCCTGAATCAAATAGCCTTATAAGAATAACACTAGCTGAAGACTCTGGGTTTTAATTTTTAATTAAGTCAACCAGTTATATCTAGAGCTGAATCCCAGTTAGCCCATGAAAAATGAGGATGTGTCTACAAACATTACATTCTCTAAATACAATTATAGATATATCATAATTTACAAATTTATTTCCAAAGAGTTTCAGGTAAAACCCTGCTATGTCCTCGGGGCAGGTAGAAACTTTAAAAATAAAGCAGAGATTAGAAAGATAGGTTAGCATGCAGAATCTAGCATAACCATGTTTATGTATATATGTTCCTTCTGCTATGGGAAATTGCTGAGAAGTTCTGTTTGGGGAGGGGCATAGGAAGTATATGAGAACTCCTTGTATTTTCGCTTAAATCTTGCTCCTTAAAAAAATTCCGTTAAAAACAAAAACAAATCAAGAGCTGTACCTAAAAGTGACTTCCAAAATGTGAGCCTTGCAGAAACCATCCAGGGGATGAGTGTATCCCCCAGTTACTAGCTTTGCCATTTATCTTAGTTCTTAGTTCTCAATGCCTTCAGGTTCCTTTTCTGTGGAATTCTAGTAACAGTAAATACCATGTAGGAAAGTTACAATATTTAAGGAGTTGATATTTCTAATGCACTAAGAATTGCCCTGCCTACAGAATGTTTTGCTATGTCAACCAGAAACAGTGACAATGTAACTAACTTGCTTGGCAGTCTGATGGGACTACTTCTGGCTTTAGAAATAGAAAGCATGTTGTTCAACTTTATTAATACTGAGAAGCAATGTGTTAGCAAACGTGATGCTGAATATGCTTCGCTTTATGGCTCGACCACATAAAATTTTAGTGTCTATCCATAAGATAGCTTATTCAATGGCATAGAGCCAAGATGACTTTGGCTGATGGAAAAGCAGACAGGATGATGGTGGTTATAAATACAACTTTTTCAGTGTCGAGAGACTTGGAAATAAGAGAGATAGGCTTTAATGAGTTTGCAGTCTGCCATTTTGAACACAAATGTAAACTTTTCTATTTTAGTTTGATTTTCTAAGGTTCTTTTACATGTATATTACTTAAAATGCTAGATAGGATTTCAGAGATGGCAGGACAGTTCAATAGATAAGGAAAAGGCATTTGCTGCCAAGCCTGATTACCTGTGTCCAATGCCCAGAGCTCACATGAGAGAAGAGAAGGAAGTACTGACTCCTGAGTCATGGGCTGACTGCCTTCTTCCATGTGTTCACAGTAACATGTGCAGCCTTCTCCTCTATATGCTGTATTTAAAACATCCTAATAAAACAATGTTTAAAGATTAATTTTTTAATGATGCAGTTTTGAGGGCCTAATTAGTTTTTAGAGGGATATAAGGTATCTCTTGATTGCCTAAATCATCTTTACTGTTTTAAAAATTACATTTTATTTATTTATTTGTGTGTGTGCGCGTGCGCACGCACACGCAACCATGTGGAACACAGGGATGGTCCAGCTTTGTGCCAAGAACCTTTACTGACTGCTACAACTTGATAGCCTTGGGCTACTCTTAAATAGAATGAAATTACATAAAATGAAATCACAGTGTTTAAGCATGGTTAGAAATTCTTTCAAGACCACCTTGAGGCAGTTCTGTTTGTCAAAGCTGTTGCCTATCTGACCCAAGTGTGCAAAAGTTGCCAAAGCCGCCGTTCTGCTGTGGGAAGTTGCTAGGATATTTCCATGGAAACAATTGTTTCAAATTACCAATTATATGAGTTGGATCTCTGAGAGCAAAGGGAAGAGTTTGGGAGAGAAGACATGTATGCCTTCCCTGTGAGAAAAGAGAATACTAGCAACAAGAGCATGATGTGTTTTCTCAAGACTCATTTTCTCTCTCAGTGTTAGTTTTTCTGTACTGTTCTGTTTACTTCGGAGACCTTGGGAGAACCCATCACTCAAGCCATTCATGCAAGTCCTGGAAGACTCAAAGGACACAGCCCAGAGAAGTTGGTGCTTCTGTCTCACTCAAAGGACCTGCTGATCTGCTGATACAAAAAGGCATAGATGTCCTGAAACTCTATGAGAATCCTAAGAAATCATTCATCAGTTTATCTATTTGTCATTTATTGGCACTTGTTATGTAAAAGTCAGTGTGGGATGGAAATAAGATTGTGATTTCATTCCTTGATAAGTTTCACCCACATGTGAGGCTGACACAACACATACAAAGTTATGTTCTGGGTCTAATTGGTCTGTACAAGGGACACCAAGTCCCTGTGCTAGCAGAGGGCATTTCATGAACACACTAAAGAGATGGAAATTAATGTACTACTGTCCAAGCAGAAACTGACCCATGTTAGCTATATTAATAGATATCTGATGACTATTTGTTAAATGAATAAATAAATAAAATTATTTCTGTTAAAGTTGTTAAAGAAGCCAGCTTACAATGTATATCTCAACTGTACCACAGGAGGCTCCCGAAAGCATGTGCCAAGCCACCAGCTCTCTGATCCAGTTTTTGCTCACTTTTTATCCACTATTGATTATTTAGTGACCCTCCATGATATGTGTACAATGGGAAGCCTGTAGCATAAAGACAAAGAGTCCCTACCCTGATGGGATTTTTATTATCTGTAAAGGAAGAGACAACTTCTAGCTTAAGGCTGTATATTGTGCATTTATTGAATAAAAAACATCAGAGTTGTAAACAGTTAATGTCTGTTGAGCATTATGTCTCACTGCACTAAACAGATAGGGTATATTCCTCACGTGGCTGGCATCTTTGTTAACTGAGGGAATGGAATCTTAACAAATACACACCTAGGATACTATAAATATTTAGTATTTATACTAAAACAAATTTAGTAATTCTACTCAACCAAAGTTCAACCTCAATTTTCAACATTTGCAGGATATCAATTAATAAAAAGCATATAAATCTTGAGTTGTTTGCAATGGGCTACCAGACCCAGAAAGATATGTACCATAAGATGACACAAAGAACTTTCATGAGGTTCCTCCGACATTTAACCCCTCTCTGAGATTACAAGAGCATGTAAGTTCCCTCTGATAACAACAGATTCTCCTTCTGTGGAGAAAACAGGGGAGTCCATGGAATCTGTGCACATAGAAAAAGAGATACATTTGCAACACACATCTCCCTTCCAGCTTGGACAAGGCTCTAGGCTGAGGTCTCCTTAACTTCATCTGCCAAAAATTTTAACTTCTGAAATTGTCCTCCACTCCCATTTCCTAGTTAGCATGGCACACTCTATACTGAGCTTACATGACTGCCTCATGGATGTAGTAGGTGATTAAGACCTGTATACCTGACCCTGTCTGTTCCCCACACAGAGTCAGTGATGACACAAGGTTGGCTGTGCTTTGATTAAATCGATTGGCCCATTGCTGCTTTCCCTACTAATTTCAAACTGGAAACTATTTAACCAGAGAGAATATATCATTTCTCTCTCTGGTTGACAAGACTGTAAAATATAAACCCAGTATCCTTTACTTGTGATCCTTACTTACATATTTATACAGTTATGAGCTCATTAGAAGAAACAAAGAAGAACACACTAAGAGCTGGTCTAGCCTGCAGTAGTAACTCCTGCCCACTTAGGACTGTGTTGTCACATGGAACAGGAAAAGAGAATTCTACTCAACCTCACACACAAAGCAAAGGATCCCAGGCTTCCTAGCACTCACCTGAACTTCTGCTCAAGTTTCCTTGACTCATTTCAAGATCTTTAAGACAAATGACCGATCTCCCTTTCTGGTTTTGCTTTTACCATGATTGATAAGCTGGAGTGTGGCAGTGTAATGACCACTCTGCCTCTGGGGTCTTCCTCTGACCATAGCAGGAAAGTCACAATGGTTCCAAGAGGAAAGACACTTTCCCATATGTTAGCAACATCTGTCAGCATCCTCTCCTGCTCCAGTGATTTGCGAGCGCTCACTATGTGTTAAGCAGAATGATTCACATCTGGAAAACATCATCTCACTGTTTCCTTTAATACTTGCAAATGTCCTCTAAGATGAGATGGTATAAAACTCATTCCATTCCCAAGGAAAACTAATCTGCTGTAGATGACAGAGGCACAGATGAGTAAGACATGACTAAGCTTGGACTTGGCAGTAGGGTAGAGCCTCAGCAGGCTCCGGCTGTTCTCCGTGCTCACTCAGTATGCAGGAGTACGGAGCTTCTTACAGCCAGCCCCAACTTTTCATTTCCCTAAGATACCAAGGAATGTTGCAGCAGCAGTGTTTGGTTTCCATCTGTGAGTAAGCCCTTCCATACCCCCATTTTGCTGCATTTGAGAGGTGTATTTGACTTTACCTGTTTAAAATGCCTTTCTTCCAGTTGGGTTTGCCATTTGCCATACCGGTCTTCTTGGATCAGGCTACTCTTCACAGGTGTGAAAAGCCTCTTGAGATCCTGGTGAAGCCAGTTCCACTCCATTCATATATGATTGTGTTGAACAACATCACCCTTTGGTTCCTCATTGCCTTAACTCTGTGCCATTTTCTACAACAGGGAGAAAACAACCTGACTCACAGAGACAGAGTTGTTGAGCCAAATAGCTGTTTTGAATGGGTTTTCACTGAAGTTGGAAACATCCCAATTTAAAACCATAGAAGTAGTTTGGTTTTCTGAGTCAAGAGCAGAAAATTGCTTTAATTCTGTGGCTTCCAAGCATGGAGTTGCTACCTGGATCCAAAGCTTGAAATGCAGATGGAGTAGGAAAGAAACGGCAGCGAATTCATAAGAGGGCTGGGATATAGCTGCAGCTTCATGGCCTGGGCTTTTCCCCACACCTTAGGCCTTAGTGATTCTGCATATGAGAGTGGCCCTCGCTGAAACCACTCATCTCCTCACACCCACGGAATGAGCCTTTCATGAAGGGTATATCTTCTATACTCTCCTTCATCCAGATGGATCCTTCCCTTTCCCAAATTACCCAAGATACCAGTTTATCTCCAACTTCCTGGGTTCGTGTTGATACATCTAATTAGCCAAATACACACTCTCTCTTTTTAATGTCAATGCCAAGCAGGAAAAATATTACTAACAGCAACTCCTATGAACTCTTAAATGGTTTCCTAGAGCCCCATCCAGGCTTTGTCATGAAACCACACAGACATGATGCAGCCACTGATAACTTACACAAGAGCTTGGAATCCAGAACAGTTTCTCTTTGCCTTTACTCCACAGCACTTTTCTATCTGTCTTCAAACTAATCTGGCTTTTTTTCATAAACTTTGCTACACAGGAGGGAGTAGAAATAAATTATGAACATATCAGTTGTGTTACTGTTAAGGTGACTCTAAGAAACGGTTGAAGCAGAAGAGCAGATGAATATAATGAGGAGCCAACATTTCCGTTTTCGCCCTTTTCCTCATTCCTGCTCCCATGTTTTCATGAAGTCTGGCACAGCACGTTTTATTTTATCCTGTCTTACCCCCAATATTGAACTTTTCTGAAATCTGGTTTATTTATGTCACTTTAGACTTTGCAAATGTTCCATTGAAAAGGGCAGAGCTGGTTATTAAACATGACCAACAGAGGTAATCTTCTTGTCAGGTTTGTTTACAGTGAAGCTTGAAGCTGAGAGATGGATACCTCAGAGTGTGAGCATGCTTCCTGGCTGCCCTAGTTTGTGTTCTGTTACTATGATAAAACATTCTGATTAAGAGCACCTTGGGGAAGAAAGGGATTATTTGACTTACACTTCCATGTTACAGTCCATCTTTGAGGGAAGTCAGGGCAGGGACTCAAGGCCAAACCTGGCGATAGAAATTGAAGCAGAGACTGTAGAAGAATGTTGCATACTGGCTTCCTTGACTTGCTCAGTTTGCTTTTTTATATAAACCAGGAACACCTGGCCAGCCAGGGCTGCCACTGCCCACAATGGGCTAGGTCCTCCCTTATTAATTAGGGATTTCGGCCACCGGCATGTCCAGATACCAATCTGATGGAGGCAATTCTGCATATCAGGTTTCTTCTTCCCAGGAGACTCTAGTTTGTGTGAAGCTGACAAAACCTAACTAGCATACTAGCATGGGAGTCCCTCCATGCAGTTTCCCAAATACATAATTGGAGTTACCTGAAGTCCCAAAAGAAGAAGGCCAGAATGAAGGAAGAAATAAAGATTCAGTTTTGATCAAGCTCTCATCTAACAGTTGAACAGACCTAGATAAAGTGTTGTTCTCTGTGTCTGAGGGTCCTTCCCTTTCAGCATACTTAAGCCTCTACTCTGAGGGAAAAGAACTTTCCAATTTGGGAATGAGGCAAGGAGGTCAGAGAACAAGGGCACAACACAGCTTCGAGTTTTCTTGGCCAAGCTAGACAGTTTGAAAAAAAAAATGATGTTTCTGTTTGAAATTTAGGAGTTTATGGTTTCTATTTTTTTTAATATTTAACAAACTGTTCACAAATGTTTTTTCTATCGATAGACTGAAAGAATTTAAAACAGGCAAGATGTGTCTTATATATTTATATATGATATATAATGTGTATATAGTATATAAACATATGTGACCTTTGAAGGGCATTTAGTTGTTACATATTATATAAATTAAAACTAAAATATTTAAAACCAAGGGCCCTGAAGAATGACTGACTTATGCAGTGTTATTAGATGTTAAAGAATTAAATAAATCATTTTATATTTTCATCTTTTTATTGCTCTGGATACCATAAACTTAGTTGCTTGTGTACATATGATTTCAAGGCTGACCACTTGGCATTGGATTATCAGTGAGGAGCTCATCCCTCAGAGAGCCTAACTCTCTCTCTTTCAGGAGTCATTGTTTGTCTATAGTTCTTTGTTGGGGGGGTGGACTCCACAAGATTCCTCCTTTCCCTGTCAACATGTCTATTGGTACGGTCATTGTCCAGATCTATATTGTTGAGGTATTATGGGTGTAGCCTCCTGTTCCATGCCATTTCCGTCCCGCAGGAATAAGACACTGACCAACATAGTTACTTCTCTAAGTGGTTTGCTCAGGTAATCAGGTACAGCTTAGCCGAAGTAGCAAGTGGCCCCGAACCCTTCCCAGGCAAGGCTTATATCCCTGATGGGCGGCCAACGAACTGATGCCACGAGATATCTCCTCATAGGTCCTGCATGTGTGCGTCAGATCAGACCACCAGCTCACACAGCCCAAATGCCAAATAAGGTCTTGTTTATCTCAAGGGTCTCGGGCAGCTGTTGCCATCTTTAGGAGAGGTTCCTAAAGCACCTTACAGCCTCCCTGTCATTTCTAGGACATACAATATCATGGCAGACTTCCTGGTCCTCTAGTTCTTACCAGCTCCCCACATCTTCTTCCATGGTGTTCTGAAGCCTTACATGTAGACAGTTGTGTTATGGATATACCCATTTGGGCCAGATTCAGACTCACCAAGATCAGTTGATCTTTTTATTATGACCAGTTGTGGTTTTCTGTAATGGTCTCTGTTTGCTGCCAAGAGAAGCTTCGTGGATGGGTAATGAGAACTATACTTATCTGTAGGTATAAAGATAAATCATAGAATGCGTTTAAAAATCACACTGGCCTAGTAAACTGGCAGTAGGAGATTCTCCTCTAAGATCCATGAACCCCCTGACTCTGAGTAGTTGACTAGGTTCTTAGCACCAAGAAACATTTCTCTCTTGTTCTGTGGCCCTTAAGCCCAATTGAAGAGCTGTTGGTTATAACAAAGACATGAGTGACACTATCACATCTTTAGGGACATCTTGCCATGCTGATTATTGCACTTTGTGTGTAGGACTATCATAGGACTACTGGTTGCTTTTATTTGGAAGTTTGTAGTTATTTTTGGTACTATGAAGGCTAGTCCTCAGGACAGTTGCTTTCAGGTTAGACTCAGCATTAATCTTTGGAGCCTTGTGTCTAAAGCACGTGGTGTTGTCAGCAAAAGAAACTTACCTTCAATCTCTGAGAGGCAACCAATAGTAAGAGAACAATGCTCCCTACAAGAGCTTTAGATTGTCTTAGTTAGCGTTTCATTGCAGTGAAGAGACACTGTGACCAAGGCAACACTTATAAAGGAATATATTTAATTGGGGATGGCTTACCATTTCAGAGGTCTAGTCCACTCTCATAGCAGGAAGCATGGCAGTGTGCTGGCAGACATGGTGCTGGAGAAGAAGGTGAGAGTTCTACATCTTGATTCAAAGACAGCAGAAGGAGACTGTGTGTCACATTGGACATAGCTTGAGCATATATGACCTCAGAGTTTACCTCCACAGTGACACACTTCCTCTAACAAGGCCATACCTCGTCCAATAAGGCCACAACTCCTAATAGTGTCACTCCGTATGGCCAAATATTCAAACACATAAATCACACTATCTAACAAACAAACAAACAAACAAACAAACAAAACCCTAGTCTATACCAGATGCCAGAAATCTATTTTAGTTGTTGGTCAAGGTTTTGTCTCATAAGGCAAAAATTATTTTAAAATGTTTCTCAATTTCAATGTGATTCTTCAAATATTTGAAGTATTTTAAAAACTCTATAAATATTTTTGCATTTCACATTTAAAATCGAAAGAAGTATATATTGTAAAACATCATATATTTCATCTGTTGTCTATGAATGACATCTCCACTGACTATAGAGTTCTTACTTATTCTCTCAGTAGCAGCTACATCCCTTGCCAAGAGTTTACTCTTCTAATCTCCGTGGTGTAGAGTCAGCTTGTACTGAGCTAGTCCTTCTAGCTGTATCCTTGTATGTGGAGACACTGCTATCAGCACTTCAAGGACAAGAGCCAAAGTCATTTAATTAAAACAAAATGTGTACAAATTTAAATGGGTAATTTGTTATCTTCTGCTGGTTAAATGGAATTACAGGATGTAATGGAAAGAGCACGGGGCTGGTGATTAAAGACCTGAGTTTAAGGGTTGACTCTGTGCATGTGGTTTCACATCTGAATATCAGTTTATTTAACATGCAAATGGAATTAATAGTGTGATCTGCTGATAGACAAAAGGAATGGAAATGTTAAAAGTTAAGGGAAACTAGATACCACAAGGTAAAGGAAGAGGCACAGAGTCGGGGGAGTAGGGATGGAAGGTGGTCCTGGAGGCATGGACAAAGTATCTGTACTAAATTCATCCCTGTACACAATGAATATACATCAATACTTTTTAAACCATAGCTGGAAAGAAAGCTTCACTCTGAAAAACATATGGTTTGCGTTACTTCACAAAGACATTTCCACAAGAAGCTGGTGTAAGTGGGTAGTGGTGAAGTGAGAACTGGAGCTGCTGCTAACTCTGCCTTCGCTAGCCTGTAGCAGCAAGGCCTTGGTCATTTAATTCAACATTGCTTTCTATGCAGTAGAGAGGGAACATTTGTCTTAGCATTTCAAAAACCCCATTTATCTTTATATAGCAGTGAAAGAGTTCCATGGAGTTTCTACCCCAGGAAGCACTGGCTAAGATAACTGCCTTAAGAAGAGAATCTAAGAGCCAGAAACTTCATAAGTTGCTTTGTTAATTGTTACATTTTTCTTTTATATTTGTTTGGAAAGGTCTGAATATATGACCCAGGTGGGCTTTGATTTTTTAATCCTCTTGTCTCTGCCTCCCAAATTCTAAAATTACAGTAGTAATTTTTTGGCTATTTGTTTGTTTGCAATTCTGAGATTGATGATTGGCTAAATTGCACTCAGAATAATAGCCATGGAACCAGTCATGAGAGTATCTGCTTCATAAACCTAGGTACTGAAGAGGCTGAAGAATAGGATACTGAGTTTGAGGAGAGCTTGGGCAACTTAGGGAAACTCTGTCTCAAAATAAAAGTTTAAAAAGAAGTGTCTGAGGATGCAGTGTATTTATTTAGTGGCAAGAGTGTTATCTACCATCAGTGAGGTCTTGGGTTTGATGTATAGCACTGGAAAAAAAGATGAAATATTTTTAGAAAGTGTAAGGGAGTTGAAGAGATGGCTAAACTTTCTCAAAGAGAAATTCTTTTGTTTTGATTTTGCTACACATTCCAGCTAGAGAAATAAAGAAAACTGTAGACAATAATTAAAGTGATAAAGGCTGGAATCAAAGTGTCTAAGGTGAATTACCTTGCATTAATTGTATTATTTTTTGCCCTAATTTCCAGCAGAAGGAAGTGAAGCATATGGAATATGAAGAAACTTGGTCATGGTTATGCAGTAGGTAGTGATAGAGCAAAGATTAAACCAGGGTTACTCAGTCCCTAGGCCACCTGAACTATCATAGTTCTTCCACTACATACATGGTAATGACTTAAATTTTACTGAAGGTATAGAGCATGATTATTGGTAACTGAGTAAAGATTCCTAAGCTATAGATAAATAGCAAATTCATGAAAGAGATTAGAGACAAACACTCTGGGCAAACACTGAATTGCTGCATGGCAGTTTAAGTATTCTCCTTCTTGTATGAAAGTTAAGGTTCTCAAAGCTCATGGGAGCACTGTGCAAACACACCAGTGCTTGGACCTAGGATCTTAGACATTTTTAAGGACCTTGAACTAAAATATCAGCAACTTATATTTCAACTAGCTTTGGAACCCCTAAGTAAAGAAATAAGGTCATAATGATGGTGCATTTGTAAAGAATCCTGATTTATTGCAGTTTTGTGGCTATTGGAAAATCCCTAAGTCATCAGCATTTAGACATTGTCTATCAAAATACTTCAAAACAACAAGTGGAAGATAGGGGATGTGTAGCCTACTACAGCTGTTCATACACTTGATGGGTTTGAGACTAGGTAATCCTTACCCACTTTTCCTCATTTAACACCCTTTTGCATTTTCTACTTTAAAACCAATTCTAGTTGATAGTGTAACTAGTTTTGACAACTTTCTTTATATTTTTTCAGGCAGTTCCCGTGTCTAGTTGATTCTTGGCACATAGTAGGGTCTCTAAGAATGTTTTTTGAGTGAATAGTTGGAAGTTAAAACATATCAACCCTCATACTACAGGTAGTTAAGTATACAACAGATAGCAACATTTCTTTCTTTAACTGAATCCTCATACGTCTCACAAGTATTGCTGTATCAGAGAATAGAGCTCCTTGAAATGAACCAGTACCCACTTTAAAAGGTGACACCATGAGTCAATATGTGTGTCCACATAGGTGTCGAACTCTAGACACTCTCCTGAGTAAATCAAACTGACTGAATTATGGTCTGGATCCACTGGATCCACAGTTCTTACTCTTCTTTACCTCATGCAGCCGTAGTTAATTAAGCTTTTAGGTTTTAACCTATTTTTGTTGTTTTGTTTGTTTTTGTTTTTTTTAATTTTAGGACTAAGTCAATAGCTTCTGCTCTGTAGCATCCTGAAAAATCTTATTTGAAAAAAAAGTTGGTTTTATTTTTTAATGAATTGATGAAGCACACAAGGAAAGAAGCAAACAACAATAACAGCGACAACCTCCTACAGCAAAGGTAGAAGGGGAGTTGACAAATTATCAGTGATGGGGAGTGCCACCAACCAAGAAAGCACAGAAAGCTCAGGACCTGTAGTCAAAAGGCTCCTTGAGAATGACAGTTTGAAAACAGTTAAAATCATCTGATACTATGTTAAGGTCCATGAATCATTGAAAAATGGTACCCTAGACTCAAATAGTATGCAAAAGCAAAGAGTGTTTATTGATCAAATTCCTGCATGCAGGGGCCCTATTCCATTGGGATGGAAGGATCCTGACTGAATTTGAAGATTCAGTTTAAAGCCAAAAAGAGGAACAGAACAGGTTTATATGTTGATTGGTGGGTTCTATCTCTGGAGGGCTGGGTGATGCTATGATTCAGATTAACTATTCTTGCTTCATGTCAAGGAGGGGTAGCTCTTGGCCTCTTGGCCTCAAGTTTGACTAACTGTCCTTTCCAAAGCTGGTGAAGGGTCCCTTTCACATTAGCATGCAGTTGTTCCAGTAACTGACTTGCCCAGTACTTGGAAGTAGAAACTCAGGCCTGGTCTTCTGAACTGCTAGTTTGTAGCCTGTCATGGAATAAGCCTGTCCCAGGCTAATTCAGTCCTTTCAATTGAAATATTTTATTCTTATAACTATGAATTTCTTGGCTGAGGTTTGAAGATAAGTTTGAAATTGATCAAGGAAGGATATACTTAACATTAACTGTAATAGTCCTAACTGGTAATATTTTTAGTATTAGTAATCCTCTTTCAATCATGAATAACTAGGCGAGTGAATGTTAGAACAGGAATCAGATAAACATCTCTCTGTGGGACAAAAAAAGCCTTTTCCTTCAACTGTTGAGTATTGGCTGTATATAAAATTTCAAATTTATATTTAAGAATTTAGTCTTAATATTGGTCATTATTTTAAAACTGCATGCAAACTGAATGAAAGTTATTTTCCTTCCTAACTACTAGCCTTTCTCAGCATCTTTATTTTTCTCACATTTTGAAAGTAATGCACAAGACAAATTCACAGAGGGAGTGTGCTGATGTTTTATTCATTGAAATTTGTTATTAACTTCACATTAGATGTCTTTCAATGTGTATTAGAAATACTTGTGATACAATTATTTTTTTTTCTAAAATTACAGATCAAAAATAAGTTCAACCTGCCTTTGTTCTTTTCCTACACCATGATGCTAATTCATTGGAGAGGCAAGAGACAGGACAAGGAAGACATTTTCACTGTCAGCGGCAAACAGAATGGTTCTACTGGGGAGGGAAAAGGAAAGGGGAGGATAGTTTAAGAATTCTTCTACCAAAAAAAAATATCCATGCAGGTGGGTGGCCCTGTGTAAAGGTACAAGTTTTCTTTCAAGGAAATCCAAGTATAGAAAACATTCTGAGAATCCTTCCAACCCTCCCCTAGAAGTTTATTATAGGCTGCCTGAATTATATAAGTCATTTCAACTGTCCAACTTTCTTGATTCACAAGGCTAGGTCAGCCATCAGACTCCAGAATTATTTCAAGAGAAATGAAAAGGCATCTGAGGATAACAGTTTAGGGTTGGTGGGTATTTTATATATTATCTGATTCTAAGGGTTAATTCTCTGATAACAAGAAAATCATTTGACTGTGCTTTCATTAAATATGTCAGTATCTTTCTTCATTAATTTACTATACATTCCTTCTCTGGGGGAATAGACTATAGTGTAGATTGCTTTGTAACTCCCCATATAAAACACCTATCTGGGAAGAATAAAAACATCCCACACAACTGGGAGCAAATATGCGAAAATAGCTGGTAAAATGTATTGTACTTATAAGTGGGAATTCAAAGAAAACTATTGGACAAACTAATTCTTAAAACTCTTCAAAACAAGACCAGACAGATCACTATAAAGAAAAGCTACAGGGAGCCCTCACCAGCAAGGGGAACAGGGGATTAAGCAAACAAATCTCTCCAATCTCTGCTTCTGATAATTCCAAGCAATTGTTTGAAGCTGTTCATAATTAGGCTCAATTATGGGATTAGTTTGAATCATATTATGAAGCATTGATTTACAGAGCATAACTACAAAGACCGAGGTGCTGGATGCAGTAAATGGGCCACAATCTGGAATAACAAAATTGAAGCAAGGACTAGAGGGGGGATATTGACCTATTTATAACAAATTTATATCTAAAGAATTTCTTATCCTCAGTTAATAAACAAAATGCCAGTTAGAACAGAATGTATTGGGAAGTACTGATCCATTTGGAGGAGAGAGAAAGACAGATAGAGAGAGAGAAAGGGAGGGGGAGGGGGAGGGGGGAGGGGGAGGGGGAGGGGAGGGGGGGAGGGGAGGGGGAGGGGGAGGGGGAGGGGGAGGGGGAGGGGAGGGGGAGGGGGAGGGGGAGGGGGAGGGGGAGGGGGAGGGGGAGGGGGAGGGGGAGGGGGAGGGGGAGGGGGAGAGGGAGAGGGAGAGGGAGAGGGAGAGGGAGAGGGGAGGGGGAGGGGGAGGGGGAGGGGGAGGGGGAGGGGGAAGAGGGAGAGGGAGAGGGAGAGGGAGAGGGAGAGGGAGAGGGAGAGGGAGAGGGAGAGGGAGAGGGAGAGGGAGAGGGAGAGGGAGAGGGAGAGGGAGAGGGAGAGGGAGAGGGAGAGGGAGAGGGAGAGGGAGAGGGAGAGGGAGAGGGAGAGGGAGAGGGAGAGGGAGAGGGAGAGGGAGGAGAGGGAGGAGACAGAGGGAGAGAGAGAGAGAAAGAAGTTTATTTGACTTTGGGGGTAATTAGCTTCAGATTTCTAAAAAGGCAGACAGACTAAAGTGAGAATGGCTAGAGAAGGTAGTAGAACACTTTCCATTTCCTTCACTAATTCGGTATAAAAATTCCTATAATCCTGCTCTGAAGAGTTTCTCAAATTGTCATGTGTGATGATGTTCCAGGAGGCATAATAAATTCAGCATAATTAGGGAAGCTAATCATATTCATTCCAAAACCATGGTTAGTTCCTAGGGTATGCCAGTAATAGTCCATGTTTGAAAAGCTGAGGGACATGTTTATACTTTAACCTTAACTCAGAAGAGATAACACTGATCATGATTATGTGGTTACTATGTGCCAGGCTCTGGAATAAGTAATCTCACCTCTCAAAAATATGATTATTAACCACATTTTGTAGACCTATAGACTGACAAAATCAATCTGGCCCATCTGGGGCTTCCATCTTGCAATTATTTCATTATAAAGGAAAATGTGCATTAATTTGTCTGCCATTTGAAATGTTTTACATTTGTGGAGAGTTGCATTAATGATTCTAATTCCTTATCGCTTTTTAACAACACCCTTTGACTGTAACTTTGCAATTAGCACTACTAAAATGTAAAATCTATGTCGTTGCCCTTGACTTTGAATTGGGCCATATGACTTACTGTAGTCAATAAAGTGTTAATAGAGCATGAGCAAGGTTTGAAAACTAGTTACCTGCCTGGACTCACTGCCTTCTATCCCTGTTACCACTGCACCTCCCCAGCTGTATATTAGAGGAGGACAAGGAACATGTTGACTTCAACTGAGTCCTCAGGCAAAAATAGACCATATTGGACAACTTCTATCTGCGTTGGGTATACGCGACCCAAGCTACATCAGCAGATTCTTTCACCTAATCCCAGTTGACAATAAATGGGTGAGTGAATTTATTTATTTTGTAGCAGAACACTGAGATTTTTGTGTTTGATGTATAACACTAGCCAAATAAAACAATATTTATGTATGTTTATATGTGTGGACATATATCCAATTTTTGAATACACTCAGGGGCTTCTAAGGTAGGTTGGCTGTCTAATGAGTCCCAAATATCCTACTGAATCCACCTCTCCAGAGCTGGAATTATCCAACCTGCTTTTTAAAATCAAAACAAAAAACATAGGTTAAGTTCAAACTCAGGTTATTAGTATATTGACTAAACTATCTTCTTGGCTCCAAAATGAAGTAATATTTAAACAGAGACTTGGTTTGAATCAAATGCAAGTTTTGCTTGACTTTCTATAACAAGTCTTTGGAAGTAAATGGATTTTGCATTTTTTTGGTGAGTGATTGCCAGCACACAGGATGTATGTCTTCCCACATCATTTAGGGTTGTTTAGTAGAAAAATATGAGGAAGATTGGAGAAAGGTTTGAGTGAAGGAAGTAGTCATGGATAATTCCAAAACTTTAGAGTAGTGAAATTGCAGCAAGGAACAAAGGGAGAATATTGATCAATTGACGAAGGTGATGCAATAGAAATAAAGAATACATAAGATAACTTGAGTTATCTTTAATCTTGCCGTTTTAATCTCAGCACTTAGGAGGCTTGGGTTGCTTGATTTCTGTGAGGTCAAAATCAACATGGTCTGTAAAGCAAGTTCCAGGTCAGCCAGAACTGCATATTAAGACTCTGTAAACAGCAGCAACAACAATATACACACAAAGGATGTGTAAGACATTAATTGCAGAGTTTATCAAATACCTAATTAATGGTATCCACCAGGTACCTGGATGTATATTATCATTTATTGTTCTTTTCTTGTTTGAGACAGTAGCCCAGGATATCCTGGTAATCCCAATGTAATCTAGCTGCCCTTGAACTTGTAGTAATTCTCCTGCCTGAGCCTCCTGAACACTGGGGACTGTGAGAAACTACTCCTAGCTAGCCAAATATATTTCAAGTATAAATTACAATGATATTAATAAATGATAATGGAAATAAAGCATTACATAGAGAGACAATCAGAAATGCAGATCAGAATGTCACAGTTATTTATGATATAGATGTGATATAGAAGTATACTAAAATTAAAACCTATAAATCATGGGATATGAACTAATACATAAACAAGAAAAAAAGGTCCTTCTATACTCTACAGGCTGCTACCTCCTGTGACCTCAGCTCTGCTTTTCTTTTAAATAGATTTTTATAAGCACAAACACACCCATGGTTCTTCCCCAAACTCCAGGTATCTCTTGTTCCTGTGCCTTTTTTTCTAGACAATTCTTTCCTGGAATGCGTTCTCATCCCCCTTTATCCAACTTCCTACTTTCTTTCTCCCCTGTTCTTCTAAGACTGCGACCAGTTGCCATTTTCTCTAGTTCCCTGTTATTAATTGGTCCTGCTTTCCTAAACTGACTTATGGTCTCTCCTGCGTACATTTTCTCATATCTCCATCAATGGATCTTCTATTTTTATAAGTTTTGCCTTAAATATATATCCTCTTTATCTAATTCCAAATTTCTTGAGGGTGAAGACTAAAGCATGGTCTCTTGTGTATATTTGGTATACATCAGCATTTTTATTTTGAGTGAGTAAATGAATAAATGGAAGGTACACAACGCAGTGTTTCAGGATTCAAACTTAGGTACAGACTACACAGTAACTGAAGCTGTTTGAAGTGGATAAGGACACAGCAGATGGTGTGTGTTCAAACACACTTGAAAACGGCATTTAAGGAGAGAGTGGAGGAAGATGAGCAACAGAGGAAACTGAGCAGAGAAGGAGAGTATGAAGAGAAAGACAATGTGATTCTGAGGGAGCAGGCATGAGGGGCAGGGCTGGGAAGATGACAGAATGAAAAGTTCCACTGAACTAGACAATGAAGTGGTTCAAGCTACTCCAGAGAACAGATTCAGGGGCTTGGTAGAGCTTGAAGGTGAAAGTTAAGTGGACTGGGAAAAGAAATTCAGCCATGGAAGAGCATATTTTCATGGAAGATGATAATACAATAGAAGGTTCAGTGACACAGAATGAAAAACAGATCTGAAGGAACAACAGATATAATGGAAGTGGTCGGGCTTACGGAGCGAGCATGCTCTGCAATGGATGTTGACAATTGATGGTTTGGGGTTGCAGGAGAGTTGGTAAAGGATGGTGTTGAACCAAGGGTTCCTCATGGCCAGTTTATGGTGTCTGGAGTTTTTTTTTTTCTAATTAATTTTATTATAGCATAAGAAAAAGAAACACAAGGAAATGCCATACTGTGAAATGAGATTGTTACCTGTAGCAGCAGGCGTTTGATGATAAATGCTAAGGCTGGAGTTGATATTTTCAGCTGCATGGAAAGACAAGATTAAGAACAGGTTAGACTACAAAGTTTGATGTCAGACATATTTGGCTTCAATGCACTCCATTAGATTCCTAGCACTTGCTGAATGCCCAACAGCTTAGCAAGCGCATAAGTCTATACTCATGGGAACCTAACACCAACTCTTCACACTTCCTGTTCTATTTAGCTGATGTCCCTATGTTAGCTATAGCCCTATGATAATGATGTAGTTTCTAGAATGTTTGCATGAACACAATGGACTCCTAAGCCTTTTCTAACTTAGTATATGTTGGACGTTACATGAACTGTACCCATGGGGAAAAAGAAATTAGAAGAACATTAATTTTTAGCAAGGAATCTAGAAGGGAACAATTGCCTCTGACTCTTCAAAACTGTGTCTCCTGCAAACATATTCTTTGAGAGATAAACTAACCCCCTTAATCTTACATTTGCTCTATCTCTTTACTAAGGTTTAAGAGATAATATTTTCAATGTCCTCCACTCCACCTGTTATATACAGAGAAACATAGTTCCCTTCCCAAAGCTGACTCAGCAAAGGCACAGAGAAATGATTAAAGTCCCAAGAAAGCAAATGTTGGGAGTTCTTCATGGATGAAAAATGGTCTGTTTGAAACTGGTCATAGGAAATAATCATCAGCAGAAAAAGAACCAGTGGTCTAAAGTTTATGTTCTACATCTTGGGAAACTGGACCAATACAAGTGCCACCAATAACAGCTATTAATTAATAGAAGAAAAATTGGATATGGCAGCCACTGTCACTAAAATCATGTTTGTACAGGGCAGATTCTAATTTGCAGCAACAAGCTGTATTTACATAACTCAACAGAAATAAGTTATTTCTGACAAAGAAAAGAGAACGGATCTCAGAAAGCAAGCACTGATGGTGTCTTACAACTTCTCTCTCCTTTGCTCATTTGTAAGCTGCCACTCTGTATAATAAATTTACCAAACAGTTCAGGCATTTCACTTCCTGGAAAGTTGGATGTCATATGTCATGACTAACATCTATCAAAGATGCATTAAATTGGGAAATGGGGCTGGTGGAGGAATGTCTGTTCTCAGCCTAATGATTTGTTTATTTAACTCTTCTTGTTAGAGAAAGCACATCATAAAGGAGATGTTGGTTTTAAAAATTGATATTGAGGAGAAAAGAATAAAAACAAAACCAGTTTCTCAGTCATCTCAATTCAGCACTCAATCAACACTGTGTTGCAACACTAACCATAATGAAGACAACAGTCCCTAATTAAATCAACAAGATGCACACTCATAAAAAGACTAGTTTAATAGACTCGATCTATTAATTTTCTGACTGTTAGATTTAGAAGGACAGCAATAAAATTAGCCTTCTTGTCTTCCATTAGACATCTTCCATTCGCAGGGCCAGACTTATAAAGTAGCCAGGCAAGTGGTCAATACTTAATATTTATACTTCCTGAATATTAACTGCCTTTGAAACATGGTAAGAAACCCCAAATATATTCACAGGCTGATTAATTGCCCATCTTTATAAGGTATTTAAAGGAAAGGAAGCTTCCACGAACGTTTGTGTGTGTGTGTGTGCTTGCGTGTGTGTGTGTGTGTGTGTGTGTGTGTGTGTGTGTGTGTATGTGATAACAAATCTTTGTTCCTATTGTTTAAAATGATCAATCCCAGTGCCAATCTCCTAAGCCTTGTCCCACTCACTCTTCCATTTGGCCATGTGCAGGCCATGCACTCCCATTTTAAGCTGTGTTCTAACTCAGCGTCTCCATTTCAGTTGGAATGTGTCCTGACCCTCTCCACATCAGCTAGACTTTTAGTTAGAAGATGGAAGAAGAAAGAATGTAAGTGGCTATTGTCTTTTTACAGACACAAGCCACAGTAGACACTACTGATCATATAGAATTCCATTCTCATAGGACTGTTAGGCATTCAAGCTTTTATTTTCAAAATGAAATTGAAGTAAAAAGTGGCACAAAGACTTGTGCCAAATCTTACTGAGGAAGTTGGTAGGGCTGAGGATACTATCAAAGTCTTTTTAAAAGACTTAGTATTTATTGTTAATTATGTGGATCTCAGTATATAATTGTATACCTGAATGAAGATGCTCCTGGAGGCCGGAGATCTGGGATCCTCTTGGAGCTGTTGTCACATGGTGCTGGGAATTGCTTGAAGGGTGCTAAGAACTATACTTGGGTTCTCAGAAAAAGCAGTATGGACTTTGAACTGCTGAGCTATCTCTAAAATCCTGGTAAACAGTCTATATGTCATGAAAGCTTAACTTCATTTTGTTAAAATGTTTTCAGATTCTTAACCCACTTTCACCTCAGTGTTTAGGACAATATTATATGCTTATAAAACATTGTCATCATCATTATTATTACCTTTGTTGGTTGATATAAAAGAACCAGGATAGAAATTAACAAATAAATTTAATCATTGCAGCAATGAAGATGTCAAGATTACACAGCAAATAGATGACAGCATTGGGATTTGGCCTCCTGACTGATTACTTCTGAGACCCATATGTTGATATTTATACCATAATACTTCTTTAAAACCTAGAATTACAAATATTAAAGAAATGTTCCCTTAAAAAAGACTGAAAAGCTGAGTTTGCTTTCACTCTTAGATCCATATGTGTCATTTTGGATCGATATGCCCAGTATACCAGAGAGTAACTGGTTTGCCCTGATTGCATGGGGCACCCAGCCCTGTTCTGTCATGCTGTTTGTTAATGAGTGTCCATCTCATGAGCTGGTTTTTCAGCATCCCATGGATGCTTCATCAGAACTACCAAGTGACCTTAGAAATGCAAGAATTCCTATGAGTTTTGTGACTGTTTATCATTATGAATATAACCAGTGGTGACTTATCAGCCTTTGATTATACAGAATCTCCTCCTTACATGGAGGACCTGGCAATTTTCTTTATAATATTATGTTGAACAGCTCATAAACATATTCAGCCTATGGTCAGTCCTGTAAACTTTAATACTGAGGACAGGAGGGAGTGAAAATTACAATTTTTGACATTCCCAATAAAGAATGAAAGAAGTAGCCTAGATGTAAGTATGGCTCTTGACCTACATCAAAGAAGCTATTTTTTCAGCAGATAGTGACTATTACAGATATGTACAGTGATCAAGAATAAGAACAACTGAACCTGCGGTATTGAAATCCATCTGATTCATCTACAATATGACATCTACACTTATGGCTCAGGCAAAGTTACATAAAAGGGGGTGGAAAAAATTTAAGAATCAGTGGACTAGGATGCCTACTAGACATGACAAAGATGCTGAACTCATAAAATCTCAAAATCATGGTTGCCTAAAGAAGACCTACAGCTCCAGTTACATGCACATGAAGTTAGGTAAAATTTTAAAAGATTCTACCCCTAGATCAATATTTCAGAACCTGTGGGTCACAACCACAAAAGACCATCAGAAAACAAAGATATTTACATTATGATTCATAACAGGAGAAAATTGCAGATATGAAGTAGCAATGAAAATAATTTTATAGTTGGAAGTCACCACAATATGAGGAACTGTACTGAAGAGAAGGTTGAGAACCGCTAGCTTAGATGAAGGGATACAAGTAATTAACAGCTCCACAAAAAGAGAGAATCTATCTCTTCCAGGGACAAGCTTTATGATAAACCAATTCCAAGTGGTCAGCCCTCAGCACATGTATATACACACAACACTTAACAGACTCAATAAGTTGTACGTATGCACATATATCTATCACTATCAACTTATCTATCTATTTAATAGTAATACTTAAAGAAGGTCATGAATTTGAGAAAGGGAGCATTGAGATAAACATGTTGTCACGAAATATCCCCAGAAGATATCTATGTATCTTACAGGGTGTTAGGAATCCTTCTGTTCCAAATGCATGTCAATTCTTGGCATGGGGAAAATAGGGAAAGAAAATGAACTTTGGAGTTTTCTGGTAAATCACTGAAATTGAACCCAGTGGACAAGAAACTTCTTTCATCTTAAACATGACAGCAGCTATTGGAAGAGAGTGTCCTCGTTATGACCAAAGCCCTGTGTTTTAGGGGTTTTGTGCTAAGCACTACTGCTAATATGTTTTCTTTCTTTTCTCATATTCAGAAACTATATGAAGAAAGCATTTTGTCCCTCACAGGCATGAAAGACTGAGAAGGTACTGGGCATAGTGATGGACCATAAATAGACTAAAGAGTTTTGGAGTTGGAAGCAGCAGAAAGATCCCAAATTAACTGAATTAATAACATGTTCTAGACAGTTATCCCCTGAAGTAATGGTCAGACCTTTCAAAGACTAGAAGACAAAGGACCAAACCAGTCATCAAGAACTCTAATATCCAATGAGTAAAAGGTCAATTTAGATTACATAACTTAGCATTCAACTAACCAGGAGATTTGAAATTATAGCCTTCTGTGGGAGTTTTGACTTGTGTGTATACTAAAGTTCTGTCTCAGCCTAATTGTATTAGTATGTATGTATGTATGTATGTATGTATGTATGTATGTATGTAAGTATTTGCTATTTGGTAAGAGAATCATTGAAAGTGTTATTAACACCATAGATGGATAGACACATGGTGGGGACTTTGAGGAAACATCAGGCCAATGTGACCAAGTAAGGGTCTTTTCTTATACATTTTAGAGAAAGAAGAAGGTTCTCTACCAAGTGGTTGATGGAAAATACATGCTTATATTCAGGCTGTCTGTGATTCCTGGCTAGCAATGGGAAGGAAAGGTGTATGTTAGACTGGGACCTATGAAGGTTGGAAAGACAAGAATCTAGAATTAGAAGTTCATGTAAGAGGTTTACAAAATGGTGTAGCTCTGGCTAACATTCTGGCTAACATTTGTTTCTACATTTTTGTTTGTTTGTTTGTTTGTTTGTTTGTTTGTTTGTTTGTTTTTGAGACAGGGTCTCATTATGTAGCTCTGGCTGTTCTGAAACTCACAGTGTATATCCGGCTGGCCTTGAACTCACAGAGATCTTCTTGCCTCTGCCTCCCAAGTGCTGGGATTAAAGGCATCTGCCCCCATGCCCAGTGACTTTGTTTCTCTTGGATGAATGAAAGGGGTTGTGTGGTTGTCACCCTTGGAACTCTTCTGTGGGAAGAGTGGGCATTTCATCAGTGAAGTCTTGATGTGGTCTCTGGCATCAGAAATTTTTGAAAAAGGAGGGTGCTGTTAGGGAAAGTTCAATAGCCTCCAAGCCTGCCAGTGTCAGTTTAGCTGTCTAACATTCTCCCCTCAAGTTATATTAGTATTCTTAAAGTGATTTCAAAAGATACCTAGAATATAACCACAGTAGAGAATGACCAGATGAAGGTGTTCCATGTATGAACAAGTAGATTCTAATGATTTTTTTATACTTTTGAGGATCTCATGAGAAATTCCATACAGCATTCATCTTACAGAATAAATTAAACTAGGTAAATAGATCAATTTATGGCAGATAAAAGCATGTAGAATTCATGAATACTTGAGGAATAATTCAGAAATTCTCATGGAAACCAATAAGCCTCAGACTAACAGCCTCTGATTTGAGATCCAACAAAACTAGAGACTGACGTACTATAATAAATTGCTCAGTAACCATACTTATTGTTTGTTTTCTTTGGTAAAAACATTAGCATGGAAAGCCTTGACTCCAAGGGGGTACAGAAGGAACCCTTTAAGAATTCACATGCTACTTCAGGCAATTGGACATGTGGATAAATACTTTGCTAAAAAGGGAAAAATGAAACATTCCAGAAGTATCATTTTTCTGGAAGATGAGAAATCTTTCAGAAAATCTGTAGAAGAGCCCAGAAGAGCAAGAAATTCTTTCTAGCTGCAAAAACAAGGATGAGTTCCACCAAGAGGAGTACAATCTTCATCCTGAAAGGGAAACATCAAGTGCACTAGAGTCTGTGTGGATTCCATGATTGTGAAGACCCCCCTCCTTTAATGCACTAGAGTCTGTGTAGTGTCCATGGCTCTGAAGACCCCCCTCCTTTAATGCACTAGAGTCTGTGTAGTGTCCATGGCTCTGAAGCTCCTCCTCCAAGGACTCTTCTGATCCAATTAAGAAAGAGGCCAGGCAAAATTAAGTCTGTGATCTTTCTGATAAATCTAGATTTTCTAACTTCTTTTAATTTTTTACAGCACTGTCACTTTGCCCTACCCTATTAAAAAAAAACTACAATCATATCTCCAAATATTATTAGAAATAACCTTAACCAAAACTGACAAAAAGGCTTTTGTTCTTTGATCATAAATCTTTACCTCTTAAAACAGAGTATAAATTTAAGAATTCCACACTGTGACACCTTTGATATCAGATAGATGTGTTCACCTCTCTCTCCCACAGTGTTGCACTATAGGCATAAAGGCTTGACATTTCTAAATGTGGTTAATGTTTTACACACATGTTCTTTAAAAAATGAAATAGTACTACCATTTTTTGTGCATTTAAATGCATTTGCATTTCATTCAAGGGAAATGAGTTTTCTGTTTTAATTTCATCTCAGTTCCATTTAATTAAAGCCTAGCTCATTTGTCTTTGAACACTTTGAGTGCTGAAGTTTGGCTAAATCACTCAAAATGATCTTGAAATTTGGACAAGATTTTTTAGGCTATGAATAAATTTACATCTGATGACTCCTAAATTCCCTTGTTCCCTCCCCCACCCTCCAGTTAATAGAATGTTCTGTGCTTCTGAGGTACCCTGTCGCATGCTATTTCACAGTTGTTTTAGACTAGTCCCAACAGAAGGATAAATCAAGTCCCATTATCTGCATTTTATAAACAGAAACCCAAGTTGCAGAGAGATAGAATGACTTAGCCAGGATAGCACAAGCCCCAGTCACTGAGTTAGAATTAGAACTAGACATCCCAGTTCAAGGAATTATCAATGCATTGTCATCCAGATATGCTTTCTTTACATCCATCTTTTCAAGGGAAGCATAATTCTTCTCAAGTTCAGAGAGAGAGAGAGAGAGAGAGAGAGAGAGAGAGAGAGAGAGAGAGAAAAGAATGAGTCCTCCTTCTCTAGTTATTTAGCATCCCCCAAAATATATTGATAAGGGTCCTATTACCCCAACATGGGCTCCATGGACATTGCCATTTCTGTTACTCTCAAGACATAGTTATGTAACATGTATACACAGAAAACACAAGGTTATAGATAATATCCACTTATCAGTGAATACACACCATGCCCGTCCTTTTGAATCTGAGTTACTTCACTCAGGATATTTTCTAGTTCCACCAATTTACCTGAAAATTCAATCTTGTTTTAATAGCTGAATATTATTCCACTGTGTAAGTGAACCACATTTTCTGTATCAATTCTTCTGCTGAGAGACATCTGGCTTGTTTCTAGTTTCTGGCTATCAGGAATAAAGCTGATGTGAACATAGTGGAGCCCATGTCCTTATGGTATGGTGCATCATCTTTTGGGTATATGCCCAGGAGTGGTATAGCTAGTTCTGCAGGTAAAATTATTTCCAATTTCCTGCAAAACCCCAAAACTGATTTCCAGAGTAGTTGTTCAAGTTTACAATCCCATTAGCATTGAAGGAGGGTTTCCTTTCCTCCACATCCTCAACAGCATGTGCTATCACTTGAATTTTTGATCTTAGCCATTCTGAGTGGTGTAAGGTGGAATCTCGGGATTGTTTTGATTTGCATATCCCTGATGACTAAGGATGTTCAGCATTTCATTAAGTGGCTCTCAGCAATTAGAGATCTATCTCTCTGTTGAAAATTCTCTGCTTACTCTGTACCCCATTTTTAAATTAGTTTTTTTGGGTTTTTTTTTATCTAACTTCTTGAATTCTTTACACATTTTGGAAATTAGCCCTTTGTTGAATGTAGAATTAGTAAAGATCTTTCCCAATCTATAGGCTGCCATTTAGTCCTATTGACAGTGTTCTTTGCCTTACAGGAGCTTTTAAGTTTCATGAGGTCTCATTTATCAATCGTTGATTTTAGAGCCTGAGCCATTGCTTTTCTGTTCAGAAAATTGTCTCCTGTACCAATATACAGGGAGTTTCCTACTTTCTTTTCTATTAGATTTAGTGTCTCTGGATTTTGTCGAGGTCCTTGATCCATTTGGACTTGAGTTTTCTGCAGGATGATAAATATGGACCTATTTAAATTCTCTACATGCAGATATCCTGTTAGACCAACACCATTTGTTGAAAATGCTTTATTTTTTCCATTGTATGGTTTTGGCTTCTCTGTCAAAAAGCAAGTGTCCATAGGTATTTAGGTTTATTTCTGGGTATTCAATTCTATTCCATTGATCAGAATACCTATGATAGAATACCATACAGACACAAAGAAGTTAAACAAGAAGAAAAGCCCAAGTGAGGATGCTTGAATTACTCTTAGAAAGTGAAACAAAATAGTCATAGGAGACAGAGGTTGAGAGGGAACTGGTTGGAAGAGGGGAGGTGGAGGGGAATGGAGAGGCAGGATCAGGTGTAAGGAGAGACAGGAGAGAGGCCCAGACAGGTGAATGAGTGGAAATCTGCAGCTGCCTGGGTTGGGGGTTAGGAAAAATTTCCATAAAGTCCCAGAGTCCTAGGATGGGGGAGGCTCCCAAAATTCAATATGGGTGACTTTAGGCAAGATGCCTAACAGTGGGGACATGAAACTGAAGGAGACACCTCTTTTAGTCAGGCAACTCCCCCCAGCCTTCAGTGGAGGGATAAGGACACTAACTCACCGTAAAATTTTCTACTCAAACTTTGTCCAGTCTAAAAGAAATGTAGGCTTGAGTACTACGGGGTGGGGGAGATACCCTCTCAGAGGAGAAAAAGGGGTAGGAGAGAAACTCTGGGAGGAGGAAATAGGGAGAGGAAGCAGACTTTGGGATGTAAATCAACCTAAATAACAAACAAACAAAAAAAAAACAAGAAAAACACAAGGTTAAAAAAAAGAAAAAAACAAAGCCCATGAGTCTGAGTACAATGTTTCTCTATAACTAGGTATGTTGATACATAACAGCACAAAAATAAACAAGTGAGAAAGAAACCAACAGAAGGCTGCTTTCCTGGAGCATGGTGTGCATACTTCAGACTTTATCCTGTAAATACCACCAGACTCCAAGCAACAAGGAAAGTCATGCTAAGTAAAAGAAAAGAAATAAAACTGGATAAAAGAGCCCATGTAAGTGGAGATGAATGAGAGCAGATTTTGTATAGAAACAATTCTAACAAGGATTACATAGTCACAAACTCTCATAGCATATTTGGGGATGATCCTTATCTTATGATTTTTCCATGAAACTTCAAGTATCCTATGCTCACAAGATCAGTCTTTCATTTGACTAATGAATTAGAATTTAGCTGCAGGTAGTAGACACTCAAATTGACATGAAAGTACTGTGCACTCAGTAGAAAATGTGCTTTAAATGGTGAATTTTAATCTTTTCCTAAGCAGAAGTATGCAGTATGACATTCTCAGTCAATACTGAGCCATTCACAGAGCTTCTCCTACTTGCCAGCCACAAAACCAAGGGCAAAAACTTGGGATCCCACTGTTCTTTGTCACAAGGCAGTCAATAAGCCATGTGAAACTTCCAACAGTTCACTATAGAAACACAATTTGTGTGATTACTCTCTTTGTGGTTTTACTCAAGCATAAGATAACACATTTTATATTAAACGTAGGCTGTTTCAGCCATGCTGTTCCATATATTAGATTTGTTAAACACATACTCAGTTTATGAAAGTTTAAATCTATTATATGTTCATTGAAATATAACCCCATCTTAATTGAGAGACAGCTGTAGAACAAAGTAGAAAGCCATTATGAAGTAGATGCTGGTACCTTTTCAGCTGCCTAATGATGCTAAGATGCAATAAATGAGCTATAATTTTGAATTTGTTTTATTGTGTTTGCATGATGGGAAGGACCATTCATATCAGTTTTTAATCTGTGAAAAGAGAAGCCTCACTGGGGACAGTTCTCCTCTTTTCTCTGTGAAAGGCAAATTTTTCCCAGGAACTATGCCCAGAAAAGCTCCAATGTAGGTCTCATTGTTGAGAATCAGGTCATACTACACTCTAACTCTGAGACAGGTAGTGAAAATGAAAGCCAGTTGCTGCCCTCGACTTGGAACATATCATTATATTACAGCCTCCACTAAAATCAGAGTTTTATAGTAAGGAAGCAGGGAAAACACTGAGGGGGTAAATAATAGTGGCGGTAGCTCTTACAGTCTTTTCTGCTGCAGAAACAGGAATGATGCACCCAGCTCCCTCTGTGTTGGGGTTTATTGCACTAAACAGTGGAGAATTAGGAAGCCTGGGGAGTAATTTTAATATGACCTCAACAGATTTCATAAAGAACCAGGATGTTGGGGCTGGAGAGTTGCTCGTTGGTTAAGAGCACTTTTTGCTCATGCAGAAGATCAGAGTCACACATGGGGCAGCTCAACTCTGCTTTGAGTTCCCCTCCAGGACACCCAGCTCTCATTTCTGGCCTCCAGGGACACAGGCACTCACATACACATCTCTTACACACAGAGAGGTACAGGCACACACATATTTTCCTAAGAACTGTGGCATTATTATGGCTGTTGCAGTATCCCCTAGGCATAGCATCAGCTCCAGGGCTTGGGCTGTGCTTTATTCTTTCCTAGAAATGGAATAATATTGTTTCCTATTGATGAACTATTTTCTCTTGTGCCTCTGTGTATCTTCTATTACTTACATTTTCCTCTTTTTTACTATACAATTTTTCCTGAGCTCAAATCTGAAGGCAGTCATAACACAAAACACAGTTGCTGTAGCTAAATTTGAATGTCAGATAATTGGAAATACATTTTGTATTTATGTGATCCATGTGGTATTTGTAACATTCCATGCTACATTTGTAACATAATATGCTGGGGAATGATCTGTTATTTTTGTGAAAATCAAATTCAACTAGAACAATTCTGTAAGATCTAACAGTCCTAAAATTCATTGGTTAGACTAAGCATGAGTCAAGAATCCTTGCTTATAGATATCTGTCTACCTGGTAGACCACTGGCACATCTACATGTTGCAATCTTTAACTTAGAAATCATCCATTCACCCAGAGAACTTGGATTCCCTGTAGCAAGTCATATTGTCAAAATGTAAAAAGATAGGCTCAAGGATTTGCTGATACCCTGGTTTATCCTGTGGGGTTTGGGGAGTGATCTTCCTGGAGTACTCAGACAGGTTCTACATGAAGTACTTCCTTCCATTCTGTGCCTTTACTGATGTATACCACATTCAGGTTTAATTCTGCCTTTTTCTCATATCCGTCTCCCATCAGTGATTCTACAGTATCTTCTTATTTACACACAAATTCTATTTTGTTATTGTTTTCAAGACAAAAGCTTTCTGTATTACCCTGACTAACTTGCCACAATATAGCAGAGGCTTGCCTTAAATTTACAGTGATCCTCCTGCTTCAGCTTCCCAAATGCTGAAGTTACAGACATGTGCTACCAAGCCTATCACCACAGGGATTTTGACCTTCACAATAGATACTGGTTGTGTTCACAGAATAAAAGGAATGATTTTCTACACTGTACACAATTACTTTTCAGTTCTTCCCACTTACCACAATTCTGTTCTTTTTTAAAAAAGTTTTGACTCCTTTTGAGAGAGCCAAAAAATATATAGTATCTTCCATATGTACAGAAGATGTGACAGGTGCTGACCATGGGCATGAAGCTAAATAAATTCTAGAATCCACCATGATTTTCATTCTGTATCTTATAACCTTGCCTAGTCCTACTGTTATCCCTTCTGATTCATATTTCCTTTCTTCACCCCCAAGGACAGCCAATGCACTCACTACCTGTAGCTCATATAGAGTTGTGCAAACAAAGAATAATGGTGAGGTGAATAGATGTTACCTCCTTTACCAGGTACAGAAACCCTCTCCAGTCTCTCAGAGGATCAGTGCATCTCTTTGTCAATACCACAGGAAATAGAATACCCTGGTTTTGAAATATAATGTAATTACAAGGAAGTCTTTCCACCAGTGGTCTAACATTTGTCTCAGTCATGAGACTGTAGAACATAGGCAATGCTCTCACTCTTACACAGATGCTCCTCAAACTCCTCCACCCAGCCTTGTTCATTTCTCTCCTTTTCTTTTCCCTTAGGTTGGACTCTTGTACAGATTCTCTTCCTCCTTCTCCTCCCATCGTCCTCCTCCTTCTTCTTTTGTGAGACTTTAAGACAAGATCTTGTGTAGCCCAGGCTAGCTACAAACTTGTTAGATAGCTAGGAAAATATTGAACTGTGTTGCTCCTGTCTCCACTTCTGAAGCTTTGGCCATTACACCCAACTTTTGATTCTTCTATTGAATTGATTCCATGCACAAGTGTCCTCATCATTCACAAGTTCATTTTTAATTCCTTTGTTAAATATAAGTCACAGTCTGTGGCAGAGGCTTGTAAAGACTGGTATGTAAAATATCTTCAAAAAGCCAAATTGAGACTCTATTAGAGATAATTCCTTTGTTTTGTTTTATTATGATTTTTGTTTTCTTTTTCTTCCAATCAATTAGGAAAACACAGAAAAAAATGAAACATTCACACATCAAGAGCAAGCTTTAACTTTTCTTGATCTGCATAGAAACACTGACACCCAATGCTGCTTTGTATATCCAGCTGATTTGCAGAGTCTTCAAAGGAAAGTCTGTGGGTCGTATGTTCATTTCTAATCTGCTACTGGTCCTACTTTGGATGACAAAAGAGAAGTATTTTATTTGCATTTATATAGAGATCTTCTCCAGTTTGGCGTGAAATCATGGAGGAATTTCTGTTCTGTAACTCAGGGCTCAATCTTCACTCGAAAAGGATTAGTCTCAACAGGTATCAGACACAAGGAAAGGGAATTCTTGTCACTTCTGTCACTCAAATAAATAATGCAGGGTACTGCTTTAAGAAGTGATCATTACAGACATGCTAATAACTAGGTAACAATGGGGAGAGATTCCTGGCTTCATCAATGGTACTGGGAGCTCATCCACATTACTTTCTTAAAAAAAAGACAAGATGAAAATATTTCAGGACTTGCTTTCCAGGCCCATGCTGAATCCAGTCTGGTTTTAAACCAGTCCATTTCCTATTATATTTTTAATGTCTCAAACTCTCTTTTTTCCGAGAAATAACATAGCTTGAAACAATTGTGCATTATGCAAAAGCAAACTTTGTTCTGTGCATGTCCTACTCATTAAGAAGCATGGTAAAAATAACCTGAGAGACTATGTAAAATAAACACCATCAAAAATGTTCCCAAAGTCCCCAGTGATGAAATTTGCAAGCTGTATTTTGATATTAATGAAATGTATTTGTTTGCACTCTGCTACTACTTCCTCTGGGGAATGACACAGAACAGGAGCTTGCCTTCGCTATGCCAGGATGGAAAGAGTGTAGAACCATGGTGGCCACATGGCCACTCAAAGATTTGTGCCAAGGCTTTACCTGGCATGGGGCTATGTCCATTTGGGATCCAGAAAACCAAAGAAAGAAGATTCATTTACCTTCAGGTTGTCCATAAGGGACATCAGAACATCTAGCGAGTCAACCAAATCAGAAATGTCAACCAATTGGCAACAGGTCATTCAAGCTCTGTCATATTGGACACTAAGCAAGGAAAACACCCAAAACTTGCATATACACTTCTGGGCATAGAAGGCATTTTAATGGCTGACTATATCATCTGAGCTACTGGAGTGCCTCAGCTTTGACCAATTTCAAGTTTTATATATGCTGATTAAGCACTGCATGCTTATTTCCTCTTGATTATTTGTTCTCTGGTCACATGAGTTATTGACAAACTTTTTTTTCTGGATCCTAACTCTATCTTGTCACTCACTGGTTAAAAAGCTAATGTCAATGTCTTTAATCTATCTGAGCTTTGTTTCTACTCTGTAACATAGACAGATAATGATACTCTACCATAGGTTTAGGTGTATACAGGTTTCATAATATATTTATAAATGAATCTATAAGATGATTTTAGTGGACTCTTAGCATATATGCAGCTGATTTGACCAAAGTGAGCTATGCTAGTCAGTTGTTTTGGTTTTTGTTTGTTTCTTTGTTTGTTTTTGGCAACTTGATACAAGCTAGAGTTGTCTAGGAAGCAGAATCTCATTTGGAAAGTACCTCCATCAGATTGTCTTGGGAACATTTTCTTGATTGATGACTGATGTAGGAGGAATCAAACTACTGGTGGCAGTGCTGCTTCCAGGCAGGCAGTCCCAGGTGATATACAAAATACAGGCTGAGGAAGCCACTAGGAGAAAGCCAGTATGCTTACTGGTCCCCGCTTCATGGCTTCTGCTTCAGTTCCTGCTTCTATGTTCCTGCCCAGATAATGTATTGTAACTTTTAAGCCAAATAAATACTTTTACTCCCAACATTGCTTTGGGTCAGTGTTTGATCACAACACAGGACCTATATGAATTCAGAAGAAAACTCAAGAGACTGAGAAAGAATATGATACACAAAGATTGTTGGCGTCATATATCAAGTGTTCTCTCATTTATCTTCTGCCTTTGCAAGATATCAATGTTGCTCAGTCAAAACACTTATTCCCCCTAACAGTAAGTGGGAGGCTAGGACCACATTCTGGTCAATAGGATGCTAATAAAATTACCTAGGGTGAACAGTCTTCACAATCTCCACAGGAAGAGCCATTCTTCCCCCACCCCACCTCTCTCTCTCTCTCTCTCTCTCTCTCTCTCTCTCTCTCTCTCTCTCTCGTGCTGTGCATGTTTATATCTATGGGGTGTGTGTGTAAATGTGGAGGCTCATGAAAGGTATCTGGAATCATCTTTATTCATGAACCAATCTCTCATTAAGCCCAGAGTTCAGAGATATGGTTCATCTCTTTAACCAGCTTGCTCTAAGGCTACCTTCTAGGGCTGGAACTGTAGGTGAGCCACCAAGCCAATCTGGCATTTTATACGGGTTCCATTGATCTGAACTCTGGTCTTTATGCTTGAGGGCAAATGCTTAAGCACTGGCTATCTCTTCACACCTGAGACAGAGGCTAGCCTCAAACTAAAAAATGATTCATTGAGATGACTGTATAATCACATTTATGTAAATTAAATAAGATTCTTCCTTAAACCATGTTTAAAAAAAAAAAAAAACAAGTAAGGAAGATTAAATACTTAGTCTAACTCTTAACACTAAACTTACAGGGGAAGAAAGAGTAGAAATACTTGAGAACATTTATCTGGGCAAAGACTTCTCCCAAGAGCACAGACAGCAGAATCAGAAATAGGTCAATGCAATAAACATTTATGAAATAGCAGTCTTTAGACCTCAATTTGTCAGTATATGGTCATAACTAGGAGAAGGAAATAAATGGCATTAGAGTCGTTATCCTGGATCATAGCAGAGAGAGAGAGAGAGAGAGAGAGAGAGAGAGAGAGAGAGAGAGAGAGAGAGGAAGAGGGAGAGAAACAGAGACAGAGAGACAAGACAGAGACAGACAGTAAAAAAACAAACAGAACCTAGTTGTTTTCTTTACTTGGCAAACATTGGTTTCTAAATCTTAAATGACTAAGCATTCCTGGAATAGTCCTCAACTGATCACATGTTTACTTCCATTGTGCTTTCAGTCGCTGTGGGTGTGTTGTACGTCGTAGTTTTCTATTGCCGTAGTTTGTATCTTTGCAGCTACAAGAAAACAACTTGGGGGGAAAAGGGGTTTATTTGGCTTTTCCTTACACATTCCAGTCCAGCACTAAGGACAGAAACATGGAGGCAGAAACTGAAGTGGAGCCCAGGGAGGAGTGCTCCTTACTGATGCTTACTGGCTTGCTCCCTTTGCTTTTCTCTACTACTTTTCTTACACAGCCCAGGATCACCAGCCTAAAGAGCTCCCCCCACAGTGAGAGTGGGCGGGCCTCTCTTGAATCAATTAGCAGTCAGGAAAATGGTCCACACACATGTATGTCTACAGGCCAGTCTGCTGGAGGCAATTCTTCCCTTTAGGTTTCCTCTTCAACAGGTCACTGGAGACTACACACCATCAATCTTTATTATTACTTTTTTCTTCTTGTTCTAGTTCATTGTTATTTTGGGGGTTCTAAAGGTTTATATATATATGGTTTATGAAGATGGACCTCAGATGATAATATAATACAGTTATAGCATAAAAGTTTCACATTAATTACACTGAATCCATTGTTAAGTGACCCACGTATCAATCTAGTATTATAAACTTATTTTGTTTGTTTATTGTTGTTATTTAGAGAAAAAATAAAACAAAAAGGAAATGTACATTAATGTAAGTTGTTATTTGGTGTGGCCTTCATTTTGATACACTTCTTTTTCAATACATTTATGTTTCAATACATTTCTTTTTCTATACATGTATGTTTCAGGGTGTCATCCTCTCTTGCATCCATTGTCTTCATCTTTCATTTCTTATCATTCATGTCTGTCAGCACTGAGGTATTTCTACTTATTAAAATCTGAGTAAACCCTCATTTCACAAAACAATCTTGTGTTGGCTATGGGATTCTGTGTGTCTTCTAATTTTTCCTTTCATTTTTTTTTTCCTTCTCAGCTCTACAGAAATCTGACTTCACTGTCTTCCTGCTTAGAGTGTTTCACAGAATGTGTTGTCTTCTTAATCTTTGTTCCTTAGCACAAACTGTTCCCCGCCCCTGCTCTGGCTTACTTTACAGTTTTTGTTGTTGTGTTTTGTTTGTTTGTAGCTTTTTGATTTGATTGTCATGTCCTATTTTGAATGTTTTTTTCACATTTCTTATGCTTAGAATTTACTAAGTGGTTTTATATCTGTCAATGTATAGTTTTCTAAAGTTTTGGAAACTTTGGATTCTAGTTACCCATACATCAGGCTAGCCATGCCTTACATGTGAGTGATTGACTGATGTGCTTTGGAATTTATTTTTAAAATATTTTTAAAACGTATCTTATTATATTAATATTAGTCCAATAAATATCCATGGTACTAGTCTGTTTTCCTCTGCTGTTGTCAAACACACAAGACAGAATTCTTTATAAAAAAGAAGAAATTTGTTTTGCTTGTACATTGAAAGTCTGAAAGCTCAGACTCAGGCAAAACCTTCAGTTTGGCCTCCTGGAAAGGGATCCTTGGCTCTGTCAATATCGTGAAGGATGGTATCCTAGAAGGAACATGTATAAGATCATATGACAGGACTGTAAATGAGACAAGGAAGGAGCAGTCTTGATCTTTGTAACAAGCCTCTACTGAAGAATAAGAAGGGTTAGGTAAGACCCACAGTAATTCTGAAGATAGCATCCTTAATAATCTAGTCACCTCCTACCAGGTCCTATCTCAGTTTTTCCCCACCTCCAAACATCAGCAAGTTAAGGACCAAGGTTCCAGCACAGGGACTTTGAAAGACAAATTATACCAAACCCATCTGGCAGCTTTGATTGCTGTGTATTCAGGTCCCTGACTTCATTTCCTCCATGCCTCAACTGTAAGTAATCCTCTACAATGCATTTCACAACCTCTGTGCTAAAGTTTACAGATATGAAGAACTGACTGGGTTTTATAACAATCTTCCTTTTAGTTAAGTCTTTAAGCATGGCATGGTCATTTCTTCTATGTTTTTGTATGTTAATTCTAGCATGTCAGCACTGAGTCAATTTCCAGGTGACTAGTCTCAACAAAAACCCGATTTTGATGCTTCTTTTGTATTGTGGAGGTTTTTTATATGGGCTGCCAAATATTGTAAATTTTTTATCACTGAATGTTGAATAATTTTGTATTTTATATATTTTCTTCCTTTTGAGACTTATTAGGCGGGACCACAGCAGAAGCCAAACCAGTGCTAACTGTTTCCTGGTACTGAGGCAGCCCTCTGTGTAGTCTACACCATGGCCCAGGAGTTCCAAGGCTTTCCAGGTTAGATGTTGTAATGAGCACTATCATATGCCCACCCCTGTGAAAGCAAAGAATGCCAGATGCCGTTATCTTTGTTTCTTTCAGGTAGTTCATTTCCTTGTTCATAGGCAGTTTCTTCACATGAATACACACATAACTACTTCAGAAAACAATGAAAGAGGGGATCCCTACAGCTTTCTGGATTTTCCTTGGGTAGCTATCCAATCTCTAGTAAATTGTCTTACTAATTCTAATGATCTTAGTCTTCCAGAATTTCCAGTGTATCTTCTAACTCCAAGAGTCTTTTGGGTTCTTCTGGGTTTTCCTTTCATGATGTCACCTGGAAATTCTCTTAAGGCACTATTTATCCAAAGCAATTATAGGTCTCTGTTTCCCACATCCTTGGGATCCTTCATCATCAAAAGTCTAAAATCTGTGGCTGGGAATACAATGATGAATAGTGAATTCTGGGAGATGGGAAACAAATCAGGATCTGGGTTTGCAATCCTTAGCACACATATAAAAAAGCCAGGTTTGGTTTCATGTACCTGAAACCCCAGTATTGAGGGGCAGACACAGGTCAATCTCTTGAGTCCCCTGGCCATCCAGCCGAGCTGAAGCCGTAAGCTTCCGATTTAGTAGGAGACTGTGACTCACAGCAACAATACAAAAAGGAATAGAGAAAGACACCTGGCATGCTATTTTGGGCTTCATATGTACACACACATACAGATAAGTGCATACCCTTAAATAAACTGCACACATGGATCACACACATACAAAACCACAAATGTGCAGTATCTTAAAACCATTATTTCATTTGTATTGCCAGTATTTGGGGACTATTTATTAGGTTATTTATGCTTTCACCATCTTGGCTAGAAATGGAAGGCCTCCCTTCATTAGATTTCCTCCTCCCACGGTTCCAAATGCAATGCCTAGTAAATGAAAGGCTTTATGGTATAAGCATTATCTGTGGTTCTGATACTAATGTTAGAAGATATCTTATTAAGCAAGGACCATGGGAGCCCCTGTTAGTACTCATTTGCAGAATAAGACTTAAAGCCTAAGATCTGCTTCTACCAGTGGGCATAATCTTCCAATCTCATTAGCCAAGAGAATGCCACAGAAACTTACAAAGAGCAGTTTTGCATGCAGGATGAAGAGAATGTCTTTGTCTCCTCAGAGGAAAGTTTTTATGAGAAAATGAGGCACATTAGTCTTGCTTTTCCTCTCTGCTTCATGCTAATAGTACTTCTACATCTGGAACAAAAGAGGAACAGAACTGAATGAATTTTCTCAGGGTCTTGCACATGAAAAGTATCAGACACAGCAAAAGGGGAGCAGGATTTATTCAATTTGCATAGGCATCCTTTGGGGATGGAAAAGTCAGCCTGCGAACAGATACTAGCTCTTTCTTAGTTTCTTAGTTCTCTCAGGCTACCAGCTCTGTTTAACTTTGTAAGTAGAATCACATTTAATATGTTAAAATACAAATGGCATTTGAGAGCCTATGTATTCCAAATCACTTGAATTAAAACTATAGCCTAGTCTAATTTCTGGTCATCATAGTTTTAGGTTAGCCTAATAATGTATCACTTCTGACTAAACCCAACTTTACATTTTAATAATAGTAATAATAATAATAATAGGTATACTGTTTATTTAGCTACACTTTGTGGACACTTGGGCCTCACGCTGCTAGGATAATTACTAATGCAAGTGTTGGCTGTACATTTTCTGAGCTTTACTTTTTTTCATTTTGAATTGCTGTGTCTGGTTTCATTCTTCCAGGAAGGTATTTTATTGCAAGCCTTTGGCAGTGAATTTCTAATCAGCGAGAGTATCTCAGGATGTGTTGGGAGAAAGGGCCTGTCCACAGTGGGGAGGTACACTATTTTTAGGTTACAATTCTGTATGCTACACAGATTCAAAGGCCTTGGGGTTTTACCTCCCTGGGAGGCTTATGGTAGCACAGCATGATTGTCCCAGGAAAGCAGTCAGTCCAGCTGTAACTTCCTGAAATTGTCAGTTTCTTTCTTCTTTCTCTCTCTCTCTCTCTTTCTTTCTTTCTTTCTTTTTCTTTTTCTTTTTTCTTTTCTTTTTTTTTTTTTAGTTAGCTATTATAGGCTCTGCTGGAAGCAACTGGCTAGTTTGACTGAAACATGACTTTGGTTCATTGGTTATACCATCCACAGTCATTGTGGACACTTGTGTTCAGAGCAATTACTGACAAAATTATCATTTTAACTCTGGGTCTAATAAAAAAGACCACAGGTACACACACATGCACACATGAATATACCCACTGCTCACTGGAAGTGGTAATGAGGCTATTAAATAAGGAAAAGAAATTGTCTCAGTATCCTGCGTTTACTTTTCTGGGATTCCAGCTGCCACCAGAAACTGATCCCATGGTCACTAACCCTGTAAACAATTACTGAGTGTGTTATGCATGGCAGACACTTGGTGATGATGATCAGAGCAGCTGTGTGTGCCCAAGCCTGACTTCATTGAGGTGGCTATCAAATAGAAGAGGTTTTCTGTGAAGAAGAAGAAGAGGAGGAGGAGGAAGAAGAGGATGAGGAGGAGGAAGAAGAAGAAGAAGAAGAAGAAGAAGAAGAAGAAGAAGAAGAAGAAGAAGAAGAAGAAGAAGAAGAAGAAGAAGAAGAAGAATTAATTCCCAGCTGTGACATGTGTTCAAATATAGGGTGCTGTGATTTAAGAAAAGGAGAACTCATACAATCTATAATCTGGAGAGAGCAGAATGGATAATAGCCTTATTTTCCTTCAGAAAGTGTCACTTTGGCTGATATTGGGAGTAAGGGAGAAGTGGAGAGCATGGCTTCTCACTCCGTAGCGTGCACTGGCCTGAAGCAGTGGGATTACTGAGCCTTAATGGAATTTTATATAGCAAGGTATTAGCTTTGTAAAAACGTGAAGCCTTCCTTCCTATCCAAGTGGCACAAATATGCATTCTTCTTGGAAAATTCCACCCAATGCCAGAAAGGAAACTGTGCTAAGGAAGAAGACATACACTGACAACAACTGGCCAAGTTGGCCAAGTCCATTGGTTGAGGACAAGTCAAGGACTGGGCTCCATGTAATTGAGAAAGGATGAAGACAGGATATATGAGTTAGTTGAATGCTTGCTCTTTGCCCAGGGCCAAGGTAGTGTTTATATGTTTTCCCAGTAAAAACAAGATCGTGAACCGGATAAGGTTATATCTATTCATTCTTTAAAGAAATTAAAGACAAGAGCACAGAGTCCTTGCACCATGTTCACATGTTCACAGATACTGGGGCTGATGGGATTCAAACACTACCTTCCCAAATCATAAGGAAACAGGACATCATATTAGGTTCTGGATTGGCCAGTATACTTAAACTACCCAATATAGAATTGTATTCAAGCTTTTTAGTAACATTCAGAATCTGTAATTTGCATCATAATTATTTTATTTCTCTCACTAGACTGGTGATCTTATCAGAGAAAGAAATTGACCTGTAATTTTTTTCCACTCTATTTTTCATGCAGAGTGCATGGAATGCAGAAAGTAGATGCCCATCAATATTTTCCTTGTAACTGGATCTAAGGCAAACATAACAGCTTGGAAGTAGAGAAGCACCTGCGCAAACCTCGCAGTGACATAAGGTAGACATTTGTGATACTGATGAGGGAAACCAACTACATCACTCTAAGATGTCATAAGACAACATCTCTCCTGGCCAAGGAATTGCTACATTCTACATGAATGAGTCTCAAAAGGGAGTAAATTTTAGATAAGCACATAATAGGAACCATGAAATACATAGTGCATCATAGCACTAGCAAGCATAGGAAGACTAAAAATATATGGTCATGCATAAGAACAGCAAGGGACTTATATTGACTACAATATAGTATGATATGAAAGAACTTTCTAGAAATTTAGGTTGAAAAAACTCCAAACTCTAAGGAATGTAGAATTCAGTTAGAGGGGAAAAATGTGCCTAGGAGCCATGACAAAAGAGATAATGGATGTTTTGCTGTGTGTGTACTGTAGTATAATAAGCCAACCCAAATTAATCAGTTAAGTGTATCAACAATCATCTGTTTATCTTACAAATGAACAATTTGGATGGGGCTCAGCAAGGCAAGTCTGCCTCACAGGCCATAACTGGACTGGTTCAAAAGTGTAAGACAGGCTTACTCATGCCCAGAGGCCGATGTAAGCTCACAGTTAGGAATTCAGTTTCTCAACAGGAACTCCTGGAAGTACCGCTTGTGACTTCTCTAGGTGGATTAGGCCTCCTTACAACATGATAACTAGAGTTCAGTTGCAAGCATCCAAAATACATCCATGTAGAAGATGTGTTGCCATTTCATAACTTAGTCTCACAAATCATGTAATGGTACTTAGATTTTAGTTGCAAATTCACTCAGATTGAAGAGAAGAGGACAAGAACATGTCTCCAAATTTGAACGTCAACAATACACTGAAAGCAAAGCATGCGGATAGGATATGCATAGTCGCATTTAGCAAACATGACCTAGAGCCTCATTGTGTTTCAAGTCTGCAGGAAACCACCAGGTAAAGAGAACAACAAAAAGGACCTTATTTCAAATGCTGGTATAATCTATTGGAGGTAAGGAATGGTCCAGGTTCACATATTGGGAGTTAATGGAAAGAAAACCACAATAGTAAGAATTCCTAAGTCCTGGGTGTTTGTTCAGGCTGCTGAATTGAGAAAGAATCCATTATTGCTTATTTGCAGACTTGCACAAACAAGCTTAAATACTTAAAATGTTCAATTCAAGATTTAGTGAACAAAGAAATCTATAATTGAAACAACACCAAACAGCTTATATGTGGATCAGTCATATTCTAAGACATGTCTGGGCAAGTGTGACTTGCTGTTCAGTTCTATTAGTGCTACTTGCTATTTTAATTCTGTCAATTTGGGATGCAAAAATCCAAGTTCTCAAACCCACAGGGGCTTCTCCAGAACTGTGCAGATGGGTAGAGGGAGGCCCTTCCACTAAGTAGCTGAGCACAGTTGCTTTCTGTCATCTTTCCTATAACTTCAGATGCTGCACTGTTGACACAGGATTGTTTTCTATGATAAGAAGTCCAGCTCACAGTTTTCCAAAAGTTCTTTCTCTCTTTGAAATCCTTTCTCGCTCATTCTAATGTAAGCTGGGCTGACAGCCAGAATAATCAGAAGAATCCTCACAGGTCTGGTCAGAATCAAATCAACAACAGAAAGAAATGTCTGGGTGAGCATGCATGCCAGCTTTGGACAGAACTGGGGCAGAGGTGCTATGAAGGGGAAAGAGACCATGGGCAGCAGTCTGACAGGGGTGCTCCATGGGGAGGAGGCTATGCATGATACGAGTGTCCAGATCGCTGGCAGCCTGAGTCTTTGTGCACTGTGGCAGACTGAAAACAAGTGTATGAAAAAAGTTTGATTCCAAGCTGAATACCAGTGTGGGACCCTTTCTACTCAGGTACATTCCTGATAAGCTCCTCAGATGTCACTCCATAGCCATTAGTGTGACACCAGCCCAGCACTATACTGTCTGTCCTCCATATGTGGCTATAATTCTGCTGGATATACCAATTATACTCTCAGGAGTTTGGCAAAAAGAAAGGGAAGGAGACAGAGACAAAGAGACAGAGAGATAGAGACAGAAACAGAGACAGAGAGATACAGAGAGAGACAGAGAGAAGTAGAAATGTCATTATTCTTTTAAAACCTCAAAGTCCCCCACCCACAGACACACCCTTTCCAACAAGTTCATAGCTCCTAATCCTTTCCAAACATTTCCACCTACTGGGGGGCCAACTATTCCAATATGTAATTCTATGGTAACCATTCTCCTTCAGACTTCCATATGTGCCATTTCATGGGATCCTCAGCCTTTCTTCTAGTTTCACCAACTCCCCCATTGCCATTGTATGCCCTTTGAAGCTAGTCACATTATCTCATGAGAACATATCAGGAGAAAGGTGGACTGTAGAGAAGAGAGGCTCCTGTTCCCAGCAGAGATGTAAATGAAGTGTATATGCAAGGGAGGTTGATGTTTTACATCATTTCTCGCTTCTGCATGTTCAGATCATAACCACAGGGTTTTTTGTTTGTTTGTTTGTTTGTTTGTTTGTTTTGTTTGTTTTTTTTTTTTTTTTTTTTTTTTTTTTTTTTTTTTTTTTTTTTTAAGCAGTGAGGGCATCTTCATGTTCTTCCTTTGATGAGGGAGGGTGTCTTAGGTAAGGTTTTACTGCTGTGAAAGACTCCATGACCAAGTCAACTCTAATAAAGACAACCTTTAATTGGGGCTATCTTACAGGTTCAGAGGTTCAGTCCATTATCATCAAGGTAGAAGCATGCAGCATCCAGGGGCTAGAGGAGCTGAGAGTTCTACATCTTTATCCAAAGGCAGACAGGAAAAGACTAGCTTTCAGGCAGCTAGGAGGAGGATCTCCAAGCCCATCCCCACAAAGACACACTTCCTCCAACAAGGCCACACCCACTCCAACAAGGCCACATCTAATAGTGCCACTTCCTGGAATAAGCATATTCAAACCACCACATAAGGTATGGCATAGGAGTTTCCTGCACAGAAATAGCCTCTGGTCTTTTAACAAGCTTTCTTATATCTAGTCTCTCATTCTAATCCTTCTCTGTGCTGTTCTAGAAAGCCCTTCATTTTATAGAAATTTTATTTTATTTGGTGACATTTGAATGGATTACTCCTGTCTTCAGAATTAATTTTCTTTCACCAAATGGAGCTACAGAGTCATTCATAAGCTGACCCTAGGGACTGCTTCAAACATAATGAAGGATGAACCAAGTGCTTGAAGATGGATACTATAGGAAGTTCTTGGTCTCCAGAGTACTACAGCATAAAGGACAGTACTTGACACATAGGACTTTCTCAGCAGTTTGCTGTTGAATGGATGGCTGATTTAATTTTTATGAAGTCAAACATCTCACAGTTGTCTTGGGATGGAATAACATTCCCATGGGGCCTTTCATTGATGATAATCTCAATACAAAACTAACATGAAACAACCTTGGAATGGTACTCCAACTAAAAGCAACTTACATCTGTTTATTTTGGTCACATGGAAATACATCTTTCACAATAGAGAATTTCTCTATCTAATAGAGTAGTAGCTTACAGTAGGAATGATGTATAACCCTAGGTCTAAATTCAAAGAGCATTAGGGGGTCTAAATTAGGGGGCCAGACATTTCAGATTTTGGTATGCAGTCTCAAGCTAGTTTTATAACTGTTCTGAGCTCCAGAATTCTCTAAACATAAAGTTGATAAGGATTTCAGTCTCCTGTTTCCAGTGATTGCTATGGGCCAGGTGTATAGCAAAGACTCTGTATCATTAGCGACATAATTTCCTTCCTCTTTTGTGTCTGTGTTTCTTTTTTTGTTTATGTATGAATATAAATTTAATTATAACATTTCTCCCTTCTTTTTTTTCTCCCTCCAAACACTCCCATATGGCCATCTCTTCTCTGCTCCAAATTCATAACCTCTTTTTATACTAATTGCTATTGCATGCATAGATACATTTCTATATACACTTAAATTTCTAAACATAGCCTTCTCAATCAGCAGAATGATTATGTATATTTTCAGGCCTCACTGTTTGGCACTGGATAACCAATCAGTGTGATCCTTCAGAAGACTACTTCTGCTTCCAGCTTTCCTCAGTTGCCTGTGCTTCTTTGTGTAGGGCTGGGGCCTTGTGGGATTTTCCCCATCCAATTAGCATGTTCTTTGGTGTTGTGTTTGTTTAGCTCACATTTGAGCGGTATGTTAGTGAGACTTTACGGCTATAGATTCTGGTGTTCTCAGGAGACTTAATCTCATAGCAAAATTTTTGAAGCCTCTGACTTTTACAATTCTTTGGCCCTCTCTTCAACAATCTTCCCTGAACCTTAAGTACGGGAGTGTTCTTAGACATAAACATTGAACTGGGTTTCTCCACTCCAACTTGATTGTTGTGGTTTTAAGGAAGAGTTCACTTGGTACAGGGTGAAGACTACACTTATCTCTGTGTATTGTGGTTATTGGTTATTGGAGGGGAATCTATTACCATTTTCCATCCAAAGCCCACATCCAGCCTCCGTACAGTTCCATCCTGTGTCACGCAGGTAGGCAGGCACCCTGTGTAGAAATGTTCTTCAGTGAGTTGCACAGCATCTCAGGATCATGTGCCTTTTGTTGGAATCCCTTTCTCAAAGTATTCAGTTCATCACCACAAAGTTGAAAACTAGCAAAATTATACTATTTTCTTTTGTAAAATTGTTTTAATGTATATTTATTCAGCAACCATAATGTATTTAAGAATTATTTAAAAAGCAAGTTTCTCAGTATTTTCAAAAAAAATTTTCATGTCACTTTCTCTTTGAGATTCAGGAATAAAATGATCAGTATACTCAGGAATTCTCAAAAATTTCAAAATGTCAGTTATTATTTTTAATATGTTTAAGCTGAAATAGAATAACATCACTTTTCACCCTCTATTTCCTCTTCCAGCCCTCCCAGCTATCCTCCTTTAAACCCTTCTATTATCTTCCTATTCTTAAGTTACCCTTTTTTTCTTTCATTATTGGTTGTGTGTGTGTGTGTGTGTGTGTGTGTAGATGTCTATAAATATCACCTTCTGAGTCCAATATATATAGTTTCAGGGCTGACCACTCTGCCCTCTCTTTCACTCTGCAGTGGACAACCAATAAAGTGGCTCATCCTTGGGAGAAGCTAATTTTCCTCCCAGTAGTCATAAGTTGCCTACTTTGTTGTCCTTAAATATACTCCTAAAAATCATTATGCTATATTATTTGATTAGCTAAAATTAATATTTAAAGAATAAAGTACACTAAGTTTCATAGTACTTACAAAGAACCATAGTCTAAATAATATTCAAACAATGAAAACCATAAAATTTATATCTCACAGTTATCTTTCAAAAAGGAGTTTTATACATAGACTATAAAGAAACCCAAATATGACAGGATCAGAAGCATCTAGACACAGAAAAAGGCTCTGTGTGGGGTTTTTCCCAACCTCATAACCCACTGTGCCGCTCTTCAACAGTGCTGTGTGCTCAGGCCCACGAGGATGGGAAGAAGGCCCTCCACTACAGGCAGAAGGCAATGGCTTCTAAAACAGAAACCATACTCTGACCCCAGAGTTTCTTGGAGAGCTCCAGAAGCATTACTTATAGCAGATTCAGAAGGGAGCAGGCAACTGGCAGGATAAATCCTAAGAATGATCAGCTTTAGAACAACTGTAAATCCTTGCAAAAATACAAAGCACAATTTTCTGAGGATGTTCCACTAAATAGAAAAAGGGTTTTTAAAAAGTTGAAAAAAATAGTTTATTATGCTCATAGCCCTCAAAGCTCCTTTGTGGTCCTACTAAATAATATAGAGACTAAATCATGATTAAGAACATGAAAATAGAGGCCACATTTCAACATACCCTAATCGTCACTGCCCAGAGCCAGATGACCCAAATTCTAGTTATTCTGATTTCCTGAAAATGCTAGCAGTCTAATTATAAACTAAACCCTCATCACCTTACTGACATAATTCAATGAAATTAAGCCAATCAGCTCCAGATGCATCAACATAAATAGCTCTATGTACGTAAGAAGGAATGTTAATATGCAACAGCCAATCAAGAACAGAGGTCACAATACTTCCTCCTTCAACTCTGAGACCATGCTGGGCTTCTGTCACTCTACATCTGCCTTCAGTTCCTCTGTAATTCTTTTGTATGTATACTAAGCTTTAAAATTGCCTAATTGGATCTGCTTTTACAGTTGGCAAGCCTGATTTTGGTCAAATTTACATTAAGGAGCCAAAGCAATTACAGTGTCTGTTGAAAGGCAGAAGCCCTAAGAGTTATTAATTCATTAGGCTCTAGAAGCATATTTAGATAAATTGACTCCTTAGAAACCTTATCAGACTGGAAGCCAGAAGGAAAGGGATGAGAATGGATGGGTGGTGTGATAGTTACTACTGATTGTTTATGTCAAGATATCTAGGATCACCTAAGAGACAAGTTTCTTCAAATGTTATCTAGATTAAGTTAATGGAGGTGAGGACACCCTAGCTGTCAGTGGCATTATTCCATGGGTTGGAGTCTTTGACTAAATACAAGGAGTAAGTGAGTCAAACACAAGTATAAATCATTCTCTGTCCCTGGACTGTGGATGCAGCAGCCTCCAGCAAGCTCCTGTCATTGTGACTCCTGCCTATGATGGTCTGTACCTTTTAGCTGTGTGACAAAATAAGTGTCTCTCAATGTAGCTTGGTTTTATCAGGATATTTTGTCATAGTAGCAACAACAACAAAAACCCACCCCAAAATTAGTATAAATTAAATGTTGGAAATTGGAGCAGATTAAAGATTTAGAGGACAGATCTATGAAGGCAAGACAGACAAGTCAGAATGTCAAATCTAAATACTGGCTCCTCCCCAAGGCACCAGAATTCTGCCCTTTAAGGTGAGAGATTGGGAGTGTAGGAGTTAAACAAATGAGGATTTAGTCAGGTACACCAGCCATGGGGAATCAGGTCTACCTCTGAACATACTGTCCTTAGGCATTTCAGTGTGTGATGCCCCAGGGACAAGGAGATAGAGCAGGAAGTGTTGAAAAGGACATAGAGGCAGAGATGACAAGTGTGAACTCTCAGCTCCTCCCATGACTAGTGACTAGTGGAGTGGGCAAGACTGACTGAGCCTCAGTCTCCTCATCCACCAGTAAGAGAATCCCACTCTTGTATCTGTGGACATATTATAAAACTTTAGTAGCAGTAGGCATGGAAGCTTCTTGTAAACTTAAAAATGCTATAAAGAAGAAGATACTCATTAGTGTGGATGATATGTTGCACTAGTGCTACTGAAAACCAAACCATCAAAACTAACTAACTAACTTACTAACTAAGAAGACCTCAAATGTAAGCAGTATGCTAGGTCAACAGATTTCCACAGTCTATAGAAAAGCAAAACCTAATACTTAATTTCTATAAATTTTCCTTTTTTGTTGATAAAATGAAAAAATGGAAAATATGGGGGAGTTCTCTTGAAGGATCTGCTTTTGGTCTACATTAATTTCAAACATCAGCTTCACAGGCAGTGGGTACTTTCATTTAATCAGCAATAAAGCATATCCTGCAAAAGGCAGCTCCCTGAAGGGGAAGCTGCTCAAACACTGTTTCCATGGCTGCCTGCTCTAACAATATTTTTTACTGAACTAAGCATTGCTAATTTTAGCCATGGATTATCTGGAAAGCAAGGAGGAAATAGATGAAAGGCAATTTTTACCTGAGCCACACTGAGCCCCTGAGGACTTTTTACTAAAAGCAAGTCCCTGCTAGCAAAGGCAGATGTGTAAGTCCAGAGTGGAGGGGACATTCATCAACTGCACTCCATCAGCACTGGGCTATAGAAAAGACATCCTGATTCTCTGATGCAGGAGGAAATTGAAACTCAGAAGTAAAATGATTTGATTCAAATCATTACAACCCATATACGAAAGCTGGCTATCACCCCAGCAACCTTAATTCGTACCCTGGCCTCTTGTCTGAGGCTTTTCCATTATTAGAACAACATTTGCTTTGAGAGTTGTGCTATTTTGGATAGTAGATTCTGGTAGCTGCCTGACTTCCGTGAGAGGATTTGAAATAAAGATCTGCACAGAGACAGGAAGAACTGTTATAACAAGGTGACATTGACTTTGAGTGTGACATGAAGGTAAAAAATAGCAATCGACCATATTCCATTCATAATGATAGAGAGGTTAGATAAATGAGATAGAGATCATAAATAAATGAACTTGGATTAACTCTACAAAGGCCGTGAGAAAGATAGATGTGACTGTCTGTTAGGGTGTTAGACACAGGTGCACTGCCTTTCACAAGCCACAATCTTCCATAAAGTCTTGGATTATTTACACTGCAGAGGTAAACTTTATTCATGCTCTGAATAAGGAGACAGAGGGGCCTTGTGAACAGGGCCTGACACTTAGTCAAGTCAGTATTCTCTGGATATTATCTATTTTCTCTGGTTAGTAGTAAAAACAAGCACATAGTGATCACCCCCATATAATAGAAATCCTTATGGATGTTCAAGATCAGAGACACCTACGCTCAGCTTCAACTTGAAGGAGGCATGTTCTAAGACAGAACTCAGGGTGCTGTGCTTCATGGCCTCTCAACCCCCCTCCTCCCAGGACTTCTTCCACAGTAACATGTAGAAAACTAACAAAGAATGTTATCCTACAGGAAATTCTAAAGCAGAACCCAATGAGAATTGTTGGTAATCACAGTAGTGGGGACCAAAATCTTTTTTAAAAGTCTTCTGAGGCATGAACTGGCTTTTCTGAGCCAAGGAACCTCATGGAGCAAAGGGGAAGATAGATGAAGGGAGGAAAAGCTGATACTAGACACTCCCCTCAGGGGTAACTCTTGACCCAAAGAAATTCTGATCTGGGGGGCTGGAGAGATGGCTCAGAGGTTAAGAGCACTGACTGCTCTTCCAGAGGTCCTGAGTTCAATTCCCAGCAACCACATGGTGGCTCACAACCATCTGTAATGGGATCTGATGCCCTCTTCTGGTGTTTCTGAAGACAGCTACGGTGTACTCATCATATAACTAACACTAAATAAATAAATAAAATCTTTTAAAAAAAGAAAAAAGAAAGAAATTCCGATCTGATCCCTTTGAGATGCCACAAGTTCACCCAAGAGTGAAGTTAGACCCCTAAAGGGAGAGCTGAGAGAGTTGGAGACTATTGAGGTATGCTTTGCCCTGGATGGATTCAATTCTAATACCTGACGGTCATTCACACTTCATCCACATCTCAAGGGTGCCATGTGACAAGAGTTCAGAGGAAGTAGGAAGTAGCTCTCAGGCACAGTCTTGAGGTGAGAGAAACTAGCAGAGGTTAATCCAGAAAAGAAGAAAAGGAGGATTCCAGGGCATGAGAATTTAAGAGCTCAGGTATGAGAAACAGCTTGCTGTGACTAGAGGGTTTCCAGGTGTAAATGGAGCTGGGTCACTTCAGGTCTCAGGTGTCCCAAGGAAGAGCTTGGATAACAAACAGCCAGCAGAGCCATTAAAGATAGAGGTCTTCCATTTGCAAGGGAGCTCTTGCTCTGGTATGCAGGGTGGGCACCTCAGCAAAACCAGAAGCAAAAGCAGCAAGCACTTGGATCTTCTTGTCTCATTAGGTCCTTTCCTGTCTCTACAGATTCACTACTGTCATAGTAATACAGGGGATTTTAAATGACATGGGAAATCATTACAATATATCACTAAATGAAAACAGAAACAGTTTGACATCTACATCCAAAGAAAAAAATTCTGGAAGGAAATATAGAATTTTAATCAGAAAGTTAAGCTTTCGTAAATCTCTTTAGAAAATTTGTAACTTTTCTTAAAAATTTATTTGTTTGTTTGGTTGGTTGGTTTGGTTTGGTTTGGTTTGGTTTGGTTTGGTTTGGTTTGGTTTGGTTTGGTTTTAGTTTTCTAGTTTTTCAAGGCAGGGTTTTCTGTGTAAGAACAGCTCTAACTGTCCTGAAACTTGTTCTGTAAACCAGGCTGCCCTCAAACTCATAAAGATCCACCTGCCTCTGCCTCTTGAGTGCTGAGATTAAAGGCAAGTGGCCCCATGCCCCAGTCAAGAATGTATCTTAAAACAGAGTTGGAGTCAGAGGTGGTGAATAACTCTAAGGAAACAGTATTCTCCAGACACAACAAAGCCAGGGGACTCATGAACCCACAAAGTCTGTGGCAAGAAGTGTGAAAGTTTAAACCAGACAAAACTCCCAGCATGAAAAGGGGATGTAGGCACAAAGTTCCACCCTAACTGAGAAGTTATTTGCAATTGATAGTTGCTAGAAAGGGAAAATCAGTTTTATTCAAAGGAGTGATGCTGGGAATAGCAAGCACACCCAGGGCAGGCTTTGTGCTGAGGAGTAGATAGAGCTCTTCCATATGCAAGTGAACTCTAGCTGTTCAGAGAATGGAGTCCATAGTTTTATTTATCTATTTAATTGTGTGTGTGTGTGTGTGTGTGTGTGTGTGTGTGTGTGTGTGTGTGCACGCGCGCGCGTGCGCGCAGGCACACACACATAAGGGAATATGATGTTGGGTAGTTAGTAAGAGTATGTCTGGAAGGAACTAGGGGAAGAAAAGAGTGTAACCAAAATATATTGTATGAAAAAAATCTTAAGTGTTATTTTAAATACTATAAAATAAATTTTAAAATAGTTGAATAGATGGGATATATTGAAAACTTTTCCACTTTCATTTTCTTTCTAAATAGAAATAGAAGCTAAAATATTAAGTAATAAAGGAAAGTGGAGGAAATTTTAGCAAATTTAGGATAACAATTATTTATTAATAATATAGAAATATAAATTTAAAAGAATTGTCCAAAGAACTGCACAGAGTGTGCATGTGGAAGTGTGTACATATGCTTTTACATTTCATTGTACTTAAGATCATAAGCTAAAGGCTTGAGAGACAGCTCAGTAGTTAAGAGCACTTGCTACTTTTACAAAGGACCTAGGTCCAGTTCCCAGCACCTGCATGGCCTCAGACAATTCCAGCAGATCAAATGACCTTTTCTGGCCTCTTCCTGCATGGAATACATGTGGTATATTTACATACTTGCAGGCAAAATATACATAAACAAAAATAAAAAATAAAATCTAAATAACTTGAGCTCATAAGCCCAAGCATTATACACTACAGCTGTGGAATGCTGGGTAAGTTTATTAACTCTGCTATCTGGCAGTTTATACATTAATGACATAAGGATAATGTGTCCCGTCTTACAAAATCGTATGGATTATGTCAATATGGACAAAGTACTTAGACCAGTGCTTAGCTCATTGATCGCACTGCAATGCTATTACTACTGAAGCAGCAGGAACAATATTAGAAGTACCTACTGAGTCATTTTCAGCATTCAGTGTCTGGCCTGTTGGTTTTGTGTGCTTTGTATTGTATTATATACTGCTTTAATCTTATTTGTAAACTATCTGTCTATTGCATCTATTGATTTAAATCACAGGGAGCTATTCTTATTAACAAAATAAAATCAAGTAGTCTAAAGAGGCAAATGTTCCAGATCCTCAAGGGCAGATGATTGAATAAAAAGACATTTGGACTTTTACCTGCTTTGCAACATGCATAGCTTTAGATGCTATGGGAACTAGTCCAGTTCTACACAGCTGCAAAGCCTATAAACCACAAAAATGAACAACACGGCAAAAACACTCAAGGGTGCAATACTGGCACTTATATTTTGGAGTGGGGTGTCAACAACAACCCAATAGACCCACTCTATGGTAGGGAATTCAGACTCCCTCATCCTGCAAACCTTTTCAGCTACCTGTGGCTACTGAGATCATGGACCCTAAAGGAAAATGGACTGCTGTCATTTTCCTAAACCAGGACAATTCCCAACCACATAACTACTCATTCTCATACTCAGACAAGTGTGGCTCCCATCCTTCGTCAGCAAAGATTCTTTTTGAGGCAGACACGGACCACCATGGATATCTACAAGTGGTCAAAATGCAATGAACAACTGTGCAGTGCTCAACCCCAACGGAAACATCTACAGAATAAACTCTGCACCCAAGGCTCACAGAACATCCAAGAAGAGAAGGCAGAAAGATTTTAAGAGACAGAAGAACAGGACATCTGCAATGACCAAGTATCTCTGCTATACAATAAGGAGTTGCACCCACGGAATCATAAAAACAGGTTTACCTGAACATGACCTGAACACCACCACCACAGGCTGATGTGCTAATGTGGATGGAGAAGTCTCACAAGGCTCCATTCCTAGATGAGGCTCTGTAGCCAATTAATGACTGCTAAGAGAAGGAAAATCTGTCTTCTCCAGGATGAGTCCCCTATCAGGTTATCTAATCTCAAGAAGTCAGCCTTAGGCATGTACTATACAGATAAATAATACTAAATGGACTTGTGTGTGTGTGTGTGTGTGTGTGTGTGTGTGTGTGTGTGTGTGAAACTATGATAAAGAAGATGTGATAATGTTGAGAGGGAATGGGAAAGACATGGAAAATTTAGAGAAAAGTATGGGGTTGAAATAATGTAAATATAGTACACGTGTAAAATCATCAAAAAATTAATAACAATTTGTGTGTGTGTATGCACCTATGTGGCACATATGCTTCTGGGCGTATGAAACTGTGCCTGTGCCCATGTTTGCACACATAGAGGGAAAAGGTCAAGTCAGCATCCTCTTCTATTGCTTATTGCCTTATTTTGGGGATAGGAACTCTCTCACTGAACCAGGTATTCATGGATTGGCTAGACTGGCTGGTCAGCAAACTCAGGAATCACCTTGTCTCTGCCTCCAACCCTCTACTGCTGGGGTTACAGCACATGCCACCACAGCATGCTTTTTATGTGGGTACCAGTGATACAAATGTATGTCTTCATGCTTAGCCCAGCATGAATTTAACACACCAAGAAGACTCTCCAGACTCTAAAAAAGATTCTGAACTAGATGTCATTGGTCCTGTTTTGAAGTCCCACTTCCAAGACAGGAATTTGGTGTATGAATTTGGGTTATCTATAAAACATCCATGAACTTGAGATTTCACATTCATTGATTGTAAGCCATCAGACCTTTTCCAATTATCTAATATCGTTGCTAGCTGATAAGATAAGAAATATGAGAATTCACCATGAGTTACAAATTTCCATACACAGGCAAACAATTTCTCAATAAATTAATTCCTTCAGTGACTCTATATTTCTCATTTCTCTACTTGAAAATTGCAACTCTGCTCAGTGTAGGGCATTGTGCTTATCGATCAGGTAATTACTGCTGCATCGGCAGGATTTGGAAAACAAGAGGCTCTCTAGGTTGTGCTATCCTTTTACAAATCAGCAGCTCCTAGATGCTCAGAAAGGCCGTGTTGTTTGGGGTTATCTGTGCTACCATTTCCCTGCTTTTCTTTCTTGTTTGCTTTTGCTCATTTCATTGTTTTTTAGCAACTGTGCTATGAGGTAAGGGGGGATATAAAGCAGACTGAAGAACAAGTAAGAAAATACTTTTTATTAAAATGGCATAGGTAAGAAAGATGTTAAAATGTACCATTAACCTACAATCTCTTTGATACAATATGTAGGAAAGCACATGCTTCCCATACTCTTCAAACATGTAATAACAATGAAAGCCATGAGTGCTCAGAATGGAGCCTCCATTGTCAAATTTCATTGCTGTGTACTGAGTTGAGAACACCTACTCATAGAAAAATGTGGATACCTACAATCCTGGCCTTTCTATATGAAACCTGCCACTTTCTGAACTCAGTGAAGCCTTACGGTCACCTCTCTACAACAGGAAGATCCTCTCCATATCTCTTTCCTTTCCTATCTCTGAGAGTACATTGACATTTTCACTATCTATCATGCTGGAGATGGATAAGGTTCATTCTCTGTTACTCCTTGAAGGCAACATAGAGCATGAAGAATTTCTCAAGACTGTCTCAAACATGTGAAAGCTTGAGAGCCTTAGGTGCAAATCTTGTTAATGACCTTCAGAGAAACAAACCTTGTGCTCAGAAACATAAGTATTACAGTTTATTTCTTTGGTTCTTGTTTCTGTATCTTGATTACCAGATTGAGTAATTATAAAACCAAAGGTTTGTTCAGCTTATTATTAGAAGGCTGAGAGATTTCAGGCTAAATGTTACACCTAGAAATGCTTTGTTGCTGGTGAGGAGACCCTGAAGACTGCTTAGGCACTGCGTGTCATCAGATATCAAGAGATACATACATGAGATAGATTTAACTCAGATGAATAATAGCCCCACATAACCTATTAATTCACCCTGAATTTGTGAATGTGCTAATGCCTTCACAGGGGAAGAACCCTCAGGACCCAATAATATCTTAAATGTTCTGTTTGACCTCATTGCTTAATACCTCCCAAAGGGAATTAAATTTCAACAAGAATCTTGTTAAGGGGATTCAAACGACACCAATGAGAATGTAACATTTCAGATGTTACAACATGGTAATAAGACTTTGTTATTCAAGACTTTTGTTCTAGATAAAAAGCTAAACTGATGCTAAAGAAAATCTGAACTCATTGAAGGAATGATGAGACATAAGAGAAACCATGGTGGCTAGTGTTATGTCAACTTGACACAAAATAGAGTCATTTTGGAAGCGGACACTTCCATTGGGAAAAATCTCTGGTAAGACTTGTTTTAGAAAGGCTGTGGTATGTTTGATGATTGATATGGGAGGGCCCAGCTCACTATTGGCAATGCCACTCCTGGGATGGTGGTCCCGGTGCTATAAAAAAGCAGGATGAGCAAGCCACGAGAATCAAGCCAGTAAGTAGCACCCCTCCACAGCTTCTGCTCCAGTTAGTGCCTCTACATTCCTGCCCTGAATTCCTCCTGAAGCTCCAGTGATAGGTTTTTAAGCTATAAGGTTATAAATAATGCCATTTTCCCCACCCCCAAGTTTCTTCTGGTCATGGTCTCTTATAATAGCAATAGAAACTCTAAGACAGAAATTGGTATCAAACCATGAAGTATTGTTATGGCAGACCTACTCATGATGTTTGGGGGAGGATTGTGGAAGGGTGTTGAACTTTGGATTGGAAAAGCCCTTGAGTGTTTGGAACTTAATGAGCAATTGTGGGAACTTAAAAGATAATGCTAAGAGCAACATAGATGGTGGAGGCCTGGTCTGTGAAGTTTTAAAAGGAAGCAAAGACTGTATCAGGGCCATTTATATAATACTTTGAATTAAAGACCACTAATCTTAAACCTTTGTTTTGCTGAAACAATCATTGCTGGCCACTTAACTAGAAATGAGAAATTGTTTAAAAAGAGACCAGCATCATTGAGGCAAACTATGCTTGGAAGTGTTTTCTCAAGGTCAATATACAGAAGCTGTGACCAGGGGTATCACTAAGGTTGCATCTAACACTGGTAGCCCAATATAGTGATACATAAGAGTCACCCAGATGGTTTTGAAGGTATGAAGGGGTCACAAAAAGTTGTTGAAGCTTGGTACTTTGAGAGGCTACATGAGGCCATTGATAAATGTTCAGCTTCAACTGAAGTAAAAACCCCAGGATAAAAGAGGCCATGAACAGGAACTAAAACTCAGCACTACGTGACAGGGTCAGAGTCCCTAAAGAAGGCCCACAAGAACTTATTGTTGATGGCACAGCTCAGTTGCAGAGACCACAACATTTTGAAGAGTCCAGTACCATGCGATTATGATTAGTGATAGCAATAACCATGGAATAAAGGCAGCTTGAGCCTAGACATGCTGTGCATGCTGTGCATGCCAGAATCAGAAATTCAACTGGCCAAGTTCTTTAGAGCCTAGGAGATATTGGACAATGAGTTATTTACACTGTTGGGAGTTGGTTTTATTTAGTTCAGATTTTGCTCTGTTATGATTCTTCTTTTCTGAAATGAAAAGTATTTAGCTTACTTTTGATTTTATGAGAGCCAATAGTTGAAAGTCTTTGGTTATTGTAGAGTTAGAATTTATTTGCTTTTAAAAACCTCAGGACTTTTAATGTTTGGAATGTTTTTGGTTGTGATGTTGGTATTAAAGACATCTAGAAAGATAAGAAAGATAATGTTATGGCTTAATGGTAACATATTTATGTGTCAAGTTGGCAAGGAATCAATTGTGTTGGTTAATGTTGTTTCAACTTGACTAGATAACTAGATTTGGGAATAGAGAACTTCAAATTAGAAAATGCCCCTACTAGACTAACCTTTGGTGCATTTTCTTGACTGGTGATTGATGTGGGAAAGCCCAGTTCACTGTGGGTGGTACTATCTCTGGACTGGTGGTTCTGGGTACTATAAAAAAGCAACCTGACCAAGCTATGAGGAGTAATCTGGTAAGCAGCATCTCTCCATGTCCTCTGCATCAGTTCCTGCCCTGACTTTTCTGAATGATGGACTACAAGCTAAAAGGTTAAATATAAAAGGTTAAATAAACCTTGTCCTCACAGAATAGTTTTAGTCAATGTTTTATCATAACAATAGAAGCCTAGAGAGAAGTTAAGAGTTAAGAAGTTAAGAGCACTTGATGTTCTTGTGATGGACCTGGGTAGCTCCAGTACCTCCTGCAACTCTAGGTCCAGTAGATTCAGTACTCTCTTCTGGCTACTGTACTCATATGGTACATATACATGCACCAAGTCATGTGCACATACATATAAAATAAATATAAATATTTTTTTAAAAAAAAATAGGAGGAATTCTATGTACTTGTGAGCCAGAGACACACCTCTCTGTGAATTGTGTTCTTGTAGGCTACCTGAGCCCACAAGCTAGATCCATGGTCACTAGCCTTATAATCACAGAAGAAAGGCACTGCCTCTCTGAAGGGGGAATTCATTTTGAAAAATATCTGTTAGCCAGGATAACTGTTGTCTCCAGAGAACTATGACTTTAGTAGGACTCCACAGTGCATATAGAAGACAAGTGTGTGATCCCTGTGGAGTAGGTGACTATAAACACAGGTTTACAAAAAAAAATAAATAAGGCACCGGCCATGAGACAAGGCTTTATGCTTGGCTGACAAAGAAGACCTGTCAAAGAAGACACATGGAATCAGTTTTCCTAATTCTCTAGAAATGGAAGAATGGTGGAGGAAACCCAGAGTCCTCCTGAAATCATTCAAGCTGATTGTGTTCAGATATATCCATTACACACAATTCCAATTAAGCACCTAGGAAACAATTATTGTATAACATCAGATTGGTGCTTCTTAACCAACTTTCAGTTTGAATTAGAAGAGAAAAACTAAGAAAATTTCCTAGGAAGAAGGAAGAGTGCCTGGTTAGGTGAAATCACCTAATACGTCTGTGTGCTCATGATGTATAATTTAAATAATACCTGGATCAGTGCACCTTGGAAGACTTTTGTGTGTAATAAGGACTGTGGGAATAAATGTGTTAAAACTTCAAAGTGTAGGTCCAGCATCTATTTCCTCTTCTTCCTCATCCCAGAATTGGTTTGTCTGGGGTTTAATATGTGTAGCTAAAAAAAAAAAAAAAAAAAAAAAAAAAAAAAAACCATTGCTTGGTGTCTGAATTCAAAATGTCACATCTCTTCACTGTCTCCTTCCTTTGTAGTTGTAATACCTAGAAAGCCCAAATTAACCCGGATAAATGAGTTAACAGTAAAGAATGGAAGAGATTCCACAGATTGTGGGATGCAATTACCATAGTCATCCTGGACTGCTCTGTCCAGACTCCCCTTCCCCATTTTTCTTTCAATTTGAGTGAGGTATACTTTTTAATAAACATTAACACTTCAGGTCTTTTCATTAGACAACAATTAGATACCACATAAGGAACGCCTCACACAGCTGTGCTACATTCTTTGAGATTCTATGATGCTACTTTCAGACTAGAACAACAACCTGTATCTCACAGGACATAGGCACAGAAAGGAAGGATCAGAATGCAGCCCTCTTGGACCACTGCTTCCTTATCTCTACACCAAGATTTCAACCAAGCTCATCTTTAAACTAAAAAGCTGTGTGTGGTGCCTCTTAGCCTCACTGCTGGCTCAAAAACTACAGTAAGAATAAAAAAGTGCACGCTGTAGGCATGCTCACATCTATCCATACTTTCCTTCTTTCATTCACAAGCTTTGGAATGTTGTTTATGTCTTAACCAAGGTGATAATGGTCTTTTGGTAGATAAGCGGTAGTTTGAAGGACTAAAAATCCCCGAGTAACAAGGTAACCCATGTGTGTTAGCTAAATGTTAGCATCATTGGGATCAATGCCTAACAAAGACAACTTAAAAAGAGTGGAGGATTTATTTTGACGTATGGTTCAGAGGGTTCACCCATACTGTTCAGGAGGGGTGTTATTAGCATGGTGGAAAGTAGAAAGACAGGGGGATTGTGGTACTCTTTGGCCTTCGGTTTCATGCTTTGTTCTGTTAGGGTGCCCTGCCCATGCACAGTGCCAATTAATTTTCAGAATGAGTTCTCACCTTACTTCATCCTCTGGAAATGTCCTTATAGACATATCCATAATTGTAGCTTGCTAATCTTTTAAGTGACTCCAGTTCAGTCAAGTCGAACAAGGGTTGACCATCACATCATGTCTACCCACTGAACACACAGAAAAAGCAAAAACCAAAGAAAAGTCAAAAGCCTGGAATTCTGGGGTTGCTTTCTTAAAAATCTGTAAACACATAAATTCAGTACAACTGAATTTGGGAAACCAAACCAGTGTATAGATTTCAGTGACTCATCATAGCAAAACCAACTGAAGTGTTCCCACTTGCTAGCTATGACCAAGAGGCAGCAGTTGTCCACAGTACTGAAAGTACTAAGAGGTCAGACTTTTGTAACTGTGACAGAAAAAATAAGTAAGAGGTAGAGAGCGACATGTCCCATTAGGCTTTCAGGTAGAGTGAAGGCCAGGGGATATGAACAAGCCTGTTTACATATACCTATAAGAAATTCAGATGCACTAAAAGCAATCTTATTCAACTAAAACAAAGACAGGAAGATCCTTCTCTGCTGGGCTCTGCTTTCATTTGACGGGAGGCTGCATAAGCTCTGTACACTCTTCTTGTCTTCTCATCTTGTCTTGAGCATCGAGTAGTGAGGAGGGAAGAATACAAAGGCTGAGGGTTGGCCATTTACCAGTTTGTTTCCCTATCTTCTATGGAAATGCTGGCATCTGAAATGGGGGAAAACACCTAAGAGAAGTGAGCTAAACTCTAAACTTAGGTCATAAGTTAGAAAAGCCTCTAGAGAGGACAAAAACAACACTCAAATGGAATTCTTTACCAGGGACTTCTACACTGAAGCGTAAAAATGGAACTGATGGCTAGGAACTTATTTTGGGTCACAGCACAAGTTCCAGGATACAAATGTGTCCACTTCCACTGTCTTCACATTCTCATCAACCATTTAACATGTACGTTTTATAGAGTCCCCGAGAACAAAGTTACATTTAGGCCTGGAGATACAGCTTGCTGGTAGAGCTTAGCTACTATGTGTGAGGCCCTAGGTTCAACCCCCAGTGCTACAAAAGGTACATTCTGAAGTACAGCTAGGATGATCATCAATCCAGAATTCCCTCCTATGATAGGATAGGTCTAAGCATTGTACTTTTAAAAAGAGAATAAATCTCTCTCTCTCTCTCTCTCTCTCTCTCTCTCTCTCTCTCTCTCTCTCTCTCTCTGTGTGTGTGTGTGTGTGTGTGTGTATGTGTGTGAAGTTAGAGGACATGGCAATATACAGGACTTGAAGTACCATAAGCATAAATGAGGCAGGTCATATGTTTGGGTCTTACACATAGATCCAGAGAGAAAGCTGTTGCTGAGACAGACTATATACACAGAGGCCACACAGCAATGACAAAGGCTATAACATCAATTAACAGCAAGTAAAAGTGCTGTAGCCAGGAGACCCATGACAGCAGGAAAACCATGAACCCTGGAGTTTACCTTGGGTTCTAGTTCATTTTAAATCTTCAGTAGAAAAGATTTTAATATTCTTAATATAAAGTTTGTAAACCAAAAGAGAAAAATTATTTTTATCCTGGTAAAAGGGTGGCTTTCTTACCAAATGGTAAGAAATTCATTGCAGTAACTGTCAACTTGTACAGCCTAGAGTCACCTAAGAATGGAATCTCGCTTGACGAATATTCAAGAACAGATTGACCTTTGTGCATGTTTGTGGGGGATTGTCTTGATTTCTAATTGATATAGCCAGACCTAGCCCACTGTGGGTGACACCATTTCATAGGCTGTATAAAGAAAGATAGCTAAGTGTGAGCCTGTAAGCCAGCTAGCAACAGCCTTCCCCCATGGTTCTGCTTCAAGTTCCCATGTGAATTTTTGCCCTGGCTTTTCTCAATGACAGACTGTGACCTGGAAATGAAAGATGAAATAAAACCTTTCCTCCCTGAGCTGCTCCTGAGAAGATTGTTTAATCATAGCACAAAAAAAGAAACTAGAATAGTTGTTATATGATGTAACTGTAACTGAAGTGATGCCCTTGGGCCTTGTGGATAGGAAGGTCAGAAACTCTGTCTGACAGAGCTTGTCCCTGTGAGTCTCCCTTATTGTCATTCTGACAGGCTTCTTTCTTTCCTCAAATGTCTTTCTGACTACTACATTCTTACAATATATTCACATGCACATTATTTGTATGTTTCTGTAAGCATATTCATTTTATCCTCTCGTTAACTTTCTGTGATATACAGTTAAAAATGTTTTGCATTTTTTGATCAGAAGTGTTTCTTTGATGTGATATTTTGTGTTTCTTGAAGCATATTTTTTTTAAAAAAACTAAAGATGATTAAAATTGCCCAAATTTCTCTACCTATAAAAGGAGAAGTTGGAACTGTCACCCATGCAGCATCTACCTGTTTGCTTACTTGTACATACAACTGTGTGTGTGAGAGAGGGGGGAGGAGGGAGGTAAGGAGAGAGAGAGAGAGAGAGAGAGAAGAACGAGTCCTCCTTCTCTAGTTTTCCTTGCTCTTAATAAAAATTTTTGGTTTAAATCAACAAATTGAACATGGCTTCTGGGGTGCAACATAGCTTACATCTTCCATGTGTCTCCTGAGAAGGTGGACACCTGTTTTCCATGCAGATGTGCTACACTTAAGTGGAGAAAAATAAGAGAAGCCTTGGGTTCAGTAAGTGAAACTGAGCATGATTTGTGCTTGGAGACACAAAGGATTTGTTAACCTGAGGCCCTAACTTCTAGTTGGGGTTATGCAAGGGACTCTCCCTGAAGAGCCTAAGACCAGGCTCCACCTTCTTTAGTCAGTGTGGCTGTGTTGGGCCCATATGAAAACAGAAAAAAATAGTTGAGGTGTGTGTGTGGGGGAGAAAGACAGATGAGAGAGAGAGAGAGAGAGAGAGAGAGAGAGAGAGAGAGAGAGAAGACAGAGACATGAACAGAAAGAAGTATAGAGAAACAAACACAGAGAGAATAGACAATGACCACAAAAATCCATATTCATAGTCTGTTTTAGAAAGCATCATCTCATGTCTCTAGTAGTAAGGGGTAGAAAGAAGACAGACAAGTATTATACTACAGGTCCCCTATTGACATAACTAATAGTTATGTATCTCATCTATATAGACTAGCTAATAAAAAGTAGCAAGATGAGGAAATATTATAACAGGACATCACTGGACATTTGCTGTAATACATTAACTTTGTTATTATTATTTTATTAAGAGTTGGTTCTAATGTTTTATTTTTTTCAGAAAGGAAAAATTTTGATTTTCTCTTTAGCTTTTGAAGCCACCTAGGAACCAATAAATTTTCAGAAATACTTAAGAATTACGTTGTGCAATCAGTAATACATGGTCTCTGATGAATGCTAGTCACCCTTTAGAGGTCTCTTTCTGGGGACAATATCAGCACAACAATCTAGCCATATCACCCTCAATAAAGTGACTTATGGGTGGAAAAGAGAAGCTGCCAGCACTTAAAGTTATCAAAGCATTTAGCTAGGTATGGTTGTCCACATCTTTAACCCCTGCACTCCAGAGGCAGAGGCAGATTGATCTTTGTGAGTTCAAGGCCAGCCTGATCTACATAGGGAGTTCCAGGGCAGCCAGACCTACATAGCGAAACCCTTTCTCATATAAGGAGAGATGAAAACATGTCCACATGACATGCATAAAGCAAACGAATATAACTCACCAACAGAAACCTGATTGGGGTTGCAAGTAGGCTATCCCAAACCAGGAGTCTACTTTTATGGGCCTACTCCCTATGGAATGAAACTTCACCAACAAATTCAAAGTAAAAACTTCTTTTTATTATTTACCCTTTGAAAACATTTTTTACATTTATTTATTTATGTATTGATGTATTATTGTGTTTGTGTGTTGCAGGTACATGGAACTGCCATGGCACTCATATAAGATAAGAGGATAACTTCCCACCTCACTCAACCTTCTGTTTCCAGCTTGAATATCACCTCCCTCAGGAAGTCCCCTTCCTTACCCAAAGTATACTCCTTTCTTCAGTGCTTTCATTGCACCCATCAACCCATTCAACCACATTTCTATGCTCTGTGAGACCATCTGTCATACCAAGTATAAAGATGAGAATGTATACTGTGACATGCATAAAAATATTTACATTTTTATAGTGTGTATTACCTATAGTTTTACGTATATATAACTTTATATATAATTATATATAATATATAATTATAGATAATGTTCTATGTTTTGAACACTGATTCAAAGATGCTTACGACTGAACTCAAATGACCACTTTTAAAACGAATTAAGTTCATATAGTATGCTATTAAAGGAAGGTACCAAAGAGGATTCTGACTCAAAAGCTAGTATACATGAGATAAATATGTTATTAATGCCAATGAGATACCACAAATAGATGTCCCCAAGACAGGTAAAACCTATATTAAGGGACTGGCACTGGACTTACAGAAGCCACTAGATTTTCATTTGCCTTTGAGCTCTTATGTGTAGAAAAATAGTCCAATACAGGGCCTAAAGGTTTAGTCCTCAAAGAACTTCTTGAATAAAAATTGTAGAGAGCCAATTTCTAGAATCAGTGTCTACTGTAAGGGTTTGTGCTTCAAGGACACAGTGAGAACACTCTTGTTAGGTCTGAGGATCAGACAAGAGTAATATCAGAGCAAAGTCCATGATGCAGAACCTGGAAAGCCTCAGATTTCTTCAGAGTTAGAAAAGAGTCTCCAGCATGGAGTAGCTCTGGGCCTGTGGATGTGGATGAAAAGGCTCTGGCGTTGAATTTCAAGAGATTTGAGGACAAGTCTCAAGGAAGTCATTATCAGATCAGACAATTCGATCATTAAGAGGACCTGGCCATCTGACTATTCTGCATGTTTCCAGAGGTTCATTTGTATGGTCTATCCATATGGACAATTTACAGGAGGCCAGTAAGGCAAGAACAGATTCCCAAATCTAATGTGCATATTCACAGTTCCCTAGGAGATGCCCTACTTCTTCTGAAACAGAGTTACTTGCAAAATTCTTAACTCCAGAGCTTGAGTATTGGTCTTCTTGCTTTATAATATTGCCTGTATGATTTTGTGTGTAGCCCATACTATTAGGATACCTACTGAGTCAAAGAATCATAGCATGATAAAGGTCGTTTACAGCTCTTCACTAGATATCATTATGGTAGTGTCTTCTTCTACCAGATGGACAGATCATAAGTTTCATCAGAAACCCTGTTGAATAAGATGGAAGGGAATAGTTTTTATAAAATAATCATATAATTTCTCAGGCCAACTAGAAAATATCTCAGCTTTCAATTCAAGCAGACCCCACAAATGAAACCATAGAGAAAGCCATAATAGAATTAGAACATTCATCACAACGACCTAATAGAAAATTTATCACGGTGACCTCATAGAGATTTGTGTCCAGAAACCATTGATTTAAGTAAGTCCTGGCATGCATTCAGACTTCACTCAACTTTCTTTTATACTGACCTATTTTTCTTTCAACAGAGAAATGGAGGAGGGGCCCAGCAGCGTTTTGAAAGACTAGGAAAGCAAAATCCATACTTGACTGATAAATTCCTAAAGAAGCTTCTGCCAGATGTTCCATATTTTGACTCTAAACCACAGTTTTGGCTTTGAACCAGCAGCTGTGCAGAGAGGCAGATGTGCTTTAGAAAGGAGGCAGGAAAAGACTATTTAGAGAAAGGGGTCAGTTGTTTTTACTTCTCCTGCTAATAGCTTTCATCACTCTACAGCCATCTATTAAAATAGTTTCCTACTTTTATCAAACCATAAGATTTCTCTCAGCAGGATATGAATCTCACTCACTTACCTATCTCATGCTATCTTAGAGAGCAGGCAGCCAATAAATATTTGTTAAACAACTGAGTGAGTGATGAATTGGTATATAAATGCCGATTTCCCTAAAAGCACTATGTCAGAAAAGCATTTACCCCTCCTCAATGTGGAAGAAATTATAAAGCAGCCTGGATTTTTATCTCCTGCAGATTAAAAGCAAGTGTTCTCAGAAGGATAGTTCTCAACATGTTCTTGGGTCAGAGCACATTGAAAAGCAACTAACAGACCAAGGTGGAGGAATGTTATCCATAAAATGTCTTCATATTCCTTGAATTTTCTTTTTACTGAATAAGACTCCCCTAAGCTACCACAGTCTTCCCTGGTGTGAGTAATTAGACATTTTGGTCTAATGAAAATGAGGTCGGAGACACATAAACCTTGTAGATTGAACATGTACCCAGTACTCAGCATAGTGCTTCGTGAACATCAACTCTGCTGGAGTCTAAGTCCTCCCAAAATCCAGGGCTTGTGACCAGGATGTAACACTAAGACATGGGGCCTTGTCTTAGTGTTATATGTGACTCGACCCTAAGAACTTTGAATAGATGGAAGCATTGATAAGAGGGTTTGACTGAGAGAGTTTGCACCTTTGTGTCCTTGTATTTTCTGCCAGGTGAGGACAGCTGCCCTCCTCTGAAAGATTCAGCATCCAAGGCATCACATTGAAAGCAGAGACTGGGCGTTCTCCAGACACTGAACTTGCTGGTACCTAGCTCTAGGATTTATAGGCCCTACTACCAAAATAAAATTTGTCTGAACTATTTTATAGTAGCAATACCAACAGGCTGAAGCAACCTCACTAGTCCTCAAACAGTCCAAAGAAATGGGAACTAATGTTGTTATTACTACAGGGCATCAAGAGGGGAAATCCTGCTGTGACACATAGCTTATCAGTGAAGATCTGACTCCACAGTCCCATTTAATTCTTTTTGGTTTTGCCTTATCTCAACATAACCACTATCACATCACTCTGTCACCATAAAGGGACAAAAAAAAAAAAAGCAAAATTATTTTTGTGACTGAATGGCATTTTAGTAATAAACAAACAAACTCCCTGGGATGATTTAACAGGGCATGTGGGATCATGGGAAATCCAATCACAAGGAAGTTGAGGCACCTGCCAGTGAGGACCTCCATCCCCTCATGGTCCCCACTTTTCACTGATGGAGGCCTCCTTGCAGACAGTCCTGTTTTAACTGGTGACCTCCCACTTGTCACAAGGTCTCTATCTGCTTGACCATAATGAGCAATTTGCTCTAATCCATGAATAGAAATTGAAATTTTAATTCACTTTTCGTGGCATTTTGAGAAGGGAGATATTTAAACAATCTATTTGGTGTCCTCTGCTTCACTACTGAAGGTTAATCACTATCCAATATGCATACTTTAGCTCCAAAATAGGTTCTTGAGAAAATGGAATAATTAAGCCACAAGTGGCAATTACTTGCATTTTAGGAGGCTTCTTGCTGGGGAAACATTATTAAGTAATATCCTTTCTAAGTTGACATCCGGCTCTCAACTTTCTCTTTTCAAATGTGTGTGTCATCTATAAATTTCTGTTAATTCTGTTAGGTGTTGATAGCAGAAAGAAGTCATTACCACAGTGAAGGGTTTGAGATTGGTATTTTGTAATACACAATATAAGCCTAATATAATACCTAATCCTCTTTGCTTCTGAAATTTGTCTCCACATGAATATATTCTAAGCATTTAAACATTGCTTTATTAGAAGTAACTCTTTTTATTTAGAAACATATCTCTGTACTGTCTAAATAAAGTTAATTCCTCATATTCACTTAAAATTCTCTATCCAAAAAATTTATTGATATGGAAAAAATTTTTAATATAATATGAATGGAAAATATAGGTTCAAAACCTAACAGATAGTGGGCACATCAGTTGTACATTTACCAATAAACATATGAGAAAAATAATTACAAAGAAACATACCAAGTATCTGTGGGGAGTGACATAAAAAAGATTTTAATTAGCTTTTATTTTTTTCTAATTTTTTCTATTTTTGTAATAAATACATGTTAATTTTAAACTTTTACAACTGTCTCATAAATAGCAATATTTTGTATGAGAAGAAGCTTTTATTTAAAATGAAAGCACTGTAAGTAGAACTGAATACTGCTTACATATTCTATGTTTTGGAACCCTCACCAGAAATCAGCGTCGTTACTAATTTTGTTGTGTAGTCTGTGTTCTCAGCAAGATCACTGTAGACAAATCAGGCAGGTTAGCGATTTGGAATGGCAATGTTTTCATGCATTCTGGGATGTTTCATAGTATCCTTGGTGTCTACCCCTGATGCCAATAGCACCCATCTCTTTATTTTAACTTCCTAAAACATATCCTGACATCTTTAAATGTCCTTGGGCAAGATAATTCACCTCTTACTTAGAATCACTGGTGTTCAGTTTTCCAGTACTTTTTTTTTTTTTTTTTTTTTTTGGGTCTGGCTTAGTAAACAAGCAGAGTTGTAAGACATATATGATAAAAATAAACGGTGTGATTATGTATACATTTACAACATGGTTTCCTTTCTTCAACATTACATTATATTATCATCTATAAGTTAATGCATATAGGTCTCATATGCCACACTAATAATCCAAAACAAGTGAAACTCAATGAAAATTTACAAAGAAGAAACATATTTGTCTGTAACTCAATGTTCGTCAGGAAACAATTGCTTCACATGTAGTGTATGAGACTAATCTGGGCATGTCCAACCCTTTGATGAAAGACAAAATACCTTGGAACATGCTTCACCTGGAAGCCAGATTAGAAGAAAAGAATGAAATAGTTAGATGGTCATACAAAGAGAATATGGGAGAGAAAAAAGATAGACTCTCACATTCCACAGCAGGTGCAAGAACAGCAAGAATTAGTACAGAGATTCTGAATTACAATTAGGTCCATGTTTAACATCTGAATTCAGAGTTTATGTTTAGAGCTAGGAACGTAGCATAGTTGATGATGCTTGCCCAGCATGTATGTGGTACTGGGTTCCCTTCCCAGAATCACAAGAACAAAACCAGACAAAGCCAAGAATCATAGCTTAAAAATACAACTAAATTAATTCTTTTCTACCAAAATGTAGCAGCCAACTTCACCCAACAGTACAGATAATGTCCCAAGAAGCTTCCAGTTCTGGTGTAACTAACTCTTTTGCTCCATCTACACCTTCCTTCCAGAGATGACTACGTTCCTAACTTTTTGGTTAATCATATTCTTGCTTGCTTTTATTTACTATCTATTTGATATTATCTGTGTGTGTATGTCTGCCTTGCCAATTGTGACTTGATTGAAGCAGGATGGCATTTCATGTTCTTGTTCACCTTGCTTTTCTCTTTCATTGTTCATGTGTATGACAACTGTCTATAGTATTGACTGTAGATATGATACGGTCATATTCATTATTGTAGATATATTAACCTTCCTTCCTTTCCTAATACTTAGATGTCTCAATTTTTAAATATGACAAAAAATTCTGCAATACATAGTCCATTCATGGATTTGGGGATTTAATATGCATAAGATTTCTTAGGACACACAACCATACAGACATGGCATGGATTAAATGTATTTTCACATGATCTGTATATGTTCAAAGTCACATGAGCATGCTAAGGCAAGTTTACACCATCACCACCATGTGACTACCCATGGTATGTAGCCCCTGCCTTTAAAACTATAAAATGGGAACACCCTTAATTTAAATAATAGCCTAAAAATCTCTGGACAGAACCAGCACAGGTGATGTCATCTGAATGAACAGCTCCTCACTTCTAGGAAGGAAAATGAGAACTTCATCTTTGACCATTTGAAGCCTAAGAGAAAAGATAAAGATTGGGATTACTAAGCCACATTAGCACTGAGATGCAGACCAGGAAATACTTGAAATACATCATCTTTATAATTATATATGTGTGCAGTTCTCCAAACAATTGCATAAAATAATTGTCAAATTCAGCTGATTAAAACCAACAGGCAGTGATTAGTTTCCACATTGAGTGAAATGGAATTCATTTAGTTTCTTGCCTGCTTCATCTGCTCTTTCCCAGTGACCCCTACATCAGCAAGGCTATCACCAGGCACCTGCAGTCCAAGTTAGAGAGAATATTTTTATGGAATGCTCTTCACCTTTCATCACACACACTCAGTAATGTTAATTAGGTCCCCTCTCTCTGTCCCATCTTCAGTGTTCTATTCTCTCGTTCTCACTAAGCTTGCTGGGCACTACAACAGCTTCCCGATTGCTCTCTGAATCCATAGTATTTTAAGCTTCAAAGTCAGAGAACTTGTCTATTCTCATTTCTTTGTCAGCTCTGTCATGCAGCACCACACCTAGTAAGTAAGTCAATGAGTAAATCACCCTTGCTTTCCTGTGGATCCAGCACCAAAATGATAGTCTCAAATAATAACTGGATCACATCATTTCCTTCTTTAAAATGTTTTAATGACTCATTTTGCATGTTGATTAAAATTCAAGGTTAGTTGCTATAGTGTATAGGAAATCTGGGTGCTCTGCCCATGACTTAGCTATAATGCTGTGTCTTTCACAGTGTCTCTCCTTGGCATCCTTTGCTCTGGTTAGTCTGAGTATCGAGAGCCTAGAACACGCTACTCTCTTGACTCTGGGACTATGACATGGCTTATAACTCTTATGATAGTTCTTTACCAATATCCTACCTCTCTTGGCCAAGGTGTTGCAGGATTGTGTTTCTCTTCCTTGGGTCTGGTGTAGACATGGTAATCTCTTTTTGAACAACAGAATTTTAGCAGAAATGACTTGTGCCATTACAGAATCAGTGCCTAAATCAGCCATTTTCAATGATATATGTTCTCTCTCTGATTCTGTCTCCCATTCATCTCTCACATTCATCTCTTTCCCTTCCTTCCTCCTCCTCCCTTCGTTCCTATTTGCCTTCTCTTACCACACAGAATTCGCCATTTTCCTCCTCTTCTTCCTCTAAACCTCCTCTAGATTTAGATCTCTTTACCTATATGTGTATCTGGAATCCAGATACCTTTCTGATAAATTTTAAAATTGACTTTCTTTCTTGGTTTTACATTCACTTTTATAACACATGTTTCTAAAGCACATATCTTGTTTGCACATTAAAAAACAAAACAACTATTGACTGTTAAAATTACTGTTAAAGAGACGCTTATAGTTCACAAGTGACATGCAGAGCAGGTGATTGTGTGTCTGGTTTTGCTGGTGGCAGACTAAAGGCTTCTGGCTAACTCTGAAAATATTTAGGATAGTGTCATGACCATTATCACTGCAGGTAGCCTTTTGGACTGTTGTTTAAAGTGTGAGATAAAATAGCCACTGAAAACAGCCATCCAGGAAAAGAGAAAGAGATGTGAACTGTGGTTATTCTTTCAGCATTTTCTCATGTTTCTTCCCTCTGCATCTCTTTCCCCTCCCTCTCACTTGCAATCAGACCCCTCTTTCCTTCTTTGTGACATTCTCTTTATGATGGGTACTAAAAAAAATCATCAAATTAGGAAGCATTCACTTCGGTATCAAGTAAGGAGGAGACATGGTAGCAGCCCTTTCTCCTCCCTCCCCTCTCCAGGTCCTCCTCTTCTTCCACCTTTTTGGAGGTTAATTTTAAATACTATAAATGAAACAGTACATCTTGAAACCATAAGAATGTTTGAATTGTTTGAGCTTCTATGTGGCTTGTAGCACATGAAGCCAATGAAGTTTTTCCTTGGATCCACTGCCTTTTTTTTTTTTTTAATTTTTTTATGGGATATTTTATTTACATTTCAGATGTTATTCCCTTTCCTTATTCCCCCCTCCAGAAAACCCCATCTCATCCCCCCTCCTGCTGCTTCTATGAGGATGTGCCCCCACCCACCCATCCATCCACTCTCACCTTCCTGTCCTTGAATTCCACACTGGGACATCCAGCCTTCACAAGACCAAGGGCTTCCTCTCCCATCTATACCCAACAAGGCCATCCTCCCCTACCTATACAGCTGGAGCCATGGATCCTTTCCTATGTGCTCCCAGGCTGGTGGTTTAGACCCTAGAAGCTCTGGTTGGTTGGTATTGTTGCTCTCCCCATGGGGCCACAAACCCCTTCAGATCCTTCAGTCTTCTCTCTAACTTCTCCATTAGGAACCCCATGATCAGTTCAATGGTTAGCTGTGAGCATCTGCCTCTGTATATGTCAGGCTCTGGCAGACCTCTAAGGAAACAGCTATATCAGTCAACATGCACTTCCTGGAATTCATATCAGCTTCTGCCTTTGGTGACTGCACATGGGATGGATACCCAGGTGGAGGAGTCTCCAGACAGCCCCTGCTTCAGTTTCTGTCCCACACTTTGTCTCCATATTTGCTCCCATGAGTATTTTGTTACTCCTTCCAAGAAGGACCATAGCATCCACACTTTGGTCTTTCTTCTTCATGAGCTTCATGTGGTCTGTGAGTTGAATCTTGGGTATTTCGAGCTTTTGGGTTAATATCCAATTATCAGTGAGTGCATACCATGTGTGTTCTTTTGTGATTGGGTTACCTCACTCAGGATATTTTCTAGTTCCATCCATTTGCCTAAGAATTTCATTAATTCATTGTTTTAAATAGCTGAGTAGTATTCCATTGTGTAAATGTACCACATTTTCTGCATCCATTTTTCTATTGAAGGACATCTGAGTTCTTTCCAGCTTCTGGTTATTATAAATAAGGCTGCTATGAACATAATGGAGCATGTGTCCTTGTTATATGTTGGAACATCTTCTGGGTATATGCCCAGGAGTGGTATAGCTGGGTCCTCAGTTAATGCTATGTCCAATTTTCTGAGGAACAGCCAGACTGATTTCCAGAGTGGTTGTATCAGCTTGCAATCCCACCAACAATGGAGAAGCCACTGGAATTTTAAACAAGCAGAGATGGACAGAGATCATCTTAATGTACAGTTTCCAGTCTCCTTTTCCTGGTCCCTTCTCTCATACCTGTGTACACTCACTATTTGGAAATCACATTCATTGTCACCTACAGGGCTTTTTGTTGAAGATGAAAATTTCTAAGAGATCTTTAGGATTATTTTGTATAAAACAAAATCTTGGGGGACAGATCAAACTACACAGTCAAAGTGGTTAGTATTCAGACATAACAGCTGAGGGCATTTAAGAGGACAGGGAATGCTTTCCAATCTATCATTAGGAGGAAGAGAAGATGCCTATATTGTCTCCCTCACTTTACTTAGCCTTACATAGTACACATTTAAACTGGATTTGGATTGGGTTTGATTTCAACTACTGCTGCCTTGTGGAGTTATGATACTGTAATATATTCTCTTGAAAAAAATCTCAAAGATTGCCTGTGTATTTTTAAGCATTTTCAATGTAGGAACCAAACTGTGTGTTGGGATCAAGTCTGTGAGCAAAAGAATTTTAGTGTCTGAATTTTGAACTCTTTCTCCACAACACTGTTTTCCTCTGAACCCCTCAAACACTTTCTTAACAACCTAGACAAAAGAAAGACTAGTCCAAAGGAAACAGGGAAGCAAATGTTACTGTCTACAGTCTTCTTTTTTCCAGGGTTATGTTTAAATCCTATTAAGGAGTTTATTCTAACAGCAGAAACTATCACACCCAAATGTCCGAACTTTCCAAAATACAGTGCATTTTTCTAAATAATTAACGACTAAATGAAACAGAGTCATATCAGCTCAGTGATGCCTACATTGTAAAGAATGCCCCAAAAATAGCTAATTGAAGGAAAGCAATATTGTAACTTGTGATACCTCAGTAATCAATGAATTTATTAGAAGGTTCCTCAATGCAAGCCTCATACAGAAGGGGCATATCAACTAATATTGAACTTGATTTCTATGCAAAGTTCTGTTGGCACCCTACTTGACAAACAAAGATGGCTTGCAAAGCTTTGTCATTGTATGGAGGGACAAGGCTAATTTACCTCAAGTTTAAGAAATCTACAGTCTCAAAATGAAATAGAATATACCTTAAAAACTACACTTAGTAAATTCTAAATTACTAGACTTAGTAAAGCTTTCTACTGCTGTCTCTTACTGTTCTCAGTTTCCTCATTGCCACCACTGGGAGGAGAACCCCCAGCGTGAGCAGTTATTACAGCAAAAGAAGAAGGAAGCTGAAAGAAACTTCACTTTCAGAGTGAACCTTTTAGGAGGAAGGAGACTATAGAGGAGAAAGAGCCTTCAGAGAAATCTCTAAAAGGGTGTAATTTTCTAACTTTTTTGAGATTTGGGGTGAGGGTAGAAAGTTCGTCACCATGTGATTTACTCTAGCATAACCTATGTGCCAAGAAGCCAGGTACTGGGTGTGATAAGAAAGAGCTGGATTTACTTTCTCTCCCCACTTTCTATCCTAACCTTCAGAGCAGGGGACTGCCAACAGCAGGGGTGAATGGACCAATTTCTAAGAAAGAATGGCAGTCAGGGGTCTATTATTTAATACCTAACTTCTCTTCCTCAATAGATCCAAATAATGGTAATTTTAAACCTCAGCTGAAGGATGAGGGCTAAACAGTAGATTCATAATAACAGTTAAATTATTTGCAAAATATTTTTGAAATTCAATCTTCTGTACAGTGAAGGGAACCATTGGCAAAGTTAACCTCACCTTAGCCAAACCAGTTTGCAATTCATTGTCTTCATGCTGTTCTCTGACTGAGTCATCTGGTCATGTCTATCAGCAGGGCAGGTGATAGGTCCCTCTGGTGTGAAGGACTTTGGTTGTTGTCAGGGCTCTGAGGAGGGATTCAAAAGACAGAGCCTGAGGAAGGTTAAGGAAAGAGCCACAGATGAAAAACTAAGGCTGGCTAAGAAACCATGTCATTTGATTCTAATGGTGATGTCTACCTCCTTCCAATTCCCATCATCCTTCCTTCCACCTCACTACTCCCTTTTCCCCACTGATTCTTTCTCCTTCCATCTCTTCCATTCTTCTATCTTTATATCACTTGATTCTCTAGTTTTATTTATCTCTATGTTGCTATGAGAAAAATCAAAACTTTAAAGGTCAATAATTTTACCTAAGCCATATGGCATGTGTATAATGAGGTTTGTCCGGATGTGAGGTGAGATGAATATACACACAAATATATATGTATGTGTGTATAGATATGTATAGCATAAAACATCATATTTGAATGTCCATATGCATATATATCATAAAACATGATGTTTGAATTACTTTATGCATACTGAAATGGATACTATAGTGACCAAGCAAGTATTCATTTTCCCACATAGTTTGCCCCAACCCCTTGCATTGTGGCAAGAGTACCCAAATTCTATCTCCTTAGCAAAACTCTGACATGCAATATTGCTGTTTGTGGTCCTAATATTATATACATGTTAGAGATTTTTTTACATTGAGTTCTTTTTAGTTCATAAACCATTGCTTTATCTGCTATAATCCTCTCCTTCAAGGAGGATAAAGATCTATAGCAGGACAGGAGGTGAAATCTACCCAGGGATACAGGCTGGGAGCAAATGTGCCTCATGAATCACCCCAGGGGCCAGCCGGGATCTTTTGGGTCATGCTTGCACTTGCCTGCTCTAGAAGCTCACGAACTTTGACTTCCATGGAAAGAGAGTACCTTGTTGACCCTCAAACTGGCTACTCTCTACTGCTCCTTCCAGCCACCAATTGAAAACAGTTCTGCTGTGTTTCCCAGTGCTTTGACATCTGAGTTTCAGACAGTAATATAGTCTTTGACCAATGAGATTCTCCTTGTTGTTAAACTGTACAGATTGCTGCACCTTGCTGGGTTTGCAAACTGTAAAGATAGGGATGACCTCCTTTGGGACTGATTATATTTTCCAAAAATCTGCATTTTTCTTGGTATTAATTTTCAAGAAGGTAATTTTTTTCTTCAACTAAATACTGTTCTGTGCCTCCTAGGTCAAACTACATAGAATAATAAAAATTCTTTAGGCGTTTTTCTTTTGTCAAGAAGAGATACAAGCATTAATTAAAACAAGTGTCTTTTCTGTGAGTGAGCATTCCTAATGTCTCATACCTACCCAAAGATAATTTTGCTCATCATTTTGCTTAAAGGCACCAAAGTTATTTGCTAAATGCCAGCAAGTGCCTACAACTCAATGCTAATTACTTCACCAGTAACAGCCACAACTGCTTTTTATAGGTAGTGCTTATATAACTGGAGATGCAAAAGATTTTTATAATCTGATAAAATGTTAGCAAATAGCTTATGTGTATATCTATAAGGAGACTGAGTGGAGTAATTAATGAGGATCAGTCTATGGTCTCTGCACAAAACAAGACTTGAAGTAGACCTCAATGGTTTATCAGATGAACACTTAGAGGCAGTGGCTGGAACTTGGGACCTGGAATGCTACGTTATCCTGTGGTGTTCACGGGTTTTAATAACCGTTCTGAACACAAAGGTGAAGTATATTTTAGTTATGATCCCCCAAAAAGGAACATTCAAGAATCAATTTCTCTTATCAATAATTCAAACCAGTGAGGTGTCTCTGATTTAAATAATAAAAAAAAAAATCTAACCAATTTGTCAGCACAATGCTGGGAAGAACAAAGTTTCTCATTTGATTTCATTGACTTAATACATCCTGGGAATAACAAGTACCCTGCTAGTCCCCAAACACAGAGGAGAGAGATGCATGCAGAACAGCTGCTTAATAGAGGAGCTGTCATTTGTTAAAAGAAATGTCTGCTTACATTTCCTTGGGCTCTTTAGGAGTAGGACCAAGCCAAGCATAACATCATTTGTTTCTGTAAGCACAGCTATGGTGTTGTAAACAACGAAGAAGTAAATACATTACTGCTTTTCAGCAAAGATGCACTCTTTTTCACAAATTTAGTCCCCCAGGTTTTCTTCAGCACACCATTGTCTTTTCCAAGTCAGAAAGGAAAGGACCATACATGATTCCCGTGACCTTGCCTGACAAGTGGCTGACTGCTTGACTTAATTCATACTGAGTGATCATGAATATTCATTTCATCCTATTTTTTTTTCTTAGTGTATGTGCTTCGTTTACTGAGCTACTTATGATAGCTTGCAGGACCCCAGTAAAAGAAAGTGAGTTCTGGTGAGAGATGAGAGTGAAGAGGTGTAGTGAGAAAGGGCATTTTTAAAGATTTCTCATAGAAACAACTTAAAAGGGGAGATTCTAACCAGAACTCAAGGAGGGTGGGGTTATGGTATGTTCTTCTGTAACTCCTCTTGTGAGACAAATACAGCAGTAGGTTGACAGGTTTACATGACTTCGCTCCCATGTATGTGATATCCAATAAATGGTTTCCTAGTGAAAGGTGACTAAAGAAACAGTTCACTAGAAAAGAATCAATCAATAATTTAAAATCTTTTAAACCTCAACAGTAACTGATGCTGTGCAAACCAAAATAACAGTGACAGAATGCCATCATTGTCTACTGTGTTACAAAGAGTTGGAAGTGACAGTATTTAATACAATAGAAAGTGTATGGTTATTTTGCCAAGAGCAATTATAAACCTTTGTTGGAAGAAACAGCTTGACCAGGGTGGGCTTGATTCTCTGCTTCTGGGTCACTAAGCCTGCTCATTCCCATTAAGTCTAAGATCTTAATCCTAACCTGAGGGTATGACTAATATAGTAAGAGGAAGAGACCCTCTCATCACATGAACAATAAACCTCTTTCTGATTGTACCAACTTGAGTCATGCTTTCTTAATTATTAGCATAACTGAAAGAATGCTAACTACTTCACTTAGTAAATCTGTAACACCTATTTGTTCTAACAAGCTAGTCTTGACAATACAAACAGGAAACAAGCCTTCCAGAGAGCGACTAGCAAAATCCACCAGAAATTAAAAAAAACAAAAAACAAAAAACAAAAAAAAAAACATACATTTGTTTTACTCTGTAAACTTTGCACAGTTTATTCTAAGAAGACAATCATAGATAATCAAAGTCATGCTTAAATGAATATTCATAGTAGTTATTTTTAATAGATATAAATTAGAAATAGCTAAAATGATCAACTTAATAGTCTTATATAACTGAAATTGACCACATTTGTCTGAAACAGTCATTAAAATTGTGCCTTTAATAATATTTAGCAATGGCCATATATGAAAAAAAGAAATACAACCCAATACAAAGTAATTATTTTGACTAGTTGGATTATAGGCAGATTTTATTTCCCTCTATGGACCTGTGTTTTCCAAATTCTCTGTAATAAACATGAATTAATTTAATAATAAAATGCCATTGCTAGCACATATGATAGCCATATCCTCTCTCTCCCAGCACTTTATCATCTCTGTCTTTCCAGAGGGATACCTTCTTCAAGAAACACTCCTCCATGGCCCAATGATACACTGGCAGGAACTAGTAAACTCACAAAGTGTTCCCCTCCCCAAGATTCCCCTCTTCTCCATCTAAGCCATAAGGACACCATTCTCGCAGCCCACCTTTATTCTTCAAGGTGTTTGTAAGGCAGCAGTTTAAGCTTAGCCTTATTTCTTAAAATCAAGATAGAAGGAAAAGAGATCAGTGAAGCTTGGGGAGCTTCCTGCTCTATTGATAGTATCTCCAAATCACAAATGTTTGTAAAGATGCAAGTGTTATTTGTCCTGATTACCCAGTCTAGAGCCAATGGCTAACTCAGTACAACATAAAGGATATGGCAAACAATTACTTAAAATTTTCCCTTTGGCTAAAGTTTAAGACCTAGTACCCTTCCTTCATTGTCATAAAGGAATGGTCCTTCTTCTCTGGTTCTCTTTACTCTTAGCAAATTAGATTTAAAAAAAAAAAAAAGAAATCAATAAATTGCAAGAGGCCTCTGTGAGTACATCACATCTTCCATATATCTCCTGAGAAGAGAGACAGCTGTTGTCCATGCAGATGTGTTACACTTAAGTGGAGGAAAATAAGAGAAACCTTGGGTTCAGTAGTGAAATGGAGCATGCTTTGACTTGGGACACACAAAGGATTTGCTAATCCAAGGCCCTAACATTTAGTTAGGGTTACGTAAGGGACGCTGCCTAAAGAGTCTAAGACCAGGCTCCATCATCTTTAGTCAGGGTGGGTGTGTTGGGCCCATATGAAAACAGCAAAAAAGAGCCAAGAGAAGGAGAGAAAGAGAGAGAGAAAGAGAGAGAGAGAGAGAGAGAGAGAGAGAGAGAGAGAGAGGTGTAAAATTAGAGAATTCATGCCTCAGCCAGGTGGAGGTACATGCCTGTAACCCCAGCAGGATAGGACTAAGAATTTGAAGCCAACTTTAACGTATTCTATATAAAGTCAAGGCGAATCTACTACATGAGACTTTGCATCAGAAAAAAAAAAAAAAACAAGGGTGAGATTGGGGTTTGGGGAACATGTAAATCCAAGGAACAGATGTAGTTACAAGCTTGTCAAATGTCAAGCTTGGCTCCTATCTCCTCTCCACTTGTATGATGGTTTTTATATGCTTAGCCCAGGAAGTGGCAATATTAGGAGGTATGGTCTTGTTGGAGTAGGTATGCCACTTTGGGTGTGGGCTTTAAGACCTAGTCCTAGCTGTCTGGGAGCCAGTCTTCTCCTAGAAGCCTTCAGATGAAGATATAGAACTCTCAGCTCTGCCTGCACCATGCCTGCCTGGATGCTCCCATGCCCCTGCCTTGATGATAATTGACTGAACCTCTGAACCTGTAAGCCAGCCCCAGTGAAATGTTGTTCTTGTAAGAGTTTTCTTGGTCATGGTGTTTGTTCACAGCAGTAAAACCCTAAGACAGTTTGCAAATTCCACACTCTTTTAAGACTAGTTGGTTATACTCCCTGCCTTGAAGACCATGCTTTTTATTAGCAATTCATACACATTGATGTTTGAGTCACTATACGTGGTTTTAAATAAGCAGTTCTACAACAGTCCCACTCTAGCTCCTAGAACTTACTTTCTGTCTTTGTTTTTTCACTGTGTGTGTGTGTGTGTGTGTGTGTGTGTGTGTGTGTGTGTGTGTGTGTGTGATCTTCTTGTTCAAAACCACACACATGATTCTGGCCAGCCTTGGTTCATTTAGAGGTAGTTTTCTGCACATGGGTGTGTCATCAGAATGCTCTATTGCTCCAAAAGGCCGTCACACTTAGCTGGTCAATTTTAATCATTTTTTTTTTTTTTGTCCGCAAAATAACAAAGGTGCAAACTCATCATTGCTCCATAAAGTTGCTCTCAGCTAATAAAAAGCATTTTATTTCAATTGTTGCTCATATACCTAGTGCAAATCTATTTCAATTACGAGAAGCATTTGTAAGGGAACATTGTAAGGAGAAGCCCATCAAATCCCTCTGCGGTAACTTTAACCCATTAAATCAGAACAATTTACTTGTCTTTCCTTGTAAGTGGGAGACAGTAAGGGATACTAGTTTAAGAAAGAAAGGTAAGGCAAACTTCTAATTAAATCTTTTCAAATACCTAGTATAATAATATACTTTTGGCTTTGTGCAGGAGATATTTTTAAATGAAATCTCTGTGCAAGATGATCAAATGATTTAGAACTCTGTGCAACATCTCAATATATTATTAAGGGCAGTCATTCTGGTCACTTCCTTCTTGTTACTTCCACAAAGCAGCTGTTGCTCAGCTGGTGCATTAGCTGGTCAAAGGGCCATTTGTAGCATCAAGTATAGTTACCCTATATTATGAGGTCAACACATGGACAGTGCTCACAAGCATATTTTCATTAAGAGTAGGCCCACTTGTTCCATTTCAGTGCAGACTTGATGCGCAGTTATAACAATTTTGGAAGTCTACACAATCCAGTACTCACTAAGTCCCTCAGTGGCAGTATTTGACAGGTAAGTGTTTACCTATGGATTTCCAAAATCCATAGTTTCTCCAAGGCCGAGAGTTAGGAATTCATGTGGCCTAAGAAATATAACTGAGTCTTACTGTTTCTAGATCATTTAGTAATAAATCTTGACTCTCAAAGCTAAGAAAATTGACTGAATACTCCAGTTTAATCCCAGTTAGGTTACAGTACATTCCTGTGCAGTGAAAAATGTAAGGGTACCCACAAGACTAATGGACATCATTAAGGTTTGTATGACATTCAAGACCTTTTGGGAGACTGGGATATGATTAGTGGAAGAATGCTTGTTTGGCACAGATTCCACACTCAACACTGTAATACAGACAGACAAATAGACAGATAGAAAGATGATAGAGCAACCTAATATATATTGTCTTTTCTATTTTTTTCAAGAGTTGTAGAGGTAGAGTTATGTTCATTTTGAAACTGAATAGCTGTACTTTGAGGCCTAAGTTGTCTAGCCAGGATAATTTAAATTGACTCTTCCCTGTGTTATTAAAACCTAATTTGGGGGGCTAAAGAGATGGATCAGTGGTTACAAAAAAGAAAAAGCTTGCTGCTTTAACAGAGGCCTCAGGATCAGTTTCCAGCACCAGCAGTGATAGCTTACAACAACACATATCTCTGCTCCAGGGAATCTGCTGCCTTCTCTAGGCAAAACACACACACACACACACAGAGAGAGAGAGAGAGAGAGAGAGAGAGAGAGAGAGAGAGAGCGAGAGAGAGCCCCTACATACATGCGAGCAAACACTCATACATATAAAATAAAAACAAATAAATCTTTTTTAAACTCCTCACTTTCTCAGTACTACAGCAAGACCATCACTTACTACATACTCTAGGTGATCATCACTAACTTCTGAAACATTGTCTGGGAAGAACTGGAGCATCATGGAAATTTTTTGTTTCCTATATCACAGCAAGCCACTTGAGAAATTACTAGCCTTCCATACTCCCTCTTCCCCTCACCTATGCTCCCCTAACAGCAAAGGACAGTGTCCCTTTCCTTGGACACTAAATGAAGACACACACAAGGTCATGAGTCATCCTTTGTGCTCTATGAGAGTTCTATCTTAACCTTTTTCTTGGTCCCTCAAAAACTAGTTTCTCATGTGTGAGAATCCCATATTTGACCTTCTAGGGAAAGTGTTGGGCTCTAGTTTCTTACTAAATGTGCATGTAAAGAACAACACAGTCTTACATTCAGCAAGGTCTGCCTAGTAACAGCCAAAACTTGATCTGATTTTGGAATTTGTATTTGCTGCAATATCTTAGTGATTAGAAAGTACTCAATATATTAGTGACTAGCAAGTAGCTCAGGTTATAAATCAAAACCCCAGAGACTCTCTCTGTATCTCCATCTGTCTCTGTTGCTGTCTGTCTCTGTGACTGTCTGTCTCTGTCTGTCTCTGTCTCTCTCTCTCTCTCTGACTCTCTCTCTCTCTCTCTCTCTCTCTCTCTCTCTCTCTTTCTCTCTCTCTCTCCCTCCTTCCCTCCCCTCCATATCTCTTCTATCACCAAATCCTGCTTACTTTATCCTCCCATTATATCCAGATTCTGGTCTCATTACTATCTACTATTGCTATAATTTTGGGCTAGACCACTTCTTTTCTCACACAGACTATTGAAAAACATGCCACCACTGCCATTCCTGGTCCTGCACTTGCTACTCCACGCCATAAGACAGCCTGGACTATCTCAATGACACATAAGACAGATCATGCTTTCTGGTGCTAGTGTTTCCCATCTGAATTCATCTAAACTCCAACCGGCTTACAAAAATGTATACACTCAGCAGTCTGCACTCTAGGTCCTCTACTGATGACACATTTTGTCCTCCATCTCACTTCATTCTAGCCATATTGGCCTCCATGTTGTCCCTTAACAGAAATATAGCTTCCACCTCAGGTCATTTGCGCATGCTTGCTATTCAGCCTGGTATCTCTTTCACATATTGAATTGACTCCCCTTTTCCAAAGGATGCCTTCTCTAATCAACCCATATTAAAACATAAGTTGTTTAGCTACCAGCCAACATCTCCTGTCTACTATTCCTCCATTTTTTTTCTTCATAGCATCTCTACTTTCTAGTGTACAATAAGATTCCTGGCTGTCAATACCTGGAGGGTAAACTTCAGGAGTCTTCTGTACATGTGTTCACTGTTAGAGCTTTTGGATCCTGTAGCAGTCCTAGCTCAGACAAGGTGCTCAGCAAATATATGTTGAATAAAATATTGATTCTCCAGAAATGTTGCATAGAAGTACACTAGGTACTCTCTCTATCACTATCAACCATGCTCTGAAAGTCTGTTTCCAGTGTAAGTTCTTTTGAACCAGAGGCAGTGGCAGAAACAAGGCTCTATTTTTAAAAAAGCAGGCCATGATGATCTGAACAAAATTCCAGGTCATTTCACTGCAACTTCTCCAAATAGTAGGTCATTTGTTTATTTTAACTTTGATTGTGCCATTACCTCCTTCTCTGATCACTGAAGGTCAAAGTCTCCAGATTTGTTTTAGCACTGGGCATTTCAACTAGTTGTCCTATCAGACCTTGGGGCATTTTAATTTTAACAGCAATAAAGGTAGAATAAGCTTGTTCCATTGATTTCCTTCTTCTCTGGAAACTTACTTCTCTGAAGCCATCTCTTGCTCCATAGATAATATGGATATCTTTCTCCTGTTTTTCATATTCCTTAACACAACATCTGAAATATGCTATTGAACAAACTTGATTTTAAGCCTGTTTTCTTCCATTAGAGAGTAAGTCCTGGTGTACAGGTCACCTTTTTCTGTATAATTCTGATATATGTTGAGGGCATGGAATATAGCAGAATCAGAAAATACCAAAGGAATAGATGGAAGGCAGTGACTATCAAGTGCTGTTTCCTTGGGTCACAGCCATGAAGAAAGGTGCCATGATGTCATAGTTAGTCAGCACAATCATTATCACCAACATCAGGTAACTATGTACCTTTTTGAAACAGGTATCATAGGCAATTGGAGACAGTGATATTGAAAAGACAAGCATAATTTTCGACAATTAACAATAAAAATAAGATCAAGGCACATGGGAGAAAGAGAGAGCTGTAGCCAGAAACATGAAGATTAACATAGTCCATGTCTTTAGGGAAAGCGTGAGCATGGAATTAGTTTTGAGAAGATGACGTAACTGAGGTGTAGTACAAAGAAGAGAATAGATCACAGGCACATTTGACCAGAGCCAATTCTGAGAAACCACACATGTCCATTCTACATCGAGGCATAAATGGAATAAAGCTGAAAATGAGAAAACTGTTGGTGAGGTTCCTGTTGTTTTAGGAGAATATGAATTCTTGATTTAGATGAGATGAAAAGATGTAGAATAAGAGCTAGGTTTATCTCCTTACACATAAAGAATACATTATAACAAAAAAGATATGTCACAGCTTTTAAAATGGGAAATGCCAAATTTAGTCCTTTATGTAAATGTGTGTGTGTGTGTGTGTGTGTGTGTGTGTGTGTGTGAAACAAGTGGACAGTGTATTACAATCACTCATAATGAATGCATGGAGGAAAGACACATTAGTAGTAAAAGGGAGAGTCAGATTTTAGCAAAAAAAGCACTCAACTAGCTGTCAGAGTTAGAAAAAGATAGAAGTGAAATATGACTCAGGTGTATGATTTAAATATTTAGTAATACTATCTAAGAAAAAAAGGGATAGTGAAATGGGAGGTAACTAAGGGGTTGGACAATGACTTTAATTTGTGTTTAATTTAATTTTAATTTTAATTTGTTTAATTTAATTTATTTAAAAGACCATTGTTAATAGATTAAGTCATGTGGTCTTAAGATATGCCACACATGGACATTAAATTTGAAAACAGTTAAGAATAAAAACTCTATCAACAGTATCAGCCAGATTCCCTGCGTTGAGTAGCCACATGTGTCAAGTGACTTCTTTATTATACAATGGAGGAAAGAAATATTTCCAACTTATCAGAAGGTTCTATTCAACACCTCTGAGCAAGAGTTTTCATATTTGAGCATTATTTTGGCATTTGGAAAATGATGAACTTAAAAATGAGGATGAAGAATTTTAGGAAGAATTTGTGAACTAAAGAACAAAGAAATGTATAGAATGGAAATAGAGAAATAAGAGTCAGAAGCAGAGAGTAAGGAAGACAGAGGTCACTTGATCCTGGTCCTGAGAAACATGCCAGGAAAGGAACCAGGAGGCTTACAAATTCAAGTAGGAGATTGCTAAGAAGGGACCAGTGAACTTGACAAGGTGGAGATTATTTGTCACCTTTTCAGGGTATTTCCAGCAGCAAAGTGGGCTTGAGTCAGTGACCAAAGAGACATCCAATTATTGCATTTTCCTTCAAAAGTTTTGTAATACAAATGATTGGGACTAGGAATGCACAGCTCTTATTAGCACTGTAGGGCTGAACCAGTAAAAGCAATACATATTCCAGACTAGACAAGGCTGTGTAGTGATTTTCAGGCTACCCTAAGCTATTTACCAAAATATAAAAATGAACAAAATGAGAAAAAAAACTTTGCAAAATCAAGTAAAAAAATATTCTTGGAGGGAAGAGACCTTAATGTATTTGTAAGTTGAAGAGAAGAGGCTGCCTTGAGGCAATGCAGTTTGTAAAACTCAGATAAAAGATGTAGAGGATATGGAAGGAGTTGGGCCATAGGCAAGACTGGAGAGGCTGCCTTGGGAAGGACGTTGAACAGTGTGATTGAGGCTGAAGGAGCTGGAAGTTATAAGGGAGGAAATTCATGACTGAGACTATTTGAGTTGCTGCTATGTTTACTGAATATTCAAGCCTGAAGAACAAAATTTATACAGGGCAGAAAAACGCATCTCACTGTCTATTTAAGCCAAGTCTGACAGTCCAGCAGGGAGCCATCAGTGGTCTAATGTTTGAGCCATCAATGGTCTAATGAATTTTGAGGCCATCTCATTAACACATAAACTCCATTGATTTCTAAGGCTTCTAGCAAAGTTTAACCACATTAATATCCCACAGCTTCTGTTCTCAAGGATTTGGGGAACACTGACCAGGGCAATAGTTTTGTCCCCATCTTCTCCCCACCCTCCAAAGAAAAAGAATGAAGAAACAAATGTGTAGCAAAAACAGTCAATTAGAGATGCTGTGAGCATGTGGATTGTGGCCATGAAGAGAGCCACCAGATGCACCAGATGCTTGATTACAAATGATGAGCATAACTCGGTCTCCTTAATGTGTAGAGAAGTTAAATAAAGAAGCTGAATCACAAAATTGCCCATGAAAAATTAGGTAGGCAGGAAGTGCTAACCTCCTTAGCCCATAATGCTAAGCCCATTCTGCAAATCCACATCATTATCTTCTTGACTGCCTGAAGCTAGCTTTCCACCCTTGTCATTCAACTGACACCGCAGTTGCAAAGGTCACCAGTGACTTTCTAATAGTCACATTCAGCAAGCTTTCCTTATTTCTTTTTTTTTTTTTTCCTGTCTCAATTTCTTTGAAACTCTAAATACTACTAAGTAACTATGGCTTTTGGAGATGTATATACTGGTTTCTATTAGGCTATTATTATATTCTAGTTTTTGACAATTCTGCTTTTCAACATTTTGTGTAATGAGGATATTCTCCAAAAAAAAGGGCTAACCATGGACCCCCATTTTCAAGTGGATCCAAGGCAAGGGGTGGGGTGGAGACTGGCAGCAGAAAGCGTTGACATATGGATTCATTATAGAGAGCTTTGTGCCCCACACATCATCCTATGACAGTGTAGAAGTTAATTCACTCTTCTAAGTTAATAAAAACTTTACTTGAAAATTTTGTAGCCACTATCTAGGCTTTCATGAATGAAAGGCTTGCTTCAGATAAAATGAGGTTCATAAGTTTGGGGTGGTTTTATTAGGCAACCTGTCTGTCCTCTCAATTCAGAGATCTCTTCCTCTACCACAATATTATCCAATAGGATTCCTAACTGTTTTCAATAGAAATGGATTTCTAAAAGGAATACAAGCATGCATTCCTGCAGATATATGTTTCTGTGCCCTGGGAGCTCCTGGGGTAGTGGCTCAAGCTCTTCAGTAGTTAGCTGATGTGAAACCCAAGCTCAGTCACTTTCCTCCTGAGTTACTCAAGCATTTCCCTTAGCCTCCCCATGCCTCCAGCCCCTCGTCTGGCAAATGAATATAAACATCAGCCAGCTTATCAGGAAAATGAAATGAGATCATTTGTGAAAACTTCTTAGAAACATATCTCATGTATGGTAAATATCAGTGTGCCATCGAGTCAAATTAGCTTCCATGTTCTGATTTCCATTGTTGCAGAAGGGGCCAGGGGGAAATTAATAGGAAATCCTATGGGGATTGAGAATATATTAGAAATTCAAAGTTATACATAACACTGTGAGCCAGAAACCTTAAAAAGCACACCTTTTAATGTTTTCTTTCAGAATTTTCCTGTGCATATGCATATGTATATTCATACCGCTGGCTTATATGTAGTTGAGTAATTCCTTTTTAACTTGTTCTTGTGTTATTCTTTCTCAGTTAGAAAGTATCCCACAGAATTGATCATAAAGCCATATCTCTCCTCCCAAGGTTCAGTGATTATTGTAGAAGCAGAGGAGGAAAGAGTATCAGAGCCAGAGGTGGTGAATGGATGACTCTCAAACCTATTGTCTTGTGGAAACAGCCTGGAGGCTGTACATCTAGTCCAGACAACATCCCAACAAGGAGAGGGAAGCTGGGCACATACTCCCACTCCTAGTCAATGAGTCATTGGCAGCAGTTAGCTTCTGCAGGAGAGACTTCCTAAGAGTGTAGCTCCTGGTAAGTGGATCACTCTTCAGTGAAAAACTGCATATCCAAGAATATTTGGGCAAGATTAATTGGTCTTGAAGAAATTGACAAACAAAAAAGGGCACACAGTTGGGTGGGTTAGGCAATAGGGATAGGTATTGGAAGAGCTAGGGGCTGAATATTATCAAAACATGATGTATGAAATTCAAGTTTTTAAAAAATGATTATAATGTATTTCTACCATTTTATTAAAAATCTAATGTTGAAAGAGATTTTAACTGTAATTCCATGAATATCCTAATCATTAATTATGATTTATTTGAAAGGAACAGTAAGCAATTTAAGAAACTACTACTTCTGTTTTCTCTTAAGTCATGAAATCTTTACCATCTTTTTGAGTTTTGTGGTCAGTGCTGAGAGAATAAAGAGAAAACTGCCTTTCTTCATCAGCTTATGTACCTCCCTGCTTCCCCACACATGGAAGTGGCAGGCTTCCCACTTCTGTCAGGCATTATACAAGCTACATTAAGCTCCAAGTCTGGAGACAGGCATGGAATGTGGCCTAGAAAGAAAAAATGCCACATCTCTGAGGCATGTCTTTGTTACCCACAGAGTAATGCAACATCTATGGTGAATGACTTCCTTAGAAACATCTGGTCAACCTCAAACATTCCTTTCCATGGGTTTAAGACAATGGGGGCCTTTAGTGTTAACCTCTCTATTGATTTTAATAGTATGCACTGGGCCTGCGATGGCTAAATTTTATTGTCAAAGTTGACTGGAATTTGGAATTGTCTAGCACTTACAAACACCTCACATGTATGTAAAAGTTCTTTCAGAGAAGATTAATTAAGAAAAGAAGACTCTAGAACCCCTAGACTGATTAAAAAGAGAAACTTAGCCCTGCTTACTGACTGGATACGAAGAGATTGGGCACCTGTCTTCCTACCATGACAAACTGCATTTCTCTTAAACCACTAGCCAGTGTAAGTACCTTTTCTTTAAATTGCTCTGTTGGGTATTTAGTCCTGGCTGTGAGACAGGTAACTGATGTACGGTGCATACTTGTGGGGCAGAGGACTGTGAAAGTATAGTATGGTTTCTGGTGGAGCACTGGCTAAAGATGGCCAGAGACCAAACAAGTATCCCTGCAAGGGACAGTATGCATTTCGCCACGCTCCCAGACTCCAGGCTCCTGACAAGCGGCTGAAGACCTCCATTGATCAGCTCCTTTCAGTCACGTAGGGCAATGCCCCCACCAGCCCCTCCACAGGTAGAGGGCATGACTATATTCCGGAGAGCTTCTTGAGATCTCCATATTAATGAGATACCTAAAGGCAGAGGGCATAGCCAATTAAGCATTCTTTCCCAGACCCTCCTCCCTGGAAAAAATATTTAACCTCAGGCCCATCTTGAGAACACAGGTTATGGGGTACAGCTTCATCTACTTTCTGCCATCATAATAAACCTTTTAAAACCATGGACTTCCTCATGTCTTTGGGGCCCACCATAGAGAACCATGGAGAAGGTCTACATCTATCGAGCGCCTGTGGAGGACCTCTCTGCATTCCTCCACGGAGCCCTGCCAACTCAAGCAAGCTAGCCAAGACAGCCTTGACCCAGCCAAGCAAGTAGCAGTGACCAAGTGTACCACTACCCTGCAAGGCACTGCCAGAGCTCTCCTTCTCACCTCTCTCGGCTGTGGACCAGTCCAGCTCTCATACCCCCAGTCTCAACACTCAACTCTACCGTGGCTTCCGGCCGAGCTTGGGAATGGAGGAGTTTGAGACCAGTTGATCCCCACATGCCTTCTTCTCTGGGGGTCCCCATCCAAGAGCTCTGCCTCCCCCATCTCAGACTGAGATCTCTTCACACCCGGGTGGAGTCTGACGGCTTCTCCTAGCCGGACGTCTGCTCAGCCACAGCATGGAGTAAATTCAGTCAAATTCCCATGTGTTTCTGCTCCCCAGCTGCGATTCCAGCAGCCTGGGGTGGCAGACATGCAGGATCCACAACTCAGCCCAACAAGATCCACGGCCGTGCGCAAGCCACAGCCCGACACATTCAGCTTTTTACTTGTCCCTTTTCCAAATACTTCTATTGAAGTTTTTGAAAGAGGCAAGTGAATTTCATTTGCAAAGCCTATTTTGTCAGTTTCTATTTTAATGAATATTCTTGAGGACCTCCTAGTTGTAAGGCATTTACTAAGTGCTCTGAGAAGGAAAGAAAAAAAAATCATCAAAGATAACCAAGAAGGTTTCTCTGCCCTTGAAGAGTTTAAAATCTTGTAGAAAGCAATAGGACACATGAACAAATAATTCCAATGGGGGCAAAATGATTCGAGGCTTAACAAATGAGCCTGTGTTGTACAAAATGACCAAAAAGGAAAAAAAGAAGAGAGGTCAGGTTGGAGCTAGGCCTGGAAGGATTTTAATAAGGAGAAATGGAAGAAAAAAAACAGACAGACCATTATTAAGTTCCTGCTAGACATTTTAACTCTGAGTCTGGGAAGACATCAAAGGCATTTGTGTATGTTACTTTATTTTATCCTGAAATAACACACTTTAGCTAGGTATTACTGACAGAGAACAACAGTCATCAGTTAAGTCCAGGGCTACAAACAACAGTTCTGGGATTTAAATCAGATGGTGGTCGCATGTCAGCCTTAAGATTCTCCAAAACCAGCAAAGAACACATGAACATGAAGGTACAAGATGCATAGAGGACTCAGAAAGTTGCTTTTGCTATTTAGTAATTGGTCAATGTATTGTATCTTTAAATGAAAAACAACAACATAGGAACCTATGGTAGGAGCAGTACCTTTTACCCTAAAAGGGAGCAAATATGTGTCTCTTTCCGGTAAGTAACAAACAAACATCTAAATCTAAAGTGCACAATATATACAGAGTTACTTCTTCATCATCCCTAGTGAATTTAATTGTTTGTCAAAAAGCACATAAGCTGCATCAAAGCTTTGGTCATTTCTCATCTTTAAATAATTTCTATTATCCAAGTTGAGCCTGGTAAGAATCAGGGGCTCCTCCACAGTACTGGTAATTTGTTGCTGATTTATAACACCTGCCATGTGTTCTCTTGCTCACAGAAATCCACTGTCGATCCAGTGAAATCATAGGAGAGTCCTCTGCTAAGCAAGGACCATGAGTAGCTGTTAGACTTGTGTAGCTGTATTATCTACACAGCATTTAAGTCATGAATACAAGCCAGTATAGCCATAGGAAAGAGAATGTAGACAACTAAGGCTTTCTTTGCCCTTCTGCACTTTGGTCTTTAAGTTGCATACGCCATATGTGACCCTTAGTTCCCAGTCAGATTTAAGACTATGTATTGCTCACCTTATTCTAATACTACCTTCCTATATGACCAGGAGTAAGAAAAAGTATCTGTGAATAATTTCTAGTATATAAAACAATAGCAATTTATAGGGAATAAAATTTATATATTGTATGTTATATAGACATGCTCTTTTATACAATGGTAGTGCAATGGTTTTATAAAATGCTGTATAATTTTATTTATATATAAACATATAATATGTAAACTATATAAATTACTATATTATACATATTGTATATAAATTATTATACTTAATATATTGACATTACATATAATTATATATGCTATGAATTAGAATACACATATATCACATGCCTATTATATATGATATACAATAGCTGCCAGAAGAGAAAGTTCATAGGTAACATTATTAACATAGGTAAGTTAATAGTAAATTAGAGGCAGTGCAATGTTAAAAGGGTTTATTTCTATTCCTTTTATAGCTCTTCAAAAATATTATTTCAGTAATATCCTTTATTAGAATAATAACATTTTAAATTAATAATGGTAGCTCCCAGTAATTTTTAAATAGTTATTGATTGAAAAAGGCAAGGTGTCTGTCCAAGGACATAGAGTAGAAAGTTGATTACTGAGGATGTGGAAATGTTAAGGTAAAATGGTGTATAAAATAAATTTTTAGTTCCATGTACTACACTCCATTTTAACTCAGTAGACAGAAGAGAGCAGGTGTTTTGAGAGAACTGATATATTAGTCAAGGTTCTTTGAAGAGATGGAACCAATAGAATATATTAAAAAAAAAGATTTGTTAGAGTGCCTTAAATAATATGGTCCAGATAATTCAACAATGGCTGCCTTACATTGGTGTGACTCTTCAGGAATCCTCCAAGTCTTTGGTACTGGATTAAGACTGCTAAGCTGGGTGAGGATTCTCAGTGACAGATGCCAGCGACCTGGACTGACCAATGGAGGACAAGCTATAGCACAGAAGCCACTACATGGCCTTAGAGTCTGAAGGCTTTAAAGCTATGAAGACCAAGAGCCTTCACATGGCTTTTACAGCATTTTCTTTTCATCGGGGGCCAGCCCCAAAAGTCTCTTTATAGATCTGAGAGAAATATGAACTTCATCTCCTGGTCACTAGTGAAGAAAAGCAGTAACAGAAAAGACTCCTGAAATCTCTAGACAGAAAATCCAGGAAGAGGGGCAGATGGGGATGAAGCATGAGAGTGCTTGCTGAAGACTATCCCAAAATGTGGGATAGTAATGCACCCCTGTCAAGAGTCGCCAGGTAATTACCAAGATGACCAAAGCTAAGAAGAAACAGAAAGCCAAATACCATTGAAGACATCAAGTCTTCTGCTCAGTCCACTGAAGTGGCAGTCTCTCATGATAACATCCATGATGACAAGCCTAGACAGTGCATGTTATGTTTCACAGGACAAAGTTTAGCAGTCCTCTTAATTGTGAAGGTGGATTGCAAGGGCCACAGATAGCCACTAGCCAGCTCATGGCATCAGAAACACAATTAGGAAAGTAGTAGAGGAGAGAGGAATGTGTGTGAGGGGGAGGTACTAACAGAAAAGAAAAGAAAATCTATGGCCTGTCGTAAGACCTAATGGAAGCATGAGTTACTATACATATACACTACCATAATTTTACACACTCACAGTTAGTACATGAGTAGGCTAAGCCTGACAAAGTATTTCTACAAAAGCAAAATTGGTGAGAAGGTGCAAAGAAAAAAAATAAGCCCTCCTATTATAGCTGGACAGTGTGTTCACTGTACAAGGGCACTGTGATAAGTCTGGCTGTGTAGACCAGAGCCTGCGACAGAGAATGTGGTACAAATGATCTACTGAGCTTCAGGGAAAAATCCATTAACAAGTGAGCTAAGCATAGGTGATCAGGGTGAAGAGCCAATGTTATTGGCTAATAACCCCAGGGAAAGTCTGATGTTGGTGTTGTTCACAATGATGGATAGGACTCTGGGGCACATTATACCATAAACTGTATTTTCCTGAAGACAAAAACCTCCATATCAGTTATATATTGGCTGTAAGCAGTTCTTGAGGTGGGGTCTTAGCCTCCCAAGACAGGTGGCACCCATCCATGGAGAGAAATCTTTGAGAAAAATGACAGCTGTGACCCATAACTGCTCTGTTAGTTAGTTGTGCAAACTTGACTAAAATATAGGCACTAGCTACTGCCCCCCAAAAAAGGCAACCCCTCCCAAAACTAACAACAACAACAACAACAACAACAACAAAAACCAAACCTTTGTTGCTTCCCAGGCAATTTGTAGAAATATAGTCATACTCAACTGCCTCTCTAAGTATGCAAGATTCTCCTGGATGATCCAGTAGGTCTGGTGCTGTTATTTGCAAGGCATCAAGAGCAGGCTTGTCTTGCCCATGTTGAGAGTCGATGGCCTGCCCTCTGGACTTTGACCTTTTCCAGCTAACATCTAACTAACTAAACCACCTCATTGAAGTAAGTCCTTTATTTTGTATTTGTTTCCCTAGTGGATCATGGAACCCTGACACAGTTACCATTCATCGCTGCTTAACTGTGCTGCCTGTTGGGAGCCGACTCCTAGCAGAAAGCAGCTATCATCTTTGCAGCCATCTCGAGCCATATACCCTGACAAGAGACTTGTTTTCAACAGCCTACAAGAGCTGAGCACACTCTGATAAATATCTTGTTTTTCTCACATATCTTGTTTTGCTGTTTAGTGCCCCCAGCTGCAAGGCACACTGGTATCCACACCTGCAAGGTGCATGGTGCACGTGTTACCCACGCTATGCATGCCTATAAGGCACATGATATCTACACCTGCAAGGTGCATGTAGTATCCACACCTACAAGGCACATGGCAAAGCATATAAATACCCCAGATTTCCCTTCAATAACGAGACTTGATCAGAACCTCCATCTTGTCTCCATTCTTCACGTCTCTTCCCCTTCATTCCCACTCTCTCTCTTGCTAGACCCTGACCCGCTGACCGGAGCAGCAGCTCGGGCTGGGACATTTTGGCACCCAACATGGGGCAGTGTGGGTATCAACAGCTGCCCTGTGAAGTGATTCTACACCCAGAATCTAGTAACCCATTGGAAAGAAGGATGGTAAAATCTGGCTTAACCCTGTCAGCATCTGCTAAGTCAAGGGCTACATGGGACATGCTCAACCAACAGGAAGGAATGAGTTTACTTTTGAGACACGTGCTCCTGTGAGGAAGAAAGGGACTGTTTTTGTTCTTGGTTTTGACTAGTCTGCCTGTAGGCAGCCAGAACACATAAGGAAATCTCTCTGTTGAAATGTAGCACAGAGATTGTTCATTCGTCTGCAACTCATTTTCTATGATTCCAGAAAGAAGCCAGTGACTTCCCAATTTCTTTAAACATAAGGATAAAAAAGTGATGCCTTTGAGGTTTTTGATGTTTCCTTTGGATCTTGTACTCATATTTAAACAGACAGCATGGCAAGTGATGCAAAATGTGACTGTTTTCTGCTTGAGACCTAGTTATTATTGTTAATCTTCGTTGACACCCCAGTTGAATGTAAACATCACCTAGGAGACATACCCATGAGTGTGATTGTGAGGGTGTCTCCTGAATGAGCAGAGGATGGAAGACCCACTTTGAATGTAGGTGGTATTGCCATAGGCTTAATAATAGATTGAATAATAGAGGACATAAAAGCAAACAAGCCAAGTGCTAGCGTTTTTCTCTCTCTGGATTTGCCCACAGAGACATTACCATCTGCTTCTTGCTCTCACTGCCATACCTTAGCCAGCATAATGGACCATGGATCAAACTGAAGGTCCAAATGATCTTCCCTTCTTAAGTTATTTTTCTCAGGTAATTAGTCACAGTGTGGAAAATGTAAAGATGAACAACTCGGTGTTTTCATCATAAAAAGAACAGAATTTCTAGTGGTATCATTGTTAAACCAGAAAATATGAGGATTTCACATGATTTTGGACACAATATAAAGCAATCACTAAGAAATCATTTATTTCTGCACTCTGAAATATAAGCACTATCGAAAAGCTCATGTCAAGACAATGAGAAGCATAGGGTGATAGATAGCAAGACAGAAATGGGCTGGAGATAAGACTCAGGAGTTAAAAGGAAGCTTCCCTCTTCAGTTGGCTTCCCAACACCCATACCAGGCACTTCAAAACTACCTATAACTCCAGGTTCATGGGATCTGCATCCTCTTCTAGGACCCTTGGGCACTCACATACATGACATATGCTCACATAAATATACACAGATATGCATAAAAGGTAAAACTAAGGATAGAGAGGTCTTCAAATTCTTATAAAGACAGCTATAATGAGGGAAATTATATCATCATCTCTGACTAGAAACAGGAATATATTAAAAGATGGAATTTTAGAGAAAAACAAAGGGAAAATCATAGTTTTAGTGTCTGATGGTTGGAATAAAGCAGAATATTAAAGCAATAAAGAGCTGGCCAGAATAGATTGAAAAACAGATTGCACAAAACCAATACCTTCAAATGCTTATTATTTTCTCTTTTTATGTACATGTGCATGTGTGTGTTTGTGTGTGCATGTGTGTTGAGAGAAGTGTGTATGTGAAGGCCAGAGGTTAGCCTCAGGTGTCTTTCCTTGAAAACTGATCACTTTTTTTTATTAGGCAAGATTTCTCACTGAAGTCTGAGGCTTACTGATTCCATTAGACTGTCTGGCCATTGAGGTCCAAGAGGTTTTTGTTTCTGCATGCCCAGAATTGAGATTGCAAACACATCCATGCTACATGGGCACAGAAGATCGATCTCTGGTCTTCATGATGGCATAGCAAGCAAACTTACCTTTTGGTTGAAACAAAAGTTTTACTGTGAAAACCTATGTGCTTGAGTATCTGCAGTCATATATAGTTATACAGCTACTCATTTAATGAGAATGGTGCATCAGCAAAGATTACTTGAAAGTATCTAAACTTGTATTTCCTATGTAGAATCAATTTAAAATTATTATTCTGTTATTAAGCTTTTAAAAATTATTTCATTTTTTGAGATTATAATATAATTATATAATTTCTCCTTCCCTTTCCTCTCTCTAAACCATCCCATATGCTCCTCTTTATCTCTTTCAAATTCATGGTCTCTTTTTATACTAATTGTTTTTGCATATATATATATATATATATATATATATATATATTCTTAAATACATAAATTCTATCCGTATAATGTTACTTGTATGTATATGATTTTAGGGCTGACCATTTGGTATTTTATAACTAATTGGTATGCTATTCTCATTTAGGGAAGGTTATTTCTCCTCTCTCAGCATTCCTTAGTTGCCTGTAATTCTTTGAGCAGGTTGAAGATTCATGAACACTCCTCCATCCATTTTAGTATGCCTATTGGTGTCTGTTCTTGCTTGATGTTTTAGTTTGTCTTTCATTGCTGTGAAGAGACACCATGGCCAAGGCAACTCTTTATTTAAAAAAACATTTAATTGGAGCTGGCTTTCAGAGGTTTAGCCCATAATCATCATGGCAGGAAGCATTGTAGCATCTAGGCAGATATGGGGCTGAAAGAGCTGAGAGTTCTACATCTTGATCTGAAAGCAGCCAGGAGGAGAGTCTGGATAATAGTGGCCAGACTTGAGCATATATATGAGACATTAAGTCCCCTCCTCCATAGTGGCACACTTCCTCTAACAAGATTACACCAGCTCCAATTAGGTCATACCTCCTAATATTGTCACTTCCCATGGGCCAAGCATATTCAAACCACCACACTTGGGTCATGTTTAGGCAGTCATGTTGGTGAGACTTTATGGGTGTATCTTCTGACATTACTGGGAGACAGTCTCACAGCAAAGTCCCAGAACCTCTAGCTCTTACAGTCTTCCTGCCCTCCTCTTCTACAGTAGTCCATGAACCTAAGGTGCAAGAGTTGGGTTATAGGCATATCCATTGGGACTAGGCTTTACAATTCTATATTTTGGTTGCTTGTGATTTCCTGTAATATTCTCTTATTACAACAAAAAAGTTTCCTTTGTAAGGGGTGAATCACATGTTTCTGTAGATATAGGAGCAAATATTTATAATATTATTAGGATTATACCAGTTTAGTGAAGTGACAGTTATGAAACTAAAAGGAATTTGGAAGCTCAATTTTCTGTTTTTCATTTGCCAAGTATACTAGGAAATAAAGAGCCGTGTGTAGTGTGTGTGCCATCCTGGAGTAGGACAAGTGTTGGTACCATTGCCCAGAGGTTGTGAAAGTTAGAGTTCAGTCCCAGACTTATCCAGAAAACTACATTCACCAGCTCTATGAATGTTGGTTTTTTTTTACTTAAACATTCTCTTATACAACTCTTTTCCTTGTCAAAACTACACATTTGGCAGAATTGGAAGTAACATATTTAAGTAACCAATAATTAGTAAATTGTTTAGTAATTACTAAACAGAGAGTGAGGGCAACTCTTGCTCTCAGGTCAAAAGAGAAATGGCATTTTTGTATGCTTAAGAGCAGGCCATCTTCAAGGGAGAAGAGCTAGCTATGTTCTATAGATCTTTCTAGTTTTATATCACTCACTCATTCTTCTAAATCAGACTCTTTAGCTTCACTTGTGCAGTCTGAGAAGTTAAGTGCACAGGATGTATTAACTCATTCCTGAGATTGGATATCTCAGGATACCCACAGATAAGTTTAGCTATCAGTGAAAATCCTCTAGTGAAATCCTTCAATAAAGGAGTAAGTTAGAAGTTGGTCAACTCAGAAATAGAATGAGCTGACACAAACCCCACTGGAAATATGAACAAGTATTTCTGAATAGGAATGGATACTCTTTGGTTGTTGCTATTCATATTTATCCCTGGTAGTTATGGGATAAGACCATCCTACACCATTTTATCAACATCCTATCACCACCTAAAACTTTCCTTTACACACATGAGCATGCACACATGCGCACACTCACACACACACGTGTGTGTGTGTGACATGTGTGTGTGTGTGATACTTTATTTTTTGCAAGTACCCTTAAAGTTAAAATGTATGGCAGAGAAAAATTAGACCATCATAAAGGCAACTAAAATCACCAAATAAGAAAGTGAGCATCCAGCTGGACAATGGCCAAAACAGACATGAAAATATAAATCTGGTCCACAATCCACAATCTACAACAAAATGCCTATAAAATCAACACACTATCCATAATAAGCAGCTCAAGATGCAAGCCTGCAAAAAATTTAATTGTAGAAAGTCAGACCACTTTCTCTAGGAAGCCAAATAGTAACTTATGTAATGATCAGACACAACAACTAGAGCCTGGTTAATAACTATTTCTCTAATTAGCTTCCCTGATACTTCCTTCAGTTAAACTGTAGGAGGTTGAGCATTGGTGGACATAGTGTATCATGTCTACATCCCAACACATAGGAGGCCAAGGAAAGAGGAGTTATATGAGTTCAAGGACAACCTGTGATATGCACTGAGTTCCAAGCTAGCTTTGGCTACAGATCATAAACAAATAAGCAAACAAGTAAATAAATAAGTGATAGATAATACATAATAATCTAATAATTCACCTTTTGTCAATCCCACAGATTTCTGTGTTTCTAGTTACCTAAACTATGGTTTCTCCATGCCAACAGCTTTTCATCTCTGCACATCTGAAACCTATCTTTCTACCACAGCATTTTTCCACTGCCTGCCGATCTTGGAGTCTCTACCAAAAATAAAAGTGAAAGTGAAAGTGGCTGACTCCCTTGCTATGACGAACAGAGACTACACAACCTGTGAATGTTCTCACTTGCTGTTTATTTCCACAGGTATGTTGCACAAGTAGATACCAAATAAGTAATGAAGAGTATCCAAATCAGCCTATAGTAAAGTTGTCATCTCGAGTTGTACAGTGCATACCATGCACAAACATATATGACAACTCTAGGCTGATTCATTCCTTTGTTTATGAAAGCAGAGTGGTGGAGTACACAAAGGATCAGAGGGGACATGGCAAGTTACTTTTTTTTTCTTTCTTTTTGTTCCTGTATTTTTTTGTATTTCATAAATGATACTTGTTTTTTAAATCTTTTTGTTGGATATATTATTTATTTACATGTCAGATATTATTCCCTTTTCTCATTCCCCCACATAAACCCCCTATCCCATCCCTCCTCCTCCTTTTTGCTTTTATACCATTTTAATTTCATGCAATATTAAGGTCAGTTCTAGGTTGAGGAACTAGTAATACAATAGGTGCAAATAGTCAAGGAACAAGCAAGACAATAAACACTGATAGTCAAAGAACAAGCAAGCAGTAAACAGAGTCCTGTGATCACTCCCATGATCACTATTTCTAAGTGATGACCGAAATATTTGCACCTACTTCCCTGCCCTAGCCTAAAGTCATTTTCATGCCTGAAGACTACTTCTTTGTTCTAGCCTAAGATTTATATTCCTGCCTGTAATTATTTCTTTGTTCTAGCCCAAGATTTAGATTTCTGCCTGAAATTAATTCTTTTTTCCAGCCTAGGATTTAGATTCCTGCCTGAAATTATTTCTTCCTTCTAGCCTAATATCATATTCTCTCGAAGCAGCCCATTTCTTTGTCCTTGGCCAATGTCAAATTCCTGCCAGGCAGCCCAAAAGCTCTCCACATCTCCCTCTTTTTTTATTGCATAAACAAGACTGAGCCTGTCTTAGGTTGTTCTGACAATGCCTTCCTTACCCACTGTGGAATATGTATTATCAAAAGCAATGAACTTCAGTCTTATGTTGGTAAGTTTCTGTGCAGAATCTTACCCATCCTTGGCTTGCAAGCCTGTTAATTTAATAACTCTGTCTTGGGGTCCATTTTTAGCTTCAAGACATGTTCTTTGGCTGCCAGTATGTTGATGTTGTTAAAGACAAGCTTTAACCTGATGAGGAGGAATAAAAGTATTCCCAGGACAAAAAGGGCTTTCATGATCAAGTTATATATGCCATCCTTGAAGCTTGACCAAAATGGAAATACTGACCTCAAGCCATGGATAATTTTATCAGCATTGTCTGTTTGGTCCCTAAAAAGCTGGATGCCCCAATGTTGGAGAATTCAATAGTAAGTTACTTTTCTTATAGAGTAAGCAGGAAAGTATCTGGCCACATTTTTCATAGAGTTAAGAAAGAGGTGGAATGCCACTTTGCACCAATGGATGCCTGTTGGGCTATCAGCTAAAATACACTAAATGCTTGCTTGCTTCAAAATTTCTACACTGAAATCCTGGCTTTCAGTGGTACGGTACTGAGAGATGGGAACATTGAGATGTCATTAGGTCAAGAGAGTGGAGTCCTATTGAATAGGTATAGGCTTTTTTTTTTTTTTTCTCTTTGCCACCTACTATGTGAAAGACACAGTAAGAAGGTTTCTATCTGCCTGCATAAAGTAGGTTGTCATCCAGTATCAGACTTTTGGGTACGTTACTTTTAGATTTTTGAGCCTCTAAATCTGTGAGATATTTGTTGTTGTGTAAACCAGTCTGTAAGACACCTGTCCCACTAATCATAAACCAGTTGTCTTCTTATGAGCCAGCTCCATGGTTCTAACATCATCACATTCTTGCTTCAGTAATTGTCAATCTCAAAGGCCAAGTTCTCCAGTAGACTGAGTTGCATTCTAAACACATACTGACACAGACTGTGCATATGTCTGTTTCTTGTCCCTGGTTAACCTTGTTTCCCAATTAAGTTGGTTATTTCTGACCTAAGGTCTTAACTGCATTGTGTCCATTTAAACAATATTGTAATTATTCATTTTTTAAAGATTATAGGTCTGAATTCTCCAAATTACCAATTCCTTATCCAAGAGATCACAAACACAAAATGAGACCCTATTCAAAATAGCATTTTATCTAAGTGAGGCAGATGAGGTGGTAACTGAGAAGAACCAAAGAGACTGCCTTATTTAAAAGGGCAATTAGTAACATCAGTCAAATTTTGCTGAGTAATAGTATCAATCATTGTATAATAAAGCCGATTTCTATCTGCTTGTAAAAATAAATCACGTGTATCTCTTTCCCACTCCACTTGACCAACATCCTATTAGTAGCTTGAAACCAGTTACTAATAAGAGTAGAATTTACACTGGAAAAACTGGCAAATGCTACATGTTTTTAAACAAACACTCTGAGTGCTAAGCATCTATTAGCATACCAGTGAATGGAGAAGAATGTGGGTCTTCTTAGGTACTCTGATATTTCAAGAAAGAAGAAATTCAGATGCCTTTGGGACTCCTCCATCTTAAAACACTTGCAAATCAAATTTTCATCAAACAATACAAATCAAACACCATATTGACAAAAGAAAACATCCCTCTGAGCTGCCTGCTCACAATTTCTGCCTTGGGACAGTGTAGCAGAGCCTTGATTATAGCTTCAGATCTTTAGTTTATACCTATAAAAACTGAGCAATAGAGTCTCAAAGGAGCTAGAGTATGTTGAACATATTGGTTAAACCCTAATGATCAACATTTCTCAGGGACTGTTTGCTTGGCACGCTTGAATGTGTGCAAACATTTATTATCCTTATTATCATTTATTACTAAGAAGTTTGTGTGTACATTAAAAGCCAATTTTAAGACTGAATAATAAGAAATGCCATTTGTTAAACTAAAGTGACTTATAGATATTGGTGGCATTTCTTGCTTTAATAGTAGACATTGTAAGTTAAAATATACAACTTACTATATATACATATATGGATGCATATTTATTTACACAAATAAAGAAATAAAAAACAAATCTAGAACATATAACCACCCTTATATTAGCACTAAGGTGAGACAGAAAATGAAACATAATAGTATCTGATTCAGATACTATCACTTAGCTGTCTCAATATGAAAATATTAGAAACATTTGTTTAATTATCATTCCTAGCCTTTGCATAGGCACCAAAAATCTCTGGACCACTTATTAGAGTAATATTATTGCCACTCAAGTTTTAACATTTAACTGTGTGTTTCTAGTCTTCACTTTAGGCCAGCATCAGTGAATACATTTCATCCTGCCCAGGCTTTAGCATCATTACCGAACTTTGTTTTATAGTGCAGAGAGGGTGATAAAGCTAAGAACATCTCTTCATGTTAATCGCTGCCACAGTGAAATACTAGAGTGACATTTAGCTCAGAAGCCATAGTGTAACTGGTGTCTATAATCTCTTGGTGTTGCTCTTCGGTGACTTAGTCTCCAAGTGAGATAAGAGTTTCACAAGCTTTAAATATAAATTTAAAAGTAGAAGTAAAAATTTATATGCAGAAATGTCAAAGATGGGATGACATGTGAAAGACTGAAATTTAATAATTCTGCCTTCCGACCATAGTTGCTCTTCATGTGTAGCTCTTTGAAATGCAGAACAAATGCTTCTTGTCCTTCTTTGTTTATGGTCCAGATGAAAATTTCAACAGCTAGGTCTCAGTGTAATCTTCCTTGCATACCCTTATAAAATTTCTATCTTTACTGCCAACAGAACAGTGTCCTCATCAACTTTGAAATGGAAAGCAGTCCAGGATAGAGATTCTCACCCTTTCACATTAGTTACCCTGTTAAAATGATTTGAGAATCATCTTGACTTGGTGTCTTCTCTTAGTGGCAAAAGCTCCAAAATAAAAATGACATTGAATTTCTGCATGAAACACGTTGTTGTAAATGAATAGATGGGCAAGCAGGTTCTCACTATCATTCCTGATACAGTTTCTCTAATAAGCATGGAAAGGGGTTGCTGAGGCAGATAGAATGAAGGGATCTCAGTATGTTGAATACTTTGAGATGTGTCTAGAACACAGGTTATTATTTGTTTTTGTTTTGTTTTTACGTAAGCACTTCCAGAGACAATAGAAAAATATTCACACTCAGAGCTCTTTTATGGAGCCCAATCATCACTGGAATTCTCATGATACTGTGTACTTAGATAAACAAACAAAAAGAAATATTCTTTCATTCTTAAAGTTAGCACATCTAGGGAATCTCAGAAGGCTAACACTCAAAAGTGACAAAGAATTTAAGTTGGATAAGTGGAAAAGTAAAGTTCTGAATGGATTGGTGGAAAAAATTCTTGATTTTAATGGGTTGTACATCATGGACATGAAAAGAATTTGAAATATGGGGCAACTCAAGAACTGAACTAAAGCTGTGAGGTACTTGAGATTGAATCAATGACGAAGTTGAAGTTAGTAGTAATGACATAACAAGACAGAACTGTGAGTGGGTAACATAAATGAGGTGGGCCAGGCAACTAGCATCCTAGGATGTTAAGAAGGTTATCTTTATAAACACTGATGTTCTTAGAAACTATCTTTTAAAAAGTATTGGGGGTCTAGAGAAATTACTTAATGGACAAGAATGTTTATTGTACAAACATAAGGACTCAATTTCGGCTCCCCAGCATCATGAAAAAGCTGCTGTGAGAAGCTATGGTTACTTTCACAAGACACAGACAAAGTCAAGCCAGCCAACATTTCAGTGAGGATAGAGGAGTGTCAGAGTAGGCTCCACCCCTAACTGAGGAGCCATTGATAGTTGATGGCTACTGAGGGTGGTTATTTTTCTTCCAAAAGTGTCCCCTGATGCATTGTTCCTTCTCTAGTGAATGACACCAAACACATACATATATAACTACTACTAACTGAATTTAGTGGCTTAAAAAATACATAAGTTTGAGAAGGCCATACCTAGGGTCTCTGGAAAGAGTAAGAAGGGTGAATAGAGGGGGGTATGATCAAATTCATTGTATACATCTCAGAAGTTTTCAAAATAAAAAAAAAATGGTTTTTAAAGAAGCTAGGAGTGCCCAATCATACCTGTTACCCTAGTGTTAGATGTAGGGGACAGTATACAGAGAAAAGAACCATTGAGACTTGCTGGCCAGCCAGCTTGGGTTTAGCAAAAGACTCTGTCCCAAAAGAATAAGGTAGAGAATGATAGAGGATAACCAGCATCCTTCTTTAGCTTCTACATACAGGCCCATAGGTAAACACACACACACACACACACACACACAATTATAGTCAGTAATCAAGGAAACCTAAATTTAAAAATTGAGTCATGTGCTCATAAGAAGAGATATCAGCAATTTCAGCTAGAATGTCACAGACAAATAGAAAGCTCAGGCCATACACCCAAAGGAATATAGAATGTGGAGGAGAACATACTCCCATTCAAGAAGGCTACAGAGAAATAGAATCCTTAGGGGAGAGTCTGTCCAGTGTCAGACACATTACAGGGAAATATGGAAAAAGCAAAGGTGTTTTACTGGCAACTAATGGTGAGTGCTGGAGAACATGATGGGAGTGTTCAAGGCTTTCTGAGAGAAGAAGTATGTTCAAGGTTGATGGGAATTGTGAGGTTTAGTGAGCTGCAGAGAGACAAGATTTCAGAGTTTGGGGAAGAGTGGACTGGGAATCTGGCTATCACAGCTTAGCAGCTAAACCTGGCAAAGGAAAAAAAAGCAAAAATATCAGGATTAGTGGTGGCCATCTGAATGTTGGATACAGGCAAATGTGAAGACTACACCAGGATCTGGATCCACCCTTGACTCCAACAAACTGAGGAATGGAGCGATGATCTTAGCCAGAAAGCATAGAGTGCTGAGACTACCCTCTATTCTGAAAACATCAATGACTTTGACTGTGATTTCAGTCCAACTTGGACTTTTTCACTGAGCTACTATTTACTTCTGTGGTGCTTTCACTTAGCTCTTTAAGTATCTCAAATGTAAAACACTGAAATCTAAATTTTCTATTTATTCTCTCTTCTCTGCCCTCGGGTTTTCTAATGTTACCTATTCAATTATACCAACATTTTAAACCAGGCAAAAACCCTGAGAAAACACAATCAGACAGTAGGTTCTATTTTTAATCTATATTGAAAATAGAACTAGTTCTCACTACTAACACCATAGCATTCAGGATCAAACTGCAAATGAGATGAGCTTTTCCTCATGTATCTGTGTGTGTGTGTGTGTGTGTGTGTGTGATCTACTGTAAGTACCTGAGAGGGGGCTAGTTAACAGGTCTCTCTAATGCTGTTGTCTGCATCTGTTGAAATAAATAGCTTGAGGCTTACCATATAGGCCATAGACAGAAAAGGACTATGTATACAAAAAGAAGAAGCTTAAGAAAAAAAACACAAGAATGAACTGGAATCCACGACTATCTCCACTGTCTCCCATGGGAACTTGGTGTTGCCACAGAGAAAAAGCTGCTGCCCTTTATAATACCTGGCCCACAAGTCAGACAACTTGAAGGAAAGTTCAGGGGAAAGTCAGGGAGTGACAGGCTTGATTGTTATCCCACACCTAACTGATGGCTTAGCAGATAATCAATACCTGTGTGCTGCAGAAGCATCTGCCTCAGGCTACTGAGCATTAAACAGCAATGCGGCTGTGCTATCACTTTGAAATCCCAAAGTAATAAAATGTGTCCATGGCTCAGACTAACCAGAAACATAAAAGGAAGAGGATTCTAAGAAACTGTCACTCTAGGCAAGTTGCCTCATTGTAGAGAGATTACAGTGCAATACCTTGTCAGCTTGGTGTTTATGTGCCACTCTTGAAATCACAACTATGCTAATTACCCAATAAAGACAACAACAGAATCATGTTTTGACCCAACATGAAAGTTATCCCACCTACCAAGGAAAATACCCTAATCCATGTCCCCCTAAAAGAGGTCAAACCTTTCTTTCATCTTTGGGTGTTGTTAATTCTTCTGGCCACCTCCATTTCTTACATTTTGACTGTACAGTGAATTATTATTAACATATCTTATATTAGATGTTGCCAGATTGGGAGAGAGAAATAGAACAAAAATATTTGCTTAATATATACATAAACAAACAGAAATTAGTCATAAATATTACACTCGCACTTTGAGTATTTTGTCCCACTGTTGTAGCTGGTATTTAAAATTACCTCTATATGTTATTCACTTCATATTTCATCAGCAAGCACCTCAGCTCATTCTGGTACTTGCCTATATTGAGTGTCTACCACAGCACAAGCAAATATTCCCAAGCTGACATAAGTATTTGTTGTCTCGCGAGTTTTATGAGCCAACTATCTCAGAATGAGCCAGCTGGTTGATTCTAGGTCAGGATTTCATGAGGGTGCTGTCAGGACCTCAGCCAGGAGAATAATCTAGGGGCTTGACTAAGACTGAGTGCTTGATCTGAAGACAGTTATGGACAAGCTGTTAATTGAAGCCTTAGTCCTCTGCCCAATGTTAGGCAGAACTCCTGTTTCTCAACACATGGAATCTTCCCAGAAGGCTTGAGGATCTTTATACATAATTTTATTGTTTGTTTGAGTACAAAATTTCCCCCACAGGCTCATCTGTCAGGGACTTGACTGCCAGCTGTAGAACTTTTGGGAAGTGAACAAACTTGAGGTCTCTGACTAAGTCAGTGGATCAGACCCTTGATGGCTTTATTATATGATGCCATTATTTTGGAAGTCACAAAAGGAGATGAGGAGACTTCATAGAGGAAGTAGGCCCCTCAAGGGCATTCCCTAGAGAGATTTCTCCTGTCTTTGCCACATTCTCTGCTCCTAGTCACCATGAGGTAAGAAGCCTCTGGCCCATGCTCCCAACACCACAGTATTCTGCCTCTCCTCAAGTCCAAAGCAATGAGTCTTGAACTAAGACCTCTGAAACCACAAGACAAAATATGCCCTTCCTCTCTATAGGGTTCTGTCTCAGTGACAAAAGAAGTAACACAAATGCCTTCTGTCTCTCACCAAAGACTGAATAAAAGGAGACATCCTATCCTTTTACAAGTCATTCTCAGAATTCACTTTGTTACTTCCATTGTATTGTATTAATGAAACCCAAGTTACTGAATCTGGCTTATCAAAGAAGGGAAGTTATGCCCCCTGCCTCCACCATCTTTATAGATGTTTCAAAGCATTTGAGTAAGTATTTTTAAAACACTATGGTCTTCACGATAAGATTCATCTGGGTTACTCTAATAATTACTTCATTGGTATATATATATACTTGGAGAAGCATCTAGAGTTCATTTTATACCCAGCAGCCAGTGATTACCTCCTAAATAAGATTCATTTAGCTTTCCTCACAGAAAGTTTCCACTGGTTTCCCCACTATACATGGAATAAAATCCAAGTAGTTGCCATGCCAATGAGCTATTAGCAACTGGCCTCTGCCAAGCTCTTCAACTCCAGTTCCTACCAGCCCCACTCTCACCCTCTTAAGTTGTAGCTCAGAGTCTCTTGATTCCCACACTTCTGATACGTTGGGCCAAACAAGTATGTCCTGGGACTCTTTCTACACAGTGGAATGGTTGGCAGCTTCCCAGGCTTCTAACTAGTTGTCAGAAGTGCCTCCCTCAAGCTTGCCATCAATGATGTGTCCATATATTGCTAGGTAGACTAAACTCAGCCGTTCTTGAGAGCTACCATCTAGCCTCTGGGCTATCGGTATGTTCTCAGAAGGGGCAGTCTTTATTCTATTTCTCACTGTTTTAATTTGCTTTTGTTCTGCATTTCTTTGGTTATGATTTTTTAACTATCTCCTTTCCTGAATGCAAATACAAGAATAATAAGAGCTTCGCTTTCTGGTTTATTCAGGTCACACACTAAAAGCTCAAATAACCTTTATCATATAATCTGCAATCACTTCTGTAACAAGGAATCCATTAGTGTTCCTCACGTCCCTTAATCTATTTATATTTTTACCAGAAAAAAAAAAGCCCACATAATTTAAATGCTACAAGGCTCTGACTTCACCCCAGGAAAATGTTGCTTATATTGATATACCAGGTTGTCTCAGTTAGCTCTCTATTGCTGTGCTAAAACACTGTGATCAAAAGCAACTTGGGAAGGAAAGAGGCTTACAGCAAATAGTCATTCATCCAGACAAGTCAGGGCAGGGACTTAAAGGAGGAACCTGGAAGAAGACACTGAAGCAGAAGCCATGGACAACTCTGTATAATGGCTTATTCCTCACGACTTGCTCAGCCTGCTTTCTTATACACCCCAGGTGCTCTACTTTTTCCTTCAAAGAATAAAATTATTTATACTAATCTACACAATATTCACCCACACATGTGTAATTTATGCTTACCAAGTCATCACAGTTTGAAATCAGAGCCACAAAAGAGGAAGAGGTAAATACGTGACCTATAAAGTTGGCGTACATTTATTATTAGGCAGCAAATTAGATTGTGAGATTCTTGAAAAAATGTACATGTATATAAATTATTAAAAAGTTTAATTATTGTTTAAGAGAAAATTTCTCAAGATGACATTTAAAACTGCATTCTTAATATATACGAATGTATTTATGAAAACATCATCCTTGAAATAGAGTTCATTTTAAAAAAAATAAAACAACTTTCTAAAAGATTCTAGGATAGGTTAAAAGTTCCCTGACAGCCTATAATTTCAATAGTTACTTCAAAGTAAAATCATTCTTCCCTAAGTCACATTTGTCAGTTATTTTTCATGGTGTGGAGGAAAGAAGCTAACAGGGTGATTATTACCTTACAAGGTCAAAGCTAAATATTACTTTACATGCCAAAGACATCATTAGAGTAAGGGTCTTGGGATACAGAGATCATCTTGGATTGTATGAACAAGTCCCGAATGTGACCACAAGGGTGGCAGAGGGAGAGCTGCTACAGAGGAAACGGTGAAGAGAAGGGGAGATCTGGAAGAATTCTATCCTGCTGGCTTTGAAGACAGTCATAGCTGTAAACCAAACACAAAGGGGAATGTGTCCTAGAAGTTGAACCATGCAGCAGAGCCCTGCTTACACCTTGACTCAAACCTGGTGACAGTTGACTTTTGACCTTTGGATTCTTAAGAGAAGATTCTGTCGTCTTAAACACTTGCATCTTTGGTAATTTGTCACATCAACCAGAGAACATTAATGTAAGCTCTTTCTCTTAATGACCTGTAACAATAATGCTATCAAAGGGCAATTTTAACGTGAACATCATATTACATCAATTACAGGAGGTTAATTAATATTGCCAAATTGCAGACAGAATTCAAACATAGATTCTGTGATCTAGAGGTGAGGCTGAATCTGTGACCTACAATGTAAATGAAGCTATGTCTTCAAGTAAAACCAAGAGAACACAAGAGAGTCTTATTGGAAGAGAGCATCTTCTAGGAGTGCATTAGAGCACAAGACTGTAGTCTACATGGCTGCTAGTACCTGCAGAGAGAAAATGAGGGAGTCTATCAGAATGAGCAGGGAGTTACTGCCTTCAAGCATAGCCAGACTCAGGGATGTTTTTCTTCCATTTCCACCCTAATCTAAACCCTTCAATCTGCTTTCTCAGACAAAGATCTGTACTAAATTGTCCAGCATCAAAGTCCCAATACTAGATCTGGAGAAATGTGGTGAGCAAGACAGTCACATTGCTGTTGTGGAAGCTAATAAAACAATCCCGATTATTGATCTTGTTTTGTGAAGCAAAAATGTCTCCAAGGACAAGTCTAGAGCAAAGAGGACTCAGATCAAACATGGAAATAAATTAGGCACATGTAAATAAAACTTGTCATCTCAGCATCTGGACACAATAATTAAACATCCTGGGATTTTTTTTAGGTGGAGGATATTCAGTCAATGCTGGCATTAGCTTGGCAAAGATATTTTTTGGAGCAAAGGTATTTCTTTATGCTTATCACATAACTCTGAGATGCTAGGTTTTAATATCAAGAGGAAAACTGGATTTTGATGGTATATTATTGTATTAAAATAGGAGTTGCTGAGAGTGAAAATCAGATGATAATAATATCCTGGACACAGGAAAAGCTGTCACAGAATGCTGTACAATAGGATGCTGGACTCTGGTAAACATGCATTTGAATCTAAAAGCTAGCATCTACTGTCTGTACTACCTAAAGTATGTCACCTCTTTAAGATCTAACCTTTTCACATGTACACTATTTATAACAATAATGATAATTTATCTAAAGAATTTCATGAAAACATATATAAAAGTTGCTTAGTTCCTTTCCTGGAATATGTCATATGTTCTCCAAGTGGTCAATATTCATAGTATGAATTATCAGTGGATAATGACATATACAATTGTCTTATCTCTTAAAAATAAGACATTACACTATGCATGTTATCAAAGACTTCTAACATGGTGTCTTGAACCTATTAAGACCTTTCTCCTAGCATTTCAAGACATAGGCAGAGACATATGATGTGATTGAGTCACTGTGGCTGCATTGGTAGGTATCACTTGATGACCATGCTGAGATGGTGAGAGGCAATGCTTCCTTGCCTGGGTCTACCAGGAGATGCTCAACGTCCCTGTGTGCATCTCTTGTACTGTCTCTAGTAGTTGACTCTGAAATTAATTGCTTTGCTTAGTAAATCTTCTGTCAGTACTTTCTTCTGTGTACAGGGAACTCATTTTGAGACTAGGTGCTGCTAAGTTACTGTTTCGATCCAACGGGTTGTAAGCAAAAGTAATGTGTGTCTATTTTAAATCAGAATATCTTATTGATTTTCTTCATGTGAAATTTCCAAGAGTATATTTTTATTTTGATTTACGTTTCCAGATAATTTTGGTCTAGACCAACCCAATTCCAGTGTATAAGAACTGGCTCCCGAGTGCTGGGCAACTGGGGGAAAAGACAGACCAGCACAGCATCACAAGTATACAGTTTACTGAAGACTTCCTGGCAGCAAGTTGAACCTAGGTGTCAGCAACATCAAGTAAAGATCTATAATTTGGATCATCTAAGGGATCTATAAAATGGTCAGACAAAAGTAATTTTATCCATAGCTGTTAAGATGGCTCAGTGAGCCAAGCATTTGCCACATAAATGTGAGGACCTGAGTTTGAATTCCCAGAACCCAAGTAGAGTCAGGTACCACAGTACACACATTTGTTATCCCCTAGCTCTTACCACAAGATGGAAGGTAGAGAGAGAAGAATTACTAATAGATTATAGGTCAGCTGATCTGCCCTCATGCAGTGGTCACTAAGAGACTCTGCATTAAATGAGATGGAAGTCGAGACCAAATATAAAAGATGTCATCTGATATCCACATACATGTGACAGTTATGTCAATGCCCGTATTTTTACAAATAAACGTATTTTTCTCTCTCTGCCTGTGTCTCTGTGTTTCTGTGTCTCTGCCTCTGTGTCTGTCTGTCTCTGTCACTTTCTCTCTCTCTCTCTCTCTCTCTCTCTCTCTCTCTCTCTCTCTCTCTCACTTTTTCATACACAAAACACTTGAATAGTTTTGTTTCTATAGAATATTGAAAACTGTCCAGGATTGCTACATTAGTTATTTGTCACTGTGACAAAATACTTTATGAAAGCAAAGTGGGAGAGAAGGGTTTACTCGGTGTTGTAGCCAGTTATGGTGGGAAAGGCATAGTGATGAGATGGGATGTGGCTGAAGCAACAAAAGTATATGGCTATGAGTCATATCGCTCTGTGGCAGGAAGCAGAGAAAGAGAAATGACGAGGCTCTGCTCTGTTTCCTATTTATTCACTCCAGCACTGTAGCACTCGGGAAGGGAAGGCCTCCATTCAGACTAGATCTCTACTCTTCAGCCAAATTTCTCTGGAAACACTCTTACAGACTCACCTCAGGTGTGACTCCCAGGTAGTTCTAACTCTGATCAAGCTTACAAGGGAGATTAACCATCACACCCCCACCTTATGTCAATAGGACATCAAATATATCGTTTTAAATCACACCATTCCATCCCTGGCCACTAAAGTATCATGTTCTACTAATAGTGTAGAAAGCATTTGGTTCATCTCTAAAAGTCCTTGTAACATTTAACAGAACCTAAACTTTTGAAAAGTGAGTCTTTTGAGTTACAAAATTCAGTAAAATAAAATAAAGCCTAAAAATAAGTTATCTTATTTCTAATACATAACAGCCTAGAATAGACATCCCTATTTTAAAGGGGGAAAATAGGAGCTAGCAAGGAAGAATCAGACCAATGCAAGACAGAAACCCAGCAGGGAAAACATTCAATTACTGACCAATAGTCTCAGTCCTCCAGTTGCCCAAGTATCAGCATGAAGATGTTTTAATAATTATGAAAGCTTAGCCTTAGCTTGGCAGATTCTCAGCTAGCTCATCTAAGAAACCGTGATCATCTATCTCTGTCTCTGTTCCTCCATGTGGCTTGTTAGTTAACCTCTCCTTCAGTCCCAGCACATGCTCATTTCTCTGTGTCTGTCTGGCAATCCTCCTGCCTCTGACAATTTCCTAGAGTTTTATCTCTGCCCAGAAGTTCTGTCTATCCTCTCTTGCTTTGCTATAGTTTGTTCAACTCTTTATCGAACTAATCAGAAGATAATGGAGAACATGTTTACAAAACACTGAGACTACAAAGACAACCTTTACATCATGCACAAGAGATTATCCCAACACTAAATCCTCCAGGTTCAAGTCCAGCACTTGTAGCTTTAAGTGGCATCATTTTGGCTACAACAGCCTTGGCTAGTTCCATCCATACATGCTGCCTGAGATGTAGCCTTTCTCTTGTGACAGTTCCACTGCATGTCTGTATCTCGGTGGATGTCTTCCAGTCCTTCCATCTTTAACATCTTTGCGTCTCTATTGCAACTTAGCTTCTTTAACTGTCACAGCTTCACCTAATGGTCTATCAGAGTTTCTTTGAAGAAATCCATTTCTGAGGTATTGCTTGCCCTCATAAGCTTTCTAGACCCTTTATGCATGTCTTCTTGATTTCTTATTCTTGTATTTTTTCATGTTTGCAAAAATAGCCAACCTCTGTTGCCAATTCAAAATGTAGTTATCCTCCTCTAGCCCTGTTGTAGTGGTTTATCTGAACCATGGAAGAAGAGCCCAGGACAAGCACTTCCATAGCCAGTTTGATTGTTTCTTTGTTTGTTTGTTTGTTTGTTTGTTTGTTTTTTAACAGAAACCTCTCCTAAGGTATTCTCAGTTCAGTGTCTCACCCTTTGGATAAATTTACATTTTTACAAGCTTGAGCCTTTGATGAGTGGACTCTTGCCCTTAAAGTCCTTTCCTATTGTCCTAGTACAGAGCTCAGGGTTTCTCTTTAATGGCACAAATCTATATAGCAGTTACAAATGTATTATTCTCCTTACATACCTTGTCTACAGCTTTTGACTCACTCTCGTGCCCGTCCTTTCTAAAGTACCCATTTTGCTCATGTCTTCCTACCTTAAATTTGTTGTAAAACTTCGTAATCACAGTGAGCAATAACCATGCTACAGCCCAAACATTATTCTAACTTGAATTATTTTTCACTCTACAAAAACTCGGCTTCACTTAAAATTTAAGTCTTACATTTTTAGGACCTAAGCAAAATGCACCCAGATTTCTTTCTTTTGCAGATTATAGAAGGAATGACCTATAGCCTAGTTCCCAATAGAGCTCTTATTTCCTTCCCTATGACACCTCGTGAGCCTGGTTTGCAATGCTCATATATTTCTCATCTTCCTGGTCTTTTGAAATCTCATCAGAATAGCTCCATCAACCCAGAAATTCTCTGACCGACAATTCCATACTTTTTCACATTTCCCCTTGCAAACCAGTTCTAAAGGCTGGAATCACACCATTTCCCAAGGCTGGAATCACACTGTTGATTCATCACTGAAAGGAACTTAATCCTTAGTATCAATTTTTAATTTTAGTGACTGCTTCATCAGGCCAGGATACCTGACAAAAGAAACTTATGGGAACAGAGTGGTGGCAGTCGCTTTCTAGCTTCAAACACAGAATGATAAAAGGACAAAGATTCTGAGTGACAAAAGTTGAAAATTAAAGTTACATCAAAACTCAAACCAAGCATTTGTTGAGGATGCTGACCCTTCAGAAACCTGTGAATGGAACCAGAAAGAAGGTTTAGTGGGTAAAGGCACTTGCCATCTATTCTGATAACTTGTATTTGATCCTCAGGTCCCTAACAGAAACAAAAAAACAGACTCCTTAAAATTGTCTTCTGACTTCCATATGCATATAGTAGTATATACATGAATAGACACTTATACACAAATATAAAAAAATGAATAAACAAATAAATAAGGTAAGAATCTTAAGTCTAAAGGTGGAATTAGAGCCCCAGAAGTCCTTTCAGTTACCAAATGACTCAGAAGTGAGAAAAAGAAAAACAGTCTGTGTGATTCTTCATCAAAGATTCATTGGCCCAAAGCACTTCTCACTAAATAGAAAGGAAACAGTAGAATAAGAAAAGAAATATGCCTGACATGAGAACTGATATTGAAAACAATTTTTAATTTGATTATCAAATGAAATGGAATCAAATATACACAGTTATATTTCCAATCTCTTCAGTGTGTCTCTTGCCAAAGGAATCTTGACCTAGACTAAAGGAAGTTATGATTGCTGAAGATCTAAAATAATATGAGTCCTCAACTTTCCATGGCAAAGAAGCAAACAAAAGAATTTACTCATTCTCCATGAAGGACAATATCCTAACTGTATCCTAAATGTCACCAAAGAGAATACAAAATGAACCACATCCTACAATATAGAGCAATGGTCTTCTATAGGAAACGGACAGGGCAGTCATTCTTGGGCACTGATATGGAATCTAATGGTGTCCAATCCTCTGCTGATGTTTTTTAAGGTATCTGTGCAGTAGGATGTGAGGATTGCCACAGGTCACCATTACTTCATATGAGTTATTTCTAGTTCCCAATAAGGATATTTATTGCAATTACCCAATTTGTATCCTGCCATTGTCTACTGTGTGCTTAGGACAAAGGGGGGTGGGTATCTCAATTCTGTGACCTGAGGGGACTTACATGTGGCCTTCTTTAAGAAAGGAAGTGAGTGTGTTTTACATGTCAAGAGAGAAAACCAAATGCTTTGTGACCAGAATGACTATTTTCAACCAATGAGTTAGAAGAACTATATGTTGCTATTAGGCAAGAGAATTCAGTTATTCGTGCCTCACCCTCCAACGTTGTTTCTTTCTGCACAAACATTGTCAACTCACTATCAGTGAATGAGGATGATTCTGCAAAGATTGTTGTCCACTTAAAATTTAAAGTTTTTGTTATTGTTCCTAAGCTACTGAAAGTTGAGTGTCCCACCCATGTTGCCCTGAGGTACCCTGTTATGAAAGATGCCAACAGATTCTGCTTTATATACATGCTTCATTCTGACTTTCTTTTTAAATTTTTCTCACCAGACATTAAGTCCATATGAGACAGGTATATCAGTCAATTGAATCCCCAAGGAGAATATAGCCAATAAAAATGATGGTTCCATGACAAGTGGATATGCTTCCTTATCCTGTCTACATCCCCTATGAAAGGCAGTCTACACAGCCTCCCAGAGGCCTCCAGCAGGACCTGAGCCCAGGTGCCCACAGATTTACTCTATCCATTAGTGTATCGAAATTGGCTTTATGCTCCTTCCTGTCTTACTGATTTACTCACTACACAATCAATACATAACTCAATACATTGGCTCAGGCTTTCCTTCAGAAACATGTGCTGTAACAGTGGAGTCAACTGAAGTCTTGGTGCATATGGGTGTATAAGATAATGACTATTGTTCTGGCATTGCATACATGCATATAACTTTTTATCTTATTGATCTCCCAGTTCTTGCTTCTTATCTCTTTCCTCTATTCTAATAGGCTAAATACCATGTTCTCCTTTCCCTCCCTCCATCTTACTCCTAAGATAGAACATGCAATACGTCATTTTGAGTCTAGCTTATTTTGCCCTAGAAGATGATCTCTTGTTCCTCACACTTTTTCAAAAAGAATACAATCTTGCTTTTTTATTGCATATATATGTAGATCACCTTTTCTTCATTCATTTGTTCATGAACACACAAAATGACTCCTCCATTCTTGACTATTCTGAACAGTGCCTTGTACTGACTCTGATACATTTGGTTAAATACCTAGTAGTGAGTATAGCTGGATTCTGTGGTAAGTAAAAAACAGTGATTGCATATACATATGAGATAATATAGGAGACTGGTGGAGTTTACCTTTTTCTTAAAGCAGTCAAGTCATACCAAAGATATCTTTTATGTTTTTAATAAAAACAATATAGGTTGATCTTATTTTTTTTTAATTTTGGCTTCCCAATAATTGAATTTATGCAACCATAGATTTTTCTTATCAAATCCCTTGCAGTGGGCTACATGAGACTTCAAGGCTAGTTCTGAAGGATAATATAAAATCATATCCACACAAGATGTGTCAAAATATTAACAATAAGAACTAAAAAAAAAAAAAAACCTTAAGGATTGTGCAGACTCTGTTGGCTTGAATCTTAGAGTTACCACACTTCAATTATACAATCTCAGGCAATTTTGTTTACTATTTGTGACAGTTTTACTACCTATAAAATATAGATAATAAGAAGGATTATTCTCATCTCATTAAGTTATAATACATACTGAATAACTCATGAGTCTTAGTGACTCCAGACAGCAGTTGCTTATGTATTGCTCCTGCCATAAATGACCATATGAATTGTTTCATACATGGCTATGCATCACATGGGATGGATATATATATATATATATAAAATTTTATTATTTTTATTTCTGAAAACAATTCTTTATATACATATGTTCCATTCTGTTACTCTCCTCCCACCCTTTCTTGTCTTTGTCTTGTTACCCATTGAATTTAACAAGTTTCATGTGTGTGACCATGAATTTTGAATAATCCACTGGAGCCTGGTAGCCTCAGTGGTGAGTATGCAGATGAAACAGAACTGGTTCTCTTCTAGAATCCACCAGTAGCCAATGATTCAGCAGGATGGGGTCTGATCTTGTGAGTTTTTCTGTGACTCATACTTGATTGGTGACAGGCACAGTTTTCTGCAGGCAATCATGACTGCTGTGAGATCATGTCTGTGGTGGCTGTGTAATGCCTAGAATATGGGTTTTCTCAGTCCTTCTATCTTCTGGCTCTTACATTCTTTCAGCTCCATTCTCAATAATGTTCTCCAAGCTTTAGGGTTGATATACGTATTCTATTTAAGGAGAAGCACTCAATCACCACTCACTCCTAGCACCTCAAACAAGCATGAGTCTGCATGCACTGTAATTCTTTCCAAAGAGAAGCTTCCTGATTAAGACTGGATATAGCATTTGTCCATGGGTATAAACATAAATGTTGGGAAGGCAGTGTGATGTCATGTATCTTTAGACAAACAACTCACAGAGATTTTTATTCCTATGAACCAGGTTAAAGGAGTGACTCACAGCTGGAATATGTCATATCCACAGTAGTAGAAGAAGCCAATAGCCAATGTTGGTGTTGATGGCTGTTTTCCTTAGGGAAGAAATGCAAAACATTACAGACAATTAATCAATATCATCTTACAACATAAGCAAACACATTTTACTGAATTATTTCAATGATTAAATAAATTATAATTAAATTCCTAAGTTAGCACGTTCCCAGTAACTGTGTAGCTCATGCAGACATAAGCTAGCTAGAGCTAAGTAGGTTTTTTCCTGGATCTTTGCTCTTTGCACAGCAGCTGCACACATTGGTATCAGGGAACAGATGCCGGGGGAGTTCTGGGCAGTGGTGTGTAGAGTTCCATGCTGAGACCTGTCATCTTTGAGAGATGAAGAACTGATGGCATCAAACTTCAACTTTTTTTTGTCAACATTCTAGAGTTTTTTTCCACAAATAAAAGTGTTGAATTCAGCAAGGCAAACTCACTGAGAAGATATGTGACCCTAAAGTTTGCTCCAACCAGGCTTTTCCTACCTGTATGGTATAGACCTCTGCAGGGCTGTGAGGTATTCTCCTCAGGGAAAGAGTCTAACCTTACTTGGAGCTTCCAGATTTTAATGATCTTCCTTCTTGTTTCAATCATGGCCTGCTGCAGTCTACTTACTCTCTTCCACCTGCTATCTCATTACTCTTGCTTACATTCCCTTGTGTCTCAATTAACATTTCCCCTTCCCTCTTAAAATTCCCTTAGGATATGTGTTAACAGTATGCCCTGCTTAATTTAAACACATATAGGTCTTCTCTCCAGACTTGACTATTCAAAGCTGTAATTATACAAGTGTTCCTTCTATTACTTAGGTAGAGACTAGAGATCCATTTCTAGGCACCTAGAAGATTAAATTACAAGTCTAGTGATGTGGCAGAAGGGAGGGAAATATCTGCTTTAGGTTACCTGAATGGTTGCATAAGATTGTGTAATCTTTCACACTCAAAAACTCATACTTTATGCCAATGATTTTCTGTTGTGACCAAGTAGCTGACAAGTAGCAACTTAAGGGAGGAATGAGTTATTCTGGCTCAAAGTTTTGAAGATACAGTTTATCATAGGTAGTAAGACAAAAGGATCATTATTTCCTGCCCCAGTAACATAAGACAGCTTGCTCACATCTTGAGGGATCTTAAGCCAAAAAAAAAAATTAAAAAAAAAAAAAAAGATGAAGGCTGGAGATGAGCTGGTCTTCTACTTTTTCCTTTTTTATTCAACTTAGTACCACAGACCATGGGATGTTACTGTTAATGATCAAAGCAGCGCTTCCATCCTCGTGAAATCTCTGGAAATCTCCTCACATACATCCTCAAGATGGGCTTCACTGATATCCTTTGAGTTCTTTAGCCAAATGAAGCTGACCCTTAAAGTTAACTGTTAGTCTCCATTTCCTTTTGAAGTATGCTTAGAAATTTATGCCCCATGTCACTGAAGTCCATTGTGCTAAACAGTCCTCTTCATTCTGCACATTATTAGTCACCAATCTTATGGCTTTGGAACACAGGGTAGTGTGGATCCCACACACCCTTCTTTTTGACGCAGCCATCTGGACCAACCCTACTACTTCTGTAGCTATTTTAGCGATCTGTGGCTATGAGACACTACTTCACACAAACAAATAATTTAAGCTTTATGAGAAGAAAACAATATTATAAGTAGAGTCATGAAAACTCTCAACATTTATGGGGCAATAAAGCCAGAAAAGATCTGCAATTGATCTAAAATGAGTCATTTCTTAAAGCCCATTATAAAGAGAGTCTAGAATTAGAAAGTAAAGGAACATCTAGCTGTGAGATGAGTTCTCACAGAAATGGAGTAAGTTATACTGCTGGGACTCTGATGATCAATGAAAAGGAGCTGATAAATTCAGAAGCATTCCTTTGTGAAAAAAAAAAAGTTTGCCCACTTCAAAAAGATTAGTAAATATCTTTGGCCTTAGCTGGCCTACTCCTGCCACTCCATGTCTATTTCAGCACAAACAGGAAGGTGTCCAAGGTTATTATTGGGTTTAGTGATATACAATGATAGCAGTTTCAGAGAAGAGAGACAGTAACGAAGTTATGTCTGAGGAACATCTCAACATTTTACTACAAATAATTCCATTGTTCTTCCTGGTTTTACCTGCTGGGGTCATAGGTGTGACCACAATGTCCACCTAAATTATACTCTTGATGTGACTTTCTGTTTACAGCTTCAGCGTGTCCTTAATTCACCAACAATACACCGATACACCATGCCCCTCTCCATTTGGAAACTCAAAGTGCTTTCTTTCTGGAATCTCATGATTCCTAGAGGAAAAGATAAATACCCCTGAGATGGGATATTTGTACCATCCTAGCAAAGCAGGAGATGATTAATGGCTATGTATTATAATGGTCAATGTAATTCTCTGCACTGAACTGTGAGTTGAAGAAGGAGAGGAATTCCTGATTCTTGTTTACTAATCTCAAAGTTCCCAGTGAAAGGGGGCACTAAACAAATATTTTTGAATAAACAAACAAATACTCCAGAGGAATTAGCAAGGTACTTGCTGCACTAAAGTATGCATTTCATCACCAACAACCAAAGCCTATGGTATAGTGTCCTATTATGTTAAAGGAGATATGCTTCACTATAACCCTATGGTGTAGTGTCCAATTATGTCATATGCCTCAACACAAGGAAACCATGACATTTAAGATTTTGGAGTTACAGATTTAACATGTTCTTTATTATCTTCAGGAATAAGAATCAAATAGGCGGTTTCTTGGTGGTTATTTTAGGTGGCCTCCGGGCTACTAAGACCCAGCATCCTGTTAATTATCTCATTAATAACTGCACTACTTTTTAAATAATGTTGTAAAGTGCCCTTTTCATGGTAAGATAATTCCCCTTAGGAAAGACCTGAAAATAATGAGTGTTCCCAGAGTTCCTTGGCATAGGAGACATATAGGGAAGAGGTGAGGGAGCTAACCCACTCATCATAGATACCTAAACGCTAAATACCCAGAGAACTGAAAGTCAAGTCCCACAAAAGAATCTTGGATTTCCTGATTTTTATAGGGAATTCTATTGGGAATTTCTGTAACAATCCAATTGTTCACACAGAATTATTTTTTATAATTAATAATATGTGAAAAGCATAATAGGGTCCTTACAGCACCAACTTCAAAATATTGAACAAGTCTTGTCTGAAGAAGGTGTGATCTGCTGTCCCATTAATGTCTAGTAATAGAATTTGAGTCTCTGTAGCAAATATTTCTGGGGATTAGAGAAAACTTAATAGGGTCTCATCTGAAACAGTTCAGCTAGGGGTATCTAAAATTTCCATAAGCTTGTTTAGCTCAATGGGCCTAAAGAGTAAGAAGGAGATTAACAAATATAGTCAGAATTTTTTTGGCTAATTGTTAATATTAAACATGTGTATGCCTTTATTTTCCCCCTAAAACCTCACTAGAATATCTACCAAAGTGTGTGCATAAGCATGTGTGTGTGCATGCGTGTGCACACACACACTTAGGTTGTATGCACATTAATGTGAGTACCTGCAGAGGGAGAGGAAGATAGATGCCAGATGCTAACTGTCTCTCTGCCTTACTCCCTTGAGACAGAGTCTCACACTTAACCAAAAAAAAAAAAAAAAAAAAAAAAAAAAAAGTTTATTACTGACTTGGGCTGGCTGAACGGTGAGCTGCTGGGGTTTAACTACTTCCACTGCTTAACACTGGAGTTAGAGGTAGGCACTGCCATATCCAGCGTTTTGTGTGGGTGTGGGGATTGAAACCCAGGCCCCCATGCATGCACAATAAGCACTCTATCCACTGAGCCATCTCCCCAACACCTACCAAGATTTTTAAGTTAAAAAGGAAAAGCCTGGCAGATGAGCACACCTCATCAGAGAGGCCTTCCTGCCCAGCCTTCAAGAAACAGCCCAAACCTGCTCTGCCCAGATGATTGCTAGTCTCCTTTATACTAACCCATTATATATTTCAGAACTCCATTGTCTCTTCCCTTCAACAGTAACTTAAGCTTCAAATACATGGGTACTCTGTCTCTGCCATGTACCCAGATCTTAAAATAGTACTTGATCTATTAATAGAATATGGATGTGATAATAAATACTTGTTGAACAAATCATCAATCCTTGTCTGATATGTAGACATCAGAGAGAACAGCAGAAACTAAGTCACCTAATAAAGGAATTAAAACCTAAGTGTGTGCAGAGGCTCTGATAGAAACCCATCCAATTTCTAAAGATGAGTGTCGGAAGACTCTTAGAGGTGTGGGTTTTCAAAGGACAGATGTTCAGGACTGAGTTATGACTCTAAAAGAAATAAAATCCTAGGTAAGGAGAAATTAGACACCAAGGGCTTCTCTTTAATTTCAATTGTACCAATAATTACATTAAATGTTAATGGAATACACACTGCAATTAGAGGGAGGATTCTGGCAAACTAGATTAGCATAAACAATTTGCAATTAGATACTGTCTACAAAAGATCCACTGGATATAAAGACATAGGTTAAAAGCAACTGGAAGGAAAAAATAAGCCATTGACCAACTGTGAATTTACTGGGTTAGGATGAGACAAAATCAGTTTCCAGAGGAGGAACATTTTACAATAAAAAGACTGAAAGAAACATTTTAGGCCTGGAAAGTTATCTCCATGGTTAAGCGCATGTACTGCCACTCCTGCAAAGAATTTCAGTTCTGTTCCCAGTGCCTGTTCTGGGTGGCTCACAACTGCCTGTAACTCCAGCTTCAGGGGATCCAATACCATTGTCTAGACTCATCAGAAACCTGCATTCACACATGCATATACCCCACACTATACACACACACACTATTTAAAATATGAAAATAAATCTTTTTTTAAAGCCATTTTGTAGTGGAGAAGGAATGGATAACAATATGGATGTGTCTAGCGAAAGCATCAAGATTAAAGCAAGTGTTTAGATTCTCAAAGATGGGGGGGAACTAAATTTTTTATCATTATTTGCACCTTTTGAGATTTAACTTTGATATGTGTAGGTTTTCTTCTTGCTTTTATTACTTAGGATTAACTGAGCTTCCTGGCTCTGTAAAATTATATTTCAGCAAATGAGCTAATTTGCGGCCACCATTATATTTGACCCTTTTCTACCCTATTATCTCTTTCTTCAAGGACTCTCCTTAAACATTTACCTTTCCTGTAGGATTTTAGGAGTCTCTTGCCTTTGTTTGGTTCTGTTTTTATGTGCTTTTTCCTATATTCAGATAGTATTTTTATCAGTCCATTTTCTTGTGGACAAATTCTTCCAACAACTGTCTTTATTAAGGAAGTAAATACTCTCTTTTTGAATGTCTTCCTTTTCACTCAAATGGTGTAGCTCTCTTCTATGGGTTCTACAAGCCCTAGGAATTTTTTTTCCCCATTCAGTGTTGCTATAATGGCTACTGCAAAGTCCTTCTTTACCAGCATTCAGTCTACCTCTAGTGACTCTTTTCTATTGTAATTTCAGAGAGGAGTGAGTCATACTTCTGAGTTCTTAAGTGCTATGATGGTTTGGATATAAAATGTCCCCATAAACTCTTGAATTGAGATTGTTTCTGATTGGGAGATGAAGATTATCAAAGTCAACCCTGGATGACTTCATACCAGAAAGAACTGCTGAAAAGTGGGACCTAGTTAAAGAAAGTTTGCAACTGAGGGTGTGTCTTTGAAGAATATGTCTTATGTTCCTCCCCCACCCTTACCCACCCCCCACCCCCACCTTCTGGCTTTCCTGAGTTGAGCAGCTCTCTCCTGCCACAGTCTTTGGCTACAATGTTTCTGCCTCAGTACTTCTTAAAGACAAAGGAGACGAATCACCTTAGGTAAAACCACCAGTTCAGACAAACCTTTCCTCCCCCAAGCTGACTTCTCTCTGGCGTTTTGTCACAGTGGCAGAATACTAATATTAAGTTCACCTTTCAGAGAGCATCCTGTTTATTGTGAACATTACACTACAGAGACTTCAAATTCTCTTATAGTCTCTTGAAGGCTTTTGCTTTTGTCTTCTAAGACAGTTAATATAAAACTGAAAAATCTGTCTCGGGGTGGTAGCCATGTTTGTTTATTTTCAATTGAGTGCTATGATTATGCTTAGCACATGAGGGCTTCAGAAATCAGTATAAGAATTGGGAGAAGTTTACACAATTGAATGAGGACACTGCCTCGCTCACATTCTTGTTCTTCAGTACCCATGTCCAGCCTGAACTCTGTTACTGGTTCTTGAGTCCAGAATAATTCTGGGTTTTCTGCCAGAGTTTTGCTGCTTCAGGCATGCTGGGAACACACCTTCAAGCTAAACCCTGGCAACCAGAAAGTTCACCTGTGATCCTCCATCCAGAATTTACTTGCTTTCTACACTCTCTGGAGTCTTCAGGTAATTGCTTTTGTAGTTTGTTTCCAGAGATTGTGGTTGGAAAGTGAAGATTGGTCTACTAAGAGATTATTAAGATCTTCTGAGAATAAGACTCTTCCTCTATCCTTTTCTGGATACTGTGCTTTGACCTTTATTTATTTATTTATGTCTATGTATCAGAAGGCATCAGATTATCTGGAACTCAAGTTACAGTCTTTGTGAGGAGCCATGTAGGGGCTGGAAAATCAAACTTAGTTCCCCTGGAAGAACAGCCAGTGCCCTTAACTGCCAGGCCATTTCTCCAGCCACTTCCATCATTTTTAAATGTCAGATTATGCTAAGTACCGTGAAGCAGGTAATGAAGGATAAAGGAATGGCAGTCATAATACAAGCTCTTCATTAGTGCAGGAGTTTAGGAAACATAGTAAGAAGGTTGGAAAATAAATCTATGGAAAAAAAACTCTCTGAACTTTAGCTTGATTGTTTGGGAATTTCATACATGCACATAATACATTGAAATGACAACATTTCTAGCCAGGTGATTTTTAGAAGTCCAGGTAGTTGCTATAATTTTTCTCAAATAAGGAAGGAATTGAAGTGAAGTTTCCCTGTGTTATGGAATTGGTATAAGTTTCAGTTTTTAGCAGAGCCACGAGAGATGCAAGCCTGGCGATGGAGAACCCACTTAAAACTAAGATCCAAGTACAAGGGAACCAGGCCTAGCCAGGCCACGATGAAGCCAAGGTAAGCGCTGCCGTGCACTGATTCTGTAGCACTGTGTTATCTCAGACAAAACTTAGGATCCAGAACCTCCTATAAAAAAACAAAAAGTTACCTCAACTTTGGAAGCAGAGCCTGACCCCTTCCACTTCCCAAAACCCTAGTGCTCCCTTTTAATAAGAGGCCCTACTAGATGCTTTCTGGATTGTCAAACACGGTATATAAATGAATTCTCCATAAATGACAGTTCTGATTCAGGACCCATGGAGGGGGCCTAACATCCTGTGTGTCTGACAAGCTCCCAGGTGATGTCAAAGTGGCCAGTCTGTACTATATTTTGAGTGACAAGGTTGTGTGTGACTTCAGTGGTTTGCCTTCAAAAACCACAGCATGTTATAAGTGCTAGTAAATCACCAACTTAAAAAAAATCCTCTGCATAGCAGAGCTGCTCAGGGTGCCATGATGGCTGAACAGCTGGCATATCCTCAGTCCACAGGTTCGTCAGGTCGCCATGATGGCTGAACAGCTGGCATATCCTCAGTCCACGGGTTTGTCAGGTCTGCTCTCTTCCTTCACTCCCATAGTTGGATTCTCCTCCTAACCTTGCTTTATATATTGTCTTTCTCCCAGCACGGGAGTGGTGGCACTGAACCTAATCCTCCTTTCCTTTCCTAAAGATCCTTTCCTCACAGAATAAAGACAGTAAGTTTGAGTATATATAAACATAATAAATTTTATATGCAATATTAAAATAAAAATATATAGAAGATCTTCAGATATTTGTCAAATAGCTTCACACGTAGACCCTGAGGGAAACTTCGCTTACCAGGCTTGTTCTCCCCACATTGGCTACTGTTACCAAGTATTCATACCCCCTATCTGTGGATGCAAAGTCCCTTTGTGTATTTCAGCTAATGAGACAGGATTCTAGAAAAAAGTCTCTAAGAGAAGTTAACGTTGACATTAACATCAACACACTAAAAGGGGGCCCAGGAGATATTTCAGCAGGTAAAGGAACTTGCCACCAAGCCTGAGACCTAAGGTTCATTCCCAGGACCTGCTTTAGGCAGGATCTCATCAGATATTTCCATTGTCCTGTCCTTAGCAGGTTTCTGATATAATCCCAGAAAAAAAAAAGAAAAAAAAAAAAAAACAACTTTGTAATTGGAACCAGAAAAATTATTTGAATAACAAAGACAGAGGAAATAGGCTACCAAATGGCTAAAAGCCAATGGTCAGAGACAGAAGGAGTTGTACCTAGCATCCCTGAGGATTCCTAGAGACGACTACTGGGAGTTGGGCCTACCTCAGTCAAACTTATAAAGCTCATTATAGCTAAAGGCAAATGCACTACTAATTACAATAACAGTAACACTAACTTGCTACAGGGTAGTGTTTATAAAGCTTCAGAGAGTGTTCTCATTTGATTACACAATGATCTTACAAAGGAACTTAAGGAGAGGTATTTGAATCAACTTTGTAAAAGAAGAATGTGATTTCTGACGTGGTCTCTGGAATCATCCTGCACAATGTTTCCACCTTATTCATCACAAGGTCTTTTAATCAAACACAAAGCTCCTCCATCTGGCTAGTCACTACAAGGCTTGCTCAGGGATCTCCTATTTCTGACTCCCAAGATTGGGATCACAGGTCACTCAGCCCACACTGCATTTTACGTGGGTTTAGTCAATCTAAATATCCCTGGTACTTGTGGTTGCCTGGCAAGCATTTTAACCAGCTAGTCATTGTAGTGGTTAGTTCTTTGGTTCAGTTTGGTTTGGGTTTTGTCTAGTTGGCACAAATTAGAGTCATCTGGGAAGAGGAACCTCAACTGAGAAAATGTCTCCATAACATTGCCTATAGGCAAGTCTGTGAGGGCATTTTCTTGATTAATGGCTGATATGGGAAGGTCCAGCATACTGTGGGCAGAGCCATCCATGGGTAGGTGGTCCTGGATCTTATAAGAGAAGCAAGCCAGTAAGCAGCATTCTGCCATGGCTTCTGCTTCAATTGCTACAGGTTTCTGCCCTGACTTCCCTCAGTGCTACACTATGACCTGGGAGTGGTAAGATGAAACAAATCCTTTTCTCCCCAAGTTGATTGTGGTCAATGTTCTTATCACAGCAAATAAAACAAAGTAAGACCGTCTCCATGAAAAGAATTGTAATAATTCTCTGAGGTATGTTCTTATATTTTACCCACTTTATAGACACTAGTACTATGGTGTGATGGGCTAGGTATTATGTTTTAAAGTCATACAAATAGCAAGAGTCAGATCCAGGGTTTGAACTCAATACTGTAAGATTCTGGAATTCATACTCTTTCTTATCTACCATATTCTACTGCCTCTCTATGGCAAGGCAGATTTGCACAAAATCATCACTAAAACAACAGAGTAATTTGGAAAGTTCTCCACAAACTGACTATGTGGCATAGACACTTAAATAAATCGTGAAATTGCATATTAGTTTAGTTAGTTTCGGCATCTCCAGATGGATCATGATCATCAGTTCTGACAGGGTATTTGTCACGGAGTTACTGTAGGATTTTAGGACTGGGCATCTGTCATAACATCTCAGGAGGCAGACAGAAATGCAATGCCCAGAACAAGAGGAGGCTCATGTCTTAAACCGAGACAGAACTGTAGTGAGCACCCCAAGAAGAAAACCCTGAGCCAGTAACTAAATTTTTATTTGGGATGATTCTAGAATTGCCAGCATGGAAGTGGAAACTGAGTTAAGGAGTCCCTGGGAGACTCAGAATCACTTCCTTCTTAAAGCAAGGAAGCTGGGTTATGAGTCCGCCAACTCCCATCTGTCACTGGCAACATTCTCACAGGATGTTAACTCTGGGGCTTCTGCCTACCCTTTGAGGAGGCTCGATATGCTCCTGCAGCCTGAGGAGGAAGCTCTCGGGCAGAGAGTGATGTTTTCAGTGAGAAGCCACAAATGATGGAACAGTAAATGTCAAGGGGATCTAAAGAGGTGCTGGCAGCATCTGTCACAGATCACAAAACATGAAACTGGGTCATAGAACCAAAAGTTCAAAGGAACAGAAGGAGCCATAGTTTTTAGCCACCATGTGGCATGCTATAAACAAGAAAGTGTAAAGCAAGAAAGAGTAGGACCATGAGAGTTGTCCTGAAGTGATTTTGACAATGATTGTTGGTGGCTATTGAAAAATAAACACTCAGTTTTTATTTGTGTATAGGATCATTTAATTATGACAAATGACAAAAATTATGACTAGTAGTGTAACAAGCAGTGACTCATATGTAGCAATGTATCTATCATTTCTATTTAACAGTAAAATCATCTATGTACCTGAAGATTAGGAGGGTGATTGTCCGCAGTCTCTTCAAAAGGATACAATTTCATTTCTTCACAAAGCGTTCTTCACCAGAAATGAACACAAATCCCTCAGGATCATATTTGTGCAGATGTGTGTTCTCTGCATATTTTCATCTGACTTCAGGTCAAAAAATAATTAATGTCTTTGGTTCTGAGGCCTTCCAGTAAGCGTTGCCCATGATGCAGTATGGTTCACTGCTGTGCTCTTTACTTATCTCACTGCCAAGGTAAGTCATGGATTCCATCACATATCAGGATCCCCTACTTGAATGAGCCGTGCTTGGAAACCTAAGAGTTCATTGGGTAGTCTGATATATTAGTGTCCAAACAGTTAAGTCCAGAGTCTTCCTTTCGAAGAAAGCAATTTGAAAACAAGGCAAGGTTCTCATGCCCAGTGAGCTGTGGGAGGGAAACTTGAAGATCACATTTAAGAAGGAAGTGAGTGAGAACATCATCAATGGGCTCCCACTCCACGTTAAGCCAGCATAGCACTCCCAAACCAGTTCAGGGACAGCAGAACTCAGCCTATTCTTTATGCAGTAAGTGATTGCAGAACCATGGGATAATAAAAGCTGAGGGCCAGGCCCGTAACTGCATTGTCCTTTGGAAGTTAAACTAGATCACAGTATCAATTGGGTTTGCTTTCTGGCTCTGAACTGCTTACCTCCAACAGTTTGACATTTATGAAAGTCTTGGGGATGAACAAGTAAACTAAGTTTATGGATAGCTAATACTGTTTTTATGAGAATGGGTGCTCTCCAATGCCATATGGTCACCTCTAAAAGTCTAAAGGAATTAGAGCAAAATAGCAAAGATGAAGAGGGCAAGGTAGCATACTAGAAGGAACTGCTGGAGTTTAGGCTTAGATAAAGTCAGGATCAAACTGTGCTTAAATTAGGTCCTAGTTCAGGGATCTTGGAAAATTGATTTTTTTTATCAGTTTCCTATTTTCTCATCTACAAAAAAGCAGGTTAATAGTACTTATGTCCTATGACCTCCTAGAAATATATATATATATATATATATATATATATATATATATATATATATACACACCTATTGCTGTTGTCGGAAGAAGTACAGTTTGCATTACAATTGTGTCAGATATATTTTATTCTTACACTAAAAAACAAAGTGACTTTTTTCTATGTAGATATTATTACCCCATTTTGTCAGTTGAACAAATAGAGGTGCAGGATGTCTGAGCAATTTGTTTCAAGTCCTGTGTCTAGTGACTGACAAAGCCTAGGTAAGGAAGTGGATGTATAAGGGACAGGCCTTAAGGGGTTTAACTTGGCCAGTCTTCTTGTCTCTTCTGTCTTTTGGTCCATTAAGATGTGAACAAGCAGCTGCTATATTCTTCCTGCCTCTATAGATCAGTGTATCCTATAGGACTGTAAATGGGCAAGAAAAAGCCTCTCCTCACCAAAGCTGCTTCTTTGATTTGATCAGAGCAATGTATTTGATCAGAGTAATGAGGAAAGTAGCAACTGCATGTGTTCTGGAGAGGAGTTTGCTGGAATTCTAAGCGCATTTAGTTCTTTTGTGCACAGCAAAGGGTGCTTTCTCCAGGGTTACCATGGATGTGCCTGGTATCCATTGGTGTGGTTGAATGCATATGTTGCTGATCCCCCTACAGCAGAACTCAGCCTACTCTTTATGCTGGATATGATTACAGAACCATGGGATAATAAAAGCTGAAGCCCAGGCTCCTAACTCCAGGACAGTTGTGTTACTCTTCATTGTAAGAAGACATCTGTACAGACCCAGATTTCTCAAACTATAATATGTGGTTTCTGTTAAGCTACAAAATTTTTTTGATGGTCAGAGAAACAGTTTAAAATGGGTGTGTTTAACCTTTTCTTTCAGTTGTGATACCTAGCTCTTCTTTTTTACATGTATCCTTGTATATAAACTGAAATAGTTTAGTAGATTCAGGTTAATAAATTATCAGAATCTATCAACCAGAATATCTTTAACACATGATAAAGCTACAGTAGCTACACATGGAAGAGATGGTTAGAAAATTCATGTTTATGAGAAAACACCTTGTTGGTGTTGCTTTGAATCTGTCCTTTTAGTCGGTATTTATTAACTAACCCTTAAGAAGTTAGTATATGACAGACACTTTCTTTGTGTATGGAGCTCTGCTGTAGTTTCTCTGGTGCTGTCTACCTCATAATTTAGACAGGGTCTCCCATTGCCTTGAAAATGGCTGGAGTGATTGATTGGTCAGTGGACCCCAAAGAATCTGTCTATCTCTGTATCCCCAACACTAGGATAACAAGTGCTCATGACCCCACTTTTTTGTGGGTTCTGAGGATCTAACTTTGGTGACTGAGCAATCTCCCCAGCCTATAACAGACATTTCTGAAGCACATGGAAATGTTAATTTATTTTTGGTTGCTATTATTTTGGGTGGGAAAGTTGAGACAAAAAAATGTAGCAAGTGGCTTTCTTAGGGTTTCCATTGCTGTGAAGAGACACCATGACCGTGGTAATTCTTATAAAGAAAAACATTTAATTGGGGCTGGCTTACAGTTTCAGAGGTTTAGTCCATTATCATCATGTCAGGAAGCATGGCATGGTACTGGAGATGGAGCCAAGAGTTCTATATCTTGATTTGAAGGCAGCAGAATAAGACTGTATTCCATGTTGGGCAAAACTTGAGCATATATGACCTCAAAGCCCCACCTCCACAGTGACACACCCTCTCCAATAATGCCACACCTCCTAATAGTACCACTCCCTATTGCCAAGCATTGACACACTAGAGTCTATGGGGAGCATTTTCATTTAAACCAACAAGTGGCCAAATTTGTACAGTGGATGACATGACATGATTTGAATGACATGTTCTGGCTACAGTCCTCATATGCTGAGCCACTTGAAATCTTTTTTGTCACTGGAAGCTACTGTTACTTTAATTTTCTGTAGACTGCTTGTTTAAGGTTATATGTAGCTAGCTGGGGTGAGAGTTTCTAATTACTAATCTCTAACAACAAACCCCACTAATTTTGAGTTGAGTTTGCACTATTCAGACATATTTCTAAGCATATATGAACACGTTACCTTTTGCCCCGTTATCTATTTTACAGATTAAATATTGGAAATTAGATAAAGTAATTCATTCATCCTAAATCACTTTCACACAGAAAATTATGGGACAATATTCAAAGTCCAGTAGCCAATCTAGACATTTTGCTTTTAACCAAAACCTTTTTCTACTTAGAAATGAGTCGTCTAAAGTTGGTAAATTAAGAAAATGTAAAGACCAGTCAGTGGTCCCAGATGCATCTGAATTTGAGGCCAGGCATGGCCCTAATTTTAGGAAGGAAACTGAATGAGACCACAAAGACACTGCACTGGTATAAGGTGAGTACTAGAGAGGTATGACATGGGAATATGGGGTCAGATATTCTCTGTCACTCCCAAGTTTGCCAGAAGTAATGAGTTCACCTTCTTTAAGCCTGGTTCCTACAGCTGTATAAGTACACAAGAACAATTGGCAGTCCTCTGTGAAGATGAAATATCAGGAGATGCAATGATCCTCACACCATTTAGGAAGCTTACTTTATTGAATGATAAAGAAGGGTTTTCAGTCATTGGTTCACATAATTTATAAAACACCTCATTATCTCCATTTCAAAGACACAGTAGCTAGATGTAATATATGTTATATTGATAGACTGTTGTGTACTGTTTGAGCACATAGAGAAGCTGAGACAGGAAGAGAGGTCTTGTCTATTTCAAACCCTAGCATGCATTTCTCAAGGTTCCCTCCACTGTCTGAGGAGGAGCTAGCCTTTCTAATTTTGTAATGGGGAAGAGAACAGCAAAACAATCCAAGAGTAAAACCACTGTGCCTTGGAGAACAATTAAAAGGTAGACCATTTCCAACATGGTTTTTGCTTATTCCATGATACAATAGTGTCTGCAGTGGGAGATGAAGCTAGAGATTTTGCTATGGAAACCTCGGCCACAGAAAGAAAGCTCACCTAGGAACTTCTGGCTGCCTTAACTTCCCTAGTTTATGCTGGATACTGTGAGCACCTGCTTTGACCATGTCATCTCTATATGTTGCTATTTGTTCTTGTAAATCTCTCTCTCTCTCTCTCTCTCTCTCTCTCTCTCTCTCTCTCTCTCTCTCTCTCTCTCTCTCTCTCATCACTCTCATCATCACACACACACACACACACACACACGCACAGAAACACTGGAACACTCTACTTTTCCTGGACCCTCTCAACTGTGAACTCCATCTGGATTCCTTAAAGGGATTTTCCCAGTTGATTTCTGCTGGGTGTTCAGAAGCCCCTTGTTTGATGTTACATTTTTCATAATATTGTCCGTTTTTGGAAGCTTTACCCAAAAGGACATTCTGCTCTGTCCAGGACATCACTGTGGTTGCCTTAAAAATGAGCTTCCTCGGTCAGGATGTTCCAAGTACCCAGTTTGATAATGTTTTGCACCCTAAACTTACTCATTCAAAACCAAAAAAATGTAACTACCTATGATCATTCTCTGACTTACCCAAAACACAATTGCTACACCTTCCCAGGCTTCACTTGTATTATTTTTATTTTCCTATATATCTGGTTCTTTGATAAATAGTAATGTTGATGGCACTTCTGAAATCAAATAGAACATTCCTTAGTTTCTTCACTTAAAGAGTAACAGATGTGTTTCCAGTAATGCTGGCCTGCCAACAGCTGTCTTACTAGCACCTGATTCAACTCTGTTTAGTGGTTGTCTCTTGTCTCTTCATTGCAAGGTGACCCAGTGGCTGTGCATCTGGGTTTCTTACAGAGGCTGTTGTTTTGCCAATCCCATCTGTATATGCAGTGGTATGGATGAGAATAGCCTTCGCAGATCCATATATTTGAATTATTGGTCCCTAATTGGTGAAATTGTTTTGGGAATGATTAGGAGGTGTGACCTTGTTGGAGAAGGTGTGTCACTAGGGGTCAAAAGACCACAACATTCTCAGTTTCCTCTCTGCCTCTTTCTGCCTTCTGCTTGTGGGTCTCAGCTACTGCTCCAATGCTGTGCCTGCTCACCTGCCAGCTCTCCATCATGATGGTCATAGACTAATCCTCTGGAACCAAGAGCTCCAACAAATGATTTTTTTTCATAAGTTTCCTTGGCCATGATGTCTCTTTACACAACTGAAAAATAACTAAAACAATATAATTTCATTTTTTTAAATCTTTGGCAGACCTGTTGTCTAATACAGAAGAGAACAAGGCCCATGAGATTTTCTGTTTCTTTTATAAGATCGAAAAGATCAGGTTTCAGGAACCTGTGCTCTTCAATTCTATTTCATTGTTACACATTAGTATTTCAACAAATGGCTTCTCTAATGCACAAATCTATGAATACTTAATGAACATATGTATGTCATGGATCTCTGAGAAATAATCCCATTTGAACTTTCTGAGATGCACAGAAAAGCCTGATTTCCCAGACCTCTTTCTGCCTTATCAGGCACCCTGTACAGAACTCAGAGTTCAGTCAACATTAGTACTCCTTGGGGCTTCTATACAAATACTAAAAAATTTCAGTAAATCTTGAGATGGGTGCAGGTAACCTGTATTAATAGGTAATAGGTGTGGTGCTCCCCACCCATAATGGCATGTGCCTCTATTCTGCATTTTAGAAGGTGCTCAGAAAGACTGCTCATATTATTGTTTTATTTTGCCTCTCTGTTGTTAAGATGAAATTCAAAGGATGCTGAAACAGCCTTGTGGCAATAATTTATGTGCAGTGAGTAAGAAAAAGTCACAAAAATGATATTTTAATCTGGTGACATGGAACAAAAAGAGCAGGGGCTTTGGAGTTAGACAAACTTTAATTCCAACTCAATCACTCAGTGACCTTGGGGGAATTATTTAATCTCCATGAAGAATATATGAATCTCCATATATTCTTTATATATGACATGAAAATAAGCCCCAAATTTACTCTGAATGTTAGATAAAGTATCTCAGCTAGATGCAAAGCAGAAGCAAAGACAGACATCTGCTTTGTGTCTGGATAAGAAAGATCTTAGAACATGCTGGAGTACCCATTGCTGATGTCTTTCTACAAGGAAAAGAACAGGTGAAGTGCCACTGAGGAAACAGGACCTCTTAGAGATTCTTATTTTACTGTTTTCTTGTTGTACAAATGACCTCCTGTGGAGCACAAAGGCTAAGGAGATGCCTATGCAGGTCCCATGTCAGTACAATCCAGAAGAAGCCGAAGTCAGTGATGACCTGACAGCTCTGTACCAAATCTGAGAAAGCTCTGCTACTTAAAGGGGCATAGAACCTGCTGACAGGATACTGTGAAGACATACTTGTCCTCAAGTTTCACATAGTCAAGGTGGCTCTCACACTTGAGTAAGTTTTAGTCATCAAAGAGGATGGGTCAATGCAGTAGGGACCATACATATATAAAGTCAGAGAAACCTAGTGCTTTGAGCCTGAGTTCTGCAGCAGTATAAGGTTGGTCAATGAACTTTTATCAGCAGCCCCTCAGTGCCAACATAAGTGGTTGGCTCTTATGGAGGTTGTGATATGCTACAAAGTCATAGTCTTAAGTCTGTTTGGTGCTAGCCAGACTTCTCATCAGACAAACATAGTGTGGAAAAAATATTTCAATATAGATTCAAATAGTCCCCATGTAAAAAAAACAAGAACTTTATTAGTGGACTTTCTTTTTATTTAATAATACTATTTTGTTTTATGTGAAATTACTTGATAGTGACAAATCTGGGAGTCACGTGTGTTTCTCTTCTATATTTGAGGTATTAAGCTGTTGTGAGACCTGTCTGCTTGAGGATAAGTTCAGTTGATTGAAGGCAACTTCTTGGGTAAGACTAGAAGACTACTAAGATCCATTCTTGGGTACCCAACACCCTGTCCTAAAATATCCCTTCCTAGTTAATGTGTTTTAGCCTTCTGTGAAAATGAGTGTTTTCTTCTAACTGAATTAGTCATTATTGGTAATTAATACAAAGCATTCCTGCTCAATCATGCATATGGGGTAGACCTGGTAATAACAGAGAATAAGACACAGAGCTTTTAAGACAGGGGCATATTTTCTACACAGAGACTTGAAAGATGGAGAAAGACAGTGTAGCATTGGACAGATTAGACAATGTGTAGAATTTTGAGTTTGTAGAAACATTAAAAGGAAGAATGATGAGCTGTGCCAATTCTGCCAGGGGCAATTAGACTTCACAACTACTGGAGGACAATGGCCTGCATTCTAGTCAGAGAGGACAGAGTCTGTCTCAACTTCAAACCTTAATGTCTGACCCATATTTCTCAGTCTCCAGGAAGCTAAGCTGTATGCCTGCATTTCTGGACAGGAGAGTGAAAGATATACATACCATTGATAACTGGTTTGCATTCATTCAATTTAGGCTTACCTTCCCTCTAGCTGCCATTTTGACTGGGTTTCCTCTCTGTTGTTGTATTCTACAAGACTCGTCTCTTTAGCTGAGCAAGAAGATCCTGGGTGGGAGGGATGCTGTCTTTTTCACTAGCATCTCCCCTACCATATAGGAGTTAACCATGATAAACACTAGACAACTGGCAGCTACCCTGATCCTTTTCCTCACATTAACAGTCCTTTGATTTCAGGGTTAGGATATAGGTGAGGACACTGCACATGGAAAACATCTGAGAAAACATATATCACTAAAGAATGGCAAAGATTTAACAAAAAAAATAACCCTTCATATTGTTGCTCAAAGTCAGGTGAAATGACTAATCCTCCCAATTTTTTGCTTTGCAGGTTTGTTTGCTTGCTTGCTTGCTTGCTTGCTTGCTTGCTTGCTTGCTTGATTGATTGATTGATTGCTTTCTGATGCTTGCACGATTCCAACCAGACACCTTAAAATTGTAGCAAAGGCGTCCATCAGGCATGAGATCACAGAGTGCAATGTATTCAATATCATTATTGTTGCATGACCGTTGTGTGCTAGACACTTGGCTAGGGATTGCAGTACAACTTCAAAGCATAGGGAACATGAGGGTTTTTTTTTTTTTTTTTTTTTTTTTTTTAGCAACCCTCTACTAGAAAATGACTTCACCCTTCTCCTACTCAACCCCAGAGTAAGAACAGAAGCCATAACATGCTTACCATCTGCTATTATCAGTTTTCTCTCTCCATTTCTTTATTAAATATGCTCAATAGAGCTTCATAAAATTGAAACATGTGGAAATTAAGACCTATTCCAAGATCTGCAGGCTATCATGTGTTACCAACTGTCTCTTCATATCCTGTCTGTGCCTGCTATTTGAAATGTTCACAGGTTTTGGTCTGAATGGTAACTGTCCTCCATAGGTGCATGTATCTGGACACTTGGTCTTCAGCAGGTGGCATGTTGGAGGCAGGTTATAGAACCATTGGGAGGTAAAACCTTGCAGAAGGAAGTGTGTAACTGGAGGAAAGACTTGTTTCACTTCCTGTTCTCTCTCGGCTTCCTGACTGCTAGGTGGCCTCTCCCTCCTGCTACCATGGCTTTCTGTCATGATAACCTGAACCCCTTTGGTAACTCAGCCAAAATAATGCTTTGTTTTTTAAGGTACTTTTGGCATCATCACAACAGAAAATAAGTTAATACATTCACCAACATCTTACCTCCCTTCTTAGATGTATTCTGATCAGGACCCACACCCATAGTCCTCCAGGTTGTCAAACAATGAACAATGATCCAAAAACAGAAGTCACAATTCGATTATTGTCCTTTCTTCTCATTGTTTTCTTCCTTGTCTTTACTCTGTGGGGTTATTAATCATCACCTCTACCAGTTCCACAACCTAGTAGGCTCTTGGATGCATCCATATTCTTTGTCTCTGTTCCTCCTGGTTCATGCTTTCATCTGTACACATTGATAGATTTTTATCTGGTATTTCTGTCAGTATTTTATCTGTTCCATGCACTGGCCCTCCAAGGGTAATCTTTAATATGTTCAAATGTATAATTTTTCTCTCTATCCCAATTTTTTTTTTGCTCACTCTCTACAGACAAAGGGAAAGGCATGTCTTTAAATGTGGCTTTAAAAAGGCCTCTGTGATCTGGCTTCACCTCCTTTGTTTAGGTATTGTAACATCCACAAATATGTACAGCACTCCTCCTCTGTGGCTTTGGACATGGTTTTATTTCCACTGAAATTATTCTTTCTGCTTTTGGAGAACTCTAGCTCATCTTGAAAGGTCTAAAGGCAAACAATCTGATTTGGAAAACAGTTCTTACCCCTCACATGGAGATTTAGTCATTACTTTTTTGACTTTGATTATGTGTGCCCCAAAATGACATACATATAATTGAATGTGAATTGTATGGGAATGTGCTGATTGGTTATATATATTTAAAAAAAAAAAGTGCTCTAGGCCATACCCCTCCTTACCACATGGATTGTGTCAGTAGCTAATATAATGTTTGGTAAACATAATTTTCTTATCATCTTCCCACCAAAATCTCTATCTGGTCATTTATAAGACTAAGGACCTGGGGAAAATAAATGTTTTAGAACCCTTCTATCCAAATAGTCTTTATTTAGCCCATATTTTCATTGTTTTTTAAAGTCTTTGCTCAAATATAATTTTCTCAGACGTTCCTTGACTACCTTATTTAAAATCTAATATTCTTTTCCATCACATCTCCTTTTTCTGATCCATTGTCTTTAAAACATACGTATCCTTAAATATACTCCATAATCTACTAATGTGTTTTGTTCATTGTCTCTCTTCACTGTTTACAATTAAAATAGATAATACTTAACAGAAGAAGTGGTTATATAAGGCTTATCTGGAGAGAACACAATCATAACTTAGTATGAAATTAAAATAATACATGTAAATGTTTTAAAATGTAAAATAATTATTGAAATACCAGGACTCAAGTAATTTTGCTCTTTGTGTGCTTACAAATTTTCAAACTTAACAAAAAAGTCTCTATGAAGTCAGAATACTTTGTTTACATTTTTTAATGTGACATGTCTGGCATCAAAAGTGATGTCTAGCATACAGCTGACTCTCAGGGAATATCTGTAGCTTGAAAGAATTTCTAAGTGTGAAGAGTGAACAGTGAAAGGTTCTTGGGGATCATTTTATGGGTCAGATTTTTATAATATCAATCAGTGACACCTAGTTAGTGGCCACACTAAGATCAGGATACAGCCAGACACTCAGAACTATAGGCTGACTCACAACTGTCAGGGAGAGGACAGTGGAGCTGACATGAATGAATGAAGTTGCTTGAATCTAAGGTAGAAATAACTAATGGGGGCCTGTAATTGATCCTTCCACAGAATGCCAATGAGTGGGGCAAAGTCTCCATCGTTTGTCACTCACAGGAGAGCACACTGAGATAAGGGAAAGTGGTCCAGCCACAGTGAAAAATATGGAAGTGCATTCTTCTCATTGCTCTAGGTTCTCAGTTGGCAACCTTCACCTCCTCCTCTCATCCCTGGAGAACTTTGGGATATGTTGAAGCCCCAAATACTGAAAATATTTATATTTCTCTAAATGATTTTTGAAAAAGGTCTGAAGATTGTTCCGCTGAAATCAAGTTCAGGTTTATTGCTTGAATAATTTAATTAAGGAGTGACTTGGATTATCATCCACTGGAAAGTACTGAAAGGAGATCAAGTCTTCCTCAAGTGCAACCAGAAATCATCACCTTCTGCAATCACAGGGTGACCAATAAAATAGTTCTGAACCACCTTCTGATTGATGCAGGGTTGTTTGTTTGCAAAAAAGTTTCTCTTTCAATTTAAGCTGTAAATTTGGAGTCAAGTTTTACCAGAAATCCCAAAAAATCTACCTGTTCTTTTCTGATTATGCCAAATGACACCTTTAGGGAACCATACAGAGAAGTCCAGACCTTCCAAGCCTAGGTCACTTAGGGGGAATCAGACATTGACTGGAAGATGAATGGCAGGGCTTTTTATTCCCAAATTCAGGGTGGGGGGAGGAATATAATCAAGAGGTTTTTGGCCAAATGAAGAGCACTCTGACAGGATCAGAGGGTCATTGAACTTTAATGCTAGTAAGCACATTAGCACACTCCCTAATTCTGAAAGGAAGAACTTTCTGCCCCAACACTAAGGTAGTGGCATTTGGATGGCTATGGCAGCAATAGGCATGATGCTCCTGTTTCCCACCATCTGAGAAAGATACACAGAGGGGCCCAGAAAGTCACTTACCCTATTGAGGCAGTCCAGGAATGCCTAGGATGTGGCAAAACATCAAAAGCTTACAGTTGGAGCATAGCTATTACTGCAGACTCAGATGTCAAATCTCTGTAAAATTATTCATGGTCCTGGGCTGTACTGGTGCATACTAGATCGGTCTTGAATCCTGATAGTCAGCACCTTAGGATATAGGCTAGCTTGGCCACTTTCCACCTCACCCAGGAAAAAATTATCTTAATGTTGCTTTGATCTGAAGAACCTTCCCACTCTGCCACAACATGATAATATAAATCATACCCTGGTATGATTGGAAAAGAAACAGATATGAAGGAAAAATCTGGAATCTGCATAAGTATTTGTGATAAAATAAGATAAATCATAGAAAAATAAAGTAGATTTATTCCTTTGCATGTGTGTATGCTAAGAATGATCACTTCTTCCCTCTCTTTGCACTTCTGACACTTCAGTGCAATGAGCATGTGAAGGCTACCCTAGAATTTCAGAGGTTCTGAATGCAGGAAAATTATGCACTGAGACTTGATGTCAGACACTTAGGCAAAATTAACTCACCTGACTCAAAGCCATGGCCAAGGAAGGCAGACAATTTACAGAGGCAGATAGAAATGGCCAGAGTGAAGTAATGAGGTATGAAGACTGCTTACCTCTCAAGTCTCTTAGTCTGTAAAGCTTGAGAAAGTGAGCCATTGTTTTTAGAGACAGAAACATAGTATTATCTGCATCAATTCCAATCTGGGACACCGATGGAGATAGTACATTTGGAAAAATATTAGGCTTTAATATTCAGCCCCAACGAAACATGTATATGTGTTTGTGTGTATATACATATACACATATATATGCATATGTGTATGTTTTGTAAATTAATCCCTGCTTGGGAAATCCATGCCAGCCCAGTGAAAGCAAGCTCTGTTACCATCCATCCTTCTATTACACCAAACAGATGAGGTTAAAATGTATATCACCTAGGGATGAAGATGTGAGATTGAGTAGGTTTGGGGGGGGGTGTTGTTTGGTTTTTTGTTTTTTATCACTACTGTATATTTGCTGCTGCCTTCAGGAAAAGCTGGTTGCTCATTCTCATGTCAGTACCCAATACCCAATAGAAGTTCATCTCAGGTCAATGCCACAATTTCCTACATACAATTGAGTGAGTTAGGATTAGAACTTCAATCAGCAATTAGGGATTCTAGTCAAACTGGGAGTCATATTGTAGGTAGCAACAAGGAAACAAATACAAGATGATTAAAATCCTAGAGGAAAGGATAATAAGATTTAATGAGGCACACTTGCTTTGCAAGAATGCAAAGGTTTGGCACAGGAGCAGCTTAGAGCACCCTTACCAATATGCTTACAGTTATATCTCCTATTCTTTGTCTATCCACCACTAATAAGTAAGCACAAAGTTGATGCCAGAAAGAAGTCTAAGTCCACTGAAGAAGAGGACTAAGGCTAATATGGCAGGAAGAAAGTACCATGAAGAGAAATGATTTTGAGAAAAAAAATAAAACAGAAGAATAAAGTGAGGTAAGTAACTATGAAAGTTTTTTCACTCCTCTACAGTAGAGTCTAAAAGGAGGGTTAGTGGTGTATGATAAACATCTAAACAGCTTTTCAGGGTAAATGCCAAGCCTGCATCTACTAAGATCTTGGACCATGACTTTCGCAGTGTAAAGCTATATAACTTATATACAACTTGAAATGCCTCTGCACAACATCTAACAGGTTACAAGAACCATAGAGCTGAGGTGGCAGAGGTAGTGATTTTATTCATGATCCCCCCCAAAAAAAATTATACCTTTCAATGCAGGTCTAGAATACAGGAAACAAAGAATCCACTGTATCCTCAATGGGGAAGTAGTATTCCCAGAAGTGGCAGAGATGAGAATTGTAAGGCTGGGATGAAGAGTCCTGTGATAATGTAGAGACTGAAGACTACGGTCTGCGTCTAAGGCTATAATGATGAATGTCAGGAGAACGTCAGGAAAAAAACAGTAGCATCATATATAAGAAGCTGTTCTGATAAAATATATTTCAGCAGGGCTCAGCTAGGATCCATCTAAATGTGTGTGAGCCTGAGACATCCCTCTCTAAATGGCAAAAAGAGATATCAACACATCTCTTCCAGGTAAACTAGGTTATTATTAAATCAGTGAAAGAAAAGAAAGAGGTTGAGTTGGTGCCTAAAAGGGCCCACTGAATTATAACAGTAGACTCACTTTACTGGGTTATATCAAACACACCACACCACACACACACACACACACACACACACACACACACACACACACACACCTTTTCTGAGATGCAGCTGGTTTGTGTGGAAGAGCAGATAAGCTGTAGAAACATTTTAAATTGACCATCTCTTTTAGGAAATTGTGTGTAAATGAAACAGGATGAGATATTTTATAACTCTGGCATGTTGCACAGTATAGTAATAAGGAAATCGTGTTCAAAGGCCAATTAACAAGAAAACTCTTTTATTGATATAAAAGCAAAACAAATTTTTCATGAATTTCTAATACCTGTTTTATTCTATCTATTGGATATACTCAAGTTCAAAAATCACTTTTTCTATTGATGCCATCACTATCGTTAACCTCTCTGTAGCAGCAATCCTGTGAGACCACAAGTCTCAATGAAATATCCTGCCTCAAATGGGTAAAAGAACCCGAATAATGCACTGTCTCTCAGTTAAAGCTAAGTTCTTATTCTCCACTAAGCATTCCTACACCACGCCAATTGTATCGTTTGGTTGGTGGCGTTGATAAGTATTGATGTCAAGCCATCACATCTGCTTCTCAAATGTTATCAAATAAGGAAAAAAACAAACCAGAATCAGATTTATATTCAGACCAGTGATGAAATACCTTCCTGTGTAGATGGGGCAATTCATTCTTACGTGAACATTTATGAACCATACTACAACTTCCAAACATAAATAAGTGGCTTTTCAGATTCAAGTCCAAAGCCTAGATTCCCCTAGGAGTGGACTTTAGCAGCCATATTAAATTTGCCGGTTCCAATTTAGCCCATAATGCTCAGATAATATCAGTTAGTAATTTCTCTGCAATTATCCATAACAAGCACTTAAAACCTATGCCTATGCATTGGAAAAAGAAATTTAGTCAGTATCTAATCAATTCAATGGCTACAGATAGTAAGGATCAAAATTCGAATGCCCAGTCATTTTTAAAGCTAAATTGTCCATATTTTCCAAAAAGCTACTTGTCAAACTAAACAAATAATAGTTATATTCTCATTTTACCTTTAAATATGCAGGTGGGTGTTGTATGTCATACAACATATAAGTTGAAAAGGAAACGGAAAAATCAAATTGCAATCCGTGATTGTGGTCTAGATGGTTCCAATACTCTTGTAAATAGATTTTTGATTCATCCAAATAGCTGGACCACATAGAGATGGTCATGACTTCATTATCATTGCTACATTTGAGTCACTAATATAGGAAAGGAAGCTTATCTAATTACCAGTTTCCCAAGCCAAAGAAGATTCTCCCCTTCCACTAAATAAAGAGAAAGCCATTCCAAATTGACCTCCGAGAACAAAGTGCATGCATACGCCTGACTCCTCAGATCCTCTCTGGATCAGAGGATGAAACAACTATTTGGTTTCAGTCTCATACTTATAATGACAGAAAAGAGAATACAAAAAGTCCATTGTAAATTTGTACAAAATGTATGCATATATAAATACATATCTATGGGTATATATAAATTCTAAAGATTATATCCATCTTCAAGAGTCAGAGTCCCATACAATTGACATATTGGCATTCTCTCTCTATTTTTCTCATTTTTAAAACAGTAAGAATCAAGCATGCTACCTTATTAATACTGAATAGCAAGTGCAGGAGCTGAGCTGTAGCTATAGAGGGTTGGAGCAATTAGTTTGACGGGACATCAGTAAACAAAATCCTTAGAGTAAATTTGGCTATTTTCATATTGCCTTTTGTCTCATAAAAATGAAAACTCAAATGTCATGTGGGTCAACTGAGCTTTCTAAGTAGCAATCTAAGCAGACTTTATAGAAATTTGCATTGTTATATGCTTATTACAATAATTTGGTGTGGGATCTGGCCTACTAGAATTTCATGTGATTCTTGTTCTAGCTCACAGAAATCTTGTGTGATGCCGCCAGGTTCACAGCATATGAAACTCAGTATGAAATGTAATTGAAAAGCTGCATCTTCTTTACACTGGACACTATTAAAATATTAAACCCTAGTCAATTGATGGAAAAAGGTGTATACACTTAAAGGTACACAATGATACCACATTACAGATGTGTGCTTATGGTTAGAGGTATCAAGCTGTCTTTTTTAAAATACACATAATTAGTTTATTTCTTGTTTGCTCTATTTCTTTTGGAAAAAGAGTATGTAGGACATTGCCCCCTAGGGTGTACACGCTGCTTCTTGGAAGGGGATTATTATTGCATGCCTTAAATGCAGTGTGATTCATAAGGCAAGAACTCATGAGTCGCTTCAGCACCAAGGAAGTGGAATCAGCATCTAGCACTGCTCAAAACAGAATATCTTATTGCTTTAATAAAATGGGAAATTATTTACTGTAAAAAGAGTGCACCAAATAATGGGAAGAAAGTAATATCTATGCACTCATATAGAGCTCATTGAAATGATGAACCTTCCCTCTGGGTTCCTGATCCTATTCAGATTTCACATCCAAAACCCATGCTGTAAGAAGGGATTAAGAGCTACAGTTGAATGAGGGCAGGTTAAAGAGATTAATGGACATTCTCCTTCACAGTGCCTTAGCCATTCTGTTATACAGTGTAGAGCTCTGATACACTAACAGCTTCCTTGGTGACCCTAGGGAGTGAATGCACTCTGACCTTTTACTAGGAAGTGACTAAGGCACTGGAGAGAATCTGGTTCATTGTTTAATATATTGTAGCCAAAGATTATACCTGGTCTTCCTAATGATACACATAACATGCTTAAATGATGGTCTTCTGTGCTTCATAAAAGGACTTCGATGATATCTATGGGTGACTAAATCAACCTTATTAAATTACTTTATAAAGATACAGACTGAGCTTGGAAAACTTTATATATAACCAAAAACATTAGAGGCAATTGTTTCTCAGGATAATAAGCACATACAACTTGAAACAAGACAGAGCATAGAGGGCAGCTAGTGGCTTGGGAGAGAGATATATGTAGGGGTCCTGCTGCCCTACACCAAGCAGCAGAGTCTAACATAGAGGAACTTATCTGACATTTAAAGAGAGGACAAAAGATTTATCTTCTCTCACACTTTCCTTTTTCCTTAATATTTTCTATGTGTTCAGGGAGATTAATTAGGCCAGACTTGGGAAAAAGAAAGATCCCTCTTTGCTGTATATCAGATGCAGGCACAGAGTCATAACTAAACAAGCTATAAACAGTTTTATCCTGTAAGTATTTACGGATTTAACTTGAAAATTGTCATGTCCTGTCATCCAAATTGCCCAACATCTCCACCAGTCTTTCCCCCAAACACATACAGTACAAGCAAGCACACACAGCACTGCCTCCAGGCGGCAACTGCATGCAGAGAACCACAGGCACTGTTTAAATATTAACCATGTTTTTAATAGATGGCATTCCAGCACATCCATTATTTGTTTTCTGTTGTGGTTGTTTCTGTTACTCACAAAAGAAAAAGAGAAACATGGGTGTCATCATTTTATAATAGTCTACTACAGAGTAAAATACAAAAGAACACTTCCGGAAACAGCAGAAGCCAGGCCTACACCACTGACTTCCTCAGCCAGTGGCAACCGTATATCAACAGCTGGAAAGTCAGAACAAGAATATACAGTTTGGAGGACATATCACAGAACTATAGTTTTCTTCTGTATTTGGTACCAATATAATAAGTATATAACAAAGGTGCACTTGTTCTAAAAGTAAAACAGAAACATACTGGTTGGTTAGATACTGCATTTTCAGAACTGCACATTACCTAATACTTTTTTTTACATAAAAGTAACTTATGCAATGTATAATGATAATAAAAACTATTGTAGAAAAAAAAAGAAGAAAGAAACCAATCAAAACTAAGACAATCACTTTCCAAAACAGTTTCTTCTTTGGTCTGCACAACCAGAGGAAGTAACCATAAAGGCGAGACATATTCAGCACCAGACCTGGCTGGACAGCTCTCGATTTCTCTGAGTCTCAAAACAAAACCAAAAAAACCAACCCCCCTAAACCAAAAGCCAAAACAAAACGACTACCAGTCAAGTGTGCAAGTGGGCCCTAATGTGCAGCAAAAGCAGATAGTATGGTTTTTGTTTTCTACGCTCGGCCAGCGAGAGATATTTCTAAAAGTAAACTCAAATTCTGTCCAGCGGGGAAACCAAGAAGTGAGATGATGACTGATTGACTAGAGAGGGGTTACCTATCCTAAACGTTTTTCTGGGACATTCTATGTGGTCTCTGGTGCTTAATGTAGATGTTCTCTTTATAATATGCTATTGCCTGAGCCCAGCTGAAAGTGAGGAAAGGGGAGGGAAGACAAGCTAAAGGAAAAGTGAAAGCCCATGAGACAGGGGCAGAAAGGCGACTAAACCTTCACTTGACAGCTATATACAACGTCACCGGCCCCCTCCCATCCCTTTGCTTCGGTGTCAATGTCTTATATATTTGGTAGCTTGTGCGGTTTCTCCTCCTTACTGAGGGGGGCACGGGGTGGGGAGGGAAGATGCAGCCTTCATTGACAATGAGAAATTATGTGATTTGTCATGCTCTTGGATTGTATTATTAATAGTATAATAATTACTATAAATATTAATAAAGTATTATCAGCGTTATTTCTTCCTCTGAGACTTTCCTCGCCCAATATTTACAAATACCGCACAGTGCCTCGGCGGAGGAGAGACAGTGAAAGGGTGGCCAGGTTAGGAAAGAGGGCAGAGAAAAAGGGCCAAAGGAGAACGGAAAAGGAAGAAAGGAGGAACAAAAGCAAGGACGGTAAAGATGCTGGAAACGAGGAAGGGGTCAGGAGAAGGGCTGCACAATCAGGACAGTACCACCGTTTGCAAAAGGCCCTCGCCAGGTGTGTCCAAGCAGGAGGAAGCTGCATGTGCTCCGTGTGGACTGGGGGCTGGCGGTGGAGGTGGAGGCGCACAGGGACCCTCGCATAGGAGACCAGGGGATGAGGAGGAAGAAGAAGTAGCATTGGAAGGGGTGCAGAAGGCAGAGTCCCGGGACTGCCTCTCCAGCCGGGTTTCTTTTCCATGGGTTGGGGCTTGAACACCTGCCCGAGACAGCCCCCCACCACCGTGGCTGCCGCTGCAGTGATCTCTCTCATATTCTTCCTGAGCCCTCTGCATCTTCCGCTTCTTCATCCTACGCTTGTGGATGTGGAAGGTGGAGAGGGACAGCACGATGAGACAGAAGATGAGAGTGACCAGGACAATCAGCACCAGCGTGGATGAAAAAGACTGGAAGAGCTGCTGTCCCACCTGCGTGATGCAGGTGCCACCACCTGCGCCTGAGCTGCGGATACCTGCGTTGCTGCCTCCACTGGCGTTGTGGGAAGCAAAGGTCCGGTTCAGGAGACAAGGCGGCAGGGCCAGCCTCAGCTCTTTCGGTGCCCTGGCACTCATCGGCGCTGGGCTGACAGGGGCCAGGCCCACCAGGCTTCCTCTGTTGGACACACGGTTCCCACCAGCCAAGACGAGGACAGGAGCCCACGCCACCCCAACTGCTCTCTAGCGCTGGAGAGAGTGAGCGCTCCAGCCAAAGACTGAGGGAGTAACTGCCCTCAAGCCGGCGGGCCAGATCTAAGTGGCCCCGGGGAAATTGTCTCCGTTCTTCTTTGATCTTGTTTTCTTTCCCCAGGCACAGTGCTGCAAAGAAAACAGGATTAGTTAGGGTCCTGGCCACTGCCAAGGCGAGTGCGGAAAAAGAGAGGGATCTGACTCCACTGCCAAGCGTCCCTCAAATGGACGCTGTCATCTCCACAACCCACAGACCCAACCCTACCGCTCCTTGCAGCGCAGGAGAGCCGCTGCCAGATGCTCCGCTGGCTCAGATGGGGTCTGGCGTCGTACCGCACCGCGGAGACACTGGTTACTCAGCAGAGAAGGCAGCTGCCCTGCCCCCTGCACAACTTTCTAATTGCCACCAACAGCGGCCGCCACAGCGGCTTTCTCTATCTACTTCCCAGAAAGCCAACTGCCCTGTTCTCTGTGTCCTGTGGACCTCGTCTCAGGATCCACTCTCGCCAGCACGCACTTAGAGCAGGCTTTCTGTACACAGTCCTTCTCCATCCCTCTCTCTCCAAACACTTCCAGCCTGGACCTTCAGAGCCCCAAGGTCCCCGTCCCGGGGGGATACATCCTACTGCCTCTGTCCCTGGCACACAGGGTCATGCTCACCTTTCTTCAGTCTTCTTCCTTGCTACCATCCTCCCCCTTTCTCCCTATCAAAAGCAGCTGAAACACCCTTCTCAGCGGAGGCACATTCTCCCAAACGCCCTCCGCCCCCATCTTCCTGAGCTTCCCACTTGACAGTATTATGAATCCTTTTTCTTTCTTCCAGAGCAGGAACTGGAAGGGGAAGGCTTCCCGCCTGCAAAGTTTGGGGAACCGACCTTGTCTCCAGCCTTCCCTGGGCCCTGGCCCCAGGGCCCGGAGGCTGTGGCAGAGGACCAAGCCGGAGGACCCGCGGCAGGCAGCACAGCTCCCTTGCCTCTCTCAAAAGGCAGGTGCAAACTGTTGCACTGCGGAGCAGCAAGGCAAAGCGCTAGCCTCGGCCGGGGCAGGGGCGGGGGCTGAAGCTCGGTCCAGAGGTGCCTGCGCAGGCCGCGGGAGTGGTCTTAACCGCCCTCATCCTGCCACTGGGGCCCCTGGCCATGGAAGCCTTTATCCCGATCACTGTCTCTTACCTGGAAGGACCAGACGGTTGCAGAGAAGAAACCCCCGCCTTAGCTGCAGTGGCGCGCTGGGACCAGAAACAGAGCCGCTCTGCTGCTGCCGCCCTCGCCACTGCCGCCGCCGCCGCTGCTGCCTTTGCTGCTGCTACAGGGAGCTCAGCTCTTAGCCTATTGCCAGAGAGGCCGGTGACGTCAGGCAGCCACCGCCAGGGCTCCAAGCCACCCCTCAGGCCCCCACCCACCCTCATAACCAACACTTTGTCCTGGCATAACAGCCTCGCCAACACCATTCCCAGTTTCCTGCTGTTTCCCAGTTTGGGGACTGGGAGGAGCAAACCCACCCCCACCTCCACCTCCACCCTGCCAGCAACCCACCTTCAGCACGAGCTCTCCTTTGCCTAGGAAGAGGCAGGCTTCAGTTCTTCCATTGCTCCATGCTTCAACCTCAATCGGTCTCCAGGTACAGTTTTGCTCCAAGAGAACCCTCTTCCCTGGGGGTACACTTTGTTTCCCCGTTGACTGATCGGAGTCTCTGGTTCTAAGCAGAAACTGCTTATACTAGGGAGATGGCAAGGACGTTTGTCAACACAACTGTGGCAGAATCAGAAACAGGAACCTAAATATGCATCAAAGACTGCATCTCTCCGCCAGTCAACAAAGTGTGTCATCCCATCTGCTTTTTGATTTCTTCCCCCACACACTCATCTCCAGGCCCAAGATTCATTTGGTGTATTGAACGCCCCTTCTCTTTTGAGGATCCTACATTCTGAACACACAAAGCATGCATGGGCTTGAAGGGTGGGAAGGGTAAATTACAAAGAGGGGTGCAGAAACAAATGACCCGTAAAAATTCTCAGCATTGTGTGTAGTGCTTGAAAAATGTCCCTGCATTGACTCTAATTTTTGTCAAAGTGCTTGATTCTTGATGCATTAGGTTTTTCAGTTAAATGCATAACGTCCCCTAAGAAGACCCTCAGCAGCCTGCAAAAATCTTATTAGAGACCAGTGAACAACTAGTTTGGGATCCTTGCAGAAACAGGAAAAGTGTATTTCTATTATAGCAGCCATCTTCAAAATAGAGTATGCTTTACTTTATGTGAGTTATTGGAAACACTGGCTTGGAACACTAACTAAACACAGTATGGTCTTCAAGGGCACTCAGATAACTTATTAAAAGCATGGTTTTTTTTCTCTCCTGTCTTGTTTACCTCCTGTCTTGGAGTCAAAAGGGTGCAACATTTATTCACTGAATTGGACAGTAGTGAAGTGTGTGTTCCTGCCTCCTCTTCATACTATGCGTCAAGAAGGAACACTAACAGGAATACTAGATGCCACCACCCACTCCTATCCGCTACAGTCTTGAAGTAAGGTCTGATATGAAAAGAAAAAAGATTCCTCCTTCTGTCTCTATGTTCCCAACAAGCCCTACTCCAAACTCTTATACCATACATGAATGATGCACCATATCGTTCCCCCATCCCACCTCTGTTTTCAATTATTTGAGCACAAGTCATCTGGGGCCTGTGGATCAGCACAGTGTTAAAGCACTTGTGTAATATGCCAAAGGCCTTGGGTTCTATTCACAGCACTACAAAGAGAAGGAAAGTATCAGCTTTATCTTCATAACTGTGTCAATAAAAAAAAAAAAAAAGATTCCATTTAAGCTAACTGTTCAGTACAAGCTGAACAATGCACAGTTGCTTCAGACCACAGATTGATGCCCTTTGACTGCCAAAGGCACACAGTAAATGATGGCCAATGACCTAGATATTTGTATAAGTGCTCCTTCCCAGAAGTAGGGGGCCTGATGCCTGTGAAAGCCATCTTCCACATCTAGTGATTTTTGGCTTTACCGGCCTTGGAGAGCGGTGAGTCTTTGCTTGCTTGCTTCACTGTGACCCCTGAGACTTCACTAGGGATGCCTAGCAGGCAGAGGCCCATGTGTGGACATTCTCAGTAGAGTCTCATCTGCATGTTGTAAAGCAAACCCAGTTTTGAATATTCCAAAAAGACATCTGGCTATTTAGGAAAACTCTTTAACAGGGAAGGGAAAAGTTGTCTTGTAAAAAGAAGTCTTTACCCAGAATTAACCCTTCATGGCCTGTTTTCTAGATTTGGGAAAGTTATTGAGTGTTTTCAAAGGATATGTGTCTCTACAATGTCTGATATTGGGTTTATATCAATACGGAGATTCTTTTTACATTCTATAAATTCAGATTATGTCATGGGCCTCTCAGTGTTCTTACTCTTTTGTTACGAATGAGACCATCTACTATGCTAGGAATGCTTAAGGTGTCTGCCATTTCACACAACCTGTGAAAGACAAAGTCTCACCCTAGAAAGCTTACATCATGCTACAGTTCAATGTGACTCAAGAGACAGTGGTATTTAACTGTAAATGATTTAGGTAAATTAAAGACATACATTTTCAAGCCCAAATCTCAGTACACTTTTCTACATCTTCTCTTCTGGTCTGTAAATTCATGAATTTTGTGTTGAAACTAAATAATATAAACCAGGGTGGTATGATTCAACCCTAAGGAATAGTGGGGGGTGGGGGGAATACTCTACCCTGTAGGTTACAGGATCTTGACCTCTCAGGATGACTGAACAGTTTTGCTGCATGTGGCTCCACTCAAGACTTCTGTGTAATAGTTGCCAATCTTAAAAGATTACACTGATTAGGACTGGAAAACCAAAGAGCGTCTAAGATTTTTAGACTCTTCCCTTGATAGAAAATACTTTCTGAACTCAAGCGTATTTCATAGAGTCAAAAGTAATATATAACACATGTTTAATTGGGGATTTCTATCTAGCTTAGGAAGAAAAAACCACACAGGCACCTGCACATCCATCAAAAAGTTCAGGGGTGGATAATAACAATTATTATATTTATTATTTTACTTGTAAAACAGTAAGATTCAGGCTGTGTTAAGCTCTGTATATCAGCATTTATCCTTACTACAATCCTACAAAACTATTGTTACCAGAATAACATTTGTTTATTTATTCATTTACTCATTTTTATTCAACAAAGGAGTCTCAAGGCCTGGTGATACAACTCATAGTACTTGCCTGGCATGTTCATAGTCTTGGATTTGCTCTACAACACTGTATAAAACTGAATGTAGTATTGTTTGCCTATAATCCTAGTGCTTAGGTGGTGGTGGCCGAATGATCAGAAGTTCAAGGCCACTCCAGCCACATAAAGACTATAATACTAGCTATAGAAGAAACTGTCTCAAAAATAAATAAAATATTTGCTAGAGGGTCAAGAACTTCCCAAGGTAACCTAAAGAATTAACTAACCTGGGTCCATAGGGCTTACAGAGACTGAACCACCAACCAGGGAGCATGTATGAGACTGACCTAGGCCCTTTGCATAGTTTTGCAGCTTGATCCTCATGTGGGACTCCTAATAGCAGGAACAGAAGCCTTCTCTTACTCTTTTGCCTACTTTTGAAACCTTTCCCCCTACTGGGCTGCCTCTTTTAGACTCAATAGGAGAAGATTCACCTAGTCTTACTTCAACTTGATATGCTAAGGCTGGTTGATACCCATTGGAAGCTTCCCCCCCCCTCCTTTTTCTGAAGAGAACGAGAGGGGAAATGGATGAGGAGAAAAGGAGGTGGGGAGAAGGACTGGGCAGAGAAGAGGAAAGGGAACAGTGATTCGGATGTAAAGTAAATTAATAAATGAATTAATAAAAAGAAAAAAGATAATGCATATGTAAAGGATAATGCATATGTAAATGCATATATTTGAATGATGTATTTGAGGACACTTATGTTCAGAATTATTTTTGTAACTATTTTTATGTTATGGGTATCATTATTTTGTCTGCATGTATGTCTGTACACCACCTGAATCCCTGGTGCCTTTGGAAGTCAGAAGAAAGGGCATCAGATTCCATGGAACTAGAGTTACAGTTACATAAATGGTTTTGAGCTGCCATGTGGGTGCTGGAAATTGAACCCAGGTCCTCTGGAAGAGCAGCAGTGCTCTTTACGACTGAGCCATTTTTGTAGTCCCCTCGGAATAGTTTTTAATACTCTTCATCCTTCTGTGTTACGTCTTCTTCATTCTTTTTATCTCCCCACCTTCTGTATATATTTATCTCTATTTCTACTTTTACAGTACCTGTGTTTCTAACTAGTCCTCGTTGAGCTAAATAGAAAACACTAGAGAAGACAGGAGATTGAAGTGTTTGAACTAGAAGAAGGGACATAGAAGGTCCTTTTTGATTGGACCCCCTTTTCTGCAACATTCCACAGACCTTCACAGACACTCGTGTACTAGGAGTCTAGTCTGGAAGCCAATGAATTGCATTAGGTCACTTAGATAGGTCATTATGGACCATCACTCTATATGCATGACAAAAGCCTCCTAGGTGTCCCATGAAGTCACCAGAGAATGTGCAGATGATTCTGTCATTTCATCTATTCTTATCTCTTTTGTTCTTCATTCTGAAAATGTATGTCTGTGTAGCATCATGTTACTGTTGAATCAACTACTCATCCAGTCAGTAATAAATTAACCAATTGCTAAACAAGGCACAGAGTGAAGTTCTTGATTTTGTCTAGTCAATTTAGGTCTCAATTGACTCAGTTTTTCAGTCTGCAAATTGAAAATAGGAATGATAATAGTATTTTTCTCCTAGGACTATTTTAAGTACCAAACACACAGCAAGCATTTTAAAAACAATAGTTATTATATTATAAAGAAAATCATAAACATTAGTGTTTTATTCTGGGTAATGAAAATGTTATATCATTTTAGATAACAAAATACAAAAAAAAGATTCATTTTGAGTTTTAGTATCTTTTGTGTAAAGATGACTAGAGGTGAGAGGACTGAAAATAATATAGATTATTTTATAATAGCACTGATGATGATGATGATGATGATGATGATGATGATGATATGAACACACAACCATGGACCTGAGATATAAACCTTAGGGATGAAATGTAGGGAATGCACATTCAACTCATCATCTCCATACTGTGAGCACTTCTCTAAGCACATATTAGGTTATCACTTAGTAGTCTTCAAACTGGAGGAAATACATTCTGAAGAGTGCATTTTTAAAATACCCAGGAGGATACGGTGTATACGTACTTTTAAAGAAAGTATTTCTAGTCCTCTACCCCTGTGTAACCTTTTCTCCCCAACTGTATCTATTTGGGGTTAAATTTTATATTGTGTTGCCTGTCTCTCACTTCTTCTATTTCACAAAAGGTGGACTTGTCTTATCAACCATCAAGCTTAACTCTTACTAGCAATTCAGAGTAGAAAATCTTTTGTGGAGACACAATAACAGGAGCACAAAAACAGAAGACTAAAACAAAACAAACAAAAACAAAGAACCAACCTAACAACAATACAATTTGTAACAAGTACTTGAAGGAACTGTACTTTCTATCATGTAGGAGACACACTCATTTCAAGGCTCTCTGTCTTATCTGTCTATCCATTGATTTATTTTGAAATTGAAAGGTGGTTTGTCATTGAGATGAATGTATTATGGTTCACTTAAATGGGAAAGTGAACCTATTCTTTTCTTGAAAAAAGCAGCCCTAGTTAGACTGCTTCAATTGATAATATGAAATGGATTTTTCTGACAGTACTGGAGACATTCTACAAGGTGAATGAGTTTCACATATTGCTCCAACTGGTAAAATAGGTACCGTATAGGATATGGAATTTGTTAGAAACCATCTTTTGCAACTACTACATTTATGTGTAAGGGATTTACATGGCAACTTAAAATATGCAAAGAGGTCTACTATATTCCATACTTTGTTCAGACAGCATACAGGGAAAATACACTTTGTAGATTACTTTTGAAGAATCTGCCTCTTGGTTACTCCACCTAAAAGGCCTCAGAAATGAATGAGATTCCTCAGGAGTGTCAAACAAAGAGCTTACTGGGTGGAAATTTGAACCAAGTGGTTTCTGTAACTTAAAAATGCACAAAAAACATGACTTCAGGTCAAAGTCAAATAATTCAAAATGTATTTCCTTCCTGTTCTACATGAGCATTTGTGTACAATTGTATGCATGTACAGGTGGGTGCAGGTGTGTGTGTGTGTACATTCATATGTGTGTACATTCATATGAGTGTACATTCATGTGTGTGTATTCATATATGTGTGTATATCCATATGCATATGTGTATATGGAACAGAGAGAGAGGAGATGATGCCCAGGTCAGAGGTCAACCTCAGTTTATGTTTCTCAGGAACTGTCAAGGTTTCTCAATGGGACCCAGGGGGTTGTCAATCAGGGTAGACTATCTGGCCACTGAGTCCCAGGAATGAACTAAATCTCTGCCTAATCAATGATAGGATTACAAGTACACACCACCATACCCAAATTTGTGTGTGCTCCTCAAGCTTGTGTGGCAGGTACCTTACCAACCAAGCTGTCTTCCCAGCCTCCTGTTTCATCTCTTTATACCTCAAAAGTTCTCTCATAAAGTCTCAGAACCAATCATATTGCATTATCCTTAGAAGTTTTTACATTCAACAAATACCTACTATGTAGCCACTGTGTGCCACAAAAATTATACTATAAGAGACCATAGGGAAATCTCTAAACTCAAGTATTTATGTCCTATTCACATACATGCTTATAATCTGCTTATCTGTCCAAATGCAAAGAATTTCTTCATTCTCTAAGTTTTCAATTAGATTTTCTATAAAGCATCACTTATATCAAAGACTAGAAATACATCACCTAAGCTAATGGAGGCAGATGAGTAAAACTGGATGGACTGACAGATGTCAAATAATTGATAAAATCTTTGTGACCAATAGTTTTTTTGATTATGAGGGTTCTGGATTATGATCAGAAACCCAGTAACATATGTTTCTTTCAAGTGCTGTGGATTGTGGACCTGCTATTCATGAAACAGAAAACTAGAATTTCACCATGCACAAAATGATATGCTTAGACCAAGAGTTATTGAAATTTAAAACCAGATAAAATTTTTTGGTTGTAAAGGCTGTCTTGTGCACTGTAGAATATTATAATAAGCAGACTTCTAAAGATGGTTCCCCAAGGTTAAAGCCAATAGGTATCCAGAAAAAAAAACCAATCTAAGTACTGCTGTGAGAAAATTCCTGTAGGTGTAATTAAAGGATTAAATATTTAACTGGAAGAAACAAATAATTCAGATAGGGAAAATCCAATGATATAGCTCTTGCAAAGAAGGGATTTATCCCTTACTAGCAACACAAGAGTAAGTCAGTGATTCGAAGCATGTAGATATTCAACATTTCACTTTTGGTTTACAAAATGTAGAGAGCCAGAAGCAAGCCCATATGGGATAGCTTAAGTGAGGGCAAAGCCTGTAGGCAACAGCCATAAAGCAGTGGGGACTTACTACATCTTCTGAAAAACTGAATTCTGCCAACAACCTGGAAAACATGAGATAGATTTTTCCCCAGAGTCTCCAGATAAAAGCCCCGCCTGGCTGACACCCGGATTCTGTGCTTTTATGCCATGAAATCCTAAGCAGAGAGCTCAATATAGATTGACTTCTGCCATGTTGTCAGACTCCTGATTGAGAGAACCAAGAAATAACAGTAGGTGCCGGTCTTGCTGTTAAGTCAGATAATTGCTTAGAGAGTAGGAGGAAACTGATGCAGACATTTGCTTCACTGATCTACCCACTAGATTTCCCTTCTCTGGTGTGACAGCCTAAGATATGTCTAGCCATTGCCAAATGTTAATGGAAGGGCCCATGAAATCACCCCTGTTTGAAAGCCACTAGTCTAGACGTACATTTTGACCCTGTAGAGTTGCTATAGTGGTCTGATGCAAGAAATTGATATCTCAAGCTCTACCCATATCTCATTAAAATTTTACTAAGTTGAGTTTAACTAAGATAGACTCTAATGTTGAAGTAGAAAGAGATATTCACAAAAAAATTTAAAAAAAAAAAACAACAATAAAAGGGGGAAAAGTCAAATCAAGAAGGTTTGGAGAACAAATAATTCTAACACAAATTATTTCCAACCATTAAAAAATGAAAGTTTATGCTAAGAAGGGGGAAAATGAGCTTCCGGGGTTTGAATGTAGCTTTAGACCTCGTACACTACCCCTTCCACCCCACTCTTTTTTAATATGGTGCTGGTGATTGAAGTCAGGAGCTGGTGATTGAAGTCAGGACCTGTGCATGAGCCCTTTAATACCAGGCTATAGTCTTATATCCTGTAAAATATTTTCTGGATTATGAAAAAGCACAGCAAAAGAGAAAGACTTGCTTTGAGTCACAGATATTGTGGCTGTTATATGATGAACTACTGACAAACACAGTGACATCATGTGACTTGCTTTAGCTTGTAAGCAGTCAAGAGAATTCCTTCTGCTGAGTTTTTTTTTTTGTATACAATAAATATCCATGTATTTAGAACCAAGAATTAAATACCAATGACCCCTTTGTTTTCAGTATCATCAAGTAGAGCTTGGATCACTGTACCTTCAAACAATTATGTAGAATTATTTTCTCAGCTATTGGATGAAAAGTTGACAGGCATGATGACTTTGGGGGTAACTTCTATCTCAAAGATAGGTCTTTGTTTTAAACTACAAATATAATATCTAATAATTTTAAGAATGCCTTTCAATTGGGACTATTTTAACAGGATATTTGGAGCATGTAATAATATTTGGTTCTTTTTCCATTCCTATAACCCTATCATCCACCTATAAAATTCTAGGCAGACTCCTGCATCTCTGGATTGAATGCAGTAAAGATAGAAAGGTAAGGTAGTCAAAAACCTTGATGAAGACTGGTTTTGTCTCATGAAGCATTTCTACTTCTATATCTGAAAGATGCTTAGCTTGAATCTGGATGGACATCTTTTTTATTGGCTAGTTAATATTCATTCATTTGCTCAGTTGTCACAAGCAGTGACTATTCCTTCAGTGTGTAGGAATCTGCTATTTTCTTTCACTTCTTGCTATTTAGTCCTATGAGAAAGCTCTAGGAATAAACATTCAGCAGCCATCTAAGAAATCTGTTTCTACCTGAGAGGAAGCAGGACAGGGCAGTCACACACTACCTTCATCTCATTCATTTCCTATAGGTCTTCACTTCCCTAGGTTTGAAAAATTCCCTGCAGCTTGGGAGACAATCTCCACAGCCTTTCCTAGTATATTAAGTGGAGATAATGGAAGAACATCCTCAGATCAAAGATCCTCTCTTCTCTCTCTTTGAGTCTTCACTGTTGGCCCGATACTCTAGAAGCCTGCATTTAGGTATATTCTCCACAATTCTGTCAGAACATATTAGTCAAATCTTATAATTCCTCTTTTAGTGATATCTCTTTTTTTTCTTGGAACAGATAATGTATTTTCTAAAGAATCCAAGTTGTGTTTTGTGCTAGAATCTATAAGGGGGTGTAAATCTTAAAAACAAGTAGTGTTTGATAAGATGCCTGCCTTAGGGAGGATGCCTCATATTATCTACAGAACTCTGCCATACTATTGCTGTGGACAGATATCTGAGTTTGGTGGGCACCACCAGAATTTCCAAATTCTTCCATTCAGGAACAATAAATTGAATGAGGACATACATATAATAGTAGAAGCAGAGTCTGGTGATGCACTTCTAGGCTGAAGACATGTTTCAGTTGGTAAAATGCTTGCCAGACAATCATGATCAGCTGAGTTTGATCTATAGCACCCATATTTAAAAAAAAACAACAAAACAAGACAAAAACAAACAAACAAACAAAACCCCGCCAGACATAATGGTATGGGCTGTAATTCTCAGTACCTGGGAGGTGGAGAGTACTAGGTTCCTAAGGTTCACTGACCAGCCCACCTAGCCTTCTTGGCAAGCTCTAGGCCAATGAGAGCCTTGTCTCAAAAGAAGCAGATGGACTGTCAATCACTTCTAGAAACAGCACTAGAGATTGACCTTGATCTTTGGCCTCTACAAGTACCCTCAAATATAGCTGCACATGTGTGTGTGTGCACACTTGCGCGCGCGCGCACACACACACACACACACACACACACACACAATTACAAGAAGAAAGTTAAAAAAAAAAAAAAGCATAGCCCTCCAAGGGGTAAAAGTGGACCAAAGCTAGGGAGAAAAGAGTAGAGAGTTCAATGTTCCCCTCACACACAGACAGTGCATTGGGACCTTTACATGTCCTTTATTTAGGGCATGCTTTGTGTGTGTGTGTGTGTGTGTGTGTGTGTGTGTGTGTGTGTGTGTGTGTGTGTGAATGTGTGCATGTCTGAGTGCATATGCACATGCTTTGTTACAGGCCAGCCTCCATGGATACTCTTCCTCCAGCTAAAATGTTTTTTCTTTCATGTGGTGATTTTTTTCTTTTACTTCCACACTACTCTCCTACTGAACTGTAATGATGAATGGAGAACTATTTCAGAGGTTCCGATGTTTAGGGCAATCTGGAAGTCCAAAGCTCACATTTGCATCAAATGTTTCCATGTCAGGCTTCAGGGCTGTGCTCTTTAAGAAAAAAATACATTTTTTTTTTACCTTTAACTTAAAACCCACTCCAGGGTTGAAAATGAAGTATTTGCAGCTTGTCCCCTCTCATAGTCTCATACAGAGAGTGGACACAGGTAGTCCAGCTGATACAGACAGTAGACACAGATAGTCCAGCTGATTTTGCCCTCCTCTATCGGGAAAATGTTCTTTGTGAATACCATTGGAGCTCTTCTGGGAGTCACATTGAGCTGTTAGTTGGAGGTTAGCTGAAAACAAACTTAAGTCTGACAACAGTGTTGACCAATAGTCAATGCCAGTCTTCATAATTACCATTGTTACCATACTTAAGAACTGCCAGTATTGTTGCAAAACCTTCTACTTCATTTCCATTCCTCACCAATGGGAGCATTCATACTTGAGATAATCAGTGTGCCAGGAAGTACCATCATGTCTCTTGTCACAATTGAGCAAGGGTCTTTTTGTCATCTGATTGACGAGACTCAATAAGAATATTCTTAGGCTCTCCTCGGGTGTCTGTGTCTTAGTTTTTGTTCTCCTAATTCACGAGGCAAGAGTTTTGAAGGCAGTAGTGTATTTAGAGGTTGTACTGAATCCCACTCCTAGAGTGGGAAAGTGGCATAGAAAGGATGAAATAGCCATGAAAAAAAAAATATTACTAAGCCACCTACCAATGTTTTTTTTTTAAATAGTGTTGAATGCATATCTCAGGATCACTCTAGTTTGGAATTAAGGAAGTTGTGGCATTTATAGGTAAGGAAAACACTTTAGACTCTCATCTCTTGAATTGAAGTTTATGACTGGCTGCTCCAATTCCTTAGCATTTCTAACCACTTCCCCAGTAAGTCTCCTCCCATTTTAAAAATCCTTAGGAACAGAAATATTCTTAATTATAAATCAGTAGGATTGCAATGAAATGAAAGGTTCTGAGGTGAAGTAATTACAACTGCCATAAGCACTTCAATGTGGCCCACATACGTGACAAGAAAGAAACTCTTGCATCTTTGCCTGAATGACCTTGGAGAATGCAGACTAATTTGATTGTACTAGCATCCTATGTTGTTGTCACCAAAGCAATCTGCCATTTGTCCTCTAGATTTTCCACATAAGAATTAGACAGAACACAATTCCCCACCAATAGCTGAAGCAATGACTACATCAGGTTCTCCAAATCCATCTCCATTAGATCTCAAGTAAAGCAGTGGGTGGAGATAAAAACACAACTAAATCCTAGAACATCTTTCTCCAGTTTTTGTACCTCTTGCCATTATGGCCTCCTTTTCTATCTCTGATGTAGTTGAGACACCAAAATCATAAAAGTAGCTGTTGAACTTTCCGTTATATTTTAGCATGTGGAAGCAAGAGGACTAGTCTCCCGTGCTCCTTGGTATCTAGTGTCTTTCAGTTCCATACTTTAGTAGAAATGAAGACAACAAAAACTCTAGTTAATATCCTCTTATAGTATCAATTAAAACCACCTTGATCAACACTTCTCTGGGAGCAGCACCTTCAAAGCTAAGAGAATATGGGAAAATTTTCCTCAAAGGGAAACACTGAAGGAGGCAATCACTGGAAACATATTAAAGGACACCAAGCACTCTTCGGCTTTTGCAACAGCTCTACAATCTTAAGTTTTCTTATTCCAAATGTGGAGGAAATGGGCTTGGAGATTTTCCCAGTGCATATACTGGTAATAATTAGATGAATCTAGACAAATCTTTGTCTGCCTAGCTCCAAACCCAGGACACTCCAGTAGACCAAATATAGGAATTCCAAACATCAAATGCTACTGGGTATTGGAGAGATAGATTAAATGTGTGATGTATATTGAAAACAGCTAACTGCAGTGAGTGTATCCCAGTCATAATCACACAAACAAAAAAAGATAAAAACTCTGGCTATGAGGTGAGTTAGGCTAATATTTCCCTGTTTTGCTGATTTAGATTGGTATGGTGGGTCTGAAACAAGAAAATTCATACGTAGACTCTAGCTCAGCTACTGCTAATGCTGAAAACTTGGATGAATCATGTAATCTCTTTGAGCCTTGGTTCTAGTTATAAAGTTGTTTCTAACTATGAGAGGATAGTATCAGTGCCGGTCAAGAAGAGTCAGCCTTGGCCTGGCTTTGATGCTAAAGGGGCAGAAGATGCTATGTGGAACAGGAGAGTCCACAGAATGCTCAGAGCTGAAGGGGGAGTATAATAGGAAACATGGGTTATATTTTTCTAATATTAGTTGATACCAATTACTGGAAAGAATTTCTCTCAAGTAGATTTATAATCATAATTTGTAGAGAAAATAAACCAAAAACTAAAAAGGATATATATTCTAATTAACACTCTAAGTCATTGTTTGGGGATCACAGACTACACTATGTCGAGATTGTGTCAATTTATAAGCATCTTTATAGTGTAATACTTTTATCCTTGGGAATTTGATCAGAAAATCTGAAGAGACTGAATTTGCGTTTTTTTTTTTTTTTCAACAAGAGAATGAAGCAAACTCAGAATTACTAGGATATCATCCTTCACACGAACACATCTTGCTCTCAGATTTACACTTCTCAACAAAGGCATTGAAACTTAATGTGCTGCTAATTCATTATTTAAATCAGGTATTATGCCAACAGGGCTGAATTGTTTCTCATAGCATTAACACAATTCAAAATTGTCTGCACATCTGTCATTCTTTATTAACAACAAAAAGTTACCATTAGATTTACCACATCTAGAAATTAACTCATTAGAAGCAAAACCAACCAACGAGGACTGAATGTCCTTCCCAGCCTCCCTGCAAGGCAACACTTTACAATAAAAGGCTGGTTGCCATCTTCAGCTTCAGCAGTAAGAGAGGGGAAAAAAAAGGGAAAGGGGTAAGCTTTGAGGGGGTGGGAGGTGGTAGATGGGTGAAGAGGAGAGATGCTATGGATCTGTGTGGATTTGAGAAGTATTGCTCCTGCATTAGGGGTTTTATCCCAGCCAATAGCTCGGTGGAAAGGCAGTTGGATGATGAGGGCACTGACTGCATCAGTGAATTAATCCATTAATGGATTCATAGTAGAGTTAGGTGACTCATAGCTGATCCACAGTTTGTTAGGTGATAGCCCCAACTGGAGGAAATCATCACTGAAGACTTTTCACTGAAGGTTGTACTGTGTCCTGGGAGTCTAGCTATGATTATTGTCATGGAGAAGAGTGGCAGAAGAGTGAATGAATTCACCCTTTAGACCAAGTCAGAGCAATCAGATATTTGGGGGGTAGGGTACATTTGGAAGAGTTTCTTTGTATACAGATTCCTGGCCATGCAAAAGACAGACCAAACTGGCCAGTTTGGAGTTCTTGAATGGTACTGTGAGTCACTAAGTACAATCTCTGAGAAGTTATGCAAACTCTGAAATGTAAGTGTAGCTCATACAAATAAAGGCAACCCATGTTGACCAAAGTTCAGTCTGGCCATAGGGTGACTGGAACTATTTGGTGTCAGGTGATAGAAAATAAACAAGCAAGATTCCCAAACACTTCCTAACAAAGAAAATAGAATAGTGGTAGTTCCAAAGCGGTTTGTGGAAGACATTGACTAAAACTTGCTCTCACAAGAAGCCTTCTACAAGAATCTTCCCTTTCCAATCAGGGGAATCAACTGTCTTAAAAAATTCCAGAGTATGGCTCGTGGTCAGTTGTATAACTTCCTTAGCAGGACTGAGTCTGAGAGGCCGATTTTAACTCAACGTAAGACCAAACTTCCAAATAAATAGTTCAGGATAAATAATTGAGTTGGGTGAGACTTGAGATTGAACTCTATTAACTCCTAGATCAAGGTTACATTCCCATGCTTGCAAACCCAAGTAGTGACCTTATAGGGCCTAAGAAAGTGTGGCATTAGAGACCTAAGCTTTGTCAAAAACTTAAAGCTTGAAGAACTGTCACACTATTTCACTCAGAACAGAAGCCTTATTTTGTTCTGATCAAGACGGCTTAGGTGCCTGAAAATGGCTTTTTGAAGGCTAGAAAGCAAATGAAGAATAAGGGTACCACTCGGAAGAGAAGATTCTGCATGTTCGCAGGTCATCAAGGAATTAGGTCCCCTGAGCTCAGTCCTCATTCTCTAACACAAAATAAGAGTCATGATCAACCCACCACTATCAGTGACAGCTACAGTTATGTTTTGAGTTTAAGTTACTTTGCTTAAGAGGTCTGGAAAATAATGCCTCTAACCTGTAAGCCCCACTTGCCCAAGGGCAAATAACTCCCTAGAATGCTGGCAACAATAGTTCATGTAAGATAACAAGCCATGTGTTTTCACTCCTGTAAAGCACATAATGTGCTCGATCACATGTGCATGGGAGGCACATAGGCAAGAAGTATGCATGTATTTGGGAGTACCTAATTACAAAGGGATATATGAATCTGATCAAATTTACACTGCTTGAGCATGACATCTCCCAGGCATTGTTCAGGAAGTCAGGATATATTTTGCCCTGGATTGGACAAAGGTAGGAAGCATGTAGTCTACAGGTTTTATTTTTATAAGCACTGGACTAACATAATTCAGGGTCGTTTTTCTGCTATTCCCAAGTATTGACTTGTCCAGTATCTATCATCTTGCCTGGTAGTTAATAAAGCTTGCTTAAAATTTGACCCAAAAAATGAGGTAGTGGTCTCATTCTTGCCTAGAGGAATTGACATCCTGTCTTCAGTTTTAAAACCTATAATGGTAGAAGCATAGAATATAAATCACAAGGATAGGGTGTGGAGTCAGGGGTGTAGCATGCAAGAATGAGCAGATACCACAGTGAAGAATGAAGCATGCTGGACCTAGGACCAGTTTCCTAGACATTGGCATCCAGGGTAGATCTTCATGGACCACCCCATCTGTATTTGGCAGCCCACCAGCACCAGAGAGAAGGACACTGCTAAAAGTCATTCCCACTAAATAGTTGCAAAGGCACGTGTGAATCTGATCACATTCATGCTGCTTGACCATACCATCTCTCAGGCATTGCTGGGTACCAATGCACAAAAGCCTAATACAACCTCGATTAAGAGTTTCAGCATTAAGCAGCAAGTCGGCATGCCCTGTCATTCATGGTCTCTACGTCCCTTTAGATTTAACCTGACACCTTGGCACACATGCAGTGTAGTCTTCCAAAACAGGGTGCTGCAGACAAATCGCAAGCTTGGGATCTGACAGGTCTGGGTCTAAAATCTGTCTCTGCTGCCAAGTGTGCAGCTATGGTTATGTATGTTTCTAACTCTGACAGACAACCTCTGATGTCCGTCTGTAAAATAAAACCATTGTAACACCCTGGAAAATTTGAGAGCTGGGTTGAGAAAGGAGGCAAAGATCAAACTGAAGAAGCTTCCAGGAAGAGATCAGGATGTGCTTATTCTCTACTTCTACCTCCTTCCCTGTGTCTCCTTAGACTGCACTGTGCCCTTCAAGAAGCCAGATGCTCTCTCCACTAGGGTGTGACACTTTTAAAAATAGCATACATCTTCAGTGATGGCTATGTGATCTATATAAAATAAGACACCTTCTGCCAAGTAAATAAATAGAGGAACGCATGTGCTCCTTCTATTCCAATTTAATCTGTCTGAGAGCCTGCAAGTCTCTGTGAGGTAAGTACTGTTTCCACTCTGCCCTTGGTGCAGCATTTCTATTGAATTTGTCTCAGTTCCTCCTGCTGATGTCATGCTGATGGCTCCCTAATAGTCTGAAAGTTGTGGAGGACAAAGATTAGTGCAATTGAACAACCACTAAATTCTTATTTACTTAGGATGTTCAAGGTAACTTACTGTTCTGTCTAATAAGGAACGAGCACAGATTACCTATATTCAGAGAATCAAGTTCATCAAAACACACTGCCAGTGTGGGATACAATGAGATGTGAGGTGAGGTGACATGGGAGCTGCCTTGGAAACTGGCAGGGACCTGTACAGGGACACCACCAGTGTCAGTGCCTGTCCCTGAGCAGAGCTGTGCTCTCATATGCCCTGGCAATGGGTTCTTTCATGTTTATTTTGTTTATTTCCTCTTTCACTAAGATTTAGAAAGATAAAACATTTGTTCTGGCTTTTCCTCTAGGATATCTTACACATGAGCAGTGCTCAGCAGGTTACACATGAATGTGTCCATCCAAGTCAGACTTCCAGTCCTCCGATGCCACACGGGTAGACCAGCTATTCTGGAGCCCAAGTGCTGCCTTGATATTCTGATATCGTACTGTTTTTATTCTGTTATTTTAAGGCAAATGGGTATACACTGCCAAATGTTTAGAAAATGCACCCAAGAGGAAAGGAGCAATGCCTACTGGTAACACTTTGAGAGGTTGTTCTGGGCATAAAGAAAAAACATACTACAAAAATAGACTCATGTTCTCTAAAGTCCAGTGAGAGCTACTGTTTGAACTTTGGACAGATCATCTTTTTATGTTAATGTTTTCCTTCCACATAAATTTGAGTGGCTGCAAAGAGGTCAATGTATCAGACACCCTACTTCATTCTGAAATTAAGTAACACTCTTAAGGGGGTGCATTTTATAGCTAAATGCTCACTTTCCTCCAAGTATGTTTCTGTGGGATTAACATTAAGAATTAATTGAAGGACCAAGGGAATTTAAAAAAAAAAAAAAAAGCTTAGGTACTGACGTACTGTCCTCAAAAGATTGAAACCAAAATATACTGCTATTTATGGGTTTGTTCCCAGGAAGACTGCTAAATCCCTGGCTTCTGGGGCTGTATCCTAGTCATCTGTATATCCAGCACCTGCTTTGTTAAGTCACTAAGCAGATAAACAGCCTGAGAAGCATTTGATTGCTTAAGTGCATGCAAGTTTAATGCAAGTTAGCAATATCTTCCCAAGGTTTTGAGTTATCTGCCAAAAGACTTTTGGGTTAATGTGTTCTCCGACATTCTGTGACTTCACAGCTCTCTCCTGAAAATCAATGGCCAAAGTGTTCTAGGGGTATTGACTCTATATGCTTTACAATGGACGGTCACACTGATGAAATGTACAGGCCTGTCACATATAATTAGGATGGTATGGAAATATGTGAAGGTATGCCCAGTGTTCCATGAGAATTGGGTTGGATGGTGCAATGAGAAGTTCCTGAGTGACGATTCTTGACTAACCAGAAATCTGTTTTCTATCCGGAAGAAAAGTCTCTTTATACTCATGGGATTTTCTCTCTTATTGGTATCAGAAAATAGCAAGTACAATTATCTTGAAATTCAGTTTCCTTGTTGTTTTGCCATGAGCAACAAGAAATCTTATCATGCGCTGCTCCAGGAATGGTTTGAACCCTTCCAAATGACCCAGTACAAAATTGTGACTGCTGGTTTCCCTTTACCCAAACCTCTTGGTTCACTGGTGACAAACAAATGGTTGCACACTCTTCCAAGCTACCTGAACACCAATCATGCTTATTTCTGAATACTTCTGCCTGTTCCTCGTGTGGCCAACCATGGGCATGGCTGACATTCACAGAGTGGCTTATTTCTAGTCATCACTCAGTTTATTACCTTAGTAGCAAACCAGTGGTTGTTTATTTGAGAATCTACAATGTAATGTTGAAACTGCTAGGGTTGGGGCAGATGCAAGGTTGTATCCAGGGCAGAGGCAGACATGATCTTGGTGCACTGGGCACACTGAAGGAAAAAGCACACACCTCTGAGATGGTTCCGAACATGATTCTTGAGATGAATCCTGAGTTAATAAACTGGATTTGCTGGGCAGGTGCGATAATGTGGGGAAGGGTATGGAGTGAATGGCATTTTAGCAGAGATACAGCACTACAGTGTGTGCTGTGATACAGTAGAGGCTCATCTCAGATTAGTAGCTTTCCTCCTGCTCTCCCTTTCCCAAATCTCTCTGTACCACATCCCATCTCACAAAGGGTCAGCCAGTAGAAAAGTTTTTGCAATGGTTCTTGAAAAGTTCTTGCTGCTTTCCCAGTACAGTCAGCTATGTGTCCCTGCTTCATCCTGAGAGGACCTGTTGCAGTAGGTGAACCACCACTGATTCACCCTCAGCAGCAACACAAAACATTTAGGCCAAAAGTGTAACTACAGTTCTCTACTTTAGAACAATGATAATTGTAGTTATTCTTTGCCCAAGCTTTGAAGCCAGATTTCTAAATGTGGTACATATTTAATTAGTATATCTATCATACAGCTAATCTGTAGTTAGCTATCACCTACCTGTATGTCCCTGTCTGTCTGTCTGTCTGTCTGTAAGTATGTATTCTATCTATCCTCTATTATCTATCATGTTTATTATCCATCAATCTGTCATCTGTTTGTTACTCTGCTCATCTGTCTGATCATGTTATGCCCATCCATGCTAAAGCTTTCTACCCACCACAAAATAAACATTGTTTCTCCTACCCCAAAACATCCTCTTCTCCTGTGCCTTAAATGAGTGCTACCCAATTCCAGGGAGTATAAACATTACCCAAAGATCTTATCAAAATACAGATTCTCAAGACTCCCTCAGATCCACGAGTCCACAAGGATGAGACTGTGTAACCCAACATGTTTCTTAGTGATCCATTTCTTTGTTGTAAAACAAATGGAGGGTTGATTCACACAGAGTATATGTCTGATATGACCTCGAGAAGCACATCAAGTGCTTCTGTGGATTTCTGCCTCCCCTCCCCCTACCTTCATGGATTTCTTTTAAAGAACAACTTCCTCTTTATATAGATCTCTTTCCTTCTACCATTAATTCAATAATCTTACAGAGAAGCTTTTTCCTCTCAGTAACTTGCCTCTTTGACTTCTTTTGCAGCTAACATTCTTTCTAATGTTATCCAAAAAGGAAGTTATCTTGCTTTATATTAACTTCTAAATTCTGTTTTTTGTCCCAAGAAGTTCAAGATTGTTTTTCTCAGAGTTCATCAATAAGCCGGTGATTCCTGCTCTTAACTTGATATGCTGAACTGAGGGTAAAACCTTCAATTCACATGGCAAACCAAGTATCAGTATTTTACTTTAGGACTCTGATTTTCTTTTGATGCTCATCTTAACTCTTCTCTATTTGTCTGATTAAGATATCAATTTACCTTTTATGTGTTGCTATATACAAATGTGTCACCATATGGAAATGCACAGCAAAATATATAGCATTGTTGTTTGTAGGTTTAGTTTCCATAAATTTTAATGAGCTTTATATAAAATAATTGTCTTGCTTTTTTGTTTGAAATATTTTCAATATGTCCACTTTGCTATATATAAATCTATTTTGTTTCTTTGGGCTTGATGATATTGCTAAAGAAATGCCACAGTATGCACAAAGGCATGCATTTTTATTTCTTTAAATCATTTACTAAAAGGTGCCCTTAATAAACATAATATGTATTCTTGTACTTCTTCTGAGAATGTTTCCCTCAGATAAGATCCTCAGACATGGTTATTAATCCCTAGAAACCTCTCCCTGCTTTCCTCAAGTATCAATTAATAAGGGGTGGAGTTTCTAGAACAGAACTTTTGTTAACATATGAGATGATTCTTGACTACATCTGGGACACCATTCCAAGACCTTCCAATTCAAAGTGTATTTCACTACTGACAGAACACTTGTCAATTGGAAACTTTACAGTGACCTGAGGAATGTTTTACTTATTTAAGAAAAGATATGTCATTAGAATATGGCTGGAGATTGTGGAGCCTATGTGCTACTCTTAACAATATAGACATTTTGACAATGTCCATCCTTCCTTTTTTTCCTTTTTCTAATTCAATATTTTATTTATTTACATTTCAGATGTTATCCCCTTTCCCCATCCCCCCATTAATCCCCTATCCCATCCTTCCTCCTACTTTTTTTGCCTTTATACTGTTTAAATTACATGCAAGTATTAAGGTCATTTCTAGGTTGAGGAAATAGCAATACAATAGATGAAAATTCTTAAGGAACAAGCAAGACAATAAACCCAGATAGTCAATGAACATGCATGACAATAAACAGAGTCCCGTGATCACTATTTCTAAGGGCTTATCAGGATGACCAAAATGTCTGAGCCTCCCTGTCCTAGCCCAAAGTCATTTTTATGCCTGAAACCTACTTCTTTGTTCTACCTTAAGATTTAGATTTCTGCCTATAATTATTTTTTGTTCTAGGCTAAGATTTAGATTCCTGCCTAAAATTTCTTCTTTTTTCTAGCCTAGGATTTAGATTTCTGCCTGAAATTATTTCTTTGTTCCAGCCTAATGTCAGATTCCTGCCTGCAATCCATATTTCTGCCCATCATGTTAAAGCTTGTCTCTAACTACATCAACAGGCTGGCAGCCAAAGTACATGACTTGAAACTGAAAATGGACCCCCAGACAAAGTTATAAATTTAACAGGCTGGCAAGTCAAGGACAGGTAAGATTCTGCACAGAGCCTTACCAATCTAAGACAGAAGTGCATTGCTTATGATAATGCATATTCCACAACGGGTAAGGAAGGCTTTCTTGTCAGAACGACCTAAGAGAGGCTCAGTCTGGTTCATACAATAAAAACGGGGGAGATGTGGAGAGCTTTTGGGACTGCCTGGCAGGAATCTTACATTGGCCAAGGACAAGAAAATGGGTCGCTTGGAAGAAATTTGACATAGGGCAAGGATAAGGAAATGTCCATCCTTCTTATCCATTAACATAGAATGTCTTGCTAAGTACTTATGTCTGCTTTAATTTATTTCAATGATGTTTGTGATTTTCAGAATATAAGTCTTTCACTCCTTGGTTATGTTTATTCCTAAGTATTTCTTAATTTTGATGGTATTAGAAGTGACACTCCTTTCATCTTTTGAATCTTATTGTATAGAAATGAAACTATGTTGTGGGTTGACTTTTACATTGTTCATCTTTACTGAATTCATGAATTCTGACAGATTTTAGATAAAGTAAAATTTCTTGCATAGCCTATCATTGGCAGATAGACTTCTGAGTCATACTATTGTTTCAAATTTGTTCTTTTAGTGTGTTTGTTTTGAGGCAAGATCTCATGTGTCCCAGCCTTGCCTCAGACTGACTACATACCCAAGGATGAGCTACACTTCTGCTCTATATACATCTACCTCATGACTACAGAGTGTACCACCATGCCCATGTTATGTGGTGCCAGGAACTAGACCTAGGGCATAGTACATACTAAGCAATCACTCTAGTAACTGGGATCCATGTATGCTTTATATTTAGTTTCTTGCCTAATTACTGTGGCCAGGACTTCTGGTCCTGGGTTGAATAGAAGTAACAAGAGTGAATACACTTGCCTTGTTCCTGATCTCAAAAACAAAAGGTTTCAGCCTTTATTATATTGTGACAAATTATTTGTGTCTATAAACTAAGTGTCTAAGTTTTATTTTTCATTCTATTAATGTACTTTATCACAGTGATTGATTGCATGTGTGAGTTATCTTTGTATCCTTGAATGAATTCCCCCTTCATTGTGATGTATGTTCCTTTTAATGTGATAATGAACTTGGTTTATTGAGGACATTTGCCTCCATATTATTCAAGATTATTGGCCTTTAATTTCTCTGGCTATAGGGTCAGGGTAATGCTGGCTCATATGATGAGTCTGGAAGAGTTTGGGGGGAATTGATATCAACTCCCCTTTAAATATTTTATAGAAGTGGCCAATGAGGCACCATGTTCTAGGCTTTTCTTTGGTGGAATAATTTTTATTACTGATTGGGTCATCTCATTTGTTATTAGTCTGGTCAGATTTCCTGTTTTCTCATAATCCAGCCTTGGTATGTTGCATCTACACGAGAATGTATCCACTTCTGTGCTATTTCAGGTGTTGATGTATAATTTTCATGATAATCTTCTGCCATCTTTTTGTATGTTTCTAATATCCAGCATAATATCTCCTTTTAAAATTCTTATTTTAGCTGAGTTTTCTGAGTATTTTTCCTTAGTTCAGTTAAAAGCTGATGATTTTGTTTATTTTTCCAATCTCAACTCCTAGTTTAAATTGTCTTTTCTATAGTTCTGTTCATTGCTAGTTCATGGATTTCTGCTCACATTTCTCCATTCTTCTGACTTTGTTTCTTTAGTTTCTCTAGTTCCCTCAGATAGAACATCTGAATGTTTCTGTGTTTTTTTTCTTTATGTGGGCTTTATTTAGCACTAGAAGATTACTTCTAACGATTCTAGCTACCCTCCTTAGGTTTGTGAATATCATGCTTCCCTTTTCATTTACCTTGAAGCATCTTAAATTTTGAATTGCTGGTTTCTTTGGATCTTTGGTTGCTCAAAAACAGGTGTTTAATTTATACAAAGTATGCCTTGTCCAGTTCTCCTGTTGCTGATATCTAATTTTGTGCCATTGTGGTTAGAAAAGATGTTTGATATAATTTTAATATTCTAAAACTTGTTAGGACTTGTTTTGTGACCTAATAAACATACTTCATGTAGGCTTAAAAAGAATATTTCTGATGACCTGTATGGAATACAGAATACTCTGCTTAAGTCTCTTTGCATTAAAGTTTACATCTAACATCTAATGTTTCCTTAATGATTTTCTGCCTCATCCCTCCATTATTAAAAAATAGAGCATAAGAGACTTCTATTGATATTTCATGATCTATTTTTCTCCTAATTCCCATCAACATTTACTTTATTCATTGGTTGCTCTGATGTTCAATACATAGATACTTACATATATGCACAATTGCTTTGTATTTGTAATAAAGTATCCTGCTGCTCTTCTTTGTCTCTGGTGGCAGTTCTTGACTTACAGTCTATTTTGCTGATAGACAGCTCCCATAAAGCTGTGCTTTGTCACCATGTGTGAAACCTATCCTTTCCCGATCTTTATTCCCAGTTTCTAAATACAAAGTGAGTTTATTTTGACAGGAAATAGTTGGGCCTTATATATTTATGTGTTCTGCTATCCTTTCCTTTGATTGGGAAGTTTAACTCATTTATACTCAAAGTCATCTTGATAAGGATTGGCATGTTGTTCTTATTTCACAGTTCTCTCTCTCTCTCTCTCTCTCTCTCTCTCTCTCTCTCTCTCTCAATTCTCTTGTTCTACTTTTCTGCTCCTGCTGGCTTCCTGTGTGAGTCACTCAGTTATTGTGATAAAATGTTTTGATTCCTTTATCTTTCTAGCTCATTGTTGTTTTAATTTACAATTCCCCCATTAGCAGCGAGATGAAACATCTTCATATAACTCACAGAGACACAGGCACTGATCCTACCTCTCTCTGAGTCCACAGACTGACAGCATTTGATGTATCTGAGCAGACCTGAGAAGCTGACTATTTGAGGAAAGCCTTGCTTTGACCTCCTGCTGAGGCTTGCCATCTTTACCCAATGTTACTCAACAAAAATCATTTTACCAAAATAAGTGCAAGAGAGAGAATGCATTTAACTATATTAAATTTCAAAAAGAGAAAAAGATGTAAATGTATTTAAGCCAGTGTAAAGTTAAGATCTTGAGGGAAAAAATGGACAAAGTAAGCTTCTCATACAGCTGTCCTTCTACCACACGATTTGCATTAACCCTTTATGCTAAAGCCCCAAAGAGTGAATTCTGCTCTACTTTTATTTTGTGCCATATTTAAATCTAATACTAAACTCTATCAGTAGGTTGGAGAAATACTCATAGAATAAGTCTTGGTTAAGGCCTGAAGTTGGAGACAAAACAAAGAACGGTATGCCTGTGGGATGTTTCGAGAACACAGAGAGGCTCTGAGAGGTTCTGCTTTTACCCTTAGACATTTCAAGAGATCTGAGTTCAAAGACCAAAGAGAAGGTACATTGCAAGTATCACAGAAGAGGCATAAAGATATATGAAACTCCAATTTTTAGAAGAAGAAAAAAAAAAGGAATCTCAGTTGTCAGCATTCCTTAGTGAAATAGGAATGGTACATGATCTTTTGAGAGACAGGGTGGAATCAAGCAGGAGAAAGGTCTGTTCTTCTTTATGGGATGCATTGGGGTCTCCCACCTGGGATTAAAGAGAAGCAAGAGAGAACCCTAATATAAAAAGAGTGCTCTGAATCAGTGACATTTAGGGAAGTGATTAGGCAGTGACATTAAACATGTTCCAAGGCCATTTCCAGGTTATTTCTGTGGGCACCTGTGTTTCTCAGGAAACTGCTGTTGAAGTGGGCAAAAGAGGCTGTTGCTAATTAAAACCCAAGGGTGCCTGCAATGGGAAAGTTCACCAAAGACCTGTTTGTTCCTTTCCCCAGCAAGTCTATTCTTTGTTTTTTTTTTTTGTTTTTTTTTTTTTTATGTTCCATTTTTTAAAGACTTCCTTGGTACCTTAAGGAACATAACAAAGGAAAAATATCTGAGCAGAACAAGAGAATGTCTAGAAATGCATAGGCAGTCAAAGGTGTGGCACCTGCTTCTAACTCCAGGTTTCTCACAGAGAGCCATGCTTTCCATTGGGGTGTGTACATAAAATTATTTTCTAGTCTCATGAGTTTATCACGTACCTTTTTGGCAATTCCAACAGCTGTCCATAAGTGGAATCATACCTGTCAGACACAGCTGGCATAGAGCTTAATACTAATACCTGATTAATAAAACTGATCACACGCACCCTTTATATATGGTCATGATGCCTTCTTGTATCTGCTTCTGCCCTGTGACCTGTCAGCTCATGTCTCATGCCTCTCTGAGTTTCTTCCACATGGGACTCTGAATATATTGTTGCTTCTCATAGGTTTCCTGATAATATTACTTAGATATAGAAGAACTTCAACCTTCAACATTAGCTTTCAAGATTGGCCTAAGCCTCCAAATCCAGTTGGATGCAGTATGAAAAGTTTCTCACCATATCCAGACTACACTGGCAATTATCATTTTGTCTTATGATCTACTGGATATACGCATGACCACACCTCACTGAGAAAGAAGCTACATGTGATCTTCCTGTGGGTAACACAAGGGGAAATAGATATAACAAACAAGTAGCCAGATTACATTATTTTTTTCTTTAAATTTCAATTTACTTTGCCTGTTGATATTTACTTTCTAACTACCCATCTTGTGTAATTCAGCAAAATTTCACCATTTACAACAACCTGTCATAGAGTGAATCTAATTCTGAATGGTCAGGTTCCATACCTGGATTCATCTTTGTCAAATGACATTTATAACATACAAGGTGGGCTCATCACATTTCCCCATGGGAAGAGGTGAAAGGAGAGGAGGGATTTGAGTGGGGAGACTGGGCCTACCAGCTCACCATGACATCTGATTACTGAGTATGAGAACTTTAAATATTTCAACTGTTCAGTGGTTGAACGGCACCTAAGAACTCATCCATAGGACAGCTGATGTGAGAAGCAGAGAGAGCTTGGGCCAGTGTTTGTGTTGTTAACTCGATGCTTGTGTTTCTTTTTTGTTTGTTTGTTTTTTGTTTTTTTTTTTTTGTTTTGTTTTGTTGGGTTTTTTTGTTTTTTTTTAATTTTTTTATTAGATATTTTATTTACACTTCAGATGGCATCCCCTATCCCCATTCCCCCCCACCCCCCTTAGGAAACCCCTATGCCATGCCCCCTTTTCCTTTTTGCATTTATACATTTTTTTTTAATGTTAATCATAGGCTTTATAAGTTTGGAATTGTTCAATCAGAAGTGTAACCCACTGACCGACCTAGATATAACAACTATCTTTGACTGGTGGAGATACATGAATATCTGCCTCCCTGTCTCCCCCCTCTTTCTCTCTTTCATCACCTAGCTTCTTCTCTCCTTCTTCTTCTCCTCTTCTTACTCCTTTTCTTCCTCTCAGTACTCCTCCTACCCTAGCTCCTCCTACACATCACCCTTCCTGTTAAAATGAAACTTTTCTCTCAAAATACAATTAGAGCATAATTATGCCAATTTGTACCAGTGAGGTACAGGATAGTCCTAATACCCAGTCCATCCTTTTGTTGACTAACCAGCTCCTCTGTCATCTATTCTAACTAGAACATTTAGTTCTGAACCTGGCTTTAGGATGAATGTCAGCTGACGACCATCCACTCAAATCTTTTCTCTTAAGTTCAATAGCTATATGTGGAAGTGGGAGTAGTTAGGTTTCCTTAGGATATCAGTACTATGTCCCCTACCATATACCATGACAGTAAATAAAATGTCTTCAGTATTGTCTAGTTGTCAAATGCCTGGTGAGGAAAGAAAATATTCTCAGCTGAAAACCATTGAGTTAGATGGAGATTAAGTTTGGTCCTCTCTAGAATAAGAAATTCCAAAGTTATAGGCTTTTAGAGATTATTACAAAAATAAATATTTATGGGCACATACATACCTATGGTTCTTAATTAATTGTATAATGAATGGTTTATAATGTTGAATAAAAATGTAAAAACATGAGTGCATGCAAGATATTATTAGGGAAAATGGAAGTGTCCATTGGAAGTAGACATTTATAAGAGTCAGGACTGGGAGAATGGATGGGTAAGATGTATGTCAATATTCACCAAGTATGTTTTACATAAAATATGCATTTTGAACATATTCTATAGCTATTCTCTAAGTATATTATTAGCAGTATAAACCATTTTTTAAATAAATTGCTGAAGGTGAGTTTCTCAGATAAATGAATTGAGGTTCTGTGTGGCTATGAACTGTTTTCCAGGTTACAAAGAAATCAAGTGGCAGAGTTGGGATTCAACTCAGTTCTATCTTACCTTCAAATCTATGCCATGACTATAATGGCTTGCAGCTGGGAGTTCCCCAGGGGGTCTAACTTTCTCCATGTGAACAAAATCTTGGCTAGGATTTGTACAGGGTGATCAGCAGTACAATTATAAGAGACAATCCTGATTGCACCACAGACCATCAAAGGCACTGCAAGTTAGCATTATGCTACTCAAACATTCTCCCAAAAAGATACTTACAATCTGTGCCATAAAGACAGAGTGAAAAAGAGAAAGGAATCTATTGTCATGACAACTAAGTGATAGCTTGGAGACTATGACCACATCTACCATACTTACTACAATTACTTCTACAGAGGTGAAAATAGAGAACCAATGTTTTATCCTTGAATAGACTCAAATGGCACCCAAGAAAAATTTTCAGGTGGGTCTTTTTGTGTGTGTGTGTGTGTGCTTTGGGTTTTGAAATTCAAATAAAATTACTACGACTTATTCTGCCACCTCTACATAGCTATACAGCTACACAGCTCTTTAAATGCCTAGGAATTTGGAAATAGTTGCTGACTTCCCATTGCAAACTAGTGATACTCTTGAACTCAGTCTCATCCAGATCATCCCAGAACAACTCTCACAGCTTCTAATCCTATCAATGCACTAGCTGTGGGTGTGCAGTAAGTGTGAAAATATGAAGTAGGTTGCAAATGAGCAATAAGCCAGGACATATGTACCACATATAGCATCTGGAAATACAGACTAAAAGAATAAAACCTCACCTTGCATCTATTAGAATGATCAAAATTCAGCACACTAATGCCCCACATGGGAGCAAAAGTGCAGCATAACAAAAATCTTCCCGGTTGCTTTGGCAATGCAGAATGGATGACAGTGGGTACATTCCTAATAAACTAACCATATATTTATTTACTATACAATTTAAAATACGCATTTCTTGCTATTTTACGAAAGAGATATGAAAAATTAGGTTAACATAAAAAGCTGCAGGTGGACTTTTAGCACAGCATTATTCTATCAGTTGATAACTAAACAAGTTAGTACATTTGGGTGATTATCACTGCCTGGAGTAGTAGTAAAATACTACTCATCACTAAAAATAAATGAACTATTGAGCCTTGAAAAAACACATGGGAAACATAGATGTGTATTACTAAAGAAGAGAAACCATTCTAAGAAGGCTGCATATTATCTGATTCCAGCTACATGACATCCTAGAAGAATCAAAGTATGAGCACAGTAAAGATATCAGTGATTTCCAGGGGCCATGAGGAAAGGGAGAGAAATGAGCAAAGAACACAAGATTTTTTGGGCAATAAAATGTTATTATAAGGGTGGGTATAGACTATCTTAAATTTGTCAACACCCAGATAATACACAACATCAAGTGTGACTATGGACTTTGAATGATATTTGTCAATGAAAGTTCATTAATCATAGCAAATGTTCCATTCCAGTAGGAGCTTTTCATTATAGGGGAGGCCATGTTACAGACAATGGCAGGAGATATACATGAAATCTACATATCTTCTACTTAAGTTCTTGGTGATTCTTGTGGAAATTAAAGATGTTACAATATACAGTGAAATAACTGATACATATAAACCTGGGTTCAAGTATCTTTCAGTCATTAATGGAGGGGCTGGGTCAGAGATAAATGATGATAAACCAAATACAGTCCTACTGTTTTTATGCTGTAAGGACCTCATTGAGGAGGTGATTTTATAACTCAGAGGTGAAGTTATAACAAGAGAAGTGAGCATCTCCACATCCAGACAGTGATGCACTGATATGTGGGTAAGGTGGCTAGGAACGCTGAGAGTTCCTCCGGGTGGGAAGTTAGGCACAGTGGCTGCAGCTACAGCAGCTCATTAAAGGCCTTCTCCATGGTTCCTCACAGCATGGCCCCAATGACACGAAAAAGTCCTTGGGTTTCCAAAATGGCTTTATTGGCATGATGGATGATGGTTGAGTCTGGATGTGCACCCCAATGAAACTCAGGGCAGACTTGAGTTAAATAGGGAGGGAGAAAGGGGGGCCTAGAGAAGAATGTTTAATTGGCTCTGCCCTCTGGCCTCAGGCATCTCATTAGTATGTAAATCCCTCTAGGGCCTGAGGCCTGTTCCTCCTGACTGATGGCCATAGACCTCTCTGTGGGAGGGGCTGTGGAGGGCTGAAGCTAAATGAAAAGAACCAGGGCCCAGGAGCAGAGCCGAACTCCTGCTGTCCAATAAGGGTCCAGGGTTCCAGGCTTATGTTTGACCAAGCACCCAGATGCTTCTCACAGTCCATTGCCCCACACCGATATGCATTATCCTCACCGAATCCTCACTCTCCTTCCCACTTCCACAGTGGCAGAGTAACCTCTCTGCTCAGCCTCATCATAGGCTTGATCATACACCTTTCTTTAGTCATGAAATATTAGAAAACATTAATTGACCTGAAGTCTTAGTAGTATTCATGTACTTGACTTGTTGGTTTTGATAATTGTGTTTTGTTTTCTACTTCTGTGGCCAGGTAAGAGAACATTCCCCCAAGTGACTATGCCTTCAAACTGGACCCTTACCATGAAGCAGAACAGCCCAGCTGAGCCCATTTTAGATTAATCAAGTCTATTCATTAATATGGACCCTCAAGCTGAAATATAGCCCAATGCTAGGGTGCTGGGTGCTATTCTACCATAACTGTGGCTCTAGATTCATTCTCCAGCACTGTAATTAATAGATGAACAGTTCAACAGACCCTCAGGGATAAGAATAAAGTGTATTGTATTAAGCCATTGACGTTTGTACTGGTTTATTAGACAGCAACCACACACCAATATAAGCACAACCAAGGGCTATGTAATATACATGCCAGTATGCTCAAAGTTGACTTTAATATGAGCTATGAATTTAAATGGCGAATGAAGAGGAAGACTTTGACATGCCAAAAGGCATGGCATGAGCAACAACAGGCAACTATAAATGAGAAAGTGCTTTGGGGGTCCACTGAACAACATTTTAGCAGAAGTTTATCTCTAAGAAAAATGTCAGCATATAGCCCAGGCTATCCTCAAACTACTATGTAGTCAAGGATGACTTTGAAATGCTGATCCTCTTGCCTCTACTTTCCAAATTCTAGGATTAAAGGCAGGTGTCACTATGCCTAGATGAAAAAAGAAGGTTCTGGTGGCTCTCTTGTTTGGGAATAAATTTAAAAGAAAATTAGGATGATGTTTCAGGCGACTTTGAATATTAAAGCAAACAAATTAGACATCTAGCCTAGGAGGAATAGTTAAGAGAGACAGTAGCTACATGTGTGATTCAGAACCACCCCTTACATGAGTGTCAGAAATAGCACTGAGATCATTCTTAAGGAGATGGGTAAATAAGTTCTTCCATAAGTCATGATATGGGTCTGGCTGAGTCACCCTGCTCTCCTCTGTCACATATCCATTTAAAGAAGGAAGTTCAGTGAGGTGCTAATGAAGACATTTTAGGGAATCAGAAGATGAACATTTGTGTCAAGATACAGATCAATAGAGAAGACCGAATCACATCATTCTGTAAATTGCTCAAACACAGACTGTTCTGAATCCCCTCATTGGTGGAGATGAGAAAGGTGATGGGCAACAGGAAGGTGAAGCATTGTGCTTGCATTTCTTCCTTTAAGGTTGTTGGAGTAACTAAGCAGCAGTGTGTAAAATGATGAGCCTCTTCCTGGGAGAAGTCACCCAGAACAAGTCCTGAGGCTAAAAATCTTAATCTCTCTTGCAATAAACTCCCTAATCCTATAGCACAGGAACCCAGGAAAGTAAGGCAGAACAGGGCCAAGTGAGGGAGGATTTCACTAGGCACTCAAAGGACTGAAGCTCACCATTGTGGATGACAATCTCAATCTGTCTGTCAGAGGCAAGTAAGAAAGAGCATTTTATATGGAGCTCTTTCCTGGAGGAAAAAAAAAAAAAACTGCTAAGAAAAAAAGAGCATGCCCAGATGGCCAGAGCCTAGGGGAATATGAGATGGTACTAAACGAAGTCAGGCAAAGGAGATAAAATAAATTTCACATGCACTGCTTCTTATTGCCACTTTTGTACAGTTGCTATGGGAACTGTATTTCGGAAGCTCTCTAAGGCTGTATCTACACAGTGCAAAATGTTTGGGACTGAAATGACCAGTCAATTTAAGCCAACTGGTTTAATTGATTGATTTCCAACTCATGCCCTCAACCCAATCCTAGTCAAATTGGCTGGTTGCTTAACTGTATTCAGTGGCATCTTGCAGCAGTAAAATTGGTTTACCTGTTGTGTATATCTGTATTCCAGCTTAATAAGATGGCCCTCTTGCAATCTGTATTCCTGTACTATGGTCCCGTTATTTCTGAGATTTATAAGCAGCTCTATTAGAGCATGGACAGTGACTGGAAAGTCAGAGAAAGACTATATGATGTTAACTGTACCTGTGTGCACACGTGTACACACACACACACACACACACACACACACACACACACACACACGAGCAAAAGAAAGCATTAGACAAGAATCCAGACAGCAAAGCAAAAAGAATCAGGAACAAGTCCCTTCACAACAAAAGATAGGGTTGAGATACTACTGTGAGGCAAAGGCGATGAAAGATGAGTCCTTGCACTATATTACCCAGGCCAGAGGCTGCTTATGTGGACCTGTGAAGGGCAGAGGACAACCATGGATACTGTTTCTCAGGAGCTGTCCACCCTGTTTATTCAAACAGGATCTCTCAATGACCTGGAGATCACCAACTATATTAGGCTGGCTGACTGGTGAGTTTCTGGGATTTACTTATCTCCATATCCCCAGCCACCAGTGGGATGGCAAGCACATGCTAGCGTGCTTGGCTTTTTTTACTCAGTTCTGGTGATAAAATGCAAGTCCTCATGCTTGTATGTCAATTATTTTACCAATCGAGCTATTGCCTCAGCCTCCATACTTCCTGTCTAATCTGCTTCTTCCCAAAATGCCAGCTGGGCTCTCCGAGGTCAGAATCCTGGGCTAATGATAAGAATAGTGCCTCAACATTGGTCTGTTCCAATCTCTGTCTCCTCTCCATGCATCTCCCCCAAAAGAAGTAATACAACAGAATAACATCTTATTACCAGTGAAAAGAATTTATAAAGTCTGTATTTATTTAGCATGTCCTGGGTAAGGAACTCTGATGAGTCTTTACAAGCAGAACTGCCTATGATGTCATTTAGGCTTGAAGCTCTTTTACTTCTTATGTATTGTCCTGAACTTTTAGTTTCTTGTTCTCTAACTTTGAGCCACTCCATGTAACCCCAAGCACATGACTTATGACCTAGATAGATTTATACCACCATCACTTCCTTCTTTTATCAAATGAGCTGTCCATGCCAATTTCTTTATAGACAGTGGAAAAGTCAGACAACACATCTTGTTCCAACAATGAGTTCATGAGGGTCCCAGTTATGGGAAACACCATTGACATGGAAATCAGAGGCGGTCTAACACGAATTCCTAGTGAGAAACCAGATAAATTAAAGAATCAGTTCTCTATTTTTTCTAAGTTGTGCTTGTTGTCTTCTAGACACTCAAATTTTAACCCTGATGTAAAAGTCAGATTTATTGCCAAAATTGAAAAGATTCACTGATGCCAGGTCTGGTGGCACAGACCTTTAATCTAAGCACTCAGAAGGCAGAAGCAGGTGGATTTTCAACTGGAGTTCAAGACCAGTCTGGTCTATAGAGTGAATTTCAGAAGAGTCAGAACACACATAAATCTTGTATTAGAGAGGGGTGAGATACACTGATGATTGATAGCTGCCATGTCATTGGAACTTATAAAGGCCTTTACATATATTGTCTAGCTGGTTTCTACTTTAACTCACAAGAGAGGTAGCTTGTTCTAGTTTTTGCTTTATGTTGCTGTGATAAAACACAGACCAAAACAACATGGGGGAGGAATAGGTTTATGTGGCTTACAGGTTACAGTCTATCATTGAAGGAAATTCAAATTCCTAGGCAGGAATTCAAATCAAGATCCTGGAGGCAGGAACTGAAGCAGTGGCTGTGGAGGAGTATTGCTTACTGGATCTCTCTCCATGGTTTGCTCAGCCTGCTATCTTATATAATCCAGGCCCACCCACCCAATGGTAGGACCAGCCAGAGAAAACTGAGCCCTCCAACCCCAATCATTAATCCACACATGGCACACAGTCATGTCCATGGGACAGTCTGATGAAGGTAATTCCTCAACTGAGGTTTCTTCTTCCAGGGTGACTGTAGTTTATATCAAGGTGACAAAAACTAAGCCACATAGATGGTTTACCCAGTAATTAAGAGTTTAAAAACATCAAACACCTAACCTAAGTTTTCTGATGACAAACTCCTTCTTCTTGCTATGTTTGGATAGGATCCCTAATTATTGAAATCTGTACTTTCCCATTGTTCCAGTTGGTGTTTTGAAGTCGTCAATTTTCCTTCCTTTGATTTCCTACATAACTGCCTGATAAACTATGGACATAGACTCAGATTCACATCTAAATAATGAATTGCACTAATATCTACTGACATTGCTCTTATTGTTGATAAAACATTTTGAACTCCAATCTTGCCTAGAAAGATTACTTTAAAATTCTGCCTTTTTCCACCAGTACAAGATAGAATATGCATTGAAACATCTAAGCATACTGTGAACTGTGAACAGGTTGGAATCATTAATCCTTGGTGGTATCAGGCCATCGTTCAAATGGAACTACATTTGCAGATTGGGGCTTTATCTAGTGTGGTTTAATTGTTCATGTGTGTTTAGCTCTCTCTGTCTCTCTCTGAGTCCCTCTCCCTCTCCCTGTCCCTGTCCCTTTCCCTCTCTCCCTGTCCCTGTCCCTCTCCCTCTCTCCCTCTGTTTCTCCCCCCTCCCGTGTGTGTGTGTGTGTGTGTGTGTGTGTGTGTGTGTGTGTATGTGTGTGTGTGTGTGCTTGCGCGTGTGTGCGCGTGCACATGTGTGAGCATTGGTTAAGCAGGAATATCTAAAGGCTGAGTGATGGGTAATATCATCCTGTCCTTTGGGTCAATGCAGTTGTTAGCCATACAAGAACATTCTAATATTCCCCAGGTTTGATTGCTCCTCTGTCATATTAGCATAGCCCAGTCATAATGGCAATTTTATTTATTTATTTATTTATTTATTTATTTATTTATTTGCTTATTTATTTAATATAAGAGTGCTCTGTCTGCACATATGCCTGCATGCTAGAGGAGGACATCAAATCCCGGTGTACATGGTTGCGAACTGCCATGCAGTTGCTGGGAATTGAACTCAAGACCTCTGAAAGGTCAGCCAGAGCTCTGAACTGCTGAGCTACTTCTCCAGCCCCATAATGGTGATTTTTAAGACTGTACTTTGGCAGATGATTGATTCATAATTTGGTTCAATCACTTGTGGTTGGTATTTCCACACAAAACTAATTAATAACCATTGAAGATATACTAATTTAAAGCCAATATCTGACCAAGAAGGATGAATTTCTCTGTGGATTTTCACAATGAACTCATTCTGACTAGAATGGGGCATATCCTGAACATTTAATTCAACGGTAGCCTGCCAGGGAGCACAGGGAGGAGTGTGCTCTACAAATGGAGTACTCTTTCCTGGGACAGAGCTTCATGACATTAGCAAAGCACTGCCAGACACTCTTCTCCAAGGCTGACTGCAAAAACAAAGCAGCACAATGCAGGTTTTCAGATACTAGAGAGAAAGCAATGTTACAATTCTTGGAAAGATTCTCCTGAGACTTAGAAGCTAGCATTAGAGATCCTAGTGAAAAATAGAAATGTGATTTTCTTCTGTAAAAAAAAAAAAAACTAATCTATAAATAGTAGTATATTCACCAAACTGAACTAGTTTGGGCCCTGAAGATTTAAAGTTCTCTAAGCTGATTGAACTGAATGGTAGGATTAATTTGCAGAGTAAAATGACAAGCTGGGGACAACTCAGTCTGCAGTCACAAAGTTCTTATCAATGGGGACAAAGGTCTAGATTCCGAGGCCAGTTTTAAAAATCGATTGTAATTCTTCCTTTTCTTCCCAGGCAAGGGAAGGCAAAGGAGAAAAGAGTCATATCTCGACCTTTCCCATTAAAAAACTAATATACCTTTGACTCTATCCCCTTACACAAGTTCACAGGCTACCCTGATCCCAAGAGACAAATAACTAAGGAAGAGAATGGTTTGCCAACAAATTTGGGGCAAGAGAAAAGTGAGTAGATCCAGGTTATTAGAAGAATGAAAAGGACATCCAGGCACCTCTGAGACTGAGGACATCAGGAACAAATGCAGGCTGCCTTCTGGCTTAGCTTCTCTTGGGTCCTCAATTATAGTGACATGCAAACAGGACCATGGCCTGTAATCAACCAGAGTTTGCAGTGTAGTGCCAATTTAGTGCACCCTTTCTCTGACCTGCTCACCTGACACTTCCAGAATATATCTCATGTATCAATTATGTTTGGCACAAAGCTATCTCTCAAATAAAAGTCAATGTTTGCCCAATGAAACTTAACTAACTAGTTCCATGGAGTTTCTACCATGTGCCCAACATTGTGAGAGACATAAAGTCAGTGATTCAGAAATCTGTCCTGAAAGGATCAGTATTAAACAATATCTGAATCAAGATAGAAGCCAAGTGTGGTAAGCGAGATACAAAAAAACATAGGGTGGGAATGGGAGAAGGTGTGTGTCAAGTGGAGAGACAGGAACTGCACCAAGCAGTCTCCTTTTCACCCTATAGGCCAAAGCAACTTTCTCAAACTTGACTGGGTGATTCATTGTTTCAGAGTTGTTCAAGGTACTGAACAACTCATCTGAGGGTTCCATATCCATGGATTCAACTATCCTTGATCAAAAATATAGTTTTGTAGTTGAATGTCTCTTGACCATGGACAGAAGTTTTCTCCTGTAGCTGTCTATAAATCATACAGCATAATAACAATAGAGCATGTACCTAATATTTGGATTGTACCAGGTATAGTAAAAGGTGATTTTCAGGATACAGAAGGATGTATGTGGTTACAGACAGACACTATGCCTTTTTTATAAGGAACTGGAGCATCCTCTGGTTTTGCTATTCACAGGGATTCTAGAACCAGTAAATGCACTGTAGATATTGAGGGACAACTGTGCTATGTGCATTGTACCAGCTGGTAAGGATTTCGGGGTCTAGGCATTCATTTCTCCAGCTAACAGTAATACTTTTAGAAGACAAACTTCACTTTTTACTCACCTTTTTGGATAAATCTGCCTTACTGAAGCTTACAGCTCTTCTAGCCAGCCAAAATTTAATCAGAGTGAAGTATTCAGATTCATTTATTTCATCCAATGTGGGTCAACTGAAATGTGATGTCAACTCTAGACCTCTACCCAGGGACATTCTAAAATTCTTTTGTGTGGGGTATGTGTATAGGAGATCATAAATCTTTGTGCATGAGCACAGAGTCTACAATACTTCTGTCTCTCTTCCCCAACTCCAATTCCAATTCCTCCCACCCCTCTAACTCCTTCCATATGTCCACTCTCACACTCATGATCTCTTTTTAAATTATTATTGTTATAAGTGTACACATGTATATCTACACATACATGTATATAAAAATCACTGAATCCATCTCACACTGCTCATATGTGTAGTCATGTGTCCAGGGCAAGCTACCTGGAATTGGTCAACCATGGAGAAAACTGATTCTCCAGCATCCATGTGGACATATTTTTCTTTCAATGGGCTGCCATTCTGCTCTGCCCCTTGTCTACCTCTTCAACCTCATGTGTCCAGAAGTTGACTCATTAGACAGGTAACCTAAACAAAGCATCCTACACAGTGATCTTTCCCAGAAAAGTTTAAATCTCATTGATGAGAAAGATGATAAAACATGACATTCTAGGAATCTAAGTAGCTCTTTCTTACCCAAACCATCACTAGGCATGACCAAGGCTTGGAGCTTTCTCCTGATCATGAGGCAGTAGCACATACACATACCACCACACCTACTCCTGGCTATTAACAGTGCCTGAGAGAAAATTTATTTTTTCTTTCTGCTATGGAAGGATCAGGAAGGTGACACTCCATGGAGACAAAGCGGAAGCTTTTAAATGTCCCCTCTGGTCTCATTTCCTACAGAGTGACTTTTAACTGCTGCTTCTTTCTGTCCAATTTTAACCGGAATGGTTCACATCTTCTCTCTCCAACTTCCCTAAATAACTAGCCCTTCTCGCCCCTTGCGTCCTCCTCATTCTCACCTCTGAGCCCAGATAGAAGAGGCTTTTTAAAAACACGGTTAGAAAAGGAAGCCAGTGCAATATATGTGAAATTCTCACTTCCTGAAACAGTATGTTTGGCCCTAAACAAATTAGATCATTATATTCTCTGGCCATGAGCTCCCTCTGAGTGGGTCTTCTCTTGACCCATGCCAAGGGTGCAGTGATCACACATTGGAAGCTTACTCAGCCTCTATACCTTCTGAACTGTCTGGATTCTTGTTTGCCTAGTAAAATCTTTGTAATTTATTTGGCTCCTGGTTGGTCTTAGTCATGCTCTGAACACATGAACTATGATGTGGTATATAACTAAATTAAGTTATTCTGCTCACATTTTCCAGGGATATGGGTTCAAGCAATTCTAAGTGTCAGGAAACACATAAGGAACATTTATGGGCAAGGTAAACTTTCTCCATACTGGGAGCCACCTTCAAAAGACCTACACACACACACACACACACACACACACACACACATCAGGACCCCAAGCTATTATTATTATCACATGGTACTGCAAACAGGCCAACCTCTAGGCCAGTGATTCTCAGACTTCTTAATACAACCTTTTAACACAGTCTCTCATAGTATGGTGATGCCCAACCATAAAATTATTTTATTGCTACTTCGTAATTGTAATTTTGCTACTATTATGAATCATAGTGCAAATATCTGTGTTTTCTGGTAGTCTTAGGTGACCCCCAAAGGGTCGTGACCCACAGATTGAGAAATGTTGCTCTAGGCAAACCCAGACTCAAAAAAAGTTACAAGACAACCACTTCAACCCACCAAGCCAGTGTTCAGGAATATCTGACTCCTTTACCCTAAGCTGCTTTAGTGCTGCTGGGAAGGAAACCAGCTGATCTTTCTTTTTGGCCCTTGTTTCTCACTCTACTATGAAACTTATTCAGCACTCACTATGGGATTTCATTAAAATAAGTCTGTAACAAATCACCAATACAAGAATACAACATTGTCAGTTTTGCTCAGGAGCACACAAGAATGAGCATTCCGGCCATCCCACAATCTCCACTCTCAAATCTTCATGAAGCTGTGCTCAGCAAGGGTTAAAGGATGTGGGAAATCCAACCTCCAACTCCAACTGAGAAGATGTAGGACAAGGAAAGAAAGAGGAAATACTTATCAGTCTCCCAAATAATTCTACCCATAGATCAAACCTAACCTGAGTAGAACCATGAGAGGAAGAGGTGCCTCTGGGTATAAGAGTCATTACCATCTTAACCAGAGCCACTGGGATTACACCCAAGAGACTCTCAGGAGATAAACAGGGCTATTAATGTTCCTTCAGAAAAGGAGGGGTCAGAAAGGGTCATTGAACTCTCACCTGAGATACAGATACTCACACCCCAACCCACTCCTGCCCCAACCCAGGGAGATATGATTCTGTACCTGGTCTCAGGAGTTATCAGAGTGCATATGAGGTAGAAAGTTAAGAGGATGGGGGAACTCGACCTTAGTCAGCTTTGGTGTTGTTTAAGGTCACTTGTGTTCCTGAAATTAACCCCTTATCTGTGCTTAACAAACTCAGCAGTTCATCAGGCTAGACCTGGATGTAATCATGACATTTTTAATTAATGTTCTATCTGAGAACAAATATATGAGAACAAATATATGAGAACAAATATATGAGAACAAATATATGAGAACAAATATATATATATTTGTTAATGTCTCCCTGGGAAATGATAAACTAAAAAGAATTTTGGACTGTGTAAAAGGGCCTAAGCCATCCTCACGAGGCCATGCTTTGGAACAGGTTATTTCCAAAACTGTAGGTTACATGCTAACTCCTACCTACCCTTAGCCATCCTTTAAAGGACATGCACAAATTACCACAAGTCTAATTAGCATAATGAGTCTACTGCAAATTAAGCACAGATTTCTTAGAGTATCATCTGTAGAGCCACTTGTAAACGTCTTGTTTCTTACTGTGCACACTCAGCTTTCAGAGAAAATATTTTTGTTTCCTTCAAAGAATATTTGCAACCATTACACACTCAGCTGATCGAGTTAGAACTAGGATAAAAAAAAAAAAACAATTTTCTTATTCCTTCTCTGTCTCAGTCTCTTTGTCTTTCTGTTCCTCCCTCTCTCCATCTTTCTGTTTCTTTGTCTCTCCTATCTCCATCTTTCTCTGTCTCTGTGTCACTCTCTGTCTCTCCTTCTGTCTCTCTGTGTCTCTTTCTGTTTCTGTTCTGTCTTTGTTTCTGTGTCTGTCTGTCTGTCTGTCTCTAAACTCTGATAGAAAGCTATAATTGGTACTTAGTATGAGTGTTTTACCAAAATTGTTCTTGGTTCTTCATCTCTTAGAAGGTTTGTAAAAGACTCATAAAATTGTCATTGCTAAGTTCGTCCAGAATGGTTTCCATATAAACTGAATCACTGACATGATTATCTCCTGTAATACTGCCCTCAACCTCACCTTTCAAGTGCCCTGGGAGAGTGATCACTGCTTGGCCTTGGTCCTATCTATCTATATTCTCCTCAGTGCAGGAGCAACTTCACTTTTGTTTTGTTTCTTTTGTGTGTTGTTGGTTCATTAGGTTTGGGTTCTCTCCTGAAGTGACATATTTTATAAGACTTTCTTGCAGCCTGTTGTCACCTGAAGCCTTTGAATGCTGATACTTCTTGCTTATCACCCTAGTGGCCCCAACACCATTTCCTTCACAGCTCTGTCTAGCATGCATTTGTGGTGCCATTATCAACATTTGGGGTTTCCAGATTTTAAGCTTTTCTGGATTTGATTAAAATATTATTTGATAATAATAAACACTTAATTTTCTTTGTTTTGCTTTGTTCCTGGGGGAAGAAAAGAGTAGGCTCCAAGCTAACCTTTCATGGCTGCACCAGTTGGCCTGCCTATATGGAGCTATGTGGAAACTGAGATAGAGCCCTCTGTATACTGCAATTACTTAAACCAATAGAATCTTCTATTGGAAGGTGAATTACATACAGAGAGAGCTCCTCACTCAGTGGAGCAAAGAGAATAGGTAAAGAGATGGAGAGGTGCTGAATCAAGGGAAGGCACATCCTACCCATTCCACTTCTGAGCATCTTCCTGTTCTGTGCTGAGACAAGATCCTAAGCCAGCAAACATATCACCTGATGCAGCCCACTGTGGCTCAGAACCTGACAGTTCATCAAGCTCAGCACGCATGTTCCTGAGATAGACAGATGCTGTTCCTACTCCTCTGAGTGTTTAATCACTGCTTCCTTGGCTTATTTCTCTCATTTTACAAAATAAAAGAAAGTAAATATTCTGCCTCAGTACTCGAGAGTCCCTTTACTCTCATGCAGACAAATGGCTCAAAAATCTACCCCTCAGTCTCTCTACCCCCCTCTAAATATATATCATACAGAGAGAGCTTCTCCCTCAATGGAATGTGTGTGTGTGTGTGTGTGTGTGTGTGTGTGTGTGTGTGTGTGTGTGTACCCGTTATCAATGGTATATTCATCTTTCACTCTCCTGTCCAGAAGTGCAATGTGCAGGTATAGAACTCAGCTTCCTGAAGACAATAAGAAAGAGGGGAGGGGGAAGAGATGGAGAGAGAAAATTTTATATATGAATATGCTATATTCACATTATTTCCATGTCTACCACTTGGATTCATGACTTTTTCTATAGTTATTATTGACACACACACCTACTAACTACACTTAGTGTTGCCTTTATGTGAATGTGCCAGCTGGTATTAAATAACCTATTAGGTTATTAACCTATTAGATTCACAGCATATCTTGAAAGAGGAGGTGAAAAGGATGGAAGAGCCAGAGGACCAACACACCTGTTGTGAGATGTTGGGCATCTTCTGTTGTTTTTTCACAGTCTACTTGCCCTTCCCACTGCCCACTGGGCCTCTCTAGTAGAGTCTCACAGGCAACTCTGACTGGTCTCACAGTTAAATCAATTAGAATAGTGGAATCTTCCATGAAGAATATACTTTTTTGAATTCTTTTACATAAATTTTTAAAAATAAAATTAAAACTGCGGGTTTTTTTTTCAAATCGAGGTTGTAACAGAACATCATGTAAGTAAATAACTCCAAGGGTATTTTCTTTTCTAGATTTTCGAGACAGGGTTTCTTTGTGTAGCCCTGGCTATCTTGGAACTCACTCTATAAACCAGACAGGCCTTGAATTCACAGAGATCACTTACCTCTTCCTCTTTAGTGCTGGGATTAAAGACTGGTAACTCTAAATCTATTATTATGGAGATCAGTAATCCTCATTAATACATTGTAGTAATGATATTCATATATACAATCATATATAGTATAGCCAATATATTATTTAATCATTACTATAGGTGAGTATTTATTAGTTTTTTTTATTGGTACGAATGATACCAGAATAAGCACATCCTCCATCTGTGTCATGAATATAATTGTTCTTTATGATCAATAGCAAAATAATTAATGCCATGATTCCTTCATCTTGTTATTACTTCTCTGTTCAAGTCAATATGTCTCCCAGTCATGGACAATGACAATGTCCTCACTGTCACCACCACCCACCACAGCAGTGCTGTAATCTCAGCCCTAGTCCAAACACCCACTCCCTCTTGCTTGAGTGATGGTAGGAAGTTGACTCTCCTTTTGAAATCTGCTGGATTTAGACTGCTGCATTGAACAGCATTCTTCTCAGATATCACTAATCCTTTAAATACTGTGACTTCTCTAAAAGGGGGATAAGTTATGCAGCCTTCCTCAAATTTATTATAGCTTGGTTTTGTCCATAGAAAGTCTTATATGGTAAGTATATAAATGATTTGGAAAGTGTTGTTCTATGTGACTCACCATAACCAGCTTAGTAGACTCTGTTCTCATCTTTTTCAAGAAGGTAAATTCATGTCACATAGACACAGTCATAGATCTCCATTTAGCTCTTAAGGACTATAATCCAGAACTGCAGTTGAAAACTATTATTTTCAGGTATTCATGGTAAACTATATTTAGTAAACCTTAAATAAAATAAGACAATTTCAGGTAACTAGGGTGTGAAAAGGAACAGAAAAGGCACATAATTATATACAATGAGCCGTAAGTCACTCTTTTTCATCTACAATGCAGAAATTACAACTCCTAAATAATAATAAAATATATTTACTATGGCTGTATCTCTGTAAAATCAACCACTTTGAAAGTAAAAATCATCACTCAAAAATATGGTTGCATATAACATAAACTTAGAAATAAATGAAATTTTTAATGACACCAATGAGCTATACAAAATCTCTAGAGAAAACTCTAGATGGTTGGCATACACATCAATTGTTTCTAAGTTTTTTCTCTGTCCTTTCCTAGAATCATCTAGACTAGGAACTACATTTCCTTGGTTTCACTTTTAGTCAGTTTCTAGATGTACCTGACTAATGGGAGAGGCTGGTAGCACAGCAGAGAGAGGAGATGAGAAGACAGGGCAGGGGCTCCTCTTTTAATTCTTCTCATGGTCTCTATCTTTAGCAGGTGCCCAGTGACTCAAGCCATCAGTAGGCAGTATGTGCTCAGTAGGCAGAGATGTTATACATAGCTTTTCTTCTCTTGTTCACTGGTCCTACTTCCTGCTCTGGACATGATTTCTCTCCCACTGTCTTTGCAGTCCTAGAGTAGTCACAGACTTCTGCTATTGCTGGTCTCCAATCTCCTCACCTTTCTCTCTTTAATTCTTTTCTTCCCCCACCTAGACACTCTCCTCATTACTGGCTCACCCTTATAAAATATCAAATTAATGCAATAGTCCTACCCACAATGGCCAATATAATGGGAATGGAGTACTTGATATACTTTAGGAGATTAGTCGGGAGTCACATCATAACACATTATACTTTATCAATAATATTATTTTAGTGTAGCTAGGGTTCTCAAATGATTAGAAATACATAAATGTATGAACATATAATGAAGAGCAGGGAACCAGCTAAACTGTCACTGATGAAGGATAGTCTCTGTCTGCATATTAGTATGGACAACAAGAATTCTGAGTCTAGACAAAAAAACACTATCATGACATTAAAAGAAAATGAGCATAGAGAAGCATAGTGGTGAAATGGGGGGAATAGAAGGAGTCTACCAGAAGGTGAGACATAATGGTTGAAATAAAGCACCAACTCCTGGGCTTATTGGATACAGGATTAAAATCAAGGTCCTATTTCTCTTGTGTTTGCATTTTCTCATCTATAAATCAATTAATCAATGTATTCACAAGATAAATTATATGATTTAATCCATGTTTGGGAGAGATTGCTCACTAATTATTGACAGGCTTTATCACTATCATCTTTTTTTATTGTTGTTAGTTTTAGCTTACAGATTCTGTGTACATCTTGGTTCCCCAAAATAGGTCTCTCTCACTTTAATATTCTTAGAAGTGAATGTGGTCTTTATGCAGCTTGAAGATGTCTAGTTTTATCCCTGTATCCTTATCAAGTTTGCTTCATATCAGGAAGAGAAGGAAGTAGGCTGGCCTTTCATCTAAATCTGGAGTGAGACTGAAACAAACCCTCTGACTCACAGCCTTGTGATTGTTGGACAAGTACTTTACTATATCCCCAGCCAAGACCCCCTGGAGGAAACAGAGGCTTTTTGTTTGCTGTGGTAGGCATTGTTGTTGTTTCCCCTAAATATATCCTGTTTCTCCACTACATCCTGAATTTCTTATTAGAGTAGAGCCAGATGACAAGATTTGGAAAATGCATTTTGGTGGGAAGATATAAGTCATTTGAGGACCAGAATGGAACTTCCTTCTCCATGCCAGGCTCCTTTCACTCTTGAGGGCCCCAGCAAGCAGTATGGGAAATAGCTGCTATTTTGCTTGTCTGAGGGGCTGCAATGACTGTAAATAGAGCATAAGAAAGATGCAGACTTTGTGTGATGAGCCACTGGCATTTGGAGGTTATTTACCACTATGGCATCATTGAGTTTTTTTTTTTATAAATTTAAGAACTAAAAATAGTAGCAAGAAATATAGGCACAAATTGTCATCCCCAGAGCCATAATGGATTCATCACAGCCATAATTATTGTTGCCACCTAATAATTTTTTTCACAGTAGCAAGCAATTAATCCTCTTGTGCTAAAATGACCCATGATCAGGTCAGAGAAAAGGGAAGAAGAGGCAAGACTTGGCCTTGCACAGTGGATAGGCTTCATATTTTGGGCTTGAATATTTCGGATACTCAACTTACATCTACAGATGTAAGGAAGGCCTACAAACGTCCACAGAATGAGACTCACCATGCTAGGGAGCACTTCCTTCTAATGCTGTAGGGAAAGAAAGGAGTAAGGTAAAGACTGCAACAGTGCCTGGTATATAGTATTTTTTTTTTTAATGAATAAGGGGAAAATTCAGATTTTAAACAAACAACAAATTTTTAACATAATTGAGTACATACTTTTGCATGTCTGATATACTTAACAAAAACTTAGGTTTTAAAGTGTAAGAGTTTACAAGAAATAAATAATAATCATTTAAAGATCCACAACTAAAAATAGAGGTTAACAAGGTCATGATAATATCCTCTTACACATGTAGTGATGAGTCCATGTCTTATTTACACTATCTTTCATCTCAAAAAGTAACTGTCATTCTGAATCAAAGCTCATCGTGGCTTCATGTCCTATAGTACATATGTTTATTGCATCTCTACATATTCACAATTCATATATTCAAATTTTCACTCTTTTAGTTTTATTTAAAGAGTATTATTTGTCATTGAGAAAGCCTTGATATCTTTAAAAAAAACTAGAGTTGATAATATGCCAAAAACCAAAATAAACATAAGCACATGGATATACATACATATATGTACATATATGTAATATGTAAATACATGTAAAATGATTAAAGGAAGCATATTATCATATTGTGAATATAGCTTGGCAGAGTGCTGTCCCTTGTGCACTAAGCCCTGGATTTGAGCCCCAAGTATGAAGGGCAGGAGTTCAAGATCACCCCTATGAACATAACAAGTTCAAACTCAACCTGAATAACATGACACTCTGCCTCAAAACAAACAAGCAAATAACACAAACCCAGAGGGAAAAAGAAAGATAAAATAGAAGGAAAAATGAAAGAAAATAGAAAGCATTTGGAACTGAATAATGGTTCAAAAATTCTCAAGGCAATAATAGAAAGACTGATAGAGGAAGACATTGAATGTCATCTTTCAGCCTCTAAATGCACTTGCACAGGCTCACAAATACATAACACACACACACACATGCATACACACAAATAATGCTTAATTGAAAGTGTCTCATGTATAATGTAATACATAAAAATTTAATTTACTAAAAAGGGAAGTTTCTCAAACTTAGAAACTACAAAAATTAAAAGGAAAATAAAAAAATCTTAACAGTTTTATATCTATTTAAAAGAAATGACTGTTTTTTTTTAAAAATCCAGCCAAAAAGAAAACCTCACACTGAAATGGCTTTGTGGCAAATTCTTCTAACTACAGAAGAAAGCAATCGCAGAATCTTACACATAGTCTTCAAGCACAGAAGACAGTGGTAAGACTTTAGGAAAAATATAAGAAAGCATTTCCATTATCTTCAAGAAGTCACAGATTGACACAACAGGATGCAAAAAAAGTACAACTCATAAAATAAAATTCTGATAACCTAGACATTGTTAAAATTAAGATATTCTATTTTCATAAGACACTATCAAAGAAATGAGAAAATAAATCACATAACAGATTGAAGATGTGTACAGTATCTCTCTATATAAAGATATATCTATTCACACACACACACATATATATGTATATAATATATATATATATAATACACCTATATATGTGTATATATATATGTATATATATATATATATATATATATATATATATATATATTACACCTATATAAAGATAGATCTGAAAAGGAGCTGAAATCCATAACATAGGAAAAAGTTATAAGTCAAAAAAACAAATACTGAAAATTTATTAGAAAAAAACTAAACAAAACATGAACAAGTTCTTTAGAAATGAGGATAATTAAAGGCAATTGGCAAAAGACATAAATAGATGAGCAACCAAAAAAATTTACAGATGGCAAATTAACACATAAAAGGATGCTTAAACATCAGTCAGTAGGGAGAATACAAATTAAAACTATGTACAGTAGCAAAGGACACCTGCAGATGGCTACAATTTAAAAACAGCAGCAATATCAAATGCAGGCAAGGATGTGAGGAAACTCATACACAGCTGAAGAGACTGCAAACTAGGGCAACCAACTCTGTAGAAAGTTTAGAGGGGCTCATGACAGCATTTATATCCAAGAAAATGGAAGCTTATGCTCACCCTAAATGTGTACGCAAACGTTCAGCATGGCTCTATTCATAATAGCCCCATATTGAAAGCAACACAGCTGTTCATCAGCTGGTGAATGCCTGACAATGTTGTAGTGCACACATACCACTTATCATCAAGAAGAAGAGGTAGTCTTAGGGAAACAGAGCCTTGCCAAGATACTCATGAGACTGCCCACTTTCCACACAAATTCTTTTTTTTAAAGGCAGGGTTTCTTTGTGTAACCATCCTGACTGTCCAACTTGCTCTGTAGACCAGGCTGACCTCAAATTCACAAAGATTCAACTAACTCTGTCTCCCGAATCCTAGGATCAAAGGTGTGCACCACCACCACCCATGCAAATCCTTAATACAGAAGCTCTTCATTATCACACTGTCTCTTTGGGCAGATCAAGGCAGTTATGGGGAATAGCATCTAGACATGACAGATGCAAAAGAATGCAATATTCTGGTAAAAAAAAAAAAAAAAAAAAAAAAAAAAAACCAAGCATTGGGGACATAAAGTGCTAAGAACCAAAACATTTCCTTTATTATACTTTTGGCAGGAAATGCGACAAGCAAGGACAAGAGTACCAGACTTGAGTACTTGACATCCACAAAATGTAAATGAGTTGAAAGTTTACCTCTGTCACTTGTCATTATGAGTTCCCTCCCTCTACTTCATTCAAGTCTTTAAGCCGCTCATGGTCCCTTGGTGAGTAAACAACCCCATCCCTTTGTTGGAAAGTGGGCAGATATTTGGGATCACAAAGAAGGTGACTGTTTATCTTTGGAAGATATTGAAGAAAGGCTGTCTTAGATTCATTTCTTGGCAAATGAGAATGTTTTCTTTGTTAACCAACATTTCAGAAACAAATTTGCTCTATTGAAGAAAACCTAATGAAGGAAAAGAATCACTTCTACACAATGCCACTGAACATTTTCCGCCAAACTGAAACTGACAATTTCGTAGACCTAGAATCAACTTTGAGATAAATCCTGAGCATGTCTGTGAGAGATTTTTCTAGATTAGGTTAATTTGCATGGGAATATATATCCTAAATTTGGGGAGCACCATAGACTGGGGTCCTGGGTCCCATAAAAAGGAGGAAGATGGAGGTCAATGAGCATTTCTTGTTCTCTACTTCCTTACCAAGGATATATCAGCTCCCCAACACTCCAGTTGCCATAACTTCCAAGCCAGGACGGACTCTAAGATAAAAGACCCTACTTCCTTCAAATTACCGTTCATTAGATATTTGATTATAGCAATAGGAACAGTAACTAATATACAAACTATCTGAGATTTGCACTACAAATTCAACATAAAACCTGAAAAAGAAATACAAGGCCAGATCCTCAGGTTTACCCAAAAGCAAACACCATGTTCCATCATTCATCTAGAACATTAAAAACCAAGGGAGAGATGAACCAACACTGTTCCCAGGACAAACCTATTTTCCAGATTTGATTGCACCCACTCTAACCCCAGTGAATCTCTAAACATTTAGATATGTCCTGTGAGATAGCACATGCCTTTAATTCCAGCACCCAAGGATCAGAGGCTGGAGGATCACTATGAGCTCCAGACCAGCCTCATCTACATTGTGAGTTCCAGGCCATGTCTCAAAAAAAAACCTACCAAACAAATAAGCCAATAATAAATAAATAAATAAATAAATAAATGTCCAGATGTAAGCAGCTGAGTCTTAGAATATCATCACAAGATGAGATTCTAAAAAAATCATATTTTCTACAATAATTACAGAGAGCAATGAACTTGCAACATCTACTGTCCAGAAAGAGAAACTTAAGGAAGAAGAGAAAGAAGACCACATGTATAAAAAGATTTTAAGTACCTCAACTACACTAATTTAGAGTTCATTTGAAAACCTGGCAGAAGTCACCAACAGCAGGGGGTTTACAATATAGTCTCAGGGAAGCCATCAACACAGATACTGCTGAGACAGGCTTGGCTGTCATTTCTAAGAGACATAGCAAAGCTTTGGTGAAGATTAAGCCATTGCATCTCTTTCCTCACATCATGACCTACCAGGTCACCTTCTGTTCTGTTCTCAGACTGCCCTTTACTAGGCTGTTCATCCCATTTTTTCCAAAGGAGTGGGAATGCAAGCACACATAAAAGACAGAGTTATAAAAATTTAAGTGGAGATATGTGATATGAAAGCCCCAACCACTGACGAGCATCAAGAGGAAAGGCCAGTTGTGGGAGTTTACAAGGCATTGTGGGGGAAAATGTTAGATTCTGTCCCCTCCAACCCAACAGTCAGTCAACCTGGACAATCTGTTCTCGAAGTCATTAGCTATACCATCATTCCTTAATTTGTGCAGAGACTTCGAACTACACTATCAGTTGCAATGCCTATGATAGAAATTAACCTACAGAAATTGGTTCAACAAGTCAAAGAAACAAGTCTATGACCTGAACAAGTCTCTCCCCAAATGGAACAGAACTGTAAGAGAGGCTCAGCTGACTTTGATGTTGATGAATATTGGAATTTACAGTCAGAGAAGGAAATGTGTTACACTATACACGTACTCTTTGGTGACTATTTACTAAGCATCTGCTGTCTGCCAGACACACCCTGTGCTAGGTGCTAGAACACAAGAATTCCAACCAAGATCCTGTCCCTGTGGCAGTTAGAATCTGAGAGAAAGAGATGAAATTAAACCAATAATTATGCACTTGGTTATTAACAGATGGGGCAAGTCTAATTGAATCACTTGAAAGTTAAAAAACAAAAATTAAGCTGAGGGAGACAGTGACTTCCCAAAGGTCAGTTGGGGAGATGAGTCAGAAAGGCATATGGTATAAAGTGTGTTCTATGGAGCAGGATGAGGATTAGATGGAGGTGCTGTCCCCCACCGTCTAGGAGTTGTGACATATCGGAACCTCCGCCAGTGCCACTCTATCAAGGGGTGGTAGCAGGCCACACACCCCAGTTTTGTAATCATTACAAGAAACAAGGCACATGGCACACTTAGCACTCAATAAATGCTACTTGTCACCCTGTCAATATTGACAGTTACTACTGCTAAAAATATTTTTCTTAACAGCAAGGCCATTGCTTTTATCTCTGCATCTCACTGCCTTTATACCATTTCAGTTTTTCCCTTCTTTTCTTCCTAGCCCTAAGAAGTTTCCTAGAAAGTAGGTCAGACTCCAGCAAACTCTCGGCGCTGTAGCTTCTAGATGAAAGAGGGAGCATAGGAAGCTTTTCAGCAGCTCTGGGTCCCCATCCAGGCTTCCAACGGATGACAAAATATTTCCATGAGGATTTATTTAATTTTGTCCCCAGGCTTGTTCATAATTCTGACCATCTGGTACTGGAGGTTTCTCTATTTTTAATATTTCTACTTTGGGCGTTTTGCTTTTTTAACCTATTCTAGGATTAGTCGCCACCTTTCAGCCACCCCCACTCTCTCCGCCAACCCCTGATTTAATTTGCTTGAAGGAATTCTTTCATATGATAAATTTGCCACAGTCTATAACTTTGATAACCTCAGAGCCATAAAGCAGAGGCACCTCAAGTCAGCTCAAACCAAATGTTGTCCTGGACACCTATGACACTGTTCTAACAAGACCACCCCAAGGCTGCAAACATACATAGAGCTTCCTGAAAAAAAGGCCCACCCACCTCAAAGTCCTAACAGCCATTCTAATTAAGTCTGGTCAGATAATTCTTCTAAAGAAAAAACAGCCTGAGCTATTCACGAAGGTCCCTTTAGACCATCTGTCCTAGCCTAGCTGACCAAATGGTAACCATGTAAATTTTTTTTTCCTTTCACCTGGAGTATAGTCTTTAAAAAGCCCATTTTCCCAAGAATAACTCTATCAAACTCAGTAGTTTTGTTTGTTTGTTTGTTTGTTTGTTTGTTTGTTTGTTTCTGGATCATCATTTAATGTGGTTGGGGATAAGACTCCATAAGAGTACATAGAAAACGACTTTGAGAAAACAGCGATACGAGGGAAACCTGTCCCCTCTGTAGGATTTCACTCTCCCCGGTGTTCCTTACTCCCTCATTCTTATCTGTACTTCATATGTATACTCAACCATTTCATCATCATCCCTGAATATCCTGTATCTCTGGATGAGGTTTTAATAAATGTTTGAGTAACCAGGTAGTGACCGAGTGTTGGAAATATCACAGAAAACCATGAAGACAAGGGATGCAGAGAATCATATGGAGCTTGGAAATCTTGATGGCAGAGGACAGGAGAAATGAACAGTTATCTGTAAATAAAATTTCCAGGATGAATGCAACCGCTCTGTCTCCTCCACCTCCATGAAGCTTTTTTATAAGATAAGGTATCTCTCCTTCCCACCCCCTGCTTCCTGTATTTTATAAACACTTTCATCTTTCATTTATGGACCTCCTGACCACCAGAGCAACAATGCACACAGCAGATATTATTCCCATTTTTCCAGTAACAGAACTAAGGATCTGAGAAGTAATAAAATGTGCCCAAGATCACACAAGTGGTAAATTTAGCCGAAAGAATCTCAATCATTTTTTCCCTTCTGATAGAGAGCTCAGCATCTCTCTGCTTTACCATGCTCATTTTTCAGGAACAGTGGGGTCATCGCACTCAGAAAGAAAGAATACAGGGTTTGGAGTGTGCACTCAAATCTTGTACAAGCCTGTGGTTTGTGTTAGGTTTTTATTGCTGTGACAAGATCCTAGGAAAAGACAACTACGGGAGGAAGGGTTTATTCTGGCTCACAGTTTATATTCATGGTCACTTGGACCCATGTGTGGTGAAGCAGAACATCATGGTGGAGAGAAGCTGCTTATTTGTGGCAGACAAGACCCAGAGCAAGACAATGAATAGGACAGTAACTGGAATAAGACAGAACCTTCCAAGGTACGTACCATGAGCCTATTTCTCTAGCAAGGCCCCATATCCCAGTAATCAATTTAGCCATGACTTTAATCCATATATCAATCCACCAGTATAGAGAACCCCAGGTTCATAACCTCTCCAAAGCCCAGCAGCTGGCAGCCAATCCTTCAGCACACATGTCACCAGGAAACGCATTTATGAACAACTCATAACATTGTTTTGTTTTCTCCCATGCTTATATATGGCTGACACTTCCAGGAAGCAACTTGAAAATTCCTGTTACAAAATACACAGTAGAACTTGACAAAATATGACATTCTTTTAAGTACATATCTAAGCACTTAGGAAAGTAAGAGATATACTTTAAATTCATTCTCTTAACTACATATGTAATCATTTAGGAAAGAAAAAGCCAAAAAACGAATGATAAGACCTAAAACCCTGATAATGTACAGCCACATTGAATCACTGTGGCAATAATTATCATAGAAGGTTCAATTCTTACCACTAAAAGTAGTTTTTCTAACACATCACATCATATATCCTTTTATATATGCAAACACAAGTATACGAGGGTTCACATATACCATAGACATGCATATATAAAGATTATTTTAAATGTCATTTGTAGATAGCACATTTCAAGGTAGAGTATGGTTAATATCAACAAAAGTGCTTTAAAGGCAATACAATACATGATTCATTAACAGATATTTACTTACACCTGCTATGTGCTGTTTAATACAAGAAAAAAAAAAAAAAATATATATATATATATATATATATATGCTAAGTATATGAGTAAGTCTAAATGATTAAGAAGTCTATAATAGGGACCTAGAAGATATCAAAAGATCAAGGATTTACAATACTAGAAACATTTTGTCAACAGCCTACCACACTATTTCCCATACTGACCTTGTCCAGTACACATCACCGCAGTGTTCAGTAACTGAATTCAGAGGGAAAAAAGCATCAGCAAAAATACTGTGGGTCTTCGGTTTTTTTCATTTCATATATGGAAAACTTCAGAAACAATTATGCCTTTCAGATCTATCATTCTAGTTGCTGATTAGACAGTAAGTATCAGGTGGTGTCCTTTCTTCTGGGAAATTGTTATGGTTAACAAAAAAAAAAAAAAAGCCTGTAGTCAGCAGGTCTTGTATTAAGAAAAAAAAAAAAAAAACTTCAAAGGGCACAGTGGCAGCTCAGTTCAATAAAAGAGATTCTAAACACATCGATCAGAGTAGGGCCAGACTCAAGGCTTCAGTAATTCTCATGCCAGAGTTTTCCAGTTCTTAGCTTTTGCTGGTAAAGCCCCTGTGATTGGGTGGGCTTCTCTCTCACATGGCTGTGTATTATTCCACCATAGTACTTTCAAAGTCTATTTTAAAGAAATGCAAATAGCCACTATTTTAATCTCCTAGTAAATAGATATTTTCTCCCTCAACAGAAACATTTTCACAGCTTGAGGTTAACGTTTCTAAATAATAACTGTTCCTTCGTCCAGTTCTTTTGTGCTTTTGAGGATAAACCCATGAATAAAAGACTCAATAGTGAGTATAATTCTTTTTTCTCCTTTTGACAGTGGATTCCTTTCCTGGGAAATGAAAATACCTTCGTGTTGAAATAGCAATCCATGGTGATTTCTCTGCTGAATGGACCCTTACAAAACCCACATTCAGAACCTATTCAGTTCTTATTCATCACTGTTTTCTGCCTGGCAGGAGTCATCAGAGTACACCCATTTCTGCAGAGATTCTGCAAATAACTGCCGGGAGCCTCTCTGCCTGGAGACGGTAGTGGCAGGGGCACAAAGTAGGACTCTGGTGATGGCTTTAAAGTCTGAGAATCTCAGGGCTTTCTGGCTCTCTGACCTATACTGAAATGCTGATGATAACTTCTAAAAAATCCTAAAAATGTCTTGCTCCTTCTGAGGGTAAGAGACTGCAGGCTTAGGTGATTAACACCTGTAGTAGCCTAACAGCAGAGGATTAAGTAAAGTGGCTTTTGTTCTATCTCAGGTGGAACTGCTGGGCTCAAACTTTCACCCTGCTCAGATTACTTACAGATAAGGAATGCTCAGATTGGGAGAAACATCCTCCCTAGGGAAGAGTACATGGATTGGTTGTTCAATACCAATGGTCAGCTCTGAAAGCATTTGTACTAGTAACATCATACAGACTGATCAATATTTGTCAGTATATGTACTTAGAAATATATGTGTGTGTGCGCTCACATGTGTGTGCATGCATACCTGCATGCATGTGAGTGTGTGTATGTATACACATATATGTTTAAGGTGTTCTTCCCCACACTCTGTGGTGATTTTCAGGAAGGGTTGAGATGATTCAAGAATGAGGCCCTCCCTGCAAGTTGCTAAGTATAGATAATTTAAGAGAGTTACCCAAGTTTGATCCCAGCACCAAGTGAAAAATCAAATTCTGTTTGCCCCAAAATTACAGCGAAGGAAACTCAGCACAGGGCGGGTCCCAGATACTCCACAGCATCACTGACATCCTTCCTCAGGCAATCACCAACTCAGCCTTCTTTTCCCTTTTAAAAAATTACTTCATTTACTTTTGAGATTTAATACAATTATATTTTTTTTTTTCCATTTTCTCCCTCCAATCTATCCCACACATCCCTTGTTGCTCCCTTTTAAATCCACGGCCTTATGCATGCTAGAGGTCAAACACAGAGCTTCTTTCATGTTAAGCAAGCACTCTAGTAACAAAGCTACATATCCAGTTTTATTCCATTCTACACTGGTGAGGCCCAGGAAAATCAATCTTGTGCAGTTAGTGTACCCTGATCTTGTATCACCACCACTGCTTTTCTGCCAGCTAACAAGAAACTCCTTCATACTGCTGAGTAATGAATGGCTTTCTCTCTCCCTTGGAGAAGCAGATATAGGCCATATTACACCACATTAAAAGTAGAGGTAAAGGCAGATTTATTAGAAGGCAGCTCTCAGGTGGGTTTGCTGATCTTACAGGAGGAGATCAGTGGGGTCACACATTGGGGCTAAAGCAAGGGGGTTTTATAGAGATTAGGCAAGGAATGATGATGTGTCAGCTTGGAGCTGGGATGGTGCCCATATAAGGTCAAAAACTAAACCTCTAAGTAGGAACTTGGGTGGATTGCTGGGGGAAGGAGGACTGATGGGGTTTCCCAGCTTATGCAGGGGCAAGCAGGGGTTCCAGCCTAACAAGTAAGTCTGTGGATCCTGGGTGACTCTTCAACCTTCTCATGCTCAGAACCTTTGGACATGCGGCAGATTACTTTGTATACCTTTGCCCCGCAGCTCTACAGTTCTATAGTTTATTTTACCCCAGCATCTTTACTCAGCCTCTCCAAGCACACGTGAGGAGCACCTGCTGATTGGTTAGCCCTGAGCTAGGCTCTTGGCTTCACACAAGGTACCCACACAATAAAACTAGAGGCTGCTAGTGGCTGCCACAGTGAAAGATAAGAAGAGCAGAACCTGAAACCTTGTAATGCTTACCCGTCCCCACGGTAAATTTCATCATCACAGTGGCAAATTTCAAACTGCTGATGTGAGGTCATCAAAGGTGAACCTGGGAATACAAATGCACAGTTGGATTTTCAGAGATGGTAAAATTAAATTCCAGAACACCACTGATCAGGATAGTAAATAAGCATTTGTTTTACAGATTGTTTTGTGACATGATGAGCAAAGAAAATAATTTTAAGTGGTAATATTTGCCCAGAATTATATTACTCACAATCAGAATGCTAACTGCCACATACTCACTATCCTGATCCTCCTCACAGCCTTCTGAAGGAGGCATTACTGACACCCAGGCTTTATAGAGAAGGTCATTCAGCAAGCATGCCAATCTGATAGCTCATAAATAAGTATAACAGGATGCAAATCCATGTGAGTCTGGTTCTAGAATATGCATCTATCAGGGACCATGCTAGTTTGAGACCACCAAGAAGAGTAAGTAGGTTTAAAATCAGAGAATGAAATCCTGCAAATCACGCTCCCAAGCCTAAAAACATTTAGATGCTTTCATTCCAGTTTCCTAATAAACTATGAGTCTCAGTGTCTCTTGGGATTTTAAGTGACTATGTGAGTGACGTAGGTATGTGAATGTGTATGTGTGTTGTATGTATGTGTGCATATATGTGGTGTGTGTGTGTGTGTGTGTGTGTGTGTGTGTGTGTGTGTGTGATGTTACTTTCAGAACCTATGCAGAAATGCTTCATTCTCTTTCTTTCTTCATGCTGTAATGAGAGGGGTAGGCTTACCTCAGATAGGAGCAGGCAGTAGAGGAGGTCAAAGGGAAGAGGAGAGATAACTTGCTGAATCAATACATAGATGAAGGTTTCTATAGTTGCAAATCACAGAGACTAACTCCGCTATCCCATATAAATAATTATTTATTAAAGAATATGAGGTCATACATAAAATCTCCCAGGGGGTCAGAGAAACAGTAAAATGTCTACAGCCATGGATAATGGCAAAGTTGTGCTACCATGCCATTTCACTGGGAATGCCATTTAACACCACTGCTTGCCTAAGGACTCTAATACGGTGACTAATGCTGAGTACAGCACATACACTGCTTGTAACCTAAGGCCCTCTGGCTTCAGAAACCTAACGTACCACCGCCACCTTTGCCGTGCTGCTTTTCTCGCTTCTTTTTAAGGGTGGGAGTTGAGAAGACACGTATCTCTGTCTTCCATAGTGGCAGGCTTATTTTTAAGGTTGTATGTCAGTCTATCATAGAAACATTAAAAAATGCTGAGTGACAAGAGCATAGCAATAAGACAACTATTCATCTGGCCACCGTCCAAACAGAACCAGTGCTGGCATATTGATTAGTCTGCATAAAAGTATTGACAGAGACAGAAACCCAGAATGGTCTACAGTAGAATTACTTTATTTCAAAACCATCAAGGAAGAAGGAGTGACTAACACCAAACCCCTAACCAGCTCTTTTCAAAACACGTGGTCTACTTTTATTTTTAAAATACATTCAACTAGTTTTAAATAAGATAATCTAAATTGACTGTCAAGAGCAATTTCCTATAGAGTCCTTCAGTAAAGTGAATGACTGCCTCTCAGTTTAGAGCCCCTGATTGACCTAGATTGGTTTACTCTAACTAGGACTCAAGCATTCAATTAATGAAGTAGAAAGGGAAGGAAAGAGGTTATTAAAGATGCAAAGAGTATCTGGTGAAGGATAATGTGTCTTTGGCTGAAACTTATGACCTGATTATATAAGAAGACTTCCTATGGGGCCAGTCTGGTAAAATACCAAAGGTCACAGAGGCCTCAGGAGACTCAGTGGTGGAAAGTGGAACCACCTATCTTACCTGAAGGGCTATGAATTAATGACAACTCAATGAATAATTCACTACTTAAACTCTTATCAACATTTCTGTGCCCTTTGGTACACAAAACACTGGCCAGGACTCACCACTGAAAAGACAGGCAATCAACCCAGTCCCTGCCCATAAGGGCATCTGAACTCAGTTAGTAAGATGAGAAAGTAGAATGGAAAGAAAGAGAAAAAAAGTTAGTCTAGTGAAAAGGTACAAAGTCACATGGCAAAGTCACATAGGCAGAGAGGTGACATGCCAAAGTCACATGGCAAAGTCACATAGGCAGAGAGGTGACATGCCAAAGTCACATGACAAAGTCACATAGGCAGAGAGGTGACATGCCAAAGTCACATGGCAAAGTCACATAGGCAGAGAGGTGACATGAAGAATGGGTCTAGAGAGGTGACTAGTGGCAAAGTCACATAGGCAGAGAGGTGACATGCAGAAAGGGTCTAGAGAGGTGACTAGGTGACAGATTAAGAACCTATAGGAGATGATACACAAACCACATGATCTGCATGAGAATTGGGGGTGGACAAGCCATGACACTGGGACCACAGGCATCAATCATAAATATCCTAGCCATCTTGGCGTTCAGCGTCACACCATGAATTGTTTCTCTAAGTCCAAAATACATTTGACCACAGCAGTAACAGACATCATGGCTATAAGTTTATAAAGCACTAAGAAGCAGAAAGAGGAGGAAGAGGTGTAGGAGGAGGCCATTTTAAGAGTTAGCTCTGAGGAAATACAAGCCCCTAGTAGGGCAGAAGTAGTGCGGACAGGAATTAGCCTAGGAGGTAGTGGGCGATATTATACAGGGTACATTTAGCCGATGGGCTGAGTCATTTCTTTGAATATATGTATAAGTTTAGGCCAGAACCCAGGCACATTATAGGAGAGAGAATAAGAAGAAACTCCAGGATGGACCACTGAAATGCTGCTTGTCTATGCACCATAGACCATAGGGCCATGCTTAACAACAGAAGGATCTCTGTGTTATATTACAATATTTGTTCCCTGCCTTTTGGTCACCATTACCTGTGTGGGACCATGAAAGGATAGCTTGGCTCTTGGTTGGGCACAGGTCTCAAACCCGGGAACCTGATGGGACAATGGCAGGTGTTCGACCAAGCCCCCAGAACCCAGGGTCCTGACACGCCATCTAAGACCCTGACAGGCCGTCTAAGACCTCCATTTGATCTGTGTTGTTCAGTCACATAAGCAACTCCCCTACCAGCCTGTCCACAGGTAGAGGGCATGACTACAGGTCTCAGGGCCTGGAGAGATTTCCTTATTAATGAGTTACCTAAAGGCCAAAGGGCGTAGCCAATTATGTATTCCTTTCCCAGACCCTCCTTCCCCTTCCTCCCTATTTAAGTTAGGTCCTCCCTGACCTAAGTGGGGGTGCATCCAGATGCAACTACCATCCACTACCATCTGCTATGAAAATAAAGTCATTTGGAACCATGTGTGTCATTGGGGTCTACCGTAGAAAACTGTGGAGGGGCCCTCAGAGTATCGAGCCATCGGCTAATCTCCCATAGAGAGCTTCTCTGCCTTCCGACACCCACAGAGGCCCACCTTTTCCAGCAAGCTAGCCAGGCCACCGAGTCTGCTAAGGGAGTACAGTAACCAAGTCTCTCCCATGGAGCACAGCCAGAGCTCTCCCTCCTCTCCCCCTCGTCCCATCTCAGTTCTGCTGCGGCCTCCCGCCAGAATGGAGGCCACTGGCCTCTGGTCCACTTAAACAGCCCTGTGCCCCCATGGAACTTCAGACTGAGTGAGAACTCCCCCCGGCTGGGCAGGGCCTCGTAGCATCCACCTGGTACCGGGCACGGAGTGAACTCAGTCATGTTCCAGTCTCTTTGGAGCCGTGGGAATCACAACCGCCCAACAAGATTCAGGAACCCATGCCCACAGCCACGCACCAAGCTAATCATTCCTCCCATACCCGAACTGCTCCCCCCGCCACCCATCTGATTCTCACCTCTGCAGCTAAGGGACTGCATTTGGCTTTATCCCCTCTCAACTACAATTCAAATGCACTAAAAAGGGAAGAGTCCCTACATTCTTATCAGTCTCCACTCAATTCTGCTTCTCTTATCAGAAGCTCCCTTATCATAGCCAGTCTCCTTTTGCATCACCCTTACAGAATTAAGTCTTTGTTCATCTTTGCTCTCACACCCTGGTTTCTAATCTTCTGATGGCAAAGACCAGCTATGGGTTTTGGGTTTTTTTTTTTTTTTTTTTCATTTTTGGCATCTCAACAACTAATCCTATGCCCTGCACACTGAGTGATAGATACTAGATGCCAGATCTTCCACGAGGAGCTGAGACCTTAAACAAAGTCATTTAACCTCTTGAGCTTCCTTATCTCTAACCTATCTGCAAGATGAAAGCATTAAAATCCACTCCTTGGGTTGTTAAGGGCCTTGTATTGGAACATAGCTGGCAAACTATAAGTTACTGTGCAAACACAAATCAATATTTGCAAGCAGCTAACATAATTCCTGGCCAGTAACTGTGTGTTGATTGGGTGAAGGAACAAGTGTGCATCTCTTTTATAAACACTCTTTCTCTCACTCAGGAGGGGTCTTAAAATGTAATAGGGGCATCAGAGGGCCAGCCAAGGATGACGATGCTGGAATCACAGACTGGCATATGGATCTCCATTTGATGCTGAGACTTAGAGGAAACTGGAGCATGCAATTTCTGGTTCTGGAGCCTTTCTCAGTGAGAGGCATCAGGTGTTCAGCACTGCTGGACCCCAGCTTCTCAGATGAGCTCTACCTTCTTGGGCCCCCTCCTTCAAATCCTCCCAGACAGAGCTCACTACTCATGCATCAGTTGCGAGGCCCCATTGCAATGTATTATTCTCATATACTGGGGTTTGGTTGCTTCTTCAGGTTTCTGCATCTGTTTCTCTTTGAATCTGTTAACTAAATATATATCTGCTGAGCTCAAAGTATTTTTACATCTTTTCCTTCTAGCTCCCCAGCCAATTTTGAAACCTGCCTCTCTAAAAGAGTCGATTTGTAAGTGGGTTGGTTTGGAACATCCTTAAGCAAAGTTCATGCTCGTTATTTTTATAAACCCCCTCATTCTTTTCTGCTTTCCTCCCTAAGAAAAACCAACTCCAGAGAGAAAGATAGATAGATAGATAGATAGATAGATAGATAGACAGACAGACAGACAGACAGAGGCAAGTACAGTGTATGGGATGTAAAGACATAATGAAGTCATGGAAGAAGTGGTTATTAGAAGCATGCCCAGGAGCAGATGGAAGGGCTGAAAGAATGAGTGCTGATAACAGGGACTTCTCCTGAGGCATCAGCAATCAGCCTCAGAGGGAAAGATACAATAACGCAGTCACTTAAGGGAAGGAATCTTTGCAGGAACATTAGAAATTATGAGACAAGAAAGCCACAGAGGACCACAGGTCAATACAGATATGTTTCCAGAACCACATGGTAGCACAGGATGCCCCTGGGGAACAGACAGCTCTGCTCCCCCAAATTGGCAGCTTTGACTATGAACCAAGAGTCAGCAGCAAGGGTGGCCACATCCCACCTCCAGTTAGCTCTCAGTCCATCTGTTTCCATTTATCTGGGTCAGTGATAGTTAAGACTTGAACAAGTTAGAAATAAATTGCCTGGCTTGGTTTGGGCCTTTTATCTCCCCTTCCTACTGCAGAATCATCTGTCATGCACCTGTACTCTACAGGAACCTCTGGAAACCTGAGTTTAAAATTTAGGTTCTGCAGAAATGTAAAGCTATGTTGAAGTCTGATTGCCCAGAAATCCACCATCACTGGTACACTGGTGAAGACAAACCAGAGTGACATATAATGGTTAACCCCAGAAGAAAACAGTTAGATTGAAAATAAAGAATTGGGGAGAACCAACTGAAAAGGAGAAAATTTTGCTTCTAGAGGAGATGCTCACACAATGAACACACACAGTGAGCCCTCCTCTGGCCTCCAGAGCATCCACCCTGCCTCTCAGGAGCTCAGAGAGTGCATGCTAGAGTAGGTACCCATGTATTAGCCATCAAAGACCAATCAAAATCCCCTTCCAGAAATCAAAGGATAGAATTTAAACTCTCTTTAGAAATAAATAAAACCAGAAATGAGTGACTGGCCAGAGGCATGGCTAACTCCTCACAATCCCAGGTTCTTCATTTTACAGAAGGGGAGTAGACTTTTGCTGCCAAACACTGAGGATTATGTATGAGTGTGTATTTGTCAATCATCCCACAGAAGAAGGACAGTGTGGGGATAATGAAACAGGATGCATGTTGATAGCAGCAATACTGAGGGATAAAAAAGAGCAAGATAATGAGAAGGAAAAGGAGGAGGAGGAAGAAGAGGAAGAGGAGGAGGAAGAGGAAGGGGAGGAGGAAGAAGAAGAGGAGAAGGAGGAGGAGGAGGAAGGGAAAATTAATCAACCAGGTCTAATTTCTTGGAAAGGGAAGGAATAACAACTTTTATAAGGGTAAAATGCAAGTGTTCGCTTTAACAGCACATATACTAAAATTGGAATAATAGAGAGAAAGTTAGCATGGTCCCTGCACAAGGATGACATGCAAATTCCTAAAGGATGCTCCCGCTACTCTTTTTTGCATTTTATTTCCTTATTACTCTTTATTTGCCTGTTTGTTTTCTTTTTTCTTTCTTTCTTTTTTTTCTTAAATTGGGCTGTATTTTATTTTCCTTTACACCTTAATAAATACTTCTTGATGACTGCACATGGGGTAAGGCTGCTTGGTAGCTCAGAAAGGTCACAGCAATGGTGTTTTCCTGACAGCATGTAGTCTTCGGTAGTGAGTGGAATGACTTGTATGACGTCACTGTCAAACCAGCAAGACCGCATTTATGCACCCATCATTTTCAGGATTGTTGGTAACTTGGGCATACTTTCCCCAAATAACCTTGCCTCCTTGTGTCACAAGGCCCAACTCTCTCACATTCACTTCAATAACTGTATCTTTGGTGATCACACCCAGGGTTATATATAATGGGGATGATAGATTATTTTTCACACATAGTATAGGCAAGCAAAAAGTCACTTTCAGCTCAGGGTGTGTGATATGGTCTTTTTTGAAACGTAGACACATTGGCCTAATGAATCTTTCCTATTTGGGTGGTTTTCTTGTAAAACCATCACCAAAAATCCTTTATCTTCAGTGCCTTTTTTTTTCTTTTTCCTGTTGGAATAACTTTCAATACTTCTGTTTCTCCTCAGGCACAAACTTTGGATAGAGGGACCTCCCATTTTCCCACCTTTTCATTTCTGCTTAACTATGTTGGAAAGTACTTTTGCTCTCGAGTACCCTCTATATCCAGCAGACAGGCAGGGACTGCTCCCTGTGCAGTCTTCTCATCATCCTTCTGCTTGGTGTTTCTCTTCTCATGCATCTTAATAGTCTTTTTCATTTGTATTTTCTTGACATGGTGCTGTTTATGGTAGAGCTTAGCCTTCAGATGAATCTTTTCTTTTTCTTTCTTTGAACATTCATGGGCCTTCTGATCTTCTTTCTTTTTTTCTCATGGTAGTCCAAACAATATCCAAATCATTTGCAGTGCAATTCAATGTATTCATTTTGTGGAATGATGACAGCTATAGAGCAGCCCTCCGCAACCTCTGGGGTTCCAAAAACTTCTTAATTTCTTGGTGTCACTGGCCCACGAGCTTGGTTCACTCAGGCTGGAGAGGCAGAAGGGGCATGGATTTTGTTGGGAAAAGAGGTGGGAAGGTACTGTGAAGAATAGGGAGAAGGGAAGCCATAATCAGAAAAATATTGTATAAAATCTATTTTTAGTAAAATAATAAATAAATAAAAATGTAAAAAAAGTAAAAAGTAAAAGGCAAGGGTATAGAACAAAGCTATTGGTGGAAATAAAAAATGGTACATACACTGTGGAAAAAGAGCTAAAGTTCTTCCAAAATCTGAAGGAAAAAGTACAGCATAATCTAGTCACATTACTCCTGTGCACATTCCCAAGGAAATGAAGTCAACACTATAAACATTATAAAATCTATGGCAGCATACTTCCTTTTGTGTGACACTATCCACAATGACTAAGACAGGGACTCAGTCTCTGTGCCCATCAACATATGAATGAAATATATACATGTGTATGTACATATGTATGTATGTATGTATGTATGTATGTATTTACCTAAAGTGGGGTACTATTCAGTCACAAAGAAAAATAAAACAGCAATAGATTATTTATTTACAGCAATAGATTAACATATGTTAATTAAAAGAAGCCAAACACAGAATAATAAGTGTCACATGATCTTTCTCACACATGGGAAATTGAAAAAGAACTGAAAATGAAAGAGAAATCATGAGGAACTGAGAGAAATGCCCAGGTTAAAGGAGGACACCATAAATGTACCTATATAAAATAGAGCGTTGACTCCATTACTTTGTGCAACAAATATGTGTTAGTCTCTCTCTCTCTCTTTCTCTCACTCTCTCTCTCTTTCTCTCTCTCTAGATAGATAGATAGATACAGATACATAGATAGATATATAGATTTATAGATATATATGTCTATATATATATATATATATATATATATATATATATATATTAGATTTAGTTTTGTATGTAAATACATGTACTGTGTGCATACTTAATGCCCACAGAGGCCAGAGAGGACATCAGGGCCCCTGGAACTGGAGTTACAAATCACTGTGAACTGCCATGTGGATTTGAGGAATGGAATCTGGGTCCTCTGCAAAAGCAGCCAGTGTCCTTAACTACTGAGTAATTTCTCTAACCCCAATATTATTTCTCTAATAAGTAAATTAAAAAAAAAAACACCAACCATGAAAGAAAATAAAGAAGAGAGGAAGAATGAAGGAATGAAGGAAGGAGAGAGAGAAAGAATACTCAGGTAAGGGCTTCTTCATAAAACTCCATTCTCTTCCATCTAACATAAAATGATTTTTAAACACCTCCCAAAAAAATAGATTATATCTTATATATTGAGAAACCTTCTTCCTACCTCCCAAGACTATCCCAGAATATAGAAATACATGTTTGTTTAAGATATAACTCCAACATACAACCCTGACTGACTAGCTAGCTTTGAATTCAGGGAGTTTAGCCTGTCTCTGCCTCCCAAGTGCTGAGACTAAAGCCATGCACACCACACCTGGCTGTGCTCTTAAACAGAATTAGTAACATGTTTGATCTATTGCACAGATTCTCAAATCTGCTCCAACTCTTCCTCCAGAAACATTAATGAGAACACATTAACCACCAGGCATTATACTAAGTGCTAGACATCCAAAAATAAATAAATAGGAAAAGGGAGTTTGTCACTCAAATGGGGACAAATTGGATTGATATGCCACTAAATTCGGTACCAAGTGATGATGCCACAGACAGAGCAGCAAATACAGCAGTTACCTGCTTGACAGATGTGGGGCTCTTCATTGAAAATCTACTCAACTCTTGACTAGGAAGGAGCAAGGCAAAGAAAAGAGGGGGACCCTCCAGTTGGGTGGGGCAGAAAGAGCAGGACAAGTACCTGTGTGCTCCTTTTGGGGGACTTAGCACCTCCATACCCAGACAACACAATGCTACCTTACTTGCATGATAACCTGTGAAAAACAATTCTTGACAAACTTGACAATCTGTTTTGTTCAGTATTGTAGTGTTCTGTGAGAAATCAGCTTGTTCAAACAATTCACAATGAAATGCCCATTGGTATTTATGGCATCATCACCATTATTATTAATTTCTGGAAACATACTGATGTAAAACAATGTATTTTCAATCATGAGAATTTCACTCATGCTGGTAAGTCGGGTCAAGGTAGAAGTTGGGAAGATGGATCATTTGGAGCTGAGAGTCACATTAGCATAAGCATGTAGTCACTTTTTAGTAATTTCTTGATTCATAGATATATTTGGAACAGCTGCTATTAGATAGAAAAATAATCTATCATTGATTCTAGACACCCAGAAAAAAGATATAAATGGGAAAGTGTGGTTATTTATAGTTTGGTTGGTTTTGTTCTGTTTAAATGTATGTTCGTAAGCCACTTATGGGGAAGGGAAGATAGGCTGCCTGTACACAAAATTCAAGGCTTGGGTTTGCAGAAATGACTTATTCTTTTCTCCTGATGTTACCAGCAGTGTGTCCAGTTTTGGGTGGGACACTTGGTAAGACGGTGACTAAAAATGTAGTGTTCATAAAATATCTGGGATTTGTGTAAGTGGAGAGTCGGCATGATTCCAAAGCCAGTGTTGTGAAGTGGAGCTGCAGATTCCAGAGACACCATCCAAGATTACCCCTCCATCTAGAATTTACAATGCACCATGCAGGAACTGGGCTGAAGGTTACCGACCCTTAGAAAAATCTTTGCTCAAGCTGATTATAAAAAGCCAAAGAGAAGAAAGTGGTATTTTAAACAGGGGAGGAAAAATAAGCCATTGAAACTATTTCAAACATATGGCTTGCATGAAAATTACAAGCTAAATACTTACCAAACCCATGCTGAGCAGCTATAGTGTGCAAACGAGTAGGCAAAGGGACTGCAGAATCCTTCGCTGTCACATGTAGATAACTGCCAATGAATTAAAGAGACTAGGAAACGTGGCCCTCCCCTCTCCCCACCAGTCCACAGGGACAAAGGGAGCAGAAGTTGGTGGGGGCAGGGTTCAGACGCTGTGAGTGTAAAGGTGGGAATTCTAAGGATCATTGCAGAGAGACAAATCTATTTTATTGTTCCATGGGGACTTTTAGAGGTACAGGTGAAAAGGTTAGTTCATCATAGCATCAGCTGGGCAGGAAGAGCTGGTTGGACATAACACAGCACCTACTTATCATATGGGTGGAAGCCAGAAAGGGTCTTGTGTGCTAGTTATGCAGCTGCCGCGCTTGCAGAGAGAGCTCTGTACAAGGTTATTTTTCAGACAAGGCCTGCTATCTGTGTTCTGGGACACTCTCCAGACAAGGTCAGACAGAGAAAGGGAAGTCCCACTGAGAGAGGAAGTCCTCCATTTTGTGCGGAACTCAGAAAACCATCCGGGCATGGGGACTGCAACCTTAATAGCAGGGGTCTCCAACAAGGAAATGCAGGGATAAAATATACATTAATAAATGTAAGTATCCTGGGGCTGGGTTAAAGATGGGGTTTGGGTTAGGACTTCAGTTAGGGTTGGGGAACGGGGAGGCAGCTGAGTTGGTATATTGTTTGCCTAGCATGCACAATGCCTTGGATTCAACACAAAACTAGATGTGTGGAACACTCCCATAATCCTAGCACTAGGGAGGTAGAGGCAGGAGGGTCAGGAATTCATTCTCTTCTACATACAGTGTGGGCTATATAACACCGTGCCTCAATAAACAAATAAATAATACATAAATTAATTAATTAAAAGAGTTGAAAAGTGCTACGAACAAATGAAAAGCGTATCTTCATGTCATAAATATATAACTTATTTGCTGTGTGGCCTCTTGCGCAACTTAAGCCTATTTTCTCATCTATAAAAGAAGAGACTTCAAAGGAATTAAGGATGGAAAGCAGAATTGAAGTTATGCATTGAGCCTAACCAATCAGTGCCATCTCCTGAGGGTTGTATGGCTCGGGTTCTAAAACTACTTCCGGGTTCAGTGGGGTGGGGAGGGGTAGATTAACAACAACTAGCATGAATTTTAAAATGTAGAATGTTGGAGGAGAGACGTACATAGTTATCCGTTTGAGCAAAGGAGGGGAATGTCTTCCAGCTCTAAATAGAAGGGGCTGGTTTGTTTTTAGTCGGCTCACACCCTGTGAGTATCTCAAGCATGCGTGCCACTGCTAGGCAGATATACCACAAAGCTTATCACAGAGATTCAGCATTCAAAGAATTTGAACTATTTTAAAAATACAAATGCATGTTCATCTAGAATTCAGTATGACCCTGTTATCATGTAACTATACACCAGTGCTGCATGAGCCTAAAATGGAGGATTGAGTTGCCTGGGGATGTGGCTCTCAAAAGACTGACTTTGAACAGTAATAGGGAATTACTAAGCATAATAGGTAAACAGAGTGACACGTATGGCAAAATGCTTATCATATGTAGGGAAGAGCAGGGTACCCGGTAGAGGTACAGTATCTGGTGTTTTCTCAGGGATAACAAGAAATATCCAGAAAAAATAAATTAAGACAATTTGGCCAAGTTTTTTTGGGCTAGAGTATAAAGTGTAGAGTAATTAGGCAAGGAAGATCTAACAAGATTTCTTAAATGTAAATACTTGAACATAAACGAAAGTCCTTCCAAAGCCCAGTAAAATCCAGAGTGGATGAGCAGGGCATGAAATTCTGCATCTGAGGCAAAAGGTTCCAACATCTGCATAATAATGCATGAGAGAAGGGGACCAGGATTCAAGTCAGAGAGGAAACAAGGCTCTTGGCAAACAGTAATGGCCAAATCAGGAAGAAGTCAGTGTAAGAAAATTTCAGCTTGATGAGAGGAAAAGAAGCTTAGGTTGGTCAGAAAAAAATTTATGGAGAAAGCTGATGCTGAAACCGGAAGTGTTGAATGACAAGTGTCTGTGAAGTCAGGCAGGGCAACTAATGAGAGAATTCAAACCCATGACCCTTTCTATTAAATCATTTGCTTCTATGTATTTAGTACTGGTAACATAATGTGTGGTCCATAGATGTACCTAGTATTAGTTGGCTTAAGAATATCAAGGTCTTCATTATCAAATTTAAGAACATTAGAAAACATTAAAGGGTAGGTTACATAACTGAATTGGTAAAGGCACTTGCTGCCAAAATATATGACCCGAGTCCCCAGGGCCCACATATTAGTATGCTAGAACTGACTACCAGGAGTTGTCCTGCAGCCTCCACACAGGTTTGTTATTATGTGTGCACATGCAAATATGCATAACACACACATGCATGCACACACACACACACATACATACACATACACCCACACACAAACACACACACACATAAACTAAAAAAAAAAGTAAAAACTAACATTAAACAGGATTATTTCTGTAGCATCTTGCAGAGTCTCTGATATATTATCAGTGTGCTTCTGAGTCCAGTAACCATGGCATGCAACTATTCAGGGAGCACCTCATAGGATGGCCATCCCCGAGCAATGGTAGCCTACAACCAATGTCTGAAAGTACCTGTAAAATGTTTTAGAGATTCAATTTGAGTAAATGTAGTTTATTTTTATCATCAGTTTTCCACAGAGAAGTAATTTTTCTTTCGTTTTTCGAGGCAAAGAGATTTTATTTCACAGGACAATAATGCACAGGCAGACAGAACGTTCATGTGGGAGTCGGTGAGCATAAGGGATGAGTGGATAGGGAGGTGACTGAGACAAAACACAACCAGTGCCGTTGACAACACCTACAGAGGAGCTATTTCTAGGGAGATAGAGGGGACAGGGAAGCAATCGGAGGAACAGGAAGCCAAGTGTGGGATGTACCAAACACACTGAAGAGGGCTCTTCCCGTCTCTGCAAGCTGCATTCCAACTACAGATTTGCCTTTTTCTGTCAGCCAGCGGTTATTTCACAGCCCTTAGACTACTTTTTATTTCAGTTTCCCAAACCCAAACATCTCTGGAATGTCCACCATTATGGCATATTTGGGAGAAAAGTTGACTTCATATTTAAGTATGGTTTATCCACATCATGGATAAATGTGCATGCAAAGTGAGGGCCAGCTCACTGGGATCTCTGTGAGCATCAGAAAGAGGCAGCCCCTCAGGCAGGCACATGGCTTCCTGAAGAATAGTACTTGGTAGAAATTAGTCAAAGGAAATCCTTTCTCCAAGTAAATAAAACTGCCTTAGAGCTCCTGGCCTGCAGGCAAAACACAAACCAAGTTTCAGTTCCTACTCACCTTCTGCAACCTATCAATCCTTGGACAGGATGTAGTCAGAATAATTGTGGACAATATCTCTCTTCTCAGCCTCCCCTTTAGGCCCCATGGTATACGCTTTGAAAGGGAACAGGCTTCCTTCCCCCTTGTGGATTACGTGTCCTAAATCAGAATTTTGTGATCTAAAAACTGTAAAACTGTGAACAGAAAAGATGTATCAATGCATTGTAAGTCAGGTAAACACTAATTTCCTCTTCCTCTTCCTCTTCCTCCTCCTCCTCATCTTCTTCCTTTAGGGTTTCAGGTTCCCCTGGAGCTGGACTTACAGACAATTGTGGGCCACCTGTTCTGGGTGATGGAACTGAACTGTAGCCCTCAGGAAGAACAGCCAACTCTCTTAACTGCCAAACAATCTCCCCAACCCCAAGCTTGGATTTCTCTGAAGACTCTTTTACATTTTTTGCCAAAAAAAATGTCTGAGACTTTGGGAACATCAAAGATAGTTTCTGAAAAACCAAATATATAGTCTTAAAAGTAAGAATAGACCCAAGTACCGAGAAGTACCCATCTCTGTAAGACCTGTAACAAAAATTAATACTGATAGTGGTAACAATTCTGATGAAATAGTTGACCCAAGAGCCATGTCAGTGCTGGTGAAGTGACCGAATCTGTACAGCCATCAGTCTCATGCAGCAAGCACTACTGCGTTTAATGACGTCAAAAAAGAACATGAAGCCCCCTTTGTCTTCATAGTGACTGTGTTACAATTAATCACTGGGAGTCCTGTGGCTGCCTTCTTCTCCATTCAGTGCAAGGAGATTATTTATTTATTTATTTATTTATTTATTATCAGTATCACATTTTTAGATGCATCTTATACATCTCAAAGTTTAGGAAAAAGAGGGGACACTCATTCAAAAGGAAATTTATCCTAAGATATGGCACTTAATACTATGTCATATGTATATGTGGGTGTGTTAGTGTGTGAGAGACATATATGTATATGTGTTGTGTTCATTCCAATCCAAAAAGGCAAAAGAGTTTTTAATAACCTCAGACAGCGGCAAACTATCTCAGAGCCAGAAAAGTCAGAAGAGAAAATAAAAAGAGGGCCACAAATCTGTACGAGGTGACCTTATGATTGCAGCTTTACATAGGTATGAAGGAATACACTGCCCTGAGATTGGAGGTGGAGGACAGGGCAGGTTACTCTTTCCTGGAGGAAAACAGATTATAAAGAAGGAGCTTAGTGAAGGAAAGATGGACACAGAGTACTTAGGATGTTCTGAGATTTGTCCAGATGAGCTCTGCTGTCTGCTGTGCTTTATAGAAAGGAGGTTTCCAAAAGAGACTGAGAACAGTACTTTCTTCCTTCAGGGTGATTATCTAGAAACAAGCAAAGGCTACTCAAGGAATGCTTGGTTTTGAAGGGTCAGCCACCGACATTTTTAGCTTCTGAGGGGCCCAATAGCCTGAGTTACAGTATATCCCGGATGGAATTCACTTCATAGCCTCCAGGATCTAAACAAGTATGTAAGTATTCTCACTGACTTGTCCATAGGAATGAATTGCCCAAATTAGGATCCATTTTACAGCATTTTAGAGGCTAGGGTGGCCCCTTAAGAAAGAGACAGTCTTGACCTACATTTCCCTATTGCCACTGAGATCACAGGACTGTAACACTTGTGTCTTCCAGCTAAGAACCCTGAAGGCTGCTGAGGACTTAGAGCCAAAACACCTCTATATTGGACACTCTTACCACCCAGAGTCTCGGAGTTCTCTAGTCTCAGGTAACCAATATTTACTTTTGTTTTCTCTCTGCTCTCTGCCCACATTCACACTTGGATGGAGAGTAGTTTATAACCTGGGTGGAAATAATTAACAATCTCCAACAAGTCACCATTTTGTTTTGGTGTGTTTGGCCAGGAGTAATCAAGAAGTCCTCAGGATTATTGAGAATCAGAACTCTCTGCTATCGCAGAAGCTTAAGGCAAGGAAGACTCCATCTTCAGTAAACTCTGCTTCAAGCAAAGGGACATCTTGCTTCACAAGTGTCCAGGGTTAGTTCATGCTGGCTTTTGATGACTTTTTATCTCCTCCTCCACAGACTTCTGCACTTCTGCCTTTCTCTTGTGTCTCCCTTGGCCTCAGGGTTTTTGTTTCCTTGCCTTACACCATACAGAGAAAGCTCTGGACCTAGTGGGAAGTTTCTATACCTCTGTACCTGTGCCCTTCTGCCCAACTACTCATGAAACTTCCTGACTGGCCATTTTTACTCAGTGCTATAAATGAAGAACATGTGTACATGTGTTCTTCAAAATTTCTGTTTTCAGTCATATTGGATATAATACTCTGATATAGTATGACCTTATCTAAAGGACTATATGAAAAAAAAATCTAACTTTCAGATAAGACACATTCAAAGGTCCCAATGAACATGAATTTTGGGGAAAACTATTTAATTCAGTATAGTACAGGAGACTGAGGTTATCTTATTGGCCATGTTACCTTAGCACATGGCCTATGTGTATATATATATATATATATATATATATATATATATATATATATATATGTGTGTGTGTGTGTGTGTGTGTGTGTGTGTGTGTGAAATATATATATATTATGCATATAATATATATGTAAACTACCTATATGACTTTCATTATATACATAAGGTATATATTAATATGTATACATGTACATATTCATGTTTACATGTCAAACCAATGAACCATTTTAATGAAGAGCATAAATCAATAGGTGTTTAACATAAATTAGTTAATTTGATATAACACTAAAATATTATTATAAGTAGCAGACTGAGGATACAGCTTTAATTTCTGAAATAGAAATACCAACATATACCCCTAAGACTAACAATTAAAACTTTCTATTATTCTAGATCCTCTCCAATATTTAATGTGCATATTTTTTTAAAAATGTTTCTAATTCCAGTGTGAGCTGGTATCTATTTGTAGGTTTTTCATTTATATATTTTGATAGCACTAATAAAGTTTAATACCCTTTGGTTATTGGACATTTCATAAATCCTCCTTTTCAAACTTCTTGTCTATTTATCCTTGGGTTTTTTCATGTTCTTAAGTATCAGAAGTTATTTAGACAATACTGTTTCTGCACCCATTTTCAGTTAGGTAAATTGAAAATATTTTCTCAAACTCTAGCTTTTCTTACTGTGTGTCAAAAGCCAGCCTTCCTAGAAGCAGACAAAATTTAATAAGCAGAATAATTATTAAAGAATCTTTCCATGTTCAACCATTATGTCCAAGAAAAGCCAAGAAAGGAGCAGATCATAGAGAGAAACATGTCCATGATTCAGGATGAGGAGCAACCTTCACGACAGCACACATACCTGCCCTCCAGAGCTGGCAGAGTGGAGAAGGCCAAACAGCCTTCACACTCTACTAATGCCCTGTCCTCTGCAACTGTGACCATTCCTGATAGAAGCCACAGCTGCTGTGTGGCCACCGGCAGCATTCCCAGCCTCTCGAGCAGTAAGCAAGATGATTTTCTTTCAGGAACAAAAACTGTTGATTTCAGTGTTGCTCTGTTTAAAAACTATCACCCTTTAATGCTGTTTAATAAGATTTCATGAAGACATTCTCTACAGTCTCTTCACATTCATATGCACAACCTCCTTGAAAGTTGACCTTTTTGTCTAGTATGAATCAGGCTTAATTTTTTTCCACACTGCTTTATAATTCTTCTCAGCCTCAATATATCAGACAAACAGAGAAGAATTGATAACCGTCTACCAGCAGAAAGCCAAGTGGTTCTTATGAATACCCCAGATAAGAAGAACCCTGAGGGAATGCTGAAAAGAAATATTAGTTTGAGCCAATTCTACTTGAAGTCTTTTCTCATGTTTCCGAACCTCGGCTGTCTGTTGTTATAGACCTGTTGAAGATACTTGCTTATGAGGTTTAAATTAAGAGCTAAGTATGAAGTAATCAGTTTGTCTGGAAGCCCAGTGGATTATTGCTATAGCTATTATTCCAGAGCTAGGGTCAGTTCCAGCACATAGCTTGTTCAGAATGCTGTGAGTTATAACAGTCTCATTTCAGTAGAACGCAGTCCAGACCTATTTGTGTGTGTGTGTGTGTGTGTGTGTGTGTGTGTGTCTAATTTAGGGAAAATATCACTCATCATTCATCTCATCTGTCCTATTTTTATCACTCCTTCTATAATGAGATGAGCCTTGACCGGTAGCCAGACAACATTCTCTACAGGATGTCATAGCACCTGCTTAAAAGCAGATACACAATGTGCTGCCATTTCCAGGAGCAGACAAATGGCAATTCACCGAGTCCAGAGTGGAATACGGCCAGCATCGCTTCTGCCATCACACTTGCCAACCTTCACACACTTTGCAAAATAAATTCCAAGCAGCTCAGCAAATAATTCATGAAGAATCTGTACTCCAAAAACACATATGCACAAGGAAAGAGCAGCCTCAGCTGAACTGCATTTTCCTTCGCTAGTGTAGATTTGGTCCGGATCTAATCTCTGAATAACACAGGCATAGGCTAGAACATCTGGACTGTGATGGTTTTTAACTGTTCATTTGGTTCCAACATGACAGCGTGTATCTTGTTTAGTAGTTTAAAAAATAAAACAAACGAAAATATCAGAAGTTGTACATTCAACATCAGTATCAACAACGACACACTCTCTCACTGCTTGCACTATTCTGATATTTATCATTTATTAAGAAAGGATTGGAGAAGTGAGCAAGCTGCATGGCATCATCAAAGATCAAAGATCCTTTCAACTTCCCACTCCACTACCCTTAGGGTACAGGCTTGCCTCCCAAAGCATGTGGCTTCACGGTAGGGGCTGCTCATCCACCATGGTACCTTTAAATGCATCTGTTCAAAGGCATTTTTACATTTTTTAAACAAGCTTTTAAAAAAATCTCTCGGATGCTTATGGTCCTCCTTCACCCTCATCTAGAAGACCTTTCTGTGAATCTCAATGTCCTAGAACACTCACATCCTTTTAGTTTCATATTGGTGAAGTAAAAAGAACTGTCACGATTGGCTTAGATCCATCATGTGATGACTCTCCATCTATACCAGGCACACCATCTCTCAACCGGGTTGGAATTCTAACTTTAAAAAAGAAAATCTAATGTCTGTGGAATATGTAACCCACCCATCCTGCAGTGCACTCTATAACCCACAAACACCTTTGTCATAGTGGGGAGATGCCTAGAGGAATGAATACCAGTCTAAACGGTGGCTGTCTTTGGAAGTTGACGACTGTGCTGGCTAGGGTTTTGTTTTGGTTTTTGGTTTTTTGGGTTTTTTGGTTTTGGTTTCGGTTTTTTTTTTTTCAAGTTGAAACAAATTATGGTCATCTGGAAGAAAGTATCTTAACTGATAAAATGTCTCCATAAGATTAGTCCGTAGGCAAATCTACCAGGCATTTTCTTGGCTGATAATTGATGTGGGAAGGCCCAGACCACTGTAGAAGTGGCACCCAAGGGCAGGTAATCCTAAGTATAGCAAGCTGAGCAAACCATAAGAGCAAGCCAGTAAGTAGCACTTCTGCATGGCCTCTGCTTCAGTTCCTGCCTCGAGTCCCCTTCGTGATGGGCTGTAGGCTGTAAGAGGAAACAAAGCCTTTCCTCCTCAGGCTGTTTTTGGTCATGGTGTTTATCACATAAATAGTAAGAAAACTAGGGCAATGACTAAACTCATTGTGCTTGGGACATGTAAGGGTGAATTTTCTTTCTGATATTACATATTTGTAAGTAGTCTAGAGTAACCCATTATTATTTTATAATTAGGAAAAAACTTAGAAATACAAACTCTTATAAGCTCCATTACCTACAAGAGAAACCAAAGGACAAACATCTTAATCTACAAAAATTTCCCTGAATCCCCTGAGGAATGAATTTGAATGGAGAAAGAACTTGATAACCTTCTGTAAGGCACTTCACCAGCATCAATACCTGCTCCTAGGCTCCCTTTATCAATATCCTGGGCGCTTATGGAAAATCCACAATCTTAAGTGTTTAAACCATGGCCACATGCATGCTTGATAGCAATATCTTTAGAGAACAATTCTTGCTGAGATTTTTATTAAAAGCAATCAATTACTATTTCTCTGAACAGCAAAGTCCTAGATGGGCTCATTACTGGAACAGCATCCTACGAGGCTAGATATCACAACATTCCTTGGAACTGTTTACTGGGGTACCACTCTGGAACGTTGCCCCTGAAATCCTAAACTCAGCCCCAGCGGTAGCTGGTATATGCGTGCCAGGTTCCTTGTGTTATAAAACGGGAAATGGTAGAAAAGAGAAGAGAAAGTCAACAGCTTCTACTGTCACTAGGAGGGTTTGTTGATGTCAAATGATATTGGATCTCCTGAAGAAAACAGGGGGATATCGATGGCCTCTAAAAAAGATACTTATGAAACAACACCAAAAAATTTTATTCTGCAAGGCAAAGCATAGAATATGTACAAATTATCACTTGTTCAGCAGCTAAAACATATCATCTATTATTATCTGGAATATAACAGTACACCATCACTAATAATAAAAATGATTTCCGTTTATTTAGTTTGAAATGACTTTCCAAAATTTGTTCTAGAGATTTACATCATTATTTAATCCTTCCAGCAGCAGAAAAGGGAAACTACTGTCATTATTTTACCAATGAGGAAAGAATGCATAAGTTTGCAACATCACAGTCTGCAACATCACAGACTAGGATGTAGCTGACCTATTGTGCTGTCTTCCTGAATTCCAGATTGCATGTGCAGGTTTCCTGCAGCTATCATCTCAAACCATCCAGGAAAGAAGGCAGAGTGATACTCAGATCTCAGAAGCCGAAGTCAAAGGGGATCTGGAAGTATAAAGTTCATACCAAAGAGCCCAGATCACCAAAGTAATCTTGACTGAGAAGAACAAAGCCAGAGATGTCAAAATACTTAATCTCAAAACACACCATAGGACCCCAAACAGTATAGAGCTGGCATAGAAGCTGACTCACAGATCAAAGAAACAGAATAAAGATTCCAGAAACAAACCTATTCACCTATCTAACTGATTTTCAGGGAGAAAAAAAACTGCAAAAAAAAAAAAAAAAAAAAAAAAAATGTCGGTAAATAGAGCTGAGAAGACTGGATATGTAATGATCCAATTTAATCCTGTAACATAGGATTAAAATTTGACAAAGACCAATTCAAGGAGGATGAAGTACCTGATATTATAAAAGTACTAAAAGAAATCAGAAAAAATAATCCAAAACATTAGTAAAAACAAGTATGTCTTAGGCAAGATTCCAAGAGTACAGAAAAGGAACAAAGGAAATAGACAAATGGGATTTGTTAAACTCTGTTATGTACAACAAAGAATACAATCAGCAGAGATCAGAGGCAACCTGTGTGCTGAAAGAAACTATTCTATTGCCTAATGTCTGGAATATAAAAGGACTTAAAAATTTTTATCAGCAACCTAATTTACAAATAGAAGGATAGTTTTAATAGACATTCTTAAAAGAAGAGATATAAATGGACAACAAGTTTATGAAAGAAATCATTACAAGTCAGGGAAATGCAAATAAAAATGCAATGAGACATCATCTCACCCCAGATGAAATGACTGTTAACAGAAAAGACAAAATGTGACACATTCTGGGCAAGTATGTGGAGAAAATGGGACTTTCACAACATACTCCTGGTGGGGATATACAATTGTTTCCTATTGAAAGCTGTGTAGATTCCAAAACAACTCAGAGCAGATGCACCATAGGATACAGCTATCCCATTTGTAGACACACATCCAAAAGAAATTAAATCAGCGTACAGAAGAGATGTTGCATGTGTTATACTATCATTATTCATAAAAGCCAACATTGGCCCTAGGTTTACCTACAGACAAATCAAGGAGATGAGATAGGTCAGCCCAATGGACTATTTTTCAGCCATAAAAAAAAAAAAAGAATAGAATCCAGACATCACTGAAAAATTTATGAAGCTAGAAGCTCCAAAATAATATCATTATTTCACCTTTTCAGACACAGGAAGAGGTATCCTGCATGCTTACTTTTATACATAGGAGCTAAAAAACGGTCCATCTGGATGTAAAATAATGATTACTATAGGTTGCAGGTGGCAGAGGGATGAAAACAAGAGGCTGAGTAATAAGTGGCAAAACGACAGTGAGAGAATGAGTTTTAGTTCTGTACAACACAAAGTTCTGTCATTGCCAAACATTTTGATTAACTGGACAAGATTAGCCCAAAGGTTTAGGGACTGGCTCAGTGGCAGAGTGTTTTCCTGGCATCTACAGGGCCCTGGGTTCAATTTCAGTCCTAAGATATTTTAAAGTAAGCACAAAAATGGAAAGGAATTAGAAACACTAATTACTTCAATTTGATTGGTACATGCATACATTACCATGCTATTCCTCAGATAAAAACAGTTTTAAAGGAAATGTAAAAGACATTTAAATGAAATTAGTATAGAAAATGAAAAATGTGCAAACCTATTTGTACTCCTCAGAGTTAAAAAAATAAAACAATCATATTTCTCACAAGACCAATGTATGTATCAATCAGCTCAGGTTTGTTGCTTCCCTAATAGTAATAAAATAATAATCTATACTTACACACACACACACACACACACACACACACAGGACTTAGGGCCATTATATTATCTAGAGATGATATGCCAGAAGCCCTAAGTATTAGCTTATGCTTTACACTTACAGTTATGTTTTTACAGAAAATAATATCTCCTCTTTCCCTGACATATTAGGTACAGGAGCAAAGCCATGGCATCCGCATTCTGCCCCATGGCTGTTTAGGAGCAAATGTCGTAGACAGTGAAGCAGAGAACAATCACAGTTCAGGGTCTACAGCAATTGGATTGAAAAGAGAAGTGATCTAGTCATGATGCTGAAGTGCAAAGACGTCTGTATTTTGCACTCAAAATCTATTCTCTATAGAATCTTGGATGTATAAGCACATCCCTTGGCTGCTTAGAGTGTTTTTCAAACAACACATGTTGAGCCCTTGATGTATGTCAGTCTTCATGCTGAGCACTCTGAACAGAAAAGACAGGTCAGACTAAGCTGTACCCCTACACTACTTATACACCTCCCTATTTCAGAATACCAAAATATTTTTTTTTAATTTGTGTTACTTTGCAAATATCACCATTCAAAAGAAAAAATCACTTTAAACTTGTCTCATCTTGAACCCCAGCCCAGTAAGCACTACTGAACTTACTTTTCTGACACACAGTAGCTGGAGAATATGATAAGATCTACGAAGCACAGGACAAAAAGTTAACGGAATCATGGACTCAAACAGAGGGAAGAAAAAACCAGGATGCAGCAGGCACAGTGGAACACACTTAGACTAAGTCCAGTATGTAGGAGTCTGAGGCAGGAGAATTATAAGTGTGAGGGCCTACCTGGGCCACATAGTGAGTTCCAGGCCAGCCTGTATACAAAGTCAATTAAACAGTCTCTGTGATAGTTTGTATATGATCAGCCCAAGGAGTAGCACTATTAGAAGGTGTGGCCCTGTTGGAGTAGGTGTGTCACTGTGGGTGTGGGTTTTAATACCCTTGTCCCAGCTGCCTGGAAGTCAGTATTCTGTTAGCAGCCTTCAGATGAAGATGTAGAAAGCTCAGCTTCTCCTGCACCATGCCTGCCTGGATGCTGCCATGTTCCCACCTTGATACTCGACTGAACCTGTAAGCCAGTTCCAATTAAATGTTGTCCTTTATAACAGTTGCCTTGGTCATGGTGTCTGTTCACAGCAGTAAAACCCTAACAAAGACAATCTCAATAAATAAATAAATACAAAAATACAAAAAGAAAAAGAAAACAAATCAATAAATCATCCTGGAAGTTCTATTTGAATACATTACTTGAATAATATATGGATAGGTCATGAAGAGACAGAAAGAATACGGTGTTCTCATAGATTTGAGAGGAAAAATAGGATTTAGGAAGGCTGAGAAAAATGGAATTTGCACTGAAGAGTACTGAAAAGAAAATGTCTACAAATAAGTGACTATAAATCTGCCTAAGATTTTCTTGAATCTATTGAACACCAAGCAAAAGTATGTATGGTAAGGCTCAAAGACTGGGGAAACATCTACTAGGAAAAACTAAGATAAACAGCTGACATCTCAATTTTACCTAGGTAAAAAACACTTTCATCTTTCCCAGGCAAAGGGAAAAGAGTCTCTGTTAATTTTGTTTGTTTTAGAGTATTTGATTTTCCTTTCTCTGTCTCTTTCTGGGTCTCTATCTCTCTCTGTCTCTTTCTGTCTCTATCTGTCTCTGTCTTTCTCTCTCTCTCTCTCTCTCTCTCTCTCTCTCTCTCTCTCTCTCCCTCTGTCTCTCTCTCTTTCTGTGTGTGTGTGTGTGTGTGTGTGTGTGTGTGTTGATACACAGAGATTAAATAAAGATCCCAGGAATATACATTAGCAGTTACAAGTGCTTGCTGCTCTTCCAAATAAAATAAAATAAACAATTTTAGTTCCCAGCACCCAGATTGGGTGGTGGGTCACAACATTCTGTAAATTCATCTCCAGGGAGATCCAATGCCTCTGGCTTCCATGGGCACCTCTATATTCATGTACACACACACACACACACACACACACACACACACATCAATTAAAAAATACTTTAAAGACCCAAAGATTTAAAATTCAATATTTTAAAGATGTCTTGAAAGTGAGGTCAATAATCTGTGAAAATAAAATTTAACATAACCCTAAAAGAGAGTTACCAGGAAGCCGTAAACCTTTATTTTTTTTTCACAGAAATATGAAAAGGTAACTATAAAGCAGAAACAATAAATCTACACAAGTTCTAGAAAACCACCAGCATTCTAGAGTTATTAACTAAACCATCAATCAAAAAGACTGTGCAGAGTAGATCCTTCATCAGAATACATTTTGCCTGGCTTAGTTCTTATACAAGGACTTGTTTAATAATATATGTGTGTAGATATGTGTGTCTATGTATATATATCAAGAAGATGCCTGAATTGAGATAATAGAGGTGAAACCCACTAGAGCGTTAAGACCATGTGGAGGGCCAAGAGTGACACTTGGAGAAATGCAGATGGTTTAAACATCACCACACAAATTAGGAACCTGAAAAATGTACACATAAAGGAAGGCAAGATGTGTGCTCAGAAAGCCCTGGAAAAGCTTAAGCCCCAGCCTGAGGCCACCTCCCCCCCCCCTCCCCCCAGAGCTTGTCTGGCTAATGAATGAAGAAGCTTCTCAGCACACAGCCAGACTCCCCAGGCTGGTAGATCAGGTTTCTTTGCTCTGTTTGTTTTTATTTCAGTAGCAACAAAAATCACAAAGCATACAAAGAAAGCACAGCCAATTAAAATGAAGAAAACACATTGGCAGGAAATGGCTCTGCAGATGTACAGGCATAGGATCTACTAAAATATGTTCAAGATACAAAGGTCGGTGAGCATACCACCAAGGGAAATCAGAAAACTACATAGGGATGAAATACAAAATAAGAACTAAAAGGTAGAAATTTAGAAATTATAAAAAGAACTAAACAAACAGGAGTGATAGAGAGAGATCTAAAATATAAACATTGAAACAATTACTAGAGATTATCAAACATGCATCAAAACTGGAGGAAAAAATGTGATGATCTTAGAGATAGAATATTCTAAATTAATCTGAAGAACAGCAGAAAAGAAGACACAAAACTGAACAGAGCCCACGGGACATAAGGAGCATGGTCAAGCACACCACTATACAGGCTGACACAGTCTCGGGAGAAGAGACAAACAGAGACAGTGGTAATTATTTTTTAAAAGAATGGTGTAAAATTTCTCAAACTTCATAAAATATCTGAATTTAAAAAGATCCAAGAACCCCTACAAACACCAAGTAGGATATACTAAAGAGAATGGCAACCAATCTGACTAAAGTCAAACCTTAAAGCCCATAGAAAGAGAACATTAAATGGTGAGATAAAAGCTGTTCACCAGTGCCCAAGTATGCTGATGCTTGCCTGTAACCACAGTCCCTGGGAAACAAGGTCAGGATGATTAGGAGTTCAAGGTCAGCTTGACCTTCATGAGACCTTATTTTAAAAACCACAGAGATGAAGAAGTAGCTCTGTGTTACAAGCACTTATTGTTCTTGCAAAAAATACAGATTCAGTTCCTAGAAACCACATGATGCCTTACAACCATTTAGTTCCATGGACTCTAATGTCTTCTTCTAAACACTCTAGGTACCAGGCATACATTTGGTTCGCATACTTACATGAAGGCAAAATACTCATGTGCATGAAATAGAATTAATAAATCTAAAACAATCAAACAAACAAAATTAACAGGTAATTCCTCACAAATAATGGATTCACAGGAGTTTGTCCACACATTTCTCATCAGTAACCTTGGATGCCAGGAAGCAGAGAGATGATATTTCGTTTTATTTATTTATTTATTTACTCTTTGTTTTATTTCGGTTTGGGGAGATGGTGGTAGAGATGATATACCTAATGTTAGTCATCTGCATTAGAAGTCCGACTGGAGCTCAGAACAGACCACTCCAGACCACAGGGTTCCAAGGGGTGGGGGGAGGTTTATTCAGGAGATAGGGCAAAGTGGGGGGAAGAAGATGGAAGAAGAAGAGAGGAAGAAGAGAAGTAGAGGCTGACCATGACCACATGGAGAGAGAGGAAGAGAAGGGGGAGGGGACAGAGAGGCTAGAGGCAAGAGGGTAAGAGGGTAAGAGATTAAGAGGGTAAGAGAGAGAGGAGGGGGCAAGCAGCCCCTTTTATAGTGGACCAGGCCTACCTGGCTGTTGCCAGGTAACTGTGGGGAGGAGCATACCTGGCTGTTGCCAGGTAACTGTGGAGGTGGAGTTTAGACAGAATACTAACACCTAAACTGCTGAAGGAAAAGCTCATTATCTGAGAATTCCATGGACAACAAAACTGATTATGTTTTATAAACTGGGGTTGTAGTAGGGTGCAAAAGGGAAAAAGGGGGGGGTGTGCAGGGTCTAATGAGATGCCTCAGAAGGTAAAGGAATTAGGGTTGAGGTAATCTGAATTTGATATCATGGACCTGTACTGTAGACAGAAAGCACTAGCTCCTTCAAACTGTCTTCTAAATTACAATGCATAAATAAATAAGTATAAAGTCATCCATTCAGTCAGGGATGTATTTCTGTGGTAGAGCATTTGCCTGGTATGTACAATGTTCTGGGCTTACCTAGAGCACTTCAGAACAAAAAGCAAAGGTTCATTCAAAATTAATCGATATGTAGGAGCTGGAAGTATAGGACATCAAAAAAAAAAAAAAAACCCAACACAGGATAAAATGAAACACTGGTTGAAATCTTCCTGATGTTGGATTTGGCAACGTGCTTGAATATGGTGCAAACAGTACAGCTACAATAGTCAGAGAGTGAAAACAAACTGCACATCCATCAAAATTAAAAACTTTGCTCCTCAAAAAATACTGAAATGAAAAGGAAAATGAACAAAGAATGGAAAAAATATTCAAAGTTATATATCTGTTAATAGATTGGTGTTCAAAGTATATGGACTGTCTTAGTTAAGATTTTATTGCTGTGAACAAACACCATGACCAAGGCAACTTTTACAAGGACAACATTTAATTGGGGTTGGCTTACAGGTTCAGGGGTTCAGTCCAGTATCATCAAGGCAGGAGCATGCCAACATCCAGGCAGGCATAGTACAGGAAGAGCTGAGAGCTCTACATCTTCATCTGAAGGCTGCTAGCAGAATACTGACTTTCAGGCAGCTAGGGTGAGAGTCTTAAGCCCACACTCACAGTGACACACCTACTCCAACAAGGCCATTCCTTCTAATAGTGCCACTTCCTGAGCCAAGCATATACAAACCATCACATGGACAAATCCTATGAATCCATATACATGCATGTACTCACACATGCAGGCACATACAGATATGATGCACACACGCACACATAAACACACATACACCACCATAATTTATAAAGCAGGCAAATAACTCAAATGAGCATGAAGTGGAAACTTAAGGGTTCTTTAGAAAGTCAGTTGTGTCAGATGGTGTTTTGTTGTAAAAGAACATTTTGCTGAAGCAGACACAGGTGAAAGAATGTTCAGCTAAAGCAAGCAATTGAAAGGACATGTGATGAAGGATTCTTTCCTAAACATGTATTGGTCTGCTTTACATGTACAGTCGAGCTCCATTTGTTGTAACTTCAGAGAAAGAAACACACCAAAAACCTTCTCATGGTGTGCTGTCTCTACTTGCCTCTTCTGTAGACTTGGGCTGATTAGGAGAGTGATGTCAGCTCATAAAAGCTCACATGGAATTTTGCTATGATTCATGTGCTACGGCAAGACACATAATGCTGCCGGGGGGTGGTGGTGCACGCCTTTAATCCCAGCACTTGGGAGGCAGAGGCAGGCAGATTTCTGAGTTCGAGGCCAGCCTGGTCTACAGAGTGAGTTCCAGGACAGCCAGGACTACACAGAGAAACCCTGTCTCGGAAAAAAAAAAAAAAAAAAAAAAGAAAGAAAGAAAGAAAAAAAAAACTAAAAGACACATGATGCAGCAAGACCCATGGAGGACACGTGATGTATGGAAGGAGTATAAATAGGACTCAATGGACTGAGAGAGGGGCTTGCAGGCACGACTAGCTCTGTAAAGCTTCTTGGTCTAGAAGCTTCTCTAATCTTTGCTTTGTTGAAAGAGGCATTCAGAGAACTTCTCCTGGCATCCCTGCTGGTCTGAATCCCCTCATGCTGACTCAGCTGAGGCCTGGCCATTCCTACTAGGTGGTGCCACTACTGCTGCTATTCCTACATCACTGAACTGGACTGCTGGTGCACCTTCGAAGTGTTTGCAAATGTACTAAGCTACCAGTGCTGACCTGTGAACTGAACTGCTGATTTCCAGCAATGTAGATGGGATTTGCTCCAAGAACCATTTCTAAACAGCTCTACTTTCCTGCGTATTAATAATTTTTCTTTTCCGCTACCTCTGGCAGGTGATGGGTAGAAGGGAGGTTAAAGTGTTTAAGAATGTTATTAAAAGTAGGTTGAGAAAAATGTATGCCTATATGAACATTTCTTTAAAGAAAATATACAAAGGGCCAATAAACACATGAGAAAATGCTCGCTAAACATTGCAAATTATTAGAGAAATCCTACACAAAATTATATGAGTAACACTTTAGCAACAAGAGTTAATGTTCACAGAGTTTGATATAAAGCTCTGGAGATGAATAGTTGTGATGGTTACATACACGTAAATATATTTAATGTCCCTATTGTTTACTTTAAAAAGTTTAAAAGTACTAATACTATGTTATCCATTATTCCACAATAAATACTGAAGATTAAAATGGTCTGAAGGAGAATAACCACCTATCAAAGCATCTTTCAAAACTACCAAGGAAAATACTAATAATAAAAAAGAGAGAGTCAAGAACATAATGCAGAAAACATCAAGCACACAATTAAAAATTCCTACTTGTAATTACTATATGAAAATAAAATCCATAAGTAGGGCAGAAACAAATCCAGAAATTATGATTACTATATAATGAGCAGGCTAACTTTTAAATTACTGTTATAATTGTACCCAAGGGTTTAAAAAACTGTATGAATTTAAAGAAGAAATTAGACAAAAAAAACCAAATAAAATATTTATAGATAAAACAGATACAAAAATTCTGAAATAAAAACCTCACTAAATTGAGCAGAACTTTGTTTTGACATAGCAGAATAAATACTGATGAACTTTAAGACATCCCAGAAAAACTATTCAAAATGATGAATAGAACATTTCACACAGAAAGTGAACAGATCCTCAGAGGCCTGTGTGGCAGTAGCAAGTGACTCAATATGTATTCACCAGACCCCCAAATGTGAAAGACTAGTAAGGTCACCCTCCCACCCCATGTTACCTAAACCTATATAGTCATAGATCTAAACATTGAAAAAATCCTGAGATAATTATCATTTTAAAACCTGCCCCCCAAACACCATAATTGTTGAAAAGCAAAATAAAGCATCCATCTTTAAAGCATCCATCAAAGAAGGGGGAAGTGGTAAATGCAGCATTGTAATAAAACACCATTACTCTCCTCCCAACAGAACTGTTGGGATCCAGAAGACAAAGTGACATCATCTAGAGAGTTCTAAAAGAGAAGAGAGAAGGATGAAGTGGGGAAGTTCTCTCTTAAAACTTTATTTCTGGGAAAAACACATTTCCAAAATGAGTGAGGGAATACAGTACCTTAATTCCTAAGTACGTTGCAGACTTTCTAAAGGGTGGTTAATTTCACTAAGTCAGGAAACTGCACAATTCACAGAGCATCTGGTAGTGTCAGAAACTGAGGAAAGAAGGAGAGAGGAGGAAGAAGCAGAAGGAAAGGGGAGGGGGGTCATCATTAAAGGATGCCGTAACCCATCAAAAGATTTTGAATGGCAAAGCTGGAAAGAGAAAATAATTATAGCAGAAGGTTACAGTGCAAAGAATAAAACAAATTCATTCCAGAATAAATAAATGGTTACATAAGAGACAGAAAAATATTTCTACAAAGTAATTCAGTTCAATAAGTGTAAGCCAAAATGAATACAAAACCATTAGAAAAGCATAGAAGTTCTAGAAACAAGATCCCCACAAACAGGAAAACTAGTGGATGAAAGAAAGAGAAACAGGATCAGTTGCATAAAGTCAAACTGTCATCTCCAAAATGTTTACTGAAGCCAGCAGCTACACTGGTGAACACTGTTAGCCATCACCTTAGGCAAGTGAGGAAGGCTAGCCTTATCCCTGATATGATGCCCTCTCAGATGTCACTCCTAAGGCCACATAACCATTATACTATTGTAGCAAAAATTCAGCAAAATCTAATCATTTAAAAAAAAATAGATCCATGTCAGTCAGAGAAAAAGTTAAACAATCCCTCATCAGGAAAGTTCTAATAGCAAGTTCATAAAACACAAGGAAGGACTGAGGATGTTGCCACAGTTAGGAGGGGACTAGGGAGATGTTACAGCTTAACAATGTGGTACAATGTTACATGTGAGTTTGGGTATGGGAGCAGATAAAGGAGGATGGAGAAACAAAACAGGAAATTTGAAAGACATCCCATAGCTCAGTAATAGTATTATACTAATATTCATTTCTTGGTTTTCTTAGTTGCACTGTGAAAACTCTCTAAGAGGCCAACATTTAGATAGAACTGAGTGCAGACTACACAGGAATTCACTGTGAAGATTTTCAACTTTCTGACACCCTAAAAGTTCTTCAAAACACAAATTTAAAAATAAAGCTCATGGTCTGTCTAGAAGCATCCACCTAAGGTAAATCCTGAGCCTACCCATTTCTCATCATCTTTCCTATCAGAATGGCCTGTTCTTTCTATGCCATCTTCACCTAAAACAATGGCAAAGACATTGACCTCAGATACCTCTATACAGTAATAACTTAAGCAATAATATAAAGCACATGTAGGCCTTAAACACTGGCTAATATTAAAGACACTTGTTTCTGTCCTACAGAAGTTTTACATTTTAATAGTTGCTGAGTTTTATTTTACTCAGACACTCCCAACTCCCTAGCTAAAGAACTTTTCCTATTTTTTTCCTGAGATTTTTATAGTTCACTTTTTATTTTTAAGTCTTTGCTCCATATGGAATGTATTTTAATGTATGAAATGAATTTGAAGCTTGCCTTTATCTTTTTCTTTTTCTTCCTTTTTTCTGCAGATGGCCAACCATTTGTTACATCATAGCTTATGAAATAATCCATCTTTTTTTCATAAGCCAGCCTTCCTGCTCAGCAGTACACTAGGAGACAAATCTTTCAGCTACTTCTGCTGGTATCCTATTGCCTACAACCTGAGTTTAGGAAAGATACATTGAAGTGTTGAGAAGCAGGTATGAGAGGACCTGAGGACCCCATGGAGGATGTCCTAAATAGAAGTGGATTCATAAATACAGCTTCTCTTGTAAACATGAAAATCTTTCTTCCAAGGATGCTATTGAATTTTTGGTTCCCACCTCTGACAGCTCCTCTTACCCATAACCCTAACAGTTGCCAATCTTTCTGCAAAACTCTCTTCTTTTGCTCCTGCATACAACACAAGATTTAGAGGTATGTTTCTGTCCCCCACAGATACTGACAACACATGATGTCATCTTGTCCTGACATATACTCTTCCTTCTCCATTGCTTCTATTACCTTATATTCTAAACACCTTTTTTTTCTGAACTTCTGCCCAAAGCCAGTGCACTTCAAATTTTATTTTTATTTCTCTTTCTGTTCCAATTTCTCTTCCTGAAAGTCCTTATCCATTCACATTATAAGCTCAGGTTGGATTGTAAAGAGACAAGAAATGAGACTAGAATTCTTGTTAAGTAATGTATTAATAGCCAACCTCCAAGAGAAAGAGAGTAAAAAAATAAGAAAAAGAAAATCCTAGACCACCACATTGTCTCCCTTGGAGACTAGTGGCAGCCTCTTTTGTCAAGGTAGCCAGATTCATAGCCATGTGATTCAGGCACTGGCTTATGGTTCCAGCAGAAAGACTAGAGACATATCTCTTGGGCAAGATGAGGTCCTGTTCAGCAGAGGGCAGGTCTCTGGATCGGATCATTAGCAAACACATCGCACAGCACTATTGGGTTATTGCACTAGTGAAGGAGACCAGGGAAAGAGATGGTGTATGATCTCACAGTTACTCTGCTCAAATCTACTTTCTTCTCATATAAGTTTTACACTATCCTGGCATACCTTCCCTTGGACTCTGGTTGGTCAAAACTTCTTTAGAAAGCTACTAAAAAGACTGCCCATCCTGCTCTGTTTGGTCTTGAAATCCGATAATCCCTTCTCACCAAGGTTAATGCTCTAATTGAGATCATTTGCATAAAGGGATGACCCAGGCCCTCTTCATGAGAGTTTTGAGCCCCCTCAAGTGCTGCTCTCAATTAGAATATAGTTGTCATTAGACATTCCCACTAATAGTGAAAGATGTTTGCACTGAACATTAAGTTCTAAATATATGTCTCCATTAAATAGCATTAGTCTGGCCTTTTTATGGTAATCAAGCTCAGCTATTTTGAAACAAAATTCAGTAGGTATTCCTAAGGTGACCAAGAATGTCCTGTATATGTCATACTCACGATGCCCCCTAAATATATAAGCTTAAAGTCAGAGATGAGAAACAAAATTTTCAAATGGGCCACTAGAAATAAGTGCAAGTGAAATTATTCCTAATGTCTCCTGATTCTTGGATCCATTTATCAGGGACATACCAGCACATGATGGCCTGATATTTAATACCCGAATCTCTTTGTAAGAAAATCCTCCTGGAGCTAGGGATGCTTCTCAGAGGCAAAGGCATTTGCTTAGCATGAGTGAGGCCCTGGTTTCAATTGCTAGTACCACCCAAAACTATCAAAACACCATAAAACACTAACTGTCCTTCTATATCATGTATCAACCTCCAAGAGAAAGAGAGTAAAGAGAGTCCAAGAGAAAGAGAAAGAGAGCTAGCACATCCCCCAGCTACCTTCCTCCTGCTGTGACTACTTGGGTAGGAAATGGTCCCTTGGTCTGAAGCAACATCCATTCCATACTGGTTATATTTTTTTTTTTTTTTTTTGAGGCTTCATGTAGTAGTGCTGGGTTAAGACACTGAAGTCAAGAAGGCAAATCCATATACCCACTGTGTAGTCCAAACATGGAGGAGATGTTCTTTCTAATTCAGGGTGGGATTGATTAATCAGAGTTGCCTATGCTTATCTAGACAGTACTATACTGAGAGGCTCATAACTTAGATTGTATTGCAAGTCAGAAACCTAACAGTAGCCGAAGCTTCATCAGCCTTAGTGAGAAGGGTCCCATGCTGTTTATAGCCTTCTCCTCATTGATGAAATTACTGTGCAAACACAGGGAAGGCCGAGGACATTTGGTTATTTGGCATTTTGCTGAAAGAGAAGCCTTCTGGTGGGAATTAACATTCAATACAAACATATTCATGCTTGCATCCACTTCTACAAGCCACTTAACATTATCTTTCCTCTTCATCTAAGGATGTTCTTGTCACTAATCTCCCCATATTGCTTCTTACAGAAACATGATCAATCACCCAGTGCAAACGCCAGGAAGTTTATGTACAACCTTATTCTGGGCTATTTCTCTCTTCACACACAGTTCATGGCCAAAAGCATTACCCTAAGCAGTGTTACCTTGGCCAACTGCCCCTCATGATCACCACTGAGAGAGACCAGAGTGGAGCATCAGTCTATCTTCAAGGTCATTATTGAACCCTAGGTTCACTTCTCTGTCCTTCACTCAATAAACCTATTTTATCTCCTAATCCTGTGTAACTGCATCTCTACCCATTGCTGTGCCCTTAGGTAAAGCCTTCATTGTTTCATTTCAATGACAATATCTATATTAATGATATTATCTTAAGAGGTGACAATGACAATATCTTAAGAGGTGAGCTACTCTCAGATTTTATACTCTTCTAGAGGTCAGAAGCCCTTGTATAATCCCATATCTTGGATGCCACAGACATTGCATCACACTATCTTAAGTCAATCCCAACTAAACTCAGAAGAGTACATATAGCATCCAAAGAGTAAAGCCTGCTTAGTGCCCTACAGTGCAAGAAATTGATTTTACAGCACAGAGAATAAAAAGTGTCATCCTTAGGAGTCAGGAGACCTATGTGTCTGTCCCTCAGGACTAAGAGCATGCCCAGTTATCTATGGGCTCATGCTGGTACCAACACTGAAAGAGGGTGCTGATGCAGTTTCCACCCTTCCCCCATCTCCTATATATATATGCATGTACTGTAAAAGGACTAGGAATAAAAATGACAGTTCCCACTGCTGCCCCATGTCTGGACCCACACTGCTGAAGCGGGGGGCTGGGGGAAGAAGTAGTAAGCCGCATCTCACCTCCATGCTACAGTTGGCTGCATGTTGTCTACAGGGCTGGAAATGGACATTATATTTCCTTTCACTACCTGGGTACACATTGCTCAAAGACCATGGCTCCTGATGCCACTAAGCTACTGCACATGCACTATAGCATGTGTGAATACAAAAGAGGGTTTAGAGGCACTGTGGCTCCCACCGCATCCTCTTCCCATGCAGTATCTGGACCAGAAGCCCTTGCCTGTGTAAGAGACCTCACATCATCAGTATCTGAAGAAACAGTTGTAAGTCGCTCAATGTCACTACCCCCTTACAGCAACGGCCACACACTGGGCACCCCATCTCACTACCCTTCCACTCACATCTACCTGTGATGCTAGAATATCCCATTCCTATGCAGCTCTCACACAGTGAGGCTCTCCAACTCCATAGCTGTATACTTTGTGTCTAAAGTTATTAATTATATCAGAAAACATTGTAAAGAGAGCACACTCCAGTGCCCAGAAAGAATTAAACTCAGTTTTGTACATCAAGCTCACATCCTAGGCAAATTTTCAGGAGAAAGGGATTTACTTTGAAGGCTGACCTGTAACAGTGGTAGAAATAACTTACCCCTCTGGATGTGCAAATGTGAACGAAAAGTAGGTATCTTGATGACTTGAAAGGAATACAGTAACTCAGTGGCAACCAATATGGTGAAATGTATTGATTATATAGAATCCATGAACTTGAAGGCTCTAAATAAAGAAATGATGTGGAAAGAGAATGTTAACTTCTCTGACTTGATTGGAGTACATGTATTCAAAGATCTCACTGTATCCAGTCAGTACGTATAATTGGGCTAATAAAAAGTATTTTAGAGGAGCTAGAGAAATGAATCAATGTTTAAGAGTGAGCACTGGTCTTCCAGAGAACCCACCTGCAGTTTCCAGTACACATCAGATACTCACAATGCCTATAACTCCAGCTCTATAGGGATTTAATGATTCTGGTACCCACAGGTACCCACATGCATGTATACATACCACCACAGAGACACACAATTCTTTTATCTACTCTATGCTGTGGCCAATACAATTAAATTAAAAGATGCAGCTGCAAAAACAACACACAGGGGCCTGGAAGATGGCTCAGCAGTTGAGAGCACGTACTGCTCTTGCTAAGGGCCCGAGTTAAGTACCCAGGGTATGGGTTGGGTGGCTCACAACCACCTGTAATTCTGGCTCCAGGTGAATCTGATACCTGTGACTTTGGCAGGTATGTGTATTCATGTACATTTTCCCCATACACATACTAAGCAGCACACAGTGCCATACGAGGTCTATAATACATAAATGAGAAGTCTGAATATAAACATCATTTACTTGTAAATTGAGATAACAGCCCACATCATGTATGTCTTCCACAAAAACAAAAACCCAGAATACGGGACAGTGTTTGAAAAAGAAAGAGGGGTCCTTAGAGAATGTCTAAGAGCAAATAGGAAACATATTGCAAAAACATATCACAAGAGGACAGTGTCAAAACCCAAAGCCTTCTCTGCTTCTGGCTATTCTCCAAGATATCTTCATTTTCCTGGCCATTATCAGAGGAGTCAAGGCGCTCAATCTCATTTCTGACATCCAATATTGATTGATGAGCTTGGATGGATCTCTGGCATCTTGCTGGCAAGAGCTGCCATTTACCCTCAGCCTTCTCCTCCGAGGGCCAGCACAGCCCTCCCTGAATCCAACACTGAACCACTTCCAAGGTAATTTGCTTAGAAGTGGGCTGTTTTCACACACTGCATTCGGCTTGAGCTCACCTTTCTAACCTTCAAATATTAAAACTCACTCTGCAGAAAATGATTCCGGGAGTCTAATCAGAATGCCTGCTCTCTGTTCTGGGATGTACTCATTTCTCCTAAGTACATGTGTCTTTTCAGGAGACATTGACCTCAAAAGTAACTGGCTTCTGATGATACTTCTATTTCTTATTTCTGTTTTTTTAAAAAAAAAAAAAAAAAAGCCAATGTATTCCAAAAGTTCAAGAAAACAGTCCAAATATTTACAAGAGAGTAATTTTTTAATACTAGTGTTTAAATCTTTACTACAATATAATATTTTTATTATCATCATAAGGTGAATAAAGAATCATTTTGTGTGTAAGATATTTTTTTTTTATCTATTTCTATGTGTTCAAAGTAAGAAGATGATGTTTATGCTATAAAACAAGGAAGTCCATAAAGGTATGAAGAATTTATGGGATAAAAGTAACTAATAGAGGTTTCCTGTCTTCTGTAGAGTTGTTTGAAAGCCCAGGACTGTTTATTTGATCATCTATTTACTGTTTGCTGTGTGCCAGTCATTTTGCTCAGTGAAATGAAGAAGGCAGACGACATGTGCCATGAGAAGCTTGCTTTCAATAAACTCGCAATCAAGTTGGATGTAGAAAACCTACTGTGCATGAAATTAAAAATAAATTAAGCAATTAAGAACAAATTTGGTATTGACTAAAAGTATAAATGGGAGATTAGTAAGGAGAGAGTGCTCTGTGGACCAGATTAGCCAAGGGAAGATTCATTGAGCTTGCCCTCAGAGAGCAAGCAAGGGGGTAAAGAGGAAGATGTGGATCTGAAGAAAGGGATCGTAAAATACCCAGCCAAGACACCAGTGAAGTAGAAGTGTGTCAACAGTAAAAGGCATATGCAAGTGGGGGCCAGAGACAGGCATTGATAGAGGATGTTACATTCATAAGTCCTATGAAAGTTAAATTGACAGATCTAAAAAGACCTTAGCATCAATGTTTAATTATAAGTGGAGAAATGAATGTAAGCATAGAGATTTAAAATAATGAACAGAATTGCAGCTGTACATGTCTTCATTTATAGACACATTAGAAAGACATGGGAGCGGGACTGGAGACGGAGACTACAAAAAGGGCTATGGGTTTAATCCAAGCGTGAATCAGAAACAGCCAGTAATGCTGAGGAAAAATAATCTGGGGGACTTTCAATGCATTTTATTAACTCTTTGAGAATTTCATACAATCCATTTGATTGATCATAATCACTACTCAATCTGCTCTCTCCTCACAAAAGCCAACCCCTATATCCCTATATCAGCCCACCCTCCCCCCAACCTTGGTGTCATTTTTGGTTTGTTGACATTGTTTTTGGTTTTGTTTAGTTGTTTGTTTCGGTGGTTGGTCGGTTGGTTGGTTGGTTGTCTTTTCAAGACAAGGTTTCTCTGTGTAGCGCTGTCTTGGAACACACTCTGTACACCAGGCTGGCCTTGAACTCACAGAGATCTACTTGCTTCTGCCTCCCAAATGCTGGGATTAAAGATGCACCACCACTACCCAGCTTTGTTTTTGTTTTTAAAAAACAACCAAATCCAATCAATGGGTACCCCCATGGTTATGGGGCTTGCACTGTATCCGTAGACTGTGTTCTTCAGTAAGGGCTTGTGAGCTCCACCCCTCTCCATCATAAAATATTGACTGGCTTGGTCTTGTGTAGATCTTGTACCATCACAGTTACTATGATTCTGAGCAGAGTGGTCCCATCATATCCAGAATATACTGTTTCATTTCCTCTGACTGTTTCCAACCACTGGTTCTTACAACCTCCCTTTCATGTCTTCTGTTATAATTCCTAATCTGCATGGAGGGGTGACATAGACAAACCAACAGACATTCTCTGCACTTTTATCAATTGTGAGTTTCTGCATTAATTGCCATCCAATGCTCAAAAGACACCTAATGAGGATAGATGATGGCAGATTTAAAATAATAATAATAATAATAATAATAATAATAATGATAATAATAATAATAATAATAATAATAATAATAATAATAATAATAATAAATTTGTGAAAAACTTAGAGGAGAGGTTGGGAAGTAAATTGTCAAGAATTTTGGAACTAACTTTGATGTCCAAAGGTTTGAGCATGGATGAAAAGAATGGGGGTGACATTAATGGAGTTGAAATCATTGTAGGAAGAAGCTAAAATAGGAGAGGAGACAGATGAGAAGATTCCAGACAGATGTATAGGCCATTAAACAGACTCAATTCAATATAGATCACATAGGTGGTGTAGGAGCAGATGATAATAAGCCCAAATTCAAGCTCTGAAAGGAAGAGAGTGGATTATGAGATGGGAATCAGGGTTGATAAGTGAACTCACAAGAGTGAGTAACAAATTAAGTTCAAATATGGAATGGGGAATCTGAAGAGTCTTTGAAGTGTCCAGATGAAAATACTACCCTCACTGCAGATGACAGGTCAAGGATCTCAGCCAGGAATGGCCCCTCCCTACCCACATCCATGACGACCACCCATGTCTGGAGATACAGCTACTACTTCAGGAAGGCAGCATAATACTTGTAGCTAGTAGGTAAAAGTCAGATACACGGCTAAGCAACACACAATACATAGGATAAACCCAGCTCTAAACATCAATAGGGGCACAACCGAAAGATTCTGGGGCAGGGGATAAGCGTTTGGTAGACATCCACATACAGATGGATATTGAACTATAGCATGATACAAGTGCAGAATGAGGGGGAAAATCATAGTTTAAAGTCTGGAGAAATACCGACAGACCAGATGGAGGAAGAGAAGCCTGCAAATAAGACCTATAATAAGGAGAGGCCAGGGAAATAAAAGGAAACCCAGTAGGAGGGGGTTAGAGCAACCATGTCAGGAAATGCTCTGAAGCAAGAAGACACTTATCAAAAAGAGGACTAACTATACCCGTTGAGCTTAGAAATACAGAAGTAGCCACTGCGCCTGAAGAAAGAAGCCTCTGCTTGCTAGTAATAAAGCTAAGTATGAGTCAAGTAGAAAGACAATGGGGGTCATCTGAGCTGTTGTCTGTAGGCTACAGACAAGGGAAGAGAGTGAAGGGAGATTGTTTGTGTTGATAATATTGCTTTTAAGAAGAGAAAGTCATGCTTACTTAATTTTATTCAAAGTTAAGGACCCAACTCAATGGAGCCACTTAAATATATGAAAGACAGCAGTTTGTCAAGAATAAACAGTGAGACATTAGTGGGTCATGAAATCGATGTTGTGGGTTGGAAATGTCACTTTAATAAATAACCTAAAATAGAACAGGTTAGAAAATAATAATGTTGCATACAATAAAATATTTCATGGAAGTGCTGTTTCAGGGGTGTGTATGGGTGTATCCTTAGTTTTCAATTTGGATACTAAGTGACTATAGACAACGAAGACAGTTTAGTCTGAGTCCAAGCCCAGATAACTTGGAAAATAATATCAGAAAAGAAATATAAAAAATAAAAAGAAATAAAGCTAGGTGTGATAGGGCACCTGTAATCTCTGTCTCAGTGTTCTGAGAGTCATGAGGCTTCAACCCTAGCTGAGGAGTTTCTGACAGCTGATGGCTGACAGAGGGGGAGATATCCATTTTCTTTAGTGGTATGACCTATAATATGTTGTCCATAATCCAGCAGTATTGACTAAACTTGTAGACTAAAGGGGAAAAAAAGACATGAAGTTGGAGGCACTTGTAGAGATAGGAGCTGAAGGAGTTAAAGGCAGATGTGATCTACATTTATCTATAGTATCTGTGTTTCTATGTGTGTCTATATGTGTCTATGTGTGTATCTTTGTGTCTCTCTGTCTGTATGTCTGTGTGTATGTTATGTGCATTAAATTACCAAAGACTAAATTCTAAAACTGCATAACAAAACAAACAAAAAGAAAAATGAAGTATTAAGGGAAGAAGGAATTAATTCAAAAGTATAATATTCCAAAGAAGATGTACCATCTGCAGAAGAACCACCTCCCACAAAGCTGGGCTAGAGAGATGGTGTTCCTGGACCTTCCTGTAGTTCATTGTTTTTTCTCAGATTTTAATATGTGTAATATGAGATTAAGAGCTATCAGTATACCCCCAGCATTCAGTATAATGTTCTGTGTACAATGGGGATTCATTAAATGTCAACTTTAGCGAGCACCTTACTGCTCCAACACTGAAATCATAAAATCCAGAAGACAAGGAGTATAGTAGGCTCATTGTATAATGACTTTAAGCCTTCCAGAGAAAAATTATGACAAGCCATAGTCCACATGCTTGACTCCAGAAAGTAATTTCCATTTGAAACCTAGGTACACACCCTCTATCAGTCAGCTGTGTTGAGTGAAGCAGAAACTAACTTTGGCTGCCATAGCAGAAAAAATCGATTGAATATTGGAGAGTTCATAATTGCCAAGAAATCAAGGTTTGGAAAATAGTCAAGAACAAGGGAAGCTAAAGCATTAGCCTGGACCATACCCAGAATATTCACAGTATGAAGTCAGACCACTGAAGACATTGTCACCACTAAACCCTAGATAACCCAGATGCAGCTGGAACCAACATGGACATTAGTCAGTGACAACTCCCATTTCTTTAACCACCCTTAATACTGTGCCTCACAGTCTTCCATTCCAATTTCTTGGCACTCCTAGTTCCTTATTCAAGATTCACAGCAGCTGCATGGGATTGGTGGAATCTAGGCTTTGTTTTTGAGCCTAACTGCAAGAAAGATGGGAAACTGAATATCTGTGCATCTATCGTTTTAAGTTTTTATTGAGGAAGACAGGCTAATTCATTTCCAAGCAAAAAGAAGATGCTGGCTGTCAAGCAGTAAGTGATAAATATCTGCTACATAATAAATGATATATAATCCCATAAATTCCATAGCTGCTGCTTGTTGCCAGCTTCCAGTACCACCTTGAACTAAACTGAGTGCAACAGAAAGTCTTTAGCTACAAACATGCCAGGTACTCAATGTCACACTCAGTATGATACCTGGTCAGGTTTATTCTTGAAGGATGCACACATGCTAAATCACCCTGAAATGACAAGTGAATGACATCCCTTAATTGAAATCACTGACCCTGAGATTTGTCTTCTTACCCCAGAAATGGTACTGTCATCATTTTAACTTGTTGGTGGATGGTTCTGGCCCCTTAGTTTAAATGGTGCCAATCACTTCAGTAATTGCTTTGAGTCCACACACAACATTTCCGGCCACACGAACCCTCTCTCTGCAGTGATCTTGACCCATGCCAGACCACCTCTTATCTCTGCCAGCTTTCAGACAGCACACTTTTACCAATCCCGTTTTCAATCCTCCACCCAGCCATCCCTATTCATTTCACTTAGGATAAGTGTGGGTTTCTGCCACCCAGACATACATCCATTAACATCTAATCTACCTATAGGAAATATACATGGAGAGTGCAATGTCTGCTTTGCAAATTTTAACACTGACACAGAATAAGCCCACTGCTGCTCACCTGTGTTTTGTTCTTTGTAAATTCACTAACAACTATTTCTGCAAAATGGGGTCTATGATAAAATCTATGAGAGAATTTCAAAAGCCCCACCAAAACAATGTCCATTACCATTCAGAAAAGGACAATAGATCTTAAGTTAACAATACAGAATAAGAAGCAAAAAGTGTAAATAATTTTCTGCTGAGCTGAACTCAGTTCTAAGCATCTGTTTGGCATGCATAAAAAACCTGAATTCAATCTCCAGCACTGTATAACCCATGATGTCATAACCCTATAATGTTAGCCCTTAGGAAATAGGAAGTAGGAGGATCAGAAGTTCAAGGTCATTCTTAACCACCTGATGAGGTTGTGTGTGCTGCTAAGTGTGCTTTTTGCTGCCCTCTGTAGCAGAACAGCACACAATATGCAGCACATTGTTGCCCCAGCTCCTCCTTACCTAAATGATATATCCACCCAGGTATGTATCCTTGTGGACTTATATGAAGATGCTCCAAGAAGTTATCCCTGGAATAAGACTATTGGACTGTGAGCAAAGGCAGCCTGCCTTCCCTGAGGCTGCCAGATGGCTTCACACCAGGCCTGTGTCAGCTTACAGCTTACAGTCATGAAGATGAGTCCTGCCTCACATCCTTGTGAACACTTGATGTTACACAATTTACACCCAGATTTAGAAAGAAAGAAAAAAAAAAAAAACAAAAAAGCTGTCATTCTAATTTCTGCACGTCTGCTTATTAACAAGTGGGGCCATCATCTCTATTTTAAAATAGTTTTGGGTTTTGATTCTTTACCTATTCACTTCTGTGACTGGTTTCTTTTCCTAATGAATCAGAGAAGGCCATTACAGAGCTTAGATAACATTTTCCCTTTTATCCTAGACATCACCAACGTCTCTTCCTTCAACAGACATCCTTAGTATTTGGCTAATCTAACATAGTCACTCTTGCCTAATGATATATATTCTCCCAGGCTGATCTGTTTTCAAGCAAACTGCTTTTTATAAGGCTGGAACAATCCAACCAAGTATGTGAAAACTCTGGGCTTTTTAAAAATTTTATTCCTTCCCTGTTAGTTAGTTACTCAGAAATGGCTGCTGGGCTAATGGTTCCTAAGGCGATCAGATCTCAGAAAGTTATTTGTGGCTTTGTGTGGTTTTGTTTGGTACAGTAGATGGCCTTTCTAAACAATGACTTTCTATTTTCTTTACTCAAAGCTCTCTAACCAGACCTGGCAGTGCAAGTCTATAACTCTAGCTATCCAGGAGGTGAAGGAAGGGAGTTTCTAAGTTCAAGACTAACCTGGACTACATAGTAACTTAAGGCAAGTCTGGACTACTTAATGAGACACTGGTATGAAATGAAAAGTTAAAAATCCTAGGATGTTCTTCAGTAGTAGAGAAGTTGCTTAGCAAGCACAAGATCTTGGGGTCGTTCCCAGTATTGAAGCAGAAGGAAGGAGGAAGGGTAAGGAAGAAGAGGGAAGAAAGAGGAGGAGGAAGCAGAAGAAAAAGCAACAGTGGCAACAGTTTCCCCCACCATGTTTGATTTCACAGGATTCATACTTAGATTTGTAAACAACTATAGGCTTCTAGCTTTATTGACATATGAAGGAAATGTTTGCTTGCCACCTGAGATGTACGTATGCCTGAGCTATAAAGATAAATCAGAAAACAGTCTAAAAAAGGCAAAGTGCAGTAAATCCTCACAGGAGCCCTACCCAGGTTTGGGTAAACAGCTATTCAGAATGGCCAGTTGGCCACTGTGTTTCCAACGTAAGCACGGAGCACTTGATCTTCATGGGTCTTGGAAATGTGGCAAGTGTTAGTGATTCTGAGGAAAAATGAACATTTCTAAAACAGACTATTTTATTCCTGATAACGTTCAAGCTGAATATTGGAAACAGAAAATGTTATTGAAGAAAGTGATGAGAAAAGATGAAGGAAGCAGGGGATCTACCTAGAGAACTCCGGGCTCAGAGGAGGATCACAGAAATGAACAAGAAGAAAGACTCAGTGGATAAGGGAGCTTGTTGAACAAGCATGAGAACTTGAGTTTTGTTCCCTCCAAAAAGAAGATGGATATGGCTAAGCGCATGACTGTAACCCCAACTCTGTGGGGTGCAGAGACTAAAGGCCTGTAGAGCTTGCTGCCTGACAGCTCAGCCTTCCGGTTCAGTGAGAGGAATAAGGTGGTTGGTGACCAAAGATAGCTAACATCTTCCTTTAGTCTCTGGAACAGAGTATATATTATGCATATATGCACATGCACATACACCTTACTCAAACACATACGCACAGAAGAAAAAAAGAAGGAAAAGAAGGAAGGAGACATATTTCACTGTCTACCAGGCTAGAAAAAGGACGCAGTCACTTATGGAACCCCAACCATGCCTCAACACTGTGCACCAGGGTCCTACATGCTGTCTCCTTAATCTCAATAAAGGCCACCATCTCTGTTGTTTTAGAAGGCATATTTAAGAGGTTGAATGGTATTTTTATGTACAATTTGCTGGAAAAGGGAAAAGCAAGAGTTTGCCTCTGACATACATGGTCCATCTACTTCCATTCTATGGAGACAGAATATAATTGAGTGCTTGTCCCCAGGCTGAGTAGCTTGTTGGGTCCTAAAGTAAAAAAAAAAAAAAAAAAATGTTTCCCCTTTAAGTGCAGTATGAAGTCCTTGTCACTAAAAAAAAGCATTTAAGTATTCTTAAGTTTGCAGGTAGAGAATATCTGGAAAAATGAGTGCTTGTAGGCAATTCATTGACATTCCCTTGACAAGATCCAATGGCTTTAATTATGGGTCAGTGATAGCCTCTATAGTCATTAATGTGACTATAGTAACAACACTGGTCCTGGCCCAGAAATCTGTAGGCCGAAGTCCTTATAATTTGGTTTTTCTTCACACATGTCTCAGGAGATTATTTAGTAGAAGCTAAAGCTTCTATGTACCTCTGGTTCTTCCAACTGTGAATAAAGATGGAGAATGTTCTGAAAGGAGAACCATAGCCTTAAAGGAGAAGATTCAATTTCTGATAATGCAGTGAATGCTAATTTTTTAGGTCAGTTTTACAAAGCCACCAAAGATGCATAATTGGAAAATTCCCAGCCATGGCTCCTAGACAAATACAGGGTTAGGTTCCTGCAAGTTTTTGCCCATACTAATTTCATCAATGATCATAACCTTGTGTTATGTGGTTTGAAGTCACACAATTAAAATCTGTACCACTGATGCATTAATAAAGAGCTTATGGCCAGCAACTCTGTGACTCATTCTGAACCATGCATGTGTTTTATCTGTACGGCACATCACAGATTCCTGCATCTAGAAGCACTTCAGCACTGTGCTCAGGGACATTGTAAATGGTGAGGACACCAGTGCAAGGCATAAAAATGGAGGGATGAAAGTGGCAAAAAGGACACTCACTCACATCTCAGTCCAGAACACACATGTCAAATGACTCAGAATTTTCACATCTTTGTTGCAAATGACTGTGGAGATAATGCAAGTACTAATTTTCAGGTTACAAATAAATCTTAGACCTTATGAAAATTTGCAAACTTAGAATCCACAAATAATGATAGTGTTTATATAATTTTTTTAAAAATTTTTACTATTAGTTTCTTTATTCTCTGAGTAGTCCATTTTTTTGTTTCTTTCACAGAAACAGACTTCTCCTAAATGTAATAATGTATGTAATCACAACCAGGTAACATAAGCTTTGTCTTTACTGCATTTGGACAATAATTATTGTGTCTTTGAGGACTGTTATTGGACTGGATGCAGCATTACCCAGCAAGGCAATAGAGAGATGATTTTTATGAAAAGATACAAGATAATGCAAATAAAAACTAAACTCTGGCAAGGTTCTCCAAGTACAACTCCAAATCCAAGGTTGACTTTACGTATCAATTACTTTTACAGAACTAAAATCCTCATGGTTGATGCCCTTCATCAGATTTGTGCTATATTTCAGTAATACTCTATTTGTGTTTTTATTTTTTGAGATTATAATATATAATATATATTATATATTATTGTATCAATTCCCCCTAGAAACTTACACCAGTAACATTATACAGATGGAGAAAGTGGTATAGATAGATAGATAGATAGATAGATAGATAGATAGATAGGGAGAAAGAGATGCCATGAATTTGAAAGAAAAAAAGGAGGATGGAGGGGGGTTGGAAGGGGAAAATAATACAAATCCATTCCTTACTTCAGTGTCTCCTTTGATCCTATGGTAAGTCTGGAAATTAAACAGAGTAGGTGCTATTTTGATTCCAAGCACTGAAATGGAAGTCTAGAGGCCAAGAGAGCTAGTATACAAGCCCATGTCTTTTAGCCCAAAGCCCTTGTTTTTCTACACCGCTGTAAGAACAAGACACTGTGCTAATGGTGCCACATGCCAGTCTGTTTGTTCAGGTAAAGATGCCTCAGAAATGGGGTGCAGTAGTAAACAAAGTATGAAGGGGATCATAAAATCTGGGGGAGCAGGCTCAGCGTGGACATACCGAGAGCTTAAAAACGATTTGCATCAGCTACACAGCTGTGCCATTTTTGTGCAGTGATGTTTGCTTTGAAGTATTTCAGTCAGGAGGAAGCACTGACCAGGGCTCATGGGTGTACTTTTATAGGTAATGAGGCAGAGAGAAAAGAAAAGGCTGTGTCTGACCTAGAGATTAGAGACAAGTGAGAAAACTCCATATAAATAAGTAATCCAGTTGGAGTTGAAGAAGACAGATGGAGAAGACAGAACCAGAGATGCCATGTGAAAAAGGCATAAAAATTTGTCATGCAAAATAGATGGAAGATGACCCTGTGCATTTGGGACAACTTGGACAATAGTTGTAGAATCTTAACATTATAGGTCAATTAAAGTCATAAAGTTACCAGCTTCCCTCTAGCTTAAAAGAAATTACAAAATAGGTCTGGGGAAATATTCAGTCAGTGAAGTGATTACTGTTCAAGCACAGAGTCCTGTGTTCAAATCTCCAGAACCCACTTAAAAAAAATCTAGGGTAGCAGTGAGCTCCTGTAACCTGAGTACTGGGAGGAGGTGTTGTAAAAAACATATGGATCCCTGACTGGCTACTTGATGACTCACGGGCCAGGCTAATTAAATAGAAGAACTTCATGGAGAACCCTGTGGCACACACACATACACACATACACACACACAGAGAGATAGACAGAGAGAGAGAGAGAGAGAGAGAGAGAGAGAGAGAGAGAGAGAGAGAGACAGAGACAGAGAGAGAGAGACAGAGAGAGACAGAGACAGAAAGACAGAGACAGACAGAGGCAGACAGAGAGAGAGAGAGAGAGAGAGAGAGACAGAAAGACAGGGAGAGCAGCAGGGTTTAAGGCAGGCAGTAATATATTGCCTTCCCTTAGTGATTCCTGTGGAGATAGTGAAAAAGAGAAACTGGGTGGGAGTGGACAAGGATAGAAGAATTGGCACGGACAGCATCTGCCCATGCTCATTTAGGTGAATGCCTCACGGACTTTTTGCAAGAAGTAAAAAAAAAAAAAAAAATGATATTTAAAGCAGATTTTTAAACTACAGAACAAATACATTCAAAATAGTATTTTATGATAAAAACATCAAATGTTGGAGAGCAGTGTGGCAACAAAACAAACATTTAGAAGCTGTGTTTGCTTAGAAGGGTCGATGCCTCAGTTAGCCTGTGAAGGAAGTTAAAGTCAGGGTCAGTGCTTGATGCCTCCCTGTTTACACTGTGTGTGCAGCTTCTTTACTTTGGCTGAGACACAGAGGTAATTCAGTGTCACTTTGGACTCTAGGAAGAATAAGGCCTTGTAGGACAGAGCCTTGCTTAGAAGAGGGAAATTACTCTTGAGGACAGGGCAAACTTCTTCTGAGAACCAGTTTCATCTCCTTGAGTGCTGACAGCTGTGGGGCTCCTTCAGCTTCTTTGCAGAAACAGAATCCATGATCAGCCAGACCAGACCCTGACAGTGATTGCATAATAGTGCATGCCCACTACCCTCTGGTACCAACTCTTCCTCTATTTATAAACCTGAATTCATGTCAGTAACCAGAAGTTGGACCTGGGGTCAGGAAATACCTTTATTAATTTCTCTTCCCAGTATGGTCACATTAAATAAACCTTTCACTACTTTTCACTATTTCCAATTCTTTCAATTGGAGTATTAGAGATGAGTAGCCAACCCTAGCTTTTGGGAACCCAGGATTTTTGCCTTAAAAACTTGGGTTATGACTTGATAGCAATACAAGAGCATAAACTTTTCTAAAAGGAAAAAAAAGTGTACTATAAAGTACTGTTGCGACAATGGAATGAGGTTGTAAGGCCCCCACGAAGGGAGGACCTCACCCAAGTCTCGGGAATTCGCAGCCGCCCATTAACTCACAAGACACCGAACTTGATGCAATCAGCAAGAGGTATATTTCAATCAGTATACTGAGGTCAAGACCCATGATCCATGCAGGGGCAGTGGGTTTGACCCCACTGGCTTTGGAGACAGAATTTAAAGCCAAAAACCACAACTCAGGGGGGCAAACCACAACCCAGGGGGAGTGAAGGGGAGTTATTGGAGAGCACCTGTGGAAAGTCCCAGCCCATTATTCAGTTTGTGATAGGGTACAAGAAAGAGTCATGGGGGAACATTTTGTATGGGCTATTCTCTAAGAGCCTGTTCGTAATCAGCCATCTATCTTGTGGTCAGCCAAGTTCCTGAAACACAAAGCTCACAACCAAGGTGACCTGTACTCTTAGTTCTGCTTAGGCTGCTAGGAGGTTTTGAAAATTTTTAACCCTTTCAAGGTCACTTGGCTGCAAATCTTTGAAGCTAGCAGAAGTTGCTGACATTTGATCCCAAAGCCAATAGAAGTTTCTGGAGACTGAATGTATACAGCATGGGAAAATGGTCAGTTTGCAGCTTCTGAGAAGGGCAAGGAAGTTAGAAACTAGCAAACAAGGAACACTGGCCATCCAGATTCATCCTGGTGCAATTCTATTCTGCAACTGGTGTCCTCTGAAAGAAGAACAAAAGCCAGGCCTTTGAAGAGCAATCTAAAAGCCAGCCTGGGACTCTCCAAGAGCAGTGTAACAATGGACAGTCCTGCAAGATCCTCAGCCAGCCACCTGGCAATGGATCTCAGGTCTACAACATGAGACAATCCTCAGCCTCTCTGTGCCTCAAATGCTTCTCCTTTAAAACAGAGATCATCTGTAGCTCTTCTAAGAGAGCAAAGACATTCTAGGGAGTGACCCTTGTATCCCTCTTTTTGGTTGTTAGACAACTGAAACAATGGCCCCCAAGGAAACAAAATGTCTCAAAAGTCTCATACTGAGAGAAAGAAAATGTTTGGGCCTTGGTGCCAGAGGAACTTGTCATCTAGGAAGAGAGCTCATAGCAATCAGACCCCCCTGCTGGGAGATTGGAATCCAAACAATGATGGTCACAGATCTTGGTAGCACTGCATCCTGACCAGGACTGCTTAGTTATGCATATGTCCTGCTTTCCATTTAAACCCAAACCTTTTGTTGGGACCTCAGAGGTAGACATGGGTAGGATTCTCTGGATTTCCTTATTTGTCTCTCTTTCCAATGTGGCTGAATTTAATAAATCCCTCATTTTTGCTTTTTGTCATTATTTGACTTTAATTGGTTTATTGTGGACAAATGGTTGAGCCTAGCTTATTAGGGCTCTAAAGTCCCAAGTCCTAACTGTTATATTTCTAGCAACATGACTACCAGAAGATTAAATAAATGTATAAATCTAACTTGCTTGCTGGAATGAATGTCTATTATAGGCTCAGTAAATATTAGAATAAATTCATTCTACGCCCCATTTTATAAATTGGAGTGCTGAAGTCTGGAGAATTTGACTCACCTAAAAATTTGTAATTTTTATAGTCCTCACTAGTATGTATATAAACAACAAAGTCACAATTTCTTCTGTGTCTGGGAGGCTAAGCCAGGAGCTGCATCCACTTCTATACTGGCCCTGAGAGAGACCCAAGAAACCAGAAGGTCAAATGGTCCAGTTTGAACTTAAAAGGCAGATTCTAGTGCTTTGAATGTTTTCTTTGGAAGCATTCTCTGATAAGGAGGATTGCCATAGAGTGAACATTATTCATCATCTAAATGTCCACCAGGAAATAGCAGAGCTTGGAGGAGTCAGAGCGGCAGATGGGGAGGTGTGCTACATTACCACAGCAAAGAAAAACAAACCCCACCTGTTAGCTTGTACACCCTCTGTTTCTACATTGGAATAAGTAACTGGTGTGTGTGTGTGTGTGTGTGTGTGTCCTTCTTCTCTCCCAACACTGTTCTTGGTGATGCTTTTTAATCCTGGAGCAGATGGCTACAACTGCTATAACGGCATCTGTTGCTGCTCTTTCACCTTCTAGCTTTGGCAGGAGCAGTTGGCAAGACAAGCTTGCAAGGTCTGTTGGTATCCAATAGTACTGCTATCTGTCAAATATTGTGTTGTGGGGAGGGTGGATATTTAGGCGGAGGAAATGCTAATGTAAACCAGTCATGATCCCTAGGGCCTACTTGATTCAAAACCCTTCTTCAGTGTGGTTCCTCTCATGGGATCAGAGATGGGAGAGAGGGCCATGGTATGCTCTCTCACTTGTCACCCACGTATAGGCTGGAGGGACCTGCTGACTGTCCACAGAAGATGCTTGAGTTCAAAGAGGGGTGTGCCTTTCAGATGGAACACTGAGAACCCACATCAACCCTCCAACCCCCACCCCATGTCCACATTTGGATGCTGACATAAAGTTTAGATTTAAATAGAAGGCAAGAGGCAGTTCTAGTCAAGATGTGGTCCATCCTTCAGTGACCCATCACTGCCTGGACTCCAGTCTCTCTACCCAGGTAGTCTGACAAGTTTTCAGAACTCTGTAATATTTCTTTCTGGAGACTTGTTTCCCTTCTTGCTTGCACTAAGGCCCCAGCTATTCCTTCCAGCCTGACATTCCTGGGAATTTCCAATGTCTTGGGGTGCACTGTTTCTACAGCCTGACGGTGAGATTTGAGAGCATGAGCAGTATCTTCCTTCCTGCCAGGATGTGATCTTCATCTCTGCTGTGTTTGCTACATCTTGGGAAAGTCGGTTACTATAGAGTTGTTTTCCACTTGCATTCCCTGTAAAAGCCAGATTCATGTCTCATATACACTGAGATCTGGGTTGTTATTTATCATCCAAACCAGAGAAAACCACCAGAATGAGAATGTGTGCATCTCCTTGGTGAGTGAGCATTCCTGCATGGAGGCTTTTGCTGCTAAGCCCACATCAGGTGTCAAGATTACTGGATGCTGAGCCAAGCCCTTTGAGAATTTGTGATTTGAAGAGAAGATTTTCTCCACCACCTCACTGCCTTCATCAAATTACTACAAGAGAAGTCTGTGAGCCATTAAATTGCTCTCTCAGTCATTGCTGGAAATCAGAAGAGACCCAGCAGTTATGGAGTAAAAAGCTAAAGCTTAGCAAGAGGCCAGCAGTTCCCAGGGACCAACTATCATCTGACAATCCATGGGAGAAACAGCATGGGAATTCTTGAAGAAAATCACTTTGATGACATTACACAACAGACCTAAGGGAAGATAGTGTATTTTTTTCTCAGATTCCTCAATTACTTATTTAATGTCCAACTGGGGCACTCTTCTTGAGGTGGCCTCACAGAGGGAATGCTAGTCAGGACAGAAACGCAAAGCCGATAGACATGAAACTCAATGCAAAGATAGAGGATATCGAATCAGAGGAGAGCCCATGTTAGTACAAATAGCAAGAAGAGGAGTGTTCTGCTCAGAACCACAATGTAAACATGCATCCCTGCCTTCTCTCATACCCTGGTTTCTTATGCAGTGATGAAAATGATCAGACACGTCTGTTGTGGCCCAAGCTTCCCCATGTTGGGTGCCAAGAATGTTGAGAACCGCTCTACCCCACATTGGGGGCCAAAATGTCACAGATCGCTCTGTTAGTGTTGGAACTCACACTGCCAAAAGCCTGTTAGAGCCCACACTGCCCCAAGCTGCTCCTGTCTGCAGGTCGGGGTTCAGCAAGAGAGAGAAAGGACGAATGAGAAGAATGGAGACCAGACAGAGTGTGATTCAATCCTGTTTATTCTTCAGTCTCTCTTCTTTCCAAGTCCCTAGTTCCAAGTCCCTAGTTCCTAGCACCTAATCCTAGTTTCAGTTGCTAGCCTCTTTCCCAGTTCCAAGTTCTTTCTCCAAGTGCTAAGTGCCTAATCTCTAATTGCCTGCCTCGAGTCTCAAGTGCCTACTACTAATTCCAAGTTCTTCCTCCAAGTGTCAAGTGCCTAATACCTAATAATAATAATTTCTTCTGTCTGCCTCTCACCTTTTATAGGTCTCACTTCTAAGCCACGCCTTTAAGTCATGCCCTTAGGTCTTGTCTCTAAATCTGATCTCCAAGTCATGACCTTAAGTCACACACCTTTAAGTCTCACATACCCAAGGGAAAATCCTGGGTATCTAAAACAAGATGTTATCAGAGTGTGCTCAGCTGTTGTAGGCTATTGTAATCAAGTCTCTTGTATATGGCTCAAGATGGCTGCAAGGATAATAGCCGCCTTCTGTTGGCTCCCCACACAGGTCAATGACATAGCTAGAATAGTACTGCAAAATAGTAAGAAATGCAATTGGCAGGCTCAAAAATGCTAACTATCATACACTAGAAATCAGTGAATAGAGGAAGAAGCCATTCCAGAGAAAGCATCTGTCTAACAGCCATAGGGTACTGTGGGCCTTCTCATGAGGTCTCCTACAGAAACTCCAGCATCAAAACCACGAAATACAACCAAGCAGTCAGAGAAGCTAATGTGGTGATCATCAGACAGTTAGTCAAAGAGCTATGTTTGGAACAGCTGGGTCCAGAAAGTCTCTCGCCATCACCCACAACAATAGAGCATCTGGTAAAACAGCTGTAGCCCAGAGGCTCAGCTCTGATAGCATTCTCTAAGGGGCAGCATGATTTCCCTAAGAAGAGTTGCCAGGGAAGTTTGGAGCCTGAAAGGAGAGAAACTCTTTGCTTATGGGTTAAGGGCTCTACATTACCTATGGCCTGAGAAAATATCGATCAAAAAGAAGAAAGAGTAGGAAGGCGACAAAAGAATAGTGGCTGATACAAACTCACTCCTTACTAAGCACTGTTCTTAACAGATGTAACATGGTCATTGACTTGATTCTCATCACACAATGAGGAGGTTACTGTTGCCAAAATGCTGATAGAAATAAGGAAAGTGATATGCACAAAATTCCAGTTCCAGGACACCTGAGGAATCTGCCTTCCTCTCCTAAAATCAACACCAGCTGGCTGTGCACAAGCAAAATATCTCTTCTAAATATTTGTTGGCTTTGTTGTACATTTTTGTTGGAAAGTAATATACATATGTATTGAGTGTGTAAAAATAAAAATGCATGCCAATAAATACCAAAAAATAAGCAGATGCATATGCAATTGCTACCAGAATTAAGAGACAGCACAGACAGAGCAGAAGCCTCACCTTCCCCAGTTTTCTCTGCAATCACTACCTCAGTCACATCCCTACCCTGGAGACAAGCTGCCTGCTGACTCCTCCCACTATGGCTTGGTCTTGCCTGGTGTTTGTTGTATTTCATATACATAAAATTACACATTTTTATCAGCTTTACCCCATGCGGCATTATATTTAAAAGCTTTAGGATGTGTGTGTGTGTGTGTGTGTGTGTGTGTGTATGTGTGTGTGTGTGTGTGTGTGTGTGTGTGTGTGTGTGACCATACCATGTCCACATAGTCTATCCATGGTCATGGCTGTGTCACATTGCTTTCTTAGGAACACACCATCATTTACTAACCAGTCCACAAGGTATAGCTCCCATGAGTTTCTGAATGTGTCTCTTGGTTGATGTTCATCCAAACACAGTTGTGATCCTACTTGAGAGAGATGTCTCTGACATTCAAATAACTGTTCCCAGGACAACTTGTAGAAATTTACATTTTCACTCATTTTCCAATTGCATAATCATCTCACCAACACCAGCTTTCCACAGTCTTTTTTTATTTTAGAGTTGAGTCTTTATTTCAAAACACTATGATTTTAACAAGATTGTATCTAACATACCAAGCTAGCTTATTTGTCTTTTTTCTAACAGGTTTTTATGATTTATCATACCCATGTGCACACCTCCAGAGAAAAGCCCTTATTCCATTGTACATTTTGTGAATATGGTAATATTTCTTGCTCTGTGATTTGCTTTTCCATGGACATAATGGCAGTTTTTATTAAAAGCTTGGGTCAAATATTTTGCTTGAGGTTTTAGCAATGTATAGCAAAATTGCATGTGTATTTCTGCTTAGGCTAAACAGTACCATTATATCAGCAGATGTACAGAAAGATATATATTAGAGCTTGTATTGCATAGCATTATTTATACAGTAAAAGACTAGAAATAGTTCAAATGCACATAAATGCAGAGCTCATTGGTTAAATTATAGTTCAGCCACATGAGTACCATTCAATTGCTTAAAATATGCATTATTTCTCTATAATATTATATTTCTAGTGCCAAGATGGAAATGAAAAATGGTCATTGTATGCTTACCTTTCATGAAAAGGGGAAGAAGAAAAACAGGTATGTATTTGTATAAACATGTGTGCATATATATGCTTTTGCATATGTAAGTATACACATTTTATGTATATTTACTTTTCAACAATCTATAAACTGAATTATTACTTAGAGGAACAAAAACAGAGTCCAGGGGTTGAGTCAGGAAGAAAGCCACACCCTCTCTGCTTAATTTTTCTTTGGAGCCATGTTAAGAATCATCTTAGATAATCATGAAATGTCATTAAGTGAAAATGAGCAAATAAAAAGCAATTTCTAAAAATTAAAAGCAATTAAAACATCTGGTGTGATCACATAAAGGGAAGTAATTTTAGGTGATTTTCATATACAATCATTTAACCACGTACTTAGGTGGAGAATGTCTCCCTCAAAAAAGAATGTCAAAGAAATATTAAACTATTTTTAAAGCATCCCATTAGTAATCGTATAAGATTTAAGTTTCTAAAATCTCTCTGTGTGTGTTCGTGTGTGTGTGTGTGTGTGTGTGTGTGTGATTGAGAGAGAGAGAGAGAGAGAGAGAGAGAGAAGGAAGGAGGGGAGAGAGAGAGGAAGGAAGGGAGGGAGGGAGAGAGAGTCAGTTATTTGACTACATTCAAACATTTGAGATGTTTTAATATTACTGATATTTCCTTATTATCCTCAAAGACAAGAAATTGTGAAAGAGAGATTATGAAACTTTAAAATAATGTCTTCATAACTCTCTGAGTGTGAGAAAAGCAGCTAACAGTGCTTCTTCCCTGGTTTTACAAGATACTCTGAAAAATTGGCTTTTTAAACTAGAAAGGGGGAATTATAACCCCCAAGGTCACCAAAAACACACCTTGCTTTTGTCTTATTTGTTTTAAATTTTCTATAAACTGATGCTAAAGGTCAGTCTGCAGAGGCTTGCCACTGGCATCCGGTTACTTCCAGCTCATTTGCCAGGGTCTCATATAGAGAGACCCCTTAACTAATACTTGGTGTGGTCCCCATCCTGTTTTAATTTGGGGTCGTGGGTTAGTCTGCGTTTTTTCAGAAAAAGAGAATGGAGCCCAATGGCTGCCTGAAAGACACAGATCTTGAGACTAATAATTATGATTCTAATGCTGAAGATGGCTCAAAATCTTTATCAGCCAGCTGATTTAACTTGGCATATAATTTCCACTCTTACTAGAGAGTGTTTTTTATCATTACTTAAAGCCACCTACTATATACCTGGTGGCTAGACTTGTGTCTGATCCCTGCTAATTAGCAGTTGGATTAGATACTAGAACATTTCCGTTCTCAACCTTATTTTCTACATTGCTTGGATAATCATGTTGCTTTTAACCTTTGAACCTTGTATTTTAAGCAGATTGATTACCCTCACACAGGATCGCTCTCAACAAGCTCAGCTATTCATCCTGGCAGTTACACATCCACTGTGAAGAATTGCATCTAGTGCATGCCCACAGGTCCTTTGGTCTAAATGTGGTCTTGGTCTAAAAAATGTGCCAATGATGGCCAGTTAGTCAAAGACAGGTAAGAGTGTTTTTAAGCTCCTATAAACCTAAGGCAGAGGCATACGTCAATATGTTATGTATGTTTTTCTCAAAGACAGGTAATATAAGAGTAATATAGACACTGACCTAAGCCTGGCACGGTTGCCTGGCCACTTGAGACCCTAGATAGGATGAAATTTTGTGCCCTGTCCAGATATTGGCACTGCCATCTTAAAAAATTAAGGGGGGAACTGTGCCCTCCCCCCAGCCTTGAGCAGGCCTGAAAGAGTCATTTACCACAGTAGACCAAAACAATAGGACCTAGGAGGCATTGCTGGCCTTGGTGACCAGCAGTCTGCTACAGGAGCTAAGAAAAATGAACCGCCTACTGAGCTTGCCTTGACACCTCCGGGCTGCTACCCCCTCACCCAGCTGCTGGGCTGAAAAGAGAAGAGACTCTGGGGGTGGGGCTTCCCCTTTATATGTGAAAGCAAAATATTAAACTTTGGGCCTTGATCAGAATACGTTGTCTTGGCCCCATGTTTTCTCTCGCCCTCCATTCCCCTTTCATTCCCAACCTTCCTTTCAAGTGAACCCAGTTACCCTTAGCCGCTGGCAGCTACAGTTATTATAATGTACTGTTTAGGGAATAAACTGTTCAATATAAATGTACCTTTAAAAAGATGTTTTCCATCAAATGATTGGGTTAATCCCCAGAGATACTGAAGGCACCGTATAAGTGAAGGTGATAGAAATGTGGAAAATGGCCCTGTGACCATGTCAGAGAAGAAGGCAAGTCACCATCAGAGTCTACTAACTTGTGTCCAAATGACAGAGGCACTAACTAGAGAGGATCCCTTTGGCCCCAAGTGGGATAATTTGCACATCAAAGTAACAATAACTACAATATCCCAAAGCATGTAATAAAGGTTTAAATAATGATACTTAAATTTTAACAAAACTTTGAGGACTATTATGGAACATTAAAATAATAACTCAATAATGAATCTTGCATATCTTATTTGATCCATATGCAGATTAGCTGAGTAGTTGATAGGTTTTTGTGTTTGTTTTTGTCTGTGTGGAAGAGTTCAAGTCAGTAAATAAAGATGGAATTTTGAATTTTCTGGGGTTGCCACCCTTAATGAAATAATCAAATAGATCTAGTTTGCTAAGTTTATTAGGTTAAGTGAATAGGGAGTTTGAAAATGGATTAAATAGGCTGACAATGTCTGAATATACTGAATATACTGAAATATTCAAAAAATCATAGAGACTAGAAATAAAAGCATATGCTTTTACTTGTTGTTGCAAGAACACAGATCAAGATTCTTTTAAAAAGATGGAACTTGAATCTAATCAAACCTTCATTAAAATAGTAATTTATAGGAAGCACAAAAACCAAAAGAATGTATGTGACACCTCTATAGTGCGAAACTCACAATGAAATGAGGGAAACTCTACAGAGGAATGAACTCAGCAGGAAGAGAGATATAGAGATTCCAAAGACACAAAAGCTGTAACCCTACATGTGAAATATAGATCTCACTGCACCAACACTAGACAGCCAAGTATGAAAAAAAAAATTAAAGATAGTTCTTGGCTATTTGAGTGCAGTAAGCAATATGTTTGTAAAACACCTCTGATATGATGACTTAAGCATTTGCAGGTAAAATGATAGGGTATCTGAGATTTGCTTCAAACGAATTCAGTGAGATACTCAGTTGATAACTGGTTAATGGAGCAAAAGCCTATTGAAGATAATTTTCTCTTCAGTGCTTCACAGTGCCATCTATGTATGAAAGAGGCAGCTGCCATGCATGGGGGTGCTTTGGGATTCTGTCTTATTGCATTGAAACCACTTGACTTCTGAAGCCAGTAAGATGCTATCTCAAGTGTGGGAAGATTTTTATAAGTCTTGACATTTGGTAATGAAATTCAGGCACCTGAGTCTTAAGAGTGTTGTGGCATTTTTTTAAATATTTATTTTCTATTCTGTAAACATTTTAGAATGAGCTTTTGAATTTCCACTTACAAATCCCTTTGGATTTTTGTTGAAATCATCGTGACTAATTCATTATCTTTACTTCCTTTGGGTTTAACTTTCTGTTCTTTACATAATGATTTGCTATGGTATTTATTAGTTATTATAGGCATAGTTACTAGATTGATCATTTTGATTGTATAACCTTTTTTTTACTTTAATGGTTACATGATTTAACTTTTTTTTAGGAATTACTTTAAATATTTAATTATTCCTTTTTATCCAAGTTTTCCATTTAACTGTTAGTAGTTTTGCCCACCTTCCAAAAAGTGCAAGGCCTTAAAAATGTAAACACACTTTCAATTTATAAACCACAGGTTTTGGTGTATTTGATGAGTAAAGGAGGAAAGGGTTTGCTTGGTATACATGTTACAGTCTATCAGTGAGGAAGGCCAGGACAGGACTCAGGGTGGGATTCAGGAGGCAGGTACTGAAGCAGAGACCATGGAGGCATGACCCTTAGGAAAGCCAGCTCCCCACAAAGTGCTTAGTGCTGTTTTATACAGCCAAGAATCACTTGCCTAGGACTGGCATTGTGGCACAGTGGGTTGAGTCCTCCCACGTCAATCATTAATCACGTTTTTAGTATGTTAATAAGCTTATTTTAATTGTGTGTATGCATGGGAGTGCAGATGCCTGAAGAGGCTGGAGGTTAGAGGCATCAGCTCCCTCTGGGATGAAGTTAAAGGGATATAAACTCAGGTCCTCTGAAGGAGTTTGATGCACTCTTGACCACTAAACCATCACTCCTGGCCCAATAAGCTTATTTTAAGCTCACATGATGTTGCTACTGTCATATTATTATTTATTTACCTGTTTTTTTTTTAATTCTTCTTGGACCTTTCCAATCTAAAATCCCTAAGAATCAATTTTTATTTCTTTTAATAGGATACCATAATAAAGGAGTTATTTAAGTTTTTCTTGACTATTCTATTTTTCTCACCATTCTTGAACATTTTTATAAGGCAGAATTATTTTGAGGGAGGGGGCATGTGTGTATGTGTATATGTGTATGTTTGTGTGTGTATGTGTGTACGTATGTGTGTTTGTGTATGTGTGTGTGTGTGTGTGTGTGTGTGTGCGCGCGCGCGCACGCGCGTGCGTGCATGCAAGTGCACTCACGCATGCATGTGCACCCATAGACCAGAGGCAAACTTTGGACATTATGCTTAGGTGCTATCCATCCTGATTCTTGAAATACTGGCCTGAAATTCACTAAGGAGGTTAGAAAGGTTAGCATTGGGGATTCCAGTGTATGCTATCACATCAGGATTCTTACATGTATTCTGGGGACCAGGTCTTCATGCTTGCAAGAAAAACACTTCACTGATTCAGTTATAAATTTCCCATGCCATTGTTTTAAAGTATTTGTTCTGATCCATGTGCCTCTCCTATCTTTCCAAGAGGGCAGCTTAAGTGCTAAACTTTCTGACTGCATCCCTTATTGCTTACCTTCTTCTCTCTATTTGCCATACTTTTGTTTCAGAAGGATTTACTCTGGACATTTATCTTAAAATATCCCATAATATTTGCAGTTCTGTACAATGGTAGTTAAGCTCACCACTGAGTTCTTAGTTTTAGTGATTGTTTTTAGCTCACCCATCATACACACACCAAACCTACCATTGCATTCCACCACTAGGATTTTCAATGTTACCTTTCATGTATTTGAATATAATTACCATGATTATCTTCATATCTTGCTATCTTAACTGAAACACCTGCCGTCCCCACAAATTGTTTCTGCTGCCTATTATTTATGCACCCTTTGTTCATGGTGCCTTATGTGATACCCCTAGTTATTCATGATTGTAAGCTACACATTTCATCTTCTTTTCAATAGAAATTACTAACGTCCAAGATGTTGTATTTCTCCAAAGGCAGTTTCCTTTTAGGTGGGGTCTTGGGCAGGATTCTCTAAGAAAGTCAGTTTACTCCTAGCTTTTTCTTTTTTGTAGAGTTAACAAATCAATGTCTAATTCAGAGCAACAGGAATTCACAGTCCTGCCTTAGAAGTCTGTGTATTCCAGTGTCAGCTCCTCCCTGAAACATTAAAAGGTTTCCAAAAACACTGATCAGCTGTTCGTCCCATTAGCAGATGCCTGAGGAGCTAGGAGATACCTCTAGGGACAAAGACAGCCTCAAATAGATTTGACTTTTCCCAGCTTTTAGCACAGTGATTCTTCCTTGTCTTGTTAATTTACTCATTACTTTAATTAATGAGTTTTTTCAGCTTTTCTGTTTATCTTCAGTGAAAAACTTGATTCAAAGCACCAATTTTGCAAATATAAAGTTCCTTAAATAAGTTTTTAAACTTTAAATTTTAATTACTAATGCTAGACTTTTTTCCTATAAGTAAAGAGAAGATGTAGTTTATCACTTGCCTGCACTATGACACACATTTGACTACTGTCTAGTTAGGGAATCATCACAGGGAAGATGATGAACATTTATGTTGGAACCTCCATGCCAAGGATACACACAGATAAACAACAGTGTAGACTTGAGAGAGAAGTGGCGCTCTAAAAAAGGAGGAAGGGACATTTAAGGTCATTAAGGAAAACTGAGCAGCAGCTGATGGTTGCCAGATGCAGCAGGAAGGGGCAAGACTTACTGTGATTACTGTGAAGTCACGCTGGTGAACTTTCTGCCTAAAAGTAGCTTTAAAAAAAAAGAAAGAAAGAAAGAAAGAAAGAAAGAAAGAAAGAAAGAAAGAAAGAAGAAAGAAAGAGAAAGAAAGAAAGAAAGAAAGAAAGAAAGAAAGAAAGAAAGAAAGAAAGAAAGAAAGAGAGAGAGAGAGAGAGAGAGAGAGAGAAACATTTTAAGGCATTTCTTTGGACCTATGGTAAAAAAATTCATGGAATATAACTTTAATTACTTTAAATTGATGTATTTATTATTGTTCTGCCATATGTGCATGTTGTGAGTATACATGTGTAAAAATGTGTACAGATGTGTACAGGTGTCTCCGCACAAGTGTGGAGGCCAGAGGGCAGCTTTGTGGAATCAGCTCTTTCCTTCCACCTTTATGTCAGTTCTAGGAATGACACTTAGGTCACCAGGCTTCATCTTAAGTGCTTTACCCACAGAACTGGCTTTCCAGCTGCCAAACAAAGCTTTATAGCTACTCCTTTTAACCTTTATTTTACCTCTTCCCTAAGTAGGACAATAATTAGACAATCTTAAAGTATGGTGGTGTTCACACATCTAAAGCCCATAGTCACCTTAGGACATATAAAGAAAATAAGAGATATCAAGGTACAATTCAATTACAAGAATATGAATATATATATATATATATATATATATTTCCAAACTAAGAAAGCTTGGTAAATCATCAGGATATACAAATATATTTTACAGGTCTTCTGAACATCATCAATGATTGTTAAAAACAAACAAAAATGTCTACTCTTGTAGTCAAAGCTGGTGGCACACAGAATCAGAAGACTGAGGCAGGAAGGTTACCACAGTTAGATGCCCACCTGGGTCAAAAGCTAACTTAGAGAATGGCATGAGGATTACTCAAATTCAAGGTCAGCTTTTTCTATACAGAGAGTTCTAGATCAGCCAAGGCTACCCAGTACCCAGTGAGATTGTTGGCTACAACAGTCCCCCCCCCCTTTTTTTCCCTTATTTTGTATTTATGAAGCTGTTTAAATAGCTCATTCTTAGTGGCAACTAAAACAACAAATATATCTCAAAAGAAATAAGACATGAAAATCACTGGGCAGTGGTGGCACAAGCCTTTAATCCCAGCACTTGGGAGGCAGAGGCAGGCGGATTTCTGAGTTCGAGGCCAGCCTGGTCTACAGAGTGAGTTCAGGGCTACACAGAGAAACCCTGTCTCGAAAAACCAAAAAAAAAAAAAAAAAGACATGAAAATCTATATTGCTACAGACACTATTTTTACATGTGGTTTCAGGTTCAGGACAGATCTGTATTATTCAGGAAAATATCTGGTGAGTTACTTGGAAGAGAAGGGAACCAGGAGATCAAGAGAAGTTTCCTGAGTGTTGTCCTATAACAAGGGATGGGAAAGGCTGGTGAACACACACAAAAGGGATTTCAACTACCTGAGTTTTAGGATTTGAGTGTATTAACTTTTAGTCTCATAACCAAGTCACAAAAATCTACAAACACCTTTTGAGATAAGGTTGGGAGAGCATATAGATTTGTGTGAGTGTGAGTGCACACCTTGGGTTACTTCCAAGCACAAACTAAGGAAGGAATGAGAATGAATTCCACATACAGGTTACTAATAAAGAGAATAGGGTCGGGAAAAGGCATGCAATGTATCATCCATAGTCTGAACTACTCAGAGCATGAGTGATGATTTAAACAAAAATGTTGCAATCCATACACAGTAGAAAGGGAGCCAGAACAAGACAGAAAGATTTCATTTGTGTGTGTGTGTGTGTGTGTGTGTGTGTGTGTGTGTGTGTCCACAGAGGTGGGAAGAGAAGACATCAGAGCCCTGGAGCTGGCTGGAGTTACAGAAAGTTGTGATTCACCTGACCTAGCACTGGTGCTGGGAACCAAATTCAAGTCCTCTGCAAGAGCAGCAAGTGCTCTTAACTGCTGAGCTGTCTCTCTAGCCCCGGTGCTTCAGATTTTAAGACAAATGTGTGTGAATATAAACTACTAAGAATCATCAACTCTTTCCAAGTTGGTTTTCAGATTTAATCTGTTCCCAATCAAAATCCCAACTGTGTCTTTACAATATTTTGATGAATGACTCCAAAGTTCATCTGGCATAGCTAATAAATGAAAAGGAAGAGTAATGGCCTTGCTAGATATCAAGGCAGTGTGACTACAAGCACTGTGACACGAACCGGAACCAGATAGACTGATAAGGCTGTGCATAGCCAGGCAACCAGACCACTCTGTTCATGAGATTAACAGGCCATCACAAAGCAGGGAGAAAGGGTGGAGGTATGGAGGATCAGTATTGAAAAGCCTTTTAAGTTACTTTAAAAATAATGTGTTCAATCTTGATATAATTTTATCTAAATAACTTCCAGATAAATTGAGAGGTTAGACTGGGGGCCAGGGAGATGGCTTAACAGGACAAGGTGCTTTAACACAGAGCCAATGGCCCGAGTTCATGTTTTAGATGCTATGAAGTGGTAGGAGAGAGTAGACCCCTGAGAAAGGTCTTTTGACATTCTCACAGAAGCCACAGGTGTGTATATACACCACACACACACACACACACACACACACACACACACACACACAAAGTAAATACATTTGAATTTTTCCAAGCATAATGTTTTTTTATTAATTATTTGGAAATTTTGTACATTATAACTTGGATCACACTCGTTTCCCATTCCTCCCAGAACCATCCCTCCACCTGTGCTCCCTCTCCACGACAACAACAAAGCAACACCAAGTCCAGTTTGTGTTGCCCATGTACTCATTGGAGTATGGTCAAACTCCCAGTGGTCAGCCTCTTAAAGAAAATCAAGTCCTCCCCCCACCTCGAATTCCCCACACCTACCCCCTCCACCCCCTCCCACCACACCAGAAGTCATCAGCTGTAAAGAGCTATACTTTAGCATCTTTAGTATTGAAGGGAGTTCTTCAGTAGCTTTCTGTCTCATTTGTTTGCTTGTTTGTTTGTTTGTTTGTCTTGCAGTGGGTGGGGGTGTCACTGAAGCCTTCCATGTCTCCCAACCTCAGTGATAAGGTTGTACTATACCAGTACTTTGTTTGTACTGTACCAGTACAAACAAAGCTTCCTTGCCCATAGCAGCCAGTGTCAGCACAGATCACACACTTCTATGTGGTTTCTGGAGGTTTCATGGACTGTGGACTTTATGGTTTCAGGTGGCAGCTCAGATCATAGACATCAGCCAGTCCCTGGCAGCAGCGAGGATTGTGGACAACAAAGATGTAGAGAGAAGTTAGATTTGGAAAGGCAAGATGCCTCAGTGGGTAATAGTGCACGCTGCACAAGCTTGACCACCTAAGTACAGCCCCAGAATCTGTATGTTGGAAGGACAGCATGTATTACACAAAACTGTTCTCTGGTTTGCACATATGCAGCATAGTGTGGGTATACATACACACACAGCAGAAATAAATAAATAAATAAATAAATAAATAAATAAATAAATAAATTTAGTTTTTCAGCTGAAACCATAGAAAACAGAAGCCACATAATTAAATATCTGTCTCCTATTGAAACAGAAAAGGGCATTATTCTAGGTTTAAAAGGGACTTTGCAATATTTTAGAAATATTGACAGACTTAATAACATAAAACATTCAATGTTTACAATTTAGATAAACCATTGGAAAGGCAATCAATAAAAATTTATGTATCTATATTAAAAGTAAGCAAATATAAAGTATCTAAAAGCCAAATAATTTGGTACGAAAATGTTCATGTTGTCCCATGTTCCTCCTAATAAAGATAAAATTTATAAACTGAAGGTCACCAGAAAAACATTAATAAATATCTAAAAGGCATTTTAGTTAATTGTCACTACAAATGTAAAACTTTTGAGGAATTCATTTTGGCCAGTTTTTTAAAAATAGAAAAAAGACATGGTATATCTTAGCTTACTGTCATTAGCGAGCTGGGCTGCAGAGAAATGGGCCCTGAGTGTAGCTTGGTGAAAACCAGCTGGGTAAATGATTCTAGAAAACAATTTTATGTTGTATAATGTGAAGATATAAGTTTTAACAGTTTTTAACCCAGAAAATTTTACAGTTAATCAAACTTACATTAAAGGAGAAAGTAAAATGCATGTTAATGTCATAGATATCACCAACCATGACATTTGAAATCACAAATACTAGTAAACAAACCTCAGTTCTCAAAAATAGAGATACATGATTCTTCTGTCTTTTTGCATTACAGAATATTATATGGTCTTTAATAAGGATTTTTAAACAAAACTGAAAATATTTTTTTAAAAAAGACCAAAAAGTTACATATGTAGTTTAACTAGAGTTGAGTAAATTAGTTTGCCTGGATAAAAGAAAGCAGAAATGTTGACAATGTGTAGTTACAATTAAAGATGTTATCAAGTGGTTATTTTTATTGTTCTATCATTGCATTACATAATAATTCTTTCTCTCAGCTATGAATAGTGAATCTTCATTATTTTCATCTTATTATTTTTGGAAAGAAAGGCTGTTTTATCAATACAGCCTTGGTGCAGGACCTGTACTCAGAAAGGTCCTGTTTCCCTGTGCACTAGCATGCAAAATCCCCTTGAAGGCCCCTAAAGCACCACCATGGAGGCCTGGGTTCCAGTGTGACTAAGCTGTTCTCGTTTTCTGGGTTACCTCTCCTAGCCTGATCATGCTGGCAAAGGCATGTGGACTGTGGACTAATGTCTTCCCTGCCTAACTTTTGTGTGCATTCCAGAGACAATAAGCCCTCCCCCTCTGCAGGCCCAGTGTAGATCACGACTATCTCATAAGCAAGCTTTTAGAACAGTGGTGGATTTTTTTTTTCTGCCTTACATGATTGCCCATTGTAGGAAATCATGGAATGTTTCAGAAATGTTCGGAGACTTAAAGAGAGCTACAGGATTATGAAAACTCTGCTCTCCCAGTGCTGTTTCTGAAAATGGATTTATTAATTTAACAAGGCACTGTTAGTTCCTCCTTTATGAAATGATTCAACACTAATACAGACTGATAATGCTTCCTGGAAGGTCCGCTAGTCTGGGAGAATTCAAGCCTGTCAGGTATAGATTGCTTCAGTCTGCAAATTCTTGCTTCTGTGATTTCCAAAACTCTTTATGGTTAATGACAGCAGCTGAGGAAAAATCCTTGAAATATCCTAAAACCACTCTCGTTTTCTGAACAGAATGTTTAAGGGCAGAGATGTAAAAACAAAAGATAGTACTTTTTTCTCTCCAATTCTCTCTAGTTATTCAAACATGGTTTTGAAACTGAAAATGAGTTCAAATTCAGTGTACTTTTGGAATGTGTTTGCAGCTTTGTTCTTTTATTTTTAAAAAGGGAGAAAACACAATTTGACCTGTGCCCCAAGGAATCCTGCTCGCCAATCAATAATGGGTTTCTCAGTGATATGCAAAATATATCAAAGCAGGTTCAAATGTTAATGGAGCCTTGGAGCAGGGTCTAAACAAAGAAAAATAGTGTAGTTTCGCTGCCAAACTCTAGCCTGTACTCTCTGTGCCCTGTAAGGAAACCTTCTCACAGCATTCATGCTTCACCTCCATTCTAGAAACCCAGGGGTGAAGTTGTTTTCCCCAAGCCCACACCTGAGTGACAGCCAATAGTGTGCAAGTATAGAGCAGCTTTCTGATTCCCAGGTCATGCTTGTCAACCACAAGATACCGTCACTCTCTCAAGGTGCTGGAGTTGACCACTGACAAGCACAAATGACAAATCAACAGTGAGAACACTGAAAGGTCTTAGGTTGGTGCTCAAGGGGACACTGAAGCACACTGTCCTTTCAAGTGAAAGATGAGTTGGATGAGCTATTAATGCTATGCATGTGCAGACAGCTCTAAGGAGACTCTAGGCCCTCTTCTGAGGTTTTGGGGAGTGTTCCATGCCATGTACTTGATGTGTAGTCAGTAGTTGATGCTGCAGTCAAGCTATCTCTGATGGGGAACAGGGAACAGGAGAAGGAATGTGTGGCATTGTGGACATGAGAGGAGTGGAAAGGAGAAAGCCCAGCAGTTAATGCATATCCAGTGCAGCACCAGTGGCCCATGATAGCTTGGAGTCTGGCGCCTTTCCACAGAATCAGATATGAGAATGGACAAAGACACAGCTGGATCCTAACAAACATAACCTGTTTAAGAGCAACAGGGAACCTTCGGGGAAATGACATTATCTGAGTCAAGACTTAAATATACACATGAAAGAAAAAAGGTAATAACCATTGCTAAAAGGTCAGGTGTCCATCAGGACACTTGCAGCCACATGCCATCCTTGGCCAGTCTCCTATGACTCTGCTTGGTCTCATGGTGACTTGCAGAAGGGAGCTACCCTAATCAGCAATGAACACTGATGGATGCTCACACATTTTCTGCATGTTCAGAGTTTACAAATGCTCAGGCTATGAGGGTTTAAGTGGTTCATTCTGGCAAAAGGAGACAGACCAAAGCATCTGTAATTAGAGCTTTTCCTCATTAAATCACCATGGAAAGAGTCTTCTCTGGCCTCTACTCTCTAACTCCTGTACATTTACATTTGTTTGTTTGTGACAGGGTCTCATGTATCTTGGACAGGACTTACACTTTCTAGGCAGTCTTGGATTTTTGATACTGTTGGCGGTACCTCAGGATGCTGGGTTTACAAGCTTGTGAAACCACACTTGGTGTATATGGTTCAGGAGGAGATCAAACCCAGGGCTTCAATGCACTCTGAGTAAGGACTGTACCACCTGAGCTACACTTCTAGTTCAGTGCATAGATCTTCTTAGAAAGTCCTCATGATCCCACACACTGGAGATGTGGAAAGGGAAGCAAGCAAGTTGGTTAAGACACCAACTTTTGACTTTTTCCAACACTCTGTGAGATCTATCTGAACAGGCAAGTGTTAGTGAACATTTCTCTAAAACCCTTAGCCATCTTTAGCAATCACTAAATTTTAGATAAGCACTTCAGGCAGCTTTGGCTATCATAAGGAGTTGATATTCTCTCTGTTTGTCTTTCTGTCTTTAACACGCTCACATATTCCAGATAGATACTCGTACACCTTCATCATTGATACTTATAAATCCTCTGGCCACAAACAATAACATTCCACCCTGGAGGATACACTATGATATGAATTTAAAGTCATATAAATACAATACTGAAATGTGAGCCTTCATAACTGTCTGGAAACTCAGCTAAAAGATTATGAATTCAGAAATTCACTCTTCTTTGCTCACACACAATTTAAGATAAATACTAGGAAAAAGAGAAAAAATTCATCTCAGATTTCAATGACATTTCAGTGTAAAGGCAGAACATGTTAGACCTTTGCTGGAGCTAAACAATAATTTTAATTCACTATACTATACTATATATACTATACTATACTGTACTATACATTGCTGAGCATTTATTGAGATCTTATCATATGCCAAAGTCCAGTAAATTCTCTGCCCATATCATTATCACCTACAGAATCTCCAAGCAACCTTCTGAGAAAATTGCCACCTTGACTTAGAGAAAAGGACACTGAGGCATGGAAAGGTTGATTAACTTGCCTGTGGTTACACTGACTGTCACTAATTAGCTTGGGCAGTGTGCTTCTACAGCCTGAATTTCTGGCCTGTTAGTTCTATCGCTGTAGAACAAATCAGATGAGAAAGGAAGTACCGAGATGCACATGACCAAGTGAGAAAGAAGTCTTTCTCAGCAACATTATATTGTAAAGAAATAAGGGACTGGCCAGCAGAAAGGAGAGTTAAAGAGAACTCTCAAGAGAGGAGAAATATCCAAAGACTCAGGTGGGAAGTGCCTGGGAGCTTTCAGGAAGCTGTTTGTACCATTTTTTAAACTAAGTAGATCCACCCTCAAAGACATCTCTTTGACCTTGGAAATTTCAATGAGAAGAAACAAAAACAAAACAATGAGCTAATTTAATAGCAAAAGTTTTTGTTAATATTTTGGTCAAGAGGCATAATCAAAATGAGGTTTTATTGAAAAGGACTACAGAAACAAAGCTAAGACAGCTTTCTGTGTGCATTTGGCAAGTCGATTTCTATTGGGTATGGATTTATTTCTTCACCAGTAACTGCATCCATTGGTCACTTTAAGGAACTCATCCTTCAATGCAGACGAGACACTCACAGTTATGTAACATGTGAATGTTTGAATGTGAAGTGGCTTGGTAGTGACATGGAGCAGAAAGAGAAATTTAATCCCTAAATCACACCAGAATCAAAGTATTCCAGCTGCCTAAGAGACAAGATAAGAAGAGAATCCCTGTAACTCCTGCATACATTCAAAGCTGAGATCAAAACCATGAGAGACAAGCTTCATCCACGGCTGCCAAAGGTTCTTGGCTGCCACTTCTTTAGCATTCCCTTGAAACCAAGTCTGACTGTGTTCATTTCATCTTAACTTCTTTCATGAGTTACACTTTGGAAATAGAATTTGTGTGGTACAAAAATGACCTCGATCTTATTAATAATAACCAAAGCTGTGTAAGCCAGTGCTAACCTAAAGGCCTAGTACATGCATTGAAAATTCAAGGTCTCTATATATCTTACCAAAGAGAACATCAAAGTGTTTAAATTGACAGCCATACTCAGCTCTTCAGACTGCCCTCAAGGAGGACATAGGCTTTTAAGTAATGGTATTTACAGAATATACTTCATATCTCTCCAACTGGTATAACTTTGGTTTTTAAAAGCTGTGTACTTTTTAAAAAGAATACAAAGGACAGTTTTCCTGAAAACCTGCTATAAAACAACAAACCTATAAAGCAAATAATTAAAATTATTTTAAATGAGTTACTCCTAATAATAACACGTTTATATATGTGTATATGTATGTGAATATGTATATATATGTACATCTTGTTGAATGGTATATGTGTGTGCATGCATGTGTGTATGTGTGTGTGTAGCTATAAATAGATAACTCTAGAGACATAAATGATAGAAGACTCCATACCTTGTCTTCTTTTGTCTCCAACTCACTCATCAAAAATACCAATTTAACAACCACCCACTGGCAAAATATCTGTACAACAATTCCATAACATAAGTGAGAAATTATACCTCTCATGTAGAGGACAGATATGAAAGAAAAAGAAACATTGGGTATGTGATACAGTTCCCAGATCAAACTCCCCCTCAATATTGTAAAACATAGCCATGACAGAGATCTTCTCTGCCAAGAGTTCTCCTGTGCAGAAAACTAAAAGAGAAGCAAGCATCCAACCAGAACAACATTCTCCCACATAGTTCTAGATAAGTAAACTGAGTTTGTAGACATCAACATTAGGCCCATCTATGGACTCTGGCAATAGGCCTAACTCTAGAATCAGCATATATACCAATGAAACCCTGGTACTCAGTCAGTCTACCTATATACATTAGCAACAGCTACCCACTGATGCCTACAAAAGGTGTAGGCCATCGGCCTAGAATTGACAGCTAGGTCAAATGGCAAAAGTAATTCCCTTTATGAAACCAACATACAAGACTAGAAAAAGTGACAACTTATTCAATTGTACAAACATCAAAGCAAGTAATCTGAAAAATAAAATACCACCAAAACAACTAAATGAACCTGTACTTACCAATCCTACACTGACAGAGTCCTATAGACTACCTGACATAGAGTTGAAAGAATTAATTAAGGACATTCAGTGAACTACAATAGAACAAGAAAGGTAACTAAATGATAGCAAACTAAACAAAGCAAAACAACAACAAACCAGAAGGGTGTTGAAGAGATGGCCCAACAGTTAGGAACACTGGCTGTTCTTCCAGGAACTTGGGTTCAGTTCTCAGCACCCACATGACAGCTCACAACTATTCATAACGCCAGGTCAAGGAGATCCAATGCCTTCTTTTGGCCTCCTTTGCACCAGCCATGAAGGAGATGCATAAAGTACTTTGATTTTTAATGAGAAGCTCAACAGAGCTAAAAAGTATTTGCTTTATTTAAAAAAATAGTTTCTAGGTATTGGGTTTCTCATTTAAAAATTATTTTATTCTCTTATTTGTGTGGATGTTTCGCTTATATAAACTAAAACACTTACAGTCAAGCATATACCAAGGCCTCAGGGTCATGGAACACAGTAGAAAATACTGATGAAAGGGGTAATGAATGTTCCCTCACACGCCTCTCCCTTATGACTCTGATTGATCGTGGACATCATTGATTTTGTTCCACTTATTTTATGACTTTATTGATATTGAGAATAAGTCAGCAAGCCCCTCCCATGATGATCCTCTTACCCACAGGACACCCCAAGACAATAACAACAGTGTTTCCCCTTTCTAAGTTGCATCTTGAGCTGTTTTTAAAAGCATATTCTTTAAAAACAACAACAAAAGTTTTAAAATGTGTCCACTCTGAATAGCAGTATTCTTAAAAGACTCAAAGGAGAAATTTTACAGAATCAAGATAACCTATTGAGGAAAAGCTCCATTTTTAATAGGTAGTAAAACAAGGGTACCATCAAAGACTCATACTAAGACCACAGTGGCAATGAGATGGGACTATAGACTAAGTGAGACTCACAACATAACCACATCTTTTTTTTTTTTTTTTTTTTTTTTTTTGGATGCAATCAGCAGAGGTTTATTGGGGAGAGTTGGCTAGCCAAGGTCAAAACTGCTCGTCCATGAGGAACAGAATTTTGAAAAAGACCAGCAAGCTGAGGGTTTTTTTTTTTTTTTTATAGCACGGGTGGGGAAAGAAAGGAATTTTCATGTGGTTACACATGATTGGTTGCATTTTTGCACAGTTACACATGATTGGTTGTTTTACAAATTTTGAACATCAGCAGGCTGTAACACTGGGAAAACCTCAAGAGGGGGTAACCAAGAACAGTGGAACATTTCAGAGGAACCCACCCTAAATGATTTAGAGTCATGTGAAAATCACTCTGCATACTCATTCTTCTCAAGAATGTAGTTTTCCATGTCACTGTGCCCTACCCTGTCATTACCAACTATTTCAGGTTAACTATTTCTCACTTGCCATAGCCCCACCCTGAGGCTTGAGGAATGTTAATCCAGCAAGTGTCCTCTGATTCAGGGATAATGCCCTCCACCCGGAATGTGTCCCGAGGCAGTGAAAGCCTGAAATCTTACATCCAGTTCCGCTTTCTGGAACTTGAATTCTTTTGCTCAGGTTTAGGGTAAAGAAAAAGCCTATATATATTTCATAAAATGGTCTTTATAATTTTTCACTCTACATCCCCCATTTTCTGATTAGGTTAGATTTTTAATCATAAAAACTCAATTATTAATAAGCCCATTCTCACCCCGCTTTTTCTGATGTGGATCTTTAGAAAAATTTAAACTCCAGTGTCATCATAATTATCATTTTCTTGACCTAAAGCTCTATATTGATGGCACAACACAAAAAGCTGAACAGCATTTATCCTTCCTCTAACAAAAGTTACTAATCTATTTAAAATGCAAGGAACTATGGTTCACAAGTGGTCCAGCAAGGGAGGATAATAGGGTCATCTCCAAGGGGACTTATTGAACCAACCCTCAAATCAACTTTGCTGTGCCTCTCTATCTTTCTGTCTCTGGTCTACATAGAAGCAACATTCTTCTCTTAGAGCAGCACATAAACCTTCTTCTTTAAGAAACAGCAAGTCTAGTCTTCTATTTTGTAGAACAACTTCTGAGAGGGAAGTCAATGATTCTTTCAACTTTGTTACTGACTGTTCTAGAGCTCTCAAATCTATATCAATGGCAGCTCTCAGCTGATGAAAATAATGAGGTGTCTGTATCAATGTAGGGGCAACTGTCTCTACACCTGCAGACACTCCTAGTCCCAATATAATGGCTAGAGTCAAGGAAATAGGCTCTCTGCTGAAGAGTCTAGGGTGCATCTGAAACTCACGTTCAAGAGTACCTGTAGGGTAGTAGTAACCTGGGGAACTAGCTGGACAAGTATATAATAATCTTTGGCCTCATCTAAGACAGAAGTAGATGTATAAAGGGTTAATCTTGAATGGCAAGTTCACCATTTATCAATTTTAAGCACTAAGTATCTGTTAGCAGGGGTCCTCGGGCTCTATTTTATTAGCTAGGGGTCTCAAAAAAAATCTATTTCTTTCAAACACACTTTCAAAGTTGTCCTCTGACTTTTACATATTTTGTGGCACATAGTTGTCTACATACACATAAAATCACATATATAATAAAGAGAAATTGCAAAAGGAACAAATCTATATAACTCTAGAGTCACATTTCAATTTCAATCTTGGAATCACAAGCTGTCATTTAACCTTGGGTGTATACATCCTAAGCTCCACCCTCTAAGGCAGCATTACCCTGTGCCTCTAGGGTGGGATGTCTCAGGAGTCAAGGCCTGCTGTTCTTTGGCCTTGTAGAATAGCAGAAGACCTTGAGCTAAACAGCAGGGGGTTGCTCAGGCATCTGGATGTTCTCCAGTTGGCATCAGGCACAGGTGTTGGTGAACTTCAAGGAGGTCATACGGTCACCAGCACCAGGAACAGTCTCTTAGTAGCCTGAAAAATCATTTCTCACACAAAAGGGACATTCTGGGTGTGGAACAAGGACAAGGGACACTCTAGCCAGCGCCAGTTCCCGAGGGCAATTTAGTTCTAGGGTTCTGTATATTCTCTCTACCTGTCCAGAGCTTTGGAGACAGTATAAACCATGGAGCCTCAAATATCTCTGACAATTTCTGACTTACCTTAAAAACAAAAGTAAAACTACTATCTGATCTAATTACCTAGGACACTTGAAACCTCGGGAAGGTCCCTATTCTAGGCTGTTTTCTCCTAGGTATTTTCTTATTTACTCTAAGTCTCATAAGCCTTTGCTTGTTGGCATATCTTATACTGTCTTATTATTTCTCTGGCCCCAAACTTGAGGTCCATTACATGTTTTAAATCTCTTGGCTGCTTGGTTGCACTCAAATCTTAAGAGTCCATCTGTGCATTTAGCCTGGTAAGTCTTTTGTTTTCTGGGGAGTATAGTTCTCCCTTTTTGTGTGCACCATTGCCTCTTTTCCTCTAGATAGCAGCTAGCAGGATGGTTAGCAATCTGAGTTCTTTCTCTTACTCTGTATTTTAAGTGAGGCCATCTCTTAGGCCCAAACCGGGAACGGCTCCTGTATCAAGCCGATTGATCTGTCTGGTTATTGCCTCGGGCCACTGAGTCTCCTCCCTTTTGGTATCCGGGGCAACGAATATTTACAGATGCTGGTTTCATCAGGGTTTCTTCTCTTGGTATATAACCCTGCGAACATGGGCTGTGGCAAAAGCATACCTGCAGTCAGTCCATGCAGATGTTGATTTTTTTGTAGGCCCCAAGTTCCAAGGTTGCTCTCTGCACCGATGATCCCAGGGGTGGGGAGTCAGCCCAGATGACATTTGTGTCCACCACAGTAGCACTGGCTTGTCTCTGACCAGCATGGAGAAAACTGCTCCCGGCTGTAAAGCAGGGTACCTTGGCTCCCGGCTGGAGTCAGTAGGAGAAGCCTTTCCTCTACTCGTGAGTTCTTGTCAGTTAGTTGCAGCCTGTAGGGTAGAAAGTGTATCTGGACCCCCATCCTGGGGAGTAAGTCTCAACCCGACAGAGGGTAGGAACAGTCTAGGATGACCATAAATAAATGGGTTATCCAGCCCATCTCTTAGTCCACCATTTTTTGGGTAGTCCATGAATACATTTTGGCCCATTGGCCTGGAGGAGGACCCTGTGTCTATCAAGAGTTGGGTGGCTCCAAGCTGCCCCATCTATCTCAATAGCTGTCTTCACACAGAGCTAATATCTTTGCCATTTGGGGTGTTTTTCAAGGCCTGGGATTTCCTGGCCCTGGCTTCTTGGGCCCCGAAGCTGGCTCCTTTACTTGGAATGTGCACACTGGTCTTTTTCAAGGAGTTTCTTATCTGCCTTTGATTGGAGTCCCTCTTCTCTGCTTTCTGTAAATTCTTTTCCTGTTACCTCTCTTTTTCTTCACCTCTCTCTAGTCTCAGCAACTTACACTAAACCTTTTATCTTCTCCACTCCTTTTCTCTAGACTTCCACTAAACCTTCTCCACTCCTCTTCTCAACTCTTTTCTTCTAGACTTATATTAAACCTTCTAATGACTTATCTTGTAGTCTCTCTAGCCTCCTTGTTTAATCTCATGTGCCTTGGTCAAAATTAGTGGGGTCTCATGTTCTTACACAAGATCTATCAACGGGATCTAGCGTGGGCCTTTGGGTGTCCCTTACCTTCTGTAACCCGCTGTTGACCACGGCCTGATCAATTGATGGGGTCCCCATGTCTGAGGGAACATTCTTTTTCTGGTGTCCTCTCTTGTTCTTCACTCCTGAAGACCAGAACCTACAAGGGTCTTGCAGAAGAAAGGCTTTTTTCGTGGGGGTGGGGGTGGGGTAGGGTATTCTTCTACTAGATTTATCTAGGTGACTATATTGGGCACTAGATCTAGGTGTCTGAGGGATCCTGGCCTATCTATTGCTTTGATAACTAACTTATTTTTTACTATAAATTTGTATCTGTACCAAAATGGAGGCCTATTCTTTTGGCTCTCTGACTCAGGACAGCCTATAACTTCTTGTAGTAGGCAACCTGCCTGATCTGTCTGACCTGTCTGCAGGCAGTTTTGTTGGTTCAGAGTTTCTAAGCTGGAGTCACATCATGTGACTTGTCTCAGTGCTACTTATTTACTTTTCCTTTTTAAAGAAATCTCAGTGCTATTTACTCACTATATTTTAAATAAAAAATATATAATTATAACTCTCAGGTGAATAATCTTGCTGGGGCTGTTTGTCTAGCTGCCCTGGCTCTACTGCCAGGTTTTAAACACCTGGGCCCTATCTATCTTCATAGGCGGCAGGTGGAAAGCCGCTGATTTGTTACAGCAGTGACCCCAGGTCCCCAGTACAGTTATACACACCAAATTAGGTGGCGGCCAACTTGTGTGGCTGGGTGGTTCAAGGGGGCTGTGCTGGGGAACCATGAGCTGTCACCCGCCAAGTGCCGGCTGGGCAAGGGCGCCCTCCATGTGGTGTTACCTGGAGGATACCCTACATGCAGTAGGTAGGCTGTCCAAACACGAACCGTGGTGGGTGCCCCTTACTAAAGGACCTGCCCGCCTCTCTGCTCTGCAGCAGCACTCTTGCACCCGTGGCTTCATCTCTTTCTCTGCTGGTGATCATGTTGTCTCTTTTTAACTCAGGATGTTTAACACAGTAGATTAACAACTAACACACAGACAATTTGCCAAGAAAAAAACACACAAAAAAATAACACAGATAGCTCACCCCTCTCACGGGCGGCACATAAACCAGGTGATACAGACAGTTCTTGCCCCTGCCACAGGCACAGAGACCAAGTTACACAATAAGGGCATAGAAAGACAGCCTTCCTCTGCCTCTCAAGTAAGACTCCAATAACCAGACAACGAGGTCAGTCTTCACAGATTCAGATTTAACAGATTCAGACGACTTGGCCAGCCTATGCTGGACCAAGTCTAACAGATTTTTAACATGCCAGCAATGAACAACCCAAAAATAGACACACTGCCATGAGAGCACAGCAAGTGAGAGCACAACAACCGCTGCCCTAGGCTGTGGTGGCCATTTCTGACCTTTCCTCTCTGCCCCATTGTTAACACACAAAGAGACTAACAAAAACCTGTCTCAATCACCAGTGCCAGCAGAGGGGGGTTCCACAACCTCTCCGGCACCTAGATGAACCCCCAGACGTCTCTGGAGGTGCAGCAGCTAGTGACCCCACAGCACATCTGCTAATCATTCGTTTATCTCCTCTCAAGACAGAAACCGTTTACTGCCCCTCACGAGATAGAAACAGCTGCCAGTCCAAACCGAAAGTGCACTTTTCAGAAACCAAATAATTCAGACAGACCGGCACAAACAACTTAGAAACCAAACAACTTAGACAAACCTAGACAAAACTGCACATGAGAAATCAGACAATTTAGACAACCCAGCACATGAAAAACCAGAAACCAGGCAATTTAAACAAAAGACCACACAACAACCAGACAGAAAACCTCGGTGTTCCCTCACCTCCCAGTGAGGTTCTTGGATTAGGGTGGTCGAAAATCCAGGATGAGCCCCCAAATGAAGACCCCCCAGACTCGGGAGACCCTTCCTCAAGTCTCAGGAAATCACGACCACCCAAAAATCACAAGAAACCATACCTGGATGCAATCAGCAGAGGTTTATTGGGGAGAGTTGGCTAGCCAAGGTCAAAACTGCTCGTCCACAGAGGAACAGAATTTTGACCGTAACCACATCTTCTAATGATTTTATTTATGCAAAAGAAGTGAGAAAAAAGACTTCCTTTGTTATTCTTATTTCTAATTTTTTCTTCTCTTTGTGCTCCTGGCTATTACAGGAAATATCTTTTCTCTGTCAGACAAAATGTTCTGAGTTTTTATCAGCATAAGCAATTCTAAAATGTCAGGACTTCCTATCAATTTACAAATGGGAGTAAAGTGACATTTGTTGAACTTTGAGCACCATATGTTAAGAATATATATATATATATATATATATATATATATATATATATATATAACTTGACCCATGCTTCATAGTTGTTGGCATGAGTCAATGGGATACACAGAAGTTGCCTATATATATATATTCTTCCTCTGAATAGAAAACATGAGTAATGATATTTTAGTGCTCACGTTTTTTCTTTTAAGGCTCTCAGTTGCATAGACGACAAATGTCAGGGACAAAATTGTTTTAAGTCATCAGTGCGAGACAGCTTTGTTTTGAGTAATTATTCTTTAAGCATTTTGCCCATTTTCAAATGTTTTCCTCTTTCAATTCCTTGCCCAAAATGGCAGTAAGGTTGGCGAAAAGTCAGCCTGCTCCCTTGTTCTTTCACAGGACATTACTGACGAATCATAAATAATGCTCTCCAAAGAAATAAAATATGATTTAACAGTAAAAGCAGACAGTGGTGGGTGGGTGGGTGGGTGGGGGTTAGAAGAAAGGTCACATATTTTCGTGAAAAGCAGATTCAATCCAAAAGCAAATGCTTCTGCCTGTCCTTAGGAAATGAACAATGGGAACCTCAGGCTCAGACATCCCAAGAACGACAAGCTCGGAAGACACCCTGAGAAAGCCCCACTTCAAGTTCAAAGTGTCTGCAAGTCCACATTAAATTAAGCAAAATTCAGCATCAATGCAAGAAGACACTACAACAGTAATACACTACACTCAGTATACCATAGCAATACCTCCCAAATCAGAAATTATGTTATACCTTCAGAGAAATAATTTTTAGCATCCAGATCCAAATGTCTGCCTTAATACTGATTACTATTGTCTTCTCATGAAATAATATCTGATCATATTTCTATTACCTGAAAGCTAGATTTACTTCCACACATATTTTCAAGGTAGGTTTAAAAATTCAAGTATAAGTATGTACTCTTAGGGATGAAATCACATTGCTTTTTAGGTATCTCCCTGACTCCCAAATTGTCTCCAGATATTTTTAAGTTATACATTTTGCCTTTTCATTAAGATTTCATACTGTCATGAGATCCTGAGAAGCATGTTGCCAATACCCTCTCAAGTGCTTGTTCATCCAACCTGCTATTATCTTTTGGAAGTGGCCAGGGATCACATTTTGAACTGCCTAAATACTTGTAATGAGCATGATATTAATTTAAAACTTTGTAAATAAGCATGAAATTTTAATTACTTTGTGAATATGGAGACTCTAATTGATTCTGGCTGGACCACAAGTAACTGCAGAACATACCCAAATCACAGTAAGGCTGCAATCATAGGAGAAAATACCAGAGAAACAAATGATTCACCCACTGTTTTATTCCTACTCCCAGAAATAGCCATGTAGAACTCCAGTCATTACCTGAGCATGCTGGGAAATCTGTCCCTTCCAGTAAGATATTCACAGCATGAATTTAATGAGTATCGAATACAAATAGAAAGAGGGCTTGTTTAGCCTCCATGTCTCAAGAATGGTCACTTAATTAAATTACCTATATTATAGAACAGACATGATAAAAGGTAATACCCCATAAAAATAATATTATAGGCTGTTTAATATGATAGAAAGATATTGGTATTTTCAGACCCCATTGATCTTATCTTTTGCAAAATGAAATTTACTTGCAAATAAATCAAGTTTTTTTTTTTTTTAAGCTTGAAGCTTATGTAATATACAGAAGGATTACTTTAGGGGAAAAAACCAAAATAACAAATATAAAAATGTACATATTCCTATCAGGGTCTGGAAGAAACTGCAAACTTCATTAACTTCAAATAAATCTGATCTTGTCTGAAAGTTCCTACTATAAAATTTTAACAGGCACAGTCCTAAATAATAGGATTACAGTGACCTTTCATGTTCTCTGTCTGTAGTTTTCTCAACTTTCTACTTAATGAGAGAAAACCATACTTGTTTACTGAGACTCACTGAAGTCTCAGTAAAGTAACATCCAGAGAAGGGCATGGCTTCCCATTTTGCACCCCCTTCCCATCATTGTTAGAAAACACATGGTTGGCACAATTTTAAAAAAAGAATGACTTCCTTGTGCCCACAGTTGATGTCTATCACAGCAGTGGAGTCACCATAGAGTTCTTGGCAGCAGAAACATGCAATCGAGGCTCACACATCTTGGCAGATCCGAAGTGGAAAGCTGAAACATGAGTGGAAGTGGGTATTGTTTTGAAGGGCCTGCTGTCTGAGAGCTACATCAACTAGGCAGCCCCTGAGTATCAGTTCCATAGCTATCCTAAAGCAATGCCAACATCATGGAAATGGCCGTACAAAACATTAGGCTGTGGGGGCAAATGCTGGATTCAAACCGTAACACTTACCAAAACAAAGTCACATAAGGTTCCAGTAATTATTGGAATAATTCAGGAGTAGAATTAATGTGTTTTATTTTAAATACACAAATTTAAATTCCCTAAAATGCACCAACTTTTCTTTTATATAACAAATGAGTCGACAATTTGTTTAAAAATTCTTGCAAAGAGAACCTACTTCCTTGCCATTATATGAATTCACTGACTTCTACTGAGTAAAATCACTGCAATGTCCCAGATCCATAGTAATGTCATTCCTGGGTCCTCCCAGGTGTATGCCTCTAATATATAGGTTTAATTATCTCATGCATTATTCCATTATAGCCCTTTCCACACAGTGCCACGAATATTCATCTCTGTAATACTCACAAGTCATGACTGTCGGTCTTCATCATTCCACATTCAGGACAGGGCATTGCACAGTCCTGAGGACATTTAAAAATCTCTGAGTTATATTTCTGTAAATACATATGAATAGAATGTCTCCCTCATTACAACATGAATCTTGGGAATGTATCTTGTTGAGAAGCTTGGGAACTACTCATCTCTATTACCCAGCTTCCAGTTGGAACATTTCCAGGATGAGAAGCTCAGTTCATTGGAGGAAGACAATCTTGTCCACAACACACCTGGACAGCAGAATGGTTTTTTCTCCAAAGGCTTCCTGTAGTTGTTATTTTGGCTTTAATAAGTGAAGTCTAGTGGCCAGATAGAGGATTCAGCAGTTAAAAGCACTGGAAGCTCACCTGGGCTTGATTGTACACAGCAGCTCAGAGCTCTCCGTAACTCTAGTTGTAAGGGATCCAATGCCATTGTCTGTCTTCCGTGGGTGCTGCACACACATATGATACACACATGATATGTGCACACACAAATATTCACACACATAAAATAAATAAATCTAAAGAGAACTTATTCCCACAAAATTTTCTCTGATCTACATACACATCTGCATGTACATGCCTATGCATGCACATACACAAATAAATAAATAAATATAAAAATAATAAAAAATAAATGGGATACATCTAAGAGACAGCTAAGTCTCACATATTAAAAATTCATTTAAAATATTAATCTCCAGCCATAGAACATGCCCCAGTGTTTGATTTTTATTGCTTTTGTTGTTTTATTATTTTGATTTTTTTAAAATAGGGTCTGACTAGACCATTTCACCATGCTAAATCCTGTTCCATAACCTGGTAACAAAGAATACAGTTTAGTTAGCAGCTAGCAGATTCACTAAGGTTGGAGACCAAAAAGACCAGCAAGGTCAATGACTTACAATACCATTTAAAGTTGCCTTGACCAGTGAAATGAGCCATGGTTATCAGCCAACAAGCAAGTCAAAGACATATAAAGAAGGTTTCAATATGTACCTTCCCCCTGAGAAAGAATTAACAGCATGTGATCATCTCCCTGGTCGTGATAGGGGAATCTGCCCAAGGTGTCTCAGCCCTGTCACTGGTTCACTCAAAATAGGCTCTGAAAATTAACAGTTCTCAATAGAAATCACCTCAGTGTTTGTCTGCCTTCTGAAGTAAAACTTTCTAAGTTTCTAAGAGGCTCTTAGACAAAGAGCTGAGTGGCAGCTTCTCTTGCAAATCTCTTCCTGATTCCTGGGAGTCTTCATCTCTTCTGCATCCCTCCTACAGTATGAAGCAGAAGTAATGAATCCTCCTTCTGAAAATATTATCTCTATAATAAAATTCCCTTTTGAACCAAGCATCCAATGTACATAAAATTCATTCTTTGACTTCATGAGATAAAGGACCCAGAGCCTCAGACTCAATGGAAGCTTTGGTGAATAGCTAGCATCCAAGCCCCTGAGTTGAAGCCCACTTGAGATAAGAAAGTCACCATCAATCTCAAGGCTCCTGTTTCTCCCATTTCAACTGGATATGGTATACAAATATTACCAAAGAACTAAAATTAAGTAGTGTGTGAACTATAGTTTGGTAAAAGTAAACAATTTAGGTACTCATGGAACAGAACAAATTACAGGTCCGGCTGACAGAGGAAATGACAGTAAGTCACTCAATAGTGACAAGGAATCTGGGAGGAGACCTGAGTGATGAAGGGAGATAGAACTATGAAACACTACATCCTTCTGGAAGCTGGGCACAGGCCCTGGGGCTCAGGAAAGCAGTGAAGGTTGAAGAAGGATAGACATTCACACCTTCAGAACAAATCCTAGTATAGGAAGAGAAACCACTCAGAGGGGAGGGTTTTTTTGTTTTTGTTTTTTTTCCATTTACTTAGAAATAAATAGCCCTTAGAAAGAGGTCAGAGAGGAAAAATGGGTAGTAAAGGAGATTAAAGAATATGTTACTGTTCCCTCCAAAAAGTCAATAGAATATGTCAATAGATTATGTAAGATAAATACTAATATATGAAGAGAGAGGGTTATAAGTAATTGCTTCTTGTGGCTATGAAGACTGAGATGTCCTGTCCCTTGATTGGCAGTCAGCAAGCTGATGGCACAGGAGCAGTAGTGACAGTCTCCAGAACCACTGATGTGACAGTTTCTGTCTAAGTCCCAAGTATTAAGAACCAATATTTGTAAGCTCCAAATTGAGTTTAAAGTCCTACCAGCTGGAACATCTAATCAGGTAGATCATAGCCTAAGGAAAAACAAAGACCAAAGTCCTGGCACAGGCAACCAGACAGACAGAAAGAGCAAATTCCTTTCTTCTGTTTTTATTGTATTCGAATTCTCAAGAGAGAGCATGGTATCCCCACCTGATGAAAACTCAACATGCCGAATTAAATGCTGATCTCTTCTAGAAACAGACCCAAGGGTACTCTCAAAAATAATTGTTAGCCAAGTATCTGGACACCTTATGGCCCAGTCAAGCTGACACATGAGATTAAACCTTGCAGATGGAAAGTTCTAGAAAGTCACATCTTCTCTCCTCTTTTTAGGAGGACACTGCTACCAAAGAAGAAAAGGAAGTTCTTGTGTTCTTGGTTTTCTTTCTTTTTTTATTGGATGTTTTCTATGTTTACATTTCAAATGTTATTCCCATTCCATGTTTCCCCTCCAGAAACCCCCTATCCCATCTTCCTTCCCCCTGCTTCTATGAGGGTGTTCAAACACCTACCCACCCACTGCTGCCTCCCTGCCCTGGCATTCCCCTACATTGGGGCATCAAGCCTTCACATGAACAAGGGCCTCTCCTCCCACTGAAGTCCAACAAGGCCATCCTCTGCTATATATGCAGCTGGAGCCATGGGGTACTCCATGTGTACTCTTTGGTTGGTGGTTTAGTTCTTAGAAGTTCTGGGGGTGGGGGGGGTCTGGTTGGTTGATATTGTTGTTTCTATGGGGTTGAAAATCCTTTCAGCTCCTGCAGTCCTTTCCCTAACTCCTCCATTGGGGACCCTGTGCTCAGTCCAATGGTTGGTTATAAGCATCTGCCTCTGTATTTGCCAGGCTCTGTCAGAGCCTCTCAGGAAATAGCTATATCAGGCTCCTATCAGCAAGCACTTCTTGGCATCTGCAATAGTATCCATGTTTGGTATCTGTATATGGGATGGATCCCCAGGTGGGGCAGTCTCTGGATGGCCTTTCCTTCAGTCTTGGCTCTACACTTTGTCTCTGTATTTCCTCCCTCGAGTATTTTGTTCCCCCTTCTAAATAGGGCTGAAGCATCCACACTTTGGTCTTCCTTCTTCTTGAACTTCAAGTGGTCTGTGAGTTGTATTTTGGGTATTCTCAGCTTTTAGGCTAATATCCACTTATCAATGAATACATGCCATGTGTGTTCTCTTGTAATTGAGTTACCTCACTCAGGATGATATTTTCTAGTTCCATTCATTTGCCTGTGAATTTCATGAAGTCATTGTTTTTAATAGCTGAGTAGCACTCCATTGTGTAAATGTACATTTTCTGTATCCATTCCTCTGCTGAAGGACATCTGGGTTATTTCCAGCTTCTGGCTATTATAAATAAGGTCGCTATGCACATAGTGAAGCATGTGTCCTTGTTATACATTGGAGCATCCTTTGGATATATGCCCAGGAGTGGTATAGCTGGGTCCTTAGGTAATATTATGCCCAATTTTCTGATGAACCACCAGACTGATTTCTACAGTGATTGTATCAGCTTGCAATCCCACCAACAATAGAGAAGTGTTCCTCTTTCTCCATGTCCTCGCCAGCATCTGCTCTCACCTGAGTTTTTTATCTTGGCCATTCTGACTGCTCTGAGGTGGAATCTCAGGGTTTTTTTTTTTTTTTTTTTTTTTTTTTTTGACTGTTTTCTGACCCTTCTCTTCAGCATAGGTAGTTGAAGATCTCCATTCATTATTTATTGCCATGGAAACTATATATCTAGGCTAACCCAGAAGACATCCCCACCAATCTTTCTTGGGGGAGGCCTTGAGCAACCACTTCTGCTCTTTTCATTAACGTGTGTGTGTGTGTGTGTGTGTGAGAGAGAGAGAGAGAGAGAGAGAGAGAGAGAGAGAGAGAGAGAGAGAAAGAGAGAGGCAGACTCAGACTGAGAGACAGAGAGGAGGGAAGGAGGGAGAAAGAGAAGAGGGAATTTGTCTGCTACTTCACTTGAATAAATACTCTGTTCTCAATCTCTTTATGAACATACTGTTTTGATTAGTTACAACCAGGTTGGCTCTTCTGGTCATGTTTCCTGCCTCTTCTTGTATGGATAAATGCTGTTGAAATTTTGATGAGGGTTGCATTGAATCTGTAGTTTGCTTTCGGCAAGATGGCCATTTTTACAATGTTAATACTGCCAATCCATGAGCATGAGAGATTTTTCCACCTTCTGAGATCTTCTTCAATTCTTTTCTTCAGAGACTTAAAGTTCTTGTTATAAAGATCTTTCACTTGCTTGGTTAGATTCACCCCAAAGTATTTAATATTATTCATGACTATTGTGAAGGGTGTTGTTTCCCTAATTTTTTCTCTATCCTCTTCCTGACATAGTCATGAGGCACCTGTCACTTCTGCACAACCTCATATGGCATCTGGTCACCATCAGTCTAAATGCCTGTTGTCTGCAACCAGCCAACAGAGGGTCCCTGGCTGTAGGTCCAAGTGCAGCAGGCTGTTAGTTTATAGAGGGATATTACCTTTCTAGGTTTGTTCTGGAGTACACTGGTGACTCTCCTCAAAACACAGTATTGGACGTCAGCAGACAAACTCACAGACATGGTAATCTATCACTTTGTTTTGTTTGAATGTTTCCCACTAAGGTCCATTTCTTTCTGGAGTGTGAGCTCCTTCTAATTGAAGGGAGCACATAAGTTGATAATGCTAGAGTACAGTAAGCATGATTTGTTTGTTCACATTTTTTAAGATGTTCATGAAACTCAGTAGTAGAGGCCCACTGATGTAAAATTACAGTAATACTACCTTCTTAAGGAACCTAACTCTCCATATAGCTTGAATCACATGAATTATCACCATGGATAAGTAGTCACATATATATACTTTTCTACAAACACATATGCACATAGAAGGAGATGAAGAGAGGAGGAGGGAGGGAGGAAGGGAGACAGAGAGAGAGACAGAGAGACAGAAAGAGAAAGATAGGTGAGATAGAGACAGAGTCAGGACAAACTACAGAAAAAGACACTGTGAGGAATTATACCTACCCCTGGCATTTTATACCTTATATAGAATGAATGGCACTTTTTTCTCATGGTATTGTTCTCTCAATGGTGTTGTTCTTTCAACACCATTTATCCACACAAGAAGAGGCAGGAAACATGACCAGAAAAGCCAACCTGGTTGTAACTAATCAAAACAGTATGTTTATAAAGAGATTGAGAACAAAGTATTTATTCAAGTGAAGTAGCAGGCAAATTCCCTCTTCTCTTTCTCCCTCCTTCCCTCCTCTCTGTCTCTCAGTCTGAGTCTGTCCTCTCTCTCTCTCTCTCTCTCTCTCTCTCTCTCTCTCTCTCTCACACACACACACACACACACACGTTAATGAAAAGAGCAGAAGTGGTTGCTCAAGGCCTCCCCCAAGAAAGATTGGTGGGGATGTCTTCTGGGTTAGCCTAGATATATAGTTTCCATGGCAATAAATAATGAATGGAGATCTTCAAATACCTATGCTGAAGAGAAGGGTCAGAAAACAGTAAAATAGTTTGTTCAGTAATAAAATATAGTTATAAAAACCAACTTCAGTTGCTCTTAACACTGTCAAATGTATTTTAGGAGACTGTGGGATTCTTTTCCTAATTAAAAGCAGAATAAAGGGGATATTTGAAAAGTCATCATACAATGACTTTACATGAACCCCAACAGATCTACATAGAAAACAAACAGAAAGGTTAGTGGCACTCTAAGCCACTGAGCCTGAAAATAACCAGCATGAACAGTGCTTAGCAAACACCAGAAGGAATTGTAACATGAGGTCATTTGTGGCTGTGCTCTTAACACTTCCTGTAAACAATGACATAGGGACTATGCAGCTTTGTGGAAAGAATAAAACACCACATCTGGAATTTTCTTAGTAAGACCACATATTAAACCCTTTGAAGAGCATGCAAAGACATCACACATTCATGGTGGCAGATCCTTCCAAAGCAATCTGTGAATCAACTTTGATTTCTTGTACTTGTCAATGTACTTGTCTTGGGCTAAACTGCATGAATACAGTTATAGAATATTATAGAAATACTCAAGAAATGTATTCAGTTTAATCTACAAAAATCATTTGCCCTAACATGGCCACATATGCAAAGTAAGCATACGAGTTTCTTGAGAGGCTTGTACCAGAGACAGTGGTGGTAATTAACTGCCATTAATGCTATCATTCCTTCATCTTCCCTTCAACAAATTGAAATGAACTTGGTCTGCCTTCCACATGCTTTGGACAGTCAATGAAGAAAGATGAAAAGGGAATGTAGGGTTCAAACAGAAAGAGGACTGAGACAGGGCCAGGAGGTACACATAACTAAATGGTCATGATCAAGGTGTGATCCCACCCATCACCAACTTGGAGAGTACTGAAGGTGGGCTCCTAATCACCCTAGCAGACCTAGCAGACCTATGTAGTTTCTAAAGATAGTCTGCTTCATCATAGAAGACTGTTCTCATCTTAGGCTAGTATGGTTTGCTTGTGTGGCTTTGTTGTTCCTGGAATCTAAAGTAACTCCAGGTTTAGGATAAAGATTTATCTTAGTGATTTCAGCCTCGAGGGAGGTTTGAGGATGAGATAGGCTAGGGAGACAAATCATAGAGTTTTATTATGATCCATTTTGTCAACCACTCATTAGCATTTATTGCCTTCAGAGCCCTTGGGAGTTGGTGTGCCAATATAGTCAAGCAGAGTTTGAATCAAAAGTAAACCAGACAGACATAGAATGAATGAAGGCAGAGATTGCAGGGCTTTGAGCTTATCTTTTTCTCAAATTGTTACAATAACTTTCATCTACATTATTATTAGAAGCAAAAGTTTGTTGTTTTCCCAGTTGTTCCATTCTATTGGTTCCATTTTACTATAATAGACAATGTAGTTTTCCAATTTCAGTAGCAGAACAATAGTGGAGTGAAAATTCTTTTGCATGTATTTGATCATCATATGTGTAACTTGTTGCCAAGCAAAAAGACAAGAATAGAACTTAGAGGCCATAAGGTGCACATATGTTCAGTTTCATAGATACTGTCTGACAGCTTTCCTAAGTAGCTGGGCCAACTTATAACCACACCTGAGCACACGAGCCTTCCAGTTGCCTTGCATCCTCCTACTCCTTTGAATGCAGTCCTCCTTTCAGCCTGTCCCATGGCTATTAGTGTAATGTTAACTTTGAATCTGACTAATGACGTAAAGCATCTTTTCTTAGGTCTTTTGCTGCCTGTACAAACTCTTTAGCGAAGGGCCATTTCCATTCACTTATTCTCTTTTTATTAATCTCTATGAGTTTGTGATGTTTCCAAATGAATTCCGTGTGTGTGTGTGTGTGTGTGTGTGTGTGTGTGTGTGTACTTTGAGTATCTTCCTACACTCTGCAACATGTAATTTAACTCATTTTATAGTGTCTTTATAATTACTTATTCTGGCAGTAGTTGACTAACCACTCTGGCTCCCAGTGGGTCATACATGCACCTGCCCAGGAGCTCTTTAGATTAACAAGTGAAATACACACACACACACACACACACACACACACACACACACACACACATCAGTTAATTTTTGACATGCCATGACTAGGTCAAAGATTGGGTACTTCTAAACCTTCCTCTGCTAGCAAACACTCTCCTCCAGTACTCCTGAAACTCCTAAATCTTACCCTACCACCCCAGGCTCATTGAGGAAGTGGCCAGTGACCACTTACCCAAATTCTTACATGGCTAATTGGCTTTCTCTCCTGCAGCTTTCATGTCCCATCCTTCTCCCTCAATCATGGTGATTCTTCCTCTTCCTTTCTCCCAGTTCCTAGCCAGCATGAATGCCTCCGTCTATTTGCCCAGCCATTGGCCATTGGCTTTTTATTGGTCAGTCAAAAAACAATTGGAGACAAGAGCCTTTAATGTTTGGACATGCAGATTCTCAATTGGGGGGGGGCAGATTAATTCAAAGCATTGGAACCAATCCCCAAAAACTTAAAGAATTTTATTATAACCCAACTTATCAGTCATTTATTTATATTTATTGCTTTCTGACTTTTAGAAACGTTTATATACCTATGGACATAAAATACACCATTGTATTTTATTTCAATTTTCTTATGATGTCTTTCATATTTAGATTATATTCAGCTGAAATCAACTTTTATTGTGTTATGAAATAGGGAAACAAAGTTGTTTTTAAGATTTTCCAATTCATATTGTTCAGATTGTTAGTAAGTTGTCTTTTCCACAGAGCACCACATCCCAACCAAGCATATGTGGTGTTTATCTAAGTCCAGTTCTGTTTCTTAATGTCAATGATAGCTTCTCTCCCTACCTACGTATGCCTATCACTTAGTTACTTAGCATTGAGGTAAGCCTTGATATTAACAGTGCATGTTCCAACTTAGTTGATCTTATTCAAGACTTCCCCAGTATCCAAGGTGACTTATGTCTTCATGTGGATTTTAAAATCACTCTGTCAATTTTTAAAAAACAACTTACCTTAATAGGGCTTGGGTCATAACTTTAGTGGTCACATCATTGCAATATTAGATGTCACAGTCCAAGAGCCTTCCATGTATTCATTTCTGTCAGCCTTACATACTTTTCTATGTAGAGAGCTCACAAATGTTTTAATAGAGTCAGTCCTTGGTGTCTCTGTTCTCCTTACTGTTTTAAATTCAATTACTTACAAATGTCACTTTTTAAACATTCACTGTACATCTATAAAATAAAACTTACTCTTTTCTACTGCTTTTATGTTAGCTTATCCTGCAAGGCTCACATACTCTATCCCTCTGTCCATAGATTTCCAAATATGTCATCTGTGGAAGAAAACTATGCAATTCTTTTTTCTAGTTCTCGTGTCCTACTAAACTCCACCTCCTGCCACATTTCCATGTTTCCGTAAGGGATCATTTTCCTCTGTGTGAAGAACCCTCTTAAGGATTTCTTTTTATTTTAGGCCTGTTGGCAGCAAACTGTCTCAGGTGTCATTCTGTCTGTGAAAATACATTTATTCTACCTTTTTTCCCAAACTATCTGTTGAAGTATAAAACAGGCATAGAAACGTGTACATATCGTTGTTTTATAGCTGCAAGAATTTTCTTCAAGCTGAACTGATAACCACATAAAATATTCCCATAATGCATCTTCTCCCAAGCATAATTATGATTCTGACTTTAACAGTTTAGCTTTCTTTGTTGAAATTTTACATAAAAATAATGTATATATTTCTTTGAGTGAGTAGTCTCCTTTACCAAACATTTTGGTTTTGATTTCCATTCATACTGCTGCATGCAAATATATTTCATCTCTTTGCTCTTTAGTCTCCCTTTGTGTGTGTTCTGGTAGTTTCCATGTTTTGACTATTCAAATAGTGCAGGAATGAACAATAATTACATTTGAATCTCTTCATGGCTAGAAATAGTTACCTTTGTTGGATTTTTTGCTTTAGAATACAGTTGTGGGATTGTGAAATACGAATCATCTCATTTTTTAAAATGGATTTCCAAAGTGAATTTGTACTCATTTATAAAGTAAATTCTCCTAGTGGCAGCAGAATATAAGGATATCAATAACTCTTGGCACCTTAACCAAATCTGCTTTATATCACCTTTCCCATCTTAGTCATTTTAATGATTATATATTTTCATAAGATTGTCATTTTTTAAGATGTTTTTAAGAGAGAGAGAGAGAGAGAGAGAGAGAGAGAGAGAGAGAGAGAGAGAGAGCTACAGGTGGTTGAGAGATACCTGATGTGGGTGCTGGGGCTAAATGTGGATCCTCTGGGAGAGCAGTGCAGACTCTTAACTGCTGAATCACTCTCCAGCCCCATGAAATGGCCATTTAATTTTAAATTTCCTGATAGCATATGCAGCAGAGCATCTTTAACAATTTCTTTCTGTCACTGGAATTTTCCACTTGTTTGTTCTTATTTTTAATGGTCTTTGCTTTTTTATATAGCTTTTTATATGTCCTGGATATGTTTCATATCAGACATACCATACATATGATAAATACATTCTTCAGCCCTGTGGGATATGGGTACACTCTCTTAGTGCTATACTTTGACAAGTAAAAAATCTTAACGTTACAATTTCAATTTATAATTCTCTTCTTTTTTATTAATATATAATATGGATGATTGTTGGTATATAGAAATACATTTGCCTTTTCATATTAGTCTCTTACAATTCTATGGCCTTGTAATTCTTTATAGAAAATATTTTGGTAAGCTGTTTTTTATTTTCTACATATACTACCATATTGTATTGAAATATATAATTCTGCATATTTCTTTAAATGTGGATATATCTTGTTTTGATACTCTTGCTTTAAATTACTGTCTAGAGCATCTGGGACAGTGTCGAAAGAAGAAGATATTCTGGGTTAGGAAGAAGACTGCAGTCTGTCTCCATTAGGAATGACATTAGCTGTACACTATTAGTGATGAAACTTTCCCAGAATCAGCAGGAACAGGAAGAGAATAGGGTCATGAGGACCACTGTGATGCTACATTCAAGGAAGCCAACACTTAAAACATTAATTTTAATACATATCATTTTTACTTACAAATTGTTGATGATATTCAGTTGGCCTGGGAACAGCTTGCTAGGCAGATAAAATATTTTGTTTCAGTTCAGAGAGGAAATACAGAAGTGTTTCATGGTCATCTGAGTGTTTGCTAGAATTTTTGTTTACTGGTTGAGGTCAGCAAAAAAGAGCGAAATGGTAGATATAACTAGAAAAGAATCAAAAAATGTTCTGAACATGGGTGGAGGGTATAGAGGCAGAGAAAGAGGTATACAGAGACAGAGATCTCCAAGATACAGGTATAGACCTCCAAGGAATAGAAAAAAAGCATACAGTATAGATCAATAGAACAGTGGACTCAGAAACAAACTGAAGAAGCTACATGACTCTTAACAAAAAGACAGGAACCTGTGTTGAAAAAAAGGCAGACTCTTTTATAAATAGCTCTGGGGAAACTGGATATTCGCACATGAGAGAATGAAACTAGGTCCCTGTCTCTTACTCTATACAAAAATAGATTCAAATGTATCAAAGATCTTAATGTAAGATCTATAATTTTAAAACTGCTGGGATAAAGTACCCAAGACATACACATAGAGGCAAAGACTTTCTGAATAGAATTTGAGTAGCTCAGGAAACAACTAGAATTGATGACTGAGACTGTGTCCAATCAAAGACCTTCTGTGCCCCTTAAATTCCAGAATTTAGAAAGTTTGCAGAAAATAATTATTGACCCTATGAGGGACTAATATCTAAAATAAAAAAATCTGAAAACATTATACACCAAAAGAAGAAACAATAAATGGACAATGAACTGAACAGACATTTCTCAGAGAAATATGAATGTCCAATAAATACATGAAAATTTCACAACATGCTTAGATATTGCGGAATTGCCAATGAAATGTATAGCTTTTATCATCTTACCTCAATCAGAATAACTGTGATCAAAAACAAAACAATAATGAAGAGGGTGTGGAGAAAACAACACCTTTATACACTACTGGTTAGTACGTGGGTTGGCACAACAACCAATGTACCGGAAACTAGTAAAGTGGTTTTTGTTTTTTTCAGCTAATAGAAACAGAAGTACCATATTATCCATCTATATTGCTCCTGAGTATGTACCTAAACACTCTAAGTTGATGCATTGTGCCTGATTCCTGTACCTGATTACCACAACCTTTTCACAGTGACTGAGTTATGAAACCAGCCCAGTGACCATCAACAGATAGATGCATAAAAAAATGCTGTATAGACATAATGAAGGTTATTTGATTCTGAAGACTGAGATTATTTTGCTCTCAGATATGGAATCTAGACACTTAAAGAGACATAAAGGTAGGAAGAGGCTGATTGGGAATAGAAAGTGAACCAGGGGGCAGAAAGAGGGACAAGAGAGGCTAATGGAAGGAGGACATGGTGAAAGTACATTTCATGTGAAAATACTGTAATTAATATATTATTGCATAGAGTATACACTACTTATATACATAGATACCATAAAGAATGTGGTACACACACACTCACACTCGTGGACAACACAGTGAATTTCTTGAGAGGAAACAGCCCACCAGGTTAAACATCAGTGATCTGCAATTGTTCTGTATTCTAGGAGCCAGCATCCTATAATTACACATACACTCCACAGTGGTGTGTAGCACATTTCATCCAGAGAATTGCGAGACAGGAAATCCTATCTTGGCTCTCCTTAAGCACCATCATTTTATGCCCTCTGACCTAATTTTATAAAACTGCAGTTGAAAATACAAACAAAAGCTTCATTTTTAAACTGTATTTTCACCTTTGAACAACAGCACTACAAATGTGGACAAGGGCAACATTCATTTCTTCTTCAGATAACAGGGACAAGTAAGGCACGTTAGATGCTGTGTTTTGAGCTATCTATAGAAAATACAGGGATGAAACCCAAATAATATGGGTCAATGAGAACACTCAGTGGGTAAAGGTGATTGCTGCCAAGTATGAACACTCAAATTCAACCCTAAGAACCTATATGACAGAATGAAAGAACATACTCCCACAAGTTGTAGTTTGACTTCCCCATGGTATTATAGTGTTTATGAACACACACATGAACAAACAGATATAGATAGGTAGATAGATAGATAGATAGATAGATAGATAGATAGATAGATAGATAGACAGATGCAGTGATGAACTTAAAACACAGATAATTTACTGTATCATTTAACATTGATCAAAACAGACATGAAATTAGAAAGCATTTCCCATGAACTTTCAAATCTACTTTGACCAAGATATGATCCAGTTCTTCTTACCGCATACTTTAATGGGGTCAACATATATGTTAAACTTTAGATGTGCTTTTTTATGGTTTATTGTTTTTTAATTGGATATTATATTTACATTTCAGATTTTATCTCCTTACCCCATTCCCACCACCACCCAGGAACCTCCTATCCCATCCCCCCTCCTCCTACTTCTATGAGGATGTGTCCCCACCTACCCACCCCACTCCACCTCCCCACCCTCGAATTCCCCCTCCACTTGGTGTTTAACCTTCATGGGACCAAGGATCTCCTCTCCCACCTATGCCCTACAAGGCCATCCTCCCCTACATATACAGATGGAGTCATGGGTCCCTCCCTTTGTGCTCCCAGGCTGGTGGTTTAAACCATGGGGAGCTCTGGTTGGTTGGTATTGTTGCTCTCCTCATGGGGCCACAAACCCTTTCAGCTCCTTCAGTCTTCTCTCTAACTTCTCCATTGGGAACCCCTTGATCAGATCAGTGGTTAGCTGTGAACATCTGCCTCTGAATATGTCAGACTCTGGCAAACCTCTAAGGAGACAGTAATATCAGGCTCTTGTCAGCATGCACTTCCTGACATCCACATCAGCGTCTACCTTTGGTGACTGCACATGGGTTGGATACCCAGGTGGAATGGTCTCCAGACATCCCCTCCTTCAGTTTCTGCCCCATACTTTGTCTCCATATTTGCTCCCTTGAGTATTTTGTTACTCCTTCTAAGTAGGACCGAGGCATCCACACTTGGTCTTCCTTCTTCATGAGCTTCATGTGGTCTGTGAGTTGAATCTTGGCTGTTTCAAGCTTTTGGGCTAATAACACCATAGAGTGGTCATTGTCCTCATCATAGATGAAACTATAACTTACAGAAGCACAGAACTTACTCTAAAGCACAAATTAAATACTGAAAGCAGGAGGCTCTACTCAGCCAGCCAGACTCCTAGGCAGACAGACAGACACACAGACACAGACACACAGACACAGAGACACACAGACACACAGACACAGACAGACAGACTGATTTGTGTTCTGGAATCATATTCAATTCTCAAATATTTGTAGCTCTGTCCAGGGAAAGAGACCAAAGGTCCACGGCTGCATAGAAGTAGGACCAGCATAGACATTCCTATCATGCTCTCTATCTCCTTGCCTCTACCTCCTGACATCCTTTGTTACATTTAGAATAAACAAAATGTTGATTCGAGAATCAAGGAATCTCTGGAAGCTCCCAGGTGATGAACCACCAATCTAAGAGCATACATGGGCTGGTCTGAGGTCCCTGTCACATATGTAGGAGAGGGCTGACCTATCTGGCCTCAGAGGAAGAGAATGCATCTAGCCTAATTCCATAGAGATTTGATGCCCCAGGGTAAAGGGATAAGAGGGGCACCCTCTCAGAGGTAAAAGGGATGGAAGATGGGGGAAGAACTCTGAGAGGGGGAACCAGGAGGAAGGACAACACTCGGGATCTAAATAAATAAAATAATTATTTTTTTTAAAAGTCAAGAAATCTAATGAAAGGTATATATTATTCAAAAAGTTAGAGGAATCTTATGCCCACTTAGCTGTAACCAGGATATGGTCCCACAAGCAGTTCCAATTGTGAAGAACTGCATATGCCTGCCTTGGTTAGCTATGAATTTATATTTAACTTCATCTAACAGGGTAATCTTTCCTTCATTTCTAAGTTCCTAGAAAGCATTGCAGTCAGATTGCATAGAAAATGATGAAGTCTTATGGGAATGCTACCACACTTAACTTTTAGCCAGTCTTATTTCATATTGTATGGAAAATGGGAAGCTATTGACATGATACAGCTCTGGCTTTGAGGATGCTTGAAATTCGGCAATGGAAACCAAGTGGGTGACTTGCAATCAGTAGGTATGGTGGAAATACAGGTCAGCTGCTTGTGGCTCCTTTTGAATTTCCTTGCTCTTCTTTCACAAGGGTTGTGCCTGCTTGTGCTTCCTTAGTTCTTCATTCCCTTTGCTTGGCCTTTCTCTCAGAATTTTCTGAATATTCATTAATTGCCATCTATGCCAGATTCCTCATGTCTCACAATGTGCTTGCCTGTGAGAAATGCCAAATCACAACAGGGACACAGGTGGCAAATGGTTTTGGAAAGGAAAGACTTCTTCATTTTCCTGAACTAAAAATAAGGTGGGAACAAAATTAATATTTGTCAAGTGCCTGGTTTGCGACAGGCTCAATTCCAGACATTTTAATCTCACCAGTCCCTACGTAACTACACATTTCAAGTGCTAACTGCACTTTATTGGAGTGAAACTTGAGATTATCTGGCTAAGGGTTAGCTGTGTGAGTACCACAGCAGAAGTCGCATGTGACCCCAATCTGCCACCTGGTTTCTATCTATGTACTGGCTTTACTAGTATCCAGAGTCCTAGACTGGCCTAAAACAACATGAGACAACCCTACAAAAGCTTCCTCTAGTACTCTAAGGCAGTAAAACCCACACAAAAATTACCAGAATTATCTATCATTCATAAGCACTCACCCCTAGTCATCTGAATGGTTACAGAATGGGAAGCTGCAGTTCCGAGCTGTAATCTACAGTACTAAGCTCATTTCAGATGCAATTAGACAACACTGAATAGAATTCTGTGAATGTTCTTGGTGATGTGGTGGAAACTTTACAAAGCAAAGGAAGAGATAGCTTTCAAGTGCCAGCTACTGCCTTGCTGAGAAGCTGCCTGGCCACTTCTCATGAGAGTTTCCCAAAGGGACACCAACAACACTACCAGGGCCAAATGAAAGCTGGATGGTTTCAAGAGCAAACACATTTTTTCATTTCCAGACATTCCTAAACCCCATCAGTGCTGCTGTTTGTCCTAGGCCCCAAGAGATGCTCTCTCTTATGAACATAAGAAGAGCATTTTCTTTTGCTATCGTCAAGTATAGTGAACTAAGCATACACCATGTGAATGATTCAGAAGTGAAGTAAAATAATATAAATGTCTGGATTTTTGGAGATGATATTTGGGGGAGGTGGGGAGAACAGTTGTGCAAACAAAGTAGATTTGACATTTCATCAGAAGGTGGTGAGTAGCAGGGTGGGGGACACTTGTATCACTCTACATGGCATGAATGGGGATGGACGTCCTAGCAATAAAGAATGGTCCAGAAATTAAGGACTTGGAGTAGCCAGCCTAAGTAGGCATAAAAAGTCAACTGAATCTTCCTAATGGTCCTTTCTGCAACAAGGTTGTGGGTGTCAAGGAGCTGAGTGGTTCTGGTTTGTTGGATGCATGGAGAGTTTGGGGGAACCTTTAATATCTGAGAGTATATTAAAGATGAAAGAAGGGACTATTTTATCTTGAAAAGTTGGAGTTCCTGAGTGTTCACTTGAGAAGATAAAGTTTGGGGTAGGGAAAAGGGAAACTATTATCAGCTAGTAAAATCTATTGTAAATCTCTTAACAATTAGATTCAAAATGACATTGTGCTAATCCCAGAACTAATAGATAAGTAAAGCAATTTTGACACTCTCAAAATAAGTCTAAGAGCATGAAAACACTATATTCTTGTTCAAGTATAACATGTAGAAACTGTTTCTACTCATTGTAACCCAGGACATCTCTAGCATCCATGTTTTTCTCATGCCTATTCATAGCTAACACCATGTTCTTGAAGCCATAACCACTACTCTGCAGTCCCTCACTGTGGGCCCTGAGCTTCCTATAAATGGCTTTATCTACTGTGAAGCACTCTGGTTACCCTGTTGCCTTTCTTAGGTCTGTGAAGCATGCAGCTGTAATTTGCCTTTGTCTTTGCTCTGTATCACAGCTCTACATGAACATGCTGCAGCTCCCCATCGGGTTATCTGGGTAACTTGTAGTTTGGAACCACTCTACACAAGTTTGATGTAAACAATTTGTTATGCTTTATAGTGCATACCAACGTGTACTCAGGAATGGAACTGCTGGGTCGCAGGGAGTTACACATTTTGCTTTAGAAAGTGATAGTTGTCTAGAATCTTTACACTAATGTACACTCTCACTAGAAAACCTTATTAATCCTAGTTGTTTTACATTATCTTAACACTTGTTACTTTCAGGTATCACTTTACTCATACAAGACAGTCTCTCTCTATAATGAAGAAACTCACAGCCAATTGATGATTCCTGCAGCACTTTTTACCAGGAGCTAAGCCTTTTCCATCATTTATTTATGACCTCTGTTCTACTCTTTGCCCTACACACATTAGAGAGTAAACTCTGCGGTAGTGTGCACTCTGATGCTGTATTTCCACCTATAACTGGTAAAATGCAGTGCTCAAAAACATTCTGGTGAATGAGTGATTCAGAAAACAATTAAATATCTGACTTCTAGGAAAACTGATTCATTCTGTAGCTCTGGCCTTAAAACCTACCATAATGAAAATATTAAAATTTCAGATAAAGGTTTACATAGCGATAACCACCACATTTTATAATATTTATAACATTTTTGTAATCACACTGAATTGGAAATAGTCTAAAATTGAATGATTAATCATCAACCATCAACACACATTAATGATTAATGCAATGAGGAACATGACGTTCAAAAATTTCATCATTTCTAAGACTATATACCACCCACTGCGAGGCACTCCCCAACTACATGAGAATAATACTTTTATATGTGCGAGAGAACATGTGTTTAGGAGGAAAAAGAACACACTAATGTTTATGGAGTAAGAGAGAAAGTTTTAGAACCTTTCTGAATGGTAAAATCAAAAAAGTTTTTTTTTCCTTATATTTTTCTATGTTTTCTCAAATAAACACAAGTTTTCATTAGAGAAGCAGTATTTTTTGATATAAAATTGACTGGAGCTCTGGCAATGGCAGAACAGACCAAATCCTCCTAGAATCCTGTCTCTAACTAAAACTCAACAGATATAATAAAATAAGAAAATTCTGAAATGCAGACAGATGGTAGATTTTTTTTTTCAAAACCTCCGGTTGTAAGGATTGCCGGTGGAATAACCCCACTGGATTTCCCTATTAATTTCCACTCAGCCCTCAAAATATGGTTCTACAGGCCTCCTTCATTTGGATATGCCAATGGGCACATATTCAACAAGATCAGAGCCAGGAATTCTGTTTCTTTTCCCTTCTTGCCCATCTTCACTCCTTGCACCAGACCCGGAAACACAGGAACACTCTCTATCCAGGACCCCCAGTGGCCTCATCGGGCTGGGACTCAAGTGTTCACCTGCTCTCCAGGATCTGACCTCTGTGGCCTCTGTCACCTCAGCCCCATAAGCAGCTTCCTTGCAGGTGCCCCTCCTCCACCTTAGCTCCACTCTGTGAGTGAGCTGGTATTAATAGTGAACTTAAAAATGAGTTTAGAAGTGCTACTTTCTCTTCTATTTTTAGAAGAGTTTAGAAAAGATGGGTAGTTGTCCTTTTTATAAATGTTTCATAAAATTCTCCCAGGATAACATCTGGCCTTGGGCTTTTCTCTGATGGGAGTATTTTGATGACTGATTCAGTCTTCTTTCCTGTAATAGACCAAATAGAACTTCTGCTTATTTAGAATTCAATCTGGGCTCAGTGTAAGTTTCTAGAAATGCATCCATTTCTTACAGATCATCCATTTTGGCATATAATTATTCAAAGTAGTGTCACATTTGACTCGTATCTCTGACAGTACCTGTGATGCCGCTTCTTTCAGTTCAAATTTTATTCAAGAATAACCTCTCTCTTTTGTAGTTACTTTAGATTTAAAAAAAAAAAAATGTCAACTCTCCCTACCTTTAAAAACATTCTTAGTTTTCTTTATATTTTTCTAATTTTATCCTCTCATTTAGCTTCTGTTGTAATCTTTGGGTTTTTTCTTTCTTTTTCTAACTATGCGATTAGCTTCGTTTTCTCTTCCTATTTCCCGAGGTGTGTAGTTATTTGCTTACTTGAGATTTTTTTTTTCTTCATGATGCGACCTAAATAACAACGTGATTGAATTTAGGGTCTCTAGTTCTGTCGGGGGGTGGGGGGGTTGTGGGAGCGGGGAGGGGGGAGATTTCCAGAGTGCATAAATGAGAAAGGGAGATTCATGCAAATGTCCAGCACCATCCAACAAATGACTCAGATACAAAGTCCAAAGAAAGGCGTCACAGATCTGCCTTTGCTTTTCTTTGAGTGAGTACATCTGCCGTTGTCGCCACCATCATTTGCCAACAGAACATTCCAGCATCCATGCCCTTTCAGTGTTTACTGCATACCATAGCTCTGCAGGCGTCCAGCTCCATGGAGAAGCTGTTCCCAGGTTACAGCCTCTCTAGCACTCTGGCAGCCACTATTGGTCTAGTCCCTGTCTGGTAAACTGATCTAATAAACACCCTGTGAGTCCGTTCCTCTAGACAGCGCTACCTCGTATAGTGTTCAGCACTATAAAAATTCTTCTTCGAACTGCTTTAGTTGCATCCCATATATTCCGTTGTGTTCTGCTTTCATTTTTGTCTCAAGGAATTTCTTAATTTGCTTTTAAAGGATAAAAGCCAAGAGCTTACACCCAACATCATAGTCGATAATGGGAATCTCAGACTCCGCATCTCAGATTAGGAACAAAACAAGGCTCCCACTTCCTGCTCTTGCTCAACAGGTATTGGAAGCCCTGGCTGGAGTAACTAGTAAGAGAAAGAGGCAGGACGCATTGAAATAGCAAAGGACAAACAATTCATACTTTGCATATTAGAAAAGGCCTAAAGATTATCCCCCTTGAAGAATAAATGAGCTTTGTAAAACACAGAATACAAAGTCAAAGTATATCTGTGTAACCTGTCCAAAAAAAATCACTTTACTTAAAATCACTTGGTAATATTACTCTTGACTGCATCATCAGAATGAAAGTTGATGTGGCAGATGCCTATGAATGCTACCTCAAGTAAGGTACAAAGACCAAAATCTCTTAAACGTGTAAAAAATGAAAGCAAAACAAACAACAAACAAACAAACCCACAAAGATAGAAGAATGTAGGCACAAACCCCGCCACACCTATAAAAAGGACTAAAAATAATAATTACTGTTTGCAAAATGTAGGGGCAAATGGATAGATACATATCTAGTGTGAATTTTTAAAAAGTGTATCCAGGGCTGGAGAGAGGCCTCACCATTGTAACAAAACACATGAAGTGTACTCAAAGGGTCTTTGTATCATTTGTTACAACTTCATTTTTGTATGTGTTTATCTCAAAATAAAAATAAATTTAAATCATGTACTCAAAGAGAAAATGGAAGAATGGCGTTAGCAGTGAGGAAGGAGAAATCTGCTCCAGTCATGCTTCTGGCTGTAGCGTCCTCAGCCCCTGACAGGCTAAACTATGGGGCTGGCTCCAGCACTGTGGAACAAACACTCTTTCTCTGGAGTCTGCCTCACTTCCTTGCAAGTTAGCCCAAGAATGTTGGCAGTGTTAAGGAAGATACAAGAGTTGACAGATGGAGTTATAGAAAAAAACATCATAAACCCAAATATCTGGCACGGATAGACTATCACAACCAAAATCAGAATTGTGTTTTAGTGAAACTGGGCGTTTATTTTGCCTGGCACACGAGCATCTACCTAGGAATTGTGGGATTATACCATGGAGATAAACATTCCGGGTAAAGAATCATTGAGAAACTAGAGGGATCACAAGTACCAAGGAGACACAGGAGCGGAAGTGCTGGTCTAGCTTGTGCTTCGGGGGCCTCTAGAGTAGGACTCCTTCCTGAAGGATTCCTTAAATTTGTTTAACTCCAAATGAAATTAGAAACATTTTCACAACTTTATTTCTAGAAGAGGCAAAGAACATACAATTATCCCCCAAAACAAAACAAAATACTAACGTGGCCTTATAAAATTTCCCCCATTCACACTGGCCGTAAATGCACTCCATATTTTTAATCGTGTGTGTGTGTGTGTGTGTGTGTGTGTCTGTGTCTGTGTCTGTGTCTCGTGTGTCTGTGTGTCTGTGTGTCTCTCTGTGTGTGGTGTGTACATATGCACATATGTATGCACATGCAAAAATTATCATTAAAGAAGTTGTGAATTTGAGAGAGAGTAAGGAGACCATGGGGAAGTGCTGAAGGGAGGAGAGGCAGGGAGAGAAATGATGTAAACATAGTACTTATTTGAAAGTCTCAAAATTGATTGAAACTACTAATGAAAACAATATGATCTTTTTAAAGATGAAACTTATTAAAAATAAAAATTCTACACCAAATTATAAAAACATTGTTTTTTACATTGGAATAGTTTGAGCTGTGTAAAGTCATTTTAATAATTATCTTACCAGATTTGAACAAATTCTACATAATTGTCATGTTTAAAAGATCAGAAATAGAAAACAGACAAGCAGTTCACTCCTCTTTTTATTTCTTGAGACAGGGTGTCACTACTTGACCCAGCTCACCTAGAACTCACTATGCAGACCAAGCTAGCCTTGAACAGAAATCCACCAGCCTCTGCCTCTTGAGTGCTGGAATTTAAGGTGTATACCACAATACCCAGTGCACTTCCATCTTTGCATGTACATTTTGATCCTCATAGTCATATAGAAACAAAAACCCTAAATCATCAGCCTATCAGTCCACGTAACCTTCATAGACAATCCTAACAATTCCCTTTGCCAAAATGCTTAAACACTAAAATACCAGACAAGTGTCCTACTTTACTTTTGACAGGGACCTTTTAGAAACACCACTGACTGTCTGCTGAACTGTTAGATTTATGACTCACGGCTACTCATTTTCTATAAGAATGATAACAGCCTGTAGTAAAAAAAAAGTGTGAAAAGACATTAAGAGAAATGAGAAAACACTTTATCCTGGCAACTTTGACACCTTTCCAGAATTTTAAAGAAAGCTGTGAATAAACTCCCTGCTTAGAAATCATGCTCACTCCATCCTGCTTGCAGGTGAATAACAGCAATAGTTGAGAACACAAGAATAATACTTCATTAAAGCAAGGTACAGAAACAACTCAAAAGTTAAGCAGTTTCACCTCGACTTTACCCCAAAGGGCAATGGGGGGGGGGGAGGGATAACACTAATAAAATAAAATAAGTCATACAGTTAACCATTTGTGGAAAAGAAGCACAAGCACAGACTAAAGAAGTCTTCAAATATTCTCTAAGTTTTAGAAAAGTAGTCAACAAGTGGATGGATACAAGCAGAATAAAAATTTTTAGCCATGTACATTAGAATGTGCATAATGTATACTCCCTGCTATACAGTAGTGCAAGTGAATGTACCACCAGCACCAAAAAGCTGAAGTCACCTCCAGCTCCAACTTTCTTCTACTTCATTAGCATACCTTCCGCTCAAAGTTCCTGTAATGCTTAGCTTTGTCAACTTGACACAACCTTGAATCTTCTGGAAAGAATTTCAATAAAAGATTTTTCTATAGGGTTGGCATGTGGGCATGTCTTGCAGGAGAGGTGGGGTTCTCAGTTAAGTTCATCGATATGAAGAGACCTAGCTCACTGTGAGTGGTACCATTCCCTAGGCAAGGGCCCTAGACTATATGAGTTGAGAAACTGAGCTGAGAAGCAAGCAAGAAGTAAGCAAGCAAGCAAGCAATCATGGCATGCATGGCTGCATACATTCTTTCTGCTCTTGCCTATGGGTGTGACTAGTTGCTTCCTGACACTTTGACTTTCTCACAATAATGGACTATAACCAGGAAGCAACCCTGAGTTGCTTTCTAGCACAGTATTTTATCACAGACCCAAAAATGAACCTACAGTAGCACCCACCTGTATTCTGAGCATCTCTTCCCTGTCTGACAGTAACTGAGGCGTCTTCATTCAAAACCTTTCAGACTCTTTCCACAACGATCTAGTGTTAGACTATACTTTTGATATTTCACTGCTTATAGTCATCTTCAGTTTGACTTTGCATGACTGGTGTTTGCTCACCTGACCTTCTTTTCTTTAGCTTTCCTTCAACACCATACACATTATGGTCACAGGGGTCTCCACATGACATCCTAAACAGCTTACAGTTTACCTTGGTTTTGATCAGATAGTTTTTCTCCTGCCTCTCTTTCCTTCCTTTCATGTTATCTTCTTGTAATCTCATCATAAATCTTAAGAGAGCAGAGAAGTGCTCTTTTTCAGTTGTCTGATCAGTGCCAACCTAGAAAAGAAACTAGTTCATAATAAGGGCATGGAAAAGTTTCAAAGCTAAGGCTAAAACTGGTGCATATAAATTCCATTATACTAGTCAATTTAGAATTTAGTCACATGTCAAATCAGGCTTACAAAAGCAATGTTCACTAAAGGAGAAAAAGCTGGACTCGGGTGGATACTCAGTAACTTCTACAATAGACTATGTTTAAATAAAAAATCAGTAGATGATGCCAAATTATTTACCTCAATTTGAGCACTATAAAATATACACATGCATTAAAATGTTACATGATATTTGAGAAACACAATTTCTTATGCACATTGTAGGTATGTATGGGTATGCCTGTTGTATGTACATGTGTGTCTATATGTATAAGCACATCCTTATAGGAGGATAAGGACAGCAACAGATGTCATCCTGAGGAATGACAACCTAACAGGATCTCTCATTGGCCTGGAAATCATCAATTAAGCTACAGTACACAGTCAGTGAGCCCAGGGAGCCCCCTACTTCTGCCTCTACAAACTAGGGTTACCAGCAGGCACTGTCATACCTGGCATTTTGTGTGATAACTAAGGACTGAACCCAGTCAGTTCCTCATAGTTGCAAGTCAAACACTTTACTAATTGAGCCATCCTTCCAGCTCCAAATATGTAGAATTATATGCACGAATTAAAATTTAAAAAGTGAACAAAAATAATTATAGTATCAGCAAGAAGTACAAATGTATAATAAAAAGAAACAAAAAGCTACTTGTTCTTGCCATAAATACCCACTAGAATGTAAACTGAAGCTAGCATAAAAATGCACAAAATGGGTAGTAAGTCTTCAGCTGTCTAGTTGTCTCGGGAAGGATCGTGTTGATCTTCTATAGATTTTATGTAATCATTGTATATTAAACTATTTTAAACCACTCTTTTTAATATATAAACTTATAGAACGTATTACAGTATTGACATTATGTAATGTCATGTAAACAAATCTATGGACTAACATTATTTGAGAAACAACTATGAAATAATCCCATGAAACCCCAGTAAAGAGAATAAGCAGAATACTATTAAAAATGCAACATTGTAGCTATAATTGGGTTTACTCAAAGAATGTAAAAGTGTTAAACACTAGGAATTCCTTGATACAAGTCAGTATAGTAGGGCCTAGGATGTGGTTCAGTAGATATAGGACTTGCCACTGAGTCTGACAGCCTAAGTTCAATCCCCAGGATCCAAACACTGGAAGGAGAGAACTGGCTTCCTCAGGTTGTCTTCCAGCCTCAGTGCTTGCCCTAGCATATACATGCATGAACACACACACACACACACACACACACACACACAGAGAGAGAGAGAGAGAGAGAGAGAGAGAGAGAGAGAGAGAGAGAGAGCGCACATACACACAGAAAGAGAGAGCGCGCACACACACAGAGAGAGAGAGAGAGAAAGAGAGAGAGAGAGAGAGAGAGAGAGAGAGAGAGAGAACTTTGTAAACCTATCTTCTTCACAGTTACAATCCCGTCCATACAGTTAAGATAAACTGAGTTAAAATAAGCTGAGTTAAAATAACCAAAAGCCATATCTAACAGGAATAAGTGTTGTGCTCAGAAAAGGGTTCACAAAAGGTAAAGAAGATAGTTTTCTGTCCAAAAAGGCTGACACGAGCTGGAGTAACTTTGAAAGAGGGAGCCTCAATTTAGGGGGACACATTTCTAGTCCATTTTCCTGATTAATGATTGTTGTGAGACAGTCCTACTCAGTGCAGGTGACACCTCCCCTGGACAGGTAGTCTTAGAGGTGTGTAAAAAATCAGACTGAGCAAGCCATGAGTAGTAAGCAGTGGTCCTCCACAACCTTGCCTCAGTTCCTACCTCTAGGTTCCTGCTCTGGATTCCCTTCATGATAGACTAGAAGAGTAAGATGAAATAAATCCTTTTCTCTTCAACTTATTTTTGGTTGTGGTGTTTTATCACAGCAACAGAAACCACAACTGAGACAACAGCTTTTGGGGGGAGCATTATATCTAGGAATCACTGCTTGGGTAACTTTGAAGAAGTGACAAACTTAGTCTTTTTTCTGAGAGAAGCTAAGAATTCTTGACAATGCCGTGACCCTTAGCTTAAAAACCATGCAGCAGTGCCCACCCCTCCAGCAGCAGAGAGGCCCTCCACTCAGCAGTCTGTCCTTGTCTCATGCTCCCTGGCAAACCTTCATAAAGGTTGCCCTTGGAGACTCCGTCTGCCAGAAGATATAGAGTGTGTCTCATAGGCAAACATACCGTGACTGCAAGGGAGAACAGGTGGATATGTTAAGGGTAGCCTGGCATAAAGCTCCAAGTGGTGGGGCAAAGCTATGGATTGCTGAGAAACAGCATCAGCACACAGTTCCTCTCAGTGGGAAGCCATTAGAGTGGAGGCAGCTGGTTTTAGAGCAGAGAAATCCATCCAAGTGAAGTGGAGACAGTTTTGCTAACACTGGCAGGCTTTCAAGAGGAACTATTTCCAATAACCAGAGATGAGCTCTGTGTGCTACAAAAAGAAGGGGCCACAGCTCCTAATGATGTTACCAACCTTCCCCCACTCCACCCCAGAGCTCAGGTCCAATATCAACCAGAACCAACAGTGTGAAAATTAAAAAAAGAAAGAAAGAAATACACAAAGAACCCCTATATCAGATTCACATTCGCAGGAAAGGCTTTATGCATGGTCTGAAACCTTCTTCAACAGGAAATCAGACTGGAAAGTTCCCCAGTGACACCAACAGCAACAGTGTCGCCCTAGGCTTACCTTTTCTAGTGCTGGTACCACAGATCAACCAAGAATTTTAGAAAGACCCACTCTGGGCCCCAACACAGTGCTGATGCCTAAAAGGACATCAAAGGAGCCTTTAAAAAATATCTCATTGCTAAAATCAATTCAAGGCACATTTAACACGGGGGAGTGAGATTACACAGAGAAGTGTGTTGTGGTGATGCTTTCCGTGAACAGCAGTACAGAGAAATCCAAATGAAGAAGTGGGATGTGAGCCCTGGAGGGAGGAGGGGAGGGGAGGACAGGCAGGCAAGGGGAATAGGAAGGAACACTGTGGGAGGGAAGAACAGAATGAGTGGAGGCTCAAACATGGAGGGGAGCTGGCATGAAATGAAGGTCACAGCATCTGCTGAGAACTCATGGGCCCATTTCTACTGTGAAGATATCTGATGCTGATCACTGGGCTGACAGTCTTTTGTATCAGGTCAACATCAGCACACTCATATTGTATGAACATATCAAGCTGACCTAGGTTACCAATTGTATCTCACCTACTCAGCAAGGGTGACCTACAGTAGCCAGGCTGGTTACACTAACTGGTTCTCCAGATAATCTAATTTCACGGACCTTTTCTCCTGGACATCTGTCTTCAGATTTAAATTTAGGAACTTTTCTCCCCAGTGTGACCATTTTACCAAAGGCCATGCTCCATGATACAGCCACATCCATCCATTAACTTTGTCAGTCATAAAGTACTAAATACCAACCATGAAGGAGTCATTTGGGTATTATGATAAATGACATAAAACTCAAAAGAATCATAAAATAGAATAAAGTTCTTACATTTTTAGTACTAAAATAACAAATATAGTAAATAAATTCTAGATATTATGCACTAAGGTAGGATTTGGGAATTCTCACATCCAAAAGAAGATATGAAGAATGAGGTAAAAACATATAGAAAAGCCACTGTGCCCCAGAATATGAGGGAAAATCACACTTGTGAGCTCTGAGAATTAGAAATATCAGCTTAGGTTTGTGGCAATGATATCCAGATATCAAGGGCTCTTGTTGAAGATACTCAAACATGTGAATTGGAAACTTTAACTGTTCTTTGGAAAGTCAGTTGTGTTGGATGGTGTTTTGCTGGGGCAAACATGTGAAGTAATGTTTTATTAAAGTAGACACAGGTGTGAAAGGCTAAAGCAGACTCGTGAAGGAATGTTTCACTGAAGCAGACACAGGAGAGAGAACATTCTGCTAAAGCAAGATCGAGAAAGGACACATGATGAAGGGTTATTCGCTAACAACATTCATGTATTGGTCCACCTTACATTTTGTAGTTCAGCTTCATTTGTCTGTTAGGACTCCATGGACTCCGGCTGATTAGATGCATGTGTTGAGGCAAGGCACATGGAGGACACGTGATGTTTGGAGGATACAAATAGGACTAAAAAAAAATGATGGAGACAGAGCTTAGCTGTGCAATGTTTGTAGGTCTCCTGTCTTAACTGGAGAGAGGCACGGTGGAGAACTTCTCCTGGTGGTCTCTGCTAGGTAGTGCCACCACTGCTGATTGGTGTTTGCTATCCTGACTCTATTAAATTGGACAGCTGGTGGATCAGAAGTGTTTGAGAGTGGATCAAGTTGCCACTGCCTGCTAACCTGTGAACTGAACTGCTGATTTCCAGACAACACAGACAGGAGTTGCTCCAAAGAATCTTTCTAAACAGGTCCCCTTCCCTGCCTTACCCTTTCTTTTCCACTACCTATGGTTGGTGGTGGGCTACAAGGGAGGTTAAGTGTTTTAAAACCATCATGAAAACATAGGATTTGAAAAAATTAAAATTATAGACATGAATTTTGTCTATAAAGTGTGGAAGACTGTCCTGGCTAGTTTAATGTCAACTTGACACAAGCCAGAGTCATCTGAAAGGAGGGCATCTCAACTAAGAAAATGTCTACGTAAGATCTAACTGTAGAGCATTTTCTTAATTAATGATTGAAGGGGGAGGGTCCACCTTTGTGGGCGGTGCTATCCCTGGGCTGATGGTCCTAGATTCTATAAGAAAGTAGGTTGAACAAGCCAGCAGCACCCCTCCTGCCTCCAGGCTCCTGCCCTGTTTCAGTTCCTGTCCTGACTTCCTTTGATGATGAATTGTAAATATGTGTAAATATGAGTCAAATAAGCCCTCTCCTCCCCAAGTTGTTTTGGGCATGGTCTTTCATCATAACGATAGTAATCCTAACTCAGACAAAGATATAACTTTAAAAAAGGAAAAGAAGATAGCGGTGGAAGAAAGATCAAAGACACAGAAAATCAGAACATGATCATTTGGAAAGCTGACAATGTTCATATTAATGAAGCACAGCACTAAAGAATAGGCTCTTTTTAAATAATAATTTAATAATAATAATAATGTTCTTTAATAATAATAAAAAGAAGCTATTCAGAACACCGCAGACCAGACATCAGGGACTTATACACCAGGTCACAGAACCTGATCTTTACCACAGAGGTTCCAGGGACCCACAGAAAAATATGGCCACAAAGCTGTGGATAAGCATAGTGGCTTCTGTACATGCACAGGGTCTCGGATTCAATGGCCAGTATCACACATGTACCCACACATGAAAACTCTGATCAAGTATTTCAAATTTAGGTAAATTAATTTCTGAGAAGTGTTAAAATCTTTAAATACCACAAATCCAATAAAGTTTTCATGTGACTTAAATAAAAGAGTACATTAAATAAGAATTGGCATTTCAGAAAAGAATAAGAAGGAGACATCTTAGTCAGTGAAATGATGCCTTGCAAGCATGAGGCCTGAGTTAGATTCACAAAAGCCATACCAGGCATGGTAGCACATACTCATAATTCACTTACTAGGAATTATGCAGAGACAGGCAGATCCCTGGGAGGTTACTGGCTAGCAAGCCTCACTTAACTGGGAGACCCTGTCTCAAAACATAAGGTGAATGGCAACTGAGGAACCCCATCCAACGTTGTCCTCTGGCCTGCAAACGCACATGTGTACCTGACACACAAACACACACACCCATGCACATAGATGTACATGAACAAGAGATCAGAATTTTTTGTAAATAAAAACTAAATTAAAGTAAAACATGACAGCCTAGGAAGAAAGCAGATTAGATGAACAGCTTATAGAAAGGAAGAATATCAAAGAAGCCAAAACTTCCCAAATATTTTAAGATAATTCAAATGAAAGTAAAAGATATAAATATGCAGAGGAACCAATGGTAAAAAAAAAAAAAAGGGGGGGGGATCAGGTAAATTCTTGAAAATTAAGGACATTTTCATTAATCAAAGTAAAATTTCAACCTATATATTTAAAGAACACATTGCTGCCATGGAAAATAAAATGGGACCAGTCCTTATATCCGTGAGAAGTCTCCACTTCTCTGAGGAGAAAGAGAGGGGGTTGGAGGGGGCCTGGAGAGGAGACAAGGGAGGGGGAGCTGTAATCTAGATGTAAATTAAATAAATTAATTGAGAGAGAGAGCTAAGTAAGAAATACCTAAGTCAAGTCATTTACCCAGAAGAATCTCACTAGATTAGACATCTTGACAGCCAAAGTTCACACTAGAATGCAATGTAGCACCTTTAACATAGATAAAAATATATGAACTATGACTTAAATCTACCCACAACTTATTTCAGCATCAGAGTCAGAGATGTGGCAGACTTAGGCAACATACTTTCCAGGGGCCTGTGTTAACCAATTTACCAAGAAGCAGCTTTAGACTACCAAAAAGTAGCTGAAAAGATTTCAACAGTGTTTCAGGATTCAGGACTTAGTAATTTACCTACAGAAATAAGACTAAAGGATTGAGATGATTGTACTAAAACAATATCATGAAGCAGCCAAAGTAGCCAGCTGTCTCCTGAGGGGTTCCCCTGAAGGACATCCACCACGAGTAGACAAAATCATAACTTAGACTGCAGAGAAGAATCGTAAGTGAGTCAGCATGAAGTGGTTGTAGTGTGTGTGTGTGTGTGTGTGTTTGTGTGTGTGTGTGTGTGTGTGTGTGTGTGTGTGTGTGAGAGAGAGAGAGAGAGAGAGAGAGAGAGAGAGAGAGAGAGAGAGAGAGAGAGAGAGAGAGAGAGAGAGAGAAGTGTAGTTTCTGGTTTTGTTTTCTTTTGTTTATTTGTGAGGTAGGCACTCTTGAATCCCAGGCTGACTTTAGACTGGTTTATCCAGCTGAGGATGAACCTGGACTCCTGGTCCTCCTTGCCTCCACCTTTGGAGAACTATGATACCCACATGAACAACCTTTTCAGATTGTTTTTGTTGTTCTTGAATTTAACATTGTTGAAAGGATGTAATCTACAACTGGGATGAAATATTAAGCAATGTTTTCAAACTTAAATATAGTTTAACAATTAAGTTTAGCAAGTAAGTGGGTTATTTATTTCTGTAAATAATTTCCTTTGGTGAATTAAACTGTAAGTGGGTCTCTGAGCTGTAGTATCTTTGGTTATGGTAAGGTTAAATTACAAGTTTCCACATGCATCGGCCTTAAGTGCGGTTCATTTGCTGTATTACACAGTATTGTCTGAACTTCCAGAGAAGAGAGTTCTGTTCTTGTAGTCAGATTTCACAGCAGTGTAAAGATGGGCTCCAAGTGCTTGGCCTCTGTTGAGGCCCGTACTGCCCGGCTTGGCAGCCACTGTGTTGCAGACCGTTCTGCCCCATGCTTTGGGGCCAAAATGTCACGGACTGCTCTGTTGCTCCGGTCCATGGGTCAGGGCCTAGCAAGAGACTCGAAGAATGGAGACAAGACAGGGTGTGTAATCAAGTCCCATTTCTCTTGTTTGTTGTCTCTCTTATTGTCTCTCTTATTATCTCTCTACCGTCTCTCTTATTGTCTCTCTCTTTTTGTTCCTTTTCTCTTATTGTCTCTCTCTCTGAAGGGAAGTCCAGGGTATTTATCATGTGCCTTGGAGGCGCGTGGATACCACCACATGCCTTGCAGGTGTAGTATGCCTTACAGGCGTGTATAGTGTGGATAGCATGTGCACCATGCGCCTTGCAGGCATGGATACCACGTGCACCTTGCAGCTGGGGGCACTAAACAGCAAAACAAGATATGTGGGATAAACAAGATGTTTATCAGAGTGTGCTCAGCTGTTGTAGGCTGTTGAAAAGCAAGTCTCTTGTCAGGGTATATGGCTCTCGAGATGACTGCAAGGATGATAGCCTCTTTCTGCTACAAGTCGGCTCCCAACAGATCTCCAGCCAAAAAAGCAGAAACTAGATCCGCCTGTGAAAGACTTCCTTCCCTTCATATATACCCTGAATGTCTCTATCTTTGCAGCCCACCTCAGCACATTCTACAGTGGGGAGCTAAAATGACAGAATCTGGAGAAAGACAGAGACAGTGAATAGGAAATAAAACCTACTTGTTGATTAAGGCATGGGGGGAAATCTGGAAGGGGGATAACATTTGAAAAGCAAATAAACAAAATAACCAATAAAAAATAAAAAAACAAAAACAAAAAACCCACAAAATATATAAAGAACTCTAGAAGTTAAACTCCAATAAAACAAATAATCCAATTTTTAAAAAAAAGACATAGGAATTAACAGGCATATATGTGTATACTCCCAAGCATATAAGTCAATAAATGTCAATACTAATGTTCTTAAAACTAAAAAAAAAAAAAAAGTTGCTAATATTAGCAAACAAAACTGGACTACACAAGAGCAATAGAAGAAAGAAGAAATGTTTTTAGTTAATCTCAGTGCTCGTCATTAGAGGAAATAAGTAGTTATACCTCATAAGAGTGGTAATAGAAAAGTAAAAATGTGTCTGTTACTGTCTATTTTTTTAAGCTTTCTGTGTGTGTTTGTATGTGTGTGTAATGGTGTATATATCCCTGTGTGCATGTTTGTGTGCTGGCATGTGTGTAGAGGTCACAGGACAATCTCAGGTGTTGGCTCTTGCCTGCTACCTTCTTTGAGGCAAGGTCTCTTTGATATTTGTCCCTACATATGCCAGGCTAACTGGCCAATGCTTCCAGGCATTCTTTTGTCTCTGTCTCCTACCCACGGCAGAAGCACTAGAATCAGAGACACATAGTAGTGCTTCCACCTTTGCACTGTGCTTGTGATTTCAATTCAAGTCCTCATGATTTTCTGACAATCACTTGACCCACTGAGCCAAGTCCCCAGGTCCAGAAATGTCTTTTTAACAAGTAAGTTTTGAAACAACAGGAAAAAGTATTTACACAAAGCAAAAAATGAACAAGTTTAAAATAAATAAAGTATAAAAAAGCAATACCAAATGAATGTAACCATTATGTCAATAAGCTTCAACCAAATAATTATTCTCATGCTAACTTCATTTCAGCCTGTTTTAGTTTCTCTTCTGTTTTTTTTCTTTTTTCTTTTTCTTTTCTTTTTTTTTTTTTTTTGATATTTTATTTATTTACATTTCAAACATTATCCCCTTTCCCGGTTTCCCTTCTGAAAACCCCCTATCCCATCATCCCTCCCCCTGCTTCTATGAGGGTGCTCACCCACCTGCCCACCAAATGCCGCCTCCCTGCCCTGGTATTACCCTACACTGGAGCATTGAGCCTTTCCAGGGTCAAGGGCCTCTCCTACCATTGAGGTCCGACAAGGCCATCTTCTACTCCATAAGCAGCTGGAGCCACGGGTCCCTACACATGTACTCTCTAGTTGGTAGTTTAGTTCTTAGGAGCTCTGGTTGGGGGCAGGGGGTCTGGTTGGTTGATATTGCTCTTATTTGTCAGGCATTGGCAGAGCCTCTCAGGAGACAGCTATATCGGGTTCCTGTCAGCACACACTTCTTGGCATCCACAATAGTGTCTGGGTTTGGTGTCTGTATATGGGAAGGATCCCCAAGTGGGACAGTCTCTGGATGGCCTTTCCTTCACTCTCTGTTCCATACTTTGCCTCTGAATTTCCTCCCTTCAGTATTTTGCTTTTTAGATAGGCTAAACTGCTAAACAGTCAGCCCTTGGGAAATTTCAGTACTTCCAAGTGCTGTGATTACAGGCACATCCTACCACTGTTCAGTGTGGTTTCAGGGGACTCAGGCCTTCATGCCTTGCATGGCAGCTTTACTGGCTGAGCCAACTCCCAGCCCAGTATTTCTTTCTTTTGGATAGCTATCATTTTTCTTCACATTGGAGCTGATATCTCATCCACTTGCCACTCCCACTGATAAAAAAAAATTAGAAATTCAGTGCTATTATTTGAGCATTTAATTTATTCATATCCTCTCTATATATAAAGCACTGCATTTTATTTATTTCAGTTCTCAGAAATTTTGAAGTTACCTTTTATATTTTCTATATTATATATCTTCTTGTCATGAGATTTAAATGAGGTTTTGTGTGTGGACTTTGTATTTCCAGGAAGAAGGGGTTTATACTTCTGGTTTTATTTTTCCATGATAAAATATACCATCTTAGTTTTAGTTTTTTATGGAAATTATTAATTCTTTAAATGTTTTGTGGCTTAATATATTATTCATTTTTAAGTGATCCATATTTTCTCAAGAACCTAAAATTATCTCTTTCTCCCTTAATCTTTTTGCAGAGTATTTTATAATCATAGTAACTTTGACAAAGGAGCTAAAACCATCCAGTGGAGAAAAGACAGCATTTTCAACAAATGTTGCTGGTTCAACTGGAGGTCAGCATGTAGAAGAATGCAAATTGATCCATTCTTATCTCCTTGTACAAAGCTCAAGTCCAAGTGGATCAAGGACTTCCACATAAAACCAGATACACTGAAACAAATAGAAGATAAACTGGGAAAGAGTCTCAAACACATCAGCACAGGGAAAAATTTCCTGAACAGAATACCAATGGCCCAGGCTCTAAGATCAACTATAGACAAATGCAATCTCATAAAATTGCAAAGCTTCTGTAAGGCAAAGGACACTATAAATAGAACAAAACGGCAACCAACAGATTGGGGAAAGATCTTTACCCATCCTACATCTGATAGAGAGCTAATATCCAGTATATACAAAGAACTCAAGAAGTTAGACTCCAGGGAACCAAATAACCCTGTTAAAAAATGGGGTACAGTGCTAAACAAAGAAGTCTCAACTGAGGAATACTGAATGGCTGAGAAGCACCTAAAGAAATGTTCAATATCCTTAGTCATCAGGGAAATGCAAATCAAAACAACCCTGAGATTCCACCTCACACCAGTCAGAATGGCCAAGATCAAAAACTCAGGTGACAGCAGATGCTGGTGAGGATGTGGAGAAAGGGGAACACTCCTCCATTGTTGGAAGCTGGTACAACCACTGTGGAAACCCGTCCGGCAGTTCCTCAGAAAATTGGACATAGCATTACCTGAGGACATAGCTATACCACTCCTGGGCATATACCCAAAAGATGCTCCAACATGTAACAGGGACACATGCTCCACTATGTTCATAGCAGCCTTATTTATAATTGCCAGAAGCTGGAAACAACCCAGATGTCCTTCAACAGAGGAATGGATACAGAAAATGTGGTACATTTATACAATTACAGCTATTAAAAGCAATGACTTCATGAAATTCACAGGCAAATGGATGGATTTTGAAAATATCATCCTGAGTGCGGCAACCCACTCACAAAAGAACACACATGGTATGTACTCAGTCATAAGTGGATATTAGCCCAAATGCTCGGAATACACTAGATACTACTCACAGACCGCATGAAGTTCAACAAGAAGGAAGACCAAAGTGTGGATCCTTCAGTGCTACTTAGAAGGGAGAACAAAATAATCACAGGATGTAGAGGGATGGAGAGACTTGGGAAGAAGAGAGAAAGGGGAGTGTGAAGGGAGGGTAAGGTCAGGTGTGGAAGGAAATGGGAGAGATGTACAAAGTGTCAGGAAATTGAACAGAGGTGTGTAGCAGTGAGGGATGGGAAACTGGGGGTAGCCACAAGAAAGTCAAAGATGCCAGAAAGGCTAGAGCCTCCCAGGACCCAATGGGGATAACATTAGCTGAAATAGCCCACAAAGGGGAAAGAGAACCTATAGAGAACATATCCAGAGGTTAGGCACAGCCTCCTGATAGAGGGATGAGGCCACACCCATCTCAAAAGTATTAACCCAGAATTGCTCCTGTCTAAAGAAAATACAGGCACAAAGAGTGGAGCAGAGACTGAAGGAAAGGCCATCCAGAGATTGTCCCACCTGGGAATCCAACCCATATGCAGCCACCAAACCCAGACATTATTGCTGATGCAAAGAAGTGCTTGCTGACAGGAGGCTGATATAGCTGTCTCCTGAGAGGCTTTGCCAGAACCTGACCAATACAGATGTGGATGCTCAAAGGCAACCATTGTACTGAGCACAGGACCACAATGGAGTAGTGAGTGGAAGGACTAAAGGAGCTGAAAGGGTTTGCAGCTCCATAGGAAGAACAATAGTATCAACCAACCAGACCCCTCAGAGCTCCCAGGGGGTAATAAACCAACCAAGGACTACACATGGAGGGACACATGGCTCTAGCTGCATATATAGCAGAGGGTGGCTTTACCTGTCATCGATGGTGGGGAGGCTCTTGGTTCTGTGAAGGCTTGATGCCCCACCATGAGGGAATACTAGGGCAGTGAGGCCGGAGTTGGTGGATGGGTGAGGGAGCACCCTTACAGAAGCAGGGGGGAATGGGTAAGGGATAGGAGATTTGTGGAGGGAAAACAGGGAAGTAAGATAACATTTGAAATGTAAATAAATAAATTAACCAATAAAAACACCTCTGGCTTACACACACACACACAATTTGTTCCTTCAAATAACATTAATAACATGGGCAAGCCTAGTAAACCTATTTTCCTTTCTAATAAACACACAAAGTAGCACACATATACACAAAAATATGACCAAAAATACCATCAAAGTAAAGTAATTTTAATATACATAATTAAAATGTAAGAGTTTTATGAAATCACTTTTTGAAACCTCGATGAAACAAATAACTTAAGCCAAATAAAAAGGATGTCTCAAATTGTCACAAAAATACCATAAAAATTATAGTAAAACAGAGTCTTTTGCAGTGCTGAAAATCCATAATTTTATGTTGAGGTTTGCTCTTTTGCTGTGTATTTTAATGCTAAATGTGGACCCACAAGATCGGGTTTCCCCAGAGATGAGAGAGTCTGCAGGTAGACCCAAGCGATACTATGTGCCCTTGCCCACAAGTTATTTCTGATTGGTGAATAAAGACGCCTACAGCCTATAGCTGGGCAAAATGTAGATATGTGGGGCTTGGTGTTCCCTGCCATGGAGTCAAGAGGAGACCACAAGGAGAGAGAGAAGGTAAGGAGGAAGAGAAAGTAGCCATGAGTTAGGAGTCAACAAAACATATCTGGCCAATTGGAATTAAGAGCAGCCCAGATGAAACATAGTAATAAGTAGGAGTTATTGGTAGGAAAGTAGATTCTAACAGCAGCATAGAGGGTAGACATCTTCCCAGCTCTTGTGCTGTTTAAGGCTTGTAAATGTAAAGATTGTGTGTGTCTTTTATCTGGGAACTAAATTCTCAAAGGCAGGGTAAAAACCCTGGATTGGGATTAAAAATTTCTGCAACAACTTTATTCTTGGGATGCTAAATGATTAAATATGAGCAAATCATCCTGCAAATTATCATAGCAGTACGCCAAAACCATCTCAACTGTGACAAACATTGTTTAATTAACATTTATTTTTAGTCATATACACATTTACGCATACATATTCATTCATTAAAATAAGAAGCAATTAATGAATGTCAAAACACTAAGGGCATTCCATTGAGATAAGAAACAATGAAAGTTGCTCAGTGTATCCATTATTCTTGAATGTGATATTTCTGTAGCCAGCCAATGGAAATGGACAGAATAAATCACTCAGGCAGTACTACTGAACCAATACGTACATTAGAAAAATTTAAGATAACAAAAAGTGTTCTGAAGATAAGAGAATTGGCAAATTAACAAGCTATAAAATTATGTGGGAATTAAGACTTTCCACATACATGGAGCTTCCATATAAATAAATGCCAAATGTTATGAAAAACAAAAGAAAAGAACACACTACACTTTGAAAAAACTAAGCAAAAACATCTAACAGCAATGACAAACATTAGGGCCTACCTACAGAAAAATTTAAACCCTATTGAAACACAAAAAGTATCTTGAAGTAAGAAAAAAATCCTTTCTTAGATGTAGACTCAAAGAAGCAGATAAATCCATGGGTTGAAGCCCTTCCTTCTGTAAGTCAAAGACATGATTAAAGGGAGAGGGGGGTAAAGAAGCTAAGGATATATCTCAGTCAGTACGATGTTTATTTGCACAAGTATGAGGATATGAGTTCATTTTTTAAGAAAAGTAGGGGAGTATGTAGGGGGCGGGGGGACTAAGTAATGCACACTGTAATCCCAGACTGGAAAAGCAGAGAGAGGAGAGTCCTGGGGTTTGGTGGTCAGGTATTCAAGTGCAGTGAGGAACCGTGCCTCAAAAAATAAAAACAAGCAAAATAGAGAAAGACGCCTGACATTGATTTTTGGTTTCCACATGCACATACACACACACACACTCACTTACACACACACACACACACACACACACACACACAGAGGAGAAATTCTCATCTAGATTAAAGAAAATGTAAGGGATAACTCACTTAACTGGACAGTCTGGTGTGGATGTTAATTAAACTAGGGTCTAGGGTTCTACTCAGTGGTAAAGTGTTGCTGACCTGCATTGGGCCCAGTAACTACTGCTTGTCTGATTTTCTCTCCTTCAAGAAACGATTTCCCCATATAGACAAATGATGGATTAGGAGTTATATTGAATGTACTCCATTTGAAAAAACAAGTAAGTCTCAAATTTTAGGTCTTTAATTATTAATAAGGGTACATTGTCTTTTCCCCTGTTGTTTATGTTTTTGCAATGGCATCTGAAGTTAGACTGTCAGTTGTTGTCTCTTGCTGTGGCTATTGTATCTACCTCTGTTGAGTGTGGGCTTGGGTGTCTATTGGATGGTATCCAAATGTGGCATATTTTTGATCCTGGATGGTACTTGACCCTCATCCTGAAGCCACTTGTGGTGATACATGATTGGGAAATCAGAAGTGGTCTAGCTCAGCTAGGGCAGGGTGCAGTTTCTGACCACAAGAACAAACCCCCTGAAGGACTAGTGCTATCTGCATGTAGCTCAGAGTACAGATCCTTTCTTGTTATTAGTAGTAAAGTATAGTGACAAATCTCACAAATGATTGACAGGAGTATGAAACAATATTGAGGTTAAAAACAGTCCTAGCATGTTTATTCTCCAAACACTTCCTTATAATTTAACTGAATTAAGCCCTCAGGTTTTCTAATTCTTTCTTTCATAAATATAAGATACTCCCAATAAGTTTTCATCTCTTTGAGAGGAAGAATCAAATTTTGTGATTTTTTTTAACACTCCAAAGCACCCAGAATGTTCCTGGGGCATAGAGATCGATTAGTAGGTGTGATCTGAATAGAAACTGAGTGGCTGGTGAAATCACAGAGTGAGAGAAGTTGATATTAATAGCAGGGCAGGACTTTCCTCTTTATGAATTTGCCATCAAGCCTGCAAGCTGCTTAAGGTACACGGAAAAAATCAGAGCCCACAGTCCAAGAGGGGTGTGTGCTGTGTTGCTGGGCTTGCATTGTCCTGTGTCTTCTCAGAAAGGATACCAGTGCGAAAGGCATTTTCCTGGAGTCATGAGTATGGAATGAGAAGCACCTAATGACTTGGTTGAGCTTCTGTTTTGCTAGTACATTCTAACAGGGTGCCTGTGTTTGCCAAAATAAGATCTTATTACATGGCACCCAGACCTAACTCCATTAACACGTAAATAAAACGGTGTCTGTGCATTGCAAACACAAATATTTGGCTGGCAATATAATTCATTTTTGTTTTTAAAATGAAAAGGGAAAGGATAACTAATGCAAATTTCTCAATATGGATTTCTAAGATTAAAAAAAAGTAACAAATCTATCCACCTGAACAAGACTTAAAAAGCTAAATATTAGAGAAGGAACACTCACGTAAATTTGACTAAGGACAATCTGAGAGCTTAAGGGGAAGACACAGCATAGTCACCACTGAGACCACTGCCATCAAAAGGCTCTTATCTTTTAAATCTCAGCAGCCACAGCTTCATTCTTAGAACTTCCTGGCAGGGATGTGAAGAGCGTGGGATCTGCAGCCAGACACCCAGTCTGTTGTGTGGGGAGAGAAGCCTTTTCTTCTAGCTGCATGGTAGGCCATAATCTTCCTAATGGGTAGAAATTGCTGTGTGATCTATGACTGCACTATGTGAACATACTGAAAGGAACAAATATACCAGCCCAAAGAGCTGGCCCTGACATTTCTTTGCACAATAGATCACTGGTCCAATGGCCTTTTCTATAGACAAACTAGCTAGATCTCCTATTTCTCCACCTGAGTGCTGCTAACAAGGGAATTTCATCATTCTCGTCCTGGAGGATGTAATTAGGGTTCATGTTCAAACCCCAGAGGAGAAAGGAAGAAGCTGATGTTGAACAGTATTAGAGCATTGCTAGGTAACAAGTCATAACAATTAATGACATCAGAACCCGACTATAATTCAAATTCACTGTCATTGTTATTGTTGTTATTACTAGCTTTAAAGTGAGGATGGTCAGTTTACAAGTTCACAGAACTTTTTCCTTTTTCTAGGGTAAACACACACCTGTTAAATCCTGTCTTACCATCTGGCATTTTTTTCCTGTTATTTTTGGTGTCCTTTACTAAGTGGAAGGCACTATATTAGGATATATGTATATGTATGTATATATGTATTGTATGTATATGTATACATACATATATGAAAATATATTTAAAATATTGGTTAATTAGCCTCTACTTTCATCCTGAAGTTAACTGTCATCATTTTATTTAGTAGGAAATGGACAATAAGGTTAAAAACTTTAACATAACACCACACAGAACATAGGATGGGGTGACAGATCTGCAACCCAGAACTACTCAATAGTAATGCACACACTTCATGCACATGAGCGTCTGTTAAGGTTTGCCTCTGTAAGGCAACCTTGGCTCATGTATTGATGGTTTTGACTCTGAAGGTTTTAACTTCTCTCTGATCCTTTCTCCCTGTTTTCTGGCTACCATGAGTTGAACAAATTTCTCCTCCAGGCCTCTCTGCCATGATTATCTGCCTCGTGGTGGTCAAGAAAAGAAGGTGCCAATCAACCACAGGATGAAACCAAGAACTAAAAATAATCTTTCTTCCTCAGTTGTTTTTCTTAGGTCTTCCCCACAATGAAGACCCAAGTGGCACACACTCCTTTAGTATTCACACTGCAAACCCATTAAGGACTTCAGTTGTATAACTTTTGAGAAGATGGAATCACAGGTAAGGGTTCATCCCCATGTTCATTCACAGTTCCTTCACCTCTTGTCCAGTTGCTTTTCCTGAAGCACAATGGTCTAGGTGATTATAAAGACTTCTGTAATCTGGAAGTTTCCTCACACCTGAGCATACATCAGACATCTGAGGAAGTAGCCATTCCTTTGTCTAAAACTCAGGACCTGTGACTTGTCACAGGAGGCTTCTACCTGCACTTGTCACACACTGCCACCTCTGGCCACTTGATATTCAGCTGAGCCGCTACACAGCACAAGCTGTTTCCAGATGGAATAGGAGCCTGCAGGGCCTAAAACTCAGGCCTCCTTTATTACCAATCTTACTACCATTCACTTCAGAAAAGACAGGAAAGGAAAGTCCTTGGTATGATACTGTAATGGGCTCCTTTTACCATTGGCAATTTCTTCTGGTCAGAAAGCACATTTTGTTGAAGTTTAATACCGCCAGACTTCTTATTTATCTTGAGAAAAACAGAGATGAACATACAGGCTGAAGCTGAGCAGAGGAGGAATGATCTAGTTTATATGCAAGGAGTAAGATAAATGATAAGGCAAGCTATACAGTGAAGCTGTGTGTAAAAGTCTGAAAAGATCAAAGCTGGGCCCTTACTTCAAAGAACAGCACCAATATAGGGAGTTTGACTCCATTTTGTTAGAAATTTTCTTATTCCCTTTCAACCACCTTTGTAAACAGCCATCTTCCAACCTCAGGTCTCATGTTTGAATGCAGATCTCAAAAGGGAATCCCAGAGATGATCCAAGCTTTTATCTGCTGCTGGGGATTCTTCCTAACCAGAATGATTTCATTATAAACTCATGATGAGTTCCTTAAAAGGAAAATGAGAATCCCAAGAGAAACACTTCGATTGCTATAGCACACATGCTCAGGCTGACATCAATTGAGTTGCAGCCCCCATGTATTTTCCTGAGAACTAAACCATCACCCAGAGCAAAGGAGATTTCAAGCCAGCTGAATTCAGTCAACCCACAAAAAACTCTATCCCAGGCAGGAGTATAACAGGCCTTCAGTGAATCAGTCTAAAGGTGGATTATTTGCAGAGGAATTTTAATCCAGCAACCTGGCTGCTCAGATCACATCAAAAAACCTAGGTTTGTGTGATCTGGCTGAAATGCAGACATGCCATGCACCTTTAATCCCTCTGACTGGAATATAGACTTGCCCTCAGTACACACTTTAATCCCAAACAATGAAGGTAGAGTTAGTTTCTAGAAGGAAGTAGCCATGTTTGAAAGTGATGTCTAATTGAGGGTCAGACAAAGTGACAAATCAGAGAAAGGTTTGACATAATAAGTCAGAGATAGAATATGCCAAACTCTCATGAAAACATCTCAAGAAATAGAGCACTTAGGAGAGCAATGCATGGGGAGAGGGCAGGGGCAGGGGCAGAGACAGTTTTACTGGACAGTTTTACAGAGACTTGTTGCAGGTGAAGTCAGAAAGAACCAGAGAATAAGAAGGAACCAGAAGATTAGAGCAGATTGTCAGAGTTAGTTTGAGACCAAGCAGAAAAATTCAGCCAGAAGTCCAGAGAAGCCAGTGTGAATCAGGCAGAGTGGAGAGGAATTTGGGGCCAGAACAGCTGAGAACCAGCCATCCAGAGTTCAGAAAAAAATGGAAAGGGTGAGCTATTCAGCAGTAAGCCTCTGAGACACAATTACATCTAGCAAATAAAAGTTACTTGTCTTGAAAATTATCTTCAAGCTGACCATAGAGCACTGCCCCTCTAGATCAGCATAAATGGCAGTGTTCTATCTGTGGCAGAAATAGTAACCCAAGATGATAATTTCTATTCCGTCTCCCATTCACTTTCTAAAGACATTAATCTCACCTTTTGACCCCCAACTCCCAACATAACCTCTCCTTTATTCACAGATATGTGTCTAGGCATGGCTGTACACCTAAGACATCTAATCTACTGTATGGTGTGGCTTCTACCACCCTGCTTTAAGCTCTGGGTGGGCAGATTGCACTATCTGCCCCCAACCAGGAGCCACCCCAGATCCACAATTGAAACACACACACATACACACACACACACACACACACACACACACACATTAACTTATTTTTAATATGCTTTTTGCTCGATGGCCAGGCTCTTCTAAGCCTCACATCTAGCTGCCCTTCGCTTCACTCCCAGCTCAACACCTCTAAGTCTTCTCTCAGCTTAGTTTCTCAGTTATCTTTAGTCCTTGCCCAGCACCCTAAATCTGCCATCAGCTTAATTGTGTTTCTAATCTCCTGCCTACTACTCTCAGTTGGGGAAGCAGCCAATGGCCATTCCACCCAAGATCTCACATGGCTATTGGCTCCCTCCAAAGCATAGCAAATCTCTTTCCTCCTTCATCTGCTAGCCTGCCTGTGGGAAACTAGAGGTCCCACCTCTTCTGCCCAGCCATTGGCCCCTAGAGTCTTTATTGATGTATCAAGAACCAATTGGGGAACAGGACCTTCAACATTCATTCCAAATCAGAGCATCAGAACCACCCCCTACAATCTACCCAAAGTTACATGCCCTGAAAAGTGTGTCGGTTTTTTTCCCCGGACAAATTTTCCCTCATATCACAGATGCTCCAGCTCCACAGAATAACACCCAAAAGGGTAGATCATAAAACAAACCAAAAACAATAAAAATTCAACTTTAGAAAAAAGATGAAATAGGCGTGTCTCAAATAAGCAAAAGCTCAGAAGCGTTCTTCACGGACTCGGAGTAGAATGGATTGCTGGATGTAAGCCAAAACAAGAGCAAGAAGCCTGTTCAAACACAGATTGCAGTATTCTTGGCTTCAGAATTTGAACCCAAAATTACATTTGCAAAAGCTTGCATACCTCTGTGTATTTGCATTTGTATACTGCACTGAAAATTCTCTTGTTCTTCATTTCTCCTTAATTTTCTCATGTTACATTTTATCCCAGGCCATGAAGAATGCAAAGGAAGGGGGAGAAAGAAGAAGAAAAGGCACAACCTGCCATGTGAAGATGGTGTCTACTAAAACCCAAACCAGTAAACAATGTAAACCTATAGCCTAAATCCTCCAGTTAATAGGCCAGATGTCAGCTAATAGGCCAGATGTCAGATCACTCTACAGTTGGGGGGGGGGAGGATACAGTAAAAGAAACAGCACAAAGAACCTTGTTAATCACCAGCAGTTGGGTTTTAAATTGCTACTGTCTTGCCATTGTCCTGGGGGGCTTGTACAATTGTCTCAAGATAATCTCAGGCTCTGCCTTTTATCCAAAAGTGCCATCCAATCACTGAGGCATACAATAAGAGAAAGAAGGATTTTTTTCAATCTTACTAAATGAGATTAAGTGGGTTGATCTGGCACATATCTACCAAGAGGCTGCATTCAGTAAAAATTCACAGTATCACATTATTTGATGTAAAATTTCAAGCAATTCTTTACTGGTATAAATTAATAGGCAAAGGAAACCATGACCAGAAGTCTGGATTGCATTTCATTTTCTGTTTTTAAGATTCCAAAAGCATTGTTCTGCTTTAAGTTATTGTATTTTAGTGAAAGGTTGTTTGGTTGTTATTGTTGTTGTTTTTAAACTGCTGCACTTGAGTCAAGTTCATACACAACATGATAATATTCTCAAATCACACAACAGAGATTTCTGAAAATATCCCTTGTGCTCAGAGAAAGCCTTATCCTAATGCCGTTTAACAATACACAATACAGTCATGTGTGTGCTATTACAATAAACTAGGTCATTGCAAATCACTCATCAAATGCTCAGATAAAAAGACAATTATCATCAAGAAACTGGGGAAGAAATGGTATCAGTTTTGCAGGATCCAATCCATGAGTCAAGGGTATATTGAGAAAAGAATTTGTCTAGGAAATTGGGTTGCTTTAAGCACCTCAGAGAGTTCCCTCTCCCTGGCTCGAGGCTAAAATCCAGGAAGCAATGGTAATCAACGTTGAGAGCCCTCCATCCACTAGGCCCACAGTGCTTTCCATCCTTGTCTTATCATTTGATTTCTGGCACAAGCTCTGCCTCTTCCTGGCTGATTCCCATTGGGATGCCTGTCTGCAGGTGTACAATGTGACCTGTGAGTTAAAAGAACTTAGTTTTCATGAAATTTAATTTTTTTGACATTCCAAATATCAACATAAATAATAACACTAGTGTTCTGTTTCTTCTTTCTTCTATTTTGGTTTTATGAAAATGTTTTCCATAGGCATGTAGAGGATGCAGAACAGGCCACAGATGGTGGGAAGATAAGGATAAGAGTAACAAGTGCAAAATTGGGATGCAAATAGAACCTGCTCACACAGTTTTTAAACGTTTCAATATTTAGTGCACTTAAAAATGAAGAAAAACCAATTATTCTTCTCTTTCCCAAAGGTAAGACTGCTCTTGTTCAAATCAGCAGACTTCAAGATAAAGGACTCACCAGTGTAAGTATCAGCAGTACCTGAGCAGGAGCTCAGATAGTCTGGAGCATATTGGATCGCCATGTTCCAGAGTTCAAGCCTAAGAAACAACTGACTGAACACAATGAGACTGAATCTAACCTGAGACCGATACTGATGCCCAGGTGTGGTTTTTATTTTATTTTATTTTGTTTTATTTTATTTTATTTTATTTATTGGTTTTTTGAGACAGGGTTTCTCTGTGTAGCCCTGGCTGTCCTGGAACTCACTCTATAGACCAGGCTGGCCTCGAACTCAGAAATCTGCCTGCCTCTGCCTCCCAATTTATTATTATTAACTAGAAATATTAGCCAGGACAGATCAGAACACCTGTACTGGCTGCACTGGCTTGGATACTGCATGATCCCAGGCCCAACAAACTGGACTTATTCTTTTCCTAAGGCTGAAGGAAGTCGGTCCATTCACCTATCTTTCTGCCCTCATATCTATGCCTGAGTATCATTAGAAACACCGACAGCCTTCCCGGGCACGGCGTAGAGGATGGATTCTTATTTTAGGATTTTTTTATTGAATCCGAATAGATACAATTAGTTATCTGAATATTGCTACTGAACAAAAAAAAAGAGAGGTTATTGAGGAAATCATTGTATTTTTTTTTATTTTTAATTACAGAAGCACAAAAGGTTAAAGTGAAAGCATTGAGGCCAACTCCTTCACATGCTCACTCATTCAGGGATATTAGCTGAGCAACTGATGGTGTGCTAGGCATGAATTTGGAAATTTTAAATAACAGTGAAAGACAAGCCTCTCTACTTGATCTATACAAAATAAATGACATAAGCTTAATCCATAAGAAAGCTGTACAAAATGCCAGAAAAGAAAATGATGCTTTGGAAATAAAAGGACAAAAGCAGAATAAATAAAAGCATTAGCAGGTATGTAGAGGAAGATGTAGGTATGAGTCTGAATAGAGTAGTCAAGAAAGACCATGTGGACAGATTTCCCTTGAACGGATAATTGAAGATGAAGAAATCAGGCCTGAGGCATCTATGTCTGTAAGGAAAACCTTGCAGCAGAAGGAAGAATCAATGCAAAGGCAGAAGTGAGCAGCTAGGGAGATGGCTTAATGCGGAAAATGCTGCTGCCCAAGCACGAGGACCTGAGTTTTCATCAGCAGCACCCGTATAAAAGGCAGGCATATCGACAAGTGTTCATAACCCTAGAACAGGTGTCTCAGAGGGTGGTTGTGTGAGTGGTAGATCCCCAAGGGCTGACTAGACAGCCAGTGGATCCAAAACAGCAAGCTCTCAGTTCAGTGTGAGACTTTTACTTATAAACTAAGATTAGGTGGACAAGTGAATTGAGGGTGTCTATGCACACTCGTGCACACACAGGTAAACACACACACACAAATACACATGCACATACTATATATATATACACAGAGAAAGATCAAGGTACAACAAAAAAAAGTAATATTGCTAAGGTCCTACGAGAAGTAGAGGGACTACAAGACTCTGGAAGAGTGATGTCTTATAGACCCCGTGGAACAGAAACTTCCATTCTAAGTGAGCCACAATGTTCAGAGTTTTAAGCAGGAAAGTGCAATGACAAGATTCCTTCTATGTTAATAGATGGGCTCTGACTTAGCTACTGATAACAGACTGTAGACATGAATTCCAGGTCTTACAGGAACCAGATGAGAAGAAAGAAGCCTGACTAGATAGACAGGGGGTAGCAGAATTCGGAATCCCTGTGCCGGAAAAATCCAATCAAAGCTGTCGATATATCTAGTGTGAGGATCAAGAAGGGGTCCAATCCAATGAAAGGATGGAGTCATCTTTTGGACTCCCTTCAGAAGACCTTTATCCTTGAATGTGAGTGGCAACTAGGGAGTTTGCTCTTTCACCTCAATCTTCTCTTTAGAGAATTGGCAGACAGTGCAAACCAACTTTTCTTGTTACTGAGGTTAAAAAGCAGCCCTGAGTATCTTTTCTTTTGCTGTCTTAATCATTCCTTGTGTCAACTTATACTTTTACTCCTTTCTCTCCTGTCTGATAAGAGTATGTAAGATCCATGTGAACATTATTTCATGAAAACAAACCTGGTAAAAACCTGGGATTGGGCCCCTGGAAGCCCAACTCAACCTAGACATAGGTTTTGTCAAGGGACACTCCAACAGCTCTATATAAGAGAGAAAACTAATTCCCATCCTATTTAGCTGAGGCTTGCCCAAGGTCAACAAAGGTCAACAACCAACTTGCTACTAGAATTTAGCTCCCTTAATTCTCTATCCAAACAGCATAAACTCTCTGAGGGAAAAAAACCACAGAAACTTTTTTAAGATTTAAATATCTTATTGTTTAAAATTCTTCAGTATTATCTGTGACAAATGTCGTATTTATCCCAGGAAAAGAAAATACTTCTTCTAGAGAATTTTTTTTTTCTGTCTAGTGACTAAATTCCATCTTTAGTTATGAATTAGCTCAGAGGCACATCCCTAAGCCCTCAAATGAATTATCCATAGAAGTAGGAGTAGAGTGGGCTGAGTGTCTGACAGAATCCCTCTCAAGCACACAGGTGAGAGGGTGTGGGGGCCATGACTGTAGAGTGAAATGCAAAACAGCAAATTTCCAAGGCTTATGTAACAGCTTTTCAGAGGTTAAAAACTGCTCCCCCTGGCATTTTGTGAATTCTTATAGTCAGCTCAGCTGCTGTGGCTGTGGTTTTCAGTTACAAGGGCCCTCAGAAAGACTGTTATTATTTTATTCTTTGTACTTCAGAACTAAATCATCTTGCATTGCACACAAGTCAGCAAGACTGTTTTCTACCAAACTGTGAACAATTTCTTCCAGCAGCCATTGTTCTGTGATTTTCCCCGTCTGTAGAGACAATGGGTTCCAGTTTCAAACCTTATGCATAAATATGGCAGCCATCATTACAAAAGGCTGGCTCTCTGGCTGCAAGTCAGGAAGACACTTAGATTGAGGGCATTGTGCTGCTCAGATTCGGGACAGGAAAAAATGACAGCTTGAAATAACAGCAGAATAGAGTGCGGAGCATCTGACTGAGCAGAGCCCTGTGAGAAGGCATTCTATAGGTCTCTAGATTCTCAATCATTTCTTAGAGAAGACATGGATGGGCAAGCAGGCAAAATGAAGGGAGAATGGCAGAAGACAGGGGCTAAAAAAATGGACCCTGGATTTCTTGTTCCTTTTTGCTTCTTTTGTATCTTCTTACTACATGGAAGAATAAAATGGCCAAAAGTGTTTAATTTCATATAGACATTCTGCTTGCTGACTGGGTGTAACTCCATTTATGCAAGGCAGTGTTAGACTTGATTTTCAATGGCAACAATAACACACCAGTGTTATACATAGTGCTGGACTCTCTCTTTCCCTTGGCTCTCTACAGCCAGAAGCACTATCCACAGTCTCCTGAAAGTTTAAGTCTCTGCCTCCCTATTACCTAAAATCTAAATAGTGCACTTAGACACATGCAGAACGTTAGGTATCTGAGGAAGACAGGAACTCCTCTGAGTGTCTCCACACAATGCATCATTGTATACCTTTGCACATAGTAGGTGTTCAACAACAATAGAAAAAAATACTGAAAGAATAAATGGTCTACAGCCTCCTCTGTCTTCCATGAGTAAGAGAAGAGACTTTGATTTGCAAGCTCTTAATTTTTTCTCCAACCTGCAAAGGCCATTTTGGATCAGATACTTATTCTTCAATGCAAAAAACAAACAAACAAAAAACCAAAACAAACCAGCTATCACTGTCACCTCGATACTCTAAGTGAAATTCAGGTGCAGCCCATATTCTATATATTGTAAGACGCCCACCCTGTCCATGTCTGCAACAGTGTCTGCTCCTCTCTGCTCTGCCCATGCATGTGCATAACATTACTGGTCAAATGTTACTGTGCAGATTTTCAGAAATTTTTGCCAATTATCTCATAAACAACTTTTCACAGAAAATAATTGCATTAGTTATTTTTCTTATATCCTAATCACTGTGCTGGCTGTAGCAAAAGTGGGTAATTATTTGCTGACATGCATCAGTAAAAAGGCATCCTATTTCAACATTCCTGTTAAGAGTTCCAGACAGCCTAAGGAGATGACTTAGTGGTGAAGAGTGTTGGCTCCTCCAAAGGACTGTGGTTTCATTCTGGCTCCAGTGCTTGCTAACTTGGATAAACCATTACCTCAGTTGGCCTCAGTCTGTTAAAATACAAAAAAAAAAAAAAGAAAAAAAAAGAAAAAAAAAGAGAAGAAGAAGAAGAAGAAGAAGAAGAAGAAGAAGAAGAAGAAGAAGAAGAAGAAGAAGAAGAAGAAAGATGCAGAGCTGTTTCTATAGGAATGGTGTGAGGCTTTTAAAAAGGATAATGTTCTTTGGTACTCAAGAAACACAAGCACCATTACAACAATTTCTTTTCTCAATGATGAGGACCCTTAAAAACAAACATAGAAGAGTCTGTTTGACTCAGATGCATAGATGACACCCAGGTGCCTGGGAGGACCCTGTGCCTAGGAACACATGCCAGAAGAATTTGTCACTACTGAGCTCTTCACACATTGACATTAAAACATGGCTTGCCTCATGTCAGTCAGTCATGTGACATGAATCAAGGACCATCAAAGAGTTCCAACTTCTAGGGATGTGTCCTTATCAGTCTCCAGGGTATCTGAAATTTTACTAATGGAGAAGAACATGCAGGGGCCATGATAGGAATGAGAAGGTTATTCAGGAAGAAAATAAAAAGCCACATGAGCTCTAGCAAGCAACTTCTCATGGCAGAGTCTGTGTACTCACTGCATCTGGAAAGAGATGTTTTGTATACAAAGCAAATCCCTTGGAGGTATGCACGGGGTGATCTGTGCACAGGACCCTTCTTCACACAGCATCCTCATCTCTCCATCTCACCTACATGTCTGTGGGTGTCTGCACCTATAACTATTGTAGACATAAGTGCCTTCGTAGCCTTCTGCTTCATAAAACTCATGAACTTCTATATACTGGGTCTGGGTTCTGTGTCATCTACTGACATGGGAGACCCAGCATCACCTGCCAGGACTCTGCAAACAAAGAGAGAGACATACAAGGTGGTTGCAGTGACAGGAGGCTACTGGGCCAGCAAAGAGGATCAAATATTTTGAATACCAGGGGCTGATTAGAGAAGGCCAAAAGTTCCTCCATGAAAAGAGCATAGTTTATAACTCTGATCATTTCTACATGGGCTCACTTTCCCTGGGTAATTATAGATTATTATCCAGCTAATTACAGTACACAGCTTTAAAAGATGTAGAATTTATTAGCCCAATCTGGAAATTACCATGAACGTGATTTGAAAAGAAAAAGTTCTGGGAAAGTAATTCCAGTCTTGCCAGAGTTACACGGTGCAATAGCCTCGTGATCTCTTCCTGCGTGAGATGGATTTGTAGTGCCAAACACCCTGCAGATTGTCCTAGCAAGGGGATTTCAGCATCTCACTTTCAAATGACTTTTCTCTGTAAGAGAAGGTACCAGATTTACAAAAGAAGGGAGGAGCAGATGTCAGTTTAATTTGAATTTTAGATGCCTATTAAATCAACTTAGCCCTCAAATGTTGCAAAAGGAATACTTACACTAAAAATTATTCATCTTATAATTAAAATTCAAATTTAACTCAGCATCCTGTGTTTAATCTGACAAAAGAGATCTGAAAGTACATCTGAAGAGTAATACTAAGCAGAGACTGTAAAGGCGCAGGCTCACTAAACAGTATCCTGATGTCCAGAAAAGGAGGGTCAGACTTCATATGTGTATTCAATATGACAATGTTTAGAACTTAAAATGTGGAGGAAAATGTTAATGAGAGTTCCCAAGTATGGGCTTTTACTTCCAGGTTAAAATAATCTGGTCCTCCTTTATGATCATTGGTGCTATCTATGAAGAACCTCCCCAATGAATACTGAAAAAGGGAAAACAAAAGAATTATGGAGAACACACTCCTGAGAGGAACCCACATCTGCTTTCACATGCACTTGCCTCTTCTCCTGATTCTCTGAAGAGTTACCAAGATAGATGGCCACTCCCAACCTTCCATTTTATGACATACTGGAAGTTTTTTCACCCACTGGGTGAAGGGATAGGAAGAGGCAGAAAAAAAGCAATGTTCTGATTAATAAAGGTATCAGCACCTTATTTCAACAAAGGCTTACTCCATACCTAATGTGTTATACACCTCATTGCAGCTATTGAGGTGCAGCTAGTAAGACAGGCAAAATCCTGATCTTGAGGTACTTATGGTACAGGAGTGAGGGAGGAAGGGAAGAACCAGGAAAATACAAAAAATAAACAGTAATAAAGAAATAAAATGAACAATAAAGGCACAAAGTAATTGAGTACTGGGGGGGGGGGCAGAATCAAGGGCTCAGGAAATAAAACAGCTTCAGATGTAGATAAGACCCATTGGTCTCCCAAAAGTATCTCTAAATTCTAAATTCAAGGTTGAGGATTCCTGCATTCTCTTCTTCACTGCCAGTTCAGTTTTGCAAAGTTCATTCAGCTTATAGAAGGGTTCACCTAATCATTCTGTGAGTCCCTAAAAGCATGACATAGAGTCCCCTTTATGGTTCATATTCTCTCTCTTCCCGCTCTTTCTCCTCTGCCTCTTATACATATAACCTTTGCATGTACAGCAGACTTTACTGAGGTTTGTAGAGGAATAGCAAGAGAATTTACTCACCACAAATACTTGTCATTTAAATTAGTTGTCTCCAGATCCTGGGAACACTCTATGGCTTTGCTCCTTCTCTGGCTCTGGCATTCCGATGCTGTTCTTTTCATTTCTACTGATAAGCTTTGCACAGCACTTACTAGTTTACCCCCTACTAAACCATCAACTTGGTACCTTGTGTTTTATTTTATAAGCCCCTTAACAAGGTATTACCTAAAACAGACAACTTCCTCCTTAAGAGAAACTCAGAAGCCAGCTGTTACAGTAATCACTTATTTCAACAGCCACATGAAACAGTCGGAAATCTACACTTTATTACATAGTGTGTATCAATTGTTTTTTTTTTAAAAAAAAAAAAATCTTTGATTTTCAGTAACTAAAAGTTTGCATGAGACCCAGGCGCTTTCCTGTAGTCAGTTTTCCACATCCATTTGGTATCCCACAGACTATGTGTGTGGTGCACAGTAGGCCCTCAATACATGTTTGATGGATTTAATTTAATGTACTACAGCCTACACACAAGCACCGTGGTGAGTAGAAAGCTCACATCTGGCAGCTCAATGCTGGTTTCTTAGTGGCAGTTTGGCAGCAGCAGCACTTAGCTGCAGATTGTTTCCACGCTGTTTCTTGATCTCCTCATTAGAAAATGGTACTCCTGAGGTACCTTTTGAAGTGAGCACAGGGAGAACGCATCCCTGTAGTCTAAGATTTCACACTTAAAGATACAATACAACAGATTGTCCCAGGGAAAGCAGGTAATGGAATGATGTAATTAAGCTAGTGATGTCCAGGTTCATCTAGTACTTAGGTCCTAACAGTATTGAAGACACACTGCCACAAAGGTGACTTAATACCCCCATTGCTCTTGAGCTGCTAGTTTTCTTCAATTCATAATTGACCTCATAGGATATCTTTGACTTTTGAAGTAATATTTTTTTTTCCATCTGGTGAACATGTTTCTAGTTCATACCAACTTGAGGACACTCTGCAGCTAGAAACATGAACTCCAACCAGGCCACATCCAGTCCGAGCACTGAGTTATCGCATTAACTTTTGAGTCATCTGTTTCCCACCTGCCGGGCACCTTGTTATCTTCTAATACTACAACATTATGCTAAATTCACTCGTTGTCAGCATCTCTCATTAGATTATGGGCTTTCAGGAAGGTGATTTGACACCTTTCACTGTTCTAAAGCTTTAGTGTATAACACCAATGTTGGAGATAGATTTTATTTGGTTAATAAATATTTACTGATTGAACCACTCTCTTCTCATTCTAAGGTGGGTAACTGTCGGACCGGTCTCCAGCTGGGTCCCACAAAGTCTCTGGCTTGGCAGAAGATAGGATGCAAACAGCCACTGTCTCTGTTGCTGCTGCTGTCCCTGCCCGCGGGTGGTCTGGGGCAGAGTGCCAGCAGGGAAGGTCTGCTGCTGCCTGTCTCCCTCTCTGTAGAGGAGAGAGGAGAGCCCCGAAGGTTAGAGAGGAATGGGAAGAAAATAAACCATAGACTTCTACTTACTGTCTAATGCATATGTATTCTGTAATATGCCCTAATCTAGTATCTAAATTAGAATTTGTGATGTGCTGTTTAACTCATGAATTGCCCACTTCACCAGAGCGAAGTGGTTTTTCTCTAACTTGTAGAATTTATAATGGCAAACTCAGTGGTTCAGTGCTAGATTCACTTAATCCATCCTTAGTCTGTGTTCTTAATTCTTGTTCATGGAAAAGAGAGTTGGAAGAATAAAGTGCAAGAAATTTGTCCAAATAGTATGAGTATGTAATAAATGTTTTTCATTTGTCCTGCATAACTAACACACATCCATCTTGCTTTTCCATTGATCTTGGGACCCATAGATGGATCTGATTAACCAATTAATATGATGAGTCCTAATGAGGACTTTAGATTTTCTTCTTCTTTGCTACATGTATTAGTTGAAATCCTTCTGGAAAGAAGAGTTGTCTCCATGTTTCTTATTCATCATTGGTATGTACAAATATAACAAATATATTTATTTTATTCTTTGAATTACAAACTACTGTTATTTCTTTTGTTAGTCAGAACCATTCACCAACGCATTGGAGTTATCTCTGTGCCCTTTTAAACCATCTGTGTCTTTCTGAAAAATTACCTGATTTGTGGCATCATAAGATGCTATAGCCAATTGTTTCTCTAAGGACAGATGTCCCCATTTCCTTTTCATTTACTTGTTTTGTGGGCAAACTTAATTTTCTTAAAAGAAGGGCCCTTTGTCCATTTTGAAAGATGGTTGTTAAGCAACTGCTGAACAACAGAAATACAATTGTGGTTGGGACAGACCCAGACCCAGACCCAGACCTCCACTTCCTGGATCCAAGGCCTAAAACAAGAAGAATACCCTGAGAAAATGCAGAGATGACAGGTTGCTGCTTTGCACACTTTGGCAGGAAAGAAATGACTCTAGAATGTGTGTGGGTCCTTATTAATCACATTGAAGAAACACTATGTTATCATCCAAGGAAAACGCTACCTCCATCCTTTCCTCTATTACCATCTCTCAGGGATTTATTACCCATTGAGAGAATTGTTTGCTTAGCAAATAAATGCTAAACTTATGAAGACTATAATTCAGGTGGTGACTCCTTAGAGAATAGCATTAGTTTATGAGGTCTACTTAATGTTTCCCTGGGCTATGCTGACTTTCATTATTCAAGGGAACTGAGAAATGTCTTGGGGAAGAGCAATAATTGGCTGTATCCATGTTTCTGTATAATCACTATGCTGGATCCATGTACACAAAGTTCAGTGTTTGTATATTTCAAATAGGATGGATAAGGCATCACAGAAATGTTAAGGCATAACAGAAAGGGATGACTTGCCTTCAAAAGTACAACAAAATTATTCACTTAATAATACTTAATAATAATATAAGAAGCAAGCTATCAGATAACCTATGGATTCCTTCTGTGGGCTAGAACAAGCTATTTTCTCTGTCTTCCCTCTTCTTCTTCCTCCTCCTGCTCCTCTTCCTCCTCCTCTTCCTCTTCCCTTCCCCCTCTCTCCTCTTTCCTTTTGTTTTCTGAGACAGGGTCTTATTTTGTAGCTGACCTCAAATTCAATAAGCTTTCTGCCTTGGCCTCCCAAGTGCTAGGATTACAGCTCTGAGCCACAACCGACAGGCTTTAAAATGCTCCTTGTATATAAGACAGTATTTAGAAATTAAATGTAAGATATTTCCAAACCACTTCCAAATTAGTCTACACCATGAGCAACAAAATTAAGCATGACTTGTAACACTACTTCTAAGTATGCTTAGATATCCTGTACTTTAATGTCAGCTTTAAATTATATGTCCTATACCTAAACTTAGTACTAGAGACTGATCTGGCAATTCATGAAACAAAGCCTTTCTTGCTCTTGAGTTAGGCTAATACTTATGAAGAAGAGGATGACCCAGTCTAAAAAAGTGATTAGTGTGCCCTCAGAAAACAGTATTCTGAATTTCATGAGGTTTCCTCTCAGATAAGCTACTACCCAACAGAACACACATTATTTTGAAAGCAGGAGATCTGAGCCCAAGCTAGTAAACAACTACCTGTGTAGCTGGTGAAAATGAAGAATGATACCTCATCCATACCAAAGCCATTTGTAATTTTTAATAAGATAATCCCTTTATTTGACAAAAATTGAGGACTATGGAAATATAAGCAAATACTTCTGACTTTCACCTTCATCTAAAATAGGAGTATATAAACAAATATGATATTGAAAAATGCCAGAAATAAAATTATTTTTCATTTATAAAACCATTTTTTGTCACATCAGCATTGTCTTTATTGAAAGAGACTTACAAAGGCAAATTGCAAAGGATGAGGCCATTATAAAGGTCTGCTCCATCTTTTTTTTTCTTTTTTTTTATTGGATATTTTATTTACATTTCAGATATGATCCCCTTTCCCCATTTCCCCGAAACACACTCAGAAATTCCCTATCCTATCCCCCCCTCCTCTTGCTTCTATGAGGATGTGCCCCCACCCACCCATCCACTTCCGCCTCCCCACACATGAATTCCCCCACATTGGGGCATACAGCCTTCACTGGATCAAGGACTTCCTCTCCCAAGTATGCCTGACAATGTCATTCTCCCCTACTTATACAGCTAGAGCCATGGGTCCCTCCCTATGTGCTCCCAGGCTGGTGGTTTAGACCCTGGGAGCTCTGGTTGGTTGGTATTGTTGCTCTCCCTATGGGGCCACAAACCCTTTCAGCTCCTTCTGTCTTCTCTCTCACTCCTCCATTGAGAACCCCATGATCAGTTCAATGGTTAGCTGTGAGCATCCTTCTCTGTATATTTCAGGCTCTGGCAGACCTCTAAGGAGACAGCTATATCAGGCTCCTGTCAGCATGCTCTTCCCGGTATCCACATCAGCAGCTACCTTTGGTGACTGCACATGGGATAAATACCCAGGTGGAACAGTCTCCAGACAACCCCTTCTCCAGTTTCTGTCCCACACTTTGTCTCCATATTTGCTCCCATGAGTATTTTGTTACCCCTTCTATGAAGGACCAAAGCACCCACACTTTGGTCTTCTTCATGAGCTTCATGTGGTTTGTGAGTTGCATCTTGGGTATTTTGAGCTTTGGTGCTAATATCCAATTATCACTGAGTGCATACCATGTGTGTTCTTTTGTGATTGGGTTACCTCACTCAGGATGATATTTTCTAGTTCCATTCATTTGCTTAAGAATTTCTCAAATTCATTGTTTTTAATAGCTGAGTAATAATCCATTGTGTAAATGTAACACATTTTCTGTATCCATTCCTCTATTGAAGGACATCTGGGTTCAACTGGAGGTCAGCATGTAGAAGAATGCAAATTGGTCCATTCTTATCTCCTTGTACAAAGCTCAAGTCCAAGTGGATAAAGGACCTTCACATAAAACCAGACACACTGTAACTAATAGAAGAGAAGGAGGTGGGGAAGACTCTCAAATACCTGGGCACAGGGGAAAAGTTCCTGAACAGAACACCAATAGCTTATGCTCTAAGATCAAGAATTGACAAATGGGACCTCATAAAATTGCAAAGCTTCTGTAAGGCAAAGGACATTGTCAATAGGACAAAATGGCAACCAACAGATTGGGAAAAGATCTTTACCAATCCTACATCCGATAGAGGGCTAATATCCAATATATACAAAAAAACTCAAGAAATTAGACTCCAGACAACCAAATGACCCTATTAAAAATGGGGTACAGAGCTAAACAAAGAATTTTCAACTGAGGAAACTCAGTTGAAATTGCTGAGAAGCACCTAAAGAAGTGTTCACTATCCTTAGTCATCAGGGAAATGCAAATCAAAACAACCCTGAGATTCCACCCCACACCAGTCAGAATGGCCAAGATCAAAAACTCAGGTGAGATTTGAGAAGATACTTTCTAGAAAAACAGGACAGAGAGCAGCCATCACACAGGAGAATGCTCCCTCTGCCGAGCTGACATATTTGAGACCAGGTGATGGCATCCAAAAGCTTTTGTGAGATCATAGTTCAGAGATTTCTGTCAAATCCTTGTCCAAAAATGGGGCAGTGTGTGTACACACCACTGAGCAGACAAGTTTGGGAGACTGAGAAATGAAGGAAGATAACCAAGGCTGGAAGAGTCTTCTCCCTCAGTACCTAGTATACCCATTTGGGCGGCCAGAATCCCTTAAGAAGAAAGATGTACCTTACAATTGCAATCAGGGAGATCTTCCAGTACTTTAGTTACCTACCCAAACCAAACTTAAAATTAATTTTTAAAGAAGTAACAGTCAAGACTCTTTCAATATAGATCTTCAAAATATTATCTTCAAAAAAGAGACATGTAAAGTAGTCCACTGTCAGGAGAAATAGAAGTCAGAGAAGAAAAACCATTGAGAAAGAAAATGATACTGGCATTGGCAGATAAGAAGTCAAAACGGCTGTGTGCAAGGGCTGGAGAGATGGTTCAGCAGTTAAGAGTGCTTTCTGCTCCTGCAGAGGACTGGAGTTTGGTGCTTAGTACCCATATCAGGCAGCTCTTAGTCTCTTGTAGCTTCAGCTCCAGGGGATCCAACACCCTCTTCTGGTCTCCTTGAACAACAGCATGAATGTGCAATAAAGCATATAGTGGCCAGCCTTAAAACCATGTATATACAAATAGCAAAAACACACTCACTCACTTAGCATATTGTATTTTCTACAATATTTGTACATACACATACTCACACTCATGCACACACACATGTGTACGTGCACATACCCACCAAATATAATTAAAGTAAAAGAAGCCATCAACTTGAGAATTCAGGAGAAATGGGTAAGTTTCAGGGGAGAGTAGCTGATAGGGAATTTGGGAGAGGAAAAGAAAAAAAAGGAGTGCTGTAACTACATCAATTAAAAATTCAAAAAATAAAATAAATCCTTGAACAATAACAAAATACATTTATACTTAAAAGATGGCTATTGCTTAAACAGATGGAAAATCTAAACAAAAAAGTAGAAACTATTTTTGAAATAACCAAATATAAAATATATAATTAAAAATTATATTTAAATGAAATTATATTAAAATGAAAAAGTCACCAAATGGAGAAAAGCTGTAAGGAAGAGTGGCAGAGAGTGTGGGAGAAAGATAGGCAAGGCTAAGGGCAGAGGAAGCAGAATCACCATATACACATATAAAATTATCAAAGAACACTCAATTCATCTATCAGATTTTTCATCAAAAGAGCTTAAAACAACTTATATTATACAGAGTAAAGGGTAAATGAAATAGAAATCAAAATGATAGAAATTATACTGAAGAGAACAACTTTTAATTAAAGAGCCATCATTTTGATTATATTTAGAAAAAATAAGTGATCTAACCTATGTAAAACTGAAATATCTGAGAGAAAAGAGGAAAAGAGTGAGACAGGGAAGTGATTCAGAGAAATCATGATCAGAACAATACCATCACATTGTACAGAATTCATAATGTATGCCCAAGTGAAATAGATGGCAATCGTAAGACAATGTGGGAATGAAGAGGACACATGACCAATGTCCTTCTGTTTTACATACTGCAGTAAAAGACCCATAATGGAGTCTGTCATCCTAAGCATCTTCATGTGCACAGCCCAGTGGCAGTAAGTGTACATGAAGTGTACATGGGCAGCCATCACAACTGTTAGTTCCCAGAGCTCTTGGAACTTCCTTGAATGAGTCTCTGTCCATTAAACACATACTCCTCGTTTCCTCCGTTCCGTGAGCATCAGCAGCCATCATGCTACAGACTATATTTTACCTCTCTATCACCTCATAGAGATGAAACATACAGCATTTGTCTTTCATGATGGGCATTTTTTCATTTAGCTCAATACCCTTCAGGTGCATGCTATACCGTATTAGAATCCCTCCATTTCCAAAGGATAGATAATAGTCTATTGCATATGTATGTTATATTTTTTAAACATTCATTTTATTTTATTTCACAGGGGTTTTTTCTTGCATGTCTCTCTGTACTGAGAATGTTGTAATTTTGGTTTCGTTTAAAAACACAAAAATATTATGGGAATATATTTTTGTTTTAATCCCAGGTGTGGAATACGGGGCTGCTTCATAGCAGATGACTATGATTTGCCATGTGCTCTAGCAGGGGTGTTATTTTGCCAGCTTCAGATACTGTTTGCAAGTGTGTGATGTTTGGAATTCTGGGGCATTTTCAGACATTTCATATAAATGCTAGAGCCCCTAGGTTGTTAGGTTGGTTGGTTGTGGCTTGTTAAAGGGTATTGCACAAAGAAGAAATGAGAGAAAGAAGAAATAAGATATCCTGACTGCAAATATCAAACTTACCCCTAACCAGCAGGAGGTAGTCTAATGATAACATCACCCCCTTAATATGTCCCCTCTATACTTTTTCTCTCTTATCTAATTTTAGGGGTTGAAAGAGTGAAAGAAAGGGGGTAGAGAACAGTGGAAGAAAAAATAACCCACAAGTAGCAAAAGCCTGGCTACATTTCTCTGTAACACTTGCATACTGCTTCATCTCTCTGTAACACTTGTATACCTGATGCCCTAAGAGGATAGAACAGAATGACAGAGTCCCAAGGAGTGAATTTCCAGACAGTTGTATGCCTCAATGTAGGAATCAAACTTGAGCCCTTAACTGCCGAGCCATCTCTTCAGCTTCCTACCCCATATGACACATTTTGTTCATTCATTCATCTAACTGTGGACACTTACATCGTTTCCACCTTTGGGCCACAGTAAATATTGATTCTATGAATATTCATGTGCAAATATCTCTTCATATTCCTGCTTTCTTGGCTTTTGAATTTACACCTAAAAGTGAAATTTTACATTTCTTAATGAAAAATACCATAGTGTTCCTAATTATGAGGGTCTCACTGGGTATCCCCATCCATTGCTCAGCGTAGGATGCTTGCACAGCACACATAAGGCCCTAGGTCTAGTGTGCATTGCAGCAAAAGTGAAAAAAATGAAAGATTTTCAACAGACATACCCCAAACCATCTTTAGAACTGATACAACTAAGCAAAATTTTAATAAACAACTAGAATATTTTAATAAAATTACCAACCCTCTTTGCCTGATTTCTATCCCAACATATCCAAAATAAATATTACTTTCAAGTATACACTGATGTTTACTGAGATAAACTATATGGTGTACTATTCTGGTTTGAAACTATGTCTCTGCTCAGGGTCATGTTTTGAAATCTTGGTCCTTAATGGTGGTGTTTCTTAGGGAGCCTGTGAGACCTTTAAGGGGTAGGGCATAGTTGAGGTCACTAGGAGTGGGCCTTTGATGGTTATACCAAGCCTCTGGTTTCTACCTTGTTCTTTGTTTCCTGATCTGCCATGGTGTGAACAGTCTCTGCCAGATACTTCCACTGATGTTCTGAGCTGCCTGTCTATGGTTTTCCCACCCTAATGAACCCAAGTTCTGAAACTGTGAGCCAAATATATCACTCCCTAAGTTTCTTCTATTGGATATTACATTTGTGGCAATGCAAAAACAAACAAACAAAAAACTAATAAACATACCATAAAATGCCTCAGCAGATCCCAGAAAACTAAAATCACACGTGGTAGAGTTTCTGTACACCACAGAAATAAATTAAGAATCAATAAAAGAATATTAAAATTAAGTAACACACTTTTATATAATCCTTAAGTCAAAGAAGAAATCACAAGGCAAAATTTAAATCACTGTGAACTTAATGAATATGAACGCATACTAAAAATGTAAAGGATACATCTAAATGAATGCTTAACTACAAGGGAGAGAATATGAGTTGAGACTGTTATATTTAAAGGAAGAGCTTTAACACTGATTAGCCTGGGGGCCAGAGAGATAGCTGAGCCTGGTGATCTGAGTTCAATCTGTGGAATCCATGAAAAGGCAGAAGGACAGAACATACACATCAAGTGTGCACATGCATGCATGCACACACAGAGACACACAAACATACACACATATCAGCAGCATTATTACATAATGTTTAAACCTGATTACCTAAATATTACCATTTGAATTATAACGTTTAAAAACAGATATCAATGAAATAGAAAGTAAGCAAACTATAAATCACAGTAGAATCAAAGCCTCTCTAAAGAGATAAAGAAAGAGGGCCTGTATTGGTGGCTAAGAGCCTTGTAGCACAAGCATGAAGACCTAAGGCTAAATTCCCACCTACTGTGTGAGAGCTTGGTATGATTGCATGTGCCCATAACTCAGAGTTGTCGGAGGGGCAGTGACAGGAGGGTCACTAAGATTTGAGGGCTACCAGTTTAGCTCCAGTTTAAGTGAGATACCCAGTCTCGTGGAAATAATGTGGATCGTGTTATCTGAACATCCACAGCTTTCTTCTGTCTTCTTCACATGTTCTTAAGCATGTGTATCAGCACACAAGTGTGTCCAAACATCACACATACTAGCACACATAAACACAAACATATGGCTGATAACATTGTAAAACACCCAAGAAATAAACTGAGAGAAAAAATAAACTACCAAGTTTGGAATAAAAGAGAAAGTAATATTTCATTTCAGGCATCGTGGAACTAGTATCAACAATGGCCCACAGACTTAATCTGGCTATTATTTCTTATATCTTGCAGGCTAAGAATAATTGTCTCATACTTTGAAAGGATCACAGAAAACAAATGCTTTGTGATGCTTTATGAACTTTATGAAATGCAAACACCAGAGTCCACAAACAGTTTCATTAGCACACAGCCACACTTACTCTCTTCTCTATTGTCCCTGCTCACTTCCTCATACAATGATGTTCAGTGACTGTGACAGAGACTCTGTTTCCAAGTCCCAACCTAAAAAGGAGAATCTCCCAATAAACCCACTATTTTGTGTAGCTCATATATGCTAAGGATACGGTAAAAAGAGCTGGGGAGATGCTCAGGGGGTAGGAGCACCTACCCTAGCTGGGTTCCAGCCTTTCACATGGAAACTAACATCTATAACTCTGGTTCCAGAGGTCCCAATACCCTCTTATGACCTCCGCAGGCACTGCATGCACATGGTACATAGGCCTACATGCAGAGAAAACACACACACACATAAAGGAAATAAATCTTTTCAAAAAGAAAGTAAGAATGAGAAAGAAATATCACCAAAAGCTTTGTGTTAGCTAATAAATTTAAAAATTGGGCTAAGTCTGGGTATGACTACACACATTTGTAATGCCATCATTAGGAAGGGAGAAGCAGGAAAAGCAGGAGTTCAAAGTCCTGCCAACCATGACCACACAGTGAGTTGGAAGTCAATCTAGACTACATGAGACTGTGGATAGCAAGAGAGGAAGAAGGAGAGGGAAAAAGAGATGGAGAAGGGGAGGGAGAGGATTAAGGTAAAATAAATGCATTGCTTGGAAAGCACAATTAACAAATGTGACTCACACAAAAAAATATGAATATGAGTCAGATTTTTATTTGTAATATACAACTTTCCCCGAGAAAACCCTAAGCACTTTAATCCACTAAATTCAATTATAGAAGGACCACAGACCTAAAGATGAAGGGAGAAGAAACATCAGAGGACAGTTTTGAGATTAGAAAAGTTTCTAACCAGGACATTAAAAAGTAGTAACAGAGGGGAAGCACACAGATAAGGTAGCCTATTCCAATTAAAAATCTCTGTTCATCAGAAGGTCCCATTAAGAGAGTGAAAAGGCCAGCCACAGATGGGAAGATGTCTGCAGCACATATCATTGACAAAATCTAAAGTACAAAAAGAGCCAGAAATAATATGGAGACTTTTACAATCACCTCACACAAAGGGGGAAAGCCGATAAACCTGAAAATTGGTCTCTGTCATTATCGGAGAACACGAATTAAACTCACAGTGGGAAACACCTGCCGTTAGCAAATAGCATTGCTTCCTGTCCTTTGAGGAGTGCCAAATTTCCTCTGTCACCAATTTTCCATTTGAAACCCACCTCTTAGCTCGGCTTCAAGTAAGAAGTTCTTCTCCTTTCAACTAGAAATAGCAGAAAGGCTTCTTTCTTTGATTTCTCCTGTGATAGAAAGTGACACTTTGTGATCTAGAACTACATGTCAAGAGACACCAAATTTGTTTAGATGGACAGCAGAGAGAACAATTTTCCAAGGTCAGCTGTGCTAACCAGTAAGTTTCTCCATAGGAAGAGCCTTTGAGTTAGACTTTTCATGCCTTCAAAATGGTAGACCCAAGGAAGGTGACTGGACCAATAAGGACTTTTACTACCAAACCTAAGCCCTGCACAGAGAGAATCAACTTCTGAGAATTGTGCTCAGTCTCTACATGTATGTCATGATACACATATGGCCAGATAAATAAACAGACACACACACAAAAACACACAATAAATAAATGCTTTTGAACACTAAAACTTTTTTAAATGCTGTCTTAATTGATGAGTTTTTGTCATACATTAGTGTTTTTTAATATGCCTGAGAACTTAATAGTTACTCTTTATTCATGACATTTGAGCTTTAAAGTACCATGATATGTTTAGAGGAAGAATATGGATGCCTTTAGAATACCTACCAAGTAGTGATGGTTGTTGTTGTTGTTTTAACTAAAGATAAACAGCTCATCCTTTGCTATTTAATTTAGTGGTCTAATAGGATGCTACTGGGTTTGTTAAAGACTCTGCAGGAGGTGCACATAGCCAAGGAATCCTGGTTAAAATGGTGTCCCACCCAATATCACTGCTAAGCTCCAGCCTCTCCTGCAGGGTGAGGATTTGTCAGATATATGTGAAATCTCTTTCCAGGGATAAGCTCCTCTTATTGGCACAAGGACCTCAGTTTTTCTTCCCACAGAATAAAAATACTGAAGAATGTGGTACATCTACACAATGCAATGCTACTCCGTTATTAAAAACAAAGACATCATAAATTTTGCAGGCAAATGGATGAAACTTGAGACTATCATCCTGAGTGAGGTAATAAGTAAAGGGGTGGGGGCAATGGGGGGTGGTTTGTAAGGGTAGGACTGGGAAGAAAGAAGGGAGGGGGCATTCATCAGATGTAAAGTGAATTAAAATTAAAACAAAGTAAAAAACAAAAAGGAAATACTGAAGAAATTCCATTCTCTGGGAGCACATTGTTTCAGTCATTGATAGCCATTTCTCCCAGTGTTGTAGTTCCATGCTGGCCGGGGCGCAGACCAGCACTGCTCAGGTTTTTTAATGTTTTATAAATTATAGAAATAACAGTTTTATCATTGAAAACCCAAACAATAAAATGTGTAATGGTTCTAGGTTAGTCCTGTGAGCTCTAGGTAGCTCTTTCTCTGCTCTCGTATATCACGTAGCCCCTTTCCGTCTCACTAACACATGCCTTACAACTGGCTCTAAAGATTAGGCCAGCTGCTAAATATGTTGTGATAATACACTCAACCAACCACCTGTTGGGCATTTAGACCACTCCCAAATTTTAAACCTTCTATGTTGAACATTTCATTGTTCTCTTTCATTTTAAAGCTTTTGGTGTGTGTCAGTATCCACTTTCCCTGTTTTGTTTTTTAAACTGGGCTGTAGAGATGGCTCAGTAGCTAGAGCACTTGTCTTTGAATGAGTACCTGACTTCAGATTCCCTGAATCCACATAAAGCCAGACACTGTAGTGCATATCTGTATTTTCAGCACTCCTACCACGAGTTGGAGGGCTGAGTCAGGACAATCCCTGGAAGCTTGCAGACTAGCTAGAGCGGCACAGAGAAGACAAAGAGACACTGACTCAAACAGTATGAAGGTGAGGATCAATACTCAAGGTTGTTTGCTGACCTTCACACGCACAGTCTGGCACGTGTATACCTGTACTCACAAACATGAACACACACAAACACATAACACATGTGCATGTGAGCACACACAGATTATGCAAATTGACACTTAGAGACTCAATCGTACTGTTGAATCTTGTAGTTTGGCAAGCCACTCCTTGCCCTAAAACCCCCTCTTCCTTAGGGAGCCTCTATAATTTCCACAGTTTTCCTTACTTCCTAAGGGAGAACAAAAGAGGGAGGGGAATGACAGTAAGCTCTTTAACTTATAGACAAACCTGACTATCAGAACCACATATTTGCATAAGGGACTGTCTCTACATTCCATGATTTTTTTAATCAAAACCCTATATTTATTGAATGCCTTTAAGTATAAAATATGTCTGAAACACAACGAATTCCTAATAAATATTTATGAATAAATGAAAACATCCAAAATTTAAGCCAGATCTGCTCTCATCCCAAGGTCATCATCGCAGACATCTCATGAGGTCTTCCTCTGACTCAGATTGAGGCTCACTTCCAAAATCAGACTACAATGCATGGAGGAGAGATTGAAGTCCACAACTTCTAGAGCAACCAGATTCTACCCTGGGCATTTGAAGTGTTAATGTTTCATGTTCTCTGAGAAAGATTGCATTAATTCTAGGACTCCAATAGTTCTCCAGTGTTGCTAAGATCTACATGCTGCACATTTTAGCCTTGACTATGTTTATTGTTTGCAGCCAACAAACTGGAAAGTTTACCCAAAACCTGGGTCTTCATCTTCATCAGCAAAACTTCAGGTGACGGCAAGGACTTAGAAAAGGAAAATTAATTCCACTTCATGGCATTGAGCGCTGTCCTTCCTTGGAAGTAGAGACCAGTTGCTAATGGCAGACTACTGAGAGCAAGGTCCCAGATGTCTTGCCAGACATTCCATGAGAACATGGGCATATAATTGCTCAAATCTCAGACATCTCAGAGGAATGGCTTTCATTGTTCTTTCTCCATATGTTACAAGAGAACAGCCTGCCATGCTGTGCTTATATGGCAAGCCACAACAGTGGCTATGTGAATTTTCCTATCAGAAAGCCTAAGGAAGCTAAATTTATTTTTTAAAATACTCCAGGTAGAACTCATACCTTCTGGAAACTAATTATGAGAACTAGCTGTCCTTGAATAAACCTGCCAGAAGTAAAAAAGGCCTAAGGCTATTTTTAAAAATATTTTATAACTTTTTAAAATGGCTTCAGGTTTATGAAAAGGGCAATTCAAAGCATTGGAAGCAAAGGAGGGAGATCATTTAGTGTGAAAAACAACCTTAGGAATGTATTTAATTTATAAGTTCCATCTTACACAGCTTCCCTTCAAAACATCTCTGTGCTACACTTAGTCTGCGTCTTCCATCCAATCTTCCCACCCAGCCTGTATCAGCCACTCTCTGAATCAGAGTTCTAAGTCCTGCTCTGCAGCGTATTCTTTCTGTAATCCACCTTCACAACTGTGCCAGCCCAACCCTTTGTCCAAAAAGCTACCACTGTGTGCAGTAAGAAATACCTGACCATTAGAGCCAAGAACAAAGTCTTCATTCCCTGTTCCGCCAGCTAGCAGCAATCTGAATTCACAATCATTTGTGGAATAATGATAGAGCTGCATTCTTAGCCATGCTTCATTAAGCAGTTTCAGAACCATGTGAATGTCACAGAGTGGACTTCACACATTTGCACTGGAGCACCTACCACCCACCTGGGCTATATTACCATATTATGAAACCACTGTGGTAAATGGAGTCCACTATTGATCAAAGAGTCCTGAGGTACATGAGTATAACAAGCCTTAACATCTCTGAGCCTTAATGTATATCTGCAAATTGGAGACCATGAATCCCCTAAAGGATGCTGTGAATAAACGGTAGTTCTTTTGCTTTACTTGCCCCCTGTTGAGTTCTTACAAAATCATTCAGCACATCCTCTTCCTGTCCTAGCAAGGCCCTTCATGTCCAACAGCTTGTCTTCACCAAATGAGATCCATGCCCCTGCCAGGCTTCATTCTCAGCTTGTCCAATTTGTACCTCTCCTTTGTCCATGGTGTATGCTGACTTCTCCCAACCTGCCCACTGTAAGTTCCTGCCCATGCTCCTAATCCTTTTTAAATCCAGCATAAGTCTCTCTTGCCCTACTCCTTGGTCATAATGACTTCACCGTGTTCTGACATATACCATGGGCACAAATTCCCAGACCATAATGTCTAGGAAGGGAATGCTCTTCAGGTTTCTGTAGTTAAGTGTGATTTCTAGGATCCAAGGTCCAACTCTAATTAGAGGTGGTTACTCAGTCTTAGTCAAGTTGGTTTTCTTTTGGTCAGAGCAGGCTTTGCTGGGTCTCTTCTGGATTTTTGGCTTCTTCTTCTAAGAACTGCAGCTCATTTATAAGCAAGAAGGTTCAGGGGGGAAGGTGCTTGCAACCAAGCCTAATGACATGAACTAGATTCCCAGGCAAAGGTGAGAACAAACTCCTGTAAATTGTCCTCTGATTCTCCACACACACTAAAGCATTTGACCCCCACAAACACAGAGATACATAATACATAACCAAATGTAATTTACATTTTTAAAAATAAAAAAGTAATTGTAGCTCAGTTCTAAAGTAGTTAACCAAATGCTTGGGCCAGGCTAGTAGACAAGGATATTAACACTTCTCTTCTCTCTCTCTCTCTCTCTCTCTCGCTCTCTCTCTCTCTCTCTCTCTCTCTCTCAAGCCCAAACACCTCCATTGATTTACACTTGACTTCACTGGTATGGTAGCACCATGTTGAGTCAGAACCCTTTGTCCAGATGGCATCCACAGTCATCCCCATCCTTAAATGCTTTCTCTGATCAAACCTACAATTGACAAGACTCCAAACAGGAGAGCTGGGCTCAGCTCTCCCTCCAATTTACATGGTATATTGTAGCTCAGGAAACAAAATCCAAAAATATATCACTTTAAACTTCAAACTGAGAGGTTCAACTGTTGGGAGGGGCTTTCCCCTGTCTACTTGAAAGGACAGATCTTTTAACAGTCAGTGTCTAGACTCTCTTCCCAGAAGACTCATTAGTCAGGGCAAACTGGTGTGTCTGGCAGGAGATAAGATTTGACATGACACAGTACCCAGAACTCATGTGAGCCTTGTCCTAGGCCAATTCACTGTCCTAAAAAGATTTTACTTTTCTTCTAGAAGTATCTCTATCTCCTATTGCTTCCTCCCTATGAAGGAGGTATGGGCATCTCTAAGTCTTACTGGATCATGTTCACACAGTGATGCCTTGGGCAGCAAATAAATTTGGGTGCCTTTTTTTTTCTTGTGGATTCATCTATTTCCCATTTCAAGAGATTCTCCTATCAGACCTTCAGAAGGTAAGTTCCCTGTACCCCAAAGGTGCCTATTGTCCCCACCTAAGCATGACTCTATACAGGGAGTTGTCCACATCATTCCTGACTCTACTGTCAACTGTCATCTACTCTTCCAGAAATACTTCGTACCTTCTCATTTGGAAAAACTATCTCTGGCGTGTCTGTAGTCTTACAATTCTACATTCTGAATCTGGGTCTTTCAGGATCAACATTTGAGACTGGAAAAAGAAAGGCTTTTGCTTTTGATCTACAGGTTCTACTGTGAGTTTTCAATATCTGATTTAGAACACAGAAGCTGTATATTATCCATCTCCTCCCTGAAGCCATAAGCCCAGGCTGTCCCAGCTGCCACCTGAAATGGATGGATGGGTTACAGTACAGAGGAAACATCAATAATTGGAGAGAAAAAAAGCATGAAATGAACTCAAGGCTTCAGTACAGCAAAGATGAATCAGGAACAAAAATAACACTGATTGATGCCAAACATCATTCCTACCATATTGGTCTGGAGCCCCCCTTCTTCCAGGTTCATGCCTCCTTGCTCCTCCTGGTTAGCTAATGTAAATTGTTAGTGTTGTGCTTGCCCATCACTTCCTTTGAGAAGCTTACAGCTCGATCCTTCCATTCCAGCCCCAAAGTAAGTGAATTGTTCATTCTAGAGTCTGGCAGAATCCTAAAATGGCCTCTGGCGATACTTTTCTGTTTTTCTTCCCTGATTTGTGCAATATAAGATACCACTACTGCTACTTCGCTAAATTATGAGGCAAAAAAGATTTTTGTCAGTGTAATTAAAGTTGTTAATTAGTTTACTTGGAGTTAATCAGAAGAGAAAGCATTCATGCAGGTCTGACCTTATCACAGGCGCTCTTTAGAAGTTTTCCATCACTGGTTTCAGAAAAGGAAGTAAGAGATAGAAAATGTAGTGTGGGCTTGATGTGCCCTCACTGGGGACAATGGAAATATACATGCTCTGAGAGATGAAAGAGTATGATGCCAGCATCTAGCAAGAAAATGGAGACCTAATTCCACAATCTCAAGGAAACTGATTCTTCCAGGAACAAGGAAGCTTCAGAAAAGAATACTGAGCCTCATGAGATGCTCTCTGGCTGACACCTGCTTGCTTTTCAGTCTGGTGAGACTGCAGGCAGAGGACATGGTGATATTATGTCCTTATTCAGACTGGAAGAATCTGTGAGATAATAAATGTGTGTTCCTTTAAACCAGTAAGTCTCCAGTGATTTGCTATATCCCTACCATCTTGTGAGAACCCATTACTGTGTCAAGATTGCCTTGGGTCACTACTGTACCATGACTGCCTTGCAATTTCTATGTCAAATATAAAAGAAACAAAAAGAAAGGAAGGGAGGGAGGGAGGGAGGGAGGGAGAGAGAGAAGCAAAACTATATGTACCTATTTTTGTCCACATTTGTATTAAAACACTGTTGCTTGAGTTAGATTCATTAAGTATGCTAAAGGAGATATTATAATAAAATATAATAGTAACTAGCATATATGATTTAGCTGTTATTGTTACTGTGGCCAAGAACTATTAAAGTGGTTGCCAAGTCAATGTATTAACACAAGAAATGTTGACAAGTATTTGGATGCATGAGTTCATTTTAGAGAATTCCCATTGCATTTGCAATCAATATCTTGACATGCATCAGATTTAGAAGGCAAAGGTGGGTGTGGGGGGAGCAAAGTGGAAGGGAAGACATAAAAACTAAATGAGAAAGGACCATGCATGAACAGCATTCGACAGGTCCATTTGGCTACAAAAGATTTCTCTAGAGGAGAGTCAAATTGGAAAGTGTATTGGCTACATTATGGAAGATGCTGAATGCCACACTCTGAAGATGGTATACTATCATTTAGAAAATACGAAGTGCTAGTGGAATTGCACAGAATCACAATCATCTTAAGGATGCACGTGGACAAGGCAGATTCAGTAGAAAGTGACACCACTTGAGAAAGCTTCAAGATATTAGAGCCCACACTGATACATGGGAGCAGTTAAGAGACAGCAGGGATATAAGCAGAAGACTAGGGAGAGAAACATTAGCACAGAAGGAACAGAGCCCCATCTTGCCATTGACAACAAAGGTCAAAGCTTTGCAACTCACTCTGCATCCTTAAGCAACCCCTTTGGAACATCTCTCAAGAGTTCCTCTGCTTAGAAGGAGACTTCTAGACTTACCTTGATACAACTTAAGCCTCAAAATGTGAATCAACCAGAAGGTCCTCCTGCAGATGTGGATTTGTTACAACGAATAACACCTTTTTTTTTTTCTTCAGCTTTACAGCATTTAAAAGTAATTGGAACTAATCGAATATGAGTTGGCCTGGACTTTTCCAGGGGAGGAAAAAAAAAGAAGAAGAACTTGGTTGCTAGCTGGCTGTGCTTGCTACATGTGGGCAAGCTCCTAGAAACCCCATTGTCTGCACCCTTTGGCTAGAATAGGGTGAACCATTCCCTCTAGGAAGGAATCTACCCAAGCTTCATTGGACCTCCAAGGTATATGAACTCTGAAATCCTGAGTGAGGATTCTGGGAATGGAACAATCCTTCCTCCTGCCCAGGTAAACAAGGATAGACATTCAAAAGTTCATAGGAACAGTCTTCCACATCCCCTTTGGAACTTCAACCAAAGCACATTTGTAGGCCTGAATTCGACACCTAACTCCATCTTGAGTTCTGAAACAACTTTACTGGGGCCATCATTTAGAAAACATAGGCCAGCTTAATTCCTTTCCATCCTCAGCTCAATGTGTCAAAGTCCTACAGAGCAATCATCAGTCACCTCTCTCACCTTCATTCTTGTGCATTCTTCACTCTCACTGTAGACCCTCAACTCCTTCAGCTTCCCCTCTCTGTCTTTATACATCTCATAGTACCCTTGGCTTCTTCAGACATTCCCTTATCCCTCAGCCAAAACTTTGTTCACAGAAGTCCAGCTGACCCGTTGATCCTCCACACTTCAGCTGTCTAGCATACAACTCCCTGAAGACCAACAGCCATCACTTCTGCAACTGATTCTGGGTCTTATTGCAATGTGCAAGCCACTGAACCTCTCCAGTTTTTCCCAAACTCAGTTTTGTATTTTCCCCTAACCAGCCTACACATTATGGTCATTATTTAAATGATGCTTTGGGTACAAGTTTGGATAATTTGACTCCTATATCTTTCCACTGTACCCAACACAGTAAGTCCCAAGTTTTGATTCAACCAGTGTTGGTCCTTACTGTTGGAAAAATAAAAATGAATAGTAATCAGTGAGAGAGTTCACTGGGTGAAGTGCTTTCCTCTCACGAATGAAGATTTTAGTCTGTTTCCCTGAGTCCACACAAAAAGCCGGGCATGGTAGCATCTACTTGTCATCCTTGCACTGTGGAAGTAAAGAAAAAAGGGTCCCTGGAGGTCAGTAGCCTGACAATCTAGCTTAATTTGTGAGCTGATGGACAATAAGAGACTCTGGCTCAAAGAACGTGGGTAGTATTCCCAAAGATGACCACTAAAGTTGTCCTTTGACCTCACACCAAAAACACACTTACACACACCAACATGAACACGCATATATGCATACACACAAGTTAAAGGGAAAAAATGGAGAATCCGGGGGCTAGAAAATGGTTTAGTAGTTAAGAGCATTCATTGATCTAGCAGAAGACCCAGGGTCAGTTCCCAGGTCTCATGTTGCAGGAGTTACAACCATCATTAACTCCAGTTACAGAAAATGTGGCTGCCTCTCCTGGCCTCCATAGGCACTGTGCTCACATGATGCATAGACATGCATGTGGACAAAACACCCACAAACATAAAATTTAAATGTATAAATCTGTTTTGTAAGAAAGAGAGAATCATGCTAACCAAGGAAGAGTGCTTAGGCATGCTAGGTGGTAACTTCTAACTCTCACATCCCCTTCCCATTCTCAGGTCTATATTAGTGTTTATAATTATTTCTATTGCTCTGTCTCTCAACTAGCTTTTCAGTCTGTATGAAAGAAATTGGCTTCAGCTCTGTATCCTCAGAGCCTCCCATAACCTGGGTCAGGATAGGCATCTAACACACTTTGACTGATGGAAACTTAACTTCCTTTGCATCTGTGAGGCTCTGCAGTGAAGAGACATTCATTGCCTATAGATCTTCCTTTGGTCCTGGAATGATTTCCTCCAATCTTAATTTCTACATTCAGAAATGGTCTTACTTGGTGGCAGCAGTGTCAGTACAATGGTTAGAATTTCAAGAACATTTCTACCAGTGGGCTTTTCTATCCAAAAAAAAAAAAAAAAAAAAGGTTGTAAAAGTCAAAGGAGTTATGCATGAAGACAAAAGCCTACACTCTTTATATAAGCCTGTGCTATTTCCACCCTAACATATTTTAAGCCCCACAAATGCACAGTATCAGAACCAAACTGGCAGTGATTCTTTCCTTGCACACTTCTATCTGACAAAAGCATCAAGCCTTTAACCACAGAAGCTGGAGTGTATATTAAATTGTCTGCTGAGAAGTAAACCATGTGAAGTTTAAAGGTTGGTTGGCGAGAATATGAAACTGACAAATCCACGATTTCATACTTCTTTCGTAAAAGATACTGGAGTCTTATCTAGCACTTCCTACATGGAGGGTAGAGTAACTTCTCCAGACTCCTGAGACTTCCTCAAGTGGAAGATATGAACTCTTGATTGGCTAGTTTGGTTGGAGGATTAAATGGGACAATATCTGTATGAGGAGGTATGGCATGTCTAAGACAGAACAGGGATTTCCTAAATGGAATCTGTTAATATTGACTGTCAACTTGACAGGATCTAGTATCACCTAGGAAACAAACCTCTGGGCATGTCTAGATTAGGTTGGCTGATGCAGGAAGAACCACCCTAATGTGAGTAATACCATTCTGTGAACTACATCTCTGACTGAATAAAGAGGAGGAAGCAAGCTGAGTACTACCTTCTATGCCCCTCTTCCTCCCTCCCTTTCCCCTCCCCCTCCCTCTCTCTCCTCCATTTCTCCCCTTCTCCCTCCTCCTTTGCCTTTCTCCTCTTCCCCTCCCTTTCCTTTACCCTCTCCCCTTCCCCCTCTCTTCTTCCTCTCCTCCTTCGCCCCTTCCCATCCTTCCCTATCTCCTCCCCCTTTGTTTCTCTCCTCTCTTCCCTCTCTCTTCCTCTCTTCCTGTCCTCCCCCTTTTCTCTCTCTCTTCTCCTCTTTTCTCCTCTCTCCTCCCCCTCTCTCTTTCTTGCCCCCTCTCTTTCCCTCCCTCCCTCTCTTTTCTTTCCTCTTCCTCCTTTCTCCTTTTCCTCCACTCTCCTCTTCCTCCTTTCTCCTCTTCTTCCTATCTCCTCTTTCCCTCCCCCTCTCCTCTACCTCCTCCCTCTTCCCACCCCTCCCTCCTTCCCTCTTCTTTACCCCTCTCTTTCTTCTCCTCTCCCTTCCTCCCTTTCATCTCTCCCTCCCTATCCCTTTCCTCTACTCTATCTCTCTGTTCTCCTTCTTCCCTCTCTCTTCTTCCCTTTTGTCACTCTCTACTCTACTCTTTTCTCCTTTCTCTCCTCCCCTCCCTCCCTCTTTCTTCCTCTTTCCTCCTTTTCCCTCCCTTCCTCTTTCTTCCCCCTCTCTTTCTCCATCCTTCTCTCTCCTCTTTCCCTCCCCTTCTCCCCACCTCCTCTCTCTCCTCCATTCCTCCCTCTTTTTTACCTTTCTCTTTCTCCTCCCCTCCCCCTCTTTTCTCCTCTCTCTCTCTCTCTCTCTCTCTCTTTCTCTCTCTCTCTCTCTCTCTCTCTCTCTCTCTCTCTTCCTCCCTCCCTTTTCTTCTCCCCACTATGGATGCACTGTAATCAGCCACCTCATGCTCTTGCCACCATCCCTTCCTCACTATGAAGAAAGGATGTACCCACAAACCGTGAGCCAGAATGAACCCTTCCTTTCTTTACATGCTTCTGACAGGTGTTTCATCACAGCAGTGAGAAGAGTAACTACTAGAGCAGCTGATTGTGACATGGAAAAAGAATCTTCTTTCTCAAAATGTTTTTAAAATGAATTGAAATGCTCAACATGAGAACTGTTTAACTGTCAATTATATGGGTCTGCCAGGCTCTGCTTATTTTGCACAGCCTGCTGTTAACACACATCAATACTAAACCACTGCCTCCTAAACTGTCAGTGGTTACCCCTGGAGAACTTCACCATTTCAGCCTAGACCCCAAACTTTTCAAAAGCAGACCTTGCTGTCCCTGTTAGGGATCTAAGCTTCCAGACATCTTTGGTGCTGTCACCGTGCCACAGTGCTCCACATTTGAGAGCCACTTGGTAGAATGTTTGGACACTCTGCTTCTTCTCCCAGACCCTGTACCCAGTAAAAGGATTGATGACCTTCTCAAAATCCAAAATCTAGTGTCTGACTGCCACCAGAAAGGTTGAGAAAGTGTTCACTGACTGGATGTTTCTACCAGCAAAGCCAGATGAATCCTCTATTGGAGAGTAAACTCACTGGGCACTTCAACATCTCTCACCTATTAGCCAGGTAAATTACCGTAATTTAACTATACTTCACCAATTGCCAAATGAAAGAGCAATTTAACATCAAGAAAGATCTATAGATATTTAACAGATGGGTAAGCTGAGACCCCCAAAGAGGCATTATATTGCTATTAAGTGGTTGATGGACTTGACCAGAGAGAGCCCTTACTCGTCCCAGAATGCCAGAAACTCTCTCACACACGAAGTATTAGAAAACAGATTTAGTGAGCAGGTGATTAAAGATAAGATAGACTGGCTACATGCTGTTGGAGCAATATTCCATATAAATCCATAAAAATCCCATGTTTTCAGGTAAAATATAGTATTGCTAAAAAGTAAGGCTACAGGGACTCCTCTGCCTGACTGAGCCTTTGCAGAAATGGCAAACTCAATGTGATGCACTAAAAAAAACAAAACTGGACACTGTGTACCAAAGAACACCACAGAAGAAAAGTAAGCGTTTGCTGCAGCAGCCTGGTGTACGTGTGAGTCATACGATAAAAATGCCCAGTCTCCAGCATTCGTTTGTCTTTCCCAGGGCAGGCAGCCTGTGCCTTTCTTTGAGATACTGAAGAGTTCTTAAATGGCAATGGATAATAAACAGAACAGCCGAACCTATGGCTCCTTCTTGGAGCACCCGTCCCCCACCCCCACCCCCCAAAAAAAGTCAGCAAATTTTCTGAAGGAAAAGAAAAATAGGTCTTCACTCTTGTTCTTTTTCTGAAAGATAGTTTTATGGTCTTCCACATTGCTTGATCCAACTCTCTATTCACACGTCTCCTCTTCAAAGATGGCATTTGAGGGGACCCTATTTTTTTTATAAAAAAAATCTCTATAATACTCATCATTAACTTACAGATTCATATGTGTACTCTCAGTCACCACTATTGTATAAGGCCATGGGAGAAGGGCCTTCATCATCCTCAATGACAGCTATGTCTATGTGCTTCTGCCTAGAACAATGTCTAGTTAATACTGGAAATAATGGAAAATGAGTACATATTTTTGAATAAGAAAAAAATTGACCTTACCAGCATATTCAACTACACATATGCAAAGGCAGAGACATCATATAGACCTCCTCCCAAAAAACATAGGTTAGAGGCAAGTAAGGGGAGTCAGTTGGTAAAGTATTATCATGAACACATGATAGTTCTGATTCCTAGAGTCATGCAAAAGCTGGCCACAGTAGCACATGTCTGTGACCCCAGCACAAGAATGTAAGGGGAGATACCTTCCTCACAGGGTCACTGTTAGTATATATAATGTACTTATACAATGCCTGACATAGCAGCTGACCAGTATGTGCAGGCTACAACTTCCACAGACATGAGGACACATTGCAACTGGAACTGTTTCTCTAGTTTTTCCTGCCATCCTGATCTCAGTGACCCCCTGGAAAAAGTATAACCATAATCACAAACTCTTTTAATTTCCAACTTTTATTGCTTCTTGGCCTTTTGACAAAGACCCAGTATAATCTCCAACTATCAAAGAGAATGTGCAGTGACATGATGTATTCACTGCTGACCTTGAGATCTGACTGACATCTCTTTCCCTCCAGTAGTCCACTTGACAGTTTACTCGATTTTGCAGTACTAGTTTGCTTGCCAAGATAAGGGTCCATGTCCCCTCCCCTCCCATCAGCTCTCCCATAACTTGAATACAATGTCACAATGCACCCATCCTAGTCTAAGATGGTGAAGACATAGACATGAAAAAGATTCACCCCTGATCCTATGTGGTTTAGACCAGCTAGGAAAAGATGTACACTAGACAAATGTGGCAAGAGAATGGGGTGGGGGGAGTACTTTAGGGAGAGAAAAGAAGGAATCCAAAGCCAGTATTGTAATCTGTCTTCAGTCCCAAGGATTAACATCTGTAGTCACCTGTAAAATGACATTAAAATACACAGTATCAAAAGCCACTGAGATTCCTATTCTAATCATAGTACATCAGCAACACAGTCCCATATGGAGGCTCTCGAAAGGTCCCTGGCCAAGATCTATACCATTAATACACAGAGCAGAACTGTGTGAGTCCTACAGAGTGTTCCTGATACATATAGAAAGCGGAACAAGGGAGGAAGTGATGCCCCGTTTAGGGCTGAGCACTCTCCTCTGCTCTTTTATTCCCTGTGCCTTGACCACTTGTAGAAATCCATATTCATCACCATTTACTGAAAAATGAAGCTTCGTTGATGGATGTTGAGAGATGTGCTAATAATCTATAGGTACACTGGTAAGCCATCAAGGACTCGGTTTAATACTATATGGAATCATCAAGGAAGAAGGAAGGGGCTAAAAGATTTTTAAGAGCTAGAGACAGTTGATAACTTCAATTGAAAAGTGTCTTCAGGACACAACTGGGTAGTTGTACCTGTCAACTGACAGAAGCTGTGACAGCTTGCACAAGATCTACTCAAATCAGACCAAATCTCACCATGGAGGAGGGAGAACGGTATGAAGTCCTACATACAACTACAGAGTTATTGACAACTGCCAGCTGGAGGGAGAGTAGGTTTTCCTTAAAAATGTGACCCATATACAGGATGACCCTACACCCAAGAGTACATGAGCAATCCAAATAGGATTCAATGATTTTTTTAATTAATTAATTAATTTGTTGTTTACATCCCAAATGCTGCTCCCCCTCCTGGTCCTTCCCTCACTGTGTCCCTGCCACATCCCTGTCCCACTCTCCTCTGAGAGGGTGAGAACACCCCTGGGTATCCCCCAACACTAGCACATCAAGATTCTGCCAGATTAGGTGCATCCTCTCCCACTGAGGCCAGATAGGGCAACCATGAAGACTGACCTGCCTGTCTGCTACATGTGTGTGTGTGTGTGTGTGGGGGGGGTGCTTATTGCAGACCTACGTGGTCTTTGGTTGGTGGCTCATGTTTTGAAAGCTCTCAGGATCCAGGTTTGTTGACACTGTTGGTCTTCCTGTAGACTTCCCTTCTACTTCTGGGACTTCAATCCTTCCCCTAACTCTTAGTGTTCCCAACCTCTGTCTAATGTTTGGCTATGGGTACCTGCTGTTGATTTCATCTGCTGCTGGGTATAGCCTCTCATAAGACAGTTATGATAGGCTCTTGTCTGCAAACATAACAGAATATCATTAATAATATCAGGGATTACTATCTACCCATGAGATGGGTTTCAGTTTGGGCCAGTTATTGGTTAGCCTTTTCTTCAGTCCTTGTTCTATCCTTGTATTTCTTTTAGATTAGAACTCTTTTGAGTCAAAAGTTTAGTGGGTATATTGGTATCTCTATCCTTCCACAGGGGGTCCTGCCTGACTTGAAGAGATGGCCTCCTCAAGTTCCATGTCCCTACTGTTAGGCATAGTGGCTAAGGTTACCTACATTGACTTCTGGGAGCCTCCCCCATTCCAAGTCTCTGGTACTTCCTAGAGATTCTATCCTCCTTTCCATCTCAGGCAGCTTCAGATTTCCATTCATTCTCCTGGCCAACTGGGCCTCTCTCCTGTCTCTCCCTGTACCTGATCCTGTCTCTCTAACCCTTCCCATTTAATATTCTCTCTCTCTCTCTCTCTCTCTCTCTCTCTCTCTCTCTCTCTCTCTCTCTCTCTCTCTCTCTCTGTCTCTCTCTGTCTCTCTCTCTCTCTCTCTCTCTCTCTCTCTCTCTCTCTCTCTCTCTCTCTCTGCTATGACTATTTTGATTCCCCTTCTAAGTGTGATCCAAGCATCCTTGCTTGGGCTTTCCTTCTTATTTAACTTCTTTGGGTCTGTGGGGTATATCAGGGTATTCTGTAGTTTATGGCTAATATTCACTTATCAGTGAGTACATACCATGCCTGTCCTTTTGGGTCTGGGTTACCTCACTCAGAATGATATTTTCTAGTTCCATCTATTTGCCTGCAAAATTCATGATGTCCTTGTTTTTAATAGCTGTATATCCCATGGTGTAAATGAACTACATTTTTTGTATCCATTCTTCAGTTGAGGGACATCTGAGTTGTTTTCAGTTTCAGGCTATTTTTTTAAAAGAAAAAAAAAAAGCTGCTATGAATATAGTGGAGCACATGTTCTTGTGATACAGTGGGGCATCTTTTGGGTATATGCCCAGGAGTGCTATATCTGGGTCTTCAGGTAGAGCTATTTCCAATGTTCTGAGAAACCACCAGATTGATTTCCAGAATGGCTGTACAAGTCTGCATTCCCACCAACAATTGCAGAGTGTTCCCCCTTTCTCCACATCCTTGCAAGCATGAGCTGTCCCTTGAGTTTTTTTATCTTAGCCACTCTAACTGATGGAAAGTGGAATCTCAGGGTTCTTTTGATTTTCATTTCCCTGATGACTAAGGATGTTGAGCATTTCTTTAAGTGCTTCTCAGACATTCAAGATTCCTGTTGTAAATTCTCTTTTAGTTCAATGCCCCATTTTTTTTTAATTGTGTTATTTGGTTTGTTGGAGTTTAACTTCTTGAGTTCTTTAAATACTTTGGATATTAGCCCTTTGTCAGATGTAGGGTTAATGAAGATCTTTTCCCAATCTGTAGCCTGCTGTTTTGTCCTGTTGACAGTGTCCTTTGCCTTACAGAAGCTTCTCAGTTTCATGAGGTCCCATTTCTCAATTGTTGATCTTAGGGCCTGAGCCATTGATATTCTGTTCAGGAAATTGTCTCCTGTGCCAATGTGTTCAAGGCTTTTTCCCACTTTCTTTTCTGTTAGGTTTAGTGTGTCTGGTTTTATGTTGAGGTTCTTGATCCACCTGGACTTGAGTTTTGTGTAGGGGGATAAATGTGGGTTTATTTGCATTCTTCTACATGCAAACATTCAATTAGACAAAGCACCATTTATTGAAGATGCTTTTTTTTTTTATCCATTATATGGTTTTTGCCAAAAATCAAGTGTCCATAGGTATGTGGGTTTATTTCTAGATCTTTGATTCTATTCTGTTTATCAGTCTATCTGTTTCTGTACCAATAACATGGAGTTTTTATCATCATTGCTCTATAGTACAGCTTGAGGTCCAGAATGGTCACTTCTCTGGAGGTTCTTTTATTGCTCAGGATTGCTTTGGTTATCCTGAGTGTTTTTGTTTTTCCATATGAAGTTGAGAATTATTCTTTCAAGGTCCGTAAAAAATTGTGTTGGAATTTTGATGGGGATTCCATTAAACTGTAGATTGCTTTTGGTAGGGTGGCAGTTTTCATTATGAGCATAGGAGATATTTCCATTTTCTGATATCTTCTTCAATTTCTTTCTTCAGAGTCTTGAAGTTCTTGTTATACAGACCTTTAACTTGCTTGGTTAGAGTTACACTTGGATATTTTGTATTATTTGTAGCTATTATGAAGGGTGTTGTTTCTCTAATTTCTTTCTCTGCCTGTTTATCATTTGTATAAAGGGGGGCTACTGATTTTTTTTGAGTTAATTTTATATCTAACCATTTTGCTGAAGTTGTTTATCAGCTTTAGGAGCTCTCTGGTAGAATTTTGGGAATCACTTATGTATAGTATCATATTGTTTGAGAATACCTTGACTTCTTCCTTTCCAATTTGTGTTCCTTTGATCTCTTTTTGATGTCTTATTGCTCTAGTTAGAACTTCAAGAACTATATTGAACAAATAGGAGAGAAAGCAGTCTTGTCCCTAATTTTAATGAATTGCTTTAAGTTTCTCTCCATTTAATTTTATGTTGGCTATTGGCTTCCTGTATATTTTTTATTATGTTTAGGTATGTATCTTGAATCCTTGATCTCTCCAAGACTTTTAACATGAAGGAGTGTTGGATTTTTTCAGAACTTTTTCACCATCTAATGAGATGATGATCATGTGAATTTTGTCTTTCAGTTTGTTTATATGGTAGATTACATTGATGGATGTTTGTATATTGAACCATCCCTGCATCCCCATGATGACGCCTACTTGATCATGTGAATAATGTTTTTAATGTGTTCTTGGATTTGGTCAGGCAATAATTTTTATTGAGTATTTTTGCAGCAATGTTCATACGTGAAATTGGTTTGAAGTTCTCTTTCTTTGTTGAATCTTTGTGTGGTTTCGGTATCAAGGTAACTGTGGCCTCATAGAATAAGTTAGGTACAGTTTCTTCTGTTTGTATTTTGTAGAATAGTTTGAGAAGTGTTGCTATTAGCTCTTCTTTGAGTGTTGTGTAGAACTCTGGACTAAAACCATCTGGTCCTGGGCTCCTTTTGGCTGGGAGACTTTTAATAACTGTTTCTATTTCTTTAGGGGTTATGGGACTGTTTACATAGTTTACCTGATCTTCATTTAACTTTGCTATGTGGTATCTGTCTAGAAATTTATCCATTTCATTTAGATTTCCCAGGTTTTTTTTTTTTTAGTACAGGCTTTTGAAGTAAGACCTAATGACTTTTTGGATTTCCTCAGTTTCTGTTGTTATGTCTCCCTTTCATTTCTTTTTTTTTCCTCCCTTGCATTTCTGATTTTGTTAATTTGGATACTGTTCCTGTGCCTTTTCCTTAGTTTAGCTAAGGGTTGGTCTATCTTATTGACTTTCTCAAAGGACCAGCTCTTAGTTTTATTGATTCTTCATATTATTCTTTTTGCTTCTATTTGATTAATTTCAGCCCAGAATTTGACTATTTCTTGCCATTTACTCTTTATGGGTGTGTTTGCTTCTCTTTGTTCTAGAGTTTTCAGGTGTACTGTTAAGTTGTTAGTATGAGATCTCTCCAACTTCTTTATGAAGACACTTAGTGCTATGAATTTTCCTCTTAGCACTGTCTTTCATTGTGTCCCATAAGTTTGGGTATATTGTGCTTTCACTTTCATTGAATTCTAGAAAGTCTCTAACTTCTTTCTTTCCTGACCAAATTATCATTTAGTAGAGAGTTGTTCAGTTCCCATGAGTATATGGCCTTTCAGTTGTGTCTGTTGTTGTAATCCAGCCTTAACCCATATCAATCTGATAAGATGCAAGGGATTATTTCAATCTTCTTGTATCTGTTGAGGCTTGCTTTGTGCCTAATTATATGGTCAGTTTTGAAGAAGGTTCCATTGATGTGCTGAGAAGGTATATTCTTTTGGTTTTGGATGAAATGTTCTGTAGGTATCTGTTAAATCCATTTGGCTCATAACATCTATTAATTTCATTGTCTCTCTGTTTATTTTCTGTGTTGATGACCTATCCAATTGGTGAGAATGAGGTGTTGAAGTCTCCCACTATTATTGTGTGGGGTTCAATGTGTGATTTGAACTTTAGCAACGTTTCTTTTATAAATGTGGGTACCCTTGCATTTGGGGAATAGAAATTCAGAATTGAGACATCATCTTGGTAGATTTTTTTCCTTTGATGAGTATGAAATGTCCTTCCCCATCTTTTTTTCTTACTTTTGGTTGAAAAGTCTATTTTATTAGATATAAGAATGGCTACTCCAGCTTGTTTCTTGGATCCATTTGCTTGAAAAAACTTTGTCCAGTCCTTTACTCTGAGGTAATATTTGTTGGGACCTGTTGTTGGGTTGATGTGTGGGTCCTGCATCTGTCTCACCACATGGCTAGGGTCTCTTGTGGGAACAGAGGCATGAGAATTTGTGCACACTCCACGCTGGTGCTGGGCAGACCTCAGGCTATGTGAAGCCATAGGACTCTGCTCGGGGGATGAGGGAGCACAGTCTGAGGTCCGGCAGGGAGCCGGAGCTCTTGGCTTGGGAGTCCCTGTGCCAAAAGGCAGTTGGGAACTGGCTGGACCTCAGGCCCTTGGGCTCCCAGGCACCGCTGGGGGCAGGCATGGAAGGGCCAAGAACAAAGTGGGGCTCACTGGCTAGATTTGCCCAAAGCTGAAGCGGGGAGAGGGAAAAGCTCTGGTTGTGTCCCATGGGGAGGAGAGTTCTTGGCAGCTAGCTTGGCTTAGGTGGCTGGGTTGGTGGCCTCTGGCGGTTGAGAACGCAGAGAGTTCTTCAACTGGAAATTAGACAACGGCTCTGTGGATGAAGACCTGCTCCACTATTTCCCACGGCAGGTATAGTTCATAGTCTTAAGATGTTTATTATCATGGCAGAAAATAGATGAAAACTATACCCCAGTATTTTTAGGGTGAGCCTGAGATTAAATACCTTTGCAAGGAGGAAGGTTTCGGAAGGAGTGTTTAATTGGCTACACCCCTCTGGCCTTTAGGTATCTCATTAATATGGAAATCTGTCTTGAGGCTCTGTGGCCTGTAGTCATGCCCTCTCCCTGTGGAGGGGCTAGTGGGTGTTGTCCTACATGATTGAAGGACCCCACTCTATGAAGGTCGTCAGCCTCATGTCAAGAGCCTGGAGTCTATGAGCGAGGCAAAATACATGCCATCCCTTAAGATCACCTGGGGTCTCCAGTGATGGATCCTGTTTATAGATCCAGTCTGTTAGCCTGTGTCTTTTTATTGGTGAATTGAGTTCATTGATGTTGAGAGACATTAATGAGAAATGATGATTAGTTCCTGCTATTTTGATGTTGGAGGCATTACTGAGAATGTGTGATTCTCTTCTTTTGGTTTTGCTGTGAGTTGACAAATTTCTTGTGTTCTCTTAGGTATAGTTACCCTCTTTGTGTCAGAGTTTTCCTTCTATTACACTCTGTAGGGTTGGATTAGTTGAAAGATATTGCTTTAATTTTTTTTTTCATGGATTATCTTGGTTTCTCCATCTATGGTGATTGAGAGTTTTGCTGGGTATGGTAGTTTGGGCTGACATCTGTGGCCTCTTAGGGTCTGCAAGACATCTGTGCAGGATTTTCTGGCTTTTAGTGTCTCTGTTGAAAAATCAGGTATAATTCTGAGAAGTCTACCTCTCTATGTTACTTGACCTCTTCCCCTTGCAGCTTTTAATACTCTTTGTCTGTACAATGAATGTTTTGATTATTATTTGGCAAGAGGATTTTCTGGTCCAGTCTATTTGATGTTCTGTAAGCTTCTTGTACATCTATGGCCATCTCTTTCTTTAGGTTTGGGAAATTTTCTTCTATGATTTTGTTGAAGATGTTTTCTGGCCCTTTGTACTGGGAATCTTTACTCTCTTCTATTCCTATTATTCGTATGTTTGGTCTTTTCATAGTGTCCCAAATTTCCTGGATATTTTGAGTTAGGAACTTTTTACATTTGGCATTTCTTTGATCAATGTATCCATTCTTTCTATGGAATCTTCTACAGTTTAAATTCTCCTTTCCATCTCTTATATTCTGTTGGTGATGCTTGTGTCTGTAGTTCCTGTTCTCTTTCTCAGGTTTTCCATCTCCAGATTTGTCTCCATTTGTGTTTTCTTCATAGCTTCTATTTCCATTTTAGGTCCTGGACTGTTTTATTCATTCCCTTCATCTGTTTGATTATATTTTCCTGTATTTTTTAAGGGACTTGTTTCCTCTTTAAGGACTTCTACCTGTTTGACTGTGTTTTTCTGTATTTCATTAAGGGAATTATTTATCCTCTTTAAAGGCCTCTCACATCTTCATGACATGGGATTTAAGGTCACAGTGTTTTAGAATATCGAGAGCTTGCTGTAGTATGAGAGCTGGGTTCTTGTGGTGCCATATTGTATTGGCTTCTATTGATTATGTTGTTGTGCCTGCCTTTCACCGTTTAGTTGTCTCTGAGTGTTGGTTGGTGTGAGTGTCCTGAATTAGAGTAGGCCTCCTGGGAAGCAGGAAGAGCTATGTGGTTGGGTGTGATGTGCTGGTCTGTGACTGCTGTGTGTCCAGTAACAGTTGACCTCTTGGGAGGTAGGCAGAGCTGTGGGGTGAGGCACAGTGCACTGCTCCATGACTGCCACTGGTGTAGGTGTGGGCAGGAAGGAAGATGGAGCTCCAACAGGGTAGGGCAGAGCCCAGGGCTGCTAAGCTTCCTGGAGTCCTCGAAGGCAGAGGTATTGGAGCGAGGAGGTAGAGGTGTCTTGCCTGTGTGTGTTGAGTTAGGAACTGTCTCTTAGAAACAAATTTTTTTAAGAGAGAGAACAGAGTTGGATGGGTACAAAAGCAGGTGGATCTAGGAGATGCTGAGAGAAGAGGGGTGTATATGATTAAAATACTGTGTGAAATATCAAATAATCAAAAAAGTGGAGCAAGCTTTTATAATTGGCACAATTCTGGGAAGAAGTGGAACTCTGGCCACTCAGGATGGAGAAACATTCACTAAAACTTTACAAAGATTTGAAAGTAATTACTACAGTAATTAATAATTAAATAATTATAAATAATAAGTAATTAGTAATTAAAGTAATTACTAATAAGGGCTATTGTTAATTTACATGGAGAAATACAATAGTGTTCACTACATGCAGCAACAACTTTAAACTTAAATTAATTAAAATTTAATATTTAGAATTACCAAGGAGAAAGCATCCACAGGATGGACCTAGGCCCTCTGCACAAATGTTGTGCAGTTGGGTCTTCATGTGGACTCTTAAAGTGGGAGCAGGGGCTATCTCTGGCTACATTGTCTGCCTTTGGATCCCCTTTCCCTAACTGGGCTGCCTCTAGCCTCAGTAGAAGAAGATGCACAAGTCTTACTGCAACTTCATATGACAAGGCTTGTTGACATCTATGGAAGGCCTCCCCTTTTCTGAGGAGAAGAGGACGAGAGTGGATGGGGGTAGAGGCGGTAAGAGGAAGGGATTGAAAGGAAGAGGAGGGGGAATATGCAATCAAAATGTAAAGTAAATAGATTAATAAAAAAGAAATGTACAAAAAATTAAGTAATATTTAAAACTCACTCCCTCGGTCTCGTGAGCCATTTTTTAAAGGTTCACTAGTTAAATGTGACTAATTGTAACTACATTAGCTAATAGACACAGTATATTTTAATCAATGAAAGGAAAGATTATTAGGTATCAACTCTGCTCTGATTTCTCTGGAAATTCTATTAACAATAATGCCACTGCTTCTAAAGTAAAAGGCCGTCATATTTACATAAGCATCTTATCCAGAATCTACTCCACATTTAGCCATTGGTTAGTCCTAAAGATCTTTCATTAACGTGAACTCTCAGGTGCTCCTGTTACCCTGGCTACCACCATCAGAACCCAATACTCAAGCGAGAATCATCCTGACAACACTAACTTTGAGTCAGGACATTCTTTGACACTGTTGTACAGCAGTTTCTCTCGAAGTCAGTCCTAACTCAGAAATGGGTGATGTTAGTGAAGTCAGCTGATAAAAGGCCTTCAGAATTATGTAAGAAATATGCTGTTTATTTCTAAACACAATGATGTAACAAGCAAAGTGAATGCTGGTGTGACTCACACAGAGGTGGGCAGCATCGAGTGAAGTTGTAAAAGGACACTCCTTATCATACTCACCTCTTGGGGTAGACTATATTCACAAGGTACCTGAGCACATGTTAGGCCTCAGTTATAGCAATTTGGTAATAGCATGGCTTCAATGCATGTAGCCAATGACTGTTTTATCCCACACTTATCCCCTAAGCTCTTCATTATGATTCTGAAAAAACTATTTGGTTAAAAAATGCATTAATTAGAAGCAATCAAGAAATAAAAATGATCTATATAAAAGACATAAAAAAGTATTTGAGTAAGACTTAGTAAACATTTCTATGTGGACCATATCGATCTCCAGCAAGTGACTGAGGTTATCCGATCATGACTGGATAAAAACTAAGTAACAAAAGAGAATCTGAATAAGCTAAAGTATTAATGGTATAACCCATGTGACAAACTTTGGAAGTGCCCCACTGTTAAAGAATCAAAGGCATTTAGAAGATACAAAAAACTATCACAGCATAATGTCATCTGTGACATAAAAAGAAAGGAAAAAACTAGATAAACTAGCAAAATATTAAAACTCCCTTTTACTTTATATCAATTTTAAACAACTATTTTTAAAATACTGATTTAAAGAGTCACCAGGTTATAAGCCTTTATCGGTTGGTTCACTGTCTTGGCTAGCTCTCACTTCACTCACTGCCCATTACAAGAATAGTGCCAACTTCCGGTAAAAGAGTTTGTGAGAAGTCACTTTTGCCTCCTCTTTCTGTCTTTGGACCAGCCTACTGAAAGACATATCTGCTGTCTTTGGGCTGTAAATTCCATAGGCTTTGGTGGTCTATGCTGGTCCAGCTCTGCGGACTAAATGATAGCTGGCATAAGAAAGATCACATGGTCACCATGCCACATTATCAGAATTACAGTTCTTTTTATCTTCATTTGTCTAACTTCCGTGTTCTTCTCTTTGTGCTGACGTTTAGTGAAGAGTAGAATAAGACCCTAGGGTAGCATAGGACTACGATGTCATAGACATCAAGGGAGAATCTTGGGGAAAGGTTCCCCAAGTCACTCATTGCCACAATGTTGGAAGGTGGCAAAGGTGAATCACGCTTTGGTAGGGAACAATGACTCCCACATATACACAGGTCACCTACCTCCAAAGATATCAAGGACATGTTTCACAATTATGCAAGCAACAATGGTCCAGGCTCAGGTAGCTGTGTGGACAGAGGTGTGGCAGATGTCCTCAAGGCTGCCATGCAGAATGTCTGAAAACAAAATGATTGTCTGCGGGATATCTACAAGAGGAAGCTGGGAATTTAAAGGGCCACATGTAAGAAACAGGTGATGCATGTTATGCTGATGTTTGCTGATGAGACACTTGGGTCATGCAGTTTGCAAAGGAAGATGTGTGAATTTTAAACACTAGATAACATTAAGTTTAGATCTCATGAAGAAAAAACTGCCTACACCCAGATAAAGATCGATGGGCCCAGAAGTCCAAGTTCTGTATCTTGGGGAAGTTCTGTATCTTGGAATGAAATTTAGCAGACATTGCAGAGGCAACAGGAGTAGAACCTACTACATTAGGAGGGGCGAGCTCACCACACGGTTCTTATCACAGCAAATCTTGCTCTCTCACATACAATGACCAGTGACAGGTATAGTTTTCCTTCATTCATTACCATCTTTTCATTTTCAAATTCAAGCTGTTTGTTTGGAATAAGCTAGAATGTTGAGTTGCATTCTTATGTTGGACCTCTTCATGACTAACACCTACATGCCCCACCCTATGTCTTTGTAAATTGTATCTTAAGTGATATATTAGACAGGATTGCTTGAATTTCCATATCTTCCAGTTCAGTCTCATGAGAAATTTTCTTTTATTATACCTTAATCATATTCCCATTGTTTTATCTTTTACTCCTGTTCTGGTAGTGGTTTAAAATATAACCATCAAATTATTTTTATTCCTTGTTAATTTCCTGGGCTAATTTGATTTAGAGAAACTGAAAATTCGAGGTCTAATTCTCTTAAACCTTTGGGATCTGAAATCATTCCTTCAAGAACGTTTCCTACTGTGGTTCCATTTGATAACACACTTTCTGCAGAGTAGGGACTCTTGGTACTTGTTTATTCTCAAAATCCGCTGTTATTTTATGGGTCTCAAAATCTGAAGTCTTGGAGTTTATACAACTAATACACTATAGCAGGATATCTTGGGGCCACTTTGCTGAATTTCAGTACAAAACAAGTGGGCAGTTTCTCATGTCTTTCTCAAATCCTGGAGCTTTGCTTCAGAACTCTCTAATACTTCGACCCTTTAACACAGTTCCTCATGTTATGGTGACCACAGCCATAAAATTATTTTTGTTGCTTCTCCAACACTGTAATTTTGCTAGTGTTCGGAATCATAATGTAAATATCTGTGTTTTCTGATGGTCTTAGGTGACCCCTATGAAAGGGTCTTTGGACACCTCCCACAAAGAGATGTCCATCCACAGGTTGAGAACCACTGGTCTAAGGCCTCAGAAAACTCAGCCCTCTAACAAAAAAAAAAAGAAAGAAAAAAGAAAAAAAAGAAAGAAAGAAAGAAGCAAGAACGTTCATTCAGCCCCTTGAGGAGCTTGCTTACACTGAGGCCCAGCTCTATAAACCCTTTTGTTCCTCCCTCCTCCACTTTTTTTGTTCACTTGCTCCTTTCTCTCTTTAGCTTCTAGAGCTTTCTAAATCATTTTCCTTCTCAAAAGGGAAACAACTCGAACCCCTCCCCCCACTGCTTGTACACAACCCAGCTCACATCTCAGCTCAGCTCCTGTAGAAAGCCTTATAAGGCACAAAACAAACAGTACATGAGACCTCATAATGGGACAGGGTTAGAGGACCCCCTCTTAAGGCAACATATGTTACTAGAGAAGGTCTGTTCCCTGCGTGTTCTCCCTTGCCCCTTAATGCAGCTAATGGAGTTTGGGGCCGCCAGTTCAGTAATGGACTACTTAGGACTGGCATTAGCGATTTATAGCTAGAAACCTCACACACTCCAGTGAATTCAGAGGAGAACGCATAGCTGTCTTCTTCACAGTAAGGGAAACAGAAAACTGTTAGAAGCCCCACACACGTTTCAGCTCCACTGAAAACACACCTTTCTTTTGAACAGTGGTTCTCAACTTTTCTAACCCTTTAATACAGTTCCTCATGTTGTGCTGACCCCTAAACAAAATCACTTTCACTATTTCTTCATAACTGTAATTTTGCTACTGTTATGAATCGTAATGCAAATATCTGATATGCAAAGTATCTGATATGTGTGTCCCACAGGCTGAGAACCACTGCTTTTGAAGCTCAGATTTCTTTCTTAACTTTCCCTGCAGTTGTAAGAAACACTGTGGTCTTGTTAATGTCAGCTGTAGCTGACAACCTGACTGGTTCCTGTTAAGATCCACGGAAGAGTACTCTCTGCAGCCCCTCCAGATAGAAACCCCATTATTCTCGTATGAAAATATTCTCTCACCTATAAGCAAGCTGCCATAATCTGCATTAACCCAAGATCATTTTCCCGTGTGGCTCACTAATTAAACACATTAAAGCCACTCATAAGTCCAGGATTATTAGAAGTCAACTATGCTGCTGCAAAATAAAATGTCCACACAGCATAATACAGAGCTCTTGCAAGCTGCCAAGGAGAAAATGCCTTGTGGCCTCTAGATATTAATTAATAATGAAAGCCACAAACCTAGGCTGGACCTAATATTATGAACTACCCTCCAGATTCTAGGCAACTTCTTTTAAAATTTCTCACATCATGCACCAATAAAAGACTGGAAGAATCAATTAATTGCACACACACCCTTTCTATAGTCAAATATAGAATCTAGAAATTAGGCCTTCCTTACAAAGATGAGGACCTGAGTTTTACTCTGCAGCAGCCCAACACACATACACACACAGGCACACACACACACAGAGAGAGAGAGAGAGAGAGAGAGAGAGAGAGAGAGAGAGAGAGAGAGAGAGAGAGAGAGAAGATACACACACATAGGCACACATACACAAACACACATATATACACACAAACATACACACAAACACACACACACACACCAGGACCTAAGACTTCAAGTGTTTGAGCCTCTGGAGATCATTTCTCATTGAAATCAGTACAGAATAATAATACATATCAAGTAAATAGAGGGAACAGTCTTTCCTAACAGTCTCACCCTGTGTGCATCAGGCACAGAACCTCACGAACCCCTTTACCCCAGTCACCTGCTTGGATAAAGCTCACCCCACATGTCATGAGCCATTGGTCTAACAGTGGAGTCTTACTATTGGCCCAGGTGATGAGCTGTTCCAAAAGATACAAAGCAAAAGACCTTCCTTCATATGCAGAGACTCTAGGAGGGCAAGTGGAGGGAGACCCAGCTGGTCTACAAGTAGTTGACTTTCTCCAAGGTGCATGATCCTGTAATGCTTACTTTCATCCCCACTTTTGAAACATCTCAACAACACTCTAGGCCACCTTGAGTCAAATCCTCCCTCCTTTACCTCTTACCACACTAAGAGCAGTGTGGTTCCCCACCCCCACCCTGAGCAAGGCCTTCCTCCACTACAGCTGTCACCTCAGGAGTCTGTTCTACAACTTCTTGGTTGCTATTATGGTGTTAGGTCAGGCCCTCATCCTCTGACACAGGTGTCAACCAACACAACCCTTCCAGTCCTCAGTCCCCCTGTCTCTAAACACACACCACATTCCTCAAGGAACCCAAAAAAATCTCACATTTCTAGCATCAGATCTGTGTACACCGACATAAAAACAATTGACTTAAACTTTTTGGCCTCCAACTAAAAACAACACAGTGCATCAAAGGCCAGGCAATTTTAAAAGCAGACCTTTCTGAATTGGAAAATGCATGTCTTGGCTGCCAGGAGGCCAAGGAAGAGAGGGAGGCCAAAGGAGCATCCTGGATTGCTTTAGGAAAATACAGCTAAAATCACATTTACACAGCAATTAACCTCCCCTCAGGGGCTTGCCCCATGGCCAGGTCTTAGGCAAACTTCCCTAGCCACAGTCAAGCAAGATGCGTGGGAGAATAAATTACCTGGGAAAGGAGTCCAATAAAAACAGTTGGAGTCTGTTGAAAAACATTCAGGTCAGTCAATATGGGACCTGAATTTCAAGAGCTGCTTACTGATCACAACCTGACATTATTCCACTTCTTTCCCACGTCCAGCACATCTGAGAGCTGTGCTGTAAGACATGTCTCTAAATGCAGAGGAACACAGTTCTGTCATTATAGGGAGCCAGGACAGGGACAGAGACAAGGGGCAAAGCATTCTAATGTCTGCCTCCCTGTGTGTCAAAGACTTGAGAAACTTTAACAGCAGCATTCTGGGTAAAATAAGCCTCATGAGGTTCAGAGAAAGCTCTGGGTCTGAGTGCATTTGCAGTAGAACTCCAGGACTGCAACCAGAACAAGCTGCTTCCTTAATGATGGCAACTTTGCTCAATCTTGAACCGCAGCATTTCGATGACAGGTCTTTGAGATTCCACAGCTCTGCACAGGGGTTAATCCTCAGGCAAGCCAGGTCTCAGAATCCCAGGAAGCCTCAGAACACAGGTTCCTGAAGAGTAGGAGCAGCAATGCTACCACCTGGGATTCTGAGTCCTTACTCTGGTTAGACCCGCTGATTCCAAATCCACATTTTAACAAGACCCCTGGAGATTAACTGACTCCTCACTCCCAGGGCTGTGATAGATGTGGAAGGAGAAGAGCAGAGAGAAAAAAAAAAAAAAGCCACACACTCAGAGCTTCAGGAAGTGCATGCTGGGCCAGCAAAGCAGGCCTGCTGAGGTCATGAAACTCATTCTGAGGAGAGATCACATCTGAATAATCTCCATCTATGATTCAAAGAATTCCTAAATCTTTGTGTGAATTCTATATGCTAGGATTTCTAGACACTGACCAAAATATTCTTCTGAGCTCGAGGAAAGCATTTCCAGACAGGAGTCAGTGAAGAACTGGCCGCTCTGGGAATGCTGAAGAACCGAACAAACTAGAGATCATACTCTGTCTTTAAGAGGCTGCTCTGACCACCTTCTTGTCAGTACCTCAGGCTGCTCACACAGCTCCTTCATTGTCTCCACTGAGTGTCCCAGCCCTGATCCCTTTCCAGCTGAGCTGAGGACCACACTGAGCACTGTCAGAGTGCAACATTTAATCCTAGTTAATAATACACAAGCTTGCCCATGGACATGTTTCTCAATAAGAGCAGAACACTCTTTGAAAAAGCTCCTGACAGTTAACTTGTATGAGCCCTAGGGGTAGTGAGCAGTTTTAGGGAAGTTGACCCACACATTTCTTTGATCTCCTCTATCTAAAGCCACCCTTGATATCCTCTTGTGAACATATACCAAGGGAGCCTTTGTTCTCTGTCATTCTGGGTAAGGATTCTGAGAAGCCCCACAGAAAAACTAGGCCTCCAGAGACAAGCTGATGAAGTCAAGATGCACAGTCAATTCTAGGAAGAGCTGAAGGAGGGTCACACAGAGGGGAAGCCTGCATGATATCCTCCTGGGTGCTTTGCCCACCCAGTCATCTCGCAGGTGAGCACATCATGTCCCAGAGTAGAGAGGAGTCACCAGAGGCCGGTGATACAAAGAAGTGGGAAAACAGATTATATGTGACTTTTTATTCCTGGGAATCATGTTTCCTTGTTTTTTCATAAAAGAATATGTATTTGTATTGTCTTGAAGGAGAATGGCCCCCATAGGTTCATACATTTGAAACCTTGGTCCCTAGTTGGTGAAACTGTTTTGAGGATTAGGAGGTGTGATCTTGTTGGGGGAGGAGGTGTCAGTGAAGATGAGTTTGAGGTTTCAAAAGCCCATGCCAAGCCCAGTCCCCCACCCCCACCCTCTTCTCTGTCTGCCTTCCTGCCTGCCTCCCACTTGTGAGCTCTCAGTTACTGCCCCAGCACCATGCCTGCCTCCCTGCTCCCTTGCTTCCTGCTTTGATGGTCAAGGACTCACTCTCTGAAACTGCAAGCAAACTCCCAATTAAATGCTTTCCTTTTTAAGCTGCCTTGATTGTGGTATCTCTTCACAACAATAGAAAACTAAATAAGACAGACTCATTGGGGCTGGAGAAACAGCTCAGTACATAAAGAGCATCTGTTCTAAAGCAGGGGACCTGAGTTAGAATCCCAGCATTCCTGTAAAAATATAGGCAAGGCTACGTGTGCTTTAGCTACATCATTGGGCCAGGGAGACAGGCGTGCACCAAGAGCCAGCATAACCACAGGAATATGTTTCTGGTTCATTGAGAGACACTGTCTTAAGACAATAAGGTAGGAGGTGGATAAAGGAAGACTCAACATTCTACTCTGGTTTCCACCGATACACATGCCCACACACTCACATGCCTGCTCCACATGTGTACACTGCACACAACACACACTTGCACAAGTGAAAGGAAACATATGTGTTACTTTAAAGACGAGATTTTAAATATTCCTGGGAAAATGCATAGGCATTTGCTCAAAAAAAAACTTAGAAGTGAGCGTTCTTTCATCTCCATTATCCCTCCACATTGAGGAAATCGTTTAACCTTTCTAAGCGTCACTGTCCTCAATTTGTAGTTTCTATTTTTAATAACTGCTGCCTTCTCAAGTTCACAGATGTTTTGTGAGGCTCAAATAAGATAATAAGTACTTAGTCCTACAATTCAAAATAACTAAGGACGAAAAAAAAAAAAAAAAAAAAAAAAAGACAGCCTGCCTTCATAAAGCCTGCTCATGGCCTGAGTGCTTCTCCTGAGAGCTGGCCTGCTTGCTGTAGAAAAGGAGAGGGAATACCACCATGGAGCTGAGAGATCAGAGGCCTTTGAAGCCAGGGACATGGAAATAAACTCAATTCTGGTCATTGGCTTAAGTTTAGGAAAATCATTTCATCTTTTCTAGCCCCAGCTTCTTTGTGTCTAACATAAAGAGAGTATTCATGAAGAGTGAGTGTGCAAATGAGGATAAAGGCACGTGCCTTGCCTGGTCCTTATGAGGCTGTGATGGTTTGTATATGCTTGGCCCAGGGAGTGGCACTATTAAGAGGTGTGGCCTTGTTGGAGTAGGTGTGGCCTTGCTGGAGTAGGCATGTCACTGTGGGAGTGGGCTTTAAGACCCTCATCCTAGCTGCCTGGAAGCCAGTCTGACTGAGAAGAACATGTGGGATTTTCCAGGGCGGGCTTGGGGGTTGGTATGGTGGTAGCAGCTGACACATGGGGTAGAAGAGACAGAGGAGAATGCTTAGAAGCCTAACCATGGCCCATGGTGTGTGAACTGTTAAAGCTCACAGCTGAGCCTAGACAGACTCTGGACACAGATTAAACTTGGTTGTTGCTATGGTTTAGGTCAGAAAGAGTTCACCAAACTCACACACTGAAGGCATGGTCCCCAGCTGATGTCACGAGTGAGAGGTGATTGTGTAAAGACGTTAATGTCAAAGATAGATGCATTCATTGATGAATTTATAGCTGAATTGGCTACCAGAAAGCTGGAAGAAGTTCATAGATCACTAGATGCATAACTGAAGGGTGCATCTTGTCCCCAGATACCCCCACCCCTTTCTTTCCCAGTTTCTTGGGCTGCTATGCCTTCTGCTGTGATGTTTCTGGCTTGCCACATACCAAAAAGCAGTAGAATCAGCTGACCTGAACTGAAAGCAGGAACTTAAATAAACATGTACTTTAAGTTGATTCATTCAGACATTCTGTCCTAGGGGTAAAAAGTAAGTTACACAATTATTAAATTTCCTCAAAGATGGGGGAACAGTCATTCTTTGAAATCTTCTCTTCTTATTCTCCCCTGCAAAAAAAAAAAAAAAAAAAATCTCATTTATAATTTGAATTGCATACACTCAAGCAAAGTACAGTGTGAAAGTAAGCCAGGTTTATTGCTGTTATTATGACTAATGGAACTCCAAAGACCCCTCACAATGAATAAAGGACAAAACATTTTTAGAGGCACGAAGAACTTGGGAATTCATCCTAATGAATAAAATGTCATTTACCATCTTGGCTTTTTTTTTTTTTCTTCTGATCTTTAGAGGTTTCATAATCTTTCCTGGCATTTCAGTAAAGCCAAGGAACCATACTCTTTTTAAAGCTAATTGCCTGGAAAAAAATTCTTTCTCTCTCCAGTACAGAATAAAAGTGGCTGGCTGGCTGGCAATGACAGAGCCCTAAATATGAGCCACTACAGACAGGGCAAGAACTAATTTGAACCCACCACTGCTTCTACTCTGATTCTCAGATGAAAACTCCCATATCCAAGGTTCTGGCATGTATTGGTATCTTCTCTGTATATGAGTTCCATGACATGTACACTGATGGTTATCCGACAACAATCTTCTTCAAGTCTGGCAGAGCTGGATTTTGTAAGTTGGATGGAGTTGGGAAACCATTGTTCTCTGTCTTTGAAGAGATGTCAAGTAACAGATAATGAACAAGAGTTTTCTGTCAGTTGGATGTAACCTGGGTTTCCTCTTTGGAAAGTATTGATAATTAAAAAGTAAGAAGAAATAAACTTAGCCTGTTTTCTTGATCATGGGTACCATCTGTCTCCAAGAAAATAGAGGGGAGTGTTGTTTGGTTTGGCTTGGTTTTTAAACTGACTTCACAGTGAATAAAAAGTACCATGAACTAATAACATCAAGAAAAGAGTAGTGAATTCAAAGTAAGGTAGATTGAAGATAAACAGGCTATTTAAGCATAATGCTAAAACTCCATATAAGATCCACAGAGAGCAGGGGCAGGGATCACACACATCCTTGGAATGTGAAACCCATAAGAATCATGGTCCCTGAGCAAAACTTGTGTTTGAAACAAGTATCTCAGCAAGGAAGCCTTTGCTATGGCAAACCCTTCTGCCTATGTATGCTACTACCAAAACCAACTATGCTCACTCTTTTCATCCCTTTAAAGCGCATCACTTTAACCAGGAAGCCCGTCACCGCCATCTCTCCGTTCTTCTCGCGCTGTTTTTTGTTATACCACTACAAGACCCACATTGGTAATGATTACCTATTTGCTAATCTTTCTTCCCCACCACACTGTGAGCTCCTGGAGGACATGGAGTTTGGCCTTATTTATGATGTATTACAATGCCCGCTACACTTAGCATGGTCCTGTGGAAGGGAAGAAGGGCGGGAAGGAAGGACGCTAGTAAATTCTTCAGCGGTCTAGGTGCTCAGCCCTTACACAAATGTCTCAACTGAACTTACACAGGGATTTTGCAAGTGAAACATGCAGTAAACATTCCTCCCCCTCCGGGTCAAGGGCAGAAAGTCAGCCGAGTGTCAGTCAAGTCTCTCTCCCTCAGCAAGAGAGACAAGCTGTGAACAGCTTGCAAGCGTTCCTTGCTTTCAGTGCTGGGGGGATTTGGCTATGGGGCTCTTAACAAGATCAAGCTGAATCGCACAGTTTCATCCTGTCAAAATGCACTGGAAATCTTTCTTGGGTGATTTATCATGGAAATACACATGGCGAGGAAGGGGAAGGCAGGGGGATTAGAGGAAACACAGAAAGCCACTCAGCCTGCAGTGCTCCGCTGGCACCATGCCCACGGTGGCCCCTGCTGCTGATGGACAAGCCTAGGCCGACACTAGACAGATGGGCTCCTGTGAGAAGGCCACCTCTCGAAAATAAATAATCAAGGCTACTTCAAGAAAACTGTTAACACGCAGCAGCCACAGCCAATAAATCCTGGACAAGTAGGTTCCAGTGAGGGGGTTAGATTCACCCCAACCACCACCATCACTTCCCAGCCAGATCAGCTAAAACACAAAAGACATAGTAGCTCAGATCCACCCCTTCCCCAAATCAATAGCAAACCAGCACTAATTTGAAATAACAGTGTTCACAGTTACCGGAAGCTGCCGCCCCAGAGAGAATTGTATAAAATATAAGTAGCCAGGAATTTAAAACTATCATTCTGAACCTTCCCACACCTGTATGTAGTCCCTGCCTTTCTTCCAGCTTTGGGAGCTAACCTCCGGTTAATCCTTATTGTTATGGTGTATGTGCGCCACTGTAGCAATCCGGACTTCTTGTTATGAGTAGCATTAACAAATGTGGGCTCAAACACAAAGCAGCTGCCATTTGTCAATGCTGTTTTGTAAAAAGGTGCCTGCTTGCACTGCAGGGCCCTTGGGGGCAGAGACTCGTTGTTCCAAGGCTGAGAGCCTGTTCCGTGGCAGGCAGGATACTGAAAACAAAGAGTATGAGGACAGAAGGCAACCAGTTCTGCTTCCAGCCCTCTGCAATCTAGCGGGGGGACACAGAAAGAACCCGAGAGGAAAGGCCTGAAAAAATAATCATTCAACATATGTGTTGTACACGTTGTACATATGTGTTGTACTTTGAAAGAAGTAAGCTTAGCGTGTTATAGGGCAGAGCATGTCTGGCTGCTGAGGAAAGGATTCTGGAAAGACATGTGTCTATGTGCAGATAAGCCAAAAGATCTCTCCTTAAAACTATACAATGTGAATGGTATTTGTGTGTGTGTGTGTGTGTGTGTGTGTGTGTGTGTGTGTGTGTGTGTGTATAAGCAAGAGAATGAGAGAGAAAGAGAGAGAGAGAGAGAGAGAGAGAGAGAGAGAGAGAGAACATTTGAATTCATATAAGCCTTTCCTTTTCTGTTTCTCCTTTGTTCACATCTCCTTATGAATCAATTCTTTATGCACTGAGGTCTAAAGAATTTGAACGTTCATTGACAATGACAAAGCACCAAAACCAATGGGATTCAATTTGTCAAGACCTGTGGGGGGGGTGTGTGTATGTATGTGTATGTGTGTGTGTGTGTTTTCTGTATGTGTGAACATGGATGAAAGAGGAAGAGAGGGAGGGAAGTACAGAAGGAAGGAAGGAAGGAAGGAAGGAAGGAAGGAAGGAAGGAAGGAAGGAAGGAGAGACTGACAGAGGGAGGGAGGGAAGGAAGGAGGGAAGAAGGGAAGGAAGAAGGGAAGGAAGAAGGGAGGAAAGGAGAGAGGGAGGATACCATGCCAGCCTTGAACTCATTGGTAGTAGAGGATGATCTTGACCTTGGTCCTCCTGCCTCCATCCCTGAGGGCTAATCACAGTCATACAGCAGCACGTCCAGTTTATGTGGGTCTGGAGATGGAACCAAGACTTCATAGATGCCAGGCAGGAACACCAACTGAGCTATATCGTCAGTCTATGGTGCTTATAGCTTTGAAAGTTACTTTTTAACAATAATTCTTAAAAGACAAAGAAAATAAATATTGTTTCAAACCCCAAATCCTAGAGCTTCAGTGTAGAGCAGTTAGATTTCTGGGTTTTAGATCAAATGAGAAAATAAAGGCAATCATACAAAGAACTATTAAAAATCAAAACCCACTGAAAGCAGAAATCACTGTTGCTGAGCTCGCAAACTCCCTGAACTGGGTGACTTAGAACTGTGCTTATCCTTTCAATGTTCTGGGAACCAGAAGTCAGAAACTGAGTCAGCAGCTCTGGTTCCTATTCTGCATGTTCTAGAAGGAATCTGTCCTGTGCCTGTGCCTGGCTTCTGCCAATGTCAGCCATCCTCGGTATCTCTTGGCCAGTCTCTATTCCTGGCTCCCTGGGCTTCCTCCTAGTGTGAGCCTTTGTGTTTGAGTTCCCTCATCTTATAAGAATACTAAACCTTGCACAGGATCCATTGTACTCTAGGCTGTCTCATGTCACCTGGTTACACCTTCAAAGACCCTATTTCTAAATTAGGCCATATTCTCAGGCACTGGGATTAAGGTCTCAACATACCTTTCCAGGAGTTGGGTATAGACAGGATTTGGCCATAGCAAATACACATGAACCTGTTTGCTTTTCAACCGCTCCTCTTTTTACCAAAGCTCAGCCATACATAATTCCCAAACTCAATGTGTCCAGAATAATGAGGGAAGGGCAAACTGCAATAAGACCCAGAGACCTCAAGTTGTCTCACTCCTTATCCTGAGCCTGTCTAAGAAACCATTACCAGACAGGGGGCAGGGGGCTATGAATTGAGTTACAAACAGAAAAGTGTCTTTTCTGAATTTTTAACTTAACAACCACGTGGGGTGCCTGGTGTTGTACATACAAAGTGAAGGTGTGCACACACATGCTCAGGGGTGTTGTGTCTGGGTGTCACGCATCTGAAACGGTTCCATTGTTCCTTTATTTGTGCTCTGTTTGCCTTCTCTGCAGAAGCTTGTCCTCCTAGAAAACTGGGAATTCTGAAAAACACATCCTTTTTTATTATACTGTGGTAGCTATGAGGTGAATAGAGCACTGAAAGTAATATATAATTTGCTTTTTAATAAATGGCAAGCATGATAGAGCAATCATGTCTTACGAGGGAAAGGCTAATTACAGTGGGGGTAAACAGAGCATGGACCCAATTTTAAGTTTTCATAACAGTAGATGTCGCTAACACATCTGGGTGTTTGTTAGCATTTGTCCCCCTGGTTCATAACTGTAGCTTGAAATAATGACAGTTAAGAATACTAAGATTGGTAATAAAGTCATTCCAAAGTTTGATGTACAGCCAATCACCTCCCACTTGGCAAGGGCTCGGAGTCACTGCAGCAGTGAGGAGTCTAGCATATTTTGCCCTTGAGGTTAAGGTATTAAACAGAATGAAAACGAATCTCACTTCAGTGAAGTGTGGTAGGTACTTAAACGTTGAATGTCTGAGTGACGATCTTGTAAAGCATCTCCTTTTAAAATGATTTTATTAAGGTAATTAAATATGTTAAAAATGATGCCATCTTTCCTCTGTTGTGCAAGAGCTCTTTCCTAGTCTCCATCTCTGGAGCTAAATAAAATCTATACATAGCCATCTCTGCTATGTACTCCACTCCTCAGCTCTATATATAGATCTGTAGATAGAATATTCACTGTGAACACAGGTCACACTATATTCACAGGGGTATTACTTTTTTAAAACTGTAAATTCTTTTAATAGTTCACAGAGCCAGCCATGGAAGTAAAAAGTCAGAGGTACTCTTTAGATCCTGTGGCTGCACATTTATTTCCTTAACCACTGAACAAATCTTTACTGCATATTCATGTCATACACACTCACACACACGAGAGAGAGAGAGAGAGAGAGAGAGAGAGAGAGAGAGAGACAGAGACAGAGAGAGAGACAGAGATAGAGACAGAGAGAGACAGAGAGATGGATACACAGTGAGACAGACACACAGAGAGACACACAGAGAGAGGTGGAGGGAGACAGGAGGTGGGAAAGAAGAAGGGAGAGGGAGAGAAAGAGAGGGAGAGCCAGTGATGTTTGAATTTAACACCTCTAGCAAAAGAAAGGGTCTGTGTCCATTAAGACTGTAAAATGATAGAAGCAAACCCTGCTGCTTCCAGCCGTGCAGCAGACAAACCCCTAAAAACAAGCAGCATCCGCAACAAGAGAAAGCTGTAACATCCTATATCCTTGCTCAGCTCCCGCTATGACAACTCATTCCCTTCATAAACTGCCATTGCTCTATTTCTCCACTGTTATTCTGTCACACCTCTTTCACCAGAAACTGCCCTGTACAGTAGAAGCTAATGGTGACTGGAAGACAAGGGCCCACCAAGACCAAAAACCCATGAGTTTTGAAACCAATCAAAAGGTCACATGACATCAATCTTTTCCAGGGATTCTTAACCCTTAAGCCCATCAACTTTCAAAGTGTTCATAAGAGAATTGTATGGTATAGGGTGTTCCAGGTGTTCAGCAGTCTCTATAAATTGGCTAAGTTTTAGAAGCTATGCTTAGTGCTTCCCATAATTTCAGTTAACTCAGTCATTCTGGATTTCTGACGGGGTTGAAGACCTATAGTCTCATAGCCAATCCTGGCTAGTTACTTTGAGAGAAAAGATCTGAGTCGATGGTTTTCACCTGACATTCATTCTAAAGCCAAGAAAAAAGCCAGCTTCAAAACTAAGTGTTTTAGTTAGGAGAGATGACAGAGGTTCTGGTTAGTCAACAAAATGATGGACTGGGTATTAGGACTATCTTGTACCTCACTGGTACAATTAGGAATAATTATGCTCTAATTGCATTTTGAGAGAAAAGTTTTATTTTAACAGGAAGGGTGAAGCTAGGTGATCAGAGAGAGAAAGAGGTGGGGGGGGGCGCATGGAGGCAGATGTTCACATGTCTCCACCAGTCAAAGATAGTTGATATATCTAGGTTGGGGATTGGGTTACACTTCTGATTGAGCATTACCAAACTTATAAAGCCTTTGATTAACATTTAAAAAAATGTATAAAAGCAAAAAGGAAAAGGGGGCATGGGATAGGGGTTTTCTAGGGAGGGGAAATGGGGAAAGGGGATGGCATCTGAAAAGTAAATTAAATATAAAAATAAATAAATAAATTTTAAAAAAGAGAGAATTGTATGATTTGAATAGAAAAAAATCACATCTTTATTTTCATGTTAAAATTCTTTTTGTGTAGAACATAAACAACATATGACTGAAGTTAGAGCAATTGCTGCCTTTGCCTACAGAATAAATCATACATGTTCTGTGCCATATCAAGGTGTTGCAGACACCTCGAAATCATGCCTATGTTCATTATTACTGCTTTGCAATTATGGGAGTTATTAGACAAATCACTAAACCATATAATTTTAAAATCCTACATAGTGATACATCCATCACACATTTAATTTTTAATATTTCGATAATTATCCTTCAATATAGAATTATAAGTCATAATACCATATATATTGTATGAACTCAACATATTCCAAAATGTTGCGACTGCTTCACAAGGTTTCAGAAGAAATCAGATGTTAGTATTAGTGAAAGAACGAGCTAGAAAAAAGGTAACTTCCAGTAAAGAGAGCCTATTGAGAAAACCCATCTCTGCTGTAACTAAGGTAGGAAAACTAAAGCAATACCATTGGTGCCAATTGTCACTGAGGAATTTATGACCTGGGGCTGGAAAGATAGCTCAGCAGTTCAGAGCTCTTGCTGCTCTCTCAGAGTTCAGTTCCCAGGACCCAAGCAGGGCAGCTTGCAGCCACTTGTAACTCCAGCTCCTGGGATATCTGAAGATGCTGACTCACATGGGGATGGGCATCTTGTATAAAAACCCATATAAAGGCACATGCACACACACACACACATGCAGGAAGAAAAGAAAAGGAAAAAGAATTTATGATCTACAGTCATAAGGCTATTCACTTAATGATTAATGAGTACAAAAAAAAAAAAAAAAACATAATGAGAAAAACAAGCAAAATGTGACCTCTCTGTCTATGCTCTGAGGTGTATGGTGCAAACAACAAACACGAGTTGTTTTTCTCTGGGTGGAAGTATTCAAAACTCTCCCTGAAGATTTCTAACACATTACATTTAAGTAATGAGCTCAAAATAAACATTATTAAACAAATAATGTATTACAAACAACAGTAAAAAATAATAAAGTATTTTAATAATGGGACCCAAGACATTAGATACTGGCATTATTTGATTCAAAATTATAATAAGAATACAAAATATTTAAGAAAATAAAATAATGGGGTTAAAGGTTAACAAGAGTTGGGCTACTAGAAATTAATAATTCATAATGAAAGAAATGAAACTTTTGGATATTTAAAGAAATACAACTTAAGGGCTAGGGAAATAATCAGTGGATAAAGTGTCTGCTGCAGAAGCAGGAAGATCTGTGTCCACATCCCCAGTACCTGCCCAGGCATAGCAGCATTTAGCTGGGACACTAGCAAAGGAATGTGGAGAGAGGTGAATCATGGGAACTCACAAACCTAGCCAATCAGTGACCTCCAGGTTTAGTGAGAAAACATGCTTCCAAAAATGAGGTGGAGTGTGATAAAGGAATACAATGACATTGACCTCTGTTCTCCACATGCATGTACATACACACAAACATGTACATGTGCATATACCACATACACATGCACGCACATACACACAAATACAATTTAGATTTTATAATATTGTAACTGGAATATAGGTACCAACTAGACTCAAGCTCGAAAATTTGATTTTTTAAAATCTAATTAGACATGGATGAAAAGATAATTATGATATTAAGAAATATTTTTTAAAATGCATGACTCAAAGATGAGACCGTTATGAAAATTAAAATACACTTAAATTAAGTAATACATCATGAAACTTGGGAATGTCAAAGTAATTATTTGAGGAAATCTATTATTTTGTATGTTTATCAGAGAAGAAAATGAACAAAACTTTTAAGCTTAATACTTAGAAAAAATTAAAACTCTACTTCTTTTATTTTAGATAAAACATTCTAGACTTTAATAAATCTATGACCTAGCCTGACTGCATAGGTGTTGATGTCAAAAATATCCCCTCTCCAGGAAAAAGACATCAGGATAGGTATGGCCCTCATGCCTCACTGGACAATGACAGGAGGACCAGAGCCATTACAAAGTCCCCTTTAATTACTGGAGGTCAGGCCTCTATCCCCACCTTGGCAAGATTAGAATCACCATGGCCCTTCTATACTTGGAGAAGGGAGGAGATGTCAAGGGCAGCCCTGCTTATACACTGAAGGCCTAAAATCAGCCATAAGCCTAAAATCAGCAATAGGCCTGACATACATACCTGCTAACACAAGTCTTGGGTCTCTGTGGAAAAACACTGAAACAGATGGCTATAAGCTATTGTAAACAGGCAGCTTTTGTGGAAATCTACCAGCCTGAGTAGTCATAGACCTTGTAAATAGGCAGCCTTGGTGGATTGTACCAAATTAGATAAGGACAAGTGAATCATAGGCAGAGTCATAGTGACCTGTCCCCTGAACCTTCACTCAGCTGATACCCTGTTCTGAAAGATATCTGTACTTTCCCTGAATGCCTATGTCCTGTGCTATCCCCTTCCCCACATCCTGTATTTTTATGTTTATAACCCCTGTGTTAAAAAGTAAAAGTTATGATTAAATAAAAAAACATAACCAAGCTCCCTCCCCAAAATAAATAAATAAATCTATGTCCTGGTGGTGCTTGCTTGAAGTGTCTCATTGGACTATCATAGAACCTCAAGTTCTTCAAAAACTATTTCTGGAAGTCTGAAAGATGCTTCTGAGGGTAGAGTCAAGAGCCAAGCCTAAAAGTCCAAGCTATGATCCCCAGAATCCAGATAAAAGCTGGATGCACTAGAATACATGTCTGCATTCCCTGCTCCCCTATAGGAATGTGGGAGGTAGAGGCAGGAGAATCAGGAAGCTACTGGGCATCTCAATTAACAAAGCATCAATGGGACCTGGTCTCAAACACAGTGTAAGACGAGGACTGACAGCAAAAGGTATCCTCTGTTCTCACATACATGCTGTAATACACCTATTCACACACACACACACACACACACACACACACACACACACACACGCGCGCGCGCGCGCGCGTGCGCGCAACACTACACAGAAACAAATAACTAAATAACTATTTCTGATATCAGTGTCTTTACAGAAAGGCAACAAGAAAGGATAAATGCATGAAAAGAAATAAAACAATATAGAGAAGAAAGACATACAAGCCAATATCAACAGATCCAAAGGATACCCTTGATAATGTTGGTTAGTTTAGTCAAGTAAAAGAGACACACAGCTATATTAGAAATGAAAATGGAGCCTCTTGTAGGCAAAGTAGAAAAATGAAAAGATGGTTTAAAACATACACTACTGACAAATTCCTTTGGAGAAGAGCAATTGACCATATGTGACACAAGAAGTAGCACGTCTAGGTAGTTATATAATCACTTTTAAAAAATTGAATTAGTGAAGGTCTTCTCAGATGCTATCTGAGAAGACAGATATATTAATCATCTAGATATAAACACTTCATGATATGCAAAGACATCAAAAAATCAAGGTATAACCTATAAATATATACAGTTATTACACCAATTAAAAATAGAACCAAAGGCCAGTAGTACATGCCTTTAATTCCACATTCAAGAGGCAGGAGTATCTCTGTGAGTTCAAGGCCAGCTTATTTACATATCAAGTTCCAAGACAGCCAGGACTACACATAAGAACGGTTCTCAACCTGTGGCTTATGACCCCTTTGCCCTTTGGGAGTTGCATATCAGATGTTCACTTTACGATTCACAATAGTAGCAAAATTACAGTTTAAAAGTAGCAACAAAAATAATTTCTGATTGGAAATCACCACAACATGACGAACTGTATTCAAGGGTAATAGTATTGTGAAGGTTGAGAATGACTAACCCAGTCTTAAAAAAATAATAATAATTGATTAAATTAAAAATCATTCCAAGGAAGAAAAAAATGAGAATTAGAACTTAAGGTCTTCTAGAAAATACAAACAAGAAACAGTCTCAGCTTATGTATAAAAATGATGTCTTGGTATTAAAAGTTAGGAAAAAAAAAGCTGGGCAAGCCCTCTCCTCAAAATCTAAAAGGTTCTATAAGTTGAATCCAGCCATGTATATAGAAAAGACTAAGTCAGTCGGGGCACAATCCAAGAACACAGTTTGATTTAACACCCAATAATATAACTCGCCACATTAATGGTTTAGAAGAGAAAACTCATTTCATCATCTGAATAGATGGAGAACAATGATTCAAAGAAATTTCATCATTTAATACAACTGTTTAAGGCAGATGGCAATTGAATTAGCCTACTAAAAAACATCTACAAAGGCATAGAAAATCTTTCAAGAGGAGATATTAGGTATGGTCTATATAAAGCACGGAGCAGCAGATATCAAGAAATAGATATTACTGTTACATTGCCACTGTTATAAGAAAATGAGAAGTCATTGTGAGGGCATGGACAAGTTTTGTCAAATTCCCAAGAATCAGAACCCAGTATCAAAATTTTCACAATTCAAGTGGGAAAAGTAACTACAGAGATGGGGAGAGGACTCCATGGGTAAAGTGTTTGCTGCACTAACACACAGATCTGAGTCCAGATTCTGAAGTTAAATACTTAGAAACAAGTAAAACAGTGCAGTTTCTCTAGATGAGACTTTCACCACACCCTCATGTTGCAGGCATTGTTCCCCACAACCTCAGCATTTGCAGGCAGACGCAGGCAGTCCAGCTGCAACAAAGTGCACTGAAGTCATTAAATCTAGTCTCAAAACTAAGCAAAAATGTTGTAGGGTGATAGTCAAAGCTAACTTCTGGCGCACACACACACACACACGTTCATATGCAGCTCAATTAAAAAACACTGTGTTTTCCATCTCCACACATCCCATACATGTTCACTGAGCATTTCAAGCCAACAGGAGGTGGGTCTTCACAGAGCCCTGCCTGCAGCAGCCTCATTGTGCAGCTCCTCTCCCCCACAGTAGTAGTCAGTGGTAAAGAGCCAAGCACTGTTTAGACATGCTACAGAAGTGCTGAGCTACTCATTCTCACCTTGAAGAACAGTCATTTGGCATGGACTCCAGCACTGATGCCTTTAAAATCAAATGGGAACTGTACTGAGTAAAGTACTTCCTGTGTTAGAAATAGTTTGCTGTTCAAAGCAGCTTTGAGGTGGATGCAAAAAAAGAAATCACTGGCAGAATGCCATGTATATGTTTTGTTAACAACATATTCTATTTCATCTTATCCTTTTACTTTCAAATTGATGTTAATACATTTTAAAGTAAGGGTATATTAAGGTAAGAAAGTATTATTTGAATGAGATGGCTTGAAAGAGTGTTATATGACAATAGAACGCTAACAGGAGTTTGTCTTTCCTTGCTGTGTTTTCCTAGAATAATATATAGCAAACTGTGATCATCTGAATGTGAATAAAGAGGCCACTTCTGTGGGAAATGTGATGCTATTAACCTATGATCAAAAGCAGTGGTTAAGTCTGGTGTGGTGGTGCATGCTTTCTGGAGACTGGGGGAGGAAGATCATGAGTTTAAAGACAGCCTGAAGTATACAGTGGGATTCTGACTAGAAAAATAATAATTGATGATGAGGTGTACTTGGTCTAACCATATGCTTTTCAATGGTTTTTTATACTTTTAGATGCTTTCTTTTATTGCCAAAGGTACATAAAGCTGGGGCCTTACTCAAACAAGGCCCCAGTTGACCCCAGGCTCAAAAAATGGTGAATTGGGAATCTAACCAATAAATGGGAGATATTGCCAGTAAATTACAGTCACAGTTGTAGATGATACTGGTTGAGTGCCATAGTCAAAGGTCAGGCTGGGAGCTCAGAAAACAAGTACAGCCAGAAAGAGAAACAAATTGAAGATGGGAAGAGCCAGGAACAAAACTGGCGCATGAAGCCCTAAAATTTTTTATCTGTTCAGAGAGCTGTGATTCTATGGCTTAAAAGTTTAAAATCTGGTCTTAAAGCATCCTAGCAGCTACTAGACCCTTCACACATTTTTAAAGGATCAACTGAGAGCTGAAATTTGTCAGAAAAATCTAAATGACTATTTGTAAAACAATGAACAATGAGCCGACGAGAAACTGAATGACATTAACTACAGTAAGCAGTGAGGTTTCACTGAAGGGCAACCCTTGGTTTCATCAGCACTGTGATCCAAACACCCAAGGGATTAGCTACAAGCACCAGGACTAATGACAAAGTTAAAATAAAATAAGTGAGCTAGCCAAGGCTGTTATGTCTATGGGAGCAAACACTTGGTCTTAAACAGTTCAGGGGGAGAAATGTATATTGAGATACCTGTCTCATAGAACCCACACCAGGATTTAATGACCACTCAAGTCAGTGACACATGTGCCTCCAGTTCCACTCATTCTCTCATGTCTGCTTCATCCTTCTTTTTCAGTGTGGATGGACATGAAAGAAAGGAGTCCAGCTGCAACACAGAGATGTTCATTTTTAACCTCTCATCTTCTTAAACCAACTAGTCTCTGATCCCAGTTAAACTATATAGAGAAAGAAGGAACTTTGTAAATCAGGTTGTCATGATCCTAAGCTTGGACCCATCAGTTGAAGCTGGAATGGAGGACTACTTTTATAGAACATGGGTCTACAAGAAACACAGAGTTGGGAATTGCAGTTCCCAGAAGAAATAGACACTGAATATGTAGCAATAAGTATCCATGACACAAAGTAAAGTGGCTTCATGCCACACTTTACAAAATGAAGCTTGCTCTGCCCTCTCTGTTCTCCCAGCAGGCTCAATCCCTCAGGTTTGTCCTAGTCCCTAGCTCTGCAGCATAACACCAGCTACAGCCCTCTTCCCCCTTTTCATGTCTCCTGTGGATCTCACAGACCATTCTGACCTGGCCTCCTTTTCCCCCACTTATACCTGCACCCCAGCCTCAACACCAACAGGTATTTCCTGTGAACATACCACCCACGCAGGTGAGGAAAACAGAAAACACACAGCCATCACACTAAAAATCCAGAGAAGAAACTGAAACCAAGGAGCAAACATTTACCCAACAAAGACAAATCCAGAAATCAGCACTTAGACCAATTGTCACCCCAAACCCAGATGCCTAGATGCCAGCTTGAACACATAATCCATAAAAGCCAGGAAAATATGTCTTCACTAGAGCCCAGCTAACATACCATATGAGGTCCTGAATATTCTAACATAACTGAACAAGAAAGAGAGAGAGAGAGAGAGAGAGAGAGAGAGAGAGAGAGAGAAGCTTAAAACCACCTATATGAAGATTATAGAGGCCCTCAAAGAAGAAATAAATAAATTCCTTAAAGAAAGCCAAAGAAAAACCAACAGTTGAAGGAAATGAGTAAAACTGTTCAAGTCCTGAATGTGGAAATAAAAGCAATAAAGACAACACAAACTAAAGGAATTCTGAAAATGAAAAATTTAGGAATTTAAACAGGAACTACAGAGACAAGCTCTACCAATAGCATGTAAGATGGAGAAGAGAATTTCAGGCACTTAAGATAAACAAATGGATACATAGATTAAAGAAAATTTGAAATCTAAAAAATTCCTGACACAAAACATTAAGGAAAACATTAAGGGCACTATGAAAAAAGAAACCTAATAATATTAAAAATAGAGGAAGAAGAATACCAGCTCAAAGGCCAAGATACTATTTTCAACAATATCATAGAAGAAAATTTTCCTAACCTAAACAATGAGATGCCTATAAAGGTACAAAAAGTATATATAACACCAAAGAGATTGGACCAGAAAGTAAGGTCCCCCTGCCACATAATAATCAAAACACTAAACAAACATAACAAAAAAAAAAAAGAATATTAAAAGCTAAAGGGGAAAAAGACCAAATAACATATACATGTAAAGAGAAACCTATTAGAATTACATGCAATGTCTCAATGGAGACTCTACAAGCCAAAAGGGCCTGGAAAGATGTGCTACAGACTCTAAGAAACCACAGATGCCAGACTATACTCCTATATCCAGCAAAAGTTTCAATTACCATAGACAGAGAAAATAAGATATTCCATGACAGAGTCAAATATAAACAATATATATCTACAAATCCAGCCCTAAAGAAAGGTGCTAGAAGTGAAATTCCAACCTAAGAAAGTTAACTACACCAATGAAAACACATAAAATAAATAATCTGACACCAGCAAAACCAAAAGAAAAAACACATACACACCACCAACAACAACAACAATGACAAAATAACAACAACAACAAAACAGGAATCAACAATCATTGGTCACTGATATCTTTCAATATTAATGGTCTCAATACACCCAGCACACCACCCCTAGGAGACACAAACTAACAGAAGGAATGTGAAAACAGGATGGATCCTTCAGCTGCATTCAAGAAACACACCTCAACATCAAGGATAGACTCAAGGTAACTCAGGGTAAATGGAATAAAAAGATATTCCAAGGAAATGGACCAAAGAAGCAAGCTTTTGTAGTCACTTTAATATCTAACAAATAAATTTGAATTAGTCTAGAATAGAATAGTTCCAGAATTGAAAAAAAAAAAAAATGAATGCACAACATTCTCAAATTTATGGGGCACAGTGAAAGTGGTGCTAAAAGTAAAATTCATAGCACTAAATGCCTATGTAAAAAACTGGAGAGATCTCCTACTAGCAACTTAACAGCACACCTGAAAGCTCTAGATCAAAAAGTAATCATACCCAAAAGGAGTAGATGGCAAGAAATAATAAAACTTAGAAATAAAATCAATAAAATTTAAACAGAACAATACAAAGAGTCAATGAAACAATGAGTTGATCCTTTGAGAAAATCAATAAAATAGACAAGCCTTTATCCAAACTAACTAAAAGAATTAGCCAAGTCAACAAAATCAGAAATGAACAGGACATCATATAAACAGACACAGAGGAAATCCAGAGAACCATAAGGTACTTTAAAAATATGTATTTCACCAAACTGCAAAATCTAAAAGAAATAGATAATTTTCTCAATAGGTATTCCTTACCAAAGTTAAATCAAGATCAAATAAACCATTTAAATACACTTGTAACCCCTAGTGAGATAGAAGCAATCATTAAAATTCTCCCAATCAAAAAAAAAGCCCAGGACCAGACAATTTTAGTGCAAAATTCTACCAGATTTTCAAAGAAGATACCAATTCTTCTCAATTTTTTCTACAAATTAGAATATAAGGAACATTGTTCAACTCATTGTGTAAGGCCACAATTACCCTGTTACCCAAACCACATAAAGATTTTAAAAAGAAAAAAGAATTACAGATTATTTTCCCTTATGAAAGTAGATGCAAAAATACTCAATAAAATACTTGCAAACCAAATCAAAGAAAACATTTAAAAGATCATACAACATGATCAAGTAGGCTTCATACCAGAGATGCATGGATGGTTCAATATAAGAAAATCAGGAAATGTAATCCACCATATAAACAAACTGAAAGAAAAAAAAAACACATGATTATCTCATTAGATACAGGAAACGTCTTTGATAAAATGTAACTCTCCTCCATGATAAAAGTCCTGGAGAGATTAGGGCTACAAGGGACATACCTAAACATAATGAAGGCAATTTACAGCAAGCCTATAGCCAACATAAAATTAAATTGAGAAAAATTCAAATTCTTCTAAAATTAAGAGCAAGACAAGGCTGTGTACTCTCTCCATATGTATTTAGTATAATACTTGACATTCTTGTTAAAGCAGTAAGACAACTGAAGATCAAGGGGTTACAAATTGGAAAAGAAGAAGTTAAAGTATCATTATGATAGTATACATAAGTGACCCTAAAAATTCCACCAGGTAATGTAGAGTGAAATATTATAAAGGCCATTTTATGAAATATGTGTAAATTTTTGCCTTAGACCTGAGCAGGAAAAGTGCAGATTCCAGAACTCGGAACTGAAAATAAGATTTCAGGCCTTCACTACCCCGGGGCACATTCCGGGTGAAGGACATTGCCCCTGAATCAGAGGACACTTGCTGGATTACATTCCTCAAGCCTCAGGCAGCAGGCCCACCTGTGGGCTTTGGGGGGGGCCCGAAGCAGGAAGACACATTCCTGACCATAAAAAATACAAGCCATCTAGGTGGGTCTGTGACTGGAGGAAGTGAGAAATATTTTGTAATGACGGTATAGGAGACAGTGACTTGGTAAGACTACATTTTTGAGAAAAATGATTGTACTGAGTAATTTCCATGGCTATTAGCCTTTCAGGGTGGGTTTCTCTGGAATGTTTCACTATTCTTATGTATCCTTGGCAACCCCCCACCCCCTCCCCACTCCCCTGGTTTGTAGTTTTCCTCTTTAAAAGACCCCTTAACCCGTCACTCGAGGCCAAACCTTGCTCTTGAGAGAGAGCTTATGGTTTGACTGCCGGACAACTTCCCTAATAAAGCCTCTGCTGATTGCATCCAGGTATGGTTTCTTGTGATCTTTGGGTGGCCGTGATTTCCTGAGACTTGAGGAAGGGTCTCCCGAGTATGGGGGTCTTCAGTAATTTCTACAGTTGATAAATAACTTCAACAAAGTAGCTGGATACATAATTATATATTTAAAAAAACAGTATCCCTCCTATATATAAGTAACAAGTAGTCTGAGAATTATATCAGAGAAACAACATATTTCACAATAGCCTCAAATAATATAAAATATCTTGGTGTAACTCTATACAAGCAAGTGACTTGTATGACAAAAACTTCAAATTTTGGAGGAAAAAACTGAAGAAAACATCAGAAAGTTGAAAGATCTCCCATGTGCATAGATTTATAGAATTAACATAGCAAAGCTGGCCATCCTACCAAAAGCAGTCTACAGATTCAATGCACTCTCCATCAGAATTCTAACACATTTTTGTTTTAGTTTTTGAGACAAGGTCTCTTTGTGTAATTTTGGTTGTCCTAGAACTCACTCTGTAGACCAGGCTGAACTCAGACGCACAGAGATCCACCTGCCTCTTTCTCCCAAGTGTTAGTATTAAAGTTATGCACAACCACACAAGAATTGTGTGGTTTCAACACAATTCTTTAGAGGTCTTGAGAGGATAATTCTTAATTTCACATGGAAAAATGTAGCTGCCAGCGGCTAAGGGAACCGGGTTCACCTGAGAGGAAGGCTGGGAATGATAGGGGAATGGAGGGCAAGAGAAACGTGGGGCCAAGATAAGCCCAAAGTTTAATATTTTGCTTTCACATATAAAGGGTAAGCCCCACCCCCCAGAGTCTCTTCTTGGTTCAGCCAAGGGGCAAGGAGATAGTAGCCAGAAGGTGTCAAGGCAAGCTCAGCAGATGGTCCATTCTTCTAGCTCCGGTAGTAGACTGCAGGGCACCAAGGCCAGCAATGCAATGCCTCCTCCTAGGTCCTACTGTTGTTTGGTCTATTGTGGTAAATGGCTCCCAGGCTTGCTCAGGCCTCGGGGGACGGGCACAGAAAAACAAACAAACAAAAACAAACAAACAAACAAAAAAACCAAACCCAAGATAGCTAAAATAATTTTGAACAATAAAGAACTGCTGGAGGTGTCTCCATCCCTGATTTTAAGTTGTAACACATAGTAATAAAAAACCCTGCAAGGTATTAGCATAAAAACAAATACATTGATCAATGGAATCAAACTGAAGATCCAAACATACTTCCACACTCATATGGGCACTTGATGTTTGATAAAGAAGCCAGAAAACCACACACAAGCCAGAAAAAAAGACACTATCTTCAACAAATCATGCTGGTCAAATTGAATGCCTGCATGAAAAAGAATGCAAATAGATCCATACTTTTCACTCTTTACAAAACTCAAGTCCAAGTGGATCAAAGATATCAACATAAAACTAGGTACACTGCATCTGATAGAAGAGAAAGTAGGAATAGTCTTGAACACATTGGCACAGGAGACAACTTCCTGAATAGAGCACCAAGAGGGCAGGCATTAAGATCAACAATTAATAAGTGGGATCTCATGAAACTGAAAACCTTCTGTAAGGCAAAGGACACAGTCAATCAGACTATAGCAGCCTATAGAATGGGAAAAGATTTTTCACAAACACCACATCTGATAGAGGACTAATATCCAGAATATATAGAGAACTCAAGAAAGTAGTTATCAACAAATCAAATAACCCAGTTAAAAATGTGGTGCAGAGTTAAACAGAGAGTTCTCAATAGAGGAAACTCAAGTAGTTGAGAAACAGTTAAAGAAATGTTCAATATCCTTGGCCATCAGAGAAATGAAAATCAAAACTACTTTGAGATTCTATCTTATACCCATCAAAACGGCTAAGATCAATAACACAAGCAACAGCTCATGCTGGTGAGGATGTGGAGTAAGGGGAAGGAAGACTCCTCCATTGCTGGTGGGAGGACAGACTTGTACAATCACTATGGAAATCAATATGGTGGTTCCTAAGAAAACTGGGATCTAACTCAAGACCCAGCTATTAATATTCCTGGGCATATACCCAAAGGACACTCCATCCTACCACAAGGACACTTGCTTAACTATGTTCATAGAAGCTTTATTCATAATAGCCAGAAACTAGAAACCACCTAAATGTCTCTCAATTAAAGAATAGGCAAAGAAAATGTAGTATATTTACACAATGAAATATTACTCAGCTGTTAAAAAATTGTGTCATGAAATTTGCAGGCAATGGGTGGAATTAGAAAAAAAAAATCATCCCAAATGAGGAAAAAAAAAAAAAAAAAAAAAAACAGTACCCAGACCCAGAAAGACAATATTGTTGGCTTAAATTTTTCAAATCCTACTTTTAATGATGGTCCTTAAAGGCTTTAACTTCCCTGGAAAAGAAAGGTTATTTGATACAGGGGAAACATTTAGAAATGGTTCTTTGGAGCAAGCCCTATCTGTGTTGCCAGAAAATCATCAGTTCTGTTCACAGGTCAGCAGTGGCAGCTTGATTTGCTTCCAAACACTTCACAGATATACCAGCAGTCCAGTGAGGTAGAGTCAGGATAGCAGCATCCATGGCATGACCTAGCAGGAACAGCCAGGCTTCGGCCAAATCAGCATGAATCAGCAGGAAGGACTAGGACCATTAGGGATGCCAGAAGTTCTGAGCTGTGCCTCTCTCAACAAGGCAAAGATGAGTGAAGACTCGAGACCAAGAAGGATTGCAAAAGTTAGCTTTACCAGCAAGCCCCTCTCTCAATCCACTGAGTCTTATTTATACTCCTTCCAAACATTACAAGTCCTCCACAGGTCTTGTTTCACCATGCATGTGTCTTACCTCAACACATGAGTCTGTCTTAGTAAAATCCATGTAAGTCTGTATCAGCTGACATCACTCTGCCAATTGGCCTGAGTCTAAGGAAGCAGCAAGAAGCCACAGCAAATCACCAGAAGGGTTTTTTTTTTTGGTACATTTCTCTCTATGGAGTTCAAACAAAAGGAACTCAACTATGCAATGTAAGGCAGACCAATACATGCATGTCATTAGTGAAAAATCCTTCATCGTGCCTCTTTTCACGCACTTGTTTTAGTGAAACATCTTTTCACCTGTAACTGCATCAGTGAAGTGTTCCTTCATGTGTCTGCTTTAGCAAAACATCCTTTCACTTGTGTCTGCTTCAGGAAAACACCATCTAACACAACTGACTTTCCAAAGAACATTTATGTTTCCACTTCACAATATGGCAGATATTAACTTATAAGTGGATATTAAATGCTACATAAATGATTTTTTTAAAAAAATTATATCCATAGAACCAGAGAGTTTAGGTAAATAGGAAGGCTCTAGAGGAGATGGATGGATTTTCCATGGAATGAGAAATAGAATAAATTTAATGAGTGAACAGGAGAGATCAGGTTGGAGGTGGAAGAGATGGGCAGGAGGGAAAGAACATGGGCACTACAGCTGGAATTGGGGGGCACTTAGGAGGCATGGAAACCTAGTGCAGTGGAAACTACCAGAAAACTATTAGGATGATCCTAAGTAATTATTATAATGGAGGATAGATCCAGAGTCTGGTCATCTCTTGTAGTCCGTCAAGGTTTCCAGTGACAGGACTGGGTTTCATTTGTTTGTTAGCCAAGGGGGTCCTATGGAGATCCCCAAATAACTGAGGTTGATGTTTGAACAGAGGGTTATTCTCAGCAAGGTGACAGTGGGATTCTGATGATGAGGACAACATCCACATAGCTCATTAAACATGGAGAGGTCCAGTGAGTGCTTTCATAGGAGTCTTCTCCCCTAATTTCTAGTCTCTTTGGTAGGGGAAGGTACTCTGCAGGCTATTGAAAAAGAAACATGGACACCAACCCAGCCACAAAACCTTTGACCTGTAATATGTCCTTTGTGCAAGATGTGCTGAGTCAAAGGTGGTGCAGAACTTATGTCTGATTTAACTTGAAGTTCATTTCAGGAATGGAGCCCATGCCTGACACTGCTTGGATGACCAGGAACCTGAGACCAGATAGCCCAGAGACCTAGGGTATAAGTAAACAAATACAATCAATGAAATGATATTCTGCTATACTCATAGATGGATACCTTGACCATTCATCATCAGTGAGACTTCTCACAGCAGGTGAGAGTACATGTGGAAACCCACAGCCATACATTATGTGAAGAAAGAATATAAATTGGAGGTCTTCATTGGATCTCTCACCTTGGACCTTGGAGAATCTCACAGAAGATGGGGAAACGAAGATTGTAGGAGTCAGAGGGGATAGGGGACACCAGGAGAATATGGCCCACTAAATCAACTAAGCAGGGCACATATGGCTCACAGAGCCTGAAGCATCAAGCATGGGGGTCTGCAGGAGTCTGTATCAGATCCTCTGCAGATACGTTGTTGTTAGCTTGTTTTTTTGTTTTTTTTGTTTTTTTGTTTTTTTGTTTTTTGGTTTTTTTTTTTGTGGGACTTCTCTAACTGTGGGAGTGGGTATGTCTTTGACTCTTTTATCTGATCTTGGGACTCTTTTTCTCCTGTTGAGTAGCCTTGTCCAGCCTCAGTATTAGAGCTTTTGCCTTGTCTTATTGTGTGTTGTTTTGTTGTCTTTGGTTGTGGTCTCTTGGAGGTCTGCTCCTTTCTGAAGGGAGATAGAGGGGGTGTGGATCTGGAGGAGGTGGCAAAGAAAACTCAGGAGTGGAGGGTAGGAAAACTGTGGTCAGGATGTATTGTATGAAAGAAGAATCCATTTTTAAAAAACAATATGGAGCTCAATCATTTACTAGAACTAGATAAAATCTGTTTCTCTCTCTCTCTTTCTCTCTCTTTCTCTCCTTCTGTGCAGCTTAACAAATCAAGTTTGTTCGGGCTCATGCATTTACAAACATTGACTGGCATCTAGCATCACCAGTATGAGATCATGGGTCCCTAGGAGCTCCTTATATCTATAGTCTGTGGTCTTCCACAGCTAACAATCAGCTCTCTGGTGCATTACAACTGCCATTTTCACTTTGGTCATATTACCACGGGGATCACATCAGAGTTCTTTGTAGGAACTAACTGTAATGCTTTTGCTAATGGCCCATAGCCTTGACTCTTGAGATAACACTATTAGGCAGTGAAAGCTCTTGCTTCTGAGATTCTTCCCCTTCAACCCAGGGTGAAGGAGGACAAGGGACAGAGAAGGGAATGGGCCCACTGATCTAGAGAAGGCCTTTCTACAGGTCTGTTACTAACTCAGTGAACTTAGATGTTTTTATATGTTGAAGGAGAGGCCATAAAGCCATAGCAAGAGAAAAAAATTAAGAGATACTGATGAAATAACACCTATTTTCATTTGGATAACAAATACTCATTCATGAGATCAATATATAGTGACTAAAGCCAGTAACAATAAAATAAATTCTGAAAATTCTCTTAAAGTGTAAATTGAAAGATTTGTATCTCCAAATGTTAAATATGTCCTTACTGTTTGAGTGTGAAATCTCCTCTATAGGCTGTGTCTTTTAATACTTGGTCCTCAGCTTAGGAAGCTAGTTTTGGATGCTATTCAATCTTTAAGAAGTATGATTTGCTCTCTCTCTCTCTCTCTCTCTCTCTCTCTCTCTCTCTCTCTCTTCTCTCTCTCTCTCTCTCTCTCTTTCTCCCTCTCTCCTGCTCAGTCAGGCAAGGAGATAGACGAAAACATGGCAGTCTGTACTCCCAATGCATGATGGCTCCCATGGGCTGCCATGCCTTCCCAATCATGACACCTTGAACTGAACTTTTTCTAGTAAGCTGCTTCTGTCAAGTATTAGGTTTCAGTGAGAAGGGAGAAAGGAAGATCGGAAGATCTATATGAAGTAGCACACTTTAATCAGTCTTGAGGCTCCATGATATACCTGATATTATTATTATTATTATTATTATTATTATTATTATATTATTATTATCATTATTATTATCAGTAGTAGTAATAGTAGTAGTATTTAAAACAACTTTTAAAAAGGGGGGAAGGATGAGAAGCCCTGGTTCTATGCTCAACTCAATCACCAGCTCTCTGAAAAGATGATGTGCACAAAACCTCTGCAGAGTCTGTTTCCTCAATAGTACATAGATGGACTTAATCCAACTTGTTTCGCATTCAAAACTGCCTTGGTTAGTATTTTGATAAGGTTTTATATTTCCAACTTGTAAATGTTTTTACCCCTATTAAACCATAGTGAGTAGGAGCTATCAGATTAAAAAAAAAAAAAAAAAAAAAAAAAAAAAAAAAAAAAAAAAAAAAAAAAAAAAACCAAGCAAGACTAGAAGCAATACACTGTACAGCTGACAGGGTCAAAGGAGATGCAAAGATGCACATTCAGATCCTCAGAGAAAGAACACCATGACTTATGTATGAAGAAGCAAGAAAACACCAAGCAACAAATCTTGTCTGTGCTGCATGGTTGATTAGGATACATCTATTCCAAGCCAGAAAACAATGAGCCTAATGAAAAGGTTAGGGAGTTGAGTAGCATCAGAGAAGGAGGCAAAAATAAAATCTCAACAACTACTCCCCTAAACTCTTTAAGCCTTCTGCCTGGGCCATGTACTCCAAAGCCACAATGGTCACTGTGGGAAATAAACATGTAATAGAATATAGTTGTTCTTTTCTCAGAAGGGTTTTCAGTATCTAAATAGATAATGAAAAAAATAATTGTGTGTGTGTGTGTGTGTGTGTGTGTGTGTGTGTGTGTGTGTGTGTCCAAAGCACAGAAGGTCTGTGTATGAGATACAGAAATCCTAGGGCTTATTTTGCATCATATTTTGTTGTTGTCCTGTTCAGAGGCTCAGGGCCTTACCTCTGCAGTTGCTCTCTAATCTCTCTGCTTTGACTCATCCAGGCAAAGCTCTATTTTCTCAGAGTATAGAAGAAAGCTTACTTGTCACTTTTACAGAAATTTGCTGACTACCTATAGGAAGTCAAATATTATGGCAGGAATTTAATGTAAAGATTCGTTGATGGCTAATTAAAAAGCCAGATACCTTGACACTAATATTCTGGTTCCATTCCAGTTCCTTGCTGCTAAACAACCCAAGACGCTTTCTGCAGAGTTCTAAATATTGTGCTCTAGGCCTTGGATCCTTGGTAAAATGAAGAAGAATGGAGTTCTTGTGTCAACTCTACCAGTAACTTGCTTTGAGCCAAGGTTCACAAAACTGTTCAAGCTCTTGGCTTCCTTCTCTCTCTCATCCACAGGATGCTGGGAGAAGCTAATGAGTTGATCGATGCAAAGTCACTTTGAAATATGGTCTAACTGATGACAAGCCAGAACCCTGCAACTGCAAGATGGAGACTTCACTGGAATGCAGGCTTCTGATTCAGAAAGGCTTCCTCAGCCACTGAGCTTCCATCAGCTGCCACTGCATCTTCTCTTCAAACAGTGTGAATTTAAAAGCTGGCACGGGCTCATCTGAAATTCACACACCGGAGCTCCAAACAGACAAGGACATTCTGAAATTGGAAATGCAGGAAGATGGCAGGTGGTGCTGCTCTCCATGAAAAATGAGTTTTAGAGAAACAGCCTTGCTCCTCCCAAAGATGCCTAGGGCTTGTGGGTGATTTGTAATGCTTTCACTGAAAAGCCCTCATCCTCATGAATGCATTTTGAAGATAGAAATCAATCTTACAGCATAATAGGGGAAGAAAATCTGTTAGAAAAAAATGAAGGGGAAAAATCCACCTTATTCAAAATCCTTTATACTAAATAAATGAGTTCCAGAGGGGGAAGGCCATATCCATATTTTCCCCTTATTCTTGCCATTTACTAGGTAGATGCAAGAAGGAAGATTGAAGAGATGGACTGCTACCCAGCTCTACCAGTCATTCTATCTCAATAATTTAGGTGGGATGCCATCAGAGAGAGACAATATTTGTCATTTTACCTCAGAAACTTCCTCACCTTATCTTTGGCATTTGATACATCAGTGTACATCTACTGTAGAAGATAACTGAAACTCCCCACAAAACAGCTCACAAGAATGTATCATGATACAATGGGCATCCCTATGCAAAATGGTAGCTAATATCCTCTTGGGTGTGATTGCAACCTTTAAATGAATACAGCAGTACATAGTGGTTCAATTGAACTCCCAGGCCCAGTTGAACTGTGCCTCAGACTCTGAGACTAGAGAAGGAGAAACCATGAGGCACTCTAAAGGACAGACCACAGAATAAATGACGATAAGAAGCTGGCCAATTTTAGGAGCAGGTAAACTACTAACTGACATAGAATTTGGGGAAAGGCGTGGAGCAAAGATGGTGCACTAGGGAGAAAGATTAGAAAGTATAGCCCTGAAAACATCCATCTAAAGTGAATGTCCACCAGCATTCAGAGAAGTCACCTTAACCAGACAGATGATTCTAGACTCTTTCAAATATTCTACCTACATACCTTAACAAGAGTTGTGCAATTGGTCTGAAGAACAGATAAGATTTTGGAAAAGAACTGTTGACATCTATAGGCAATGTTACTTTCCACCTGTCTCCAGAGCCCCACAAACCTCATCTTCCAACCCTCTCCAGAGGAATCTTGTGGGTAGGAGATGAGAATCTGACTTAGCATCGATCACTTATCTGGCAGGTGTAAGATATTACATTTGATCTGCAAAACCACAAAACAGAAAACTGAGCAATGAAGAATCATGTAAACAAACTATTCTTCTCCAGTATCCTTCTGACTCTTTCTCTAAAGAAGTTCTTTAGGAACTTCTTTCCTACAGTACACAATCCAAGCCCAGCTGGTCTTGGAGAAATTCTGTGAGCATTCACAGTAAGTCCATAAATAATCCAGTAGAAGCCAAGACAGCACTAGTCTGGTATGCCACCGATGTATGGGCAGGAGTAACAAAGCACTCGCTGTCTTCCCTTGTACATCCAAAGGGCCAATACACAAACCAGGGACCATTCCAAGGAGAAGCCTAGCTACATGCTCTGACACAATGACAGAAAGATGTTACAACTTGAAAATGTCCTTAAAACACACACCAAACGAGGTAAAGGAGGCTGAACATGAAATAGCATGCTGAAAAAACATGTCATGATGAACTCAGAAAAATAAGAAATAGTGCAGAGCCATGTAAGAGTACAATGGAAATCACATGCAAAAATCATCTCACCTCAAATCTCAGGAAGAGCTCCAAAACCCAACACAAGTGCAGTGAATCTAAGATAATAATTACCCTGTCCCCTTTAAACCAAACATTCCAATTCTCTAACAGGAGACAAAGACAAATTGAGGTGACTCAATTAGTAGGTCTTATCTGATGGGTCAATGCCTAAAAAAAGAATTGAAGGCTTTGCTACCACATCCAGTAACAGAAACCAGAGGGCAAGTAATGTATTTCTATGTGTATGTGTGTGTAAACATATATGTACACACATATATAAGAAAATGTGCAATATAGTCTGACATGCAATTTTTCCCATGTGCCTCTGATGGTAATTTCAGTAAATGGCTATTAGATGTGCCACCTACAAGCTTCCAAATCAAGAGGTCATTTCAATAAGGCATTATGAAAGGTAAGTTGAAAGTATTTGAGCTTCATCTCTGATACTAGTGAACTTTACATTTTAAAATTATTCCTCCCACAGTCAGCAAATATTCTTTAACTGTCCACAAGCCAAGAATAAATGTGGGAGAGAACTTAGATGGCTGAATAAGAAAATATGCTCTCCCTAGGAAGGACATCAGAAAAGGGGACAGTCCTCTGTCCACATTATCAAGGACAGTCCATGAACTTAATTAAGAGTAAGCTGATACAGATCCTAAGTAATGAGACCAAGACCAAAGTTCAATGTCTGCAAGATGTTAATAGCAAAAAGCAGCATCTCCTGATTCTGGTCTAAAGGCCTTATGATGTTAGGTCCGAGTGCAACAGGCCAAAGTCCAAATTCCCCTCAGAAGAAACACAAGCTTTGGACCTTGCTCCAAACTCCAGCTCCATCTTCACTCACTCTTTGAGTCTGCTCCTTTCCTTGATTGCCAATGTCAACGCACCATTTGAAGACCTAGGATCAATGATAGATCAATGGGGTAAACATCTATGCAACACACTTAGTATAATATATCAGTCACTCATGTTAGTTCCTGTTCTCATTTTTATACCAATTGTTAATACATGAAAGGAAGATCGATAATGCTGATGGTACATAAAGGAAAGACACTGAACTGAGAATTGTGATGTGGCTGTCACAACAGTGAGCTCCGTAACTGTGGGCTTTCCCACCAGCACATAAGTTCCCCCCAAATAATGACTCTGAGATTTCTTATATATGAATATATGTACAGGCCAATAGTTTTGGCTCATTTCTGTGAGCTCATAACTCAGCTGTCCCACTTAATGTAGTCCAAGTCATGCCACATGGTTGGTTTCCTGGTCCTTAGTTTCAAGCAGTGATGGTCATCTTCCTCTGTGAATCTATCTATCTATCTATCTATCTATCTATCTATCTATCTATCTACCTATCTCCTCAAATCCTGCCTCAGCTCATTGGTCAATCAGCATTTTATTGACAGGTAACTTTTTACATGGTGCACAAGAGATTGTACAGACCTCTGTGTTTTAATAAGTTAGCTCACATCCTATCACAGGTAAGATAAACAAGGTGACCTCTGAGTTGTCTTTTGGCAAAGGGGAATTCCAGTTCTAAGATGGGGTGGATGACAGTGCTAGAAGAAAAGTAACAGGGTATAGAGAGACACCAGCCTCGAGTGACACAAGAATAGCTCAACTGGGTTAGAATTGCTAACCATATCAGTACTAGAAAATTCAGGGATCAAACAGAACAGCCTTAGCTTGTATGCAAAAAAGTTGGGGGATACAGAGAAGAAGAGCATGAGAAAAGAGACAGAACCCTTTGGAAGTCACATTTATAGGTTCTAGATGAGTCTTACATATCCAAGACGGATTTTAAAGCACTGACCTTTGACCCTTACTGGACAATCCAAGAGACTCCATCATGAAATGCACATGAAGATGCACAGTAGATTGGCAAAAAAAAAGGTATATGTGTCAAAAGAGGGCAAAGTAGCAATTTGGAGGGTGTGTTGGCCTCCTTCCATGTAAAACGCACACTTTTTCCCCATTGTTAGACAGGTGTCCTCATCTCTGTTTAAAGTATCATAAATCCCTCCTTCCAACCAGATAACTGGCTAAACCCCTGCTCAAGTTAGAATATACCATTTAGAATTAATGGGAGCTAACCAAGCAATTTAAGGGGGGTTGAAGGACCTAACTGGGTTAAAGATGCCACAGTCTACTCTTCCAATCCTTGAGCCTAAAGCATACACATTCTACATAGAAAACAGATTTAACATCATGTCATGAGATGAGAGGGAAGTGACTTTTCTCTGCTATTTGCCCCTCTCCACACATAAAGGCACAAAACACCTACCCATTAACCACTAGAAGTATCACACTGGGACTATTTCAGAATAGTATCTGAAAAGTAATAAAATGTCTTTTAATACTCCACAAAAGGACAATTCTTTACACTCATCCTTAATTATGATCTGTCTCTCTGAAATGCCTCCAGACACAGCAGTCTCTCAGGAGCCCCAGAAGAGACTACTCTAGGGCTATTTCAACCCAGCCCTAGTCCTGGACCATCCAATGACACCATATGCTTCCTGCACTTCCCATTACCCTTCATATCCACTCTGCTGAATCTATGGCTCTGGTTGGCCAGTTTCTCTTCATCCTGAGATGGCAATATAAATGTCTTTTCCACCGAGAATTCCACAGTTGAGTCCCAGGTTGGCTTAAATGCCCTTTCTTCCCTATACCTTCACATATCCCAGCAATAGCTGATTCCACTCTCGTTGTCTATTGGCTTATCTGTCTCCTCCACTCACTTATCAGCTCCTTGTGAATAGTCTCATTTTCAATCACTTAGTGAGGAAGTGGCATATAGAAGTTAATAATTACTTATTAAAAATGAATAAATCAATCAAACTAGATAAATATTTGGGATAAAGAACTACTTGGATCTACTCACACACAAGCTGATAAGCCTGGTAAGAGAGAAGTAGAAAATCCCAGACCTGAAAAATGGATACATTCTTTAGAGTTCACAGCAGGCCAGCTTGATAATCGTGGAGCCAGAAATCAGAGCTGCTGAATGGGCAGTGTCAGAGGACAAAGGAAAGACTCCCAACTCACATTCAATTCCCTTTATAAGGAAAAAATGAGACCCACCTTTTATAGAGCATATACAAATATTCCTTTTATACTGGGATAAGATGAGGCACAAGGAAGCTAATAACACTTCATGCACATAGCAAACTTGGTATAAAACTTGGCCATGCTGATTTCAGAATCCATACCTTTTTCCCCCCTCTTTTACCCCCTTTTCCTAGATGTTTCTTTTGACATTCTGGGAAACAAAATGCTGGCTGGGAAGCTCAGCACCCCAAAGTCAAGACTTATGATGTAGAATGGTAGTCCTGAATCAGTAAGCAGATGCATAGGTACCCATACAAAGGGCCAAAATGAGTCTGTCTTTGAAAACAGTTCAAAAAATGATTAAGATTAAGAGAAGGGACTGTGCAGGGAGAACAGAGTCCAGAAAGGCTCCTCCAGAACAATGATTAATAAAACAATGTTGTATGAAAATATCCACAAAGCACATCTGCTTTTGCTCCCCCCAAACATATCCCCAATGTTGTCATTATTAGCAGGGCCCCACCCAGTTTTCAGCTCACAGTCTCCTCCCTTCAAAGACAAAGGTATCAAGTGTGGAGAGAATGGCTTGGGGGAAACTAAAACACATCCAACTCCCAGTCCAATGAAAATGCCACAGGCACAAGGCCAAAGAGTATTCTTGGCCTGGATGGCATTCACCACCCTAAATTTAGCCAACTGGTGAGCTTTTTAAGGAGCATCGTATTCAACCTTTTGCAAGCCAGAGAACTACCTCCTAATGCACAGCTTGCTTTCCCTCTGAAGCTGAACACACTGTCCTTGACTTTGTTGGGGGCAGGGGGAAGCAATGCCAACAAAACACCTAGCCCTGCCTGTCCAAGCAGCACTTGGATGGGATTCTTTAAGGCCATTGCCAAAGGCCTCTTTCCCAGAAAGAGAGTGCAACACAGACACTTAGACACACTCATACACTCACTCACACACTCACACACACTCATATACTCACACACTCATATACTCACACACTCACACACACTCATATACTCACACACTCACACTCATATACTCACACACTCACACACACTCACTCATACTCACAGTCACCCACACACACACATTCATACACTTGCTCACACACTTACACACACTCACATACTTACACTCACTCACACAAACTCATACACTCATTCACACACTTACACACACTCAAACACACATATATGCACACTCCCATATACACATACTCACACTCAGGTACTCATACACTCACTCACACACACATTCATAAACTCACACACACTCTCATACACTCACTCACACACACATTCATAAACTCACACACACTCTCATACACTCACACACACTCATGCTCACATAACATACTCACATAATCACATAGATTCACTCACACATACATTCACACACTCACACACATACACACTCAAATGCACACACACACACACACACATCTGTAACTGCAATGTATTTTCTGAAAATTATTTCTTTTATTTTTTGAGATTATAACATAATTTCATCATTTCTCCTTTCTTTTTCCTTGCTTTAAAGCCTCTCATATACAACTCCTGGCTCTCTTTCAAATTCATGGCCAGTTGTTACACATGTTCATGTCTTCATAAGTACAACATGTTCAGTGATGTCTTCTCCAAACTTCTCCAAACTGCCATTTTAGAGTGAGAATATTTTAGGAAGAATTTTCATATCCACTAACATAATTTATATCTATGCAGGTCATATCATTCTAACATTCTAACATTTCTGGTTTCATTTCACCCATTGACAACCATGTAGGCACTGAGAGGCAGCATGGGAGGCTAGAAGGTAAGAGACCTGGGGCTCCTGGATGGAAAGTCTCACACTCACTCAGCAGGTTTGTGTGCAGAATAGAGGTGGAAGATCTAGCTTTTCTCAGTAAGTAAAGTTAGCATTACTCTTGAGTATTAATTTGGGGAAATTTTAGAACAAAGGAGTGAAATGAACAGCTCTTGAACCATGAAGAATCCAAGGACTAGAGACCATTTTGGAAAGTTTGTAACTAAGAACAATGTTGAAAAAGTGGGAGATGGTTCAAGAGTAAAGGTCCTGCAGCACTGTGCTGATCCCTGGTACTCAGATAAAAAGCCAGGCATTGTGGCACTTTTCTAACCCCAGAACTAGGGACAGAGACTGGCAGATCTCCAGATCTCTGGAGCTTGATACTAGCCAATATAGCCAGATTGTTGAGCTCCAGGGTCAGTGAGAGATCCTGTCTCAAGAACATAGGTAAAAGTGATAAAGACACCCAAGGTTAACCTTTGGCCTCCACAAGCACAAACAAGTACACACACACACACACACACACACACACACACACACACACACACACATATATATATATATATATATATATATATATATATATATATATCATACAAATACACATGCACAAACACAAAAGTGATAGCAAGATTCAAGTGAAACTTCTATCAGACTAATGAGAGTCACAGTTGCACACACACAATGGTCAACAGAGGGTGTGAGAAAAGAAAGAAAAGATGCAGGATCATCCAAGCAAGGGTACTGGTTAGACAGCCAATCATGCTTCCAATAGCTTGAAGTCACTTCTGAGCTCTTTCATACCATATTCTAGAACTTACAACTCTGTCTTGTGTTTGAGAAGAACTTTATCTATTGTATAAAGAACAGAGTAAAAAGAATAAGAACTATATTTAAAATTCCCACGACAATTATGTATACATACCTTATCTTTAATACAGTCTCATGAACAGTGTAGCCCACAAAAATGAGCTTCCCTTTTCAGAGACCTGGGTCCCGTATAAGAAGGAATATCACCACTGAGAACCCCTTCATGCAGCCTAAAAATATTTGGTTTTGTTTGTCAATTTCTATGTCCAAAGTTTTCTAAGACCAAGATAGTAAGTTTGTGAGCCTTCTTCAAACTAGACTACCCTTCCTAAGAGGCTCCTAAACTTCCTGGTAAGATTCTGCCCAGAGTCCCTCTGCTCATCTCAGCCAAGCATTGCTGTCCTCTTAAGTCTCAACCTCAATATTCATGGTGCTTGTCGGGGAGATGCAAGCTCTAACTTGGGTTTTCTTGACTCTGCTCTGTAACCTCCTCCCTGCTCTATAACCTCCTCCCTTCATCTCTCTAAGCCAGTGGTTCTCCGTCTGTGGGTAACAACCCCTTTGGGGGTTACATATCAGATATTCATAACAGTATCAACAATTACAGTTATTAAATAGCAACAAAAATAAGTTTATGGCTGACAATCACCACAACATGAGAGACTGCGTTTAAGGGTTGCAGCATTAGGAAGGTTGAGAATTGCTGCTTTAGGCCTTCTCTTGCTGTCTGGTCCCTAACTCATCAGGATCCACTCAGTCCAGCTACCCTTGAATTCTCCATTGGCTTGACCCTCTTATTTCAGCTTCTCCTAGCCTCTGGCTCTGCCTTCCCCAGACAGTTGAGCTTGCTGTGTACAGTGGTGTTTTGCTCACAACACCACTGATGCACACTCCTGTATTATTCATTCTCACTCTCTACCTCATTTTAGCTTGGGGACTTCTTAGTAGGTGGTCAGTGTCAAGCCTATCTTGTCACGTCCCCCCCCGCCCCCCCCCACCCCCCGCTGGATCAGCAAGGACGACTCAACAAACCAGATCCTTCTCAACAGCCTTTATTGTAGAAGTGCTCTTTTAGATTTCAGGGAGAGACCTCAAATGCCCAGAACAGGCATGAAGGTGTACGATTGGTCAAATTGCAGTGCTTCATTAGTATACCACATCAGCATACCCCTCCTGGGAGGGGGTTATTGGTCAGAATGTGGTGCTTAATTAGCATACCCCGTTCGGGAGGGGTTGGAGCCAAACTGAACTGCAGTGCACTGGTAGTTACTACCAGAGGCCTAGGCAGGCGCCATCTTGGCCCACCCGGTCGAAGAGGCTGCGCTGTTTTAGTCAGCCGAATCGGGTCAGCGGCCTACACTATCTCTCACAATAAATCCAGGTTTTTCATGTGGTCACAGCTACCAGGCCATTGTGTCCCTTAAAAGCCACAGCTATTCTTTGTCTTTATTCTAGGCTTTTCTTTCTGTTCATCATACAGTCAGTCTGTCTGCACTAGGCACTTGCACTTCTGTCTTGTATTCTGAAACCAAAGCTCCACCTTGATCACTATTGTACCTAGTATTCCCTGGCTTGAACTTTTTGCCTTATAATTAGTGGCAAGTTCAGCATGCAGGATAATCCAAAACAAAGAGATCCTTAACAGGCCATAATGACTTTAAATCAATAAAGTATGGAGTAAAGCTATAATAAAAAGAATTACCAACTGAAAGGAGTGCAAACTCCATGAGAGCCAAGGGTTTACATTTTATCTCTGTGTCCCCAGTACTTAAACCAGTGTTTGACATAAAATCCACTCCTGTGAATAAACTGAATGAATGAAAAGCAGGTTCTGTATAACTATGTTTAAAGCAATGATGGAAAGAAAACTGTTTTATATTTATTCTCCAATTAGTTGGCTTCTCAATATATTGTTACATTTATATGAAGTCATGGATGGTTTCTTAACACCTTGAGATAATGGAAGATGATGGATTCATTGTCTGGAATCTACTCCTATCACAATCTTTAGATTTCCTTCAGACTCTACCCAAATCATCTTGAAGCTTTGTTCAGCATGGTGGGTAGCACCAGTCCTACACTAAAGTTAAGTTCCCTAGTTAGGACAGTATGAGTGTGCGTGTTGAACTTGAAGGCAAGAGAAAGAAGACTGGAAAGGAGACTATATTCTTTTGAAGTCAGTACATATATAGGCAGATCAGTAGATTAGGTGTTAGTTAGATCTGAGATCTCATGTGTAGTGTTTATCTGACGCTAAATATTAGCTCCAGTGGACACAGAGGCTCCCAGTATCTCTCTCCCCCCCCCCTCTCTCTCTCTCTCTCACACACACACACACACACACACACTCCCCTATAGACATGGAATATCCAAGTCCATCTAACATGTTCTTCTTGGTATGGGCAGGAATGTACCTGCTGTTTCTCTAAATGTGAGTTATTTGGTTGGGTTCACTCAAAATTAGAGCTCAGACAGAGGCTCAGCAAGCTAAGGTGATGACAGAGAGGTTCCACTCTGTCTAACATCAGGACAGGGGAAGGTAATGTCTTATGGACAGTATTCCTTCTTTTTAATTACTGTAACTAGTGTAGCATCTGTTTTCTCCCCTAAAAGTTGAACAAAAATAGATTTATTTTAGCCTGCTCTGGAGGAAGACCAGAGTGCCTTTCTTTAATAGGTCATATTATCATAATTTAAATTAATGTTCTTCCTTGGGTTTTAATATGATCATTTTTATCCCTGATGATCTTTTCAGTAACTTTTTAAAAGGCTGAAATCTAGGATGTTGAAGTCCCTGAGGAAAGAGGTGCTGAGTTTGATTAATTTTATGTCATGCTTTTGGGTGTATGATATTCTTCAATTTTATCTTAGTGGAAAAAGGCACCAAGATTCCAGATGTCACCTGTACCCATTAGGCATGCTTGGTCCTGGGATCCCTCTAGGGCTTTTCAGGAACTATTCTTTGTAAAAAAAAAAAAATCTAAAAAACAATTATAATTAACCAGTTTCCACCCACAACACTTTTTTTTATCACTGTAACATATCCAAATGACTAACAAATCACACTAATGTTAATAACTCTAGGAACAAGTATGTGTTAGGAAAAGAGACCTGGGAAAGACTACCATCTCTCTTCCTCTGTCTTGGGCTACTGCATCCACAGTATATAGCTATAACCAATCTTAACTGTAGGTCTAAGTCCATCTTAACCTGTTGCCTTGAACCTGTTGAACTGAACGGTACCAAAAAGTGACATTACTATGTTTGTCTCAAAATACGTAGGTCAAAAGAACTGCAGACTAGGAAAGCACCTAATACAATCATCTTCCAAAGACGCAAATTTCCACATCAAAAAAGGTCAAGTATAAAACTCCAATAGAAAACATTTCATTCCTTAGGAGCAATCATTCATTTGACAGTCGGTTAAATAAAATGAAATCAGACTGGCTTCCTCAAGGTCACAGTTAAGACGTGCATTATTGTTGAACGGCATGGAACTCATAAGCAGCAACACGACCCCGAATTAGGAACAGCTGAGTCTCAGTGGAGCCCAGCAGTGTCATGAGCCACATTAAGGAAATGAGCCAGGGCTTATGCAGAACCCCTAGCCAGGGAACAGAAATGAAGCAGGAATCTCCACAGAGGCATCGGGTAGGAAAAAGCTAAAGCCTGAACATAAATGCGTGGTTAGGCAGATTGCTCCTGAGTGGCCAGAAACAAAACAAAGTCTGAATTGGGTGAAGAAGGATAAAGAAGAGGTGGACCAGATGGTAGAGTTATGTGAGCCATGTTGCAGATCCTGGGTAGACATCCAAGATAAAATGGACTTCATGCTGAATCAAATTCCCAGCTAATTTTGTTGAAATGCTTAGGGAACCTGCTCATAAAATTTCATCTTGCATTTCCTCTCTCTGCTTCCTTGGTTATTCTTTTATTTTGTCCACATCTCTCAGACCTGTCAGTATCCTTAATATCCAACAACCTAGCTTTCCAGTCAATAAATAGCCATTCCCAGAATCTAATATCTGAGATAAGAAACAGACAGACTTAGATGGAGTATTCTATTATACCGCCCACTCTGTTTCATATACTTCAGGAGACAGCTAAGTAAACTCTGTACATGCTTTGATTTCCTACACAAGGACTACCAATGCTGTAAGCCGAAAGTGCTAACTATGGATGTCAGTCAACTGCTCCCTTGGTGTTTGTGGAAATGAGCCTTGAGAATCAGAATAAATGGAAAAGAAAGAATTCTTGACAGAAAAAAACAGCTCTTAAATACCATTATTGAGCAAAGCCATGTTTTCAAACACATTTGAACCATTTCTGCAAGGAAAAAAATGTGTACATATCTCAATTGTAAAAGATACAAAGGTATGGGTGCTTGGAGAGTCTGTCTCCCCCTCATCACCCTCTCTCCTTGTTTCTGCCATGGCAGCTGTTTCAGAGGCATGTTATAGAATCCCCATGCTATATAAAGCATGATTTCAAAAATACTAGTGTGCACTTAAATTCATAGGCTTCCAAATCAAGAAACCTTAATTCCAAACCCAATTTGCACATGTGGCACCTGCATGAATTCACTCAGATTAAGGGTTCTGCTCCTCATCTATAAAACAGAGATGATAACAGTATCATATCAATGGGAGTTGGGGAGGTTATGTAAGAACACTTACAAAATACTTAGCCTTTCCTCACTTACACTAAGAATTCAGTAAGTTCCAAATATTTTTTGAATGACACATCCAAAAGAATATGTGTTTTTTATTAGTAGAGGTAAGAATCTGTAAATAAATAAATCATTGCTTTTAACATCCCCTAAAGTACTGTTCCCAAATTTTGTCTAGCAAAATATTACTGCCATGAAATTGTTCATGAATCTCAACTTCTGTGGTCAAATTTATTAGGAAAATGCTGTTTAATAAAACACCCCAGAGATGCACAGTGCATAATCAGGGCCAAGTATCTGAGTCAGAAGTCCATCAATCACATGATAAAATTTCATCCTGAAAAGATCACTCTTGCTGGGAGTGAAGAATGGAAGAGAGCAGGCAGGACAATGGGGAGAACATGAATTAGGGCCACTGCAGACATCTAGGGAAAAGATGATTTGGGGAATATGGCAAGGGACATGCCAGAGTCAGTGATGTACCCTAGGTACCTGGCCTAGACAATGGGTTCAAAGGCAGTACTCTCAGAAGAAATGGATTACAGGAGCAAAAAATAGGTTAGGCAAAGGGGAGTTGTGATTTGTGTTAATGTTTCTTTGCAAGTGAGAAAGCCCACTTTAGCTGGGCAGCATAAGAACTGTGTATGCTAGCTCTCATAGTGGGACAGTACTATCTTAAGAGCAGACAGCCCTTCTTTGGGCTCCTTTCTCACTGCCTGTTTCCTTGAATCTGCTTCCCCCCGCCCCCACTGTGAAGGTAGGCTGTAGTTGCCCTTCCTTAAAGTCTAACAATTAAAAACTAATAATAATAACTTCTCCACTGACCTGTTAGATAAGTGTGGGCCCCAAATGAGTCCCTATCCCCACCTCTACATGGCTAGAAGAGTCGTGACCGCAAAGGATGCAGTCTCCCAAAGAAGAGGCTCTGCAGTAAGGAGAAGGAAAAATGCATGTTGTGCAGGGGTGGAATAAGCAATAGAGGACATAAGTTAGTACTTCTATATGGCTTCCAAATGGCATTTACTACAAATACTACTATTGAACCCTCTTCTGTGTTGTAGATTGTCTTGATGCTATTTGTATTCTGATGTTAATTCTGCTTCCAACCCCAATACTTCTATATAGCTTAATTTTAAAGATTGGTGTTAGAATTTCTTGTCAGTCATAAAACTCTTTCTCTATGGTTGTGTGTAGCAATACATGAAAAAAGTATACCAATCCCATCTTTCAGTTGAGATTAAGCCAGAGCATAGATTAGGGGACTTAATAAAGCCAATTCTCCAACTGAGGTTTTGTCCCGGCCCACACTGCCCCACGCTTGCAGGCTAAGTGACCCGGTCTGGACTAGTCCACACTGCCCCAGTCAAAAGGGTCTAGCAAGAGAGAGAGAGAGGATGGAGAGACAAGAGATGCAAAGAATGGAGACAAGACAGGATGTGTGATCAAGTCCCCTTTTATTGAAAGGAAATCATGGGTATATATAAGCATAAGCAGGGGAACACAGCTGAAGACACTTTACCATGTGTGCCTTGCAGCTGGGGACACTAAACAACAAAACAAGATATGTGGGGAAAACAAGATGTTATCAGAGTGTGCTCAGCTGTTGTGGGCTGTTGAAAACAAGTCTCTTGTCAGGGTATATAGCCTGAGATGGTTGCAAAGATGATAGCCGCTTTCTTCTAGGAGTCGGCTCCCAACAAGGTTGGTTTTTTTGTTTTGTTTTGTTTTGTTTTTTAATATTAAATTTTGTAGTTGATGTGATTGTAGACTTAACACAGACCTGAAATTCAGATGAAGTCTTTTGTGGACATAGAGACTGAAGAGGTGAAGAGGTGAGTCATTGACTACTTCATACTCTTTGAATAAAATTTAGTTTATTCAGATAATCTAAATAATTCTTTAAAGAAAGCTCTTTGGTCTGTAAGGAAAATGAAGTGTTTACCAATTCTGCTTCCCCTTCTGATGGTGCCTCGTTACATGAGATTCATGAACACTTTTCATTAAGGGGAGTCAGTGTCTTATAACTCCTATTGAACCTTGGGTAATGTCTCTTTCCACCCTATGGCTTTCGCTCTGTTTTGACTTCTGTGCCAACAGAGTTGAGTAGATATCCTTCTCCACCTCTTCTTCCTTCTCTTCCTCTTCTTCCTCTTCTTCTCCTGCTCTCTTTCCCTCCCTCTCTCCCTCTTTTTCTCCTCTCCCTCTCCCCCTCCACCCCTATCTCCTTTCCTTCACCCCCCCTTCATGCTAGAGAAACACTGAGGTCTGACTGTGCCCCCCACCCCTACTCCAATGGTCTTGGCCTGATAAATGTCCTACTCATCCCTCAAACAAAGCCATCTCACTCACAGATTGAGATACTTCTCTGGACAAATGCCTTTGTTGGACTTTGTTGAGTCTGGGATGTTACTATATAGCCAAGAACCAGAAACTGAAACTGAGAACCAAAACTTCAGGTGTTTTCAACTTGGCCAATTTGGTAATAAGGTCCTTTGAGATTTGGCACTTCTATCACTGGATGTAAACAAAATAAATCAGGGAATGGAGTGAGAGAGACCTCCAACTCCATGTCCAAACAATTCTCTAAATCGCTCCCCCATTTCTGGGTTGAAGCTTGGAACAGAAAGAGGTTATACACACAGCTCTTGCCTCCTTTTTCTCCTCTACCTCTTCCCTACATCCTCTACACCCTAGATTGCAAGATGGGGCATTTTAGCCAGATAAATGCTTCTCAGAGTTGAGTGTTCACCAGAGGGCATGTTGATGAAGAGATATCTGAGCCCTATCCCTGGACTATATATACGGTAGAGTTAGGAGCATGCATCTATCACCTTTCCCAGTGATCCTAGTTCTGCTGGTCTGGGGAAATACAAATACATTCTTCCCCTGCAATCTTGTGGCTAAACCCTCTTGCAAACAAAGAGATTTTTTTTCTTATGCACATTGCAACTTCTTTATGGTATGAATTCTCTCTTTATTTCTCTACCCATTAAGAAACTCTATAATAAGACTCCTGCAAGCTTAGCCCATTATGTTTTATAGGACCTAGATTAGTTTCCTTAATCAAGCTTAAATGCCCAATATTTAATACTGTATTTGATTTTGTGAAAGAGGCTAAGTACTGCTCAGTATCTTTTCCTTTCATTTCTTCCATAACATTCCTGCAGACAGATGAGTATCTTTAGCTGATCTAGGAGTAGGGCACAAACTCTGAAAGAATAAAAAATATTGCATGAAAATATTTTTCAAAAGTATATCCCCTTCAATACAGTTTTCTTCCAAATAAATAAATAAATATTCTTGCTTTAGTTAGAGTTACATTTTTCCAGTGTCTCCTGCTTTATACAGGAACTCAGTACTTAACTGTAGATTCCTTTTAGTTTTTTATTTTGGTTAATATTTTCTAGAAAGCTGTCCCTCTTCCCCTGTTCCCAATGGTAATCTGGTTTTTTTTAATTTACATTCCAGATGTTGCCCCTCCCCCGAATCGTCACTAAGCCTACATCCAACAGAGGACTAATACCCAAAATATATAAAGAACTCAAGCAGTTAACCTCCAAAAACCCAAATAACCCAATTTAAGAATGGGGTACAGAGCTAAACAGAGAATTTGCAACAGAAGAATGGCTGAGAAGCACTTAAAGAAATATTCAAAGTCCTTAGTCATCACAAAGATGCAAAGCTGTCCCTCCTAATCACCCTGCTCAGTACTCTCCGTCCCTGTGTCCTTTCTTCCTGTTTTAAAATGTTTAACCAAAGCCAAAACAAAACCTATTTTTCAAGATACTTGTGTCATCAACACAAAATATCATAGAAGTTCCTCCCAGTTGTCCTGAAGGAAGCAAAGTGAAGGTTCAAGGTTGAAGATCAGATTCATGAGAAAGAAAAATGATGCTATCCAGAATTAGGGAGCAAAAATGATAAAGAGAGATGCTCTGCTCAGAAGTGAAAGAAAAAATAAGCAAAAACTATGTTTGGGAGCTAGATAGGAAGGTTAGAATTCAGGGATACTCTGCCTTCTGTGCTTGAGCATACTAAGGAGAAAGGACCAGGGACGAACAGAATGAGCAGCAGTCATGGATGAGCTGGGGTTTTCCTTTAGGTTAGCACCTTGTCTCCTGGTGTGCCCTTATGGAGGTCCATATTCTTGATAAGTGGGCTCTATTCTTTAAGAGAACAAAAGAGTACAGAAAAGAGTTTGTGATTGCTACCTAGAATAGCTGATCCCAGGTTCTGAGTCACCCAGAAACCAAAAACCCAGCTTAAGATCACTAACATGGAAAAATTAAAGCAAAATCCTCAAAGGAACAGAGACAGGTAAGGTTGCCAAGCCACTGTTAAGGCTCAGAGTCTTCTAAAGCTGCCACAGCTCAGTGACAAGATCAGAGTCCCAGCATGCAATACAACCTTCCTAATGCTGCGACCCTTTAATACAGTTCCTCATGTGTAGTGAACACCAACCATAAAATTATTTTTGTTGCTACTTTCTAAGTATAATTTTGCTACTGTTATGAATTATGGCGTAAATATCTTGGGAAATGGAAATTTGTGCACAGAGTCACAAACCACAGCTTGAGAATCACTGTTCTAGCCCCTGGGGATGAATGTCTCACAACTTGCACAGCCATATATAGCAGCCCACATCCTCACAAGAAGCAGAAACAGTGAATCCTGGCCTCGATCTCTCTAATTCTGTTTCATATGAATCTTCCCTGGAAAAGTGCTACTTCTCAAAAATTGCCAAGATGGACAAAGACAGACATGTTTTTTTCTTTAAAGGCCTTCATTTATAAGGTTAACAGCCAGAAATGCACTTGGCCTTCAAGCAGGACAAGGACGAAAAACACCCAGCCTTCAACCCTTGCCCTGTTTCCCTAAAACTTTCAAAGAAAGTCCACTGGCCCATCCCAACAGAGGACCTTCACCATCTTCTGCAGATGAGCACAGAGTCCTACCCAGGACCTGGAGGTCCTGCCATGCTCTACTGATGACTACTCCCTGTACTTAGAAGATCACCTGTGTACTGTTCAAAAGCATGGCAGCAAAAATTGTCATCAGCAAAGACTAATGTGTTTCACCAGGTGACACTTCCCATATGTATCTAAAGAGCCAGGTGGCCTCAGATGTCACCTCTCCAAGTTTCAGATTGCTCATGTGAAAAGCCAGAGGCTCAGTTGGAGTGTTGCTGCCACCGGCATGTCCTCCCAACCTTAACATGGCAAGAGATGAATGGTTCTCTGTAGTTATTTCAAGACCTTTTCCGTGATTGATGGATTCTACAGAGCCTACCACTGTTCTTACTTGATGAAGACAGGAGGCTCTGCAGAGGTGGCACAACATGGGAAAAGGTCTGTTAGTCAGGGAAGATCATTTGAAGCTGAAGGGTATTTCTCATTCCTTTTTCTATGCTCATGGGTTTCCCAAAAGACAGCCAAGCAAAAGACAGAGGCTGCTTCTCCCCTCACCCCAGATAACCCCACATTGTGGCAGCCTCTCTGCTCTTCATGTTCAGACAAGACTTAACAAGGCTTGGGCTTCCTTCAATGAAGCTTTGACCTGGAGCCAAAGCTGTATTCAGTTTACCAAGGAGAAAATGGACAAAGGCTCAGAGGAAAGAAACTGCTTTGGGGCTCTGAACAGGCAGGGTGAACAATAGAGTGCTCTTGTAGGTGTCTCAGTCCTTGCTTTTAAATTTTTCATTCATCCTGGGAAGAATTGGAGGTGCTCCCAGAAGACTCTGGCTTTTCATTTTTTTTTCCCCAAGCTCCTGGCTTCCTGGAATTCCTTATCATGGAATTGGCATAACTGATTTTATTCTACTATGTCATCCCGAATCACTGATCCAGCTATGTCATAAAAAGATAGTGAATACAAGCAGTAGCCTACAGTGGCCACCTCCTATGTGACAGGAGTGTGATAGTATGTCCTCAAGGTATCCTCACAGCAATGCGGTGAGGTTTAGACTGCTCTCAACTTCACCTCAGAGATGAAGAAACTTGGAAGTCAGAACAACTGACCCATCTGATATCATGCCTTCTCCAAATGCAAAGCTCATCTTGGTCTGTCTCTATGTTTATGGACCTAACAAAATACCAGAGACTGGGTGTGAGGGTTAACTTCGATTGTAAACCTGACTGGGTTGATACGTGCCTAGCACATTAGTAGAGCATGCCTCTGGGTATGTATGTAAACTTGCAGAGAAAACTGATGGAGGAGAGAAGACAGCCCTAGATGTGAGTGACAACATCCCAGGGCTGGGTTTCCAGACTGAATAAAGGGTGAAGAAAAGAGAAAGTGAGCCAAGCACCAGCATTCAGCTTTCTTTGCCTCCTGGCAAAGCGAACATTAGCCTCACACCCTGGATTCTGTCCTAACTTCCTTTCCATTGCTGTGATAAAACATACTTTCAATGGTAACTGGGCAGAGGAGGCTGGTTCATTTCAGCTTTTAACTCCAAGTCACAGTCCATCACTGAGTGAAGTCAACGGAAGGAACTCAAGGCAGGCCTGTTTACTATTCCATACAGCATTGTCTCTGACCAAGTAATCTAGAGCCAAGAAAATACTGCTGAACCCATGATAATGTTAATTGCTAGCTTGATCATACTGAGCTAGCTTTCTTACATACCCAGAGACCACCTGCCCAGGGAATGGTACCACCCACTGTGGCTTCCAACAACTGTCATTCAAGACAATCTCCCACAGACATGCTCACAGGTCCATCCAATCTGGTCAATCCCTCAGTCGAGGCTCCCTTCTCACATGATGCTAGGCTTTGTCAATTTGACAGTTACAGCTAACTAGGGCACACTGTATCTTCAAACTATGAGCCAACAGAAGTTCTCTCGTAAGTTGCTCCTTGTCAGGTATTTGGTCACAAACAACAAAAGTAACTAATATAGTGAGTGGTAAAGAACCAATTTCTTTTAGTTTTAGAAGCCATAAAGTCTGAGACTAAGACATGAGGAGGTTTAGTTTTCTTCTGAGGGCCCTTCTGCTTCCAGCATGCCACCCTGGTTTGCTAGGGGCAAAAACCATACATATTACACACATACATACACACAGACACTTCTTGCCATAATTCTCAGGAACCACAGAGAAACACCAATATTCCAAACCTGCTCCCTTCAGAGAACTGTGATCATTTCAAACCTCTGACACCCCAGGACCATATGCAAATGGACATATCTTATGCTACCAGTTATCAGTGTGGCCTAAACATGCCAAAGGGCATTTGACTGACAGCCATAGGTATGGCAGGCCACAGACTTTGGTACTGAAGAGATTAGAGAAAGAATTGGGTCAATATGAATCACACCAAGAGAAAAATCTCTAGGGTATAAGATCTGGAGAATATTACTACCTAGTATTATTAGAACCCCTTTCTGGCCGTGCTAGCCAGGGCCATAGCAGCATTTCTATTAGAAATCTTATTTTCAAGGGTTTATGGCTTGCTGTAAAAATTCAATTGCAGTTGAAGAACAGCATACTCGGTTGGCAGAGCAGAAAGCAGTTCAATTCAAAGGAAAGATTAAAAGTCAAGAAGAAACAAACAGGAGAAAAAGAAAACCGGTTGTTTGAAAAAAGGACAGCTGAACTTGCCCTCCTCTTATGCCCTTGTGAGAATTAAAGATGTCTTTATTTCGAACTTGATTTTTCACAGGTTATTAACTCCCAGGTGGAAAGAAGTCCTTCGGGATATGAGAGGCAAATGATGCATTCACCAGTTGGAAAAGCAGCTTGCCCAGAACCGTGTTCCACCAGACCCGGTAGATTACAAGTAATGCCCACCCCTGGGGTCTCAAGGGAAACATATTGGTTCTTTGCTAGTCTGGCAAAAGGCAGATGTAATGGTCAATTTTGTATGTGTCAATATGTCTAGGATAAAGGATGGATGGAGAGTTGGTAAAACATAATATGTAGGCACGTCTTTGAGGGTTTTCTAGGAGAGAGTAGCATTTGAATCAGTAAGCTGAGTAAAGAGGATCCACCCCCTCACCATTGTGGGCAGGTAACACCCAAGATGTTGAGGGCCCAGAAAGAACAAACAATGGCAGAGGAGGAGTGAGGTCATTTTCTCTCCTTGAGTTGGAGAACCCATCTTGTGCTCACGGACATCATAGCTCCAAGTTTCCTACCCTTCTCTACTCTCAGGCCTTCATCCTCAGATCGCAAGATCAGTGCCTCTGCTCTCAGTCTTTCAGATCCAGTTGGAATTCCTCATCTGAATTTCTAGGTTCCCCAGTTTTCAAACTACACATCACCGAACTTCTCTGGCTTTGCAGTGGTATAAGCCAACCTTCACAAAACCCCACACACATGTGCATGCACACAAACACACACCAAGGCAACCTTTGGGTTCTATTTCTCTTCGTTTCTCTGGAAACCCTGGCTAACTAGCAGGGTACCAAAGATACCCAGTAAGCTTATATTCTCTGATGAATAAAAGGTATATTATGTTCCAATTAGTCATTCTCTAAAAATAAAGCAACTATCTATGTCTTTCCCTGTTACCCTGGAGAGCATATTTTGAGACTTGTACCCAAGGTTTCTATACATCTGTTGCTATTCATCCAGCTATAGCTTCAATATAAAGTACCCCAATGGAGATTTGTCATTTTGCCAGCACTACCCTCTGGGTCACAAACCCAAGGATAGGATGCTTAGTTCAAAAACACCATCTTCCAAATGTTGGGAGTACGTGCTTGGAATACACAGTTCACTAAAGCCTATCATGTACTGTCTAGGGATGGGTATCTGTTTTCAGTTTTTAATAAGTCTTAAGGGCCTGCAGGGAAATAATAAAAGACAACAACCAGATTTTCTCCTTGGGAAGGAGCCCAGGGATGGCACTCTAGTGAGAAAGAGAAAGCAGGAAGTGTACGTGAACAGAGATGGCACACTCAGGGATCTCAGGCAGCTGGGAGCACTTGGTGCTACTTGAGATTCCTTTCGGGAAGGAACAGTGGAAACTAAACTATCCTTGCTGTTGCCACAGCAGTGATATTCTGTATTTGGGAGAGTGATATGTTCATGGTGTGATACTCCAGTACAAGGACTGAGTAAAATAATAAAATGAAAAAAATTTTTTATCAGTGCTGTGCATGCCAGCTGCACTTTCTAGACATTATTTCTTACAAATATTATAAAAGGCCTTTGACCCAAGTATGCATATCCATATATCCATATCCATTGATGTTGAAGGCCAGCTCCAACAGTGTACTCAGCCATCCAAGAAGGAGATGTAGGAGGTAGGAGATGATATAAAACAAGTACACACATTCTCTCTCTCTCTCTCTCTCTCTCTCTCTCTCTCTCTCTCTCTCTCTCTCTTTCACACACACACACACACACACACACACACACACACACACACAATTGGTGGATGAAGGAAGCTTCAACAAGCTCCAACAATTTTGTTTCTCCCACAACTTATATATTTCAGCAAAATCTTTCAATTAGTAAAAAAAAAAAAAAAAAAAATCACAATGTGATTACACTTTACATTTTAAGTGAATGATTACAATGAATATACATTTAAAAAATGTTCCCTGATACCCTCACATGATCAAATGTTTATGGGTGAAAAACAAATTATTCCTAAGAACCTACATGTATTTGTAACTAAGGAACTTGCTATATATTTAAAAAGTGTGAGCAACCAAGGTATTTTTCTCCGCCAGTTTCTCTTATGGACAAGCTGCAATTTGTGGTTACAAAGAAAACATCAGTAATTTTATTATTTATCTTAAAAAGTAATCTTTTAAAAAAATCCTAAAAGAATTACAACCCTAAACTTTCATATAAAAACAATCAGTCATTTCTACTTTAAATCCTCAGGGTGCACATGTACTCATTAAAATTTTTTTATTAAATCATATCAGGAAGCTGAGGGCAAAAATGGGCACAAGAAATGAATCATCACCTTGATTCCCCAGCCCAGCTTTAGCAAGAGAGGCCGGTCAGCCAGTGTAGCCTAGCTGTCATTGCTCTTGTTCCCTGACCTGAAAAACACCCCCCGCTTAACACACAAAAGTGTGCCTTTAAATTGTTCCCCAGGATTTTCTATGTCAGAGTCACTAAAATAATATCTTAGGGCTAGAGAAATGGCTCCGTGGTTAAGAGCACGGAGAGTTCCAGAGGTCCTGAGTACAATTCCTAGAACCACACAGTGGCTCACAACCATCTATAATAGAATCCTATGCCCTCTTCTGGTGTGTCTAAAAACAGCTACAGTGTATTCATGTAAAATAAATAAATAAATAAATAAATAAATAAATCAATCAATCAAATCTTGACCTAACTTGAGTAACCATTTACATCTCCAAATTCTTTCTATGGATAGTGGCCATTGCTAACAATCTACATCTCTAACTTCTCTCCAAGGGTGATGGCTGAATCATTAATCTACTCCAGCAGCCATGCTTGAAAAAGATCAATCACTATTACTATAAGTGCCAATGATGCTGTCCAGGGAGGGGCTAGAAGCCCCCTTAGAGTTTTCATACAACTAATAGATTAGGAGAGTTGTGAAGACAGCAAGGGCAACAAGCAGAGAGAAACTACATAATATCATGAAGTCCTCAGGACACTGTTCTTTGGGCCTCTGCCTCTCCAAGGCACACCCATCATGAATGTGCTAACAGGTGGGCCACATTCTATGAGTTATCAAACTGTTTTGCTATTCTTCTTATATGACCCCCAACACATTGAAACAATGAGGTAGTTAAGCAACTAGCTTACCCATATTAAACCACAAAGTGGCAGAGGCAAGACTGAATCACACCTTTGTTACGCAAAAGTCCAGTAACTTTCTACATTCATTCCCAGCATCTCTTGGGCACCATGGTTAATGAAAAGAATGCAAATGATTAGGAATAGCTCTACAGTTTCAACCTTGCCAGCACTTAAGGTAGGAGTGGGGAGAAGTCTATTGACTTTCCACACAAAGGAGGGCGGGTTTAACACTAATTCTTCAGATCTAGACAAGCAAGGGACAGGAAATAAATTTCCAAGATTACCTTTTAAAAGATTTGTTTAATGAATTAAAAGTAGAACCACCATATAATTCAGCTATATATCTCCCAAGTATATACCCAGCCAAACCACACAGATACTTGCACTTCAGTAGAACTACAGAACCAGCCAAGAGATCTCATAACAGGTGAATGAATAAAAAAAAATATATGCCACAATACATATGCAGTAGGATTTTTTAAAGTTGTAAAAATGAAAACTATGACATTCCCAGGAAAATGGATAGAACAAGGGATCATTACATTAAGGGAAATAAGCCAAACTTAGAAAGACTGCATGTTTTCTTTCATGTGCAGAAACTAGATTTATTTTGTCTTTTTTTTTTTTTTTTTCAGAGCTGAGGACCGAACCCAGGGCCTTGTGCTTGCTAGGCAAGCGCTCTACCACTGAGCTAAATCCCCAACCCCAGAAACTAGATTTAAATTCATTTACATATATCAGTTTGCATACATACACACACACACACACACACACACACACACACACATAGAATAGATAACATGGAAATAGAATGATGACTAGAAGGGAGGAAGAGACCTCCCAGGAACAGGAAGAAGAGGACAAGTATGATGGATTGAGAGACGTCCCCATAGTCTCCGGCATCTGAATGCTTGATCTTTAGTTGGTGGCACTTTTTGGGAAGGCTTAGGGAGTGTGGCCCTGTTAAAAGAGACATGCACAGGCCACAGGGAGGCTGGAAGGCTGGGGGAGGAGCTTCTGACTCCTCCCTATTTGTTCCCTAGACCTTCAGCAGTAATTTTTCCCAAGTCCAAATGTCCCCACAGTCCCAGATCCCAGACTTCTTGTACCCTCTCGCCTCTGGCCTATCAGCACCAGACAGTTGTCTGGGGCCTCTTCTTCAGTCTAGAGTCTAATAAACCCAGAAACCTTCTCAGCTGTAGAGACACGAGCTGAGCATCTCTTATCTGAAATGCTTCAGCCCAGAAGAGTTTTGAATTTCAGATTTTTTTTTTCCATTTGTGGAATATTTGCACACACTTGAGAAATCTTACAGAATGGGACCCAAACTTAAACACAAAATCTATTTGTGTATCCGCTTTGCTTGTGTGTGCAGCCTGAAGGTCATTTCATACAACATCTTCAATGCCAGTATTCTGACCACAGTTTACCACTTAAGTCTGAATATGGAATTTTCTACTAGTCACATCATGTTAGGGCTCAAAAAAGTTCCAGATTTGAAACTGAGCATGGCAGTGGATGCCTGTAATCTCAGCACATTGGAGACTAAGGCAGAAGACCACAAGTTCCTAAGTTTGAGACAAGAGTGAACTAAATAATAATGACTCCCTCCCCAGCCCCCTAAAAAGCTAGACTGTAGATTTTTTTTCAATCAGGGATGTTCACGCTGCAATGGATTACTCCTAGATCTGCTATTCCAGTGGGTCTTCAGTTCCTCCTCTGCCTTTCAATATCCAAATACTGTTTAATAAATTCCTTTCATTAAATTCCCCCTTATAATAACTTGCCTGTTTCATCTTCCCAAAGGATTCTATAATAATACAAAAACCTCCTAAAGAAGCTTCTCTGGTGCCTCTTGGTAGTTTAATTCTTTGTGCTGCATGAACCTTCTTCTCTATTCTGTGCCATATTACAAATTAACCTATTCTGTCCCTAGTAGTTACTTACTGCATGACTCTGGGTACAGTGACTTAACCTTGGCAAGACTCAAGAAGGTAAGATTATCTTCCCAGTGATGTATCTGTGTGGACATGGGAAATGAGCAATAGATAGGTATTAAGCATGGTCACCAGGGTACAGAGGTGCTGTGTAAACATGTTTCGTCTACTTGGCATCCTTGTGTTTAAGGAGTTACTGCTTCACTTTCATAGTAATCCTAACAAACTGTCTTTATTCTTTGAAAAGTTAATCCTTCAACTCAAGGAGGACATTTAACTTGAACAGCCCTACTCTGCGCCATCCATCACCCTGGACACAAAGATTAGTTCAGGGATGGAGCTGTGTTCCAAGTCAAGCCAATGCAGATGACCAGTCACCACGACTGTTTCAATGATTAGGTAAGTTTATGCTATTACTTTCTCTTATCCTTAAGCCTTAAAATCATACAAGTTCATCATTCCAGAAACCATCTTTACCACTATGAAGGTGACCAATCCAGTCTGAGATTATTCTGGTTTTAAATATAAAATGCCTGCATTCTTAAATTTTCTCAGTCCCATGCCAACTAGGATATCTGCTCACTCCTCCATTGTGTGAAAGCCTTCAAGAGACTGTAATTCCTACCAAAGAGACTAAATACTTCACCATAGAAGGGAGACAGATGGCCTGCAAGCACATGAACAGAGACTCTGGGAAATGCAAACCACAACCACAGTGAGATACCACTTTCCTTCAACCATAAAGGTGATAACTAAAGTGAACAGGCAGATGATAAGTTCTGGTAAGGGTGTAAAGAAAACTGGACTCATGCACATTGCTGGTGGGAGTGTGAAATGACACCTGCACTCCAAACAACAGCTTTGTGGTTCCAGATAGAGGTAGTAATTGCTCATAGTGAATATATAGTCACTAAATTGTTTGCTTTAAATGGTTAATTTAATGGCATAGTAATTACATCTTAATAAACTACAAAAAGGACAGAAGGAAGGAAAGAAGAAAAGAGAATGAAAAAGCAGTCATGGAAACAGGCTTGATCACTTAAGGGCCACCAGCCATCTTCCTCAAGACAGACACTTCTGGTTCTCTTAGTCTTCTGAAGCATTGCTTTAAAAACCCTTTCTGACCAGTAGCTTAAGAAGAATATAACACATCTTGCTAGATTCCTGCAGAAATGTCAAAAATAGAATTCCACATTTTTATCAACAAGTGGGTCCTTAAGGGATCTCTTTCAGTAGTGACTGAATGCAAAGTAAAGCCTGAATATAAATCCTCTTAGCTTCAAATGCTCCCACCCCTCCTTCACCATCACCTCAGTGCTTCTTAGGGCTTCTTAGTAAAAAGCTAAGCAAATCTCAGTGTTGTAACTAGGCTTTAGTTGTTGGCTGTACAAGTTTGCGTTCTATTGCTGTGCATCAGGACCAAAAGCAACCTGGAGAGGAAAGGATTTATTATTTTATCTTTTACCTCCAGGTAACATGGAGGGAAGTCAGAACAGCAACCCAAGGCAGGAATCTGGAGGCAGGACCTGATGCAGAGCTCATGGAGGAATGCTGCTTAGTATCTTGACCCCTGTGAATTGCTCAACCTACTTTCTTAGATACCACAGAACCCCCTGTCCAACTGTGGCACTGTTCCCAGTGAGCTGGGATCACCCATATCAATTATTAATCAAGAAAATACCTGACAGACATGCCTACAAAACATTTGGTGGAAAGAATCCCTCACTCAAGATTCTCTCTTCCCATATAACTCTAGCTTAGGTCAAGTTAACAAAAACATTAGTACATAGCTGAACTGTTCTAAATGGAAGGAACTTACCAACATGCAAATTTGATGTGATTCTGTTGGGTGCCCATTTGGATATTATAACACTCGACTTCAATCTCTTTGCTAATTTTTCTTTTTTCTTCTTTTTGTTTCCTTTTGTGAGTATACATTGTGTTTTATATGTATTGTGCATGTACAGGAAAGTGCTGGTGCACTTAGCCACTCACGGGCATGCAGAGGCCAGAGCAGGATGCCTAAAGTCATTCTCTGCCTTATGACAGTACATTATTACATTGAGACAAAGGTTTTCACTGAACCAGAAGCCCCCTGTTTTTGCTAGGCTGGCTTGTTGGCGAGCTCTCAGAATCTGACTGCCTCAACTCTTCAATACTGAGGTTATAGGCATGCACAGCTTTTAACATGAAAGCTAGAGATTCAAACCCAGATAGCTATGATTATTTTTTTAATATTTTATTGGATATTTTATTTACATTTCAGATGTAATCCCCTTTCCCCATTTCCACCACACACAGAAACCCCCTATCCCATTTCTCCTCCTCCTGCTTCTATGAGCATATGCCCCCACCTACCTTCCCACTCCTACCTCCCCACCAACAATTTCCCCCACACTGGGGCATCCAGCCTTCACTGGACCAAGGACTTCCTCACCCACCTATGCCTGACAATGTCATCCTCCCCTACATATACAGCTGGAGCCATGGGTCTCTTCCTATGTGCTCCCAGGCTGGTGGTTTAGACCCTGGGAGCTCTGGTTGGTTGGTATTGTTGCTCTCCCCGTGGGGTTGCAAACCCTTTCAGCTCCTTCTATCTTCTCTCTCACTCCTCCATTGGGAACCCCACGATCAGCTCAATGGTTAGCTTTGAGCATCCACCTCTGTATATTTCAGGCTCTGGCAGACCTCTAAGGAGACAGCTATATCAGGCTCTTGTCAGCATGAACTTCCTGGCATCCACATCAGTGTCTACCTTTGGTGACTGCACAGGGGATGGATACCCAGGTGGAGCAGTCTCTGGATGGCCCCTCCTTCAGTTTCTGTCCCACATTTTGTCTCCATATTTGTTCCCATGAGTATTTTGTTACCCCTTCTAAGAAGGGCCAAAGCATCCATACTTGGTCTTCCTTCTTCATGAGCTTCATGTGGTCTGTGAGTTGTATCTTGGATATTTCAAGCTTTTGGGCTAATATCCAATTATCAGTGAGTGCATACCATGTGTGTTCTTTTGTGATTGTGTTACCTCACTCAGGATATTTTCTAGTTCCATCCATTTACCTAAGAATTTCTCGAATTCATTGTTTTTAATAGCTGAGTAATACTCCATTGTGTAAATGTACCACATTTTCTGTATCCATTCCTCTGTTGAAGGACACTTGGGTTCTTTCCAGCTTCTGGCTATTATAAATAAGGCTGCTATGAACATAGTAGAGCATAGTCCTTGTTATATGTTGAAGCATCTTCTGGGTATATGCCCAGGAGTGGTGTAGCTGGGTCCTCAGGTAATGCTATGTCCAATTTTTTGAGGAACTGCCAGACTGATTTCCAGAGTGGTTGTACCAGCTTGCAATCCCACCAGCAATGGAGGAGTGTTCCTCTTTCTCCACATCCTCGCCACCTGAGTTTTTGATCTTGGCCATTCTGACTGGTGTGAGGTGGAATCTCAGGGTTGTTTTGATTTGCATTTCCCTGATGACTAAGGATTTTGAACATTTCTTTAGGTGCTTCTCAGCCATTCGAGTTTCCTCAGTTGAGAGTTCTTTTGGGGGGGGGGCTGTTTGTTGCTTTATTCATCTTTGAAAGCAAAACAGGACAGTGCTGACCACATTCATGCATAGAAAATGTTCCTCCCCCTTTCTCTTTGAGTCTCTCTCAGCTATTGGTTTCTGATGTGTTTGACCACAGTGAGAGCTCCACACAACCTCATCACTGCACAGAGAAAGGATGACTTTCTTTTTTTGTTCATTTTTTAATTGGATATTTTATTTATATTTCAGATGTAATCCCCTTCCCCCATTTCTCCCCCACCCAGGAACCTCCTATCCCATCTCCCCTCCTCCTGCTTCTATGAGCATATGACCCCACACACCTTCTCACTCCCACCTCTCCACCCATGATCCCCACCCCCCCAATAGAGTGTCCAGCTTTCCTTCACTGGACCAAGAACTTCCTCACCCACCTATGCCTGACACTGTCATTCTCCCCTACATATACAGCTGGGGCCATGGGTTTCTCCCTATGTGCTCCTGTACCCCATTTTTAATAGGGTTATTTGGTTGTTTGGAGTCAAATTTCTTGAGTTCTTTGTATATAATGGATATTAGCCCTCTATCAGATGTAGGATTGGTAAAGATCTTTTCCCAATCTGTTGGTTGCTATTTTGTCCTATTGACAATGTCCTTTGCCTTACAGAAGCTTTACAATTTTATGAGGTCCCATTTGTCAATTCTTGATCTTAGAGCATAAGCCATTGGTATTCTGTTCAGGAACTCTTCCCCTGTGTCTAGGTATTCAAGGGTCTTCCCCACCTTTTCTTCTATTAGTTTCTGTGTATCTGGTTTTATGGGAAGATCCTTTATCCACTTGGTCTTGAGCTTTGTACAAGGAGATAAGAATGGATCGATTTGCATTCTTCTATATGCTGACCTCCAGTTGAACCAGCACCATTTGTTGAAAATGCTGTCCTTTTCCCACTGAACAGTTTTAGCTCCTTTGTCAAAAATCAAGTGACCATAGGTGTGTGGGTTCATTTCTGGATCTTCAGTTCTCTGATTATGAAGAAAATATTCATGCACTATGGCACCTCTCTAGCCCCAATTTGTGAGTTTTCTACAAAAGTTTGAGCTTTATTAACTTCTATTGCCTTCAGTGCCTAGCTTAGCCACACAAAGATTTGCAGGGACTTGGGAATGCTGAGAGTCTATGAGATTGATAGGTAACCAAGTTGTGTACATTCTGAGATGTCCCATGCTTTAGTCCATCCCTCTATCCCAGCCTCTTGGTTTTGAGAGAAGCAAAGGGTACAAGGAAGGATTCTTCCAAAAGTTGGTTCCATGCAGCCAAGGAGACTTCTTCCTCCTCTCATTCACATCTAGTCCTGTGAACATTCACACTGACAGAAAGGGAAACAAAGGTGCAGAGCACAGGGCAGACTGAAAATGTAGAGGTCCTCGGAGACATGCCTGCTCAGCTCTGGCATGATAAATAGTTCCTATAACTAGAGTCTCACTTATTGACTTTTAAATTTTTTCATCTTAAAACAACATTTCCTAAGGTTTAACCTCCAAAAGAAGTTTAAACATTGAACTGTTAGTAAACAATATGAAAGCAAAATAGCCCCTCCTGCTTTCTATTGATCGGCTGTTCTCAGTGGCTACAAAGCTGAACATAACTGGCTTCCAGCCATTGCTCTGAATGTTGGCTTCGACCACCCCACCACCACTGTCTTTTTCTGTACACATAAGTACTATCTTAGAACATACCAGAAGCTCCTAGGGCCAAAGAGGTTCAGTAGAGCGGCAAGCATTTATACATCACTCTGCCCCAGATACTGCAGCAGGTGCTGGAGACGCAAGGATAGATAAAATGAAGCGCTCACCCTCAGGGAGCTCCAGCCAAGATACAAACAACCTCACCTGTGAGTTTTTAGTGGAGGTATCCATAGAGATCCAGAGAAAGAACGCAGATCAATCTTGCATCGCCTGATTCTAAAACAGCCACAAGACTACATGCCTAAATCCTCTGCGTTTGTTATCGTTTCCCACTGCCTCAGAAACCTTATGAAGCATTGGCAACTGTGCTTTAGAAATAAAGGTAAGAAGAAACACTTAACTTTTTGTTAATAGTAGCTGGTCAGAGAATCCCTCTTTAGGGAAAACCCAATTTTGTTGAAAGTAATTAGTATTAATTGTTTAGCATTTCTCAGATCAAATACCTAACAAAAACAACTTAAAAGAGAGAAAGAGAAGGCTCAACAGTTAAGACCTCTTGTTACTTTTCTAGAGGACCAGAGTTTGGTCCTTTAGATGTGGGTTCCTAGCACCCACATTGGTAGATAGAGCATAACTGTACTTTGGGTGCCTCTCAGAGGACACATGTTCAACTAGATTTTTTGAATAGTTTATTTTACATTTACTTTACAATTGCCTGTAAATCCAGCTCCAGGGGACCTGATAACTTATTATGGCCTCTCAGATTATTCACACAAGGCATACTCAGTCAGATTGACAGACATGTAGATACACAAACACACACACACCTAATAAAAACAAAACACTTTGAAAGCAATGTAAAGAAGAATGGGTTTACTTCCTCATGGTAGGGAAGGTATGGTGGGAGGAGCATGAGCTGATTGGCCACATTGGATCCATAGTCAGGAAGTAAGGAAACAGGTGCCCATGCTCTTGTGTTTGTTTTTATTTACCCAGACCCAGTCCATGGATCAGTGCTGCCCACATTGCAGGTACATCTTCCCACCTCACTTAACCAAATCTAGAAGAACTTTCACGGACCTATCCAGAAGTTTGTCTCCCAGGTGACGCTACGGCCTGTTCCATTGACAATATCAACCATCACATGTATCCCAATCTTGGCCCTGTGAACCAGGAACCTGACAGGATATGGAAGCTGGAATTCAGAATGGAAACTATAAGAAACATGCTCAATGAGATTCCATGAATGGTTTATTTTATAAAATCTGTAGAGATATGCTTTACTTTCACAGAAGGTTTGTGAATTTGTGTCTAAGAGATTTTTATTGACACATATTTCTTACATATGCTAGTAGGGTTCGGTGTAATATTGCATGCATACATATAATTTGCATAATCATGCACCCCTCTTGCCCCTAGTACCCGTACTAGTCCCTTCAACCCACCACTCTATTTTTAGGCCATCTTATGGTTTCCCTACACATACAGCAGTATTCACAAGAGCCAAGACTTGCTATCAGCTAAGATACTCATCAAGCTAAGATACTCATCAACAGGTAAATAGATAAATCTACTGTATATGTACACATTGAAGTGTCTTTTAGCCATAAAGAACTTCCTTATAAATTTCTCCACTTATGGGGGGGGGGGCAGAACTGTAGGTAGAAATGGAAGAAATAACATTAAATAAACAGAAAGAAAGAAAAATTCCAGGCACAGAAAGACAAATATCAAATGTTCTGAACAGAAGTCCCAAAGCAAGCATTAAAAATAAGGGCCAGCAAGATGGCTCAGCAAGTAAAAGGATTGCACCTAGTGAGCTGACTTAGATCCGCAGAACCCACAGAGGAAGAAGAGAACTGAGTATCTCAAGTTACCCTTTGATCTCCATGTAACAAGGCATGTGCACATAAGCACACTTCAAAAAATAATCTGTACCCATATTTTATGAGATGTAATTAAATCAAATTTTCAAAAGCATATGCATAGCTAAAAATCCAATCAACAGAAAGCAGGGACAACCTACAGACAGGGATATTTGGCAGCTCTTATCAAACAGAGGGCTATATTCAGAAAACACAAGGAATTTGAGAAATAAGAATGTTAAAAGAGAGCAAGAATTGAGCAGGATGCCTAACTCTGACCCCATGTCCTCCATTTTCCCGGCAATGGACTCTTTGTATAACTATTAATTATGCTGAGAGGTGGCCTTAGACTCCAAGCTTTAGAGAAATTCACATGCCACTCCTGAAGAAAACTCATCTGTGTTACTTCAGGGCAGAAAGAGAGAGAGAGAGAGAGAGAGAGAGAGAGAGAGAGAGAGAGAGAGAGAGAGAGAGAGAGAGAGAGAGAAACAACTGCAGCATGCAGCATGCAGCTTTCTCCACGCTTCTCTGCACACACCCCACCCCCACATCAGGCTTCTGCCCTGGCTGAAGCTGACCAGTCTGATCATATCACACATGTTCTTCATTCCTCAGTAACCAGCAGAAATGCATCCAAGGGGGAAAAAAATCCCCATGCAAATGAAGATGCTCTCCCAGGTTTTCAAAGTGTAAACCCTGCAGTCTCTTTCAATGTGACCTTTCCACTATAGATGGATGTTATTAATTTGCAACTCACGATAGTCTCTAGGCCCTCATTGCAATTAAGAGCATCAACTGTGTCATTTCAGAACTGCTCATTGGTGTTCCTGAAACTTCAATATTGAAATGCTAGCTCATTTAACACAAAGAAAACAAAGTCTGCAGTGGCCACGCCATCAAGAAATTGAGTTATGGCTCTAGCTCACCAGAGAACTGAAACTCAAAGGGTGATTTTTTTAAGGCAGTAGCTGACAGTCATAAAATACTTGAATTACTTTGTGCTACACAATGGAGAGAGTCTCTGAGTGGCTCTGAAGGGAGGGAGGGGAAGCAGGGATTAGAAGAAATACATTCTGTAAATTCATCTTAGAGTATGAATAGCTGAAATCATTATGATGACATATACTCCAAACCAAGGCATTTGCCATTGAATAAAGTAATTATTAATCATTAATCTCTGCAATGATTATGAAAATGTGTTTATGACCAGGCTTCCATATATTCACAGCCATGATTTTAAGGGTAGATTTGTCATTCCAAATAAGCAGATAATCTTCCTGTGTAATGAGCCTCTCTTCTCATAGATCAAAATGCATTGTGGGAATCTCAAGTAAATGATACTACAGACACCATTACTTATTTCTAAGTTTATTCAATGTGTTACTTCTAAGTTTATTCAATGTGTTTAAACATAAAAAATTTATGTTTAAAAAGGCACCTCTTCTACTTCATTCTTTTCTCTCCTTTTGAATTTCTTCCATGTGAATTTATTTGAAGCAATTCTGATCATGCTGATTGAACATCTTAGAATTTACTTTCGCCACTCATCTTGCTAGATATGGTTAGCAACAGTATTGATCTTCATGCAACACAAAGACTGTATCATGGAATAGAGAGTTTGAACCCTTAGTCTATCAATTACATCAGAAAAAAATTTAGTCTCTCATAGCCAAGATGCCACACCTGTCAAATGCATGTTGGGTGGTTTAAATGGTATAATGTTTCTCTTCAATTGATCATCACCCATTCCAACTGTTCATACAGCTGAATCCCAAAAGGTAACTAGATTGATAACAACAGAATGCACCTGCCCCACCTGGGTCTCTTTGTTTGGTAGGGCTCCTGACATAGTAAGGATATAACCAGTTGCCCAACAAAAGTTGTAAGAAATCTTTAGTTGATACCTTATTCATTTGCATTCTTTGAGAGCCCAAGTGTGTACACTCAGTTTTATATTATGAGCTAGTCACTTTGTATATAAGCCTGAGTCTCCCAGGGGGATTAAAGTTGAACAGTGTCTTTTAACCATTGAATGCTTTAAAAAGAAAAAAGTCCTAGCATCCCACCAGCAAACTCAACCCATATATACATATGGTTATTTATTTTACACTATGACCTGGGCATTGCATTAGCATTTTTAGTCCTTGCCATCCTTTCTTACAGAAATAACAGTGGCTTAGATGAAATAGGCATTTAGTTCTTTTCCAGTGAAGATTTAGACTGATGATACACAATCCAGCAGTGTAAGTAATTTTGTTGCTAGCTTCTTGCTCCTAGCTGACCCAAAAAATTACGACCCTATCCATGTTGTTGGAATGAGTTCACCAACAGAAAAAGGCAGTAGGGGAGAAGTGAGATCCAGGAAAATTCTTTGTAAACACATGACAGTTGATGTGAACAGCACTGACATCAGAACCCGTCAAACAATAGTTTGTCAGTGACCATACCTAGCCGCAAGAGAAGCTGGAAAAAGAATATCTAGCTAGGAGTGGAGAGGGAGAAAAGAAGAATGGACACCTGAACTGAAACTTCAGAAATCCATTATGAGGAGGAAACAGGAAAAAGCAGATCCCAGGGCAATTGTAATCCTTGCCACAGTCATCCTATTCTAAATTAGGAGGTTTCATACTAAATTTCAGATTACTGACTTCTAAAAAAAAAAAAAAACAGGAAGATTTAACAAGGCTTAGATCTTAACGTAACAATTAGATGGCTGTAAATAACAGCTGCCCCTTTAAGGAATTTGTGAAACTTCGTTTTTTGTTCATAGTTCCCTTCAAGCCCTTATCTGCTACCCATATTCTGTCTCCACTATTCATCCTTATGGTTAGTCCAGTCTCTGGGCATGCTGAGTTCTCACTTGAAGCATGTGCCATAGTGCCGGCCACCGCCTTTTAGGACTCGTGTCCCAGCACTATCCCTACATCATCTGGTATTATCCTCAGAGCAGTTTTGCAAGGCATCTTTCTTTACTCTATGATAGAGCTGAATAAACCAAGGCTCAGGAGAACTAAACCACTTAAAGTCTATCTAGAAACCAACAGATACAAACAAACATAAATTCTTGATTGATTTGACTCAAGTGTCCATGCTAGGATGTAGTTGAATGGGGAGCTAGAGAGAAATTTAGCATGCTTCAATTTAGCATTTTCTCTAGTGAGACAATTTGCTTATTTCTTGCCTGGGATATCTTTACTCTTCTAACAAAAGAATACTCAGATGTGGTGATTGAGGTAATTAAAAGAATGCATCCTAAGAGTCAAATGACATGAGCACGCCAGCTTAGAGTGGAAGTCTTTGGGTAACTCCTACTCTCTGAAAGGTCCTAGGGCTACCTCTGAGCCTCCAAAGGAGTGCCCACCCTCTGCAGTGCCAATCATACCTGCACTGTCCTCCCGGTTGCCTCGAGCTTCTAGGTCTCCTTTTGCTATTCTCAGTGTTGAGTTACTTTGCCTCTTCCATGATGTCACTCCTGACTCTCTCCCCATTGGTCATTGTTGGCTCTTAGGTCCTTCAGTTCTTATTGCTGACTCTCATACCCTGTTTCTATGTATGGCTCCAATCTCTCTAAGTAGGCCACAAGCCTGCAAGACTAACCAACACAGCAAACCCCAATAAATTAGGTTACAAGTTTCTTGTTTTCAAAAACTTAAATGAAGCCTTTCATGTTTCTATCTTTGAAGCTTGTCATTTCTTGTTTTCTTCTGAGAAGTTCACAACCATTGTAGAATGGGAAAAAGTATAAAAGAAGTAGAGAATGTGTTGCCTGAGAATTCAGAGATTAAGTTTGTAATTTGGGCTCCTTTTTATTCATTCATTCAGTCAGTCAGTCCGCCAGTTTTGTTGGGTATGTTCTAAGAGACAAACTTTGAATTAGCACCAGAAATCCAAGGAAAAAAAGATGAGGTTATAGCCTCCATAAGGTCTTCTTCTGGTTGAAGAAGTAAGACAAAAAAATAATTACAAAGTCAAAGAGGCTCTATTAGAAGTTGAAGCATGGGCAAGGGGTGCCAAAAACAAAACAAAACAAACAAACAAACAAAAAAAGCCACATGAAAAAGACACCATTTCCCTGTTTCTAAGTGTTCTCATGAGGCAAGATAGACATAATTGTTCTACCTCTGCCTGGCTTTTGCAATCAAATGAAGCAAAGTTCTGGATTCATAAGATATCATTATGGAAATTTTTAGTTTTGTTCTCCCAGTAGTCCTGACAACCATCATTAATCTTCGTAGCTCTTACTCATGTTAAAAAAAAAAAAGTGATTCACAGCTACATAACAATTAGTGATAAAGTTAATTAGAATCCAGGTTTCTTAACTCTTCTTTTTCAGACACTGCTCACTGCTTGACATGAAATATCACTGGTGAGAGATAAGAAGAAGCAGGTACTCATTAGCAAGGGGCTGAAAAAAATCCCATTTACAGAGGGTATGCATTTCTTCCTCCCTAACAAGCTGGAGACACTTTCAAACAGTGGCTATCACTGTGTGTGACTTTTCACAATTCCTAGGAAGACAATGACAAGAGAGTCTGCAGTTGCAGGAGGAAGAATCATGATGCAGGGGAGTGGTGGTGTGCATGTGCCTTCCATGGATTTCTACAGTTGTTCCTCACAACAGCCTTTGTGACACATGCTAACATAACAGTCATCTTTGATGGGAAACTCTGTGGATGAACATTGCCATCCTGTGACCCACCTGAAAAAGTGACTGCAGGGAGGGAGGGAGGAGGGAATTATCCAAAATGACATCTCCACTAACATTCTCCTAAAAATGAGGAATAAGAAGCAAGTCACTATAGAGCACTCTAGCAAATGCAGTCACAGCTTCCTTTCCCAAGCACCCAGCACTCCTGAATAAAACCCAGTGAGGACCATAAGTTACTGGCACTGTATTTAACTCAGCAGAACAGAGGCATAGGCCTGTCTCCTGCCAGTCACGACTGGCTCCCAGGAAGGAGAAAAAACACGAGGTTCTTGGATGCCAATTATATATTGTTGAAAACTAACAATGGCATTCACCCAAAAACTAAAATGATCATGAGTCAGCTCTGACAAATACAACAAGCTCTAGCTAGCTAAAGACTTGAAGAATTGTCTAATCTAATCTGATCCAATCTATATATCATTTTGATCAAAACTGGATACTGTTCACTGTTCTGTGACTCATTCAAAGAGTCTTTGGAACAAATTTTATATTACTTATTTTTCTTCAATAAACTAAGAGTCTTGATTCTATCACCCAGAGCCTATTTGTCACAGAAAGAAGCTAAATGGCAAAGAGAAATTGTGAAGAATGGAGACAGAAAGGAAATATAGCTCTGTCCTCATCTCCCCTTTAAGCAAGTAAACTCAAGAGTTTCAACAAATTGTGTAATTTGTACTCTGTAATAAAATAAAATAAAAAATAGGAAGCATTCCCACTGGACCTATTGGAGATTTAATTACTATCCTTCAACACCTTTTCTTATTGCACACATCATGTACCCATTGTGGTCCCATCTTCCCAAGAGATGCCAAACCATGCATAACAATACACTAAGTGAAGCCATGTCTCTTTATCTACATTATACCCTAGAGGACCCAAGATGTCCAAACTTATGCTTTCTGAGACATCAGCTCTCTTAATCAACATGCAAAGAACATCTACCTCAGATGTGTTCAGAGTATATCTCCTCTATACAGAGATTTCTGAGCTACTGAAACAAAATCGTAGAACAAACTATCATGAAACGTGATTACTAGAGTAGAATAAGGTAGACAGAGCAGTAGACAATAAAGAAAGAGAAAAGATAACAACAACTGAGTTATAGGACTTGGAGACAGAGAGAAAGTTGGGACAGCTTCTCCTCTTAATCAGGGATGACTGTCCCATTTACTATAAGTAATTTGTGAACAATGTTGCAAAGAATAGGTGAGTTGTTTGCATAGTTTGTTTTCTTGCTCCTCTGTATAACCAAACACCAAGCTATACTCATTCTGTCTGAGATATTTTCAGAAGAAAGAAAGGAAGGGAAAGAGGCATTTATTTTACAGATATAGAAAAATCTAGCAGGCATCCATTGACTTGCCTGGACTCTGCTTTTCATACTTAGCAGTATCCTGACTCGTGGACAAGGTTGATTGGTTCAGGAATGGGATAGTGACACAGGGACCAGAATGCCAATTCTTTAGAATCTGGGATTAGAACCCAGAAGGAGAGCTTTGGGCCCTCTAGATAAGTCTATAACTTAAAAACCAGGTCTATTTAGAGAGTCTGTGTCTCCTACCATGTGAACACGGAGCCAAAGGAACTCGTAAAGTAGGCACAGAAGGAAAGGCAGAGATGAAATGTGGAGTGATGAATGACCAAATGTGTGATTTAAATCCCTCCTGTCTCGTGGGTCTTCTGATGCTCAGCTATATAGTACTGCCTTTGTGTTTCTGGAATCTCCTGCTTTTTTCCATTGAATTTCCCACGTTTTATTTAAATTAGATGAACTTGTTTTCTGATATTTTGAACCAAAATCACTTTCTCTAATGATAAAGGAGGCTGAGGTGGAGGGAATTCTAGGCAGAAGCTTAGCATAAATAGTAGCCCAGTGGTCTGCAAAAGCTTGGTTATTTAAATGGGTGGTCCTCTGTGATCTGAAAGGAACAGGATCTTTATAATGTCATCAAACCCCAAGATAAAATGATGATTCATGAAAGCAATGCGTATGCCATCTTTCTCTGCACATTTCTACCTTTGGCATGTGGCTCAACAAAAAGTCTGAGAAGCTATTTGGGTTACACCTAGCAAAGACGTAGAAGGGAGAGCTTTCAGAAACATACACGGAATAGACTGTGGGAACTAATTACATTTAGAAACCTTTAAAGAGTCAGACTGGAGACATGGCTCAGAGGTCAAGGGCACATGTTACTCTTGCAGGGGACTCTCCTTCCAATCCCAGGAGCCATTTCAGGTGGCTCACAGCCATCTACAACTTCAGTTCCATGAAGTCCAGTGCCCTCTTCTGGCCTCTATGTGCATCTGCACTCACATGCACAAACCCACACACAGACATGCACAAATATGCATAATTAAAATTTAAAACTAAGAAGTCATCAGGAACATAAAATAGACATTATCACTGAACAGACTGATACACCCAAGTAAGACTGTTTTTTTTTTTTTCTCTCACATACAGAGATGCAGTGATGACAGACCCAGGAATAGTTGACTTCTGCCCACTCAGAAACTCTATATTCTGTGACCAGAGGATTGCAATCTCCATATGCATAGTGATTAAAATTCATTTATTCAAGCATCTATTCCTCCATTAACACCAGTATTAATCTCCCACCATGATTTCTTTTTACCTCTTCCATCATGTTAGACGTTGCTAACATAGCTCTTGATAAAATTTTCAGGCCACTGTCTACTCTGAGGTATGTTTTCATATACTAATGTGCAAGAAAGTCTATGTCCTAACGTTTAACACCTATTCATAATATGGATCCACAGTATGGCCCACTTCTGGAATTATAACATAGTGTATCACCCATTGAACAACATGCGGGATAAATCTTATTAGCATTACAAAGGGTGTTACAAAATGAGCCTGCTCTTGGCAAAAGATTGAGCTGGGTTCCTTTAATCTGCTTGCTTCTGCTGTACAATTAAAATATGATGTGATTTTTCCAAACACCATTTACAGACACTCTCCTAGGAATATAATTATTGTTATGTGATGGGCTTAACCTATATTGAACTTAATATCTTTGGCAAAGTATTTCTAAATCACAGCTCTGGGAAATTCTTCAAGGAAGCCAAGAGTAGAAGCTGCCTTTTTGGTGCTTAACATGGGGGATATGAATCAACAATCTTGGTTGTTGCTGCTTGATGTCAGCAGCATCCATGTGACCAGGATGTGAATACTGTGCACACACTCAACAGCATTCCTGGCACATAAATAAACCATCTCCAACTCTTCACTCAGGAGCTGCATATTGATCTGGGTTGTGATCTTTCCCTACCTGACTTTCTGAGGATTTCCAATTAGAGGCTCAAGTATTTTCCTTTGTCCTTTGTACAATTAAAAAAAAAAAAAACTAACATTTTACAAAAGATGATTTTTGATACACAAGAAACATGAGGATTTTCTGTGATTGCTAGGCAAGAGAAAACTGGCCTGAGATTTAGAGGAATCCACAATGTGTTGGCCACCAAGGCCATTTTACTCCATTGAGAATCAGACCACGTATTACAGCTACAGGACCTTGAGCAACCAAATATCAGAGCATCTGCTAACTATGGAGCCAGTAGGAAGGAGATGCTTATAGATGTTTTTTCTTTGTGCCCATATTTCCCATTTGGGTACACAATTGGAAAAAATCTATAGTCTAATTCTAGCTACACCTGGCTCTGTGACCTTGGAACCATCTCAGTTCCAACGCAGAACAGTGCATCTCTGTATAGGTCAGGCACCAATGCAGAACAGTCCATCTCTGTATAGGTCAGGCACCAATGCAGAATGGTCCATTTCTGCATAGATCAGGTATCAGTGGCTGACAATCCAGCAGACACCCTTAGTCTTGTTCTCATGTAATTACCTTCTCTATCACTGAGATTACAAATGTACTGTTTTCTGACTTTCTTTTTGGTCAGGGTTCTGTGAGTCTGCAGCTGCAGAGAGGGATTCTAAAGAAGTTTATCCTTTAAACAGGGGAAATATGGGCGAACACTCCCCTCTTTCTTTATCCTGGGAATGGATATGTGTGTGTGTGTGTGTGTGTGTGTGTGTGTGTGTGTGTGTGTGTGTGTATACACACACACACACACACACACACATATATATATATATATATATATATATATATATATATATATATATATACATACATATATATATACTTGTTTTAGAATTTTTGATGGCAGTTTGGTGCTTGGACATTGCTATACAGAGACATGGTAGGAAAGAAAGTCCAGGAAGAAAGCAATATTTTTGTGAAATCATCACCAAACCCTTGAGCTAACAAACTACAACTTCCTGCAGACTTCTTAAGGAAACAGTATATATCTTTATGATGCAAATTATGGGCACCAGAGTTCCTCTTACTTCCAACAAATGTATCACAGCAATCCTCCTATAAAATAAGAGTCTCTGACTATAGCCTATCTTTAGAGTTGTGTACAGGATACAGTTTATAAGAGAGCTTTTGTATCCATGCTTAGCATCCTTGCTATCTTTCCCCTTGGCTAGTTTTCTTATGAAGAAGTAGTATAGTCATACAATTACATTGATCATTAGATTGACACATTTATTGGATTGATACATTTTGAAATATTGTGTTGCTTTTTCCATAGGAAGGTGGAGCCTCCCTTAGCAATGGGAGAGGGACTTTAAAAGAGCAGAGACCATTCCTTTGCAACAAGCACCTATGTGCCCAGGCAAATAATAGACTAAATTGATAGGATAAAGGAACCAACATAGGCGTTAGCCCAGGGCCATGACAAAATGGGGAAAGGACAATTGAATGAGATCTGAGAAGCCCTGACATAAAGGTTCCCAGTAATTTTCTAAGTCATCTATCCCCAGGAATTTCTACTGGACTTTAAACATTTCTGTGGCCAGAATTTTCTTGACACATACTGAGAGAAATATCAAACAATCTTGAGAACTTTAAAGCCCTGAGGAGATAGAAGACAGAACAGATGGTTCTGAAAACCATTCAGGATAGTTAAAAAAAGGAACGTAGGTTTTACAGATATAGGGCTGTGCTTGAGTGTGTGTTCTACCATCTAACACCAGGGGTCTTAAAAGAATCACTGAAGTGTTCTACAAATTATTTACACAATGTACGGCCCTGTCTTGCTTTTCCTCATGATTAGTAGAGAAAACCAATAAGGTCATATGGCAACGTCTTCATAAACTGTAGAGTGTTGTGAAAGTAAAGAAGCTATAAACCTTAATGATGAGGATCAGGTGATAACCAAATGGCTCAAGAACCTGCGAGCTGTAGAATACTAGGTAACAAACAGCCCTGCCTTAATATGTCACAATAAGGTGGATCTTTCTTAAGTCAGTTTCTCTGTGTCTAGCTATGGAGTCTATGCTGAAGTTAGACTCAACCCATGGCTTCAACCTTAGTAACCAGCTACCTGATAGTTACCTTAATATCACTGCTATTAGAAACACCCGCAGTTCTGGGTTCCTTTCTCCCCCTCTCTGGCCTGTTTTTTTTTTTTTTTTCAAGATGACAAAGCTCCTATGAAAACACTGTCTTCCTTCTTTCATCCCCTAGTCCAATAGGGGAGTCTGTGAATCCTAGTGGAATGAAGAACAAAATCAGGGTGTGAGGCTACAAACATTCAGCCTTTGTTGAGTTACAAACTAACTTTGCCTCGGTATACTTTCTGCTGCTGTGACAGAGCACAGGGGACTGGATGACTTATGAAGAATAGAGATTCATTTGGTCATGGAGGCTAAAAGTACAAGATTAAGAGGCTACATCTAATAAGGAACTTCTTGCTAAATTACCTCCCAGTAACAAACGTTTGCAGTTGTGGGTAAGATAGCTCAGTTGGTAGAGTGCTTTATAGAAAGCACAAAGCTCTGGGTTCTGTCCTGTCATTCCATAAACACAGTATGGTGATGCATGACTATAATCCTCCACTTAGAAGGTAAAGGCAAAAGGATCAGACGTTCAAGGTCATCCTCTACTATGTAGTGAATTTGAGGCTAGCCCACGCTCACAAGACCTTGTCTCAAATAAATAAATAAACAAATCGCTTCCATGATGATGACGACATTAATCTAGTCAAGAGAACAAAGCACTGAAGATCCAGTCTCCTTTTATTGGACCACACATCCTGTGGCACAGGATCCAAGTTTCCAGCACATGGATTTCAGGAAGATCAACTCAGACCACAACAGTAGCTATGCAGCTCTGAGCTAGGCCCCTGTCTTCCCGAAGTCTTACTTTCCATTTCTGCCATATGGTCTAATTATGGCTGTACCACTTCCCTTCTAGGAGCACTGTGAAGCTCACATGTGAAGACCAAAGGAAAAGTAAGCTGAATTCTGAAGAGCAATGCGTAGATGTAAGATTTCTCCAGGTTGCTGTACAGGTGTGAAGGTGGTGAGCTCAGAAGTCATAGATACCTACCAATGCCCAGCTCTGCTATCTCCTGCTACAGAATTCTTACAGAATTCTTTCCCAATTCAAACATGGAGCCCCTTTCTAGAAAAAAAAAGTCCTAAGACTTACTACACAGATTGTTTTAGTGACTAAATTAAATTTAAAAATCCTGGCTCCTCATTAAGCAAACACTTACTGTAAATGTTGGCTGTAATCCTGCCTCTGTTACAGCCAACCTTTCCTCTGTTTGTTTGTTTTGCTTTTAAGTCCATGTCATAGTCATAGATCAGGAGCGAAACACAGAAACATTCTCAGTATGTGCTACTTCCCAGGCTTCCCTGGGCAGTCTCTCCAAAACATCAAATGGCCTTTTAGGGCTCTACTGAGATTTGGAACTGATACACTAGGAAAAGGCCAAAGCCTTAAAGTTCACTATGCCAGCATCCAGACTCCCCCTGTCCACCACTGCTAGCTTAGCTCCTTACAATGTGAACTTTTTTTGTAAAAATTTATTCAAGTTAGAAATAATTAGCAATCCTATTCTGGAAATAATTGCATACATGTTGGACACATACACTAGATATATTTATATAGCAGAGTTATATTCAGGTACTGTCTTTGATCTAATCTAAACAATCCATGCTGACACATGACTTTGTTCTTCCTGTGTTCTCTCAAAAATCAAAGCCCCTGTTTCTTGCTGAACCTGCTTTGGTTTCCCCAAGTCTTCCCAACACTCATTTAAGAAACACTCAGAAATATTCGTTAGGTGTTCATAGTACGCCAGGCAAAGAAGTAAGTTTTAGAACATGGAAAGCAACAAAACAAACACAATCCCATTTTTCAAAATTTCATAATCACTAAAACATTTTTTAAAACTCATAAAAGGGGGGCGGGAGATGACTCAGTAGTTAAGAACACTGATACTCTTACAAATGACCTAGGTCAGGTTCCCAGCACCTACATTGAGATGAACAACTGTCTGTAACTCTGGTTCCAGGAATATAGTGTACAGTGAAAAATTATAAAGACGATTTTATGAAATATATACAGGCTTTTTCTTTACCCTAGACCTGAGCAAGAGAATGCAAGTTCCAGAAGACAGAACTGAGTGCAAGATTTCAGGCCCTCAAGCCTCAGGGAAAAGAATCCACCTGTGGGTGGGGAAGGCCCAAAGCAGGAAGACACATTCCTGACCACAAAAAGATGCAAGTTATCTAGGTGGGGCTATGGCCAGAGCAAGTGAGAAATAGTTAACCTGAAATAGTTGGTAATGACAGGGTAGGGCACAGTGACATGGTAAAACTACATTCTTGAGAAGAATGAATGTGCAGAGTGATTTTCACATGACTCTAAATCATTTGGGGTGGGTTCCTCTGAAATGTTCCACTATTTTCATGTTATGCATCCTTGACAACTCCTCACCCCCCTTCCCACTCCCCTGGTTTGTGGTTTACACCTTTAAAAACCCTCCTCAGACTGACTGGCTTGGTCAAACTCTACTCCTGTGCGAGTGTGCAGTTTGACCACTGGCTGCCAGCTCTCTTCCCTAATAAACCTCTGCCGATTGCATCCAGGTACGGTGTCTTGGAGTTTGTGGGTGGCCGCGACTTCTTGGGCGTCTTCACTAGAATCTGATGCCTTCTTCCGGCCTCCACTGCATGCATGTGATACACAGACATATGTGCAGACAAGACACACATACACATAAAAAATAAATTTAATAAAATAAAATACATTTTTAAAATGTATACCCACAGGCAAAGGGTAGAATAAAAAGGGCGCACAGCATATGTGCTATCTAGTCTTATGTCAACTTGACACACGGACTAGAGTTATCTGAAAGGAGGAAACCTCAGCTGAGAAAATGCCCTCATAAAATTCAGCTGTAGGGTATTTTTAAGTTAGTAAGTGATTAGGGACGGCCTAGCCCATTGTGAGTAGTGCCATTCCTGGACTGGTGGCCCTGGGTTTGATAAGGAAACAGGCCAAACAAGCCAGAGAGAGCAAGCCAGTAAGCAGCATCCCTCTATGGCTTCTACATCAGCTTCTGTCTCTAGGTTCTAGTTCCTATCCTGACTTCCTTCAATGATGAACAGTGATACGGAAGTAGAAGCCAAATAAACCCTTTCCTCCCCAACATGCTTTTTGGTCATAGGGTTTTGTCACAGCAATAGAAACCCTAACTATGCAAAAAATGTAAGGAGTCTTCACACATAGCTTCTCATGCTAGAAGCTTAGGGGGTGTCCAACCCAGGGCTTGTGGACTGCATACAGCTGAGGACAAGTATGAATGAAACCCAACACAAAACTGTTAACTTACTTAAAACCTTATAAGATTTTTTTCTGGTAACTCAATTGAGCATTCTTAGGCATGAACTTTATAGGTGACATGTCTTGATACTGCCATGTCAAAGGCTGGGGACACCAGCTAAATTAGCATACCCTAGTCCTACCCAGTCAACAGATCCTTCATTCCTTTCTTTTATGTTTAATTTTTGTGAGTTAAATTTTCAGAATTTTGTTTCTCAGATTCATGTGTATCCTTTTCTAAACCCCTGAGCCATTTTTGCACTCACATCTACAATATTTTGACATGGTTTGCACCTGGGAATGGATCTTAAGGATTTGTTTAACCATAAATGTTTCTGACTTACTTCTCTTCAGGGAGAAAGAACTCAGAACTTGCTGTGTATTTTACCTTTCAACTAGGAAATTAATGAGCAAACTTGAAAGTAACAGTAACCATTTCTTCCCCTGAGATGTAGGCAGGTTTCAGCAAATATAGATGCATAAACTCCCCGGTTTTAAAGGTGCTAGGAAAAAAATCCTTTCTTGGAAAAAGATCTACTGAGAGACAGAATAAAGAATGAGCAGAGAAGACAGAAGTCAAGATCTGAATTCAATGTCAAGTCCTGACATTTGCAGGCTGGAATTTTTTTTTAAGACCAAGATATAATCTCTGCCATTAACAAGCAAGCATGTAACTGAGGTAGCACACAGATACACCATGTAAGACAAACATAATGAAAGATTTGGTTGGTCAGTTCTTATGGAGGATTTGGACCTGCTAGGAACAGGGAAGAAAAGAAAGTGCCATAAACTGAGCATTTGTCACCTCATTACTTTTTGTCCTTTGTGTAGGCAAATACGTATTGCCATTATAATTTTAAATTTTTTAAAATGTAACTGAAATATAGTTTCATCAGTTCCATTCTCTCTCCTCCCTCTTACATCCAAACTCATGGCCTCCTTTTCTTTAACAATCGTTGTTACATCTGAGTATACACAATTAAACATGTAAACACAACCTCCTGAGTCTATGCATTGTTGCCTGCATGTTCCTAGAGCTGACCATTTGGTATTGGATAACCAATCAGGAGCCTAATTCACCTTCTCTCAGCAGTTGTTATTTGCCTATAGCTCTTGATTCAGGACTGGGGCCCTGTGATATTTCTATCTATGAGAATTCTATCAACCATTGTTGCAACTGCTTGGGTCTTGTTTAGACAGCAATATTGTTGAGATTTCATGGTGTGGCTTCCCTGTCAGAGAATTTTGTGATGGACCCTAATGCCCATTATTTTAGAAGGTGGGACTTGGAGATGTTCATAGATGATGGGTGGATTCATACTCTTATAAAAAGAGGACCAAGAATGCTAGCCAGCCCTTCCATCACATGAGGATACATCAAGAGAGTGCTCTCCATGAACCCGAAAGTTCATGGTTCTTCACCAGACGCAAAATCTCCTAGTATCTTGCTTTTGGGCTTCCCAGCAGCCAGAACAGAAAGAAGAAAATTTCAGCTGTCTGGTTTATTCTGCTTAATAGCTCAAATAAACTTTAGACAGGAAGATACAAGAAGGATGATACTCTGAGTTGTAAGGCAATATTTAAACATTAGTCATGGATAGGAGAAAAGAGAGAAACTGAGGCAGGGTGGCCCTTGAAATTATGCCATTTTTCCAGATTGAAAGACCAGTTCAATTTATGAAGATTTATTTACTGTGCAGATACGAAGATGCCCAAGTAGTAAGAGTCAGGGAATCACCATGGTCATGAGGTTTGTCTCATTTTGGGACATTTTGGAGCCCATAATTCCTAGCTGTTTTTACATTCAGTTATCCTAGATTCTATAGAAATTGATCCAAAAATAGATCCTCTTATTCTATTATTCTAGTGTCTCATCACGGAGGTTATTCATGATGGGACTAATAAGAACTTCTCTCTCTCCCTCTCTCTCTCTCTCTTACACACACACACACACACACACACACACACACACACACACCTACTCTCTCTGTCTTCAGCCACTATCCCCATCTTCCTCTCATGACTGTACTTCTTGCCTTGGCTTCTTCCCATCCTACTGTCTAATTTCCAATTCACTGCACTTGAACTCACAGAGAGAAGGAGTCTGTTAGTGAGACCACCCAGTACCAGAGCAGCCCTGCTGAGCAGAGCTCTCAGGCCAGGCTTTATGCAGGATGCAGGTCAGTGGTGCCTATGCTCATTCTTGCCTATTATCTACACAGACAGCAGCAAGGCCACACAGTTCAAAGCACAGTACCCTAAGCATAAATGCTTTGTTCGGCAGCATCTTTCCTGAGTGCCCCAAGCAAAGGTTTCTCTACTGAGGCAGAAAAGCAGTTCTGCTTGGAACTGCACGTTGCTCAGCTGGGTAGAAAAATAAAGTTGAAACAGGATGTAACCGTGTATGAAACTGACCTGGGCCCTGGAGGGTCTTCTGTTCAAATATAACAGAAGTGAAGAGCATTACACAGATACAACACTTTGAATCAACTTAAATCCAATACTGACATCCCCTTCAACATGAGACAAGAAAATTCCAACTCAGTGAGTACATATAAGGGCTGGTCCTACATTTGGGGATGTACAGGGAAGTAAGGGTCTTTGTCAGGACCAGTCCATCCACCCACAGAGTTAAAGAAACCCCCAGTGATCCGCCATTCTTTTCATGGTTTTTGTACCCAGTGAAGAACACAAGAGCCTTTACCATCTGTGTTCTGCTCTAACCTCCTTCAGGGCACTGAGTGATAGCCTCTGAAACAGAGGGATAGCCCCCGAGGGAAGATGCAGACATTGAGAGCAAGCCTCTACTTTCTTTTCGACCGAGGGATGACATAGCCAGAAGAGGAGCTGAGCTCTGGAGCCCACATTCACAGTTCTGTACCACACAGGTCTTGCCTGCCTCATTAGAGAACATGGTTATGAAAAAACCTAGCTAAACATGATGCATCACAAGGCGGTGCATCTAGGTTGGGGTAATAGCTGGTGTTCAGAAGGAAATGGAGTAAACGAGGCAGAGAGCATTTCAGAAAGGCAGCATGCCAGGGCTGACACGAGAGCCCACTGCTGACTGAAGGGACAGGGAAGGAGAGAGGAGCTGGCTTTGGGGACACCTGAGAAACCAGTGAGGCAGGAGTATATCTTTCAGGACTGATTTGGTAGAAAAGATATGGCAGTATTTCAACTGATGCTTTTGAATGAAAAGCTGGATCCCAAGCTGGAACAGCAGCAGGAGCAAATTTGGATTCTGAATCTATTCCCCTACTGTTGAACAAGAAAATCATACAAAGCCACGGAGAAAAGTCTTACAAATACAGGACAAGGATGAGCTGTGCTCACCATAGCCTCTCCCTTCTAGTAGGCAAGGCCACGGCAGCAGGAAGAGGGTCCAAAAAACCTGGCTCAGGGGCTTCCACTTTGAATTGTTTTTGATCTCCAGCCAAGCACTTATACCATCTCAGATCCATAGTGTCCCCCTATAGAGAGTGGGAATGAGAATGCCTACCTCACAGTGCTACTGCAGTTGCCAGAATCCTCTGTAGACCCTCCATAGCCTTCTATAGGAGAACGAGGCTGCTACATATCATGTGATTCCACATATAACACTCAAAAACAAACAAACAGGGACACAGCTATTCCTTATATCCCCATTCCAACATACCACAGGACCTGGGCTACAGACCACTTTCACTAGGTTCCTCTTATAGCGTCTTTAACATAACATGGTTCCTTGACTTCTTTAAGTGAAAGAAGCAGGTGTACATCATCTTAGATATTAGGAACTAAGGCCTTTGCCCCTTGTATCATGTTGTGCTTGCTGAATGGTGAGAGACAGATTGCATCTACACTGAGCAGTGCTCAGCCCATTTCCCTCCATGTTTCCAAGAGCTTATGGGATATGCTATCTTTCTTTTGCTAGCGTATCACCTATCGTGGCTCTAAACCCTGCAAATGACAACTGCCACAGAGTCCACACATAACCTATTTTTCTCTGTCTGTGTCTATAGACATGCCCAGCTGGAATGTCCACCAGACCACTGATGGATCTACTGAGTTTTCTACTCTCAGATCTTCAGAACCCTCATTCTGTTATAAGTCCTCTAATAGGAAACACCATTACTGAACATCTACTATCTGCTAACTAATTTTATACACCGGATCACAAAATTCTCATTCTAGCCTTTGACTGGGCTTTGCCATTTTCTAAATAAGACATCAAGGCCTCAGGAGGCAGATGAGTTCCCAGTTAGCACAAAGAAGCAAGATGCTAACAAAGTCAGTCTACCTCTTCAGTTCATGCAGCTGCTCATCTCTCAACATTCTTCCTAATGAAACATCGATTTCTGGCTTCACTTTCTTCCTAACCATGATTGGTGACAGTGACTTCTCATGCGGCTTTACCCAGTCTTTCCCATTCTTCATCAGCAAAGGATGTGCAGGCCATCAGCTCATATCTTTCCTCTGGATTCCATTGCAGCCCTTCCTCTATGAGGTCCATCTTCAAAGCTTCCAAGAACTCCATTGACAGACCCTTGAATTCCTTAGCCTCTGGGTTTCCCTAAAGGATCAACCATGGGAATCTGCAGGGACCTAGGGTTTCTACAGAATATTCATTATTCTAAGTAGCCTAAAGCAAGACACTGTGTCCATAAGTTGCCAGTGCTCCATTCCTCACCCTCAACTCTACCTCTCCCAGCTCTGAGATCCCAAGCCTGGTTTCCATCTCCTCTCCCATGCTACTTGTCCAATCCTACATTCCTGGGGTCCGTTTGCCCATACCCAGTTCATTCACTGCCCATTTCAGAAGCAAATGCAGCCCTGCTACAGCTAAGTGACACTCTTTTCCAAAATATTTCCTCAGAAAGTCATGGCATCCTGAAAACTGGGTGTAGAGCAATAAAATGACTGTGAGAATTTTTCAATATAAAAGTTAAACACAAGATACAAATCCCAACAGGCTCCGATCTTCTGCTGTAACCTTGCCTGCACTCAGTTCTCAGCTTACTCTTTGGGGGTGACACTTCCCAAAGCAGGCACCCCCTCTGTTTCCTTGGCCTTAATTGTAAATAAGCCATCTTACTTTTATAGGTGATTTCATTCTTTAGTGGGGATATTATAATAATGTAATGTGAATACCCTTGGCTTTCCTAGCTCTACTTAGAATATCTCCAAGAATTCCTTCCTTCTCTAAGTGTCCTGCTCCTTTGCCAAGACAGTACTTCTCCTTGCTCCTCATCCCCTTTGCTCACCTCTAATATGACTCATTTTCTCTGCAGTCTTGTCTCTCCCTCATTTCCAGTCTTCACACTGATTCATCTCTCTGCAGGCTCCTGTGTCTATAAACCGTATTGTCTCTCTGTGCCAAAGCAGTGTTCTGGTAAAGGTCCCCCAAGTCCCAAGTCCTTTCTGAACACTGTGAAGCAGACCCTGTGTTTGATGCTGAGATGACAAGACACAGGAAATCTATGTTTAAGGCACTCACATCCCATGGAGGGGTAACAGGTAAGTGAAGTGTGAGTGACTTCTTGCTGAGGGATAAATAGAGTGTTGTTGGGATGGCAATGGAAAGATACCTACTGTGCAGTGGGAGGATGCACTCACCTGTATCAAAACTGAAAGACTGATTACAATGTCCTGATTCCTTCCTCGGGAAGATTTCAAGGTTAGGGACAGGGAGATGGCTCAGCAGGTAAAGGTATTAATCTTGCAAACCTGACTCACCCAAGTTCAATCCCCATATCCCACAGTGGAAGAAAAAACTGACTCCTAAAAACTGTCCCCTGACCTCCACTTGCACACTCTGACACATGCATATCCACTCACGTACACACACACATACACCATATAAACAGATACCAATAATTAATCAACTATCTTTTTAAAATTTAACATTCCAAGTTATATTCCAAGGAACTCCTCCCCTCTTCAATCCCAGACTACAGCTACATCCTCCTAAACAGCGGCCTGGTTTAAAATATTTTTCAGTCTGACCCTTCACACCATGCAGGCAAACATTACAATAAACACGCCATTCAACAACTCCAAGATTCAGAAGTATTTCATCAAAACTGTGGAAGGAAACAAGTTACTTGCAAAGTAAACAATTCACACCGCTGCTTTCTCTGCCACTTGTTTAATGTGTATTCCTTTGCCTCTTGTTACTTGTTATACTGCCATTTGCACGTGACTGGCTTTCTTTACGACATTATATTTGGGGGAAGGAAATGCTGCAGATGCAGAAGTTCCGTAGCTTTTTCTTTTTTAATTTATTAGCCATTTTATTTGTTTACATTTCAAGTGTTATCCCCCTTCTCAGTCTCCCCTCCACAAATTCACCCCTTCCCCTTTGCCTCTAAGAGGGTGCTCCCCACTCAACCACTCACTCCTGCTTCACCCCTCTAGCATCCCCCTTCTTTGTGGCATCAAGCCTCCACAGGACCAAGCACCTCCCCTCCCATTGATGCCCAACAAGGTCATCCTTTGCTACATATGTAGCAGGACCCATAGACTGGCTTATGTGTACTCTTTGGTTGGTGGTTTAGTCCCTGGGAGCTCTGAGGGATCCAGTTAGTTGATACTGTTGTTCTTCCTATGGAGTTGCAATCCCCTTCAGCTCCTCAGTCCTTCCCTAACTCTTCCACTGGGGTCCCCAGGCTCAGTTCAATGGTTGGCTGTGAGTATCTGCATCTGTCTTAGTCATGTGCTGGCAGAGCCTCTCAGAGGACAACTATACCAGGTACAGAAGTTCTGTAGCTTTTTCTATTGAGTTATACAATGCCTTAGTTCTTTAGGAGATTAGAATATTAAAAGCAAGAGATAAAGAAATACTTGCAGTTAAAAAAAAAAACAGATCCTGATTTTATATATGCCAAACATAAATATTACTTACATTTCTTAAATCTGAAAGAAAGTGAACCAAAAACTACTAAAGAATGATCAATGAATGGGAATGGGGGAAACAGTGTTTAAAACTTAAAACTTGTAAAACATGTAAAGAATATTTTGTTTATTTTCATGTTTAAGTAGAAATAGAATTATGTCAGCTTCCCCCTCCAACCCCTCCCATGCCTCCACTCTCAAGTTCTCTTTTTCTTTGATGATGATAATGATGATTATAAGCATGCATGTGTGCATATGTATTCACAAACATATACAAATACAACCTGCTAGGTCTGTTCTTGTTGTTTGCTTTTATGATTTAAAAGCTGACCACTCTGCATTGAACAACCAATAAGGGAGCTCATCCCTAGGAGAGGTAATTTTTCTCTCCTACCAGTCATCACTGGCCTGTAGTTCTGTATCTAAGGGTGGGAGCCTGTGAAATTTTGCCCCTTCCGCACGCCCATTGATATGGCTATTATTCCGTTCTTGTTTGTTCAGCACTTCTAGGAGAGATTGTTTCACAGTGGCCTTTCTGATATTCTGGCTCTTACAATCTCACAACATTCCCCAGGTCATAGATGAAGCGCTGTGGTATGGATATACCTATAGTGGCTGGACTCCTCGTGATCCATTGATCTCTGCATTGTGCCCAGCTGTGGTTTTCTGTGGGGGGTCTCTGCTGTAAAGAGGAGCTACTTTGATGAATGGCAGTAGCCACACTTATCTAAGGCTATAAGGCTCTTTGCTTAACAGGCTTAAGATAGAGACTACGAAAAACTAAGAAACTTGGCAAAAATAACAGCCAATAAATGCTAAAAATGGGTTTGTTTACACAAAAATTTCTACCAAGTGTTGGCAAGTGTTGGGTAAAATATGTTTTTTCATATGCTATTAGAAAGTCAAATGGTATAACAATTCTGAAAGGTAATTCGATAAATTTCATTAATTGTTTAAATTTACCGTAGACTAATATATTTTTTAATATATTACTTCTTCCCTTTAGAAACCACTATGTATGTATAAAAGAATCTCCCACAAAGGCACTTAGTGAAAATGATTTATAATTATAATTAGGAATAGAGAAACAGTCAGAGATATGCCCTTATAGAAGAATATAGTTGAGCCAGTCAGCATGATGTTATGAAGTATCTCTGTAAGATGGAAAACTACCAATCACATGTTACAAAGAAATAAAGGTCAGCAGATATAAAGTACTTTTTTATTTCACTTTTGTTAAGAAAACATAAATAGAGTTGACTACGTAATTAAATAGCAGGTAGATACCTGACTAGTTAGCTGTGAACACGTAGCTGGTTAGTAACTTAGAACTAGCTAAAGGGAGAAAACTACAGTTATGTTGATATCATCTTGTGAAAATGTTTAATCTCTTAGTCACATGTGATAGAATTTGGAGGAGGATGCTGTTGTTGCCTCCTGGTCCTCCTCTTCCTTCTCTTCTTTCTCTTTCTCCTCTTCTTTCTCCTCCTCTTACTCTTCTTCCTTCTCCCTTGTGTTTGTTCTTTCCTGCTGTATTTCAAGTGGGCTGTTTTTCTAGTTGTAACAAAAAAAGAAACCCAGCATGGTAATTTCTATATATGGGCCCACAAGGTAAAGAGGGCTTTGGGTGCTTGTAAAATAGTAAAGTAAGAATCCATTTAGTTCATGGGCAGGAGCAACCACTGTAGTGTAGGGGAGACAACAGCTAAGAATAGTCTTTAATCCCCCATAAGACAAAAAGAAATGATCCCTCCTCACAGACATAGAAACAACAATCTCCTCTGGATCCCTTCTCACTAGGGGAAGCTAGAAGCTCGAAAATTATCTTCCTCTCAAATATTCTTCACAAACCCTGCCCCTCATTCCAGCTGTCATGGACTTCAAGTTATTGTGGACCTCTAGCAGTAAACTTCATTTGCAGAAACAAAGGAGATTAAATAGGTCAAGACATATTTAGTGGCAAGTGTAGTGACACACATCTTTAATCCCAGTACTTGGGAGGCAGAAGTAGGTGGATCTCTGTGATTTGTAGGCCAGCCTGGTCTACACAGTGAGTCTCAGGACAGCCAGGGCCACAGAAAGACTATGTCTCAAAGTTGGGGGGAATAGATGCTTCTGTATGAATACCTTTATTTTTCTTTTCTGTGTAGGCTGGGTCCCTCTGTTCTCTACCCTATGACAGAGTATGTCCCCAAAGTTTCCTGAACCCACAGCCTTGGGATCCACCTGCCTTACACACTAAGGAGGAAAAAGCCAGCAAGTACAAGTGTGACCCAGGCACCCTTCCTGGTCATAGCAAAGACCAGTATATAGATTCCAGGGTGCCCCTATGGACCAGTCTATGGCTCAATGGATAGGAGGCACAGTTCTGAGAAAATAGGGTGGGCAGAACAGGACTTTCCAGAAAGGTCTTCATGTACCTATTATGCAGTCTCTCCACACTGCTGCATGTGTCTCCCACCAGCACCAGCCTGCAGTCCTCTAGTTAGTGAATCCTGTCAACAGACTCTGCAGTTTGAGTTTCCTTTACTTTGATTCTTCAGTGTCTTCCTCTGCATGTCACATAGGAGGCTTTGGACGGCTGTTATCTGATAGTCTCAGAGAAGCATCAGCCTTTAACCCTTTCCAAAAACAAGGCATGAATGGCCTAAGACCAAATAGTCTTGCCCCAGAATCAAAATAAGAAAAGGAGTGAGAAATAGCCTGCGTTGTTTAAACCAGTATTTGAAAGGATCTAAGGAAGCTGTATGTTTGGGACTTGTTTAAGCAGAGATGAGAGACTAGAAATCACCTCTATTTTTATCAGCACAGCTATTCTATGCTGGAAACCTATTAGATAGGTATTTTGGTCTGTGATATAAAGTAATAATGTTTACATAAGAATGCACAGAGAACAGAAGTCAGATCCCATCTCCTCAGGTCTATGTGAGACCGAGCTCAGATACATTAAGAGAATGCCGTTTGGGATCTGGTTTTAATTGGATTTCTCCAATCTTTTATATATTCTAATGAGATGGGAAAGTTTAGCATTAGGATACAGCCTCTATTCAGAGGATGCAAGCACTTTTTCTCTTTAGGCTGCCAAGTCAGAGAGTAAGGTAAAGAGGGCTTTTGTACAAATCTCCATCAGCTAAGAAATTTCCTCACCTTGAGCCTTCAGGCAGCACCTTCTAAGCCTTAAGTTCTTCGGAAGCAAGAGTTATAAAGGGAACTTGAAGACCTTCAGCTGAACACCCACACCCCCCCCCCACTGGGTCAGCAACTAACACAGACCTTCATATCCATGTGTGGATAGAGATCACTGAGCTGCAAACCGGAGGGCAAGGGCTCAGCTGACCAGTGGCCACCTTACAAAAACTGCATCACTTCAGGAACCCCCAGCACATAGTACAAAGAAGACTGACAAGCATGTCTTCCTTTTAGGATACACAAAAATGGACAGAGCACTGGCCACCTATGGCTATTAGTATTGGTCGGTTAGGACTGTTCTGAAGACACTTTACCAGACAGCTTTAGAGGCTCAAAGTCCAAGCTCAAGGTGGCAGCAGGGAGATGCTGTATTCTGTCTCTCTTAGTTACAGACAGCTGCCTCAACACTGAGTCTTCTGTCCTTGTCCCCGTCCAGATTTCCCTTCCTAGTGATGGAATCCATGTTGGATTAGGCCCCACCCTCAAGAGTTCATTCAACTTAATTGCCTCTTTAAAAACCCGATCTTTAATGGGAAGCGCATTCCGAAGTCTTCAGGATTCAATTTGCAAAATGTGAGTAACAGGGAAGGGAGATACAATGTAGGCCCCTTTTGTTAGATTTCCCACCTCAGTAAGAAACACATAAAGAAAATAACTTAAGGGGGAGAGATTTATTTTAGTTCACAAAGACAGACCTTTTCAATCTATGGCTGAATGACTTTCTCCTGTCTGGGCTGTGGTAAAGTCAAACATCACAGCAGAATATAAAAGAGTAAAGCTGTCCATCTCCTGGTGGCCAAGAAGCAGAGAGGAGGAGGGGAGAGTCAGGAGTGGTACTGTTTGCAGACTCACTGTCAGTGACCTACAGCATCTGCCTAGGTTCTCTGAGAGCCAGCCAGGGACACAGCCTTCAACACATCAGAAGATGTTCCATACTCAAACCACAGGAGCCATAGAAGCTTCCAAAATAAGTTAGATGTACACAAACTCTTCAAAATCTCTCTGATTCCGTTAGGGAATCTGACTGATACGATTTCTACCTGTGGCCTGGTCTCCATACTGATAGTCCAAACGAAGCTGAGATTCCTAAGGGAAGGTAGCTGTCCTCTCTGGCCCACAGTTTTTCAGATGCAAACCCTATTACACAAAATGGACATAAATCTCATTCTGTACTCTGGGATAGCCTGGAATTCACTATGTAGCCCAGGCTGGCCTTGAACACACAATCAATCTCCTGCCTCAGCCTCCTGAGTGCTGGGACTATAAACCCATACCCAACTCAGCATTATAAACAAGTCAGTCTTAGGTGGGAGCCTGTTGGATCCACACCCAAAGCATTGCTGAACTTTAAATATGCATAAAATTTAAATATGCACATTCAGCCCTAGTGAGTCTAATAGTTAACTGCTAGCTAGGAAATTTGGAGATGAGACCCTTATCCTCATTTACTGACTATAAATTTCAGACAGCTCACTCTTTCCCCTTGGGCTCTATTTTTGCTTTCTAGTTAACTTGTCTGTATTCCCTTGTAAATCCCTTTTGTTCAGGTTACATTCTCAGGCAAATTAAAGGAATGTCTTCCTTGGCTCTTTTCTCACTGAAGGCTGAGGGGAGAGGCCTAAACTAATCCTAGAAAGATAAAAGTCATCCAGTGACTCTTCTTTTCCAAGAGAATTTCACTTTTCCCATAGATCATCAGTTTGCTTGTCAAAGGAGACCCAAGGTTCCCTAGAAGTATACAGCAAGGGGAGCGACACAAAGACACATGACATTCTGGCGCTGATTAACTATTTTTGGTCATTAGAGAGAACTGGGCCTCTATCATTTCAGAAACCACCCCAGAGCTAACAGAACTCTTCCCTCCATCCAGCAGATTGTTCTCACTGACACTAACAAAATATCTTCTCCATGCAGATCTACACCCAGAAGAAAAGGGAGAAGATACATCAGGTAAAGAACAGGAAATCTTTCACAGCTGCACAAAGCTGCACAGTTAATGCTAACAGACAAGTAAGCCTGATGTTGGGTGAAACAGAGCCACCATGCATGACAGTTCCCCAAGAAAAGCTGTGACTGACTAGAACTTCAGTGATGTGGAGAGGTTCGAATATTGTAAGTCCAGAGTCACGTTATCTTGGGTTGTCTTTGGTTCCCTTAATAGTCATTTTATGTCCCATCCCACCCAGGGTAAGTGAGCTAACATCCTGTGACCACTAGATAAAGCCTTCAAAATGCATGAACAAACAACAAATACCAACCCTGTGGCTATCAAGGTCATCCTTAGTATCTGAAGCTTATAACAGAAAGAGAACCACCTGCTCTGCTGTAACTTACCGACACGATGTACTCACCAATGTATTTGAAATGTGCCCATTTATGACTTTCTTTGTTGTGCTTACTATAAAAAGTGTTTGGGACAATCTGAATCTGTGTTCCTGCACCCTGGTCACTAATACTTGTCTCCAGGATGAGCCATCTCTTTCTCATTTTGAGATTAGAACTGTGGTTTCTCCATTGATTGATACCATACTGACAGGAACCAAGCATAGAGGACGCAATGGTAATGTCTAGTGGCTGGGGAAGGATGTGTGGAAGATGGTCTCTGGACGTAAAACAAGAGATCAGAGAGAGACTTGGTACAACACTGGGTTAGAAGTTGTCTCCATGCGACATGGTAAATGAGAACATCAATGTCAAATATCATTGCAAAGAGAGAATGATGGGAAGAACACTAGACTCACTCAGGGATGATAAGACAGCTGCACTGTGTGGAGAAACAGAAGGGTGACTCAGCAGAAAGAGGTAAACATCTCATGCAGGCTTCGCTGTGCCAAGTTCCTATGGGGCCAGAAGAAACAGAAGAAGCGTGCCTCATGCAAAATCTAAGCCAGGAGACCCTAGTAGAGAGACTTCATGTGTTTTCTTTCCTGTGTGAAATCTAGAGGGGTAGGAAATGATAAATAGATTAGCTATAAATACAGAAAAGAATGGATGTCAGAGAAGAAGATTTTTAAAAAGCCAGAATGTAATGATGGAGAAATACAATGTCTAATGCCATGTGGTTTCTTATATATGAGGAAGGTAGGTACATAGATAGATAGATAGATAGATAGATAGATAGATAGATAGATAGATAGATAGATAGATAGATAGTGACCATAACTCAAGTACAATGCTATATATGTATGAAAATATTATAATGTAACTCATTATTTTGTATACTAACAAAAAGAAATGTTTTTTAAGAGTATTAAGAGAAAAACAAGATCTTTACAACAAAGCAAGCAGCAAAAGGGACTGGTCATGCAGGTGATAGAATATTATCACTCGGATGTCACAAAAGAGGTAGGAGAAGAGACTCAAACCTACAACCACCATCTGCAGGGATGCAGCTGCCTCTCCTGTAAGAACAGGCTTTCCTGCAGCACATAGGAGCACCATCTTCTCCTGCTTCCTCATTTAATTCGGGTCTCATCCTCAGTTGCACTTACTGCCTGATATTCTAGTCTCTGCCGCAGCTTGCAAGAGCATAATTCACCACTGCAGAAAGTTTTATTGGACAGCACTATCTTCAAGAATATTATTTAAGAGAGCTGGCAGTAGACAGGTTTGGAACAAAGCAATTCTATAGCCATTGTTTAGGAGGTTAGAAATCAAAAGTATGACAGTTATTTAACGTGTGATTATTTTTGCCTTTGTCAAGAAAGCACCTAAACACCATCAGGAAGATCCAACTTAGGCCCCACTGTAGTGAAAACCACCAGCCTAATATTTCTTCAGGGTTGCATGTGGCCCCTGCAATGTAATCAAGATTTATAACATGGCCATCTGTGTATTGTGGATATCATTCCTTTGTGTGTATATAATCCTGTGTATCTGTTTCATTTCTTAAGAGCTCATGAGTCTTAATCTTAAATGCAAGCTTAGTGCTTTGTTGTGGTGCTGTGAGTTGAATCAAAGGCCGTACACAATAGGTAAGCACTTTGCTGAGTTGCATCCTTATGCTGGGATTATATATTAACCATTTCATTCCTAATATCCAAGGCCAGCATGTCACACATAGATAGCACAGAAGACATCTAGGTTAATGAACTCTAAGGTTCTCTCCTTGAGTGTCATCACGCCCATTCCTAAACTGTCTATCACAGTCCTTTGCTCTAGATTTCCATACAATTTCCCCCAAATACTCCAGTATTTACATGCCCCATGAATTTGAACATTTCTACTTCCCATCACCCTGACTTTTATCAGCAAGCTTTGTTCCTGCTGCAGGAATCAGCTTAAATTTCTGTTATCTACCTTGACTGACCTGCAGTGCCTTGTATGAGTCTCCTGAGTCTTCTGTGGCAACTTTCTGTATGCAGGGGAAATTAGGTTATCTGTATCCTCCACTAGATTATGAGTTCTGGAACTGTTATTTTCCCAAGGATGCATCCCCAGAAGTGAGCAAAAGTCTGGGATGTAAGAATACACAATGTATACAAAATTAAGAAATGTTTTAACATGGTTTAATAGTGAGCCATCATATATAAGTGCAGTTGAAGATTTACAGATATATATGTCTACTCAGTCTCACCAAGGGTACAGCCCACTTACATTCTGGCCTTTCTTCATCTTTATCATATAAAATACAAGCAAATAATGATGAGGAATCCCCAAACTTGAGAGAACACCAACCTCAGAGGCAAAGACAGAGGCCTGGCATGCAGAAAGAACACATATGTGATGGTTGGCTATAGCTCAGTGTTCTAGTTTTTAAGCTAGGTGTTAAGTTTATGAGACTTGACTTGCTAGTGTTTGATTCATAGCATTGCATAGGACATATATGAAATGATGGCTTTTCCAGAGTTTTATTCTTCCCCTGCAACAACTTTAACTGATCTGCTCTATTTTGTTTACTTCATCTCAAACTTTGCTTCTGTGTCACATTTCACAGATACATCAGCATTTTTTTCTTTTAAATGTAAGAGCAAGGGGCAGTAGCATGAAGCATATTACAATGGTCTCTGCCCTTTACCAGGTATAAAGAAATGGATGCCAATCTCTATGGCTGACTCTTGCAGCATCTTTAAGAGACAATGTTCTGTTACAGCCAAGGTAGTCATTATGACACTGCAGCCTGCCAGGGCAATGCCCTTTGCCTAAAAGCACACACTTCATGCTCAATATTGCTTTCTCCCACCAAAGGAAAATCAATATAAGGCAGCATAAGAGAGCTGAGGCACAGAACTGGTGTTCTTATCAATTCAGGACAATCTCTTTGATACCTTCTCTCGATCAGCACTGTGCTAGGCATCGATGGCATTTGGTGACGACCAAACCCAAAATATGATCCCAAGGTTCTTTCTTATGTGGAAAACCAGGCGTGTCATCAGAGACACAGAAGTAGCCTGAGTGGGGAAACCTTAACTTTAAATTGTGGATGGAGGAGGGGTGGCATACTGAAAAGAACTCCAGTGACAGAAGGAAGGACAGTTCCTGGAGAGAAGATGGGCAAAGGCCCAAGACATGAATACAGATTTACTGTGACATGGTTTCATTTAGTTTTGGTTTTAGCTTCTAGACTGCCGGCTCTCGCGCGCGCGCTCTCTCGCTCTCTCGCTCTCTCTCGCTCGCTCTCTCTCTCTGTGGGTGTGTGTGTGTGTGTGTGTGTGTGTGTGTGTTTTTCAAGAAGACACCAGGAGAATCATCAAGACAGCATACCAGTATCTTTGAGAAGTTCATTAACAAACCCCCAATTGTGGGCCACTAAGTACTTAGAACTTGGAATATGCAAGTTATGTTTGTATTTTTAAAAATTTTATGGGCATGGGTGTTTTGCCTACATGTATGTCTGTGCCATGAATGCATGCCTAGTGCCAGTTAATGCCAGAAGAGGGTACCAGATGGTTGTAAGATGCCATGTGGGGGCCAGGAATCAAACCTAGGTCCTCTGAAAGAGCAGCTATTGTCCTTAACCTCTGAGCTATCTTTCCAGGCCCAATTCAGGTTATATTTCTTTCAAAACATAGACATGTTAACTCACACCTGTGATCCTAGCACTCAAGAAACAGAGGCAGAAAAACTGCTAAGTACTCAGATTTGTCTGGACTATAATGTGAGTCTCAAAATAAAGAAAGAAGCAAACAAACAAGAGAAAGTTTGCTCTGCAAGAGTTAATTGTGTTGGATTTGGATCAATCTTTAAAAGTCATGCTATATCTTCTAAGCACTTGAAAATTGTTAAAGGGAGGGGAGTAGCCTGGAACCACTGAAAAATCAAAATAAAACAACTTAAAAGTTAGAATTTTTTCCAGCAAAGATATTTGAAACAACAACAATATATACCAGATACTGGATGTTGTCTAAAATTATATAACAGGGTCTTCTTCTGGCTGTAGTATAAAGCCTGCCCTGTGGTCTTCCTTGTGTCCAAGCCCCTCCATACGTCTGAGTATTCCTGTTTCTAATAAGGCTTTTGGGTTACTTCCTTGGCTGGGGTGGGTTAAGAATTGATCTCCCTGATTACCAGTCTTCCCAGAGAGAAGAGATTAGCCCCCTGCAATTACTTGACTCTCTGTCCCAATGGCTGATTTTCCCATGGTTTCTTTCCGGTGTCTCCCATTTTCATTCTGGTACCAAGCCCTGCTGATGCTGACGAAGGTGGTAATTAGGTGTGATTTAAGTGCTGCATAATTTGTCCGAAGCTATGAAATGCCAATGTACAATCAAGGGAGTTTGGTCAAGAGGAAATTTTATTTCAGAAAAGAAGAGAAGAGAAGCAGTGGCAGGAGGACACCTGCTTTACAGGGCTAATTAGGATTCTGGCTTTGCTGAGAACATTTTTATAGAAAAAGCTTGTGCAAGGGTTGCTGAAGAGTAGTGTCAGTTCCAAGAAGGAAGTGAGAAGAGGCGCAAAGGAAGGCTGAGGAGACAGGGTGCTCCACTGCATTCAAGGTCAGCTCAACCTCACAGAAGAGGAGTCCCCCAAAAGACCCAGCCAGGGGAAATCCTGTGAGCAGGAAGTAACCAGCAGGTAGACCGGTTGACCCCAAATCTGATATATTGACACTCTGACTCACTGATACTAGGCAATACTGTGTATCTCCAGGAGGCAGAAGAATTCAGGACAAGAGTTAAGGACCAAGATGCTTTGAGAAAAGGAACTCTCTCTGCCTTCTCAATATATAGTTTGTGACCACTAGACAAATTTTACCATTTGTATCCTGCAAAGAAGAAGGGATAAATACTCAGGAAGAATGAAACAAGATTTAAGGGACAGATGGAGGGAGAGAAGGCAAACTGAAAGTCCATGGAAGTGCATAAAAGATATCATTTCTGAGCATCCCTCATGAATTTGGGTCAGTAAAAATGTCTTCCTATGAAAATGCCACTTCCAATGCATTTGTGCCGTATGACTTTCAATAAACACTACTCACTTATAACTTGATGTTCCAGCTTTAATAGCTTTTGTAATGTGAACTAAATTAGTCAATCCATCGAATACTTGCCTGCATCCATTATAATCACTTTAATTACCTTCATCTGTCTACTAAAGGACAATTTCTACTTTGTGTTATTATCTTTACACTGAAATAGCACCACACAAATTAGAAATTATATTTAGACAAATTAGTTCCCTACCAGAATTTTGGTTTCTCATATGAAAAGTTCAGTGACAGATTTCAAGTTTGCTTAGAAGACTTTATATTTAAATAACTCATAATCTGGTATGAAATGTTTAGTGGGTAATAATCAACAGAATACAATCACATAAATTCAGACTTCATTAATGTGGAATTTACCATGTTTATCTTTGCTATATCTATAAAAATGGAGTTTCCTAGAAAATTATTATTACAAATTCTAATGTACCAAGGAGCTTCCTAATGTTATCTTCAAGAGTCTAAGTGTTCCGAAATCAAGGACTTCAAAATGTATGCCTAATTCTGTAAGTTATATACTATTGTAAGAGCCCTGCTTACCTTGTGGAAAGAAGGAGAAAGAGGAAGAGGAGGGGAGGAAGAGCCATAGCTGCTCCTTTCTGTTACTGACATAAAACACTCTCACCAAGAGCAATGGTGGGGAGCATTCTTTCCCCTTACAGGTCACGGTCCATCACTGAAAGAAGTCAGGGAACTGTAACACAACACATATGAACTCACAAGACACTGTGCCAGGCCACACAAGACAGGAACAGATCCAAAGCAGACAAATTCCCAGCATGGAGAGGAGGAAGTGAACACAAAGTCCCACACCTAACAATGAAAGTAGCTGTTATTGATACCAGCTGAGAAAAAGAAAATTAGTGTTTTCCAGTGAAGTATCTCTGGGTATATCAACCACTCTCCAGGGGAGGCCCTATATCCAGAAGTAGTCAACCTTCAGAAAATGAATTCCATAGATTTGCGGATGGGGTGCACATGCTTTTTGTTTTATTTTTTATTTATTTTTGTGTGTGTGTCTTATTGAGTTTCTTTTTTCTTAAGTTTATTTTGATTTTTGGTTTTTATTTTTCTTCCTTTTTTGGGGGGGGTGGGGATTAAGTTGTGTGGGTAGGGAAGTGGGAAGGATCTATAAGGAGTTTGCAGAGAAAAAGAAATATGGTCAAAATATATTGTATGAAAGAATCTTTGATACAAATAAATTTTAAAAATGAGAGAGAGAGATAGAGATAGATAGATAGAGAGAGAGAGAGAGAGAGAGAGAGAGAGAGAGAGAGAGAGAGAGAGAGAGTGTTTTCAAGGCAATATCTCAAGCAGAAATTTGAGCCAAAACCATGGAGAACTGCGGGTCTGATGCTCATGTGTGGGTGTGGGTTCTGTGGAGCTGAGTTGTGGATCCCATGTGTCTGCCACGGCTCAGGGGGGCAGAAGCGTGGGAATTTGACTGAGTTCACTCCACGTGGTGCTGGGCGGACATGGGGTTGTGAGAAGTCGCAGAACTCCACTCTGGGTATGGGGAGATCTCAGTCTGAGACCCCCACAGGGGCAGAGCTCTTGGGTCAAAGGTCTCCAGGCCAAGGTGACTGGCAGGAGACTGGTGGTCTCAGCCTTTGGGCACCCAGGTGCCACTGTGAGACTGCAGAAGGACCGAGATGGGGGGCGGGGGGTTTATACAGGCTGAACCAGCCCACAGCCGAAAAGGAAGAGGGAGAGAAGCTCCTGGTCGTGCACTCGCTTCGCTGGGCCATGACTGGCTTGGCTAGCTTGCTTGAGTTGGCTGGAACACAAAGAGGTCCTTGTTGGGAGATTAGGCTGCATCTCATTAGTTGAAGGCCCCCTCTATGGTTCTCCACAGTGGGCCCAAGTATGAGAGGAAGTTCATGGTTTTAAAATGTTTATTATCATGGTGGAAAGTGTAGCTGTGAAGTGAAAGTGAAGCTGTAGCCCCTGTCCTCAGGGCTGGCCTGAGGTTGAATACCTTTTGCAAGGAGGAGGGTCTGGGAAAGAATGCTTAATTGGCTATGCCCTCTGGCCTTTAGGTAACTCATGAATATGGAGATCGCATAGTCATGCCCTCAACCTGTGTTACCTGTGCTACATGACCTAAGGTCACAAACTTTTCTTTGGGAGGGGCTGTGGATAAGTGAAAGGAACCAGGACCAAGGAGCAAGGCCAAACTCCTGCCATCCCATTAGGGTCACCAGGGTTCAAAGCAGACTCAACTGGGTATCCCACTGCTTCTCACAGCCCACTGCCCCACAAAGAACTGCTGCTTGCTAGTCACTACATGCTCATACTTAGATATCTTTTTTTTTATATAGCTCATGACTAGCAGCCTAGGGACAGTGCTGCCCACAGTGGGCTGGACATTCTCATACTAGGTAGCAATCAAGACAATCCCTCATAGACATTCTCACAGGCCAATCTGAACCTTTCCAAAGAGACTCTAAAGGCCAAGCATGGAGTCCTTGGAAGTGTAGAGTGAAAAATTATAAAGGCCATTTTATGAAATATGTGTAGATTTTTCGCCTTACAGAATGCGGAACTGAAAATAAGATTTCAGGCCTTCACATTCCAGGTGAAGGACACTTGCTGGATTACATTCCTCAAGCCTCTACCACCCATAGGTGGGAGAGGCCCAAGGCAGGAAGGCATTCCTGACTACAGATAAAGATGCTGCCACCTAGGTGGGGCTATAGCCGGAAGATAGTTAATCTGAAATAGTTGGTAAATGGCAGGATAGGACACAATAGCATGGTAAAAACCACATTTTTTGAGAAGAATGGGTGTGCAGAGCGATTTCCACATGACTCTAGATCATTTGGGCTAGATTCTCTGAAATGTTCCACTGTTCTTGGTTACCCCTCCCTTGGTCTTCCCAGTGCTATGTTCAAAATTTGTAAAACAACCAATCATGTGTAACTGCACGAAAATGCAACCATTCCTGTGCAAGCGCGCGAAAATGCCTTCCTTTCCCCACCCCATACTATAAAAGACCCTTTAACCCACCACTCTGGGCCAAAACCTTGCTTTTGGAGTTAAAGAGCTTGTCGTTTTGACCGCTGGCTTACTTCCCTAATAAAGCCTCTGCTGATTGCATCCAGGTATGGTTTCTTGTTATCTTTGGGTGGTTTCGACTTCCGGAGACTTGAGGAAGGGTCTCCCGAGTATGGGGGTCTTCAGAAGGATACACAAGGAAAGAGAGCCCCAGCTTTTCTGGCTGGATCAAAGTAAGGAAAAGTGGCAGGCAACACACTGCTAGCACAGTGCAGAGGGAGAGATAAGAAATCTCCAGCCTGACACAAAAGCTCAGGGCTTGAGGTTAGAACACCCCTCTCAGTACTCTGTGTCTGACTTGTGATGTGAATGCGTGAACAAAATGTTTGTTCATCTATGTCCATTCCAGCTCCTGCCTCGTGTTTATGAAATGCTCACTCATTAAACATAATGAGAAAGTAATGCTTCTGTGTGTGTGCATGTGTGTATATGTGTGTGTTGTGCACATGTGTGTGTTGGGCATGGGTGTCGTGTATGTGTGCATGCATCATGTTTTGCAGGCACAAATGTACAGGTGAGAACAGGAGCTGACATTAAGTGTCTTCCTCAATTGCCTTCTAACTTTATTTACTGAGGCAAGGTTTCTCACAGAATCCTAAGCTCACACCCAACTGAGACCCAGAGGTCCTCTGTCTCCACTTTGGAGCACTGATATCACAGGCAGGCTGTCACCCCTTCTCAGCTTTTTAAGTGAGTTCTGGGGATCTGAACTCTAGTCCTAATACTTACCTACCAACTTTATCTACTTAGCCACCCCAGGTTCCAGTACTCCCTTAAGCCATAAACTGTATACCTACAAGTGGCACTATTTACTGACCATATCTGGGAAAAAAAAAATTTTAAAGTTTTTCAGAAAAAAAATGAGACTTAATCCACTTTCCATATTCCAAATCAAAATAGATTGTTTTTAGTCCATTACGAGTGGTTTTCAGAGATTGGTCATGAACAATCTGGCCCTACCCTGAGACATCCTGGTAGTTCCTGTTCTGTTCCATACAGCAATTAGCATGACTCTTGGAAAGAAACACAAGCAACAACTTGGGGCCATGAGTAATCAAGGAGTCCATTTTCATTTCCAGAGTATTAAAGGCAGAAACCCAGGGGCCTGAACAGAAACTACAAAATAGCAGAGGAGATCTTGATTATATTTTTGAAAATTCCAATTCCATTTCTGAGTACTGAATGTGCCCCGGAGCAAGACTCAGCAAAGCAACCTACAGCAACTGTCCTTAATTACTTCTTTCCTGGGCTGCTTCTAACATTAGCAATCTGGAGGCCAGTTCCATAAACCTGGCTGGAAATCACTCAAAATCCTTCTCTAATCATTTATTTGAAAAGTAGGCAGAGGTTACACTGTGTAATGAGATTCCTCTAAATAACTATTCATCAGAATAGGGTTCTTAACTCTTTAATTACCCCAGGACCAATGGGATTTCAGTCAGTCATGGCCCAAATACCTTCTTTCCCTTGTGGTTTTTATGACCTGGTTCTCCTCTGTTCTATTTACCTAGATGGAGTACTATTGCTATTTTCTATGCTCTAAGACAGTCAGACATAAAACAGCCTGCCTTATTATGTCCAGTATTGTGAATAAATCTGCCAGAATTTGTGTCCTGATTTGTAGCCTGAAAAACTAGAGAATTCTGGGCCTGAACTTGGTACCATTTGCTCTCTGTGTCCCTATGCTCTGTCTAGCCATGTCAGGTACTACAGTGTTGGGGGCAGGGGGAAGAAGTAGATGAAGATATGAAACAAAGAACAAAGAGAAGAAGGAGCTAGTTTACTCCGGACAGTACCCCAGCACTGTTAATACCAATACCACAGTACTGTCAGTGCCCAGTACCCCAGTAGCTCTAGGGTTGGGGGCTTTATCTAGAGGAGAAATAAAGAACAGTAAACATAGAGAAACACTAATGTATACTTAAAATGCATGTATAATACATTAAAATTTATGTGAATATATATATATAAGTAACCTAAATAAAACTATATCATGAAGACTGATGATGCTTCCGGGGGGGGGGCGGGGGCAGGGAGCCACAGACTATCTAACAAAAACCCAGCAGTCATTGCCTCAGCTACCTCCCAGAACTTGTAGGTAAGATGCTATTACTGAAGACACTAAATACACGTTAGACACAAGACTCAGCGGAATCAATCTAGAACTGACCTTCGAGCATCTTTCCTTGGGAATATCTCCTATAGTATCTTAAGGTGCCAAAGGAATCTGCCAAAGGAGAAAAGCAATCACTAGACTTACCCAGCTATAAAGCTGATACATTCCAGAAGTGTCCAGCATGGCAAAACATGCCCCAGGGGTGAAAGGGGGCATTTCTAATTTGGGGATAACCAATAACCACTTTGTCAGCCTTAAGACCAGCTCTATAGGAGGGAACTAATGTCTGGTACTGTAAACCAAGCCAAACACCTGTGGCTGGTGAGGTCATATACTCCAGAGGAGAACACACTACTGCTGCTTTCCTAAACCAGCATAATTTCTAACTGCATTCTGAATGCCTAACCTTTTATCCACATGTAAGTGCAGCTCTCACCTCTTATCAAAAAAGCTCTTTGCAGCAGATTGAAATCATAATAGAAATACACAACTTGTCCAAAATGTATGAAAGCGACTGAGCATAGGGTATCCATCCCTGGTCATTAGATCTACAATACAACTACTACATCTTAGGCTCTGTGAGCATCTAAAGGGAGAGGATGGAAAGACTGTAAGAGCCAGAAGACCAGGACAACTACTGTGAGACAGTTATCTTCTATATGTGATTTTAAAAAATGCTGTACCCATGAAAAGTTAACATGGTCACCTATACAAGACCTGCGCAGTGTCATTCCATCATGAACGGGGGAATTCTCACAAGGCCTTACCACTAGATGAAGAGATCAAGGCAAACAATGGCTTCTAAGAGAAGGGGAATCAGTCTTTTCCAGGGATGACCCCCCCATAGGTTATAGGTTATCTATTCCCAAGTGGTAAGTCATAAATACATTTAGTATGAGCAACACTAGATGTACTTAGCTGGTTGTAGTTTTGTGTGTGTGTGTGTGTGTGTGTGTGTGTGTGTGTGTGTGTGTGTACATATACATACATAATACATACATACATATAACACAAACATAACAACAGTAATTTAAAAAGAAGAGGTCATGAATTTGAGGGGAAATAGGAGAAGTTGAATAATGGAAAGAGTGCGGTAGAAATTATGTGAATACAACATTCATGTATAAAATTTCAAAAACACAAAATTATACACACACACAATTTTGGGAACAAGATCATCACTGGGGGAGAAAGCCCAGCCACAGTGTATGATAACATCATATTTGGCAAAAGGCAAGCAGGAAATTCACCTTGAGGGTAGCCAGAGCCCACATCCAGCAGATGGCAAGATGAACACCTGCAGGCACATGTCTAAGGGATGTCCATTCAAGCTTCTCCCAAGCATACCTGCAGCCCAAAGGCCAGACAGGTAACTTTGCTGCTGCAAATGTTTGCACATCAGACTTCTGGAAAACAGGATAATGCCCTATAGAAGGCTGGGCCAATTCACTATCATTGTAATGAAAGCCACTTGACCCCATTTCTAGGGCCTCCCTCCTACCAGCAGCCACTGTCTGGTCCCTTTAGTGATGGCTAAGGCAGGCAGGAGGCCATTACCGAAGGGCAGCAGAGCCTCTCGTCCTGATTTACTGGAGCCACATTTCACACTGGTAAGCAGCAATAGCAGCAAGAATAACAGAGACAGGGAGATGGATTCTCTTTCTATAAATAAACAGCAAACTGCTGTGGGATGCCAAGTCATAACGATGCAACAGAGACACCAGGCTCCCCTTAACTCACCATGAAAGCCTCAGTATTATGTAAGAATTATTCGGCACTTGAGCAGAAGACCTTTTAATGTCAAGGATTCTCTGAAATTAGATTTAACGTTAACACTGGAATGACTCCAGAGGATGTGCTCTGGTCTAGATCATGAGAGAAGAACTTTCTAGTCCCTTTTGGTTTTCATAAATGTTTTCCAGACAATGTCTCGTTTTTAAATATAACAAAGTCAGTTGTCTGGAATGCCAGTCTGGCCTGCTCATATCCAGTTTATCTAGTTCCATCTTTAGTTTTAAATCTTAGGACTTTAATCAAGTGACTTATGATGGACCCAGCCATTGGTGATATTGTTGGGCTTTCCATCTTGAATATCATCAGTTTTCCCAGTGTAAGCTAGTTCTGTGGAGCACCTGGTGGTACTATCCTCCATCAGCCCCACCCTCCTGTGGCCCCATCCTCCAACTATTTCTTCTTTCCCTCCACTTAAATGTTGTATTTTAAAATTTCCCTTCCGGTCTGGGCCAGAGCACTGAGCAGATCTTGGGTGGCAGCTCTGCCCCCAACCTCCAAGAACCCAGAGGAAGTGGGGATCCCAGGCACTCTAACTCAGGCAGTATCTTAGGTAAGCAGACAGCAGGGCCTGACCTAAACAGGGAGTAACTGGGACCCACAAGGACCCAGGAAGTCACTCCCGGCCCAGAACACTGGTTCCTTCTGGTCTGGGCCAGAGCACTGAGCAGATCTTGGGTGGCAGCTCTGTCCCCAACCTCCAAGAACCCAGAGGAAGCAGGGATCCCAGGCACTCTAACTTGGTCAGTGTCTTAGAAACTAGTTCTCAGATCTGAGGCCTAGATCAGACCTCTGCCAGGTCTGCTGTTGTGTGGACCCTGGATTCCACCTGAGACATACTGGAAGGTCCACTCAACCCAGAGCCACAGAGGAACAACTGAACTCAGAGCGTCAGACAACATATCCTGAGATATTCTAGAGGAGACACTGCACCCAGAACAGCAGACACCTAGCTGGACTGCTACCTTGGAGGCACCATATCCTGAGGCATCCTAGAGGTACCACTGTAATCAGTGCAGCTGGAAAAGACCACAGAGACATCTGGACCCCTAGGAGATCAGACACAAGCTAGATAACTAGAAAGACAGGCTTCAGTCAGAGACAGAAAGTACAGGCAGCATTAGAGTTAACCAGATGGCAAAAGGCAAGAGCAAGAACGTAAGCAATAGAAACCAAAGTTACATGGCATCATCAGAACCCAGCTCCCCCATCAGAGCAAGCCCTGAACACCCCATCACACCAGAAAAGCAGGATTCAGAATTAAAATCACTTCTCATGATGATGATAGAGGGCTTTAAGAAAGACATAAATAACACTCTCAAAGAACTTAGGGAGAGCACTGGTAGACAGATAGAAACCCTTAAAGAGGAAACACAAAAATCCCTTAAGGAATTTCAAGAAAATGCAACCAAACGGGAGAAGGAATTAAACAAAACCATGCAGGATCTAAAAATGGAAGTAGAAACAATAAAGAAATCACAAAGGGACAATACCCTGGAGATAGAAAACCTAAAAAAAAGATCAGGAGTCATAGACACAAGTATCACCAACAGAATACAAGAGATGGAAGAGAGAATCTCATGTGCAGAAGATACCATGGAAAACATTGACACAACTGTCAAAGAAAATGCAAAATACAAAAAGCTACTATCCCAAAATATACAAGAAATCCAAAACACAATAAGAAGGCCAAACCTAAGGATAATAGGTATAGATGAGGGGGAAGACTCCCAACTTAAAGGACCAGTAAATATCCTCAACAAAATTATAGAGGAAAACTTCCCTAACCTAAAGAAAAAGATGTCCATAAATATACAAGAAGCCTACAGAACTCCAAATAGTTTAGACCAGAAAAGAAATACTTCCTGCCATATAATAGTCAAAACATCAAATGTACAAAACAAAGAAAAAATACTAAAAGCAGTAAGGGAAAAAGGCAAAGTAACATATAAAGGGAGACCTATAAGAATTACACCAGACTTCTCACCAGAGACCATAAAAGCCAGAAGATCCTGGACCGATATCATACAGACCCTAAGAGAACACAAATGCCAGCCCAGACTACTATACCCAGCAAAACTCTCAATCATTATTGATGGAGAAACCAAAATATTCCATGACAAATCCAAATTTACACAGTATCTCAACACAAATCCAGCACTTCAAAGAATAATTGGTGGAAAACTCCAACACAAGGAGGGAAACTACAACCTAGAAAAAGCAAGAAAGTAATCTTCCAAAAACCGTAAAAGAAGGTAGCTACACAAACATATCTCCACGGATGTTAGCCCAAAAGCTTGGATTAGCAAAGACTCAACCCGCAGACCACATGAAGCTCATGAAGAAGGAAGACCAAGAGGGGATGCCTCAGTTCTACTTAGAACGAGAAACAAAAATGCTCAAGGGAGCAAATAGGGAAACAAAACATGGAACAGAAACTGAAGGAGGGGCCATCAGGAGACCATTCCACCTGGGTATTCACAGCCACCTAAGCTAAACACTGTTGTGGATGGCTGGAAGTGCATAATGTGAGGAACATGATATAGCTGTCTCCTTAGAGGTCTGCCAAAGACTAACACACTCAGAGGACGATGCTCACAGTTAACCACTGATATGATCAGGGGTTTCCCAATGGAGAACTTAGTGAGAGGACTGAAGGAGCAGAAAGGGTTAGTGACCCCAGGTGGAAAGCAACAATACCAAACAACCAGAGCCCCACAGGGTCTAAACCACCAGCCTGGGAACACATAGGGAGGGACCCAAGACTCCAGAGGTATATGTAGGGGAGGATGGCCTTGTCAGAAATAGGTGGGAGAGGAGTTTCTTGGTCCCATAAAAAAATGAACACAGAGTGTAGGGGGGGATGTGAGGGTGGGGAGGGGATAGTGGGGGGGTTAGGTGCGGTCACTGCCTCATAGAAGCATGAGGAGGGGGATGGGATAGGAGGTTTCTGGATGGTGGGAGGAAGTGGGGTAAGGGGATAAAATCTGAAACGTAAATACTACAACCAATTTTAACAAGCAAAAAAAAAAAAAGTTGTCAGAACCAACATCTTTAAAAAAAAATGTCAGCCCCCTGGAGTGGGGGGGAAATTTTTTTTCTTGATACTAAAACTTGTTCTGAGAATTGTATATTGCAGAATACACAGCCTTGGTGTATCTACTCATCAAGCATACTGAGCAGACCTGCCCAAACCTCCGATGTCCTGGAATTCCATCTGGATTCAGTGAAGACACAGCATCAGAGGCTTATCAACTTACTCTTCCCCCCACCGCTCTTCTAAAAACCTCAATGCCCTTAATCAGCTTGAAGAAGTTAAAGAAGAGTCAGCGCTCCTATTCCCTGAGCTTGGGGACTAATGTGGTTAATAATGGTCTATCTTTCTAGGGAAAAGTAGTGGTTTTGTTGGAACAGGGGGGATTAGCTAGGACTTATTGCATAGTCATAACCTATTGGTAGAAATCTGTATAATTATTATCAAGATGAAGTTATAATTTCTTAAATGGTACAAAATTTACTTTGATTTCAAATTTAAGGTTTTCATTGGTACGAGCCTATTATTAATATAAAAATGAGATGAATATTGATACTCCCATGGGCATTGTGCCTGTATAACACATTTAGGAATACAAGGCCTAGACCTAGCCCTTTTTTAACTTTTTTAACTGATTTGGGACCGTTGACCTATGAGTTAAGGGACTATAGCAAATTCATGGTTTTGAGTTTATTGTTAGGGTGTTTTCCATATTTTATTTAGAAATAGCTGAGAGGAGTGAACAAACAGTCCAGGTTACCTTACATGGATAGTTGGTTTTCAAAACATCAGAAGTCCATAGAACTGACGCTACAAATATTTATATATTAATGTTCATATTGATTAGAGACCTGTCTGCTCCTGACAGCTTCCCGTCGTGGATTCTAAGAAGAAATTGAGCATCCTTGGAGTTACTCCAGTTGTGTGGTGACAGTCACTAGGCAAGAATTGCCTCTCTCCATCTACAGACAAATTACTGTCCAGAAAGGACACACATGCAGAATAGTCGACTGATTATATCTGCCTAGACAGAGTAATCATCCCTTAACAATCCTGCATCACTAAGGTCTGTCAGATGATTCTGGGCCAGAGGGCTGAAGATTTGATGATCCAACGTTCCGTAGTATAGGGGCTTTTCAGGTGTTCAGCGGTCTCTATAAATTGGCTAAGTTTTAGAAGTTATGTTTAGTGCTTCCCATAACTTCAGTTAACTCAGTCATTCTGGATTTCTGATGGGGTTGAAGACCTATAGTCTCATAACCAATCCTGGCTATTTACTTTGAGAGAAAAGATGGTTTTCCGCTGACATTCATTCTAAAGCCAAAAAGCCAGGATCGAAAGTGTTTTAGTTAGAAGAGATGACAGAGGTTCTGGTTAGTCAACAGAATGATGGACTGGGTATTAGGACTATCTTGTACCTCACTGGTACAATTAGGAATAAGTATGCTCTATTTGTATTTTGAGAGAAAAGTTTTACTTTAACAGGAAGAGTGATATGTAGGAGGAGCTAAGTGGGAAGGAGTACTGAGAGGAAGAGATGGAGCAAGGAGAGAAGATGAAGAAGAGGAGAAGCTAGGTGATGAGAGAGAGAAAGAGAGAGGGGGCATGGAGGCTGATGTTCACAGGTTACGCTTCTAATTGAGCATTACCAAACTTATAAATCCTTTGATTAACATTTTTAAAAAATCGTATAAAAGCAAAAAGGAAAGGGGGGGCATGGGACAGGGGTGTTCTAGGGAGGGGAAATGTGGAAAGGAGATGGCATCTTAAATGTAAATAAAATATAAAATAAAATAATTTCTACATGTATACACATACACAAGGAATTGCCTTTAATTTGCTTGTCTGTGCCCATTATTCCGTATGGCTCTACCCAAATCATGGCCTCTTTCCCCAAACAGGAATCTTCCGGAAACAACCGAGCAGGCATCCTTCACATCTTCCTCTGTTCACGTAATAATATAAAGTCTTATGCAGTATGCACGTATTTGTATAAGACGGAATCGTCTGTTAGAATGGGACTTTACATGGAGCACTTTCTTGCCTCTTGCTTTCCTCATCGTGAACCCTCCGTGGGAATCCCACAAGTCAAGCCTTGGAGTTTCGACTATGCTTTCGTTTTCCTGTTGCTTACATGCTATCATGGTGAAGATGAAAATATGACCCCATGAGACCACTCCCTCCTTAGAAACATTCACTTCGTTTACTCAGGGGACTAAGGCCAAGGCATTCCACAAATTCACTGTTTAGCAGGGACCACTTTTTCTCGTTCAAAGATGGAGCTGTGTGTGCCCTCATGAGGTGGGAATCGGAAGACAGCGCTGCGCTAAATCCGTTAATGAAATGTATATCCTCAAGAACTAACCAACTCCCCAAAACTCTCACCTAGTGATAGAATCATATTGGTGTCTAGGTTTTGACATATGAATCTAGGAATGACACAAACATTGGGGCCATGGAAAAGCCCAGCTGCGGAATAGGACAAACAGAGTATGTCAATTTTATGGTGTGTAATACCGTGCTTTTCACAACTTTAACAATTTGTATTTCTGCCAACATAGCTTAAGAGGACCCTTCTCTATATCCTCTCCAACAATGGATGCTACTGTTCTTCTAATGTGGCCTTTCCAAAAAAGCAAAAAAAAAAACAAAATAAAATTAGATTCTCTGAACACAAGTGATGTTTAAAAGCTTTTCATAAAGATTTGGCCACATGGAGTAATTCTGCAAATATTTTCTACATATCATTTGCCAATTTTTCTACTGTAGTGTTTATCTCTTTCTGACAATTTATAAAAATTATTTGTATATTATTAAGTGCATGGCATGGCTATGGATTGTGTTTTTCATGACATTTTTCTGTAACATGTGCTTTTGTTTCATCTTGCTTGGTTTTCTGTTTGTTTGTTTGTTTGTTGTTTTTGATTGTTTGTGGTTGAAATCTCCCTTACCACCAGATCATACAAATTAAGTTCTAATTTTCAAAATAAAATTTGTATCATTGTATGCATATGAAAAGGATCCTAATGGAAAACAAGAAAGCCTAGAACTGTATTATTAGAGGCCATTGTTTTTCCTGTTGAAACACTAAATCAAGCTAACACAAGCTAGTCTGTAGCTCTAGGTTTGCTCAACTTTCTTTGTCTTTCCCAGCGCCTAGTTCACATTGATGGTAATTTGTCTTAATAGTCAAACAACGTGTTGAGGGGACTCTCTCTTTTCCATTCTTCTTGACATATCTTAAAAATATTCTTTCCTATAAATTGAAAGATTCCTCTCTCTCATTACCTTGACAAACTTTTTAATGGGCTATTGATAGGAATTATTGGAAATTCATATTTGGATATTGAATCAAGTATCTTTTTTAATTAAAAAAAATTCCTTGGGAAGCCAGATGTGATAGCAAGTACCTATAATTCCAGCACTCTGGAGACTGAGGCAGGATAATCACAAACTTGAGACCAGCTTGGTAAACATAGTGATACCTTTATTTAATTAACTAATTAACTAATTTCTTGATAACATTTACTAAGTGTTCAAATATTGTTGTGCCCCTAAATAAGATGTTAAAATTTTCTTTATAAAGGCTCTTTCTCTTTCTTAACATATTTACTTTCAGATATATCCTGTCGTTTAAAGCAATTTATAAGATTTATCTTCCTTGTCAAATTGCCTGGATTTAAAAGCACCTAGAAAACACACTTCTGGCCACGTCTGTGAGGGTGTTTCCAGAGGGTTAGCCAAGGAGACCCACCTTGAATGTGAACTTCCTCATCTCATGGACTAGGACTGAGTAAAAAGAGATAAAAGAAGGGCTGGAGAGATGGCTTAGCTGATAAGATCACTCGTGATGCTTTCAAGAGGACCAGAGTTCATATTCCATCATCCAGGTAACAAGCCAGGCATTTGTGCATGCCTCTATCCCCAGCTGCATGTGATCAGAGACACTTTAAATTTCTGTCAACATTGTTTAGGAGGACTCTTCTGAATTTGACCCCTCAAAAAAAAAAATCACGTTTCTTAACATTAGTTTCTGGGGCACACTGATTTCTAGTCTAAATGAGAAACTGTAATTTCCCCAGGTTCAGGGAGAGGCTCTGTCCCAAAAAGAACGGGCTGAGAAAACCCTCCTCTAGCCTCTGTGTTTGTGCACAGGCATGCATACCACCCCCAGGCACATACAGACACTCATACATACGTACAAACAAACAAGATAAATAAATCAGGAAAAGCAGACATTGAACTGACAAGCAGTGGTCTCGTCCCTACAAACACTGCTGTCAGCTGCCTCGTGCCCTAACAGCATGACTTCTCACTGAGGTATACTGCACCATGAAACCATGAGCCAAACTACCCTTCCTCCTGTGAGCTATGCCTCCTGAGGTATTCGGTCATAACAAAGAGAAAATGAACTAAGGTAGTGTTGCAAATGAATCCCTTCCATTTCCATTTCTGAAGGCTTACTTGTAGGGAAAAGACAAGTTTTGATATCTGTATATATTATCTCATCCCAGCTACGTTGTAAGACTGCCATACCAACTTTGTTGGGTCTTTAAATACCCATGAGTAGACTTCTGCAGTCTTGGGAGGTTATAAAAAGCATACCACACATAAAAAGAAGTAATTTTAATACTAGTCATTTTTTTTTCTTTTTCTGATTTATTTCATTCATGAAAATACCAATACTGGGTTGTATAAAGATGTTAGAAGCAATCCTTATATAATTCCAAATTTTAACTTAAGTAGATTCAGGTTTTGACATTCAACATTTGCTGGTTGGTTGTGGTCATTATTGTAGCCAGGTTACTTCTTTCTTAACATTTTTCTTGTTAGTTTACTTTTGTAAAAGAGTTTCACCTAGCTCAAGCAGGCTTCAAACTTGACAGTAACTTAGGATGATCCCAAATTCCTGTGTCCTCCTGTCTCTGCCTCCCAAGGTCTAGGGTTTCATGCATGTTTCACCAAGCCCGGCTCCTCCTCATTTCACTTCTATATTGCTTACCTTTCTTCTGTAAAATGTCCTTTCAAAATCTAACACAACCAAGTGATTTTTAACTTTTTAATTCAGTGGATTAGACTGATTGATCATCCATGTGAACCTATCCTTGTGTTTATAATAAAAGTCTTAGTAGGTCACATTGTACTGTTTCTCTGAACCTTCACTGGATTCTGTTCTTGGTTTGCTTAACTTTGTGCCAGAATTTATTATTTATATTTATTTATATTACTTTATAATTTGATTTTTTTTCAATTATACTCCCCTTATCACAATGGCCCTCAATCTTCCTAATGATACAATCTTTTAACATAGTTCCTCCTGTTGTAATGACCCCCCAACCATAAAATTATTTTCATTGCTACTTCATAACTGTAATTTTGCTGCTGTTATAAACTGTTATAAATTGCGATGTAAATATCATTGTTTTCCTGATGATCTTTGGGTATTGTGACCCATGGGTTGAGAACCACTGCCAGATTTGAGTGTTAAGGTTAGATTAGGTTCATGGGGTGAATTTGACTCTGATCTCTGATTTTTCTTTGGTTTAGTTAGTTATCCAAAATGCACCCTGCAGGGCATGAAGCCAAGGATAGCTATGAATGTGTCCCAACACCAAATTATAAATCTACTTAAAATGTGACATTGGTTTTTTGCACTTTTTTATTTTTGTGACTCAATGACATGGTTCTGGTGTGTGAATTTTATAGATGACAACAGTGTTCTAAAATGGTTGGTTGGTTATATCTAGATCCCTTTATAACTGCCTTCCTGTCTTTAAATACTAGACCTGCTTGGTCATGAGTCCCATGAGTGCCCTTCTCTCTCCTATGCCCCCCCCCCCCCATTTTGGGCCCCGGGATGCTATTTAGTCTTTCAGAATCAAGATGGGACAATGGTCTATATTTAAGATGGTTTCTTCTCCATTTATCTTCTTCTTGAGCTTGTTCCTTTGCTGTTGGTTTTGATTTCCTTTCAAGCATTTTGGTGAGATGATTAATGTCATGAAAAAGTCTAGAAGGGTATATACTTTCAAGCCACTGTCTTTCCTGAACACATGACTGACTTGGATGGTCACAGATTCTTGTCTATTTTCTGGAGATTTTGTTTCATTATCATCTGGCTCCCAGGTGAGTGAGCCTATTCTTATTGCTTGAAACTAATAACTTGTCTTCCATTTTAAAAGCTTACATAATCTTCTCTTCATTCTTAAGAGTTGAAGACACTTTACCAGAACATGTCACTTGTCATTTTTCTCAGCAATCTGATCTGGAATTTAGATTTAGTCTCTTCAGCACAGACATGAGTCTTTCCCCAGAGTCTCCTTCCCGTGTATGTTTTCACCAACTCTTACTCACTGGGTCCCTCTTATCCTTTTATAAATCTTCCAATTTGCAGGTTAAGTCTCTTAGTTCATGCTCTTTTTTTTTTTTTTTTTTTTTTTTCTCTTTGTAATTTTTATCCAATATTTTGATCTTCTGGGCTACCAAAATGAGAGTCTTGGTTGAATGAAAGCATACATGTTTTTCTTTAGGAAGTCTTCACTGTAGTACACTCCAATATCTTTAGATTTCTTTCTTTCTTTCTTTCTTTCTTTTTTTTTTTTTTTTTTTTTTTTTTTGCCATTTCCTAGGGCCACTCTGTTTTGCTGAGAGTGTGTTCCCTTACTTCTGAGTCATCTTCTTTCCCCAGCTTTATGTTCTTTGTCTCTGTTGGCTCTATCGGTGGGTGTTAAAGGAGAGTCTCTTCCTCCAAGGGGTGGTAGCACAAAGGCAGACAACTTCTATGTCCTGCTGGGGCCACAAGAGAAAGTTCTGGAACTCGGCGCCTAAGAGATAGGCTCATGCATGCTCAATCCCTCTTCTGCCTCTTTCTGGGGACTTTTAGGTACCTGGGGGACGAGAAGTGTCCATCCTTCTCTCCTAGACTAAGTAAGCCCTTTATGTGATCAACCCCTTTCCATTCCCAACAGAACTCTAATGGCTGTCCCACCCTCTTACCAAATTGATGTCTGATTCTAGCATAGAGTCCCTGCCAACATCCTTGCCTACAGAGTGTCCAGCCACCTGAGCCCAGCACTCATCAGCTCCAGATGCCATTTAGTCTGAGACACACAGATGCCTCAAAACTTTGAGTGTGAGAAAACCAACTTTCTGGTTAATAAAACACAAAACCCTAAAATAAATTGTATTGTGTGCTTCTTCATCTCCATTAGCCTAGTTCCAGCAAGAAAAGCACATAGATGCCTGCAACACAGGCCTGCCCCAGGGTGGGAAGGGGAAAGGAGAACAACCTATTTTAAGAAACACTTTCAGATAATATTTCTCTTCCTTCCTGCCCAGGTTCTACAGAGACCTCAGTATGTGAATCAATTCTTATGTTTACCACTGTGTTCATTAAATACAGAAAAACTGGGAAGCAAGGTCAGATCTAAAGGGGAGGAGAGGGTTCCTTTTCCAATGTGTTCCTTGGTTTTCTTTTAATTATGCTGTAAAACCAAGAGCACCAAACATCGCTCAGCAGTCATCCTTGTGTGAGTCCCGAGGCAACAAGGAAGATAAGCAGCATTGCCCAGGCCCTAATAAAGCCAAACAGGTGAGAAGACCCAAAATTCATAGCAAAGTTGGCTCTGAGGGTCCATTTAGCATCCGTGCTTCCTTTCTACAAACGACTGCAGGGTATCTGTGCAGCTTCACACTGATCCGAACCAGATATGAAGGTACTACATTCCCCTAAAAGGTCCTCGAGAAGCATCCATAGGCAAGCTAAAATGAGTAAGCACAAAAGGCCAATTCCAGGCACAGGCTGTGACAAGAAGAGTAAATTCTAGGCAGAATTCTACCCATGTTTCCTCACCTGACAGTCAGAGGCTTCCCTGACTACCTTCTGGACCATCTGGACAGCTAACAGACTGCTTCATAAGGAGCTATACCAGAAGAAAGCATTGGTGCTGCTATCGTCTGCTCCCCCAGTGCTGGTAGGACCTCTATTTCAGCCCTGGCAGATTTCAGAAGACACGCTCCTTCACACTCCCATCTCTTTTTATAGCTCCCATTAGTAACAAGAGGCATCAGGGTGATTAAAGTAGTGTTACTATTAACAGTGTCTCATTGACTTATGATGGCACAAACAGAAGACACATCTTAGGATCTAGTTAATGGGATGCATTAACTGCACAATAAAGGGTATGACTGCATTCATAAGTAATAAACTTAAATCAATCTTGACTCCTAAAAAATAGATAAGAATGAAAGATCTTAATGGATCCAAACAGGAAAGCGGGTCAGGTTTTGCTCATTCTTCTTTTCTGCTTTGAGTTGCTTTTTTCTTTCTTTTTCCTTACAAAGGCCTTCTCTCCAGTTCTTTTATCAGAGATGTGATGAGATTTGTCACAACACTCAGCAGCTGACTGATGGCTCTCCCACTAATAACAGAAAAGTACGTTGGCTCCAAAAGGCAAAGGGTAAATAAGAAATTCTGGAATCAAAGATAATCCTACAAATGGACAGTTCAAGAGCTGGTTATGAGATAGGCTTCCTTCCAGAGTCAAGGATTGCTGAGTTCCAGCCATATCCCTCCACTTGGCCACTCGAACTATTCCAAGAATTTTTTTTCAACCACTGTCAACTTCTGTCTCTTTGGTTTTGTGGATGTGAATGCTTTCTAACTTATCCTTGAGGATGGCAGTAAGAAAACTCTTTCATAAAGTACCTATCCTAGATATGTGAGAACAAAATTTGAAAGCAGCATTGAAACAATAACAAAAATTCATGGTCAGCAAAGACCACCAACAACTTGTTAAATATAATCATAATAAAAATATTAAGTCCCTGCAGGGACAGGGTGACCAAAAGTGAAAAGGCATACAAGGACGTGCCCAAACAAGCCCAAGTGAGTAATGGGCTATCTGGTGTTTATTTTTCTCTCCCCCTTTCTGAGAAGTCCTAGGTTTCATGGTCAAAATAACTAGTCATCCTGCCAGCTCACACGTAGCCACTTCTGCAAGTTGCTGATGTATGAAATACCCAATCATATGCAACCGCACCAAATTTTCCCACTCTCCCCAACCCCTACCCATAAATATCCCAGGTTTCCTGGGTTCTGGGTCAGATCCTCTATCTCCTGCGTGAGATATGTTCCAACCCGAGGGCCCTTGCCATTAAACCTCCTCTGCAATTGCATCAATGTCTCTCGTGTGTCCTTGGGTATGTGCAGGTCTGGACTTGAGTGAGGGTCCCCTTGCGGGGGACTTTCAGGTATTGAGCCATCACTAAGTTGGTAAAGTATTTGCCTAGTGTGCATGAAGCCTTGATTTCTGTCCCCAGCATCATATAAGACTGGGCATGGTGTATATGCCTATAATCCTAATACTTAGGGGTTGAAGAAGGAGGACCATAAGTTAAAAGTTACACAGAGATTTTGAGGTTGGGCTCAGCTACATAAGACCCTGAATTAAAACAAACACTTGGTATGGAGTAGAAGCAGGGTGACTGAAGAAATGACTCAGTGGCTCTTCCAGAGGAGCCAAGTTCAGTTCCCAGCACTCATATTAGGCAGCTCACAACTACCTGTGAGCTCTATTACCAAGAAATCTGATTCCCTCTTCTGGTCACTGCAGAAACCTGCACTCGGATGCACATACCCACACACAGACACACAGATATGCATATAATCGAAAGTAAAGTTTAAATGCAACAAGACAAAATGAAACTATCTTAATACCTGGTAACAGAAACTCCCAGGGAATTTGATACCAGTTTTTGTTATCAAAACTCCATTTCTATCCTAGAAGGCTTACATTGTTTTAAATAAAATAAAATGCCAATATAACCAAATCAGAGGTTATGAGGAAGAGCAGTGATTCCCAAACCTACATACTCATCAGAATTTTCTGGTAAGCTTAAAACACCAGTGTTTCCTCCCTGTTAAATCAGAACATCCTGCAGGATGAGATCATGGCACGAAGCTATGCTTATTAAAAGAATCCCACGTAATCACCACAAGCTGTTGCATGTGTGAACCATTGGTTCAGACAATCAAAGCTATAGAAAGTCTAGTAGAATTACCTGAGAGCAAGAGCTAAAACAAATTCCTCTAACATCATTCTGAGGGCATGTCTCCAAGTTATCCTTGGCAGAGAGAGAGAGAGAGAGAGAGAGAGAGAGAGAGAGAGAGAGAGCATGCTTCACCTGTATGGCCAAATAGAATAAATATAAACACTATAAAGAAGTATATTCACAGAAGACGCCCCTTGGAAGCCAGAACGGTTGCATGTTTTGATAATAAGTAATGTGTACAATTATCAAATACATGAACCAAACCATCCCTTCATTTCAATGTTACTATTGGTTAAAATTTAGTAAGGAATTCCTGAGGGCATATGGGCACTGTTTCCTGGTAGTATGGTTCTAGAAAGTTATATATACATGGCACATAAATTTGTGTAACAACTCAATGAAGTGTGGAAAATGGGATGTACAAAGGACTGCAAGTTTCTCTTATCTTTGCTCTTCTCCAACACAGGCTGGCTGCCTAACAGCTCAAGGTGAAAACCCAAGTACATTTGACTCTTTTTCCCCCTCACCACCCTCACCACTGTAGTGAGGAAAGCATCTTTACATTTTGCCTTCTGGCCATCTTTCCTACTGCCTCACACCCCTGACTTCTATTGGCCCAAGGAAACCTATCATTTTTCCATCCTAGTTTCTCCAGTGCTTGTATGAGACAGGGCCTTGGATGAAGTTAAGGCCTTATTGAGGAAAAGTGCAAGAAGTCAGGGATGTTGAAGCTGGAAGCTGGACACTACATAGATGGGACCAACAGATAAAAAACTCTATGAGCCCAACTTGAGGTCTCATAAAGAGCATTCTGAAGATGAATTTGGGGTTGAGCAAGTCATACAAAGGGTCACTATTCTTTGCATTCTGTTGCTGTGATAAAACACTGACCCAAAACAACTCAGGAAGGAAAAGGTTCATTTCATCCTACACCTTACAATCCATCACCAAGTGGAACCAAAGCAGGAGCTCAAAGCAGAGGAGCCTAGAGCCCAGAACTGAAGCACTAGGTATGGAGAAATGCTGTTTGCTCACTGTGGCTTCCTCAGATTCCTTTCTTATATTGCCAGAGCTCCAACTTGCCCATGGGTGGCAACATTCATGATGAGATAGGCCTTTCTCCATCGATTAGAAAATGCCCCACAAACATGCCCCAGGCCAATCTTATGGAGGCAGTTCTTTGATTGAGGTTCCCTCTTGCCAGGCATATCAAGTTGAGAGTCAAGATTAGCCAACACAGCCAACATTCCAAGAGCCATCCCCAGAAATTCCAAAAGGTTTATTACCAGAATTTTATTCTCTTTTTTATTGGACATTTTATTTATTTACATTTCAGATGTTATCCCCTTTCCCCATTTCCTCCCCACCCCAAAATCTCCTATCCCATCCTCTTCTTCTGCTTCTATGAGGGTGTGCCCCCACCAACCCACTCCCACCTCCCCACCCTCAAATTCCCCCATACTGGGGAAATATATTGTAAAGTATGTAATATAGCAGGTAAGATCTGGATGATATGGCTTTGAACCCCAAAACTGTCATATTAGAGAAAGTATTTGATAACTCTGGATCTCAGATTCTCCATAGAAAATAAGAATAGTGGTGCCTGCTCTATAGGGCTGCTCTGGAAATAAGAACTATTCATAAGTGGCTAACACATAGGAATCACTCAATAAATTCTAGATGGTACTCATCAATAACTAGGGTGTGTGTGTGTGTGTGTGTGTGTGTGTGTGTGTGTTGTGTTGTGTTGTGTTAGAAAGAAACTAAAAGATATCAGTCAGAAGAGGATGACTCCTTAGGGTTATATCATCTTCATTTTGACTGTCAATAGATCACAGATTTCTCTAGAGTTTAAAAGTCTAAGTTTGCCCACATCTTCCTTTAACAGCAGGGCCAGAATCCAATGCCACTTTGATAACCAAAGGTCACAAGTAAGGTAGTGGGTAAGGGCAAAGAGTAGAGGAAATGGGGTAGAAAATACATTAGGAAATGACAAGTGCTTTGAGGTCAGCACAAAAGAGCTTTTTTCTTAATGAGAGATTCCTGGAGTCAGGTCACAGTGTCCCCATCCATCCAGTGTGAACCAAGTGGGTAAGTGCTTTGAAACGACCTTGTTAGGATCTCAATTGAACATGCTCTGTCCACTTAGTACTTAATGCGGCGATCAGAGCAGACAGATGCTTAGAAATTACTTTTAAATGAGCATTTGTGGTCGGCCACTCTTCTCTCTCTGTAAGCCATGTTGAAATAAAGATGACAGTGATCATAGCCATACACAGTAGCCCTGTTACAGCACTGTTTGTTCTACTGAGGCTCCACCCTGGATCCTCTCCAAAGACACTTGGCTATTCAACTACTAGAGATGTCTGTTTTAATATGGCTTTACAGGGAAAAGAAGGCAATGGGGATACATAAAAATTTGAAATAACAGAATGCCTTGTTGTATCCACCTCTCTGAAAAATTAGGAGGTAGTGGAGTGAGAAATGGAAGGGGCACATCACATTTTATAATCTTCCCAAAAGAATAAGTGTACAAAAGGTACATGAAAGAGACTGCTTCCTAATTTGCTTAGGGGATGTTTTATAGCTGTATTAAGTCCTTCAAATGCATAGCCGTGATGAAAATGTTGAGACAGACAGATATCCTTTCCGGTCTTTCAACATGACTCAGATATCTTAATGTTCCAGGCACTGTTGTGTGTATCAGGGATACTAGAGTGATGGGGGTGGGGAGACAGCTCCTCTTGGAGCTCCCAGATCAGTAGGGGAGGCAAGCAGGAACCACACAGTGGTGCAAGTGTCAGATACTCATTGGCCTCACCTCTCTTCCTCCATGCCAGCTTGTGTCCTGGCAGCTTCCCAGTCTCAACCACTCAATGAGCCTCTTTCTTTCCCAGAGATTCTTTACCCCAGCAGGATCCACTGAGCCCTCATACATATGCAGTCTGGAAGACTGAGAGAGTTGACATTGCAAGGGACATGGGTGATAGGGGTTAGGAGCCAGTGATTCCCTTTAGGTCCCATGAGCAGATGATTTTCAGGTTGTTACACAGCTTGTTAATGAAGTGAAATATTCCCAGAAAGGACAGCAAAGTCTTCAGTCCTAGTACCTGTAAAGATGTCCTTAGTTGGAAATAATTTCCTTTGTGTATGATTCAATTACTAAAAGGTCTTTTGGACTAATCCAATATGGCTGACATCCTGATAGAGGGGGTAATTAGAGAGAAAGCATCATGTGAATAGAAAGGCAGAGGTCAGAGTGATGTGTCCACATGGCATCAAGAGCCAATGGCTACCAGCAAACACTGCAAGGAGCATGCAGTAGAGTCGATTCTCCCTCACAGCCTGTCCAGGCTAGTTTTGTTTTGTTTTGTTTTGTTTTGTTTTGTTTTGTTGTAAACTTAACACAATTTAAAGTCATTTGAGACAAGGAAACACTAGTGGAGAAAGTGTCCCTACCATATTAGTCTGTGGTATACTTTCTTGACTGATGATTGATGTGGGAAGGCCCTGTTTACTATGTGTGGTGCCATCCCCGGGCAGGTGGTCCTGGGATACATAAGAAAGCAGGCTGAGCAACCCATGATGAGCAAGCCAATAAGCAGCATTCCTCGATGGCCTCTGCTTCAGTTCCTGCCTTAAAGTTCCTGACTCGGGTTCCTGCTTTGGTTTCCATAATGATGGACTCATAAGCTATAAAGTGAAATAAATCCTTTCCTCCCAAGTTGCTTTTGGTATGGTATTTTATCATACCAACAAAAACCTAAGATAGCCCCTAGATGGAGCCAGCCAGGCAAGTACCTTAATGCTGGACTTCCAGAACTGTGAGGCAACAAAGACCTATTGTTTCAGCTGCTCAGTTTGTAGCAGTTTCTTATGGCAGTCCTAGAAAATGAATATGTGTTCAGGATGCTCTAGTAGAATTGTGCCTCGAGTCTTTGGGCTTCAGGCTGATCCTAGTTTTAGTCTCTTTGATATCAGTAGTTTCTTCAGCCCCCAAAATAGACCCTCTAAATAAATCCCCAGTACTGGGCCCTTGTCTCAGAGTCTGCTTACTAATGGGAAAACCTAGGCTAAACTCCTAGAAGACATTTGGCCATTATCCCAGGTTTCTGAGTGAAGACCTCAGACTATCACATGAGTGATAAATAACATCATCTGCTGATGTGAAGATTCAGTCATTTGCTGCAGCTGTTTACCAGGGACACAGCCAAGGCCAGACATGGCCTTTGTGGCACAGGCTGCTATCAAGCCCCTGATGACAGTCAAGAGTGCTACTGGTGCTCTGAGAAACTCTCAACAGTCCTTGGTTGCATGCCTTCCTAAGTTAGGTATTGTTCACTGCTCCAGCTACACCAAGTAAAGATTCTCATCTACCTGTGATGGGGTTACGTCCTAATAAAACCTATCTTAAGTTCAAAACGGAGTCACAAGTACATTTGACACTTAACCCAAAGAACAACACAACAAAGACTACTCACTCTGAATCGCTAGAACTGACTTAAACACCTGTATTTTTACTCTTGAAAGGCAGAGGATTCTTAAAACAAGCTGGCTAGCAAGACTAGCTCTATATGTAAGAACTAGGTTTAACTGAGAAGCCCTGCCTCAAATAAGGTAGAAGAGCTATGAAGGAGGCCTACACAAACAGAGAGAGAGAGAGAGGGAGGGAGGGAGAGGGAGAGAGAGAGAGGAGAGAGAGGAGAGAGAAGAAGAAGGAGAGGGAGAAAGACAAGGAGAGAGAGGAGGGGGAGGGGGAGAGAGAGAGGGAGGGAGAGGGAGAGGGAGGGGGAGGGGGAGGGGGAGGGGGGAGGGGGAGGGGGAGGGGGAGGGGGAGGGGGAGAATATAAACCACATAAACTATCATAAATTGGAAGCTATATGTATAGGGGTAGAGTTGTGTTTCTGAAAAAGTCACATATCTGTATGGCACTTCTATACCCTACCTCATCCTCACCCATCACTTCCTCCCAAGACAAAGAGCTAGTGGCTTGATTAGTCCCATTTGCTTACCTGGTGCAGATATTATCCTGAATAAAGTTTCCCAGAAGAAATAAGGGAAAATCCTTTATATGGTAACAACATTGCAACTAGAAACTGTTAGATTATCACAACCTTCGTGTTTGTGACTAGACTCAGACTACCCAGTAAACACCTTAGTGTCACCAAAGAGCCTCATTGTAAGATGCTCCTATTGTCCCAGGGCCTAAAGAAGCCTTTGCTTTGCACCAAGTAGGATCTGAGTGAATAGTTAAGATTTCCCTTATATTTATATGTAACAGTCCCTAAATAGTCACCCTTCTCCTTTCTGTCAAATACCACTGCAAGCATGGTAGTAAATGAGCAAATTCCGCTGTTTCTTGGCAATGTTATTTTATGAATCCACAACCTGTTTGTTATTTTCACATTGCCCCATCTATTTCATTCTTAGCAGGTACTAAATGTACAAAGGAGTTTCATTAGACATTTCTACATATGCACATAATGTACGTTAATCATACTGAACCCCAATATTAGTCTTTCTACACCTTACTCTCATTAATGTTGCTGTCTGGTATCATCTAAGGGTAGAGAGAACCGGGAAGTTCCTTCTGCTATGACCTTGATTCTGATCACATGGACCACTCACGCCCCAGTCCACCCTGCCACATGATCGTCAACAGGCATCTGTCCATTTGGTACCCGAGGACCTGACAAGGGCATGGAAAACGAAAATGATGTCTCCACATAGTTTCCCACCTGCAGAAGAGCTATGGTGACCTTCCTATTTTTAGCATGGAATAATCACATCAGGTGTTAGGTGAAGGGAGGAGGGGAGTGGGGCTGGAATGTTCCGTAAGCTCTGCACACGGTCGCTTGCTCTGCCCCTGTGCTTGAGCAGCTTCCAAAACACTCTTGGTGCTGGTTGCACTAAAAAAGTGTAAACAGTGTGAGATCTGCTAAGAGCACAAGATACTAAACAGTATAAATAATCTAACTTAGCGTCAATTATTTGTTCAGATTGTGTGTGTGTAGAGTTCACTATTAGGGTACGACAACAGCTGTTGGCACTGTTTAGAAATGAGTCTCCAGAGGAACTGGGTCTGTCCCAGTTTCCTGCATCCCAAAAGCTTCAGATCTCCCTGGTGACACAGGGAAGGCAGGGAAGGCAGGGAAAGTAGTAACGCAGCCTCTGGCAAAGTTGTCTGGGTCCCTGGGCACAGAAAACTAAGCCAGAGTCCAATACAGCATAACTCCCCAACCACGTCCCAATCATAGTTCACCTCTGAGGACTGAATATTAAGTGGGCCTTTCTGCAGTTGCGTAGAAGAGATGTTCATTCCTGTGAGCACCACAAGGTCACGATCTATTCTTTGGATCCTATGTTTCCACTGATGAGACAAAATCCCTGAGATGGGCAATATAATGAGAGAAAAGGTTTATTTTTGTTCACAAGGGGTTTTGGGGTTTTTTTTTTGTTTTGTTTTTTTTTTTTTTTTTAGACAGGGTTTCTCCGTGTAGCCCTGGCTATCCTGGAACTCACTCTGTAGACCAAGCTGGCCTCGAACTCAGAAATTCGCCTGCCTCTGCCTCCCAAGTGCTGGGATTAAAGGCGTGCGCCACCACTGCCCGGCATTTGTTCACAGTTTTAAAGGTTTCAGACCACTGTTACTTGGCCTATGGACTTGCTTGGGTCATGGTTGGCCTTTTGGACCTGTGAAGAAGCAGAGGACATCATGGTGGGGAGAAGACATTCTGGCAAAAACTTAGAAAAAGAGAAAGAAGCTGGGTATCAACATCTCCTTCAGGAGCATGGCCCCTGGGATCTAACTTCCACCCCTTGAAGATTATAACACACTCTGAGAGCAGTACAAACTTGTGGTGTTGCCTTTAACACAAGAGCCTTTGGAGACACTGGGCCAAAGCACAGCAGACCCAAAGGCCAAAGGTGTCTTCCCATTGATGTCACATGTGTCTCTGTTTTAATCACTTTAGGGAGATACTGCACTCTGAACCTTTTTCTGCTGTAAGTTACTAAGTCATTATCCAAGGCGCAACCCTGTGGCTTATAATAACATTAGGGAATATAGAAATTAAGGCAGTAACACAGGACCCAGTGAAGAATGCTTTCTGCTCATGAGGCAAAAATCAATGCACTGCTATGGTATGAGCATGTGACTGATTTCATAAAGAAAGGGATCGATACGCTGCTGCTGCTGCTGCTGCTGCTGCTGCTGCTGCTGCTGCTGCTGCTGTCACAGTGAATCTTCTTTCAGGTTAAGTAAAATTCTGTGTGTTTTGAAACAGGGTTTTCTCTTTTAAAACTGCTGCAGTGAGAGTTTTTCTCTTCATTTGACATTTCAGAGTGCACACACACCTACAGTGGACAGAGCTGGGCCACTGAATACAAAGCAGCCCTTTCTCTGGTTGTGGTGTAATATTCAGAGGCCTTGCTGTTTCCTGGAGCATGGCGACCTCAGAAAATGTTGCAAAGACTGCACTGTGGAAGCAGAGTGAACAGTAACTGTCAGCCCTGTGGCCAGAGAGACAACAGCGGCTTTGCACCCCTGCTTTCCCCAACACCCTGTTCCCCTGGGGTCTTCCTGAGTTTGGAAGGTAACTGAATGACAGGAAAGAGGCAGCTCTCAGGTAGGACAAGCATAAAAATGACTGCACCAGAGTCCTTCCAAATGAGCCCTCACTTAAAGGAAAACCAGCCAATGAGCTGAGGTCAGAGTGCTCCCTTTACAAAACAAACAATGCTGTGCCAAAAAAATAAAATAAAAAAATACCTTTCCATATTGAGTCAGCCCCTGGGAGACGGTTCAGAAGGAAAATGCTTAAAGTATTATTGGAGACTGTCACGAACTGGGAACAAACATCCATCAATTCGGGAGGCTCCTACTTCAGAGATGGCAGCTGACTCCACTGACGTCAGCAGGCTTCTGCATCTGTGCAGAGAAGACAAGGCAACTCTGGAAAGGCCTGAGAATCACAGCATGGAAACGCAGGTGTATCTTGCTGACACCTGGGCACAGAACTCTTACATATGGGGGCAGATTTTATCTGGGAGAGAAGCAAACTAACACCATATCATAGACACCAGGACACACTGTTCCACGGAAACAGACAAGTAAAAAGGCTTCACATCGACTTGCACAGTAGCTAGAATCACTACAAGCAGGAAGTGATCAAATCGAGGCTTCCTAAAAGCAGGACTTGGAGTTGGCAGGGATACTCAAGCCCAGAAGAAACAAGTTCTGAATGAGGTCTGCTAACCATGGAGGACGAATGGGGTCTCCAAAAGGCTGCAGGGGGGGGCAGGGTCAGAGTTGGGAGACACTGTAAAACACTTGAAAGTTACCTGTGTTTGTCCTGCTTAATCTAAAAACCTCCCCTCCCCTCACTGCCCTCGCTTTCCACCAGAGCTCACAGTCCAGTGGCTCAGAGCAAGAACTGACAGACAGTGACACCACTCCCCTGGTGATGGGCAACCCAGCATTTGCCCACACAAGTCTCACAGCATCTGAGGAGCAAGACTATATGTCAATGTGCTTATTAGAAAGCTTACAGAGCTAAAAGGCACGTCTTACAAGTGACAGCTAATATTCACAGTACTCTGGATGGTAAAGCCATCTGCTGGTGTGTTTCTAGTCTTCTAATTGATTGAGGAACTGTTCAAAAACCACACCCCTTCCAGTCAACAGTCAGAAAAGGAAGCAGATGGGAAGTAATGTTCAGATCAGAAGTTACCTGGCTAGGAACTGCTGAATACAGTATTGGACATCAATTCCTAGCTGAGCAGCCTCGTGTGTGTGTGTGTGTGTGTGTGTGTGTGTGTGTGTGTGTGTGTGTGTCGTGACTAGCCAGCTTAGCTTACTCAGCAAACTCCAAGTTAGTAATAAACCAAAGGAAGCAAGTAAGAGATGTATATGTATACGTATATGTATGTATATATGTATACGTATGTGTATATGTATCGATCTCCCTCCTTCTCTCTCACACACACATTCTTCACTCACACAATGCCATCCGAAAAGCCTTGTGCCAGCAAATTTCTGAGCCATGAAGTTACTATGTGACCCAGGAAACGCCTGGCTTAAATGTACAGCTTCAAGGCAAATGAAAATGTACATCCAGAGAAAAGTTGCAGATGAAAATTAATATCCATATTGTTCCTAACAACGAAAAAGCATAAACAAGCCAAATGCAAGAATGAATAAACTGATAAGCAAAATGTGGCATGCCCACATGATGGAATATTATCCGACAGTAAAAAGGAAGGAAGAACTAACGTTCACATGCAACGAAGGACCACATGAAGTATAATGCCATTGGCATGGAGCTGGCAGGAAAGCCGATACACAGTTGGAAAGCGAATTAGCGGTTTCCTAGTGCACAGAGGTTGGAGGAGAAATGAAAACTAACAACATTAATGAAGTTTGGGGGGGGGGATGATACAGTGTTCAAAACCTGAGTGCCATTAAATGATAAAAAAGGAGACCATGAATTTGAAGTAGAGCAATGAAGAGTATAGGGAAGGGTCTGGGGGAGGGGGGAGGGGAGGGAGAAATGATGTCATTGTATTATAATCTCAGAACATCGCTTGTGGTGATGGCCGTGTACCTTTGGGAACGTTCTAAACCCCGAGAACTGTTATCTCCAGTGGGGATATGTACAGTATTGCTAATTAGCTCTCTGAAGAGCTGTTTTTAAAACCTCCAGACAAAAGGCTGGTTTGGGTATTATTTACTGCAATCCTGCAAACTTCTAATAGTTTACAGAAGCCTCTTGTTGGAGGGAGGAGTGGGAAGAGAGCCTGAACATGCGCTGTGCATGCTTGAGGCCAAAGGTCAGCTTTGGGTACTATTCCTCAGATGCTATCCACCTTAACTCTTTGAGTCTCTTACTTGACTTTTTTCTTTTTTCTTTCTTTTTTTTTTTGTTTTGTTTTGTTTGTTTGTTTGTTTGTTTGTTTGTTTTGGTCTATTACTAACTTGGAGCTTGCTGTGTAAGCTAGGCTGGCCAGCTACTAAGCCCAAGGAATCTTTCTCTCTTTCCCACAAGCAATAGGGTACATGACCTTATCCAGCTTTTTTAAAGTAGGTGCTAGGGCATCGAACTCAGGTCCTCAAACAAAGCAGGTTCTTTCCTGACTGGGCTGTTTCCCCAGTGCTACACCTTACTCTCTCATCGGATTCCATACTTACTTATTTAGAGAGCTGGGGTGGCTCCCACTCCACCTAATAAGCAACTTGTGTTGAGTGGCATGGCCAGCTTGGTGAAGAGATTCTTAGCTTTTTTTGCTGTTCATGCCAACACACCCAGTCAACTGAAAACTAAAGACAGGCTCCTGATCCTACAGGAGGGTCACAGAGCAAGACCGGGAGTGTGGTGCCCACATAAAAGCCTCCACATGGAGACTGAGATGTTGGCTTACAGGAGGACCAGGGCCTTTCGCTCTGGATGTCAGGCACACCTTGCTAAACTGTGTACACATTCAGTAAGTTTCTACAAGCATGTAACATAACTGGGGTTTCAGTAGCCAGTGGAGAACCAATCCCCCATCACCCCATCAGGGAGCTTCTAAGGCAGGGAACATAGCTGTGAGCAGATGCTATTCCTTAAGTCAATTAATTACAGTTATGATAAGGGCTCTGTGTGGGGATCAGAAGCGCCAAGAGAATAGACTGGGATCCGGCCTGCTCTGAATTAAAGACAAATGGGGAAATGAAAATCATATCTCCTGACACGAGTCAGGTGAACTGACCTGTTTCAGGGGTTGTTTTCCTTGCTGCTGCCAGTCTATCTGGGCTTTTCTATTTGTTTTAGTTCAGTGCACATACAATATTCACTGAACCCTCAGGTTTGCACAAACGAGAACCTTCTGTTAACACAGCCAGCCACCCTAGTCCTGAAGAAATGCTGTAGTCTGTATCTTAAGGGGCCACAAAAGTGCATGTGTTACAGGCAAGGATTTCAGAACCTTCGGGAGTGGAAGAAGTTGGGTTCGTGGGGCACACCATTTTGGAACAGGCGCTGGGGACTTGGCACCTTCCTGCCTTTCTCTTTTTCTCCTGGCTGCCGTGAGGTAAATAGACATCGACGGCCACGTGCCCCTGCCGTTGTGAACTATGCAGCTACAGTCCCAAACCATGAAGATATTCGAAATCAGCAGCCAAAATAAACCTTTCATCCTGATAAGTTGATTATCTCTGGTAGTTCGTCACAATGACAGAAAGCTGCCTAACACGGTAGAAATATGTGATCCTCTTCTCTGCCTTTTAATTTTTTAGATATTTGTGTTACAGAATTTTCTCTGCTTATATTTGCTCATTTGCAGATTTCTAGAAGGGGGGATACTTGGTTGCTGAGAGTGGGAAGAGACCGAAACCCACTGTCCTGTGTCTAGGGCGGGTCCTGGCTCAGCATGGAGTCTCCACTGATAAGGAATCGAATGCACTAGGCCTCACTTGGGCCCCAGCTTTACTTTGTTAAGTACAACCACAAAGTGCTCGGCTCTGCTGTTTGTGTTCCAGTCTCTCCACCTGGGATGGAGCGTTGAGTGCTCCAGGTATCCACTGCTGAATAACAAACCATTCCAAAATCCAGTGCATTCAAAATAAGTTATTTGCTGGAGAGATGGCTTGGTTGGTAAAATGCTTGTTACACATGAGGGCCTGAGCTCAATCCCAACACCCATACAAAACCCGGATGTGGAAGCACATATGTGTAATCTCAGTGGGAAGAATCAACGGATTCATGTTCATCTTCATCTGCCATAATGGCAGAACTGGTTTCAAGGTGGGGGAAGACAGAAAAGTCCCATTGGACCTCTGTAGTATGAAATCATTTATGCGCCCAGCCCTTTAAATGATCCTATGTTCTACAGTGTCAGTTGGCCCTTGGACTTCTGGGAACAGGAGAGGATATAAAAGCCAGCAGAGGCTGAGAGCCGGGAGAGAGTAGTAGTCGGAGAGAACAGTAGGATTGCGGAGTAGGCAGAAGTAGGGTCCAAGAGACAGAAGAGTAGGGTCAGAGAAGACAGTTGATACAGGAAGAAAGAAGACTGACTAGAGTAGATGTAGTCCCTAAGTGTCACACTGTAAAATTTGTCAACACAGCAGCAGGCCTCTCCTTCCCACCCAGACTGCAGCTGGGGTAAGATGCTGCTCCTTAACCTCGACAGGAGCTGTCAAAATGGCAGCTCCTATCAAATTGGTGGCACCAGGGCAGCTGCCTGCAGCTATCACAGGAGATGTCCACAGTGGCAACACCTTCTTTCCTGCCTCAGCCTACAGCCTTGGTGAAACACCGCTGCAGGAGCTGTCCCACAGGAGCTATCCCCAGTGGCAGCCCCTCCTCTGCAGCCTTCCCCAGCAGCTCCTCAGAGATAGGGCAGAGCCAAAGCCAGCTGCAAGGAAGGACTTCCCACCCTAACCCATTCAGGGGAAAGGAGATGGGGGGAAAAAAGCCGCCAATCCCTAAGCAGAAAAACCCACCAATCCTGAGCTTCCCACAAGCACCGCCCCTAAGAAATCTTACATAAGCCCCTTTTGTTCAAATCCCTGCTATCCGCTCCCAGGAGCAGAGAACATCCATCCCTGGATTCATCCCTCTATACCCTGGACCCTCTAATAAATCTCTTTAGTGAGATTTTTCTGCCTGATATGACTCTCTGAAGGGAAGAAGCAAAGAAGGAGGAGCAGGGCTGAGGCTCCTCAGCTCCTCAGTGCAGCTGGGGATCCCCTCCCCTGCGAACTGCACTGTACCCCGGAGAAGCCTTCCTCTCAGAGCCCTGTGGTTCCTGAGCTCCCCTGCCTCAGGATGCCCTTCCACTGGGACACTGTCCTACCTCGGAGCTGTGTGGTTCCTAGGCTTTCTGAGTCCCAGGATACCCATCCTTCCATCCCAGCAGAAACCTTTACACTAGGGAAGAAGAGACTGAGCAGTGAAAAGGAGAGACAGCTGAAAGTGGACTGGACTAGCAAACTGAGACAAGAAGACAGTCAGTGACAACTGAAGCCAGCAAAAGCTGAGCTGAGCCAGAGAAGGTATTGTTAGGAGACAGATAAAATAAGAACCCACAAGCAAAGTAGCAAAAAAAAGAAGAAGAAGAAGAAGAAGAGGAGGAGGAGGAGGAGGAGGAGGAGGAGGAGGAGGAGGAGGAGGAGGAGGAGGAGGAGGAGGAGGAGGAGGAGGAGGAGGAGGAGGAGGAGGAGGAGGAGAAAGAAAGAAAAGAAAAACTAAAGAACCAAAGCAAGTTCATACAGGAGACTAAAAAAGCCTTCACTTTACAGGGTGACCTAGGAACACTAGCTGGGTTCATCTTACTGTATTTATATTCCACAAGTCAGAACCATGAAGCACAAAACGATCTTGTCCCTAGGAGCTGGAAGTCAGGACTTACAGAGGCAACCAGAGCAGGCTAACGCAGGCGAACGGGGTAAGGACTCCAGAGAACATTTCTAATTTCTTCTAAACTTTCTGCTGCCAGCTTAAAACCTCAAGCTTGGTGTGCTCAGCAGTTGCTCTCCTCTGACCCGAGGGAGAAGCTGGGACTGGAGAAGAAACTCCAAATAATGCTTTTGGAATTCTTCCCAGACCCTTGCATTTGAGGTGGGCCTTTCGGGACCCGGAGGTGTAATTCCAGGGAGCTAACAGCTGCGGCCTCTCTCCACTGCTTGGCAGCTTGTACTGCCTTTTCTGGATCAAACAGCCTTGCAGCAGGCCTGGTGTGCAGGGCCATGGTGCCATGTGAATCACAGATGGTTCCCAGGGAGCAGAGCCCTGTGCTCACACATGCAGACCCGTGCCGGATCTGTGCTTGGTGTTCCTGTAATGATCATTCCCAAGGCCATGGTACTTGGCCACGTGGGTGTGCAGGGTTGGATGTATGATACACAGAGGCAGGGGCATGCTTGGTCAGACTAGGTTATATATTCCCTGAGGGTCTGGAAGATTTTATTTCCCATCCATAGTCCATACGAATAATGCCATCAGCAAGGGTAATGGTAACAACTCCTCTAAGCATTCATGCTTAACATCTCAATCCCCAAAGCATCCCCCTCACAGGTGAGATGAGACTCCTATAATAGCACATTACAGGCAAGGTTTGAGGTACAGAGCTGCTAAGCTACTTGCTGACAGTCTTCCAAAATAGAGAATGGAATAGCAGAGAGGAGAATTGAACCAGAGTCAACGCCTTTAAGCACCCTGCCAGCCTGGCTATCCTGAGAGGCACTGCTATAGTGTGTCCCTCAAATCTGGCACACAGAGCTGGGCCTCGGCTTGGAGGCTTACATCTTCCCTGATATAGTAATTGCTCAGTTCCCCAAGGCTACTGGGACAACCACAGACTTGGTGGTCCAAACTAACAGAAATGTTCTCTCTCATGGTCCTAAATCAGAGTACTAGAAAAGCCTCTCTGTCTCATGCGTGTGTGCATGCTCACTCACCTGTCCGTCTGTCTCTGTCTCTCTCTGCCTTACTTTCTGTCTCTGTGTCTCTGTGTTTCTGTGTCTGTCTCTCTCTCTGTCTCTCTCTGTCCCTTTCTCTCTCTCTGCCCCTTTCTCTCTTTCTCTCTCTCTCTCTCTCTCTCTCTCTCTCTCTGTCTCTCTCTCTCTTTCTCTCTCTCTCTCTCTCTCTCTCTCTCTCTCTCTCTCTGCCTTTCTGTGTATCTGTCTGCATACCATCTCTTTACTCCAGGAGAAGGCTGTTCCTTAAGCTTTCTGGAGTTGATTGTCAGTCAGTCTTTAGTTTTCCTGACTTCTAGAAGCATCTCTTCAGTCTCCACCTCCACTATGGGAGCGTCCTTTCCTCTCCTCTTAAGTAAAGCAGTTATTAGGTTTGGAGGACCTCTACCTCAGGGACAGGCTCACACCCTCCTCTCAAGAATGTCCCTGTCTGAGCTGATTTCATATGAAAAACTCCAATTTCCAAATGAAGTATTGACTGTGGGGTTCCAGGTGGGCATGATAGCGGGGGATGGCACAGTTCAAGTCAATGTATGTGAAGACAAAACTGAGGATGTTCCACGTGCAGAGAAGTCTAGACATAGACTCATCTACTGTTTCTTCTAACTGGAAGTTAGCTTTCTAGTTGGCTTGCCCTGCCTTCCCTGAACTCTTCCAGAACTCACATTCTCTCACAGTGGTTACAACTCCTGTACGCCATCAGATCACCTGTAGGGCTTGGTTTTGAGATGACACTCCTGAGGGCAAGCAGTGTCCTTGCTCTCTGCCTCTCCTGGCATTGTGCACAGTCTGCACACAGCTCTCACGACGGACCTTCTAAATCATGTGTCATTTTCCAGATGAAAAGTTTTTCTCAAATGCTTCTCTCCCAAGAGGCCGACATGGCATTCCGTCTCTTTAACAAGGGGCATAGCGCTGGGCCTCTGGGCGTCCACTCTGCAGTTAGCCCTGGCCTCTTCTGTATCAGGGATATGCACTCGTCACTTCCTATTTATAAATTAGCCCAGAAGTGTGGGTAATTAGGTGAACTGAAGGGCGAGAATGAGTCTGTGGGAATGAAAAAGAGGAAAGAATAGGAAAAAAAGAAAAGAGATCTGAAAGTATTTGGGTTAATAAAGTTTATGATTAACTTACCAATGTGCTGCATACTTTGTGGTGGTGCGAAGTCAGACGACTCCTGGTCTCAAAACCCAAATTCTACAAAGTTCACATTGCGTTAACACGGGTACCCCACTTAAGCAGTGACAGGTGCCTAGATGTGTCTGCTAAATGGAGACTATTTGTTGTTGCTGCTGCTGATCCCTAGCCTGGGGTCCTGATAGCTTCCTGCTACTGCTAAATACGGGTTTTTCAAGTTCATGCCAACCCCCTTTTCACAATGCCCCTTCCCTCTTTTTTGAAAGGAAATTCCAAGTTCTGTCTGAGGGCTGCTCCGTGACCTCTCAATGACAGCACACTCCACCTGGTGGGCAAACTGTTTCTTCCCCTGTTCTCTAAAGACCTTGAGCTTTGGAGTTTCTATTCCTTACCTGACCCCATACCCCCCAGAGCGCTCAGCACATCAGCCCCCAGAGCGCTCAGCACATCAGCCAGTTATCAGACGTGATTAAATACATGCACAAAACACCATAAGCCTTCCCAACCACAGTTGCTTTCTCCTCTCTAACCCCACAGACTCACCTTTGTCCTTCAGTCCATCTCCCTACTTGCAAGGCCTCTGGACTGTTTATAAATAGGAAATGGCATCTGCATACACAAATATCCCAGAGGCCAGGAACACACTGAAGCCAAGGTCAGACACATGCTTCCTTGGTGCTTTCTGGAATATCTGCTTCCCACAGTTACACTTCTTCAATTCCCAAAGCAGAGTTCTCCCTGGACCAAGGACATCTCACTCATCTTTAGCACTCTTTATGAAAAATCTCTCTCCTTGAGCTCATATCTTTTCCCCAGGAAAGCTTCCTCCTGGTTTTAAATTTTCATTTAATACAACTAAACCATTTCCAAAGACCATGAATGTTCCACTAATGCTCAGAGCCAGCATCTAGCGAGAGAGGAAGATTTACACCTTATACATAGGATCTGGGATGATTTTGTGAGTTGCAAGTTCTGGGTGTGAGAGGAATGGAAACGTACAGCAGGATGTAACAGGATTCGAGAGACACAAAGAAGTATCTATGAGAAACTGAATAAAGTTCAATCAAAGGTGTTGGCATCCAGGAGTGTTCGGGACACAGAAACCAGCATGTGCAAAGGCTCTGTGGCAATGAGGTTTTCATTCTCAAAACCCACACGAGCTGGGGATGCAGCAGTGTGGATGCTATTGCTTAGCTTACACTAGGTGTTGGGTTCCCTTCCAAGTATGTGCATATGCACATGTATGCGCTCATAGCTCCACAACCACAACTCTGTGACCTCCTAACAAGAAACTGTGTCACAGCTCATTCCTCTCTCTCTCTCTCTCTTACATCAGCCAAACTGGACTTTGTGGGCCTCAGAGTAGGCCTTGCAGTGGTCTGCTTGGTCAGCTGGAGCCATAAAGAATGAGGGAATCAGAAGTCTCTAGAAGGCCAACACTTCCACATGAGTAGTAGCTGGAAGGGATCTTGCTCCTTGGAAGATATTTGTGGGTATTGTCAAAGTGTCTAATGGGAGGGAGAGGGAGCAAAATATAAATAGCCTAGAATTCAGGTTGATGCCTGACCCACTCCACACAAGTTCTAGTTCTCAGTTGTTGAAGGCACAAGAAAGAGAGAAGGAGATGAGTCTTAAGAAAGCCAGGGCCTTCCGGATGAGAAATTCTAACTCTGAGTCTTAACATTCAGTGGGTCTGGATGACTTCTACATGCAGGCACCTGTTCACCAGAAACCCCAGGAAGCAGGCGTGGGCTCCCAGGGAACCTCCACAGAAAAAAAAAAAAAAAAAAAAAAAAGGCTGCTCCCCTCACCCATCTGCGTCATTTTCTTCCAGAACATTTTTAGATGTGTGCTTGGGAGGAGGGTGGACCTGGTCATGACTCACCTGCAGAGGTGCCTGGCAAGGCTTCTTCTGGGTAGGCGGCAGAACTTGAGGCTTGCTAGGTTTTATCCCCACAGGAGTGCTCACTCATGGAAAAACAATCTGAAAACTAGCCTGCATCTTCTTTCTTGTTCCCTGGCAATATCTGTGGCTCTAGGGTAGAATCCATGGTCCAACAAATGTTTCCCCACTGAGCCATATCCCCAGCCCTCTTTTCACAAGGCCTTATCACTAAGATGCCCAAACTGGCTTTGAACTCTTTCTGTAGGCCATGTGGACCTTGAACTCACGTTTCTCCAGCCTCAGCTGGAATTATAAGCCTGCAGCCCAGAGCCCAACTCCCTTGGCTCCTCCTTTGATAGAGACACACTCAGTATGCCCCTCTCTTCAGAGAGATGAGCTGAGCTGTCCTGTCCTTGGATTTAAAAGGTTTTAGGAATGAGCCTCCTGTGAAGTTTAAGGAGTCAGGAACTCAGGCTGAGGCCTTCCTGAGTAGCCATACTCTGCTGATAGTCTCCACATGCTACACTCAGTTCTCAGGTCGGAGCCCTGCCCTTGTGAACACCACCAAGCTGCCTTTCCACCGAACAGCATGGAGCTGAGGATGACCAATGGCGTCATCAAAGAAGCAACTCTGCATCTAAAGGGCTGTACACACTGCCTCTCTGATAGTAAAATTTCCTAAGGTTCAAATGCTTCTGGGATGCTACTTCAGACAGGAAGGTCTTGCAGACAGTGAGTATCTGTGGCCTAGAGGAATCCAGTGCTGCTGGGGGCAGGGAGGGGGCTATGTGTGTGCACATACACTTGCAAATTTACAGCATACTTTACTCACTTGAGAACAGTGTGTGCTGGGCCCTGAAGCCTCCGGAATCAGGCTAATTTGCAAACAGCAGACATTCCGGTTTGCTTTCAGCAAGAGCAGCAGATAAACAGATCAGGACAGAAATTCTAATTGGCTAAAGGTAGCTTGACTGAAGGAGAAAATAAAAATAAAAGCCTTTAAAGAATCCAGCTTAACATGATGTTGGGTGATTCGTCTGGCTATAGCACTCAGCTCTGCCACTCAGGATAACTGGCATCCTGATGTTTCCATGAGTCATTTTTGTAAGGCAGGATCAGGACCAGAGGTTAAGGAACGTGTTTTAATTTAATAAGCCATCTGTAGCAAAGACTTTTTTTTTTTCCAGTTTGGCATCCGTCACCTTCCTATATAAATGCTTCTACCTTAGGTCCAGAACATCTCTAATTAAAATCTAAATTGCATTCAAGACTTGCATATACAGAGACTGCCATTCTGTCCAGCAAAGACATGGCCCCATGAATTGTGAGGTAATATTTGAAAGTTCTTTAGCTCATGTGAGGACAGGGTAGGTGAACTTTACCCCAGTTTTATCACATGTCCATCCACTTTCTGTCATTAACCCTGAATAGCACAGACTAGGTAACCCATGAAGAAGGAAGAGTGAGTTATCCCACAGCGTTTGAGACTCATTTGCTGAGGCCCTTCTTTCTGTGTTGGGCCTGGCATGGTGGCAGGGCTGCATTCTAGAGAAAAAGCCAGCCTGGTTTGTACAAAGAACCCACTCCTGAGATAAGTAAACCACTAATCCATAAATGAATTCATTAGTTATTCATAATCTTCCCTCTGATCCACCTCTTAATACCTCACAAATAAGATAAAATTCAACAAGAGTTTTGCCAGGGACAGTTAAACCAACAGCACCAGCTATGCCCCAGTGGCCTTATCTGTACCTAAGGAAATTGCAAATATAATAGATAAGAAAGAGGAAATGCAGACTTAGGTCTCAACAGTTAAGAGTTTGAATGACTTTCCCATTACTATGATAAACCCATCACACAGTGGGAGTATCTAGTGGTCAAACTGAGCTCCTCTGTCACAGCTGGGACTACACTCCTTCAGCCATTTCAATCCAGTCGTGCCCACATCCTCAAAGTGAAAAAGCATCATGGACCACCAGCAGCAGGTTCACTACCCAGCTTCATGGTTTTCAACCTTGATGTATCACCTGAAGGCTGACTTCTATGAGTAGAAAAGAATTTGGTTCTCCACCCCCACCCCATTCACACACACCCTTATCTAACTATGGCTCTCAAATTGTAGCCTGGGATGGAGAACACTTGAAGGACTTTGGAAACTACAGATTGTACAAGAATATCCTCAAGCCAAACAAAATCCCAGCATGGAGTGCAGGAATGACCTCTCAAGCCCAGCTGAAGAAGCTATTGGCATTTAATAGCTATGGGAGAGAAAGAATCCAGATTTGTAAGAGTGTAACTATGGTAGTCAACTATACCTCAGGCCAGGCCAGACATCCAAGAGTATCTCTGGGTAACACAAACTGGACTTTGAGTTGAAAGAGAGAGACAGACACAGAGACAAACACAAAATTGGGTGGTAGGAAGGAGATGCATCTGGGATGAGTTGGGGGTGGGAAAGGGATATGGTCAAAACACTGTGTGAAAGTCTCAAAGAATTAGTAGCAATATTATTCAAAAGTATTTTCATATTTGGTATTGCTGGTAGCCCAATGTGAAGACAACCCAAATGTCTACCAACTGAAACAGAAAATACGCTATGATATAGCTAAGTACTAGACTATTACTTGCACATAAAATGGAATGAGATGCTCATATAGGTGATGAGATGCATAGCTTTAGGCTCAGTGAAAGACACCAGACACAGATGGCAACCTTAGGAGATGTGTCAGTTACACATGTTTCATGTGTGGTGTGGCTGGAGGGAGGAAAGGTGATAGATAGCTAAAGGGTACAGGGTATATTTCTGAGGTGATAAAAATGTAAAAGTTTTTGTGTTGATGATAAACAACAAATCTGTAAATAGATTTAAACCAATTGAATAGGATAGTTACACATTTTGAATGAGCAAATTGGTATGCTATTTAATCTCATACAGTGCAGCAATTTTTAAAAGTATACAGACTTCTCAAAATAGAATCCATCATGTCGATCAGCCCTACAAGCAAGGCTTCTGGTCCAGAAGATTTAGGATGTGGCCAGGGTTTGCACTTCCCACAAGTGTGCTGCCCATGCTGATGCTGGTGCTGATGCTGCTGGGTCATGGACCCACTCATCTATCACATTCAGAGCCTGACTGCCTGGTGTACTTCACAAGGGCCTTGCTCATAAAGAATACCCAAGCATCTTTTTAGGAAACCTGTGCATCCATTGTTGTCTTAGACTCTAATCTAAAATTAAAATATTTGTTACTTGAAGGATTCCATCAGGTATTTTGTATTAAAATCCTTAATACTATTTATGGTCATCTGTATGAAAATAGCCCCCATTGACTCATAGGGAGTCTATGAAAGTGGGCGCTATTAAAAGTGTGGCATTGTTGAAGTGTGTCTCAGATTTCCTCCTGCTGTCTCAGATCAAGATGTAGAATTCTCAGCTCCTTCTCCAGAACCGTGTCTGCCTGCACGCTGTCACGCTTCCTGCCATGACTAAACCTCTGAAACAGTAAGTCAGCCCCAGTTAAATGTTTTCCTTTATAAGAGCTGCCATGGTCATGGTGTCTCCTCACAGCAATAAAACCCTGAGACACTATTAAAAGTACGCTCACCCGTTATCTCACAATTGCCATTCCAGAAACATATACTCTGAAGATAAAAGATGTGCTTATGAGTTTAATCATAAGATTGTTCATTGTAAGTTGCTCAAAAGCAAAAATGTAGAAACCACTTGGCTGTTTCACCATGGAAAGTTAAAGGTAGTGCGATTGAAACGAGTGTTTCACTTCACTTTCTAAATAATCCCTTTATCTGAGAAGCCTTCAGGCTTACAGAGTCACTATGAAGCTGGAAGAGTTCCCTCGTACCTACATCCAGTTTCTCCTATTATTAACCTTTTTCATTAGTGTGGTACATGTGTCACAATTAATGGATCAATGCTCATCAATTATTAACTAAATGTCACACTCTACTCTGACTTCCTTGCTTTTTACCAGACATTCCCTTTATCACTCAGAATGATATTTGACATTGTTGCAATCTAGCTTCAGATTTTGTTTCTATGACCCTGAGAGTTTTAACAACAGTCAGGTATCTTTGTGGATTGTCCACCAGCTTGAGCTTGTCTGGGGCTTTTCTCATGATTAAACTGAGGCCGTGTGTTTCTGAGAAGACTCACAGAGGTAAAGTGCCAGTTTTATCACATATATTCAGAAAGCCCCGGCTATCAGCCTGGCTGGGTGCTGGCAAGCTTCACTCTGACCACTTAGCAGAGTTTGCCTGCATTTTCCACAGTACAGTCACACCCTTCTTTGCTCTTTTTTCACACTTTTTTCAATCTTGGGAGGAGAGACGTGGTAAGCTCAGTTCACACATCAGGAAGTCATGTTCCAAATTCTCAAAGACAGACTACCTACATGGGTTATCTTTAATTGTTCAAGGGAGACTTGCCCCCTTCCCTTTGTTTATTCTGGTGTGTCTTGCATCACCCTGGATTCACAGACAACTCTAGCGCAGTCCTGTTAGGACTCAGTCCTCCTTTATCTGCCTGTCAATCACCTCACATGAGGTGCTCTTCCAGTTGTCTCTGGTACTTCCTTGGCTTCTCTCATTTCTTAAGTTACTTATGCCTTTTAGCATGTTCATTCTTTCTGGCATTTCAGGATGCTCCAGGCTTGCACATTTCCTGCTACAGGCCTAGAATCAGCCAGTTCTCCAAGAAACCAGCCCCTCCTCTTCTGCCTCCTCCTCTTTTTCTTCTTTTTTTCCTGTAGTACAATATCAGAAACCAGTACCTGCATGCTAGGTGTACCTTTCGGTATCAGTATAACAAATTTTAATACACCATCAAAAATTATAAGAGAATATTTTAATCAAACAAAGCATTTAAAACAAGCAGCCAAGTATTGAAATAAGTAGTTTATAAAGCATTATGATCTAATAGATTCCATTCAGATATTTGGAAGAAATTCTGGGGTGTGGTCCATGATTGCTGAGATATTACATGGCACATGATTGCACTAATGACTATCTTAGGGCATCCAGTGACAGGTGATTTTTGTTTTCTTCATCTTGTGTAACTACATGAGTTCATCAGAAAGTACCTACTCATGACTACTGATCCAAGGCTGAGGAGTTGTCTATTGACAGGGCAGGACTTAGCATCTAATGTCAGAGGAGTGTACTCCAGCTTTGTTCCCACAACACTAGACCCAGGGTGTAGTTGACCTCAGGGCAAAATGAAGCCAGGTTGGGACTCACACATATTGAAAAGGGGTAGTTTACCTTGAATAGAATAGTGTGAACACTCAGATAACATGTATCACTGAAGAGACTGGAATGCAATTCCCTGTCCCCAAATGTCTCAGTCTGCTTTTTGTAGCTACTTAAATACCTAAGCCTGGGTATTTTGCAAAGAAAAGAGATTTCTTTAGTTTATAGTCTAGGGACTTAAGGGCATGGCACTGACAGGATGGGAGTGTGTAAATAACAAAGGATCACATTACCATACAGTAATAACCATCTCTTGGGAGAACTAATGCTATCTCATTAACTCCCTTAATCCTTCCCAAGGGCATGCCCACAATGACATGGCTCTATCTTGTAAAGGCCTGGCCTCCTCTGCATTGCCACACTGAAGAGCAAATCTCTAACACATGAACCATTTTGGAAAACCACATTCAAATAAATGAAAGTAAAATTTAAAAAACTACCAAATTGTAAAGCTCAAACTTTACACAAATGTGAAATATATTTTCCAAGATTCTTTTATCTTCTAAGGTAGCATGGACTGTACCTTCCAACTGCAGAGACAAGCTTCAAATAGTTATGCTTAAGGTGGTCAGACCCAGGGAGCTATGCTGTTATGTCTGCATGTCTATGCCCCATCAAACAGTAAGCATGAATAGGATTAATAACTTTCTAAAAGGGACCAAGGATCTTATTTATGCCTTTACATGGGGATGTACAGGCAGTGCCCAACATTTGGAGCAGGCCCTCTGATAAAGATGATAAATCTGCTGGTGTCTTAATCATGGATTTCTGTCTTTTCAGAAGTGTGAGCAATAAATTTCTGTTGTTAATATATTAAGCAATGTAAGGTAATTTCTTATGTCAGACAAAACAACTATTCTTTATAATAGCTAGAATTAACTGCATTTTCTATAGAATTCTAATAAGAGGTCTTCAAAGATGCTTCTCCAAGGACTTATGCCCACAGGTGGCATGTTAATGCAAAAAGCATAGAACCGTTTTGTAAATTTTGTAGTTAAAAATCACACCACATATTCCATTACAGCCATTAGGTCAGTTAAAACAAACTAATATTTCCCTATGTTAAAGAGAACGCATGTCATCTTATTCACTAACTTATTGATAATATGAGAATTTATTTAAGAGTTTGTCTAATTTATGCATGTGCCATTTGTGAGTACATAAAATAAATACTGTTATGGTAGCTATGTTCTCCATAGTAGTCTCAACCTGGAAACATCTCAAATGTCTATCAGCAAGAAAATAAGTGAACAAATTATGGCAAAATACTTTTAGCTACCTACTATCATACAACAAACCACAAGACATAGAATCTTGCACAATGGCACTTCTCGCTGTTTTGTATACTTGATGTGTTTAGCTGGTGGCTGATGTAGCCATGTTGGATTCAGAACATGGCTGGACCTGAGACACCCAAGATGGCTTCTTTAACATGTCTGGCATCTCAGCTTCAGGAGCAGCCACCTCAGATACCACAGGTGGCCAGTTCCCATAATTGGGTATAGTCTTACTAGATCCCAAGAATTGTTTCAATTAGTGATAACCTTCTCATTAGTTCTTGCTACATTACAACCACATATTATTGCCTCATATAGAAGAACTATGTGAAGCACAGATTATTGTGATTATTATTACATTTTATAGTAAAATTGAATGAGGTTGGCCTCCTTGTGCTTACCGCAGGCTGTGCTCCTACACTGACTGTATAGAAAGAGGAGGCAGAATAAACATACCCTACATACACCCCAGCCTAGGCCACTGTGCCTGGTCTGTATTGTGAATAGGGAGACAATGGGTTAGGAAAAAAAAATTGAATGAGGTTCATTCAGAAAGATACAATATTAAGGCCGAGGATATAGCTAAGCGGTAGAACTTCCGTGGTACACAGTAGTCCATGAGTTCAAAGTCCAAACATAGAAGGTCAAAAGGAAAAAGGAAAGAAAAGAAGAGAAAAGAATGAGGAAGGGAAACACTGAGCTCTTAAGGATGTAACATGATGGAGCTCAGTGCTTTGGCACAATTACCAGCTCCTGTTAGGATTTGTCCCACTCCAAGCTGCTTAGCAACCCAACCAACCCAGCATGCCTTGATCAGTGGCCTACAGTAGAACCTATTGGGTTTCTGAGCCATATTTGGCTGGTTACTAGCCATGGGGCATCATCCACGAGTTTAAGTATGAATGAGTGGAAGGGTCACTCCTGTCAGGCTTACCTGTCTTTTAGAACAAAATCTTATCAACTCAACTATACGTGTAAACTGGTAAGACATACACATCTATTCTCTAAGTATTTGTTGTGTATTTCTTTTATGCTATGTACCAGGATGTGGCATAAGACAATGAATAAAAATACCCTCTAGCCTTAGTAATAATAAGCCTTAGCCAAAGCAAGTGCCTAGCCTACATTATTTGACATAGAGTGGGGAGAATGGACACTGGCAAGAAGCAATGTCAGATGTTAGTAAATCCAATGATGGAAAGTAAAAAACAGGGAATGGCCTGGAGTTTTAGACACTACTGCTTTGTACTGGTTGCTCACAGAGAGCACCTCACAGAAAATGCTTTAGACATGCAAGACCGCAGGTCTGGGAAGTTCAGATAGAAGAAACTACAAAGTCTAAAGTGGTTTAAATGGACCAAGGGCAAGGAAAGTAGTAGGAGAGATCAGGCGTGAGACAAAGTACTGGGCCTTTTGGATTATGGAAAAGGCCTTAGATTTTATCTGAGGTACGATAGTCAATGCAGTTTTGAAGAATCACACAGGCCAATCAATGATTCTCGAGGAAGGTTGGGGCTGCTCATCACAGGGCAGGCAGTGATGATGAGCCCAGTTATGAGGTTACTGCAACAGCCCAGGGGTTGGAGACCTGGAGAAGAGCAGATACTCAGCGAGAACAGTGATGAGCTGGCTGTTGGACATATTTCAAAGGAAGAGCTAAAAAGATCTGCTAACGGGTTAGATAAAGGGTATGAGAGACAAGTCATGAATATCTCAACATTTTTAGCCTAAAAAACAATCAACAGAGATGATAAAGAGACAGAAAATATACAACAGGGGATGATTTCAACCTGGGAGTCAAAGGCCCTGTTGGGAAAGCTACTACTATTGTTCGGTTATATGAACATGTCAAGCCCATCAAATTGCCTCCTAAATGTATCTGTTTATGCCAATAGATTAGTGCCACTCTCAGCTTTGCCCTGAGAAGATTATTTTTTTCAGTGTATAGTAGTTGCAGCAGAGACTCCTATGGTCAAGATGATGACAATAAGTAAAGAATGATTAGCCCTAAATGGGACATTTCTACGCCTTCTCCTCTGCTCAGAGAGCACCATGGAAGAGTGGACAGAAGGACTGTAAGAGCTGGAGGGAAAGTGGGAGCGCTGTGGCGTACTGTCTCCCAGGCGTGACAGGCAACTCTGTTCATGAACTCACAAGAGCTGCGATTACTTGCACAAGATTTGACCTATCACATCCTATCACTGGTAGGAGGAGAGGACCGTAAGATCCCACTGCCATGAAGAATTCATGACAATTGGTTTTTTGGTGATATAGACACTGGTTAATTGTTCATGATCTAGTAAATTGCTGCTCTTCACCTTCATGAAAGCAGCCCTAATTAAACCTATTGAAATATACATAACACTACACATATACACACACAGGGAGAGAGTATATATATATATATATGTATATGTATATGTATACATATATATTATAAAAATGTCATAATAAAATACAACTAATATACAATTAGGAAAACAAACAATCTTATCTTTGTTTTTTGATGATGTATTTGTATTTTATGTGCATTGGTGTTTTGCCTGCATGCATGTCTATGTGAGGGTGTAGGATCCCCTGGAAGGAAAACAAACAAAACAAATAGAAAAAAAATTAAAAGAACATGAGAAACAAACAGAAAACAAGACTGAAAAGAGGAATCAGCATTTTTAAAAGGTAAGAAAGTAAAATTCTAAAGATAGATCAGTTAGGGTGAGTTCCAAGAATTGATCATAGATATATTAACACAGAACCCCATGACAATCCAACAAAATCTGTTTTAGCAAAGAAAAAGATAAAAGCTCAACAATGGACTGACTGACTTCCAGTATCCATCTTCCGAAGGCAACCATATGGTACAATACACATGGGAATTACTCTTTATTAGAGTGATTGGAAAAAAACATTCTTTGGCATCACAGGTGGACTGAGGAAGAGAGCTTATTAACGTCAATTATGTCTCATAGACTATTAGGGAAAAAACTTGGAGAATTGTATAAACAGGAATAGACAATTCTTTTGATGAGTTATGCCAATAGGCATGTCCTGTCTACCCTGAAGTCCATGGCCACATAGACGAGAAGTCTGTGAGCTACGTGTGTCCTTGGGTAGCCACGAATTGTTCCTGCTACTCAACATCATTACCCTGAGGCTACTTCATGGAAAACTAAAGTCAATGTTGGTTTTGGTTGCTGAATCAAAATCCATTGTATGGGTCATACCACAGGTAACCATTGACCTAGAAATTAAAACCATAAAGTTAATGAAAACATTGAGATTTGTCTGTGACTTTTTTTCATAATTTGATTATGAAGTCACATTGCAATGTCAAAAGGTTGGATACACTTGTAAGGGAGAAAGTGATTTAAGGTGATAGAGAGAAAATCAAAATTTTAGTTTTATTTTTCTGAGATGGAACACACTGCAGGAGACATATTTGTCCTTTTCCTGAGATGGGACACACTGCAGGAGACATATTTGTCCACTAACCCAGTAGGGAAGAAACCTTAGTAACGAAAGAGATACCGGTAGCAGTGACAATCTTGAGCAGACTAGAAGAAATGGGGGCTAACATACAAGCAGCAGGAGGGAACAGAGAGTAGTAAACAGCTCAGATGCTGGAAGCACACAGACGTAGAGTAGCATCTGGCCATACTCTCTTTAGACTATGTCTTCTTAGCGAAACCCAAAGCAAGGTCACTAGCCCAGAATGAGGGAGAAGCTTTGCAAGCTGCATCAAGAGAGGGAAGAAGTGAGCAGAAGATGAAGTTGAGAACACACTAAAAGTTCACTGAAGGTCGGTGGTCATGAATTTGACACTGAGAGGGGCCCATATGGTTGGATACTACTGCTAATGTGTCTGCAAAATAAGCCTGTTCCTCCAGAGTTTAATCCATCAGATTCATCCAAACAGTCCCTTGCTCCCCACCCCAGATGCCCATCCAGTAATTCTGCTTCCCTTTCTGTTACAACTGTGTCCTGGGCATCTTTGCTGCATCCAGTAGTGAGAAGTATGCCTGGTATGCAGATGATGAGGAAGGGAGTCCTCAAGAAGCACTTTCCTCCTTCCTCAAGGAGAGTCTGTAAGCAGCTAAGTGAGGCTCCTGGGGGAAACTATGAATATTAATGTACCTTCAAAGTGTCCTTCCTGTGGCTGAGGCTAAAAATCTTTCTTTGGGAAAAGGGGTTAAGTATGCCCAGAAGTATCCCTATCTACAACCTCAGATATGAGATAAAATACGTTCAAAGTCTTCCTCCCTGGCACCCAAACTCTGACCTTAAACTAGCACAGTCACGTACATAGAAAGCTGAAAATGCTCAGGAATGTGCCTGCCCCCAAAGTGCTTTCCCGTGGGTGCTCCGGATGATAGATAAAGATAGGTGCTTCTTTTGTTTGGAATTAACTCGGGCTCTTCTCTGTCTTGCTTGCCGTCTTCACGCTTAGCTCTTGGCCGGACTTGTTTTGGGTTTGTATTCACCAGCATGCACACCTATTGCATTCGGTTAGAATTCTGTCGATTTGTGACCTCCATCTATGAGCGTTTCTCCTGCTTATCCCCATAAACCAATCTCCACCCTGCTGTTTCCTGGGAGGCAACCTGCTTTCAGACTTCCAGTAGGGTTATATCAATGAAGAGCTCCAAGCAGAGTTTAGTGAAGACAGCAAGGTGTCTGCATTTACTCTCTTGGTGTTTTTCAGCCAAGCACCCACCTGCTGACTGTATATTTCAATTTGAAGGTCACAAAGCTACTGTGTCTACTGTCTTCTTCTGGGTTTTAGTAATGACTAAAACTTAGTAATGACTTGACTCTTCTTCAAGTCTCAAGGTGGGGATGGTGTAATGGTTTGTATATGCTTGGCCCAGGGAGTGGCACTATTAGGAGGTGTGGCCTTGTTGGAGTAGGTGTGTCACTGTGGGTGTGGGCTTAAGATACTCATCCTAGCAGCCTTCAGATGAAGATGTAGAATTCTCAGCTCTGCCTGCACCATGCCTGCCTGGATGCTGCCATATTGATAATGGGCTGAACCTCTGAACCTGTAAGCCAGCCCTTATAAATGTCCTTTGTAAGAGTTGCCTTGGTCGTGGTGTCTGTTCACAGCAGTAAAACCCTAAGACAGGTGGTAACACCTCTTAGCAGCTTTAAGGTACACAAGCTTTTATGATTCTCTTACTTACTCTGCCCTCTTATAATGTAAATAAAGTTTTTATTAACACTCACCCCACCCTTTAGGGTTATACTAATTTGTGTGTACCATCTGTTTCCTGCTGGGACTCTTGATAGATTGTTCACCTGCCTGTGAACAATGATTTAATAACTCTGAATTCTATTACAGCCACAATACAAAAACAACCACGGGCCAACAGCATCACCATCTTCTGGGAGCTTGGTAGAAATGCAGTTCCAGGGCCCAGCTCAGACCTGCTGGATCCAAGCCTGGTATCATGAAATTCCCTAGTGATTCCTTTGCATGTTGCACCCCAAAAAGCAGCACATTTTTCTAAACTTTTTAAAAGCCTTTTTTTTTTTTTTTTTTTTTTGTGGCACAAAAGATTCACTCAGACTAGTTTAAGTGATGGGATCTCACATCTCACATCAATAGATGAGACAGATTCGGTCTCAGAAATCTAACAGGAACCCATCAAAGGTTTAGCTTGTTACTCTTGAGAATAAGGGGTCCTGGAAATAAAGTAGTTTATTGAACCATTACTGATGCTATCCCCAAAAGGACTGCTTCTGAGACAGGGCTCCAGAGCTTCCAGCTGTACAGGTGAGTAGTATTTGGAAAAGTATCTGTTAGACCAAAAGAAAAAAGAACATCTTCTATTAAAAGATTAGAGGAAGGTATAGATTGCATTGAACCCTCACTGGCTACAGCAAGGAAGGACAGGATTATGTGAAGGAAAAACTGCATGAGAAGTCATGGTTTCTGGATGGGTTGGTGACATAAACAAGGTGTGGGTTTAGGTTTTAGCATACATTCAAGAAATGTAAAATCATCTTTTGCCATTTCCCCAGTCTTATTCTCCTTATATCCATAAGGCCTTCTAATTTTAATGTTAGAAAATTACAGAATTTTTCTCTTATCAAGCTTTATGAACACAAATACTATAGAGTCAGTTTTAGGGTCCAAAATGTCAAATGCAGGAGTCAGGAGGTGTATTAGTTTTGTTGTTGTGAGCAAATGTCCAGCAGAAACAAGGAATAATTTATGTTGCTCATATTTTGCAAGGTTCCAGTCCATCCTGATGTGAAGGTACCACAGAGGTGTTCACATCATGGCACAGCAGTCACACTTGAACAGGAAGAGGTCAGGACCTGCCCAGAGACCTACTTCCAAACAGATCTCATCCTTTGCAGTTCTACTATATCCCAACAGTTAAAATTTTAAATTTTATCAATGCATTTAAATGACTTATAATCTATTCATCCTTGGAAACATCTTCAAAGGCATACCAAGAGGTATGCTTTAACTTAAGTAGAAGCTTCTCAATCCAATTAAGTTGAGTAAAAATGTAGGCATAATTTTTTTGCAACCTACTTTTAATAAGGGCTCAACCTCTCCTCTAGCCCACCACCCAGCAGAGGTAGTGGAAGAAAAAAATTATTAGAATGTGGGGGAAGTGGACCTGTTCAGCAATAGTTCCTTGGGGGCGAGCTCCATCTTCTTTGGCAGCACTTCAATACTGTAGCAAACACCAAATATGACTCAGGAGCTACAGACCAGTCCTCTAGGCAGGCAGATACTGGGTACAAACCAGCAGTACCATCCAGTCCTTTCTGCAGGCAGACACCAGGCACAAAACAACAGCTTCAAACCAGTACTTTCAGAAGGCAAACACCAGGCATAAACCAGCAGCTGTAGTTCAATCCTGAAGGAACAGCCAGGCTCACCAACTGGCCTGAGGCAAGGCTGTGGAAGTGGCAAGCTGCCACAGAAACCTCACAAGCAGTTCGATGGCGAGTTTCTCTCAACGGTTGCATTACCATGAGTTGAGCTCAACAACACTATGTAAGGTAACTAATACATGCATGTTAGCAAAAAATAGTGAGGTGGAGCAAACCAAACCAATGCTCAGTGCTCCTCTCCCACTGCCTGTGGGGTCATGTTTATACTCCTTTATCAAGTGTCCTTTCACATGTTTGCTATATCCAAACATCCTTTCACCTGTGTGCTGCAGCAAAAAAACATTTGACGGAACTAACTTTCCAAAGGAACTAGAAGTTTCCACTTCATAAAGATGAATCATTGTGGCAGGCCTTGCTCTAACCATAATTCTTTATACTGCTTTGACTCCCAAGAACCTCTACTAGATCTCTTAGGCACGTATTCTTTATCTTTCTGAGAGCATCCTCCTTCATTTATCTATTTGCTTAACTCATAACCTGAGCTTAATTTTCTTGCATATCATTATACTCCCTGTTCCGTCCTGTGAACTTTTTTTCTTAGTGCCTAAATTTCAGTTGAGAGCAAAAATTTGTCTAATATGTCTGCTTGGGTAAAGCTTTCTGGATCAGTGTCTTCCACATATTAAATGAATGGTTAGATGGTATTGCTGAGTCAGCATGCACTAGATAATATGGTGAGAAACATATCTGCCCTAGGCTATCTGAACAGCAGGGGCAGTGGAAGAAAATATTACCAGGATTATGTCTAGTCTTAAATGATTCAAAGCAGGGTTTCCAATCTTGGTTGCAGTATCACCTCACAGGAACATCTGCATCCTTTGGCAGCCTCTGGTATCAAGGCTCAGAGATTACTTCATGTTCAGGGTATTTCAAGTGTTGTATAACAAAATTAATTACGTTTAATTAAACTTATCCATTTTTTATAGCTTCAAACAAATTCAGCATGCCATGTAAGGTTATGAGATGGCAGCGCTCCAAAGGCTTCTGCTTTCAGTGACTTATGTAATTTTAGGGATTATTTTACACTAGTGAGTCTGATGAATGGCCTTTCAGCTTTGGTTTAGCAGCAAGAATTAGTCTCTGGGTCCTAGAAGAGATAAAGTGTGTCCTTTCTTTCCTAATACCCTGCAATAGCTCCCTGCCTCAAACAAGCACTGTCCTTTTTCCATCATTCTTTTTATGATACACTAACATTATGCATTTGGTCCTTTTCTCCCAGCTACCTAAAAGGAGGCAGCAAAGGGACAGTCTCTCACAGGGCAGGTACAGAGAATGGAGCAGTGCTGGAGTCACTAGTACACTGAATCGATGGCTATTCTCATTTGTTACATGTTCCTGTCCGGTTGTGTGTTAAACCAGGACTCGGCATGTTTTTTGTTCTGCAGGTATAGAGGCATCGAATCCACTTCACCTTGGGCCCAGACTAAAGGAATGAATACCTTTGTCTCTGGGCCACACCGTCTGGGTGGGTGGAGGTCTGACAAGAGCTGACAGAACCAACATCGACCATGTGCAATCACCTGACTTTTAGATAGTTTTCAAAATTATTGAAGAATACCCTGAATTGCTTAATATGGATTCATTCAATTCTATAGATAAATCACAATCCAAAGTAGTTTATGAACCAAATGCTCTGCAATATATTTATTCAATAGTTATATACAGGCAGCCAGTAAGTTTAATTCCTCTTCAGGGAAAAAAAAAAAAAAAAAAAAAAAAAAAAAAAAAAAAAAAAAAAAAAAAACCTAAAATGACACAGCATAGTGTCAATGGTAAGCCTTCAGTTCATGCATGCTTGCCCTTGGTGACCTTCACAAGTGCTCAGTGACAAGACACTGTGTCAGAAATTCTAACTCCAAAATCTTGGGCTTTTAAACCCCAATTTCCTTTCCTATTTATCCTTTGTTCTCTATTAAAAGTAATTACAACAGGTATTTCTATCCATAAGCTCTATTTCCTTCCTACAGAGGTGACAGAACAGTGTATCAGAAATACCTTTGAAAGTTCTCTGGGTTTCGGGTGGAAGGTCTGTAAGAGCAGAGTTTGGGGAAGACCAGACCACAGGACAAGACTGTCACACACGAAATTCACAGCAGCTGTGAACACCTGCATACGATTGAGCTGCTCATCATTCCGGCACAGCTAGGTGAGGAGCACTTGAGCCCCTGTCAGAGCTGAGGAGCGACTCACAGCTCACAGCTGCTAGGGGAGAGAAAGCCAGTTTTCTTTACAGATGCATTCCCTGACCGTGCTCCAGGGGATGGCACCAGATCCATGGATACGTGGGCAACGCTAATTGGACTCAATAGGTCATAAAAAATAGAAGACATGAAGTTGGGAGAGGGTTATGAAGGGGAGGTGCCCAGGAAGAGTTGGAGGGGGGAGCAGTGGGTAAATATGGTTAAAATGTGTGTGAATTTATCAAAAATTGAAAAACATATTAAAAAGTAAATAACCCTCTCTTGGTTTACCAGGAGTAGTCATGAAATCACAGCCCTAATTATGAATTATAGGGAAGGTGCTGTATTTGGCCTATGGGTATTGTCTTAGTTGAGGTTCCCATTGCTGTGAAGAGATACCATGACCAAGCAACTCATATAAAGGACAGCATTTAATTGGGGTTGGCTTACAGGTTCAAAGGTTCAGTACATTCCCATCAAGATGGAAGCATGTCAGCATTCAGGTAGGCATGGTACAGGAGGAGCTGAGAGTTTTACATCTTGTTCCAAAGGAAGCCAGGAGCAGACTGACTTGTCTCCCAGGCAGCTAGGAGGAGGGTCTCAAAGCCCACCCCACAGTGACACACCACCCCCCACAAGGCCACACCTGATAGTGCCACTCCCTAGGCCAAACCACCACAGGTATAAAGAATGGATACAACACAATCCTGTTCCCAAGGAAAATGTCATAATATACCGACAGGTTTATAGACAAAGGTTGATTGTATCACATGATAGATGCTGTAATCAGAGGAATCAGAGAAGGGAAACATGTTCAGATCTACAGGCTACAGAGAACTCCCAGGAAAGGCAGATTAGAAAATGTGCTGGTAGAAGCAGAGAGACTAGTTAAGAACCTCAGGGGTCTGGGCAGGTCCCGATGAGACTCTAAACTGAGCAAAGGCTGAAGCTCTTAGAATAAGCAATGGCTCCGTCTGTAAAGAGGAGGAATCAGCAGCAATACCGTGTGAACACAAAAAGCTGGCAGTCATTTTAATTGTGGAAAGATGACTGCTCATGAGAGCACTGAATACACAAGGAAGATGATATGTTATTTCAGACACCAGTACAGACTGGCCGAACTGGAAGTGCTGAGATACCCAAATGTGTTACCAACCATCTTCTTCCTTAAGAGGCTAAATTTATTGCTATTACTGAAAATTAGTTTTGATAGTGAATGGGATAGGAATAATCGGGTTAGGAAAAGAATGATGAGTGTAACAATCTACATTAAAATCAATCATTTCATGTCAATACGTAGACTTCTCCATGTTTTCTTTTTGAAGACAGACATTCTATCTCATTTTCTCATAAAGAGCTACCTACTAAAAAGCACATAAAAAAATGTCTTCAGATGTCTAGAGATTTTATAAATAACTGCCAGCGCTCTCCAAGTGTAAGTGTAATGTGTTACTTCTGAGCAGGCTAATTAACAATACAAAAAACTTGTTTTAGGAATTTGTTGTATTTTAATTTTATGAATCTATCTTTGAGTGTCTTTCATATCACTGGACACAATGAAAACAACAGCACTTTATAAGAAATATGTTTATTTTTTATGAACTCAATTAAAAAATACACATTCTTTGTCAGGACTAATCCATTATGTAATGAAATATACATAAAATTATTATGTATACTTAACAATAACAAATGAACAACGGATCCAGAACCTTGCCTGTAAAACAAACAAGCAGGGACTAGATACACAGCTCAGGAGTAGAGCGCTTATCTACCACGTGCGAGGCCTTGGTTTAACCTTCAGCACTGTAAAAACAAACAAAACAAGCAATTCCAGGGGTGGGGAATAAGAGCCTACACATAAATTCTAACATCCTTATGCTGAGTATGTTCCTTGATATTTTAAAACTCAAAGGTGTTTTCCAAAGCTGTTTTAAATGTCTTGCCCACACAATAATGCCCATAGGTATCAAAGTGCACAAAGGCACAGAGGATGCTTAGCTTTGACTTCTGAGGAGGTGCAGCACCAGCTCCTCGTCCTCTGCTAAAGACAGGCCTGTATCCAACGGCTCTGGCGCCTCCCACTTGGCCTTCTTTCCATGACTTCTTGGTCTTCCATCATCGACTTCAGTGTTGTTTCTCTTCCTCAGTTCCTGCTTCTTCTTGGTGTCACTGGTGGGAACAAATCCAAGGATACAGTTTATAAATAATTAACTCATTAGCATGAAGTCAAACATTTATAATGGGACAGAATAACCCAAATGTAGAGCATGCAATTGGTAAAATGACATTTTTTAAGACAGAAAGAAACCACAATAACAGGCATGTGAGGGACACTGTATAAATAATATGGCATTCAATATAAGAATTAATAGGAAGCTCTGGATATATTATCTATAATCTAAAGACATTGAGAAGTCCCTTAGGTATCTTAATATATTAAATTATCTCTATTTAAAGTTACGCTACCCTTTAGGTAGCAGGTTATGTAGGCTATAGATACAGATAAGTGTATCATGTCCTAATTCTAGTATTAACTGAATTATATTATGATAAAGAGCCTAAAATTGTCAATAAGTTCTAAATTTTCCTTCTTTAAACATGTGGACCTACAGTGCACATACAGTCTTAAGAAACTAAGTGCTGTTGATTAAGTGGGCATACACCCTGCACATTGGCCACTAACGGAGAGCTAACTTCTAAGGAGAAAAAAAAATCAATAGATACATTAAATAAAGACCAAAAACAGGGCACGTGAGAGGGTTCCTGAGCTCGATCCCGAGAACCCACATGGCAGAAATATTTTCTGACTTCTACAAGCGGCCATGATACTCATGAATCAATAAATGTATTTTTAAAAATCTTCAAAACATTTTGATATAGCATATTCAAGATGGCTCAATTGGAGGGCATGAAACAAGACAGCAGCTGAGTAAGAATGGCCGACAATCTCCTCTGCCACATGCATATCAACTTGAACAGCTATTTACAAACTAACTGATGAGAACAGAACTAAAGAAGTCAGTTATCATTTCAAAAGAGTTCAAAATAGTAAAAACTCACAGTAACCACAAGGTAGACATCAGTAACTGACAAATGCCAAGCAGTAACAGGAAATCACAAAAATAGTAACAGAGTGATTCCCTTAACTACCAAGACAGCCTGTGCGTGTGCGTGTGCGTGTGTGTGTGTGTGTGTGTGTGTGTGTGTGTGTGTGTGTGTGTGGTGGGTGGGGGGGGGAGACAGATAGAGAGAGACAGACAGAGGATAAACACAACAAAACTAGATATTTTATACAGAAAACCTCTCAAATAACTATAAAATATTGTAAGTAATCAGTAAATACAGCAAAGATGCAGAATGTAAAATCAACATACAATAATCAATAACATTACTCTGTTGAACAACAGTAAGTATCTGAAATAAAATCAAGAAAGCTATCCTATTTATAGTAATTATAAAAATAAAACATCTAAGACTAATACCTAGGTGAAGGAGCTCAACAATTTTAAACATTTTAAACATTTAAACATTTAAAACATTTTAAAGAGGAAACAAAAAAGAAAAAAATACATTTTATATTTATAGACTATAAGAATTAACATTGTTAAAAGTGTCAACAGTGACTTCCAGGGTCAACACAATCTCTAGAGTATCAATGCCTTCTGTGCAGAAGTGAGTAAAGCAATCCTAAAATTTACATGGAACTAGGAAGATTCCTAAAATGTATGTGAACCATGATGACAAGGGAGGGAGGAAGGGGTGGTAGAGGAGAGAAGAGGAAAACAGGAGTAAAAAAAGAATGGAGAGGAAGAGAGGAGAGAAACAGTAGCCAAACACCTAAACTCTGAAGTTAAATTATTTACTTAGAATTGTTCCAAGAATTAAAGGTAACCAGATAAATAAAAACACGGTAGCTCTTTACACAATAACTTACTTCCTGCCTAAAAACTACAACCATTCGAAAATTCTCACACTGGCTGTATATAATAATCAGCAAAAGAAAAAGGCCCCATCAATATTACATTACTTTTCCAACTATATGATGTATCCAAACAGAACAAATTGTTCAAGTTTGAATGGACTCCATTACTGTGGAGAAGATAGCCTGATATAAAAGTGAAGATGCCTAATCAGCATAGCCACTTATAACCAGCTGGAAGCAAAACTATAGTTAATTCTCCCATTTACTTCCCAGAAATGCTCTGACTCAGCCATTCACTTTCACCAGTAGAGGAAAGGCAGACTAGATGACATGATGTGGTTATTCAAAGCCACAAACTGCTGAATTTTGAAAGGGAGCCTGGAACAATGAACATAAACGACTTTTCAAAAGGAATTCAGCCAGAAAACTTTTTTTTAGCTTTTAAAAAAAGATATTCGGTCCTAATGTGCTTAGGAGTGTGGCTAATTCTGTGCCAAACCCACTGGGTAGAGTGCCGTAAATATTTGGGGAAACGGCACGGGTTTTGTCCATCTTGCACATCGAGTGCACCTTGGAGAGGCTCACAGAAAGCTTAATGAGCAGGCTCTCTGTTAATGTCTCTTCTCTGTTAACATGCTCTTGCATATTATATTCTCTGCAGAAAATAGCAGCTTCAGATGTTTCCCCCAAAAGAAAATTAGCAACTGAAATTTTAGGGAGGCATTTTATGACTGCTTTCTATAGAAAGCAAATAAGTAGTGTTATGAATAACGAATCATCTGGTAATGGAATGGGAATTGTACAGATAACTGCCACAATTTAAGCCCCCCAAAAAAGTAACCAGAAAAGTAATGATCCGGTTCCATCAGAAAAAGCCTCTTTCCAATGCCACAGTGCTAGAAGCACTGTTTCACACCCTGCTGCATTAAAGCCAATTGTTTCTGTCCTCTGTGCAATTGGTACGTATGAGAGCTACTGGATCTAAGTAGGGACTGGGAAATCTTTATCAGTTAGCAGATGAAAATAAGCCATGTTTAATTAATTTCTTGGTTCTTATTTTCTACAAATTCTAAAACTATAGTTTGTGACCAAGAGTTCTATCACATAGCTTATAGTAGTGATGATGATTAATACTGATGTCAAGTTGACAGACCTAGACTCATCTATGAGACAAAACACATGGGCATATCTGCAAGCTGCTAGTTTGGGCTGAGTGAGATGGGAGGACCCACCCTAAACACCAACTGTAACATCCCATGGATTGGGGTCCTGGACTGAATACAACTGTGAAAATCATCTGGACATCGGTATTCCTACATCTCTCTGCTTCTTAACTACAGATGCAATGTGACCAGCATCCAATGATCCTGCTGCCATCTTGTCCCAGCCATAATTGACTGTGTCCTTTAGAACCTAAGCTAATAAAGCAAACCATTCTTCCTTTAAGTTGCTTCTTGTCCCGTATTTAGTCACAGCAACAAGAAGAAAGACAAAACACCACGGCTTAACCCAGCAACACATCATCAGTGACATTTAGCAAGTAGATAGTAAAGCATTCTGAAGATACTGAGGCCAGAAAAAAGAAAATGTAATTTTATTTACTCAAAAATACAAATTCATAATTATGAGCTCCCTTCATAAAGTAAGTGAACCCCAATGAACTGAAGGGGGTAAAGTGGCACACAGCTGACAGGTAGGTACATCTTCAGGGTGTAGATTATCTGGGTTTGAGATCCACATTGTATCTTTCTATCAGCACTCCTATAGGACCTAAAGTGCTAAGCTCTTTTCAATCTTCAGATGTTTGAGCTCAAAAAGGCCACATTACAGTAATTCAACAACAACATACAGATTGACAAAGCACCACCTTAAAAAGCAAAGCTTAACTAACAGCACCAAAAGTCCCTACTATCCAAGTCAAAAATTCAGAGATAATAATCTTTTAATAATCTAAACCATAGAGACTTCATTATTGTGCATTTAAGGAAATAAATCATATAACTAAGTATAGGTAAAAAACATTTTTAAGATGTAATATGAATAGACAGCAAGAGGAAAATTCAATGACTGAGGCTTTACTGAAAAGAGTAATACAAAACCATGTCACAGTATCTAAAGCAAAGATCTGAGCCAATTATTTTCTGATAAACAATGAAGGAAAGAGAAAAATGGGATGTGAAATAGTAAATGTTATTATGTTAAAAACCGATTTTTAAGTAGGGCATAGTTTCTTACTTCCTAAATTCTCTGAACTCCAAACTCAAAAATCTTCTAGAAGCTGAACTTATTTTTTCTATAGTTTTGATTTTCTGACTTCAACAATTATTTTCAGATAATTGTAATTGTGTCTCTCAAAACAGCTTCTGCATTAAATTCAAGAGGAAGAAGAGAGGGGAATGACACCCAAGTCTGTGTCTCTAATGGGAGTAAGGCATCTTCTCCTAGCTGTTGCATCTTCATAGAAGACTCATCTCTGCTTTAACATCTTCCCTGAGAGGTACACAGCTGGCCTATAGATAGGGATCTTTCTCCTCTGAATTTGATACAGCTCAAATTATTTATTAGTCATGTGGAACTTAGTATTGCTACTTACTGATACTAATATGATTTTTCTCACCTGTATCCCATTTGGCAGTACCATTCAAAAGTTTTAAAGTAAGCATGCCCAGAAATTTTTCTTCTAGGAACCTTGCCCAAGAAAATAATTAAAGACATGTTCAAAGATTTCTTAAGAAAGATACTTAAGTCAGAGCTATTCTTAATTTCAGAAAGTTAAAAACCCCAAAATGATTTAAAGGATTAAATCATTAAATAAAGAAAAACATAAGATATTAAGTATCTACTGAAATTTTTTCTTTATGAGTACTAAAAAAATTTAAAAACCAACACAAAATGAAGATCCATCTACATTTAAAATATATGTATGGAAAAAGATTTGGAAGTTTATTTTTAAATGTTCTTTTTGCTAATGTATGTATCTTCTTCTATTTATATAACCATCCTGTATTAGTCTTTGAAATAAAAATCAAATTCAAAGTTCTATGTATCTAGGTTCATGTTAATTATTGTTTGTACTTCCAAAGTTTCTAAGGACACAGTGTGAGAAAAAAAAAAGTTGTTCCCATTGATAACATAACTTGGCACAGAAATAGGGGAAGGGTAAGACTTGGTGGGTGAGAATATATGGGTGATGGTTATTTCAGTAGTTTTAAAAAACTAGGAGTTGTAGTGCGCCCATGTGATCATATGATAGCACTTGGGAGGACAGAGAAGTAGCATTCCAAGGTGGAGACCAGTCTGGGCTACACACTGAGATTCTGTCTCATAAAGAACAGGAGAAAGCAAAAATATAAGCTAAGTTACCTCCCAGTCTTTGCTTAGGGCCTGCCCCACCTTCCTCTTCCTGTTGTCATGTGCCATGTTTAGCCTACTTCTTTCTAATAGGATCCTGTGATGGACTAGAATGGCTGCAGAATATAACCTGCCACAAAGCTAGCATCAGTCAGGCTACATACATGGGTAGAAGAGTATTGAGATGAAAAGTAGCTGAGAATCTCATCTGGCAGAAATACAGATAACTCTAGGATCACTATTAGAAAATTAGGTTACATATTTAAATTGCAATGATTGTCCAGAGTATTCATGATTCAAATACTAGGATAAAGTACTCATTTTCTTAGAGAAGGCTTGGCACCAATCCTTCTGGTCTTTATTTGATGAGGCTTTCTTGACTACTTCATGTGAAGTCAATTCCCAATTCTGCCTCCACCAATTCTTTCAAGATCCTCATGATCAACCGTGTCCTACTCTTCTGCTTATATGAATCTGTCTGCCAGCAGTGTGTGCTCTATGAAAGCTGGGGTCTATTCTCCTATTCATTGCCAAAGAGCCAGTTCTCAGCAGATCAACTATCTGCACACATAGAGTAAATGCTGAAGAACCAACAGAGAAGGACACTTCCCATGCTCTAGGTTTATAATATGGACATCTCTGTGTACAAATAGATCACATGACACTAATTTCACTACATTAATCATTTCAACCAAGGCAGTATAACACTTTTGCAGAATATTCTAAATGTAGAAACTGATATTTTTAATATTAAGCTCTTAATAAATAATTCTGTGAAGGAAAGTAATAGGAGACATTCCAGGAAGCATTATACTCATTATATCAGTTGTATGCTGATTTAGAAACTCCTACCAGCTCCACCTTTACTAATTACAAGGATTTCCATACTGTATCACTAACACGTTGCAAAGTTTACATTAATATTCCAATACTAAGTGTGAGAAAACATTCAGTAGTCTCTTGATTCCCAGAACCTCAGGTAGCTCGTGTATCACCCCTTGCTAGAACAACTACTTTTTACTTTCAACGTTTCTTGAGATCATTCTGCAGAACCAGATAAGAGGTTTAAATCCCCGTGTATTAATAAAAAAAAAAAAGGCAAAAAGAAAAAAAATGATATTTTTTTCTATCACTCAGAAACAGGTTTAATTACAGTGCAGCTCTTAGGAAACTTTAGCCAACACTTACAGGGTTCAGAACGGGGAGGTAATTATATATTATAATAATAAGATCAAAACAAAAACTGGTACCTGCCACGAATAGTAGACTACTCAGATTAAACACCATATTTTAAGATAATATGGGTGCTTGGGAGTAGAGGAACATCAGAATGTCCTTTAACTTGAAAACTAAACTATCAGGGGTACAAAGATGTTGCAGTTAAAACTACTACACCAAGCCTTCTGAACGTTTCAATGTTGTAAGATATGGCTGTGATGATCTAGGCTAGAAGACAAAGATCTAAGAAAATCTGTCAATGTCTGCTATATGCAGGGCTTTACAGGAATATGGTGGAGTGGCTCCCAAGGATATTAGGGCAAGTAGTTCATATAAGCTTATGTTTGGAAAGAGGGTGTATTAGATTAGAGTTCCTGCCCTGACGAGAGGGGTGTGTGTGTGTGTGTGTGTGTGTGTGTGTGTGTCTCTGTGTGTGTGTGTGTTGTGTATAACAGCATAAAACAAAGATCAACATCACTGTACATCTTAGAAATATAATACAAGGGGCTGCTGAAGGAACCGATTTTATTGTGGACAGTACAGATCTTCAACTTCCCTGATTTTCCTCTTTTCTTTCTTTTTTAGGAGGCACAGAAAAGAATTAGGCAAAATTACAGACTGGTCTAGTTAACAAGACAATGGGTGGTATTTAGAGGTATAGAAAAACTTCCTGATACAAAAATCCCTGATGCTTAAATTGTCTATGGTAAGCCACTGTAGACCAAGTTCAACATCTCAATGCCCAGTTTGGGTCTTTATTTGTACCCTTCAATCAACAAATGCAGGGTAGACATTTTTCTGCATAATTTACAACTAATAATAAGCAAGCATGTGCTAACTCATTTTTTAAAAAATCTTCAAAAGTTTTGTACTTATCCTCAAGTATTGACACTTTAAAATTAAAATTTAAAATAAAATTGTGTCAGAGATGTTTCCCCTTATAAATTTTAATTTGTAAGACCATGGCAGTAGACCTAATGGAGAATGATCACTGCAGTTTATTTCATAAAATCTGCTGTTCCTTTTATAGGAAAGACTATTACTGCTTATGGAATCAGTACTAAGAATGTATAACATTCTCAATGTCTCAATTCTCAGTATTTTGCTGGAACTAAAAAAAATCGTGGAAAAAAATGTAGTACAGGAAGATGTCTAGAGTTTACTATAAATGAAAATGCTAAAAAAAAAAAAAAAAAAAAAAAAAAAGTAATCTTAGATCAGAAGCCTAATAATCAGAAAAGCTTTGGGCTGGGGAAAAGGACAAGGGATGGCATGAGAAGCTCACCTCTCACCACCACGCCTCGTCCACATTTCCTTTCATTATACATCCACACATTATTTGAAACTGGCAAAATCTTTTTGTTGTTATTGCTCATAAATAATTGGGTAATTTGGTAAAGAGTCAGGAGGCCCCTTTCAGACTGACAAACATACCTATACCATAAATTTGCATGGTATTTCTAGATTTTTTTTGAAAGTCTTCTAACATATATTTGCAGAGTCAAGAATAAACACAATTTCTGCTCTGCAGAAAACTTGAACATAAAACTATTTCTCCTCCCATATTGGAAATTTAAATATCTAAGTTTAAGCTAGAACAACTTCTTGCTACTAATCTACATGTAGAATATTTATACTCCACAGAAATACATCAGCTTCTATCTCAAAACTACTTTAACTAATTTGTTTTCACACCAAAGATCAGCATGTACCCAAACATATTCCTGGCATCCCAACTATCTGAAAACATTAAATCTTACAATTTAGTATTAACTTCATTAGTCTTCAAATGACTTCCAAAGAGAGACAACTCAAGTCTTTAAAGTTGCTCATTAAACAATTACTTATACTGATAAGCCAAACAAGAATCAAATACATGGACACAATCTAAAATTCTAAAAGAGAAAAAAATATTAATGGGCTATTATATTACTATAATAGCATTAACAGAAGTTAGATATAATGGCATGACAGAGTACAGGGGATAGTATCAAACATAAATGCCTCTCACATAAAGCAATGTCACCCATAGAGGCTGGATAACTACAAATGACAGAGTAGAAAGCACAACCAAAAATTGAAACACAGAGAAGTCAAGAGGGCAGTTTCATAAACCTCCAATCTGCCTTTGAAGTTTCTCCAAATAGTTTTGTTTTAAATATTTCAGAGATAGAAGACAGATAAAATGAAAGAATGGTAGGCTTATAATGAAGCAAATGTATTATTTATATTATAAAGCAGACCTGACTTTTTTCTGTATCTGCCAAGCTGCAATAAGATTAATTAGCAAGCAGAGGTCCAGGTAAATGAAAACTAGTTAACAACCCCCTCCCCTCTTTCTTCCCATCAACCAAAGAACACACGCAGGCTGGACCTAGGCCTCCCTGAACATATGTAGCAGATGTGCAGCTTGGTCTTGGATGGGTACAAAACAATTGGACAGGAGCTATCCCAAAAGCTGTTGCCTGTATGTGGGATTGTTCTTCCAGCTGGGCTGCCTTGTCTGGCCTCAGTGGGAAAGGATGCACCCAGCCTTGAAGACCTGATGTGCCTGGGTGAAGAGATACCCGAGGGAGCCCTCATTAAAATAAACAATCTTACTGAAAGACTTTAAAAGGACAATTGCCACCCCACGCCTGTCTGGTTTAGATTTCAGAGTAGCTAAGCAGTTACTCTCTTCAGCAAACTTCCTAATCCACTAGGCTCAAGGGAGACCCATCATTTCCTATGCCTGACCTTCCTATCACAGCTCCGGGCATTCAAATCATAGCATTCATCCATGCCAAGTTTCAACACTATGCACTTAACTCTTTGGAACCACAACTGAACTAAAAGCTCTGTGAAAGCCAGGAATGGTATTTTCTGTTTAATCTTTTGTACTCTGTGCCTGCATTTATTATAGATAGCACATGACAGGTACTAAATCATTCTTTATAGAAAGAATATATGAAGAGAAATTACAGCCACTCAAGATACAAGCAAATCTGGTATTTCATTTCATTTTGTTTTGTTTTACTTTATTTTGTGTGTGTGTGTGTGTATATGCGTGTGTATGTGAATGTTTATTTGTGTGTGTGTGCTGGCAGAGGCCAAATGAAGACAACAGATACCCTAGAACTAGAGTTAGAAGCACTTTTGATAATATAAATTAAGTAGAATGTAGATTAAATAATGCAAAATATTCTTACTATGGTTTTTTCCATCACAGAGATAAATACTTTTTATCATTCAAGCATTGTAACTACAATACATGGGCTACTTGAAATGAAAATCATGTATGATCCCAAAGGCAACTGCATAAGTCAGTCTTTTCCTGCTAAAATATAAGCAAGCTTCAAAGTTCGTTAGAGGTAAGAACAATGACTGTGTACTGCTCAACAGACCAATGAACGATGTCACAAAGACAACCAAACAAAGCCCCCGATTTTTCCTATGAACTTGTTTTGTCTCTACTTTAGTAATAACAACAAAAAGCCCTAACATCTATAAATTCTACTCCACAGGCCCAAAAAGGAAAGAGAAGGAAAAGCCAGAGAAAACTACATAATTTTTTTAAACAGATGAAAATGAGGAAAAATTCAGAGAAGAAAACAAGGTTTTTTGTTGGAATCTAATTTAAAAAGAAATACACTAAGCTTGAGGCTTGAGGCAAAGCTTGGCTCACCCTGGCACTAACCCTCCTGTATTATGAGCACATTTCCTGCTCCTTGCCCCCACTTCAGCTGTTTCTGGGGATAAACTAAGGTGCTTTCTTGTTTAAGGTTCACACATGGGTATACTGTATTTCCACCATTTCTATCCCCTCCCCCTCTCTCCTATGTAGGAGCCTTAATTGTTACTAGGACCACAAGAGGCAAGATCTGTCTCTGCGGTGCACATTAAAGGGTTTAAATGATGAACACTGGAACCCCTGGAACCTCAGCACGAGACAGCACTGGGGATAACTCCACAGAAGCCTGAGGGTGGTGCAAATTCTCCTGCAGCTGTGCAATGAACTGAAAAGGACAAAAATAAAAACTTTTAAAATCCTGTCAGGCTTCCCTGAGGAAGAACTACTGACCACAGACCTGTCCGGCTTCCCTGAGGAAGAAGTACTGACCACAGACCTGTCCGGCTTCCCTGAGGAAGAAGTACTGACCACAGACCTGTCCGGCTTCCCTGAGGAAGAAGTACTGACCACAGACCTGTCAGGCTTCCCTGAGGAAGAACTACTGACCACAGACCTGTCCGACTTCCCTGAGGAAGAACTACTGACCACAGACCTGTCCGGCTTCCCTGAGGAAGAACTACTGACCACAGACCTGTCAGGCTTCCCTGAGGAAGAACTACTGACCACAGACCTGGTCATTTTTCACTAAATCTGGCTCTCCTTCCTAGTGACAGTGTTTTTCCACGTAGAGACTCTAAAGTGTTATTTATGATGAATATTTATGAACAACAACAAAGTAAACTTTCAAATGAAACCAATACTAGTTCAAGGCTCACAGCTACTTTCTAATTGCTCTATCTAGCTCCTTAAGACTAAACTCATCTTTAGAAACACTATGTTTATGTCCAAAGAATATACTTCTGGGAGAGTCAAGATAACCAGAATCAGCATGAGAATAGTTTATACTAAATGGAACCCAGAAAGAGCACAGCAAACAAATCTATAAACATGCAGTGAGCTGACATCACAAAACCTTAGTAAATCATTGTCTGTGACAGGAAAAAAAAAATGTAGCTGAACTGGAACAACACAGGATACCTGTACCTAGATCATTTCTGTAAAGAGTAGTAGGTGCAGCAATTACTACTGCTAAAATTTACTATGATTGATCTTTTAAATACTTGAGCTAAATTATAGACTACTACTTGTACCTTATCATAAATCCTGCTTTCAATTCTAGAGACGATACATAGGGTTTACCTTGTATATCAATTCATCTTGATTGATAGAGGATATGTTAAGAAGCATGACTTGAGTTACTTGGAAAGAAACATAAATCAAACATATCTTCCATAGGTCATGAAACAGCAGTAGTAATGTATCTGCTAACCAGAGTCTAGTGCAGTGATTCTGAATTACTATAAACACCCCTGCTCCAACTCCCAAGCAACATCTAGCAATAGCTAAAGACATTTTGGTGGGGGATATAGTACTCCTGGTAGCCGCACATACCGTGAAACTACCTATAGCCCTCAACTATCCCTATTACCTGAGCAATTATCAACAATGCTACAGCAAGTCAGGACGTGAATCCAGGTCTTCAGTCACATAGCATCACATGTGTCTTCAGTTCTCCTTCCTGATCAATTTCTCTCAGAGACACGGCAGTTTTCTGTAATGTGACTGAAGTACTAGAACTAGGGAATCAGTTTCATTACACTAATATTTTCTGTGATCACAAACATAATAGGCTGCACACACACACACACACACACACACACACACACACAACTCTTAAATATATTGAAGGACTAAAACCCTGTCCATACTCTCTTCAACAAAGCATATTTCTTTATTTCTTTACTATCAAGCAACCTGAGTAACTTTAATCTTCCAAATATATAACCTCTCATACTTTTTCTTTTATTGATGTATCTGAAAAGAGTAGCACATCTTATCTTTATACTTTTATTGATGTATACTTATATATCAATCGATTAAGAAATTCAAATATTTAAAGGCCTTAATATTCATGCCATTAATACTGACAGTGAGAACAGAAACTGGAGCTGCAAGTGTTATTATAAAGAGAATCAAGTAAACTCAGGCTTTCTAAAAGATAATCAACAGTATAAAACTATTAAATAACTAATATGAAACTAAACAAACCACATTAACTATAGTAGGAAATGCTACCATGTAGCAACAATAACAGAAACATGTAACAATGCCTTTTGAATGATGAGTCAGAAACTGAACCTAGATCACATACTTCAGTGGCTCAAACATGTATATAATTTTTAAAGTCCTAATAAAATTATTTCTACCTAAGGTGTTTCTTAGAATATCTTTTAAAAATTCAGGAAACATTATATACAGAAGATTAGAATCAGATACAGAAGTACTGCTGATACTTTAAAGATTTGCTCTACTTTTTAGAGCAGTGTTATGCAAACAGACACAATATGGCTGCAGAACAAACTGTAGGAACCAAATGATGTTCTCCTACAGAGTTAAATTACACAGAAACAACTGAACTCATGTTGTAAACCAGGTTATCAAGAGAGAGGTCCCTATACCAGTCTTTAATGGATGGAGCTGGGGGCAGTCTTCAATGTGAGCATTAAGACAGCACGTGGATCATTCGGATGTCACACATGAACACCAAGGCATTTTACAAAGCAGTGTTAGTTTTTATAAGTCACTTCTCAATGTTAGAAACATGGCCCAAATCCAATAGCAAGTCGCTGAAGGTCTGAACATTTGCATAAGTAAAATTTTCCTTTTACCAATAAGCACAGTTTGTATAAACACTAACTCAGTGTCTATCTACAGCATGGTTTTCTAAGAAGATAATTTGTTTGAGATCTTAACTCTAGACTCCATGGGCTATATGAGGGGTCCCATCAACCTTTGTCTTCACATCAAAAATATTAACTATCTGTCATTGCTACCTAACGTCTATTAAGTGACTTAGAAAAACCCATGAAGCTTAATACTCAATACAAGGTTATTATAATACACAGTACTCTGAAAAAAAATACTAAGTTAATTTATACTATTATTCAATTTACCACATTTCATTTCATTTTGGCAGAGAGGCAAATAGATATAGACAAACGAACAGGTTTTAAATAGAAAGAATTTGGTTGTTTATATAGAAGATTTCTATTATTTTATTTGCTAATACGAAAAAAGAATATGAAAGTATGTAGCAGAATTTTTCCCTAATTGATTGATTGGTAATAAAGATGGCAAGAAGCCAATCACTGGTCGAGGAGGAGGCAGGCCTTCCCGGTCCAGGAGAGGAAGAGGAGCCCCTTTGGACAGAGAGGCAGGAGCAAAGCAGATAAGGATGTAGACAGGGACTGTTAGATCCGATGGCAGATTTCTAACAGAATAACTGATGAATTTAGGATGATAGATTCGGCACCCAGCAATTGTTTTATCTATTGATTCTAAACTAAGATTGTCTGGTGTTTTCCATTTTACTGTGACTCAATTGAGAACCTCAGTGATGCACGGGTTGGCGAGAGTGCGCCCCCAGGCGGCCGCAGATATTTGGGATTGCTGGTAAGTTTGGCAGCACTAACCTCAGAGGTTGGATGACTGGGTACAGAGGTTCAGCCAGCAGGAAGTTTGGTGGACTGCCACATGGGGATAGCCATGGGGGCAGGGAGACCACAGCAGCCGGAGCGTAGCCGGCAATAGCGTGGATTGAATTTTCTTAATTATAACACACAACAAAGGTATAACTTCCTCTTTTAAATTTCAGAGACTTTTGGTTTTTAAAAAATTATATTTATTTATATACCCATTCACTCATATATTTGTATAGGGGTTATAAAGAATGTGTTCATGTGTGGAGATGTGTAATATACATTATACTGGAAAACTGTCAGGCGCAGGCTGAGATTATTGAGAATCTGGGCCCCTCACTTCAGATTCAAGCATGTTTAAGTCAGGTGTCCTCCAACACCCCTTGTCTGGTGGTGGGCAACCCAAACCAGAACTCTGTGACAGGAAAGGATAACAGAAAACCCAAGAGGAAAAACACTGTACCCTTGAGAACAGTTAGAAAATAAACAATTTCCAACAGAGGCTAGTAGTGTTTATAACGATGACATAAAAATCCCTGCAGTAGAAAAAGCAGCTCATCCACAAGAGAAAGGGCAATTGGGAAATCCAGCTGACTCTTAAACTTCCCAAGACAACTGTTTCTGCTGTACATTGTGAGGGTTAGATTTGATGATGCTATTACTATCTGTTGCTATTTGTTCTTTTAATTGGAAGTCCTGCCCAAGGGGTGCTTTGCTCTGCTTTGGACTCGCCCTATTGGGAACTTCATCTGGCTGCCTTAAAGAAGAGTGTAAGAAATAACATCGTAGATTGTTCTCCAAACTGTGTAGTAAGAAGTCAACTGCCAGTACCTTTATCTGCTGGCCCACCTCACTTGCCCAGTTTTTTGTTTTCTAAAACAAGGTTTCACTTTATGTGCTGTCTTACAAGTCACTCATACAGCCCTAGATGGTCTTTAACTTATGGTGACTCTCCTTTCTCAGCCTCCTAAGTGGCGGAATTTCAGGTATGTACCACCAAAATCAGGTTGTCAAAGATAATTTTTAATAGCATTCTCATCAAAATCCATTGATAGTGTGTATCAATAAAACCTTGCCTGCTTGTACTTACTGTGCTTTATAAATTATTCAAGTATAAAGGATTAGATTAGAAATGAGGGAGGAGAAAAGAGGGGAAAGAATGAGTAAACAAAACTCATGTATCATAGTTATTTATGATAACAAGAATTATAAAAATAAAATTAACCAAAGTCCTTAAAATGAGCAGAAGAGTATAAGATGCAGGCAAAACAAGTAGGATTTTATAGGGCATCAAATGTAAAGAGAGAGAGAGAGAGAGAGAGAGAGAGAGAGAGAGAGAGAGAGAGAGAGAGAGAGGAGAAGAGAGATGAGAAATCTCTTGAAGTAATAGTTTAGTAGTCACTGAACTCAAAATAGAAAGGGCCTATGTATAAAATTTGTATTTAATGAGACTAAGGATAAGAACACACCTCATCCTATGTTTTGTATCTTCACTCTCCGATTCTTCAGAACTTCTGTGCTTATCTGGATCTGGAAGTGTGCTTGGATCAAATCCACCATCATCTTCATCACTCCAGTCCAGAAAGGCTTCCTCTTCATCTTTGGCCTAAGAAAACACAAGGAGAATCATGATGTTAAAAAAAAACAAATGATAATGGGAGAATCTTGACATAAAAGGCTAGCTGACAATAGTCAACTTTCAGTACAGACTCAAATACTCCTCTGATATTCCCAAATTAGAAGAATTCATTATAAAGGCCTGAAACAAGACTTAGAATTTCAACATTTCTAAAGAAAAAAAAAAAACTGTATTATTTCAAAATTACAATAAAATATAATCCAGAAAGTATAACTCTATTGAGTTCCTTTAACTTACAAGAAGTGATCAGTTTTACTTTTTTCATATAACTTACTTATCAAAAAAGCATGATGTCTAATTCTCTTACACACACACACACACACACACACACAGAGAGAGAGAGAGAGAGAGAGAGAGAGAGAGAGAGAGAGAGAGAGAGAGAGAGAGAACGCTCAAAACTACTAGAAGTTGAAAATATCAAAGACCAGAAATGAGAACATATTTGTCTGATTTTTATGACAAATGTCTAAATTTAAAAATGCAATCAGATCTATAAGATCTGGAATGTCAGTGTAGAAATAAAACGACTAAGAACATTAGGGAAGCAAAGGGTAGTGGCCCTCTAAGCCTCCTATGAGCACAGTGGGTGGGCAAGGACTGAATAATGCAAGAATGAGCAACTACACATTCAAGGGATGGGCATCATTTGTATCAAGATGGTTTCTGGAATATTAGTTCCGCCACCTGGTATTTAGACACAAATCTGCTACATGATACATATATATATATATATATATATATATATATATATATATATATATATATATCAGGTATGACAAATCTAATGTTTTTTATGCAAGTGATTAAGGCTAATAATGAGTAAACTAATTTGTTCACTATATTTGTTAAGTTTTTGGCCATTATTTCTTTACACATTTAAGCCACTTTCTCACCTATACAAATAGGATTATGTACAAATGTATACTGGACTTCTTTAGGAGTCTCCCACGCTCTATTCATTGTTCTTCATTTTTTGTTCTAACTCTGAATAGGCTTATTTGTAGAAGATCTTCCGGTGACCTATCCTTTTCTCCTGATACTGTGCTTCAGGCTCTCTAGCAAATACAGATGATTAATTACACATTTAGTTCTAGGATGTCCTGGTTGTTGTTTTCTTTCATGGTTTTTATATAGTTAGCATTGTTCTGTGGAGATTACCTGTTACTCAACAGTATTTTACTTTTCTTTAATTTGTTGAACACCTTTTTCTTTATTTCTTTAAATAATTGGTCTATGCTAAATTTCAAGGTAGCTAAGATGCTGTTTCTACTGATTACCTTTTTCTTATTTATGAATTATATACATACCTGCTACTAATCACACGTCTGATATTTTTATAAATAGGGTACTGTAAACAACGTACTACAGAAACACTAGATTTTGTCCCATTTTCTATAAATAGATGATTTTATATTAAATATGAATTAATCCATGGTAGGTATGTAGATGCATATTTGTTTTTAAAGCAAAATGTTTTAAAGGTCCCTCTTGAGTCTGTAAAATGTGGAACTTGACCAAATATTTAGGCAGTTGGTCCTACCTCCTCAACTGGCTTCCGGGGGTCTCTCTAATTTCTAGCTGTTCTTTTGGCTTTGAGAGTCATCTATAATCTCAACAGTTCAAATAAATTACTTTGTTCAACTATATAACATCTACCATTTAGTATGGCTTTTAGCATTAATTCTCTTAATTTAATAAAACAAAAATATATTAGTAGGTGAGCTGTGGTAATAAGATCTCACTTGATATTCCAATGTAAATATTTATAAGAAAATGGTAATTGAGAATAAGATTTTACTGTCAAACAGGTATTATTTGAATTTGTAATAATCAATACTTAGGCCTTGCTACTTTCTAGCCAGTCAGATCATACCCATCATACTGTCTGTTCTGAACTACACTCCATTTATGACAATGACAAATGAATTCAAGGTAGCAACTCTTTTCAGAAACACAATTTCTAACTACTATCAATTTAGAAAAATTAGAATAAAAGACATTTTAATACTAATCTTTTCTGTCTCTTGGTCTCTTCTTAGGAAGACTAGAAATCTATAACTACAAACTGTGTAACACCTGTACTACAAAAAGGTATGCTGCACGCCTACTGTTCTTATTTAAAACACAATTTTTACTGCAAAAACAAAAATGCTATAAAGTTACTCCTAAATTTCTGGGAAGTTTTAACTTGGATGTATATTCTCAAAGAAAATGTTCTGTCTTTTTGTGATTTCATGAATTGTTTAAAAGATAGTTTGTAAATATAATACCATCACCGTATTTCCTTGTAGACTCATTTTCATTAGAAACAACACAAATATACTGTTGTGCATCTATCAACTCACAACTGATTGTAAAATGTCACTGTGTTTGCAGAAGCTCCTGAGGGAAAGCACTTAAGGGAAGTAATTAACTAAATTAGTACAATAGAAATGAAACAAAAAAGGTCACTGAAGAATAAAAAATTTGGGGATGACATCAGTACTTTTAAAAGTAGGAGGCATGACAGTGGCAGTGTAAATCCCAGCACTCAGGAGGCAGAGGCAGGCGGATCTCTGTTGAGTTTGAGGCCAGAGTTAAGTTCCAGGGCAGCCAAAGCTACACAGAGAAACCTTGTCTCCAAAACCCAACCAGAGACCTAAGAACTAGCAAGCTCTTTCTACTGCTACCACTGAAGGATCTAGATCAGGTTCATTTTCTCTGCCCATTAACAAATTAAAAGGAGGGAACAATCTAAATCTAAATCACAACAGGCAGTAGCCCAGAAACTCTCAGATGCAACAGACAAAATTAGCCCATGAAGAAAGGCTTTTGCGAGGTATGAGGAGGCATGCACTGCAAGGCCTACACACAAAGAAAGACCTACAAAGGAGAGGGAATATCCCGGGCTCAAACTCCAGGCCTCTCCTTGAGGACTAGGGCTTTTAAGGATCTTCTGCCTTCCACCCCTGAATTAGGATTCATCAATATGACAAGCTCACAACTCTGGCAAACATATCCTGATCTGTCCCTAAGCTTGGATAGTCCATCCTGTCAGCTTGACAAAAAGTCTATCAGGCTTTTTGTTTTAATCTGCTAGGTTTTTGTCTTCTCAGGTTGGAAGAATGAGGAAGAAGTCAGATGTCTTGGAAGTTCAGCATCTTTATTACCTTGCTATATTGTGACCCTTCTCCCTCTCCGTCTGCCTATTTAATCTCATTCCTACTCCCTCACTTCCATGTAAAATTATAGCAAAAGGCCAACTGTCTTCAGACCAGTAACTAGAGCATCAATAGACACTCAATGTTCTAACCCCTTAATTTTGGACTTCCAGTCTCAACAGTTGTTAAAAAAAAAAAAAATGTTTGGTTTTGAATTACCAATATATAGTTTTAATTTACCATCCCAAAGTGACTAAAGATGTACAAATTTCATTGTAAGAGAATCAATAAGCTTAAAACACAGTTGTATATATCAGATCCAAAAATAAATATGAATCCCTATAGTCTATAGAAGCAGGATAAGAAATATTGTGACGACATCTTACAAACATTCCAGAGTTTGAACACTTGTCTCCAATACCTGTCTCTTTTTATGTTGAAAAATCTGTGTTTATGTTACTGTTTGCAGTGTTAAAGGAAAAACTCTTGTGGATCATATCCTTGTATGCCCAACAATCTTCAGTATGTTCTTGATCAGAGGCTTTTACTCTTGATTCTAGACAACTGATCATGTCACAGAGCACAGGTGGAAGATGACGCAGACCCATCATTAGTGGGGAAGCCTAAACTATGAACAGCATCTGTCTACACAGGAGCAGCACAGCTCTTCTGTGTTGGTTTTCTCCACCTTTCCCTCCCTGCCCCCCCCCCCACTCTGTATCTTCACACCCGCCTCCCAAAACACAAATCAAACCTATTGGTTATTCAAGCTTAACCCTTCTTTAAAAACTTTCACATAGTTTTGTCTGCGTTTTTCAGAACCCAACAATATTTCCTGACACACTTTAAGTCACTTATAATACAATTCCATAATGATATTTTATTGCCTTGGATGTTAAAATCCCTAATGTTTTGATTAGTTCTAGTGAGACCATTGTTTCTTTCAGATATTTTGCTGACTGGCAAATTTATTTTCCCTTTTGTTTATAATGTAGATAGAACAAGAGGAAAAAGTTTATACATACATAGTACTTCCTAATTAACAGGTAATGAAATTTAAGATTGCTACAATATGTTTGAGTTTCTAGTTTATTTAGAACAGAACATCCCCAAAACAGTCACAAACTCAAAGTCTGAACTCTAGTACACAGCTTTAGTATCTTGAAGATGAATATAGACTCTTGTACACTGCTTACAGTTTGAGAATTGAAAATAAATCCTATAATGAAAAGCTAGTTTTAGATATGAAAGATAAACTTTGGAGCATATGAATGTCTTCTGACATAAATATTAGCTTAGAAAGGAACACATACTCAAATCTTACTTGGTATAAAAAAAAACAGTAAGTATCACAGTCAAATTCTAGATTAAAGATATGTAGTAACTATTTAGTGCTTAGTATGTACAATAAACACATGTGACCACATAATAACTGATTCTGGTAAAATTCTGACCTATGTTCTAAATTATATTTCTCCATTAATAGAGTCTGTAATATTCAGACACAGTTCTAATGTAAAGAAGAGAGGAATACATGTTCTACAGTTTACTTATAACTGAAGTGCTATGGAAGCTTAGCCAGTGGAGGGCGAGATCTAGCACCAGCCAGAACTGTAATAGTGCTTCATGTGAGAAGCATCATTTAAATTATGGTTAATAAATCAACAAAAAGGGATTGGAACAACCAGAGAAACCCCTAAAAGGGTGTTTTGAAAGATAGCATGACACAAGCAAAGACAAAGAATACAAACAATGTAGTGCAAGGTTGAATCTAGAAACATTACTAGAAAAAGCACTGCCTATCCCTTCTCCAAGCAGGTAGACTCCCAAAGTTCACAGCCTAAGAAGCAGAAGGCCAGCTAGATGTTAACTGTCATTGGTTCCCTTACCCAGGCTTTTTTTTTTTTCCATTGACAAGCTGATATACATGTGGCACAAATCTGAGCATGTATGGCGAGAACACACTGGAACAGTAGCAAACCCTAAGAAACTTAGGAAACACTGACTCTACCCTTGCAGCTGTGTAGATTTACTTCAGGTAAATTGTAACCTTACCATACAATTTTATTTTGGGGGAATTTAAACAGTAGTAATGTCTACTTAGGGAGTCTATAGACCAATGGGAAAAATAATATAGAGTGCTCTGTACAAAGCTTGGTAGTCAATGAAGATTCTTAACAAATGATGGAAGTAGTAATGCTTTTGTGTAACAGAAAGAAAATAACAGGACTGTTAATTCTAGATAAGCAGGCTGGACTTGAAATCCTGAGCTGACATATTTTCAAATTTCTGAGGAATCAAAATATCTATTGCTGTGTGACTTCTAGGGAGAATAGAATAGCTGTCTATTCACTCTAGATAGGGCACTGGTGCTAGGCCAAAAGAGCTATTACATCCAAGTTCAGTTAGTAAACCAGTGATTTTAATGGAATTACACACAACAGCACAGATGAGGGACTGATTACTTGCAGGAGGGTAGATGGCTGAAAGGCAGCTGTATCACCAAAAAGTTCATTCCAACACAGATAAAGACTCAGAAATCTGCATCCCTGGAGCTCCCTGCTAGCTAAGATGCAGTATCTTCTCTCTCTACTAATTGCTTACTGTATGCATTGGGGGGAGGGGAGGGGAGGGAGGACCCACTTTGAATCTTGTGGATTTTGTTTACTTTTTGCGTCCTAGGAGCTTCTCTCTTATCCTCCAGGAGTGAATGTTTCAACTGGGAGGAAATGCTACATAGCACTTATATTTAGTCACGATTAGCATTCATAGGTAAAGCTTATTAACATCACTATGCAATTCCAACACAGTGGTTTGATTATTAGGCTGCTGCTAATTTACCCCTTTCCCAAACAAGCACTTCTTCTTTCTCTAAGTCCTTTTCTCTTATTATCGCTTTAAATGAATAATGATGAAGGTGTATGTATATGTTCTTTTCATTTCTAATAGAAGTTATAGAGGGCTTAACCATGCACATATCCTCTTTTTTCTATTTATTATAAAATGTAGAAATATGTGAATTTTCATATGCAATATACTCTTGAGATCTCTGTAAATGGTTTTAAAATCTAACAGAAGTTGTCATCAACTTTATTCCAAAGTTACAAGTACTGGGAAAAAATGCCTATTAGAAAAAGTCAAAATAATTTAACTCTCACATAGTAAAACAACAACAACAAAAAAGCATGATAAAAGTACTTTCAGAAGAAAAAAAAAAAAAAAAAAAAAGGATTGCCTTAGCCCAATATATTTCTGAGGATTAGAAACCTGAGGAATGCCAACACGGATTAAAGAAAGGCTACGGAAGCTGCTATAAGAACTGGTAAGTGAAAAATCTGAAACTTCTGTGTCTGAAACACATTCCCCACTATTTTGGTGTCTTCCTTCAAAAGTAATTAAGATTAACACACACACACACACACACACACACACACACAATGTCAACAATTACAGAATTACTTCTGTAGAACCAAACTCATGGTATCAGGCACTACATTCATCTGCAAAATATGTAACCTTATTTCATTTGACACCACATCAGATTTGAATGAGGGTCACCTGCATGTGGTGCTCTAACTGTAACAAAGATTATTTCCTGAAGTACTGAGTTGACTTTTCCATCTGACTAACTTGTACCTTTTCATTTACTTCATATATACTAACTCTGTTCAACTTTGTGGCAGCCACTGATGTAATGACATGTGTGTTAGTTGTAAGAGAATACAAATTTTCTAAGAGTATCATAACTGAGCACACCATACTTTAACAAGCAAAGTATTTGCAGAATAAAGGGACAAGATATTTGGAGAATCAATCCTGGGAGCATGATTCTCAGATATGAGCACTTCAGATATTCAAGTGAACCAAGACATCACAAATTCATCAAAAAACAAAAAACAAAAAACAAAAACAAAAAAAACCCCACCAGTCTTTTTGCTTTTCTTTAGAAAGAATAACAAACAGATCCCCCAATCCCATTTATCTCTCAAAAATATACTAAATGTAAAAAAATTAAAGATTTTTTGTTTTTTGTTTTTTACCTTGGTAGTTAAAGCACAATCTTAGATTGGTTATAATTTCCTTTTACTTTTTGGTAATGAAAACTTTTATTGTAATTGTACCACTGCCAACTGCAGAATTCACTAGTAACAGTAAAGTATACATTTTGTATATTTTGAGCATATCTTCTAAGTAATTATACTTGTATTTTCCTGGTTATGTTTCATCTATAAAACTGTATTATTCAGCCATAATCAAGGCATAATAAGCTTGCTGATATTATACGGCATATAACCCTGTGTATGCTTGTATCCTTCACTGGTGTATTCAGGAGCTGTTAAGCATTTATCCACTGACACTAGTAAGTACAAACATACTTTGACAATGTTGTTCTTCTGTTCTGAACATCATCTGTGCATACTGTAATATATAGTGCGGCCATATAGATTATTAAAGAACATCCTGCGAAGAAGCTGAATATTCTGTTACAGTTTTCATTATTTTGATCCTTTCTGAATTTTTTTTATCCAAGTTTGTAAGTTTTTATCATCTCCCAATAGTTCATCAAATTATGCACACTCAATGGATTAATCCGGTCATGAGATTAAAAGCCAGTGTCCAATTAGTTCCCTAAAGGCTACTTCCAAACACTGAAACAGTGGGGGTTTACAACTCATGAGCACTTGGGGAACATTATATCCAAACCATAATGCCAGAGGGCTGGAATATGGGGGTAAAGAATATGGTCAGTGGGTCTAGGGTACAGTTTGCAAGATGAAAAGAATCTGTTGTCTAACAGCAGTTCAAACTACCATGTATGTTAAATACTGATTAAAGGCTTATGTCCTTTACTATATACACATAAAAATACCTAGCTAAAACCCTTATTTACAGATTTTAAACTCACACACAAGGAAGGAAATACATGCAGGTCTTGGGGAAGCAGGGTAAAACACATTCCCATGGATTGTAGAGCAAGTTAATGGGAAAACTAAAACTAAGATCTTTATAAGTCTTCCAGCCAAGGTCAGATGAACCACTCTCATGAGAAGATTATAGGACTACTGCATATTTGGCAAGGATAGAAATTCAAAAATTATCTATCCTCAAACAAGCAACCACAAGAAGATATTACGCCATCAACTGGCTTGGATGTCTTTTTGTACACATCAGTCATAACATAGATATAATTTTTTAAGAGAATTTGGTGATAAGTCTGGTAAAGTCTATGGTGTTACTGTAACAATAAATCCAACTCCACTTTGTACTCTAGTATGAGATGGTAACTTCAAAATCTATGTATCTTAGTGTTTAAACAAGGGAACTCTGGTGGCTAGACAGGTAAGAATCCATGCATATTTGAATCATGTATTATATGTTATGTACTGACAATAACATACCACAAGGAATACACCTAAACCAAATTCTCCCTGGGGATATACAAAAGCTGAAACACACACGAAAAATAAAGAAAAACTAAGTTTTAAACATCATCAAGAGCCTAGACTGATTTTTGAGGTTGGATTCACCATACATCTGTTAATATGTTTTACCTTTTAAATAAATTTAAGTGTGGCCAACATCTACACATTTAAAAGTAAATAAACAACAAGAATCGCTCTATAGCCATTACTCTCGGTAGCTATTTTTTATGCATACGGCTTTATGATTTAAAAAAGTCACAGCCAAGTACATCTATGCAAGCCACTTTCATTCTGTTTCAGGCTTGTTTGTTTGTTTGTTTAGATTTTGTGCTTTTATGTATCTGCTTACGCCTGAGGAGTGAGGGGTACCTATGTGGCCACATAGGACAAAAAAGGATGGTAAAAGCCCTGGAGTTGCAATTGCAAATGATTATGAGCTACCTTATGTGAGAACTGAAAACGAATCCTCTGAAAGAGCTGCAAGCTGCTTATTTTCTCTACAGACCTACCCCAAGTCATTTTCAATTAATGTCTACATTAGTGCTCTGAATCACTTCTCTGGATCATTAAATTTGGGTGAATGATATATATATGCATTTTAGTTGTGCTCAGTAAATGGGGAACTGCAACTAAAAAAAATTGATGTGACTGTCTTTTGTGTACGAAAATGGAGATGGTACTCTGGACGGCATGCTAACATTTGGTCTACAGTTTTTTAAGGCTGAAAGGAGGACATGTAGAACAGAAGCACAATGCATAACCCACGTCTGAGTGTCTGCTCTATTAGAATGAAACTTTGATCTTATTTTTGTTGTCAACCAGAACTAACAGACTTAGAGTGAAAATTGTAATCCCTTGAAATATTTCTGGTGGTAACAATAATGAGTCAGCATGTCTTATGATTTGGATCTGCTCAAAAGAAATCTCAACAAAGATACATATTTTTTTTTTTTTTTGGTTTGAAGCTAAATTTGGTTTCAACTTCCTTATAACACTTAACAAAAACAGTTAATCTTTACTATCTGTTACAAAGAAATAATTTTATATAATAAAACTAGTAAGCTTTCATCATGTTTATATTCCAAGGAGATCTGAACATAAATAAATAATACAAAAAATATGTCATGTGCATACATGAAATAGAAGTTATTCACTTAAAGACTGGGTTTTGTACCATGGAAAAGTTCCAAGAGTACTGCAGTGGCTAAGAGTGCTTGTATACATGTCAAACCTTTACTGTCTGGTGCTTTGTAAAACTAAGCCCAGCATACATTCTTTAATTAATTAGACCACTGGTAACTTCTGTTAATTAAAATACCTATTTCAGGCCTGGTTAAACTTAAATTACAAGTTGTCTAAAATTTCATTTGTCACCTAATTTTAAAAATGCCAACAACAAGTAAAATAGATCCTAGAATATAAATTACAACTATAAATCCAGTTTTTCTTCAAATTTTCTATCTAGGGTAAGGAAGAAGTTTCCAATAAAAAGTGTGTGGGAGGGTACACTAGAGAGATGGTTCAGTGGTTAGGAACTAAGAGGTAACCCAGATCCGGTGCCCAGCACCAACTAGTGACTCACAACCATATGTAACTGCAATATCAAGGGAATGTATGTCCTCTTCTGGCCTCTCCAGGTATCACACATGCACATGGTACACATATATACATACATATAAATATAAAATAAAAATTAAAAAATCCTAACATCGAAACAGGACAAATCATTCCACACTGTTTTGTTTGTTTGTTTGTTTGTTTGTTTTGGTTTTGGTTTTTCGAGACAGGGTTTCTCTGTGTAGCCCTGGCTGTCCTGGAACTCACTCTGTAGACCAGGCTGGCTTCAAACTCAGAAATCCGCCTGCCTCTGCCTCCCAAGTGCTAGGATTAAAAGCGTGCGCCACCACTGTCCGGCTTCCACATTCTTTATAGCAATAAAAGAACTGTTCTTGCTCAAAATAGGATTTTTCAAAGAAAAGTAAACTTCTTTTCAAATTTCACAACTATTTTACTAAAATATCACAGCTGCTTTTACTAGAAAAATATTTTATAAAATAATATGCCTACAAGGACAAAACAACATTTTCTAAGATATTTTTGCATTCTTAATTCTATTAACTTTGCTATTCAGTTATAATGATTTATTAAATCTGTTCCACAATTGTTTTAGGCTGAAATTTTCAAACTTAACTGATCTGAATAACATTAAAATCAGAAAAATCCATGATCTTTAGCCTGATAAACAATAGCTTGCAATTAGGGAAAAGACTGGTAAGTCTCATTTAAAAATTTAATAATAAACATTTAAAATTCTTCTAGATTCTTCAGCTTAAGTGCTGCATACCCAGAACAGATGTGGTTTTCAATTACTACCAAATTCCTACCTTTACCTTAAAGACAACAACAGGGACTCAGTTGGTAAAGTGAGGACCTAAGTTAGATCTCTACTAGTCTAGAAGCCCACCATGACAGTACACCTGCAATTACACAGACAGGAACAGTCACAGTAGCCAATCAGCAAGTTGAAAGGTTACTAGCTACCTAACCTCTGTGGTTATAACTCAAAACTAAGATGGAGAGTGACATAGAAAGATACCCAGTATCCACCTCAGGCTTCTGCATACTGTGCACACCTGTACACAGGTCTACACTCACACATAAATATGCACACACAGATACAACACAAATACTTTAAAACATACAGTTTTGTTATTTTCTTTCAGCCTTTGTTTATATAACTGTTCATTTATATAACTGCTCATTACAACTATCATTAAAACATGTTTGTGTCAGGGGCAGCTTTGCTTATACACTGAAGGCCTAAAATCAGCCATAGGCCTAAGTCAGCCTGCTAATACAAAGTCTTGGGTATCTGTGGAAAAACACTGAAACAGATAGCTATAAGATATTGTAAACAAGCAGCTTTGATGAAAAGTTGGCAAGCCTGAGTCATCATAGACCTTGTAGATAGGTAGGCAGCCTTGATGGATAGTACCAACTTAGATAAGGACAAGTGAATCATGCGGAGTCATAGTGACCTGTCCCCTGAAGCTTCACCCACCTGATACTCTGTTCTAAAAGATATCTGTACTCCCCCTGAACACTTATGTTCCTGCGTTATCCCCTTCCCCCATATCATGCCCTTTTCTGTATATAGCCCCTGTGTGAAAAAGTTAAAAATTACTGTTTGATCAGCCTATAGACAAGCCGTGATTCTTTGCACTCGCCTGTCCCCCATCTTCTCTTTCAGGTGACCTCCCCGGACCCCTGTTTAATGCCCTGCTGGCCAGGACATGTTTGCAATTACAATATCTTTTAACCAAAAAGTCAATTAACCCAGTTTATAATTTAATACCAAGTAATTAGGATTTCACAAAATTTATTTGTACAATGATGACCATGTGCTAAATTTTTCTTCCTTTTATATTTTTCCACAAATCTTTTATGAACAGGTATAATAAGGGTACAATAAAGACAATTCAACAAGACAAAAACAAAATAGCAACTACAACAACAAAAACCAAATATGCTCACACAGGCGAGACATACTCTGAAGTGCATATCTGGAAATCATAACTTACCCACTGTATATATGTGTATAAAATTTCTTTTTTCCTTCCTCCCTCCCTCCCTCCCTCCCTCCCTTCTTCCCTTCCCTCCCTCCCTCCCTCCCTTCCTTCCTTCCTTTCTTCCTTCCTTCCTTCCTGTTTGTTGTTGGTTTGGTTTGGTTTGGTTTTTTTGAGACAAGGCTTCTCTGTATAACAGTCCTGGCTGTCCTGGAACCTGCTCTGTAAACCAGAATGGACTTGAACTACAGAGATCCTCCTGCCTCTGCCTCCCAAGTACTGGGACTAAAAGCATGAGCCACCATACCTGGCACATGAAATCTTTTACCTTTCATTAATTTTTCCAAGTTACTGCTTCGAGTTTCCTGCCTTGGCTTCCCTTGATGATAGACTATGAGCCAAATAACCATCTCCTCCTCACATTGTTTTCAGTCTGTATTTTATCACAGCCACAGAAAGCCAAACCAGAAATAATACATAATGGCAAGAACTACTAGGATATGTATTTTCAATCAGAATAAGCACAGAGGTTAGGTAGCTAGTAAGAAAGGAAGAAATATTCCAAGAAAGAGGAAATGGAATACAGCATTAAAAAGTGGTAAAGAAGAAGTGAAATAAGATGAAACAGGGAGGGCAAAAAAGAAGGATGGAATGTGGGGAGGGACAACTAACACTAAGGACATTTTGAAAAGCTAAATGGAAACCTACAACTGTAAAGCTTCCTAAAATATACATGTATATAAAAATGAATTCAAATGACATCACCACATAGTGGAGAAGACAATGCTCCAACTTGATATCTTATGTCACTGAGTAAAACCTCCAGGGCCAAGAACGGGTTACATCTTCTTGAGTCACTGGCCAAAGGGATCTCATAGAGATATCTCTGCCTCTCTCTCTCCTCCCTCTCCTCCTCTCCCCCTCCCCCGCCCCACACCTCTACAAATATCAAAGCTATTACCAAGTTATTGGTCATTCTCCACAACTTGATGATAAGCTGAAGACACCATTTACATATGCCATCAAACATGAAGAAATTAAGCTGAACTAGAAGCTTCACCTCTATTGACTAGTATTTGTGGTACTGAAAGAAAGGTACTTTGCATACTACCAGAAGAGAAAAGTAATCATCGTTATCACCCAGTTAAAAACCCTTTGACCTCCAACAGTGACCTTCCTGCAACAGTGCTACAAAGGTTATGGGGTAACCAGTAACTTTATAATTGAATTTAAGGTCCATGCTGGGTATGAAGTGGATCCCATATCTGACACTACTAAAGTAGCCAAAAAAAAAAAAAAAAGGCCTACTACTATTACTCTGCTAAAGGAACATAGCAACAAAATGACTTCTAGTAATATATTGTTATATGAGCACTCAACCGTCATCAGAAAAGCTCCTTGTGGTAAATGGTATGTAAATTACAGAGTTAACTAAACAGTGTTGCAGAGAGTGCAGAATGAAAAACCCAGTCCTAAATGGAATGTCTCTATCAAACCCCTCCCCTCAAGGCTCAGGGATTTATTTGGAAAAAGAAGGCAGAAAAACTGTAAGGGCCAAAGGTGGTAGAGGACTCCAAGGAAACAGTATCTTCCAGACATAATAGGACACATATGAACTCACAGACACTGGCAGAACTCACAAAAACTGCACAAGTTCATCCCAGAAAATATCAGCATGGAGAAGTAGACACAAAGGCTCACCCCTAATTCAAGAAGATATCTGTAATTGTTACTGATGGGAAAGGGAACTCTATTACCTCCGATGGAGTGTCACTGAGTATATCAAGCACACTCTGGGCAGGCCCCATACCTAGCAGCAACCGACAACACAGAATGGACTCAATGTTTGGTTGGTGGGTGGGTGAGTTGGTTGGTTGGTGGGTATGGGTGGGTGAGTTGGTTAGTTGGTTGGTTGGTTGGTTGGTTGGCTGACTGGTTGGTTTTTGGTCTTAGTGGATTTGTTGTTATTGCTTGTTGGTTAGCTGGTTTTATTTCCATTATTCGGGGTTTTTTTTTGAGGGGTGAAGTTGGGTGGATAAGGAGGTAGGGAGAATTTAGGAAGAAATTATGGGAGGGGGAAGAATAAGATCAAAATATATTATCTGAAAAACATTTTTAATTTAATTAAAATGTATGAATTTTCTAGTTCTAAAGCACATATATGTTTAAATTTGTAATGCATATATGACTGCTTCTAGGTATGTGAGAAACTCATGTTTGCTCATTTTACAAGGTTTTGGGTAGTTTGGGTTGGCTGGTTGGCTTTTGTTTTTGTTTTTAAATTATCCTGGTCACTTTTCTCTCTGTCTAGAGACCTACCACCAAGTATTAGGGAGATTTCTGATTCCATACCTGCTATCTGACAAATTCAAGTGACTAGCACCATAATCCTAAGCATAAGTTATTATAACATTGCATGGTTATACAGTCAGTTTTACTGGAACAGTATGTTTTAGTAGACATGTTTTGAGACTCCTTGAGGTTCTCAAACTATAATATGGAATATAACAATAGGGGTATGGCACTATGATGAGACTGATTCACATTAACTTTGAGGTAAGAAAGTACAAAATTGGACATTTTGTGGAAGTCTACATTTTCTTGAGAAAGTGGCTAAGCTATCTACTGAACCATATGTAACTTGAGAAAGTCTGTACTGGAAGATTCTGGGTACTAAAAAAGGTTATTCCTTTATGAATTTTTTTCACATAGAGACTTTAATTTGTTAGGCCACTCTGATTTCACTGACTATAGTCTAATCTCAATGATGTACATTTCTGTGAAGAGTTGAGAGAAGTGAAACACTCTTGAAAGCCTGCAGGAGAGCTAAAACATTTCTCTAAGAACATAAAGTTGATTTCAGGAGTGCTGGCCTAAAATTCAATTGCTGCCACCACAAAAGATGGGTAATGAAGAACACAATGCCCTGCAATCACGATAACTACCATGAGTCAGAAGAGCTCAGGAGGCATCCTAGGAGGATGATGCACGTAGGGTGTCTTCATGAAAGGCAGGGCATGAATCAGGTGAGCTTTGTTTGAATACTGAGTAGAAGACAGAAACTGGATGTAGAAATATTCCCAAACATGAAGACAGTCAGGAAGAAGGCTACCTAAGCAGATGCATGTCTGAGGAAATGAGAAAACTGTCATATCCACCAGGTCAGAACTAAACTTTAACATGTTCCCCCTAAGGCACAGCCTGTATATCTCACTTTTCTCTCTTGGTTTTTTTAATCTTTGAGTCACTCAGTAGCCTCATGGTATACCATTTGTAAATATATTAATTTACTCGTGATTTATTACAAATGTTATTGTGGGTTTCTCAAGTCCTCTATGGATTGTAACCTAGTATAAAAAACAAACATTTATATTTGGATTATTAGACAAAGTCATGTTAAATAAAAGCTTATTGAATCAGAATCAATGAGGGAAGTATGCACATATTTTTAAATAGTGTGTTGTTCTGTGAGGTTTTTTTCTTTCTTGCAAAAAAGAGTACCACAAGAGAAATATACTCAATTCCAAGATATATTATTAAACCATAGTAATAAAGATAACATGACTGGCACAAAAGCAGACATATAGATTAGTGTAATAGAATAGAGGACCAATATATAAGTCCACGTAACTTCAACTACCTAATTTTTGAAAAGAGGTAAAAAATATACTTTGGAGAAATAATAGCATATTCAATAAATGGTGTTGAATGAGTTACCTGGAAATAAACATGCAGAACAATGAAACTAGATCTTTATCTCTTTTACCTCACAAAAAATTCCTAAATGGAAATGATCACAACATAAGACCGAATACTCTAAACGCACTAGAGAAAAGGTTATGTTTTAACAAATAGGCTCAGGTAGACTCTAAATAGGAATATAGAAGTGAAAAGGTAAGGCCAACAATCAAAAAGTAGAATCTCATCTGACAATCAACAACAGTCAGAGTGGCTGAGATCAAAACTCCAGTGGCAGCACATGCTGGCGAAGATGTGAAGTAAGGGGAACACTCCTCCATTGCTGGTGGGAGTACAAACTGATACAACCACTCTGTAAATCAATCTAGTAGTTCCTCAGAAAATGAGAAATAGTTCTACCTGAAGACCCAGCTACTACTCCTGGGCATACACCCAAAAGATGTTTCACCATACCACAAGGACATGTGTTCCACCATGTTCACAGACACTTTATTCATAATAGCCAGAAGCCAGAAACAACCCAGATGTTCCTTAACCAAAGAATGGATACAAAAAAATGTGGTTTATTTACACAATGGAATACTATTTAGCTATTAAAACTGAATATATCATGAATTTTGCAGACAAATGGATGGAACTAGAAATATTATCCTGAGTGAGGTAACCCAGACCCAAAAGGACATGCATGGTAAGTATTCACTGATAAGTTGATATTAACCAAAAAGTGCAGGATAGCCATGATACAACCCATAGACCATAAGAAATTTAACAAGAAGGAAGGCCCAAGTGAGGATGCTTCAATCCACTTAGAAGGGGAAACAAAATAATCACAAGAGGCAGAGGAAGGAAAGGAGCTAGGTAGGAGAGGGGAGAGGGGAGGGAAAGAGAGGAAGGATCAGGTATGGGAGAGGGGAGAGGGGAGGGAAAGAGAGGAAGGACCAGGTATGGGAGAAGTGAGAAGCCCAGAGGGCCAACAGAATGAATAGAAATATGTAGCTGTGAGGGGGCGGAGAAGGGGGTTTGAGGTGAACCTCTAGAAAGTCCCAGAGACCTGGGATGTGAGAGGCTCCCAGGACTCAATGGGGATGACCTTAACCAAAATGCCCAATAGTAGGGGGATGGAACCTGAAGAGACCACTTCCAGTAGAGAGACTGGGCCCCAATTGAGGTATGGGGCCACCACCTATCTTCAATTTTTTTGACCCAGAATTTTTCCTGTCTAAAAGAAATGCAGGGACAAAAATGGAGTAGAGACTGAAGGAAAGGCCATCCAGTGACCAACTCAAGATCCATCTCATGGGTGGGCACCAAACCCTGACACTATTACTGATGCCATGTTACGCTTGCAGACAGGAGCACAGCATAGCTGTCCTCTGAGAGGCTCTACCAGCAGCCGGCTGAGACAGATGCAGATACTTACAGATAACCATTGAACTGAGGACAGGGACCCCTATGGAAGAGTTAGGAGAAGGATTGAAGGAGCTGAAGGGGATGGCAACCCCATAGGAAGAACAAAAATATCAACTACCCCAGACACATCAGATTTCCAAAGGGCATACATAGGCTGGTCTGTGGCCCAATGTGGCCCATATGTGACACATATGTAGCAGAAGAATGCCTTGTCTGGCCTCAGTGGGAGAGATAGATGTGCCTAATCCTGTATAGACTTGATGCCCTAAGAAAGGGAGATGATTGGGGTGGGGGTGAGGTGAAGAGGATGAGGGGGGAAGCACCCTCTCAGAGCCAAAGGAGAGGCAGGAGGGCATGAAGAACTCTGGGAGGGGAGACTGGGAAGGGAAGCAACAGCTGGAATGTAAATAAATAATTTAATTTTTAAAAAGTGGAAAGGGCTGTACTGAGAGGAGAGTGGAAGGTTGGGGTATAGAAGAGAAGGATAGAGAAGACTATTCAGAGTAAAGAGTGTATGAAAAAAACACACGACACCCGGAAACATGCTATCTTAAAATCAAATAAAAAGAAACTGAAGGTTATTACCTTACATAGCTAGATAATGCAGCCCCTAGAAGCAGTGTTAACAAAAAATAAAATATAATAAAAAACAAATTCCCAGTCTTGGATGTGGAATATTTCCTATAGAAGTTGTGATCAGGGAGGCCTCCAAAGTATGACAGACTCTTGCCAGTCCCCTTGGTTGCCCATCAGAACTAGAGGAAGAGAACCTATTGCTGGAGACACCATATAATTCAGTAGTAAGTCATAACAACAACCAAGCAGGAGGTGAGCTGGAAATTTCTTCCCTGCTGACTAGCATCCAAAGAGCTAGAAGGTACTGTGCCAGCTGCTGGGGAAGAAAAGTCATCAATGATGTTACTGAGCTGTGAAGTCCATGAAACAAAACCCCAACTTGCTAGGTAAGATGTACTGACCTATGCAATAGTGGCATAACCACTGCAGAGCCAACAATGAAGCCTGCTCATAGGGAGGGAACTCATGCCTATAACTCATACAAACCCAGTTGGGGGCACAAAGGACATTATACCCACAAATCACTAGGGGAACCAGGAATGTTAAAGACATGGGCCCTCTTCTTTATCAAGGAGATAAAATATCTGTTTTCTTGCCCAGAAGTCTGGGGGTGAATTGTGTTAGCAATCTGGTGACCTTCTTGCTATCTGTAGAAGCAGACTTCACCCACCTTTTGCTATAGAGGCAGAATTCACCCCCAAATTTCCCATAATGATTTTCCCAGATTCTTCCCTTCCATCTTTAGGGGAGCTATTGCTTGTGCTTCATGGCTTACTGACCTCTATGCTATCAGTCAAAATTCACATTAGATTTTAAGCCTTTTAGCTACAGAATCTACACTCATGGTCACATATATTTTATAAGAGAGTTTCTATGTAGTCACACCTTAAGCTTTATCATGTACCTGGAATTGAAATGATTATGGGAATTACTGTTGCTGGAGACTCTTTTCTAATAGTATTGTTTTAAATATGCTAACAATGAACCACCTGGCACTGCTCTGATCTAGGTTGACAAATTCAATCTGAACCAAGTTTTCATTCTCATCTCTTTGCAGGTTCAATTCCATGCCATGACAACTTGCACAGCCCTCCCTAAGTTAATGAATGTTCTAGGAAGATTGAAGGCCCAAGGGGAGACCTTATTACTGTTGTTTAACTAAATCAATATTAAATTTCTAAATCTATGTTTATACCATAAACAAAGGCTATTTCAACCCTAATCAGAGAAGCTTCTCTTTGCAAGGAGCAATGAATTCAGAGCACAGGATGCTTGAAAGGTGACCACTGAGGGATATGCCCTAAACCAGACATCTGCATCACCTCTCTGAGACTCAGGGAGCTTTGTGAAATAGGGAGAAGGAAACACACAGGAGCCAGGAGACAGAATGAAGAGCTGCAGAATGCCATCCTCTTGACACAAACCATTCCAATTATGAATACACAACAACCGTGGTTAAATGCGCCTGATCCACACAAGACTTAGCCTTGCCAACAATGTATCATGGTCAGGGAAGGGATCCTACCCTGGGCACTAGCCCTTTCTGCTAAACTACGGACCAATGATAGAAGCTAGAGGGGGAAGTGGTTGTCTTCAGTTATATACCAACTGATGATCCCACCAGGCTCCAACACATAAGCTCCAAATCCATGGTCACACAGATGAACCTGGTTAGACTTGGTTGGTTATAAAACAAAACAGACATAAACATGAGGCAGAGATTTGTGAAGAGGAACTGGGGTCAACAGAGTAGTTAGGAAACAGAAAAGGGTGGGAATGAAAGTGGTCAGAATGTGGTGTATATGTGTATAAGAGACAGACAGAGAACAATTTTAACTTACAAAACAAAATAAAATGGTCCCTTATTCAGGCACTGAGAACCATGCTAAAGCAACAGGACTAGTGCTATTATTGCTACAGTAAACAGGATATGTTCAGGGGACCCTAAAAGCAAGGTAGTAGCTTTGGAACAGCTCCGGAATTTATATGTCACACATAGATAGCACATGAGCTGTACCTGTCTTTTTTTAAACAAGCTACTAGCAGCAGAAGAAGAATCAGTCTCAGCTACAGTCTGTCACTGGCAGACCAGTTCCTGAACTAACGGTCAAGTGATGGGCTATAATCTAAGAGCAGAATCTTGAAACCACATAGTGAGTGCTTTAAAATGAATGGCAGAGCTGGTATTCAACCAGTACCCAGACATCAGCCTCTAAAACTCATGATCTGAACATCTGAATACACTGCCTTCCAACTTAAGAGTGTGTGATTCTGTCAGTTTCTCACAGCAAAGCTTCCATTTTAACAAACACTGAAGTATTTGATCCAAATGAGAAAAAAAAATTAATTGGTGTTTTTTTTAAGGAAGTGCTCTGGTTTAATTCTGTTGCTGTGATTAAAAAACAAAACACTTTGACCAAAAGCAGCTTCGGAAGGTTTATTTCAGCCTATAGGTTATAGTGCATGATTGAGGGTCAGTCATGGCAGAAACTAAAGCAGCAGGAGCTTGAAGCAGAAACTGAGGGCTTACCCCCAGGTTAATAGACAGCTAACTGAGGGCTTACCCCCAGGTTAATAGACAGCTAACTGAGGGCTTACCCCCAGGTTAATACACAGCTAACGTCTACTGTGCTTAACTTGGGAGACATGGTTTACTAAATGTTGTTCTAGGCACTCATCACCAGACCTCAGTCTCTGTATCTTTAAGTGAAACGCATTAACAGCAGAATCTGCGCCATCTAGGTGCATGTATTATAAGTGCTCTAAAATGGTGACATTACAATTGCTCCAAGACAATTTAATATGATCTCCTTATAAGTACAAAACAGTTTTAAGTGTGGGCAGTTTACAAAATTGCCAAATTCATAGTCACGCTGTCTACTAACAGAATTAAAACAATTAAATGTTTGCTTTTTTGACAGCATTTTATAGTAAAGTAAGCTTGAAAGGGTATGACCGGCTTTGATAAAACTATAAATGTATTCCTCCAAACTTGTGTATTCTCTCAAATTAAAAGCAAAACAACATAAAACAAGGAAATCTGCACAAACAATACTGGAATTTCATTTTATTATAGACCATTTTGGGGATGGAAAACCTAATTTTTTTTTTTTGTTAATTAACAACTACTAATACACAAAAATAAAGGCTTAAACTATGACTGCTGCCCTTATTATTTACATACATAACATAAAGAGGAAAAGAAGCTTTAAGTTTCTTTGGTATTCCCACCAAACATATCAGCAACCTCAGCTATAATCTTGACTTTTAATGGAAACTAGAACAAAGTGTCCTTGAGCAGCAAAATCAAGATACCACCACACAGGCCCTCCCGCTCTTTAATGTCAGTGTTTAAGGATTGTAATGAGAATTGTTATTTGGAATAGTAAAACCTAAAAGATGAATGGGTATATAAAGACGTTACTAAATCACAGAATTTAGATATGGAATAAGTTTAAAACAATTGAGGAAATATTAAAGACTGAGATTTTTGATGATTTGTTCAAAGTCCTATCAATAACTGGCTCAGTAAAAAGTCTGAATTCTTTCCTGTAAGAATATTTTAGTACAATATTATCAAAATACATTTTGATATAATTTCTTAAAGTATTAACAGAAATAGGAACCAAAAGTTAACAAGAAAAATTTGTATATCTGACCAATCATCCATCAATGAAAAACAATAAAAATTTAAGTATGTAATGATTTAACATTACATTTCAAATTACCTCATTCTCTACACAACCAGACTAACTTCTTCCATTGTAGAACATGCCATCAAGTTATTGTGTAGTTTCAGTCTTTCTTCACAACACAGGATCAACCATAAGTCTTAATTGCTGAACTTCCTTTTCCCAATTCCTACTGAAAAGGGAATTCTCCATCCTTTTTAACTACTGCTCCTCTTCTGGGGATAAATGGAATTGTAAGGAGAACAGTATTGACAGAATTTTGGGAATCTTTTTGTGATCATAAGATGATGCAGAGGAAGTTGGTGTCCGCTCTTGGAGTTCTTAGTTTTATGAACAAATAATTTAAGAATGGGCTCAATGGAAACTCAAGGACAATGTATTAGATTTTAAGAAACCTCGAGGACAGGCGGTGTGTAAACCACAGCAGCCATCCAGAGGAGAAAAGAGGAGAGAAAGGAAAGAAAGTTGGGGAGCTGTGTTGCTTGAATTAAACTGGCATAGAAGCCAGCACCATGGCAGCAGGCAGCCATGTGGCAGGGGTGAGGGGCTTTAGAGAAGGAACAAAGAAGTAATAATGGAATGAAGAAAAAGTTACACTTTTCTGAGTAATTCAGAAAAGAAGGCAGACTTTCAAACCAGCATGACTACTGTGACTCTGTAAGACTCTTAGAGGCAGGGAATCTGGGAAGAAAATGTACACCATCTTACTAAGGACTAAGTATTTTGCCTATCTCTTTAGCCTAATTTAAAATGAATCCCTCATTTTAGGGGTGGTCCCTTGGCCAGGTGATTAACGTGATCCAACTGGAATATTAGGTCTCCGCCCAGGCTAGACTATTCATTTGACCAGTTTTCCTTATAGACTGTATTATTGCTACTCTAAAACTTAGACACCCTAAAATTCAGTTATCTCTTAAAATTAGATACAGGAGGCAGATATTAAGTAAACAGCACTTCATGGAGAATTATTCAGAAAAGTTAAGAAAAAAACACAACAACAACAAAAACCTAAATGGCTTCAAAGAATTCTTCAGAGATTTGGGCTGAAGCTTTCTTTGTTTGGCTTTGATTTATGTAGTGCTAGGAATCAAACTCATGACCTCACCCAAAAAAGCAAACATTACCACTGAGCTAACCGACTCTGAACTGATTATTTACTCTAGTTTATGGAGCATGGGATGCTTTTGTTGTAATTTTTTTTTCCTTCCCATAATTCATAGTAAATATGCCTAATGTTGCTCAATTCTCTGCCATGAAGTAAAAACAATTTTTTAAAAAATATTTAGACCTGAAAATTCAACCACTTGTGAAATAGTCGACTGATTATATCTGCCAAGACAGAGTAATCAGCCCTTAATAATTCTGCATCACTAGGTTTGTCAGATGATTCTGGGCCAGAAGGCTAAAGATCAGATGCTCCAATGTTTTGTAGTATAGGGACTGTCCAGGTGTTCGGCGGTCTCTATAAACTGGCTAAGTTTTAGAAGCTATGCTTTGTGCTTCCCATAATTTCAGTTAACTCAGTCATTCTGGATTTCTGACAGGGTTGAAAACTTAATAGTCTCATAGCCAATCCTGGCTATTTACTTGGAGAAAAAAAGATTTGACAGGATGGTTTTCAGCTGACATTCATTCTAAAGCCAAGAAAAAAGGCAGGTTCAGAACTAAGTCTTTTAGTTAGGAGAGATGACAGAGATTCTGGTTAGTCAACAAAATGACGGACTGGGTATTAGGTCTATCTTGTACCTTACTGACACAAATTGGTATAGTTATGCTCTAACTGTATTTTGAGAGAAAAGTTTTATTTTAACAGGATGGGTGATATGTAGGAGGAGCTAACGTGGGAGGAATAAGGAGAGGAGGAGAAGGAGAGGAGGAGCTAGGTGATGAGAGAGAGAAAGAGGAGAGGAAACATGGAGGTGGATGTTCGTGTGTCTCTGCCAGTCAAAGATATTGATATATCTAGGTTGGGTATTGGGTTACACTTCTGATTGATATTGAGCATTACCAAACTTATAAAGCCTTTGATTAACATTTTAAAAAATGTATAAAAGCAAAAAGGAGAAGGGGGGCATGGAATAGGGGTTTTCTAGGGAGGGGAAATGTAAATAAAATATCTGAATGTAAATAAAATATCCATCTGAAATGTAAATAAAATATACAATTAAAAAAAATAACTATTTCACCTTGAAAAAAATATTTAAACCTGAAAATTCAACCATTTTCTGTAGATAGAACAGTTTGGTCTTGAAGGATAGTCTACCATTAAGATAAAACATCTCAAAACACCACAAAAAACAAACTGGCAAGCTGGCTCAGTGGGTAAAGGTGCCTGTTACCAAGCCTGTGCCTTAAATTCAACTCATAGGACCCACATGCTAGAAAAAAAAACTTCAACTATCACAGCCTGTCCTTTAAACCACACCAAACCTAACACATACATAAATAAATGTCATTTTTAAATTACTGAATTTTTACATTACTGAATTAAAAGGATTAACACAAGCCAAATAAGAATCCTATTGGAAATGAAAGAGCAGGAAAGGGAAGAAAGATTGGCAGGGAGACAAAAAGCTTATTTCATAATGTTTATATTCTCAGACTGTTTTCAATCATGTACAAGGCTTGTCACACTATGTGTAATCATCTCTAATTTACAACTAATGCATCCAAGTCACCAAACTGATCCATAACAAAAACTTGCACAACACCAATCAAGCTACAGAAGGCAGTCACAAAGCTTAATTAGCCACCCCCATCTTGAAGGGAAAGGAGAAACTACCATTAAGCTACAAGGTCATTCATGGAGGTTTCTGGAGAACAAAAATAAAAATCCTGAATCTTTTTGTTGCAGTAAAATTTTGTGTTTACAAAGCATGTCTAAGGGGATTTTTAAACAGTTCATGCAATATGATTAAGATGAAAGAAAGCAAAATCAGCATATAAAATGACATCTAAAAATATAGACTAATGATAAAAATAAGAGTTTTTTTGTTGTGTTAGTCAGTAGACAAAACAATACAAATACTACTTTAAATAATAGAAGAAAAAGGCAAGGACATTATAAGAGCAATTTGACACAGCATAAAAGAAAACTTCTCCCAAAAATATAGCTGGAAAATAGCTAGCTTTAGGTCCTTAAAATTTTTGGTTCTATATTTGTCTGGAGTCTAGGCATATCTCTAAAAATAAACTAGTTGGGAAATCACATTCAGTTACTAGCACTTTTTTTACTGACTGGTAAAGGAAACGAGGATTGAAATCTGTGACTTCACCTGGTAGATAACCTGTAAAACTCATTTAATGGGGGTGGGGGGGGGAGAACAACTCAGAGATACAATATGGTGATAACAGAAATGTACCTATGAAAGATCCCATTACACAGCCCCCAAAAAACAAGAGAAAAATAAGACTGACCCCTTAATAACAAATTAACTAAACTATTAAATGGATAATACCAGAAATGCATAATTACACCTATTTAGTATTTTTACAGCTTGGATCTGAGTGTTCCCCATAGTCTCCTGTATAACAACTTAGTTTTCTAGCCTGTGGTGCTATTACTGAAAGGTAGGGCCTAGGAGACAGAAGTTTGACCATTGGGACATGCCCTTAAAAGTATATAAAAACTTAACCTATTCTTTTCTTAACTACTTCCCAGCTGCCATAAAGCAAACAATCTCCTTTGTCAGCTCCTGCCACCCTGAGATGCCATGCTGCCAAATCCACATCAACAGGACCAAGTGAAGCATATAACCCTGAAGCCTAGGCCAACATACCTATGTCCTTAAGTTGAATCTCTCAGGTATTTTGTCACAGGGAATAACACAAGTATCACTGAGTAAATTATTATATTCAATCTATCATGAGAGAATGATAGAATGCATACCTGGCATATACAAGGCCTTGACTCTCCCAAACTACAAAAACAAAATTATCTTCTATTCCGGTGTTGTCATTAAGAAACTGTTAAGGTATTTGTGGCTTATAAGTCATCAATCTAATATTTAACATTTACTCTGTTACCTCCATGCACAAAACATGGAGCCAATGTTGAAAGCATTATATGATCCAGAGCACATAACACTTTTCAGTTGTGCTAAGGCAGTTGCCTGAGGCCAGTACATATGGATCACATATAAGAAAATAAAGAAAACAAGTACCATCTGGAAATTCATTTCGCCTCTCCAATCAGAATGCCCACCTTCAATCCCTCTAACAGAACAGTTAAGCATACCTACCTTATTGCAGAGGGTAGCAATGCAAAGCTAACTAAACAACAGGATCACGACAAGTAAAAGTGCCTCAGACTTGGAGGCTGGAATATCCCTGAGCCACTTCTGCTATTACAGTATTTTCTCGGTAGAAACAGAAAACCTCTTTTCCTGCAGCTGCTCTCCTGGATACCTACTCACTTGTTCTGAATGAACTGGAATGGTACAGGTGCTGCTCTGCATCTTCACACTCACCAGCAACTGCACACAGTCTGGTGAGAGCTACCCAAGTGGAAGTCTTGCTCAGACCCTTCTGAGTTTACAACTCCTAAAAGGGCTCTTCCCTAACGATAGAAAAAGAACCAGAAGTTCTGAGAACAGGATTAGAACTACCCACAATCTTTCAAATGCTGTGACCCATTAGCAGCTCTGGTTTCTATAATGATTGGTACTTTGAAACAATGACTCACTATGCTATCAGCAGAGACAAAAACCTCACATACCTTAGCAAATAGTTGTGTCAAGAGACAACCATCATAGACTGAAGAAAAAAGAAAAGAAAAAACAGCTAGACTTTTTCTTTAAAACAGAATCCAGATTTCCCTGGATTTCCCACACACAACCCTGCAGATCTTCACCTATGTCTTTTTTCCTCCAAATCCAATTCCCCAGTATCGCTCCACACTCCAGAAAAGATCATCTCCTGCAGGCTCCTCTTCCTTCTGCCCCATCTCTGGCAAATCATGCACATCTTCTCCTCCAGTCTTCCTTCCTGCTCATCCCCTTGTCTTATCCCCCAATCCAGCAATCATTCTTTATTTAGGAACCCTCTGGTGAACTCTGCCAGAAAAGCCAGTAAGTTAGGGGAGCAGTCAGGAGAGCTTCAGCTCTTCACTCTCCATCCTCTTCTTCAAATCTAACCCCCATTCCCATCCCCATCCCCTTAGCAGTATGCTGCTGTGGCCTCTCCTCACTCTCTATTCCCACTGGCAGGTGACTGTGCAAATCCTGAAAGACCCTGCTTTCATTCCTCATGTGAACTCCCTAAGCTCCTCCTCCAAACCCCATTTCTAACTGTCAGCTCCCAATGCCTAGAAACACATTTTACCCGGAACCCTCAATGACCACACCTAGCACATACCAGTTGAGAAGAGGTTTTAAAACAAGTAGTTTGGGTCTAGAAATGTATCTCTGTTGTAAAGCACTTGCCTGTCTGGCTTTGAACTCTTGCACATCTTGAAAACCCCAGTGTCCCCACTGCTACAATAATGGTAGTAGTGCCCATTTCATAGCACTGTTTGGGAGAATTAATGAGGCAATGCACATGTAATGCAACTTCAAACTATACCAACAAGTGGGAGACAGCCGTGCTACCAATGCAGAACTTCTTTGTTTACTAACTTATAAGAGTCGTAAGGAAGAAGTTGATAAAACAAAAAGGTTGCAATTTATCTTAAGTTCTAGAAAAGTAAAGGAAAGGGTATTTTTCTTTCCTTTGTGCTACTATGACAAATACAGAAAGAAAAGTACTAGAAAAAGAGATGACTGAATATAATAAGGCATTATACCAAAAGTCCCATTTTCTACTAAGAGAAACATGTGTTCTGGATGTCTAAGCCCCACAGAGATTATGGTGAGCCTTTTTACAGGTTAAATCAAGGGCATCTCTGAGTTATACAGGTAGGGCAATACTGTAACGGGTTTGCCCAGACCCCAAAGTGTTTATTCTCCAAAGTGCAGTTTGCATGTATTTTATGGTACCAAATGACAATGGAAATTAAGCACAATATGTAGCATCTTTTCTATGGGGTAGGAAGCATGCTCTGGCTTAACAGTACAGACTGACTAAGGCAGCAATTTCTGTCTGTGTGCAGGGACACCGTTTCCTTTCCTCACCCCTTTCCATCTCACTTGGTTTTACTCTTCTTTCTCCAAATGACACTAGTGCATCTCCAAAGTCGTACCTTCTAATAGACAGTTCCCTGTAATTCTGGAAATTATTGTTTTTCACAGTAAAATCAAGTAAATTAAACAGACAATGCTTCCTTCACTGCAACACTGAACACTTACTATTTGCTGGGTTGGTTCCAGCCTGTGTGGCATAGACAGAAGAGTAAATAGAGGTTCCCACAATAGAGTAAGTCAAACAACAACACCCAGGTATGTAGTTATATATGTTCTGACAGGGACAACTAAGGGGGAAAGACAATTAGGTAAGAGTACAAGGAAGGATGAGGTTAGTATTCTACTAACAGGTGATCAGGAAAGCCTCACTAGAAAAGCGGCGTTTTTAGCAGAAATCCAAAGGTCTTAGGAAGCGATTAACACAGCAATCTATGTTAAGCAGCACACCAGTGCAAGGGCCAGCATTTCCTTGTTGTTCATGAGAAATAATCACACAACCTGAAGTTAATTAATTGGCAAAACAGAGGGAAATAAAATCTAAACTGGATTTAGAACTTTACAGCTATTACTACGATTAAGCTGAAGAAGCCCCTTTAAGGGTTGGGATTTGAACAGAAGGGTAATATAATGTAACTTCTAATTGTTTGTTCTCACTACATATTAAAGGAAGAGACAGAGAGTAGAAATGCTATGAATAAAATATTCTTAAACATTAACAATCTATAATTAAAGATGATGGTGTCTTGGAACACAGTGACAGTAAAAAAAGATATTAAAAACTGTACTATGTATATACATTTTAATGTTTAATTTTTAGATAATTTTGATTCAAAAGAACTTTGTAGATATATAATTACCATACACCTCTTAAATAGATTTTTCTTATGGCTAATATTTTATGGTATATTTAGCATAATTAAAAAACCTAACCATGTCCTTTTGGGTCTGAGTTACCTCACTCAGGATGATATTTCCTAGTTCCATCCATTTACCTACAAAATTCATGATACGTTTGTTTTTAATAGCTGAATAGTAGTCCACTGTGTAAATGAACCACATTTTCTGTTTTTATTCTTCGGCTGGGCTGTATCCAGCTTCTGACTATTATGAATAAGGCTGCTATGAACATAGTAGAGCACGTGTCCTTGTGGTATGGTAGAGCATCTTTTGGGTCTATGACCAGAAGTGGTATAGCTGGGTCTTCACATAGAACTATTTCCAATTTTCTGAGGAACTGCCAGATTGATTTGAATGGTATGTACTCACTGATAAATAGATATTAGTGAAAAAGTACAGGATACTCATGATACAACCCATAGACCATAAGAAGTTTAACAAGAAGGATGGCCCAACTGAGGATGCTTCAATCCACTAAGAAGGGAGAACAAAATAATTACAGGAGGCAGAGGGAGGGAGGGATTTGGGTGGGAAAAAGGAAAAAAGAAAGAGAAAGTGGGGCAGGATCAGGTATGGAAGAGGAGAGAAGCCCAGAGGGCCAATAGAATAAATGGAAATATGAGTCAAAATAAAGACCTCTTCCTAAAGTAGCTCTTATCACGTATTTTGCTAAGGCAATGAGTATTCTATACATTTAGTAACATGCAAAAATCACAAGCATATAGTCTGATAAGTGGTCATAACCACATAACCAACCAAATTAGGAATCAGAACTCAAGCTCCCTAGAAATCTCCCATGTTCATCCTATCTTTTCAGTGGCCATACCCCACCCCTAAAATCAGTCCTGTATCCTAACTCTAACCCTAAATGTTAGAGAAATGCTCTCAGAAAGACTTTACATAAATAGAGTATTGTACATTAAGTTTCTATGTCTTATTTTGCTCAATTTGTATTTGTGAAATTTGTTCCTGTTACAGTAAATAGCAATGACAGATACATAATATTACAATGTATGGCTATACTACAATGTATCTACTCTATAATTTGGTTAATTTCCGATGTTTGATAATTATAACTACTATTTGAACAGATTTTGGCATAAGCATGTATGCATTTCTTTGTTATTTACCTAGACCAGAAGTATGGCACACTGCGTAACCAAATAGTCACTATAGCAAACTACCAACACTTCTCCAAAATGCTTGCATTAATAAGAAAAAGTAAAGCTCAGGTAACTAGAGTGATGGAGAAGAATTCACATGCATATAAATCTCCAATGGTTCAGAAAAACCAGAGATAAATCCAGGAACTCATTCTACTACTCCCTCCTAAACACCCTACATACTGCCCAAGGCAATACAAGTAGGATTTGTTAAAGTAAAAATCTCAAGAGAAAAACAAACCCCTATATAAGGCCAAAAGACCTTTATTCAGCCTAAGACAAAAATCTGAGGACGTTTTCATTTCACCAGTTAAATATGATTGATCTAAGTCAGGTAAGTAGATTTTCTGAGTCAAGCTTCTTTCAACAGTTGAATGGCTATAATGCGTCAACTTATTTCATAAACTTATTGCTTAAGGATAATCTTGATGAAAGCATTCTCAAAGGCAAAAGCACTCCAGATGATGTTGTAGGACAGCTACACCAACACACCATAAAAATAACAAATTCAAGAGTTATCTTCAAGTAAAGAAATCTTTTACTCCTGTAATATATCAATAATAATAAAAAAACATGAGAAAGAAAAATCTTTCTGCATGAAATATTATAGATACTTGGCAGTATCTTTTTCCCAAAACAAGAAAATACAACAAAGATATATACTTACTGTTAATAATAATAACAGAAATAAAATTTTAGTTTCCAAGTATTTTTACCTATAATTCATTAGAGGAAAAAAAAAACTAACAAACAAAGACCATGTCAGAGAGAAAAAACAAATTCTTAGTGGTATTTTAAAGATACATACCTACTTGCAGGGAGAAATTCTTCTAGAAACTAACTTTAGATTCTGTGAAGCACTAGTTTATGGTGCTCTCCAACAAAAGCCTTTATGGCTTAAAAGGAAGAAACAATAAAGTTTTGTAACTCTATAGTCCACACACAACAAAGCAAAAAATAAAAAATGTATCCTCAAAAGTCTTCCTTATTCACAAAACCTACTGCCACTAACATAAGAGGTAGTAGATGCCACAATTCTTCAAAATAGGAAATCACTTTGCCCTATCACCCACCTCCAAAACCAAAAACACTTTGAAATAATCAGTGCAAAGCTTACTCTTTGTTAGCTATGTTCATCTATCTGTTTTCATCTCCCACTGACTCTCTCCTTTAAAGACAAAACGCAGAACCCCATCTGGGATTAAGGGCATTTGCAACCACATTTATCTCTTTGGGAAACTTAGTGAGCAGACTACTCTTGAAGGAAAACTACAATACAGTAAAAGAGTTTTGTCATTTGGGGAAGCAGAAATACCTCATTCCAATATTTCACTTACTAATAGTGATCGCCCTAATGGAGTCATCTGATTCCTAAGAGAACTGCTCTAACATCTTGTACAAAAAAATAAAAAAAATAAAAAGCAAAAAAGGAAGCATAATAGGAAAAACACATAGAAAGATTACATTTTACAGAAGCTTCTTTATGGGTTTGTGAAAATTAGAAACTGCCAATCATATGTATAATGGGGGTTAAATTTATATATATATTTATCAGTTCTGATGGTTGGCTTTTGTCAACCTGACAGATCTAGATAGCTACAAAGAAGGAATCTTCATTGAGGAAAATGCCTCTATAAGACTGGCCTATTGGCAAATCTGTGCGGTATTGTCTTGATTAATGACTGATATGAGAGGACCCAGATCACTTTGGGCAGTATGGGCCCTGGCTAGGTGGTCCTGGTAGGTGGTCCTGGGTTATATAAGAAATCAATTTGAGTAGGCCATTAGGAATAAAACAGTGAGCAGTTCCTTCATAGCCTCTGCTTCAGTTTTTGTTCCAGGTTCCTGCCTCTAGTTTCTTCCAAATCCCCTACAACTGTAAGCTAAAATAAACCCTTTCCTCCACAAGTTGCTTTTGGTCATGGTCTTTATCACAGATATAGAAAACTAAGTAGGATACCAACTCTTCTTTTCTATAGCATATGGTGGTGTTTGCATTTATTATAATGTCAGCCAGACTATTTTCACATTAATAGTTTCCTTTGTGCAACAGAGGCCTCTGGTGGTCACAGCTAGCTTTGCAGTCTGTGGGCTAGACAAGTTGACTCGCCCTTCTAAAACTCGCCAGCTCATAACCCCTAGGATGGCTACTGTTCAAGATGAGGGTGTTTCCCAACTGTGCTGGGAATGTAGGAAGCAACCACAACTACTGAGGTATGTAGAGACACAGGGCCTTCTTTTCTACATTCAAGACTCTGAAGCGTTAACCGCCCTGCTGAAGTATCATAGCACTCTGAGTGTAAAACAGATGGCTGCAGCTTCAAGGTTTTTATGTTTGACAGCAATGAAAGACAGGTGTGTGGCTGCATAGATTTGAGTTCAGTCCCAGGTCCATCAAGTGAAGGTTCCTTACTGTCAGTTGATGAAATGTGCTCCCAGGAAACAAGTGTGGGAGTGCTTTTCCCTGTGTATCTTCTGTCTGAGCTGAACCTACTGCTGCATGTACTCTCATTCTTAGTAAATCTTTTTTTTCCCTCTATCTTACTTCTTTCTTTTTTTCTCCCACAATATTCTTCTCTACTCCTGCCCTTACTTAACTTTGCTTCTCCTCTATTTCCCTCTTTTACTTGCCTTTACCTGCTGGGTAAACTATTCTTAAGACCGTTATTGTCAAGTGAATTAAGCATGACAGAAATAAAACTAGAAAGATTTATGAATGTAGAACTTCAACCTCAAAATATATGAATTGTTTTAAATTTCAATATAATGTCACTTTCCAGTGTTTCAGTTCTAAGCTGTTCTCTTTGTTCCTTTATCAGCAATATTCTATTTCATCAGCAATATACTTGTGCTTAATAAATCTTCCTTCTTTTCAAAGTTATGGGAGCCCTGTCAAGTCTGAGGGTATATCTCAAGTTTTTGCACTGTTGTTCCTTTCTTTACATAACTGCAAAACTCCTTCCAGTATCAGCTCTTATAATGAGCACGTGTGACCAACTGCCAGTGCCTCAGGAAACCAGCTAAATGAGAGCAAAATAATGAGCTATATTTCAAAGACTAAGAACTTCTATTAACTCCAAAACCAATGTACTCTGTTGATCATCATGACAACTATATTTAATTTTGTTAGCTGAAAACTAAGCAGTCCTCCTGTTCAGTTTAGTTCTTTACTTTAGAAAGTTTTCATTAACGAAAAGATCTGTATCTTGGGTCAGTAAAGTGCTCAGTGGGTACATTGGCTTGACACCAATCCTAAAAACCTGTATATAATCCCAGGACCCATATAGAGAAATGAGAGAACTCCAGTAAGTTGTTCCTGCACATGTGCACTGTAATGTATACACATGCACACACAAACACACACAATTAATATACTTAAACAAACAAGCAATGGATGGATGGATAGATAGATAGATAGATAGATAGATAGATAGATGGACAGATAGATAGATAGATAGATTTATTTTAGAAACCTGTATCTCCCAAGCCACTAAATATTGGGTACTCAGGAAAACATCACAAAAGTTTCACCCTCATATTTTTTTTCAGCAGACCAGATATAAACTTTAACAAAATAGTATTATCAACTTTCTGAGAGATTCACTAGGCTTTCATTTTACCTCAGTATATTGGGAATGTCAGGGAACTGGTTAAAAACTGGCCACTCTGCCCACAATAAGATAAAGGAAATGGCTTTCATCTCTGCACGCCCAGAAAGGCGCTGTGATATGGAGGTTTCTCAACTATGCTCAGCAACTATAAGACAAAGCCTCATCTATTAAAGGTCCTAGATGAGACAGCCTTGTCATTGGCACAGCCTTGCCCCCTTTTATTTGTTCTCAGCATGTTCCTTCATGGCTACACAGTTACAAGACCTTCCCTTGACAAGAAAGTCCTCTAGTGGATGTCATAAAACAGACACACAGGAAAAACATGAGGGGGGGAGGGGGAGGGGGAGGGGGAGGGGGAGGGGGAGGGGGAGGGGGAGGGGGAGGGGGAGGGGGAGGGGGAGGGGGAGGGGGAGGGGGAGGGGGAGGGGGAGGGGGAGGGGGAGGGGGAGGGGAGGGGGAGGGAAATATATATATATATTTTCCAGGCAACTACATGTTTGGGGGATATACTGAAGCTTACAGAGTGATTTCATCTAGGTCTTCAGAGGTGATGCAAAGCAACTGATGTTCTCACTGTAATCTATTATCAAATTATCCAACTGAATACAAATAAGCCATATTTTTAGACTAAAAATGACAGGTATTCAAATCCTTCAGTTGACCCACAAAGAATTTTCTTCTGTATTTCATAGAAAAGGTGGTCAGAAGGCTCAAGCAAAGTCCAGATTGCAAGCTAGCTTAGAATTTTTAACCCTTTATAAAGGAAACAAATGACAAAGTAAAGACGAGGCCACAAGGGCTCAAATCCAGAATGCCCTGGTATTAAAAAACAAACACAAAAAGTAAGTGTATATGGAAAAATAGATTTAAAACAATTTCGATATTACAAAAGATTGTCTTTATTTTATATAACGTTCTCTGTCAAATGCTTTAACAGAACTGTTTTTTAAAAAGAACACCAGACCACAGACATGAAGACGCACGCCCACACATATACCCCTCCTCACCTTTGCTTGTCTTTTGTTGGCTTCTCTTCTGGCCTCTCTTTCTTTTAGGCGTCTTTCCTACAGAAAGAAAAGATGAATTAGAGGCATGAAAACTTCTAGACAGTAGATGTTAAGCAGCACACACTCTCCAGTTTTACTGTATAAAAAAAAAAAAAAAATACTATGGGACTAACCCGACTTTTTTTTTTTTTTTCTTTTGAGACACAGTTTCTTCTGGAACTCCTCTGTAGACCACACTGGCCTCAAACTCAAGAGATCTGCCTGCCTCTGCCTCCAGAGGGGGGATTAAAAGCATACACCACCACCACCTGGCAACAATTTTTAATGACTAAAAATAGGTCAAATCTGGAACCATATCTCTCTCTTTTTTTTAATAAATATTTATTTACTGTAGCTGTCTTCAGACACCCCATAACAGGGCATCAGATCTCATTATGGGATAGTTTTTGAGCCACCATGTGGTTGCTGGGATTTGAACTCATGACCTCCAGAAGAGCAGTCAATGCTCTTAACCACTGAGCCATCTCACCAGCCCTGGAACCATATCTCAATGCCATAACCATATACTACACATTCTTTAATTACTTACATGTGTTTAGTAATCTATATTATATAGAGATTATAAGTACAATATCTGATACATGAGTAGTACACAATCAATGCCATCTACTATAATGAAAGAGAAGTAAAAATACAACCATGATTGTTTCCCTTGTCCTCAGTCTGAACAGAAATTACAAAATATAAAAAAATTCTCAGATTTGGTTCTTAGGAATGATATTTATTCAAAAGCAATAAAGGGTCATTCTTATGAAACATATTTTATTAAATTGCTTTATAATTTCATCATTAGTTTTCCGCTGATCACAAAATAGGTTTTAAAAATGGGGGGGAAAAACATACAGTATTAAAGTTCAAGACAAAATGGTTCACTAAAGTAAAAAAGAATGTCATTTTAAACTTACAAAAGCAGCACAATCTTCTCTAAAAATCAAAAAGTCTATGTAGTTTTTACTAGTTACTGATTTTCTTTGACCAGCAGCAGACTAAATGCGAATACAATGGAACAAAATTAATATTATTAAAGAAAAACACTGAAATAACTCATGCTTTATACTAGTTTCAGAGCTGTCTTTAACTTGCAGAAGTATGCATTTGTAATTGTCTTTTTTCTTTCTCCTCAAATAATAGCACAATTTAATCTTATTACGTACCCAAAAAGTATTTCCAACCTAAAGGCTTGCAGTAAAATAACTATATTTTATATTACTCTATAATAATCAAAATGGTTTACATTTTTTCTTAACCAACTTGTAAAACTATAGCTATATCAGATATTCAGTAACTATAGAATGCACCCAAAACTGCATTATACTTCCACAAAAAAAGTTTGTCTGTTTGCACATTACTATTATTTTCTTGCAAACAGTAATACCTCAAAATCATCACAACATGCCAGGCAATTTGTATGTGTCACTTTTAAATGGTGTGTCAAAACTCATAAATCCTTTCCCATTCTACAGGTCAAAAGATGGGCAATCAATACAGTCGGGCCACTAGACTAAGGACATAACCAGTGAGCGAGCGATGAGCCTAAAACTCCTGCTCTGTGAAGCCAGTGTCAATCCTGGCACGTTATTATGCTCCTCGTTCCTCTATGATCTACTCTGCAGGGTCATATGCAGTGTCCTCTCCAATCCATACAGACAAATGGCACTGTTTTATTAATAATAAAGTCTTTTGTTTCAATGTTATTTTCTCCTGACAATGTTTTAAATGTTTTATATATTTAATTTTTATCAGGTTTTTCATGAAAAAAAAAAAAAAACAACCAAACCACAAGCAAAATTTACTATAATTATTCAGTAACCTGCCTTCTTCTAGCATATGAGAGTATCTAAAAACAGACCTTCAAAGATATCAAAGAATAACATTGATATGTGTGCATCAGAAAAAAAAAAAAAAAAACCAAAAAACAAAAAACAAAGCTTTCCTACAAACCTAGACTCTTTGGGCTTTTGATCAAACCATATTAGCCATAACAGAAAAATATATATCATCATTAAATCTCAAAATTAATCATTACTGTTACTAGATGATATTCTATTTTATTAATATCTAGTTTACTTTTCAGGCTATGTTGGTGCACACCTTTAATCCCAGCATTTGAGAGGTAAAGGCAGGTGAATCTCTGTGAGTTTGAGGCCAGCCTGGTCTGCAGGGTAAGTTCCAGGACAGCCAGGGTTACACAGAGAAACCGTATCTCAAAAAAAAAAAAAAAAAGAAAAGAAAAGAAAAAAATTAATTTGCTTTTAATTCTGTGTATATGAATGTGTTGGGATTAGGAGTAGGTGCACATGTTAGTTAAGATGCCTACAGAGCCCAGAAGAGGTCATCTGATCCCCTGGAGCTGGATTGTGTATCAGTTGATGTAAGCCAGAGAACAAAACTCAGGTCCTCTACAAGAGCTGTATTTGTTCTTAACTGCTGAACCATCTCTCCAATCCATAAATGATATTTTAAAGGCCAGGGATAGAGACAAGAAATGCCTCGACGGGTAAACAGTACTTACTACAAAAGCTTGACGACCTGAGTTCAATCCCCAGAATATACATAAAGTGACAGGATAGAACCTACTCCACAAAGCTGTCCTCTGATCTAAACAAATGCGCCATGGAGTATGTGTTCCCCACAGCATAATATATCCATGCAAATGCACTTGTGTGTGCATGCACACATACTGATAATGTTAATAATAATTGAAAAAAGTTCAAGCTTGTGAGTTATTAACTCAATGTACATGCAAACACAGTATTTCATTTGACAGTTTCTTCTACTGACATCAGATAGGTGAGAGAGATCCAAAGACTTATAGAAATGGAAGTAAAGTCATATGGCTAAGACATAAAAGTTTCTGTGGATGTGGATGTGGGGTGCATTAAAGAACAACTATCTTTCAATATTTGAGTGAAACAAAGGAAAAACAGAAATAAATCATTAGAAATTTGTTTTTTACAGCACTCATATTCTATTCTCTCTCTGAAGCTCCTCTATCACAGAAAGCTATTTGCATTCACGAAAGAGAAAATGCCCTTCAAACAGAAAAGCAGAAGAACAGGAAGGAGAATTACAGTAATCCAGGATTACTGGAAATGGATAGTGAGAAGTTCCTTTTTCTCTGTTTTTTAAGAGTCTGTGATGAGACAAAGACAAAAGACTAGAGTAGGTACAAATGGTACCCGAACACTATTATGCTCAATAACTGAGGTCTCCCTTAATTCATATCCTTTTTTAAATTTCATTTTTGAGAACATACTGATACTGAGAAACCATTTTATGCTATGCAAAGACAAAATTTTATCTTTGGTTCTGCCATGCTACAAATGATTAAGTAAAAGGAAAGCATGAAATTCAATAATGAAAGTCAAATTCACAAAGAAGAAGAAAACAGAAAATCAAATTTCACAGTACAAAATACTCTCTTTAAACCTACTATCCTCCTTTGACATCTCAAAAATTTTGGGCCTTACCCCCCTGAAGGAAGGAAGGAAGGAAGGAAGGAAGGAAGGAAGGAAGGAAGAAAGGAAGGAAGGAAGGAAGGAAGGAAGGAGCAAGTACCATGAAATATGAATTTGGTCAGCAGTCAGGGCAAGCCTTTTTTCATTCTCTGGCCATATATAGGAATAAGCAGATTTAGAAATACATCTTGTTTTCAGCTCATGATAGGAGTACAAACCATTTGAATGTATATCAAGCAATCCTGACAATTTGGTGCACCTTGGAATATGGATACATTGAAGAATCTTGGTCCTGTGGTCCTAAGAGGGGTGCAGATTTACTGGATTTTTGTTCTTAGAGAACAGAGTTATCTTCATAAAATTTTCATATCTCTAAGGAACATACTCTTATTGAGCCAGGTTCTCCCTCCTCCCATACCCAAAAAGGTGACAATTGTGTAATATTGAAGTGACAGTAGATACACCCTCTGGTCCTATGTGATAGCTGGGAATTCTGTTCTGCACCATGTGCATGCCTTGTGCCCAAAGAGAGCATCAAATATTTTGGAACAGGAGTTACAGATGGTTGTGAGCAACTAAGTGGATTCTGAGAATCAAGTTCATTGTCTGCAAGAGCAGCAAGTGTTCTAACTATTAAGCCATCTTTCCAATCTTCAACAGAAGCCATTACTTCTTAAGAGGAAGCACTACTGCCAAACTGAATCATTAAGATTGAACTTACTTAAATAACTAATTATCTTTTAACATGAAATTACCACCTAAAATATTTTAAACATGCTTTTAAAAATACTGCAACTTATGAAACCCACAAGTGACCTCTCTAAGCCAAAAGCAGGAGCATATGATCAGATTCATGGTGTTTCTTCCTCCTTCATAAACTTGACTCCACTGCATCCGATGTTCATGGTGGTTTTCCTTTCTATTAGTCCTTGATTTACTCTAAGCACTAAATCTACTTTACTAGCTGAGCATCATCCAGCACCACTCCCATCCATGCATAACTTCAGTATGCTTTTCATGCAAAGAATGAGACTGTTCAGAGCTCATTCCAAATAGGAAAGAATCGTACAGCCTGTGTGTATCTGAACTTCCTTAATACAAATCAGTATCTAGTGAGTCAATGTAAGTATAGTTAATGTTATCATTTACTTATAACTGTCCAAAAAATGCTTGTTATACTTTAAATCTTACTGCATAATTTTTTTTTAACGTAGGAGTTGTTCTGTCTGTATATATACCTACATGCCAGAAGAGGGCATCAGATCCCATTACAGATGATTGTGAGTCACCATGTGGTTTCTGGGAATTGAACTCAGGAGCTCTGGAAGAGCAGCCAGTGCTGCTGAGCCAGCTAGCCAACCCCCATTGAATAATTTCTTTTCCTACTTTTTAATTACTTTTGTTGAGAGTTTCATACATGAGTATAATTCATGCCAATTACTCTCACATTCCCCTTCTCTTACCTGCTTCCCACACATTAGTAACCTTTGTCTATAAATATGTTTCACATATGACTTTTGGTTTCATTTATGATCTACTGAGTTTAACCAGGGCCATCTGTGTGGTCCTGAATTTAGAACCTCCATTTGAGCCTGCTATGTTCACTACTGGGTACACAACTGAAGATGAGTTTAGCAGTAAGAGTAGATCCTGTGAGTTCCACCACAACCAACAGCCATGCAGGCCCTGTACCAATAAGCTGTGAGTTCATCACTGCAATGAATGTGCCCAGCTAGAAGATGGCATTTTGTAAATCTACATTCCTATTTTTCCATCAAAAGTTTCTCCATCTTTTTCTGTCTTTATGAACTAAAGTTTAGCCACAGACCTTAAAGTTAATATTATCAAAATTTTCTTAAGATATAAAATTCTTCTCACTATATTGTCACAGAATTAACTTCAGTGACAACCTCAGTGGAGACACAATGGCACATGTTCAAAACAAAGCCAAAACCTTATGCTAGAAGAATAAAACTGACATTGTAGAAATATGCTAAATTGTATAAAGTAAAAATACTAGCTCAAAATCAACAATTAATTAGAACAAAATAACGTGCTCAGACTTATAAGGAACATGATTTCTGCAGTAGATCTGAGTGGCTGCTAAGAGATGGAAGAATAAGAAGAAGTAATCAATCACCTTAAGAACCTAAAATCAAGTAAGTAAAATCAAGTAAGTAACCTGATTTGCCAGGAAAAAAAAAATACAAACCAAAATTCTATTAGTCTCAACTAAATCTAAAAATCTAGAAAATTGTGCTTATCATCAGAAATTAACTAAATGTCTTGTCATTTTTCAGATAAGGAAAGTGAAGCCAAACAGTAACAGCTGACTCCAATTAGACAAAGCAACGCATTTTCAGGACAACACATTTTCTATTTATTGCCAAGTACTCTTGTTTTCTAAGCAGAAATATACTCCACAACACTGAAAACAATCTACAGTGTCTTAGGCATGCTATTGGATTAAACAGTAAATCCAAAGTGCTCAAAATACATACATTTTCTACTTTAAAACACAAAATGTATGCATTATAAGATAATTTTACCACTGAAAATACTACTGAGAAACCAGTCATCTTCCGTATAGTCAAGCACTCTGCTTCAAAAAATGACCATTCTAGTTTTATCATATTGCTGAGCTAGTAGGATGGCAATTTTCATGCTTCTGTTTGAAAGAGATGTCATGGGGCACCTTCTATAGAACACAACTGAAACATGAAATTCAGTTTTTCTGGGTTTTTTGTTTGTTTTTAAGATTGATTCTACTCATTACAGAGGTACCAGCTTGTACAGTAGCATGTAAAGCTCTGGCTGTATCTTGTTCAGCTTTGCCAACCCAGAACTGCTCTATTCAGGCTGAAATAGTATAAAATGTGTGCTGTATTTCAACAGTACAGAGAAAATGACCCAAAAAGCTCAAAAGAAAGTGAAAAAAGTATGGAACACAGCATATCTAGAGACAGTAGGCTCCTTTTTATGTAAGAAGAAAAGAAGCCACATTCTTCTAGACAGGTGTGGGAGCGCACATCTGTGATTCCAGCACTGAGACAGGTGTGGGAGCGCACATCTGTGATTCCAGCACTGAGCAAACAGAAGCAGGAGTCACTGCCAATTCCAAGCAACAGACTATTCCTTGTTTTTAAAAGGACAAAAAAGAAGACTGGAAAAGGCTCAATAGTTAAGAGTGTTTGCTACTCTTTCAGGGGTCCCAAATTTGGTTGCAAGCACCCACAAGGCAGTTCACAACTATTACTTAGCTCCAGGGTATCTGATGCCTTCTTCTGGCTTCTTCAGGAACTACTCACACATGTGGTATATATACATACATTCATGCAAATTCACAGATAAAATAAATATAATTTTTAAAAGTTTTTAAAGAAAAAATGTTTTGATATGCATCAATCTGATGAACTTCCAGAAAATGATGCTGAATAAAAAATGATAAAAGGCTATACATTGTATAATTTCAATTATAAAACATTCCGACGATGACAAAATTCTAGAAATGGAGAAAGGGGGATCTCTCAGTATTCCTACAATTACAAGTGAAACATCAACTATCCCAAAATAAGAATTTCAAACACAATCAGATGTCAATGGTTTCATTGTTGTCACACATCATACAGTGCATCTATAACCAAGAGGGTTACAACATAACCATACTATACAATCTTAGGTAACCACTGTCAACTACGTGCCCCGTGATTTATATGGGTATTAGTAACTGGCATACAAATTGAAACTGTAAAACACTTAACCGAAAACACATTTCAGTGGCCAACTAGGATTATACAGTCTCCAGCAGAAGAGCAAGAGGAACAAACACAGCGCCTAAACAGCCACGAGGAAGTGCCGGTGAAAACAGACATCAAAGTAATGCCATCAGTGAACTTCTAAAAAGCTTACCCGATGCTTTGCCTTAATTTTCTTCCTATATTCTTCTTTGTCAAATTTATCCTCTTCCTGAAGCCTTTCCTTTGCTTTGTCCAGGTTGATACCACCAGTGTCATCTTCTTCCTCCTCATCTCTTGTAGCACATTTCTGAATCTGTGGCCACTGTTGAACCAACTAAAGATGGGAAAGGACAGAGGGTAAGATGAAGGGAATGTCTTCAGAAACAGTTCACTTTTGTGAACTCATTTCAAGTAAGGCATATACCCACCTTCTACCTTACAATGAGTTATTCTCATAAACTTCATAATTAAGATGTCATAGAAAAGATCCTCACAGCCAAGGTAATACTGCCATTATACTGTGAAATCATAATTAAAGACGACTTCACAAAATTATTTAGTCAAGGTGATAACATAAAAAAAAAAAAAAAACACTTCTCAAAACTGGTGTTAATTAATATTCTGTTCTCCATAAAACTAAGCTCGATATCATGTGTGTAGAGCAGATCCTTGGGTGACAAAGTATCTCCTTTGAGCTACACTCAGGCACCTTGTATATGCTGCAAAACAGCTCACCAAAATGTGCTGCTTTACATTCTTGCTTTAGCAGATCGAGTATCTTATGGTTATCTATTTATCTCACTCTTCATCTTCAGAGGCCATAACAGTATGTAATAATTAAAACCAATCACATGCCAGCTACACAGAATAAAATAAGTATAAAGGAGAAAGTTGGCTTGGGTTTCATGGACTGCTCCTGATATGTTCCAATGGGTAATTTATAGATAGGAACAAAGTGACAAGCAGATGAATCCAACAGGAGAGCTGGCTGAGTGTGCTGGCTATTTTGCTAATTTAGTGTGTCATTCTAAATAAATGTATTATTCTCTTGGACACCTGTGCCCCTTGCAGATATAAGAGGCAGCTCAAAAATTTCTGTTGTCTCACACTATTAAAGTATAAGCTCTGAACAATTTAGACAAAAATAGTTCCCATGTTTTAACTTAATAACTGGCCTCCAAAGGATTTAAAATCTGTATCTCTGACTTTAAAGTATGCTAACTAACCTTCTTGTAAACAGAAATCTACAGATAAACATCTCATGGGTACTCATACATCTTGCTACTCAAGCCATTCTACATGATGAGATGCACACCATCTTATTCTTTTAACAGACAATGGTGGTGACAAAAGGAACCTCATTGACAAATTATGTCAGTAATCACTGAGCTTCACAGCTATGAAAGGGATCCATGGTGATGAACAGTTAACAGCAAATACTCAAACTTCTCACCCCACTGGATTCACAGAGGGAAATTAATATAGCATACCTTTCTGTGGGTTAAACACACAGCAGCCCATCTTTTGGAGGTTCAGAAGTTTCAGTATCATGCTCAGCCACAAACAGCTCCTCTTAGCAGTAAGCACACATTGCAATATTATACAGTTAAGAGATTTATAATTATCCTGGAGTTAATTACTGTAATCTGTGCAGCTGAACTCTTAGCACACTAAGCTAAGCTCATTAGGGTAAGAGCACTCATTCTGCAGGGCACTAGACAGGACTGCATTCTCCTCTAGCTCACTTCTTGGGTGCTCACTTCTCTATAGCAGTTTTATATCAATTTTTCATTTATATTGGTTTCATCTTCCACTTGTAGCAACTCTGAAATACCGTATATTTTGTTATTTTTCAGCTCCTTCCTATACCCCCAATAACACCAAGTTCTTTAACTACAAAATGAAAAGGAAGCATACCTCTTTGGAGACAGCAAATATCAACAACACAGCCATGATGGTGAAATGTGTGGTATGATTTTTTTAAATCAATATGAAAACTCATATTTTACTGGAGTAACAGATTACTCATCCAAAACATTATTTGAAGGGTTTAATACATGTTAGGTACTATGCACCATGCTAGGAATTCAATAGTGAACAAAATACCTTTCTTTGTGGAAAAATGCCAAAAAGTTATGATCATCAAATAAGATGTGAGCTTATCAGCTAACCATGGAACTGATCATGGGGTTCCCAATGGAGGAGTGAAAGAGAAGACAGAAGGAGTTGAAAGGGTTTGCAGCCCCATGGGGAGAGCAACAATACCAACCAACCAACCAAAGCTCCCAGGGTCTAAACCACCAGCCTGGGAGCACTTAGGGAGGGGACCCATGGCTCCAGTTGTATAAGTAGGGAAGGATGGCATTGTCAGGCATAGGTGGGTGAGGAAGTTCTTGGTCTAGTGAAGACTGGATGCGCCAGTGTGGGGGAATTCGTGGGTGGGGAGGTGGGAGGGTGAGTGGGGACATATCCTCATAGAAGCAGAAGGAGGGGGGATGGGATAGGGGGTTCCTGGGTGAAGGGGAAATGGGGAAAGGGGATCACAACTGAAATGCAAATAAAATATCCAATAAAAATAAATAAATAAATAAATAAATAAGTGTTAGCTTATATAACAATTTCTGTAAAAATGAATGTATAAAGAAGGATGAAAGTAATGAGATTATAATAGTAGTGTGTGATATATCAAGATGGGCAGGGAACTTGGGAGACTCGTGAGAATGTGGTCATGAGATAAAAATTCTAAAGACCTTGTTCTACCAAGGAATTAGTTTTCATTCGTTGGGTAATTTATTTGATGTCCTAGCTTTTCTTGGTCATTTGAAAACAAAACAGTAACTATTAAAATAATGACTTCTGAGAAATAAGATGGAAGTATGTATTTACAATCAATCTCAGATAAAGGTAAAATGAAAGGGAAGCACCTAAGTCTGAAATTACCTAAAGGCAGAGAATGCCCCCCATGAGCCAGCTGAAAAATGACTATGTAAACACAGCATCTATAACTGAGGAAGTGCAGATCAGGCAGCTTACAGAGCCATGTTAAAGCAGCTCTGGTAAGTAGCTGCGTTCATATTCTTGTGCTTGTTCCCAGGGAACACAGTGATGAATATTGATGAGAAAATCTTTTCTATAAAGAATGGAATTTACATCATTTCACTGCAGGTATCACCAAGAAGGACTTCAGTTTATTGCATAAGAAATCCTTGTCCACATCCACACAGCTGACAAATGGCTTACAGGAACAGAAACAGGAAGCAGGCAGTGTGCTCTAGGAACATATTTATATATATGTATATATATGTGTGTGTGTGTATATATATATTTTAATAATGAATGGCCAGACAGCATAAAAGCCAATCTTCATAATCCCTGAGATACAGCTCAGAAATAATGTATTTACAGAATCTTACCTCCCCTTCATCAGTAAATGTTATTTTCTTGTTCACTTTAAAACTTCTCTTCATTACTTTTTTTGCTTCTGCAACTTTGGTTAATTTTTTCTTGACACTGGATTTAGAAGGTTCTTTTTTCTGTGTAAAGAATAAAAAAGAATTAGAAAAATGATTGCAATATAAAAAAAAAAAAGAAATTCCAAAAATGACTATACTTTTTATTCTCACTGGTAATTACAAGTACCTAAAATGCTGTCCAGAAACTAAGTTATGTGGCATTTTAACTACTAGCTACCTCAAGGCTAAAGGGGCTTTAAATGTGAATATGATAGACATTAGGCAAAACCTTTCATTTTGTTCTATTGCTAAAATTGTACTATTTAAAATGCTGCTACACCAGAGACAGAGATAAAGCAATAAACAGTCATAAGGCAAATCTGTTTCCCAGGTAAAACAAACATATTATTACATTACCAAGTGCAAACTTAAATCTAGACTAGGAAAATGTAAACATAAAGCAAAATGACTAAAGCAGTGTTTGCAACTCAACATTCTTCAGTCAACTATAGAAATTTACTTTATAAATGCTGGAAAATATCCTATGACAATTAAATTAAGTCCAAAGACAAGATGATGTAACAGTGCTCTGAAACCACTACGGCATAATACTAAAAGTCCAAAGCTACTGCTTCCTCCCTACATGAACAGTTGTGAGCTACTGAGGAAAGAAAAGGGAAGATCGTGGCATGGCTTCTACAATGAGTGGCAGGAAATAACACGCATTTCTGAATGCTGGATAATTCTCCACTAGCTATTGGCGGTACTTGACTAAACTAATGCAGCTTCTATTACATGAATGAACAGGAATAAGAAGTAGGTTTCGGTATAGGACTGGAGAGATTGCTCAGCAGTTAAGAATAAGTATCCTTCTTCTAAGGGACCAGAATTCAGTTCCAATACCCATGTTTGAAAGTTCACAACTGCCTCTAACTTCAGCTCTCACCTCCAATGGTACCAGCACATCCTTGTATATATCCACACACTGATACACAAGTTCAAGGTTTAAAATAATAAAAATAATTTAAAGAAGTCTTTGTCATACTAGTCAAGCAAATTTGAGGTAAACTCTGCAATTATGAATTGTGTGAAGACTAACTATCCTCTATAAAGGGAGAATACTAACAGCACCTAGTACCAGCTAACAGACTGTGAAAAGAACAAACAATAAGTAAACTAAAACATACTGCATGATAGGTTCATATCAAGTGGATACAGGATAATTTCACAGCATACTAGACTGTGGGCTTCCTAGCTTTTAATTTTGTACTACAGTGAATCACTCAACAAAGGTAACAAAGAGGAAATAAACAAGATCATCAGAAGCTTTGGGAAGATGCACAACTATTACATTATGATATTAGGTATGAACAAAACATTTTATTTAAGTAGACATAGTAAATGTTGTATAAATTAAAATTAAACATACTAAATAAAAAACAACCAACTTATTAAGATAGTTTAAGATGTATTAAAATATTTTTAGATAATTTTTCATGTTTGCTATTATCTTAGACAGTTTTATGTCAATGTTCCATAAGTCTGTGGTACATTTTGTTGATTCATAACTGATATGGGAGGATCAAGCTCACTGTGGGTAACACCACCCCTGGGCTGGTGGTCCTGAGTGCTGTAAGAAAGCAAGATGGACAAGCAATAAGCAAGCCATGAGCAAGCCAGTAGGCAGTGTTCCTTCCATGACCACAATCAATTCCAGCTTCTAGGTTCCTGCCTTGAGTTCCTGCCCTGACTTCCCTGGACTACAGCATAAGAAGAAATAAACCCTTTCCTCCCCATATTGCTTTTGGATGTGGTGTTTATCACAGCAAGAGAAACTCTCAGCTAATATAGTTATGTAAAGCAGATAATATACACAATAAAATTATGACTTAAGTACAAGTTGTGTTGACATTGATGTTTCTGTTATGTAATTCTAACAACATTTTTTATAGTTCTTCTTGATTTGTACAATCTATAGTATTTAATTATATTACTGTTCTGGCAAAAAGTCAGTTTATATTTAGTAAGCCACAGTATATTTAACCCATATAAGATTAATGAGAAGATCTACTTATCAGATAGATATTAACATGAATATACTACAATCTGTCTCACAAAACTTCTATGGAAAAAGATTTTTCAAATTATTTTTTCCTTGGGACAAACAACTAATCTTCAGGCCTACCTATGGCTTTGTGGATGTTTCCAACTGGTGGCATGAAGACTTTTACTTGCTATGCCTACACCTCCAGATTGCCTCTCTCTCTAACAACCTCTAAGATAATACATATGTATCTTTCTCTGTAAATATTGTCATCCTCATTTCTTTATCTTACTTCAGAGAACAATCATATTAAAAAAAAAAAAAAAAAAAAACAAACAAACAAAAAAAAAACCCTAAACTGAAAGGGACTGGAGTGGCAAGGCAAGTTCACTTATCTACCTAAGGTGCTAAATGTAAAACCCTACAAGCATGGGGAATAACTAAGTCTCTCCTTCTTCAACCCACTCACAATTCCCATGCAACTTGTCCTAATAAAGCCGTTAGAGACCTCCTCTAACTAGCACTAGAGATTTCAACTTCATTATTAACTTTAATAATAGTAGATCTTTAGAGTTTTATAGTGAAAAAAAGAGAGGGGGAGGGGGAGAGGGAGAGACATTTCTATTTTTTTTTAAATTGGATATTTTACTTATTTACATTTCAAATGTTATTCCTTCCAGGTTTCCCCTCTGCAAACCCCCTATCCCATCCCTCCTTACCCTGCTTCTATGAGGGTGCTCCTCCACTCACCTACCTACTCCTGCCTCACCACCCTAGCATTCCTCTATACTGGGGCATCAAGCCTTCATAGGACCAAGGGTCCTCCCATTGATGCCAGATAAGGACCCTTCAGCTCCTTCAGTCCTTCCCCTAACTCCTCTATTGGGGAAAGAAAGAGCCATTTCTAATCCCCAATTGCAATCTAGGCAATCTATGCAATCCTGACTTGGTTTTTTCTCAAAGCACTTTGCAGCTGGTTTCCATATGCTGGACCTGAATTTTTCTGGAACAGTTTTTTGGGTTGTTTACTAGTCTGTCTTTCTGTTAAAAAAAATGCAGGTATCTGTTCCTCAACTATATTCCTAAGGGGAAAAAAAACCACTTAAGTGATTTTCCTCAGAATGCTTTGCTTGTAAATAAAATTATGAAACCAGTAATATTTTGTTTTACAAATTCAATTCTTAAGCTTGCCTCTTTTAATAAACTTTTTCATATTAGAAGGCAGGCAGCTAGAAAAAAAGAGAACCTGATACAGTTTTGCTTCATAGACAATATTGATCTTAATTCTAACTTATGCCCATTTTGGCTATATTATGTTTCTGTAGTTTCCCACAACTTTTAAAACCACCCTAGAACTGCAAAAAGTACACTGTTGGGAGCTGACTTTTAGCAGAAATCGGCTATCAGCTTTGCAGCCATCTTGAGCCATATACCCTGACATGAGACTTGTATTACAATAGCCTACAACAGCTGAGCACACTCTGATACCATCTTGCTTTAGATACCCAGGACTTTCCTTGTGTGAGATTAAAGGTGTGTGAGATTAAAGGTGTGTAACTTAAGAGTGTGACTTAGAGATCAGATTTAGAGACAAGACCTAAGGGTATAATTAAAGGCGTGACCAAAAGGCCTGGCTTAGAAGTGAGACATATAAAGGCGAGAGGCAGACAGAAGAGACATGAGAGAATCAGACATTTTAGAGAGAACAATTTGGAGTAACAGAGATTCAGACACTAGGAGTAGGAGTAGACATTAGACACTCAGAAGAGAACAATGAGGAGTACAACTAGGAACTAGGAGGAGTACAACTAGGAACTAGGAACTAGGAACTCAAGATTTGGGACTCGGACTAGGAAGAGAAACTGAAGAATAAACGAGATTGAAACATACTCTGTCTGGTCTCCATTCTTCGAGTCCGTCCTCACTCTCTCTCTTGCTGAACCCTGACGCGCAGACCGAAGCGGCAGCTTGGGCCGGGCAACAGTGGCCGCCAAGAGCAGAGTGGAGAGGGCCTCAACATTTTTGGCTGCCCAAACGTGAGCTAGTGTGGGTCTCAACATTTTTTGGTGCCCAACGTGGGGCCCCAGCTTGGGCCGCAACATTTTTGGCCGCCCAAAGTGGGGCAGCTTGGGCCTCAACATTTTAGGCCGCCCAAAGTGGGGCCAGCCTAGGCCTCAACATTTTTGGCCGCCCAAACGTGGGCTAGTGTGGGTCTCAACAGTACACCAGACATCAAAGTTGTGCAATCAAACTTTGAAGTTTATGTTTCTTTCTTGAATCTACTATTCTACTGATACAAAGTAAATTCCAGAAATATTGCTTATAAGAAGATTTAGTCTACATTACAAACACTGATGCCTACCACCCTTCCTCAAAGACAAGTATATGATTTCTATATGTATTTGAAACAATAGAGAATCCACCAAAAGAGAAAACATGTTGGCCTGAACATATATTTCTATTTTTCTTATATATATGAGAGGATTACATCAGTGGAAACCTCTTTTTGCAAGATGGGGGTGGGGGGACAACATTTGCCATCTTTAAACAAAACAGGCAAATGACACTGACTAAAATCCCAAACTAAATGAAATTTTCAAGATCCACTACTGCCCTTTAAAGATCTACCCTAGTGCCAAAAACAAAGACAAGTCTAATTTTCTTCTGTCACTCAAGAAAGGACAATAATAATTAAAGACAGAAGTGAAAAAAGTTGTAAGGAACGAGAAACTTGATTAGTTTCCAGCACAAAAAAAGCCAAGAGACAACACGTCAGAACAAAATAAGCAGCAGAAGGACTGCTCTGTAGAACTGAGATGGCTACAGTGGTAAAAGGAGACAGCTGGAAGTCAAACTCACAAGAGAAGGAGGAGGAAGAGAAGAGAAAGTCTGTGAAAAAAAATTCCTTTTGTGATTCTGGTGAGTTGTAAAACCACTGCACTATCCCTACCCACTATGTAATATACTCCCAACCCAAGAGACTCACAAACTATCTACTAACGTTCACGAAAATCAATTAAGCCGATAGTAGAAAACTGAAAATGTGAGCAGATATTAATAGAATGCAAAAATTACCATCCAGCTCCCAAATACCTTCTCTGTTATTATATAATATTTGAGGTATAATACTAAAAGTACTAAGTCCACAAATGGAAACTAGAACATAAATGAACTGATCATTACTGTTGACAGCTTATTCCAAATGTTTCAATTATATAAGCCACTTAGTAGTCTGACAGATTTGGATGAGTCATTAATAAATAAAAATATTAAATAACAATATTCCTAATGAGAAACATTTCTGAAACTAATTTTGAAGATATTCAAGTTTAGTCAAACAAGATGAACTGATAGAACTGATAGAAATTCAAAGGCTCAAATCTAAAATGAAATTAATTCTCTACTAATATACTGAGATATCTCAAACTACACTATGATACTCATAATTTGGTTTGTTAATTCTAAATCTATGGCATCTCTTACCAACAAGATTTTTCTCTTTTCATTCTAGCATTCAAGACTTCAAGAATCAATACTGATCCATATTTTTAAGGATGACTGTCAGGGACAGCCCTGCCTGTACACTGGGGGCCTTGATCGGAGAACTTTGTCTTGGCCTCATCTCTTCTCGCCCTCCTTCCCCTTTCATTCCCAGCCCCCCCTTCAGGTGAACCCAGTTGACTTGTGGCCGCGGGCGGCTACAGAGTGGCGCGCACAACGTGGGACTTGAAAACGGGGGAGCAGCTGAGGAACACTGTCTTAGGTGGGGCCCCACGGAAAATGGGAATAAGAAGGTATCCCGCGCACTTAGGAAGTAGCAAACAGTATTGAAGCTAGCGCTAGTTAAGTTTGGGAGGCCATGTTTGCAGGAAGTGTGTTTTAGGGGATATAGTCTAGGTCAAATAGGTGTTGACCCGATGCCTACTTTGCCTAGGAGGTGACAGTGAATTTCAGGATAGGAGAATTTTAAAAGGGCATCTGCCCGCAGCCTTCAAGAGCTGCTTCAGACGAGTGGAGCAGGGTTAGAAGAAATTGGAAAACTAAGAAAGCAGCCACAGCTATTTCCTAAAGAAAGGGATAAAGTGCTAGATCTTGAATATCAGAGAGAGAAAGCGTTTTGAAAAGCAGTTGTTCTCTCTCTGGGTTATGCCAGCAAAAAGAATGAAAATGCTGTTTCAGAGCTCTCCTAGGAACAAGAGAAAATTCAGGAGACGTTTTAGACTAAGAGAAACTAAGAGAAATCCTTAGTTCTGCTTTCTTTGTTTATTGTCTTGTCCTTGGTGCACCAATGTCCATGTGTCTCATTGTGTTTTCTGTCCACGTGTCTCGTTGTATGAATGATTGGTCGTCTATGTTTTATGTTCTATGTTTAATGTTTAAAAGATCGTTAAAATTGCTTGATTCAACACTTGGTCTAGTTTAACTTGGTTTTCAAAGGCAGTTTTAATATGCAGAGCAGCAGCTGATAAGTTTGCTTAACACCTGTAGCTAAAAGTTGAGCTGAGCTGGAAAGGCTGCTTTTAAAGGGACAGGCAGGTTTCTTGGATTAAATAAGGAAGTTAAGAGTTGTTTGTCCTGGAAGAATCTCTGTGACAAGGTGCTTTTATTTTAGAATTGTGGCTAGAAAAAGCGAGAAATTTTGTTTGGTTTAAATATAAGATGTGTTGTTACTTCATTTTTGTTTGTAATTGGTTTTAAGGTATATCTTCTACATATTTTGGTTATAAATCATTGGCCTAAAGTTATTGGGTTTGATTAAAAATTTACAACTTTGGTAACAAAAGGTTGGCTTAAAACTGGTAACACAGGGTTAGTCATTTAAAAACCAGATGTATAAAAGATATAAAAGCAATGTCTATTTAGTGAGATATTAAAGGCTGCACTATCATGCATTCATATATAAGAACTGGCAGCCAAACTTTGTAACGTAAAAGTAATCCACTTGGTGTTGATTTTAGAGAAAATAGATTGCTTCCATTGTTAAAAATTGGTTTTGTTTCCAAAAAATTATGGTTATATGCTAATATTGCAAAGGAAACTTAAAAATGTGGTTAACTGCCAACATTCCTTTGGCTGCAGCTGACAGGCAGTTCAATCATGAGCTTGAGATTTTTTGACTATGTTTATGTCTATAGAAGAAAAGCTAGAGCAGGTAGAGTTAAATAAAAGAGTTAAAAAACAATTGTGGCACAATATGGGCCTACTGACCCCTTCACACAAGCTTTATTGGATACTGTGGTAGAAGCAAATTTAATGCCCAGATATTGGAAAACTATATGTAAGGCTACTTTGTCAGGAGGAGATTACTTGGTTTGGAACTCAAAATGGCATGATACCAGTAAGAAAACCGCCATGATGATTGCCCAGGTAGGCAATGTAGATTGGGATCTTAACATGCTTCTATGAGAAGGTTAATATGAAGGTAATGCTAATCAGGTTAAACTGCCTGCAGGAGTGTATACATAGATTGCAATGGTTGCCTGCTGTGCTTGAAATCAATTACCTACTAAAGGGGATCTTAGTGGAAATTTATTCAGTATTAAACAGGGTTCTGAGGAACCATTCCAGAAATTCGTGGACAGGCTGCTGAAAGCAGCTGGTAGAATTTTTGGAGATCCTCAAACAGGAATTCCTTTTGTTACTCATTTGGCTTATGAGAATGCTAATGCAGCCTGTTGCACAAAGCAAAGACAGACTTACATGGATATATTTGTCTTTGCGCTAAAATTGGGCCCTCTTACAATCAGGGTCTGTCCATGGCTGCTGCCTTACAAGGGACCACTGTACAAGCAATGCTTTCACAGAGCCGTAAAGATAAAAGATGTTTTAAATGTGGAGATTCAAGTCATTTTTAAAATGACTGTCTCAAAAACAGGCACAAGCAAATAATCCGGTCACATGACACGTTTGTCCTTGGTGCAAGAAAGATAATCTCTGGGCCAGGCCTCAGGATATAGGCCAAGATTAAAAACATTTACATTTGAATTAACTTGATATACAATGGGTGCAGCAGAAGCTTGTGTGACAAATACTCCTTTTGCCTCGGTCATCCTGACCAGCCCTTGAAGGCTGTTTTCTGGAATTTATTGCCTAGTTTGTTCCTTGGGGAGGGGTCAGCCTCAGGCCCAAAGACATTCACAACAGTCTTCAGGGCCAAGAGTTGTAATGATTATGCTGGAGAAATTTAAATAATGGCTGCTTCTCCCATGGCATTGTAACTACCTGCTGGAAAAAGAATTGTTCAACTTGTTTCTGTTCATTTGCATATGCTTCCTCCCAAATTGTTTAGAAAGAGAAAGGAAGAGATGGCTTTGGTTCCTCTAATATATATTGGGTTCAGTCTATCACTAGCAAGAGACCTAATCTTAAGTTCTGTAACAATTAGAAGATTGCCTTCAGCTTGGCATTCATCTGATACTCTCACTCAGCTAAAAAAGATTGGTTATTGAATTAATCCAAAACAAAGTTCAAACTTAAGATTTATAAAACTAATGGGGCATTACAGCCTGACTTGCCTACTCCAGCTGCCATTTCAGTAAATACGTATATAATTATTATAGATCTAGAAGATTGTTTTTATACCATTCCTTTACATTTCTGGTAAAGATGTTAGGTTTGCATTCAGTAAGAATCCATGGTCCTCATCATTGGAAAGGTTTGCCTCAAAATGGTTAATTGCCTTATATTTTATATATATATATATATATATATATATATATATATATATATATATATATATATATTGTTGTTACTTTAATATAAGAAATTAAGAGTTTGAATCGTTTAGTGTATGTTATTCCTTGTATGATTTTTTTTTTTATTTTATTAGCTGATATGATTTTATTAGCTGAACTCTCTAAAGTTTTTCTGCAAGCCTTTGCTTTAATATAACAAGCTTTAAATTTTTGGAGTACTAGCTGCTCCAGAAAAGATTCAAAGGCATTATCTTTTCAATATTTGAGACCTCAGTTATATTCCCAAACAGATTGTGGCACAGAAAATTCTAATAAAAGATAGTTAGGGCTGGAGAGATGGCTCAGCCGTTAAAGGCTAGGCTCACAACCAATATATAAGAGTTCGGTTCCCAGCAATCACGTGGTGGCTCACAACCATTTGTGGTGGGATCTAGTGTCCTCTTCTGGCTTGCAGGTATACATGCAAACAGGAAAAGGTTTGCTTTTAATTTCATTTGCATTTAATGATTTTCAAAAGTTGTTAAGAGATATTATTTGGCTAAAACCTCATCTTAAGCTTATCATAAGAGGATTTGAACCTATGCTTGATATTCTCAAGGGACATACAAGTCCTAATTCCCCTTGATAATTAACTAAAGGAAAAATAGCTTTGCGGAAAGTAGAGTAAGCTGTTAGTTATCAACAGACAAATTATATAGACTATGAAAAATTGTTGGCTGTTTGTGTTATTACTCATATGCCCACAGCAGCCCTTTGGCAAAAGAAATCATTAATGTAGATTCATCCTTCTTCATCTACAAGTAAAGTTTGTGTTAATAAAAGATTGTAAGATAGAATCCTAAAAAAATTTTTCAATAAAATGTTTATTTCTTATTCCAAATAGCAATTAAATTGGTTATTGAAAAATGATATTTGGCCTATTATGGCAAACATTTTAAGCAAATTTGGTGATCCCTATCCAAAAGATAAGTTGTTACAGGTTTTCTCTACATGCTTTTATATTTTCTGAAATTTACTACGCATGCAGCTCATAGAAAAGACATTTGCTGTATTTACTGTATTTACAGATGCCTCATCTATTGAGAAGGTAGTATATGTAATTAGATCACATGTTTAGATCACATGTTTATTTTCTTGAGTTTCCCCTACTTGAGCACAAATAATTAAATTATGTGTTGTAGCCACTGTTTAAAATGCTGAAAAATCAAGCTTTCAATTTATATACTTATAGCCAGTAAATGGCTCATAATTTATAACTGCTTAAAATTGTTCCTTTTTTAGATATTGCTAATTCTCAAATTTTATAGTTATTTATAAAAATACAGCTTAATTAAAAAAAAATGTACTGTTTCTTAACTTTATAAAACATTTAAAAGCTCACTGGATTGTCTGAACCCCAGGACAATGCCAGAGCAGATTTGTATACGAGGCAGATTATAGGCCTCGCAAATAATTGGCCATACTATCTTATTCTTTACAGCATCAAAATAGTAATAGCTTGATACAAGAATTTGGCATTTCTAAAAGGCATGCAAGTTAAATTGCAAAAACTTGTTTTCAGTATTCTCAATTTTTTCATATTGGTGTTAAACCTTGAGGACTTATGTAATCAATTTTGGCAAATAGATGTTACTTACTTTTGATTAAAAAAATTAAAATATGTACATGTGACTTGACACTTTTTAGACTTTCTAGTTGCAACTACTTTAACAAGAGAAGCAACTAAAAATATAATTAGTTATTGCCTATATTATTTTCCTGCGCTTGGTGTTCCATACCAGACTAAGACAGGTAATGGAACTGGCTATTACAGTTATTTGACTACAGTCAAACATTTGAGATGTTTTGTTGACAATTTAATATTGAAATTCCTTATTATCCTCAAAAAAAAAATTGTGAAAGAGAGATTGTAAGACTTTAATATCTTTATAACTCTGAGTGTGGGAAAAACAGCTATTGGTGCTTCTTCCCTGATTTTACAAAAACTCTGAAAAGTTGGCTTTTTAAACTAAAGGGGGGGGGGGATTATACCCTCCAAGGTCACCAAAAGCACATCTTGCTTTTGTGTTATTTCTTTTAAATTTTCTGTAAGCTGATGTTAAAGGTCAGTCTGCAGCAGATCGCCACTGGCATCCAGTCACTTCCAGGTCATTTGCCAGGGTCAAATGGAGAGACCCCCCTAACTAATTCTTGGAATGGTCCTGACCCTGTCTTAATTTGGGGTCGTGGATCAGTCTGTATTTTTTCAGAAAAAGAAAATGGAGCCCGATGGCTGCCTGAAAGATTGGTCCATCAAGTGGATGCAGATCTTGAGCCTAATAATTATGATTCTGATAATGAAGAATCTGATAACAAATCTAGTCAGAGTGTGTTAGCCATGGAAGACCATGAGACTCTAGGCTGTTACTCTATCCAGGGTGTTCCCAAGTCTCACCTCCACCCAACCTAAAAGAGGGGACTTCCTCCCCTAGACCAAGCAGAGAGGGGCCACCCAGAACCCCCTCTGTCTGGCTATCTGAATTCTTGCTAAGGCTGCAAGGCTAAGCACTGCAAGGGAATATAAATAAAAGTTAAAAATTATGTTTCTGGGTTCCCTGAGGGACAAGCCTGACTGCATAGGGGTTGGTGTCAAAAGTATCACCTCTCCAGGAAAAAGACATCGGGACGGGTATGGCCCTCAGGCCTTACTGGACAACAACAGGAGGACTGGAGCCATTACAAGGTCCCCTTTAATTACTGGATGTCAGGCCTCTATCCCCGCCTTGGTAAGATTAGAATCACCACGGTCCTTTTATACTTGGAGAAGAGATGAGATGTCAGGGACAGCCCTGCCTGTACACTGGGGGCCTTGATCAGAGAACTTTGTCTTGGCCTCATCTCTTCTCGCCCTCCTTCCCCTTTCATTCCCAGCCCCCCTTTCAGGTGAACCCAGTTGACTTGTGGCCGCGGGCGGCTACAGATGACATAAAACTATGTGACATGCATTTTACATATCCTGCCAGTCACTTCTGTTCTGTCTATATTGTACTTCAAACTCCTTTATAAATATGTATATATGTACTTCAAACTCCTTTATAAATGAGGAAGAATAAAACAAAGACTCAAATCATATATTCAGCAGACCTTTTCTACTATACGTTTTCATTACTCTAACAAATATGTAAAATTAACTTTTAAAATGTTAGATGTGCCATGCCCTACTTTCGAGGAATTTCAGTCTATGTTCCTGCTCTCAGTTACTGAATTAATGGAGTTAAATATACAAGAGATATAAATGAATAGTTAAAAATTTAAGAAGCTAGAAGGGCTTAGGACATATATTTAGATATATTACCACAGTTTTTAAAGAACTTATTGAATTTGCCTATAGAGTACATGTAAATGGAGAATAAAGCAGAAGGCAAAGCCTTGGGATACATCGTCAATTACACATGGAAAATAGATATGACTTAAGGAATATAAGCAAAAAGAAACAACTAGTAAAAAAAAGCATGAACAAACCCAAAAAACCTGGAATAAAAACTAAGCAAAAAACAATGGTCTCCTTAAAAAATGCTGCTGAGGTACTGATTACCACAGTCCTAGTAGACCACCAACAGGGGTGACTGTTGACTTCAGGAAGTAAGCTTACACGTGCGCGCGCGCGCACACACACACACACACACACACACACACACACACACACAAACTATCTCTCAAAAAACTGAGGTTAGGAACTAAAACCTGTAAGTATAGTTAACTCTTCCAAAAAGTTTTCTTCCTTGCCCGCTACCATCGTGAAAGACACAGAACTGAGTCTCACGTTGGTGCTAGGCCTCAGCTGTATCAAGAGCTACATTTTAATTTTTCCATTTCTAGGTTGAATAAAATCACCAATTTAAAACCTCATGAAATCATTGCATTTATCTTGGTGGGTAGGGGGATAAAGGGGAAGAAAAGAGAATTTCAAAGGCATATAATAAAACTTGCCTTAGTAAAACATATTTCTACTGGTGTAGCAGTATAATTGGGTATAAATTATGGCATTAATGTATTGATTAATTATTTATTATAATTTGTTATAATAAAGTATTATAATTATAAAATTGTTATAATAAATTATAATAAGTCTACTAGAATAAATTTTTTTCTTAAATTTTCAGAAAGTTAATATGATAAAGCAAAAGTACTACAGAGCAAAAGTAAATATGGCAGTATCATAGGCACTCTGTAACGTAAATGCATTGGGGAAGGAGTGTGGGAATTTTGAATATACAGAAAAACTCCAGAATTACTAATCAAAAGATAACTGTAATTCAAGTATATGATGGGATCATGGTGTGTTTTTAATTGTTTTGTCACACCTTTCCTTATATTTTAAATTTTAGCAAATAAATAACAAAAATTACTAATCACAATATAATAAGGTTTACTTCATTTTAAAAAAGATTTAAAAAAAAAAAAGAGCTAAAAAAAGGTTTTCTTAACCATGCTAGGATAACTCTAATATCAACTAGTCTTTCCTGTTTCCTCTTCTCTTCCTCATCAGTACAGAAAGGGTGAAAGACCTTTACTTATGCTCTGAGATACGATATTATTCACCTATTTATATATATCCCTTGTGGTTTATAATTCATAAGATTGTTTGTTATTAAAAGTAAGTGAGGGGAACTGTGCATATTAAGTAAGCACTGGTTGGTTACATTCATTTCTATAACATATTCAGTTATTATATTTTCCTTTCCATGATCATTAAATTAACATATTCTAAGAGATTTTTCTTCTTTAATTTTGTGTTTGAAGAGTCATTTCAAATTCTGAGAAGCTTTTCATACCCTAATATTAAAGATTTTAAGTTAAGATTTTATGAATTAGAAAATTTGATGTTATATTACTACTTACCAAAAACATACTACATTTTATTGTGTTCACTGCCCTATGGTAATTTTCAATGCATTAAAAAGATACAGATCATGGTATGACAGTGTGGTGTTGTCCTAAATAGCTAGAGATTAGAATGAATTCTCTGTATCTTGAGATTTATGAAGCTTCAAGGATATATAATAGTAACAACTGATTAGGGCCATAAACAAAGTTCAACAATTCACAAATCTCATAAATTATAAAATGAAAAACTGATATATTTATACTGATACACTCACCAAAAACATATACTAATACACTCACACACAAAAAATGTACCTAACCCCTATATTAATGTTCAGATAGTCTTTACATTAAAAGTAAAATTTGAAATCAGAGAAAGGAGCTAGGGAGGTGCCATAGTTGAAAAAATATTTGCCATAAAGTATGAAGAACCAATTTCAGATCCACAGACCCCACCTAAATTTCTAACACAGAAACGGGCAACTGTAATCCCAGTGCACCTATAACAAGACAGGAGAATCTTTAGAAGCCAGCAAGCTAGCTAGGTTAAGGTATATAGAGCTAGGAACCCTGCTTCAAACAAGATAGAAGATGACAATACTTAAGGTTGTCTTCTATCTTTAACACATACATCTACTCACACATACATGCATATGTATTTACATACTATACATACAAAATATACAGTTATTAAAGATTTTAATCAAATAAGGGCTAGAGATGTAGTCCTATCTGTGGTAGTGACTGCTTAGAGTGCACAAAGCCTTAGGTTCAATCTCTAGAACCAATCTCCAAAAAGTAAAAAAAAAAAAAAAAAAAAATGCAAATGAGGCTGTATTTCGTTTATGATATATATTAAAAAAGCCCACCATTTCATATTCTTTGTCTAGCCTATCTGAGTAGCCAGACAAATGTAAACTTAGAGGGCTGGGGATGCACTCATGTGGGCTTCCTAGCCAGCCAATCTATCAGAAAATGATGAAACTCAAGGTTCAGTTAGAAATCCTGTCTCAAAAATACAGAGGAGAGCCTACAAGATGGCTCAACACACACAGAATGTGCACATGCACACACACAGTGTATGTACGTATGTACATACAGAATGTGCACACACATGCATGTATACATGTACACACAGAGGAAGGGAGAGAGAGGAACAGGGAGAGAGGGAAGGAAGGAAGGAAGGAGGGAAAGAGAGAGACAGAGAGAGAGAAAGAGACTTCTAGATGACACTAATGGTTAACTTGATATAGCCTAGAATCATCTGAACTATCTTAGCTGATATGAAAAAAGCCCACTGTGAACAATACCATCCCTGGAGAGATGGTTCCAGGCTGTGCAAGAAAGCTAGCTAAGCCTGAGTCTATGAGCTAGCCAGAGAGTGTGATCCAGAAGGCTTCATTCCTCCAGGATTCCCACCCTAGCATCTATCAGTGATAGATTATGAACTAGAAAATAAACTAAATAAAACTCCTTCCCCCAAGTTTCTTTAGCTCAAGGGATTTGATTACAGCAACAAAATAAGGAAAACAGGACTGAGGAATACAGGAACACACACACACACAACACAAACACACACACTTTCAAGAATAATTTTGATATTACATATATAGAAAGTAATCCTTGAGATTATACAAAGAATAATATAATCTTACTGTACAACACAAGTAAGATTTATCCGATCAGTATATGCATGGGTATGTTAAAAGGATGCAATTTGCTAAAATTTAAGTATAACTAATGAAAAAATAAAATTCAACTTGACTTACTTTATTTTTCTTAAATGATGAGAAATATGCAGTCTTAAATGTATTAAATATCACAAAAATGCAGACTTTTGGTGGTTGGCTGTTTATAAAAAATATGTATCATGCATTTTAAGCCAATTTTATGAACTACTTATAAAACCTGTCCATAAACAATAAATGGCTATATTTTATGACTACTTTCTGTTACAATTTCAGATATTGCCATTTTATCTTCTGAAATATGCTGCAATGCACTCAGTCAATAAATTTTTGAAAAGCATAAACAACAGGGTAATATCTAAAACTACCAAATATCACTGTGCTGATTACTGTAATATATCTATACTTATAAATCAACGCAGGCTACTTTGCTCTCTTGCCCTCTTGCCTTTTTGCTCTCCCTCTGTCCTCTTGTCCCTTCCCCCTCTCTTCCAATTCCCTTCCCCCCTCTCTCCACTTGCTCATGGCCGGCCTCTACTCCTCTGCTTACTCACTCTCACTCTCTGCCTTTCTCTGCCTCTACTTCCCTCTTAACCCCGCTTCCTATGCCCTAAATAAACTCTATTTTATACTGAAAAAAATCAATGCAGGTAATGAGATGACACACTTATTATTTCACCAAAAAAAAAAAAAAAACCTATGAAATACTAATATTCTCCTTTAAGTACAACTTTCTGAGACATGCAACTATTTTTAAAAGAAATATTCAGAAAAACGACAGTGAATTGAAAATAAACATAACTTATTTGTTAAATGTAAGTAATATTAATAACAGTAGAGTTTGCTAGTATGCTATTGCAAAAATTAAGCTTATTTCAAAGGCATAGTAGCAATATATGATTTAACAAACTCTGGAAAATAACTAGATATGTCTTAAAGTTGTAGTTATTGATTTTCTTGCCTATTCCACAAATAGTGTCTAGTATATTAGTCAGATATACTATATTAGGCAAATATAGTATATGGCTGTTGTCTATAGGCAACAGCCATAGGAAAATTAATAAGCATACTGAGCCTCGGGAAAATTAATCAGCAGGCTGGTTATACACCATTAATACAAAATATGCAGTCACTTTCTTAAAAGAAAAACAGGACACAGTAACATGTTTATACCTAAGAAACACCAGATAAAACAATCATTCCTATAGTAAGAGAACACTGTCCACAAACATGAAGATCTTTCCATATAGGCACAAGTCAGTAGTGCAACTAACAGAGAGCCTAATTATTTTTTAATTTAGAAACTAGCATTAAATCAAATAAACAGAAATATTACATGGAAGAAAACTCAATGGCTTCACAAACAATTCTAAAGAAATTAAAAACTAACGTTATTGGGAAGTCAAAAATATAAAACTGTTAAGAATAAACATAGAAAACTATCTTCTTCCAATTATACTTTAAATGAAACTTCTATATAAACCAGGAAAGTGATATTTATATACTGCTTGCTACATTTAGCAAAAGCAAATACAATATAATTAATAGCTTCATGAAAATGTTAATGAATACAATCTGGTGAGAAGGTGGACCTGACTTCCACAGTGCACATCTTGTAAGAGGACAAGTTCAGTGCTAGGAGACCTCATTTGCTTGTGTGACATCAGCCAAAACAGAAACTATACTTCAACATACTATACAGCTTGGTCCTGACATGGAAACAATTCATAAGCAATGAAATACACCATTTTAATCACTAGATGTTTACTTATATCTTGTCTCTGGCAAAAAATGGCCCAAAAGGTGACATCCCAATGATCCTGCCTTTATATTAATACACTTGTATAATAAATATCCTTATACATTCAGTGTGAGCAGGTCTCATAACCTTATTCTCTTCAATGCAATATGTCAATGATTATAAGATATCACTTAATAACTAAAGTGATGTGTATCACTTCTGTGGTTCTATTATGTAATAATACAACTCTATTTGACTATCATCTGGGAGCTACTAAATCTCCTACATTCTTAATAAAATCAACAGTCATATTGGAGTAAGCATTATGTCAAAAGCCGGTCTTCAGCAGATAAAAGTAACATTGCAACAACAAAAAGTTCATTACACATCAGCTTGTTAAAACAACAGGAAGTTACTTTGTACAATTCTAGAACAAGAAATATATACCAGAATGGAGAAATGTCAACTTTTAAATGCTAAGCACACACCCAAAAAATATAAGTCATGTGAGACCAAATTAATGAACAATTCAATTCCTTGTGAAGACTCTCAGTGTAATTCTAACAGAGACTTTCTTGCTATAAACTCAATTATGCACCCAGTCCAAAGTATGCTGCCAACAGTCAATAGCCAGTAAAACATGCAGTTATACAGGTGCCAAACAGCACCCTTTTCCCCTCTCAAAATAACCTACACTCTATGCCAATCAAATCCCAAAATTTTTCATGGCTAATGCTTGACTGTAACTCTGTCAAAAGATCATGAATAGAAGACTCAGTTAAATCATGCTCAAATATCTGGCTCAGAGAAAACATGAAACCATAAATATGCTGTTTATTGGGGTTTTTTAATTATTCCTTTTAAAAAAATATTTATTTAATTATTCTGTGGAGAGCTTTTGGGACTGGTTGGCAAGAATCCGACATTGACCAAGGACAAGGAAATGGGCCTTAGGCAGGAATCTGACATTGGGCCATGACAAAAGAGTAAGTTCAGGCAGGAATCTAATTTTAGGCTAAAACCAAGAAGTAAGTTCAGTCAGGAATCCAAGTCTTAGGCTAGAACAAAGAAGTAGGCCTCAGGCATGGATATGACTGTGGGCTAGGACAGGGAAGTAGGCTAGGATATTTTTTGTTATCCCGAGGAGCCCTTAGAAACAGCAAGAGTGATCATGGGACTTTATATATTGCCTTGTTTGTTCCTTGACTGTGTCTATTGTATTGTTGGTTTCTCAACCTAGAACTCACCTAAATACTTGCATGGAATTAAAAGGGTTTAAAAGAAAAGTGGGGATAAACAAACCCACCTCGGCCTTCAGCCTTAGAACTGGCTGGGGTCATGCTGCAATTTTGTCTAATCATCTCTTTTAAGCCTCACTCCTGCGCTGGAGAACCTGTTCACTGACTGAGCAGGCTTGGTCATTATTCCATTCATTTATTTTTAATTATTCCATGTATTTATATTCAATGTGTGTGAGAGAAAGAGACAGAGACACAGAAAGACAGACCAGGAGCCTGTGTGTATATGCACCACCTATCATGGTGCATATGTAGAGGACAGAGGACAACCTGTGGGAGTCAGTTTTCTCCTTCCACCTTGTGAATTACAAGGACGTAGGTCATCACTTGCTCCGAACAGTAAGTGCCTTTACCTGCCAAACACGTGCCATTTAATGCTGCTAACTTTGTGATAGTTATTTATACACTATGAAATATACTTCTTTGGACTGCTCTCTTCTTCAATTTTAATTTCTCTGATATATCTGGACTAATATAATATGTAATATCCTCTAAAAAAGTTTACTAAGATAAATAGTCAGATTATTTATAATAATAGACTATAATAGGTAATAGACAGATTATTTATGGTCCATCTTATTCTTCATCCAAAAACTCAAAACCAAGCAAAAATAAAAACCGTAACAGCAAAAACTATCTTCAAAACAAACCCAGCAGGAGTGTCACATTCTAAAAAGGATTAAGATATAGGACCCAAAAGTCAGAGGAGTAAGATTTCACATAACTCTCACAAGCTGGGAAAGGAACCAGCTCAGAAGGCAATGAACAAACATGAACATTTGTTCTATTGCGCAGATTTCCTTACCTTACATTTACTAAAGACTACTTTTTTTTTTACTTAAAAGTAATTTTCTCGAAAGGCCGAAAAGCTTCTAAAAAAATGTTCAATATCCTCAGTCATCAGGGAAATGCAAATCAAAACAACCCTGAGATTCCACTTCACACCAGTCAGAATGGCCAAGAACAAAATCTCAGGTGACAGCAGATGCTGGAGAGGATATGGAGAAAGAGGAACCCTCCTCCATTGTTGGTGGGAATGCAAGCTGCTACAACCACTCTGGAAATCAGTCTGGCAGTTCTTCAGAAAATTGGACAAAGCATTACCTGAGAACCCAGCTATACAACTCCTAGGCATAAACCCAAAAGATGCTCCAACATACAACAAGGACATATGCTCCACTATGTTCATAGCAGCCTTATTTTAATAACCAGAAGCTGGAAAGAACCCAGATGTCCTTCAACAGAGGAAGGGATACAGCAAATGTGGTACATTTACACAATGGAGTACTACTCAGCTATTAAAAACAAAGAATTTGAGAAATTCTTAAGTAAATGGATGGAACTAGAAAATATCATCCTGAGTGAGGTAACACAATCACAAAAGGACACACATGGTATGCACTAACTGATAATTGGATATTAGCCCAAAAGCTGGCAATATCCAAGATACAACTCAGACCACATGAAGCTCATGAACAAGGTAGACCAAAGTGTGGGTGCTTTGGCCCTTCTTAGAAGGGGTAACAAAATACTCATGGGAGCAAATATGGAGACAAAGCGTGGGACAGAAACTGAAGGAGAGGCCGTCCAGAGACTGCTCCAGCTGGGTATCCATCCCTTGTGCAGTCACCAAAGGTAGACACTGATGTGGATGCTAGGAAGTGCATGCTGACAGGAGCCTGATATAACTGTCTCCTTAGAGGTCTGCCAGAGCCTGAAATATAGAGGCGGATGCTCACAGCTAACCATCAAACTGATCAAGGGGTTCCCAATGGAGGAGTGAGAGAGAAGACTGAAGGAGCTGAAAGGGTTTGTGGCCCCATGAGGAGAACAACAATACCAACCAACCAGAACTCCCAGGGTCTAAACCACCAGCCTGGGAGCACATAGGGAGGGACTCATAGCTCCAGCTGTATATGTAGGGGAAGATGACAGTGTCAGGCATAGGTGGGTGAGGAAGTCCTTGGTCCAGTGAAAGCTGGCTGCCCCAATGTGGTGGGGAGGTGGGAGGTGGGAATGGGAGGGTAGGTGGGGGCATATCCTCATAGAAGCAGGAGGAGGGGGAATGGAATAGGGGGTTTCTTGGTGGGTGAGGGAGGGGATTACATCTGAAATGTAAATAAAATATTCAATAAAAAAATCTAGATCAAAAAAGTAATGTAGCTGGGCAGTGGTGGCACATGCCTTTAATCCCAGCACTTGGGAGGCAGAGGCAGGCGGATTTCTGAGTTTGAGGCCAGCCTGGTCTACAGAGTGAGTTCCAGGACAGCCAGAGCTATACAGAGAAACCCTGTCTAAAAAAAAAAAAAAAAAAAAAAAAGTAATGTAAATGGATCCATGAAACTTTTTGTTTTAGTCAGAGAGAGGAGAATCTGTTAGCTTCAGAAAATGAAATCCCATCAAGAGTAAAGTTTGAGAAAACTACTAAATGAAAGCAACTTAATAGAAATGCGTCAGAACCAGTTTCAAAAGAAATGCCATGCCCTGAGTAGAAATACTTTGTAGACAAATCAATCAAAATCATAGAATTTGTAAAAATTAAAAAAAGAAGCCAAATGATTTACCTTTATTTGGTTATTTATTTGTGTACCAATAAAAGGCTACTTTAAAGAAAAATTATTATTACAAAATAAAAGCTGTGAAGTGAAGAAAAAATATAGCCAGCACCAGACATCCTCTGAGTTAGAGGTATGATACGGTTGGATTTAGTGGACTTCATATAAGCTCATTACTACTTGACTGAAATGTCTACACCCACACTTCTGTGCTTCTAAGTTGTAGTGGTTCCTACTAATAGCCTGAGCAGCACTGCCTATCAAACACACACCAGAAGGGTGAAGGGAAATTCTGTTGTCCTGACTACAGATAAATGTCCCGGAACTGGGTCACGCTAGCATTTCTATACATAGCTTTTCTTATTAAAGATTCGTAGAGCTACCTTTAATTAGTAGCTTTCTCTAAATAGTGAAATTCCCAGTATGTCATTTCTACTATAATTGTGGTAAGAGAGTTGACATAGCATGTATGTTAATAAACATCACAGGCTGAAGAGTAAAATACACCTGATTTAATTCTCACTCTACCGTCCATTATTTTTGTTTTTAAAATAATAAGGTATCGAGAGTCCTGCATACACAAAGACATCAAAAGAAACCTCAAAAGTCATTTTATAAAAGGGGAATGGGCTCCTGCTTGAGGGAACTGAATACATCATAAAGAGTTGGAAAGAAGGTAAGAGGATGTTGTCATGGAAACTGATCTAATAATGTCATATCAAACACATAAACTTCACACTTTGTACCACATAAGCTATAAACACTTCCATTTATATTCTTATTTGAATTTCACAATAGAGTACACCAGAATATTCAACAGATAGGAGATGAGGAAACTCTATAGTTATGATAAAATATAATATAATATGATATGATAATATAATATACATTCAGGACCTATAGGTCTTCTAGCATCTAACCTATAAGAAACTTCTTTGCAAGCACCATGCTGTCACCAATCTTGAAACAACTTAACAGTGTCATAAGTTGAAACACTTTGAAAACATTTTATAACATTAATCTAACACCAAGCTTTAAAATGGAGAAAAAGACAAGCCAACATACTACAAGTCTACTTGTTGATTCCATAGCAGTTTACAAAATAGCAAATTGTCAATTGGCATTGCCTTTGACAAGACAATTAATAAGCAGAAGTAAAGGTAATTCTTTGAGGCCTAACTTTGTTAGAAAACTATGCCCTAAAACATTTAGACCAAACGAAATTTAATCATGCTCTGGTATTCAAAGCACCTATTATGAGAGCCTGATGTATACTCTTCAAGAACTACAGGGCATTCTCTCTACAGACAGCATGCACCATCATCATATTCCTCAGTCTGACAATGTGGGAACTGTACTTGAGGTTAACAAATCAAAAGATTACTTTTCATGAACTTCAGGAAACACCTCACAAACTGGAATATCAATTTCAAATAACAACCAATGCAAATTTCCATGCAGGGATACGCAAAGAGAAGTAGCAACAGCTTTATAGCTTTTCTAAGAAAAAACTAATAAATCAAATACTAAGAGTATGCTAATAAATAATAAAATGATTAACAGAAAAAAATAAGAATAAATAACCATAAATACTACAAAAGCAACATTCTTTAAGTAAAAGTACCATCTCATGTCTCCCTATGGCTGTCCATTAATTAACAAGAATTTAATTTACTCTAAGTCTAGCACTAGATGTTCCAAATACACACATCATTAGATAGTCACTAAGTATATTAGCTCTAGCTAGGCAGACAAAGCACACATATAAATAACAAGAAAGAACAGTGCCAAAGGGAGACACATCCAAGTGAAAAACAGTATTACAAATATTTAAGTGCTCACTTTGATACAGAACAGAGATACCAAAAAAGGCTTTAAGTGAAAAATAAACAACAGAGCTATAACTACACTGTAAAAATAAAGCTGAACTATGCACACTAAGTGATCAATATCCATAACTCCACTAGTATTTTTTGAACATCAACTCTGAATCAGTTATGGTACTTAGTCCTGTGATATGAGAATAAAACAGGCATTTTCTCTGTTTTCTTGATACCTATCCTACTGAGAAAGTGAATTTACAAATAAATGATTACTAGGATACAAATATCCCAGGAGTGAGAAATCTGCGCTAAGACAAAGGATACAGATTTTGAGTAACATTTCTCTACTGAGATTTCCCAAGAAAATTATTTAAGCATCCATGAGGAGAGAGTGTCCTGAATTAACTTTTCTCACACATCAGAATAATATCCATATACAACTCTCCAGGAAATCATGACCATTCGTTCAAACAACTGCTGAGTGAGGGTCCAATGAAGAACATTGGCAGAAGGCAATCAACTGGTGAGACTGCACTTGACATGGAGAAATAAGAATAAGGCACTCCTGACAGCTGAAGAAAGAAAGAAGGAAAGAAAAAGGAGGCTGGGAGGGAAGGAGGGGAAGAGAAAGAAAGAAAGGAAGGAAGGAAGGAAGGAAGGAAGGAAGGAAGGAAGGAAGGAAGGAAGGAAGGAGAAATAAAGAAAAGGGAGGGAGGGATGAAGGGATGGATAAATTTAACTAGAGTCCTTTGACAGAAATACGGAATGAAACAAAAGTTCATGGAAAAATTCCTAAGATCAATAGTCATCAAAGAAGACAAAATAAGGCCAGTGAGAAGACAGTTACTAAAGGCTCTTTTCCACCAAGCCTGCCAGCCTGAGTTGGATACCAAAAACCCACATGGCAGAAGCAAACGAACTCCCAGAAGCTATACTCTGACCTCCACTCCTGTGCCATGGTATACAACACACAAAATAAATGTAACCAATAATAATAATAACAACAATAGTAATAAACCCAAACAGACAGCATTTACATTTAAAAGTTGATAACACTACTAACGGTAGGAGGGACCTCAGATCTAGAGCAATGTGACAAGGAGCTCAAGCTATAAAAGCAGAACTGGGGGCAGAAGTTTGAATCTGCCAACCCAGTGCCAGGATAGAAACTGGCCGGTACCAGATGCCAGCAAAACGACATCTGAGTACCAAATGGGGTTTAGGGGAGAGGGTTTGGATGAGAATTGGCATAATAGGCCCAGAACCCAAAGACAGTGCGGGAGAAGAATAGGCTACAGCCTTCCACTATAAGTGAAGATTCACGGTCCCTACTAGAGCAGGTCGTGCCAATGCATTCCTTTTGTTGACTAACCAGAACCTCTGTCATCTCTCCTAACTAAAACACTTAGTTCTGAACCTGGCTTTTTCCTTGGCTTTAGAATGAATGTCAGCTGAAAACCATCCACTCAAATATTTTCTCTCAAGGTAAATAGCCAGGATTGGCTATGAGACTATAAGTTTTCAACCCCATCAGAAATCCAGAATGGCTGTGTTAACCAAAATTATGGGAAGCACAAAGCATAGCTTCTAAACCTTAGCCAATTTATAGAGACCTCTGAACACCTGGACACTCCCTATACTACAAAACGTTGGATCATCTGATCTTTAGAAAAGCTGTTAGAACCAACATCTTTAATAAAATGTCAGCCCTCTAAAAAAAAATTATCTTGATACTAAAATTTGTTTTGAGAATTGTATATTGCAGAATACACAACCTTGGTGTATCTACTCATCAAGCAAGCTGGGCAGACCTGCTCAAACCTCTGAGGTCCTGGAATTCCATCTGGATGCAGTGAAGACACAGCGTCAGAGGCTTATCAATTCACTCTTCCCTCCACCCCTCTTCTAATATCTCAACACCCTTAATCAGCTTGAAGAAGCTAATGAAGAGTCAGTGGGGGACTAAGGTGGTAAATACTGGGCTGTCTTTCTAGGGAAAAGTAGTGGTTTTGTGGGAATAGGGAGGATTAGCTAGGATTTATTGCATAGCCATAACCTATTGGTAGAAATCTGTACAATTATTATCAAGATGAAGATATAATTTCTTAAATGGCACAAATTTACTTTGATTTCAAATTTAAGGTTTTCATTGGTACGAGCTTCTTATTGATATAAAAGTGAGATGAATATTGATACTCTTATAGGCATTGTACCTGTATAACACGTTTAGGAATACAAGGCTTAGACCCAGTCCTTCTTTAACTTTTTTAACAGATTTGAGATGGTTAGCCTGTAAGTTAAGGGACTATAGCAAATTCATGGCTTGGAGTTTATTGTTAGGGTGTTTTCTATGTTTTATTTAGAAATAGCTGAGTGGAGTTAACAGACAACAGTCCAGATTACCTTACATGATAGTTGGTTTTCAAAACGTCAGAAGTCCATAGAATTGACATTACAAACATTTCTGTATTAATGTTCATTTTGATTAGAGATTGTCTGCTCCTGACAGCTTCCTGTCTTGGATTCTAAGAAGAAATTGAGCATCTTTGGAGTTACTCCAGTTGTGGTGAGACAGCCACTAGACAAGAATTGCCTCTTTCCATCTACAGACAAATTACTGTCCAGAAAAGGACACACTTGCAGAATAGTCGACTGATTATATCTGCCTAGACAGAGTAATACAAACTATTTTTAAAAGCACAAAATCTTAATGTTCAGGGAAGCAGAACACAGTATAACTAACACTAAAGGAAGTATATGTTTAGAGGGAGAGTAAAACATAAAACAATGTTCTCTGGGGTAACCTGGTGTGGTGGTTGAATGAAAATGGCCCTCATAAACTCATAAGAAGTGGCATTATTGGGAGGTGTGGCTTTGTTGAAGTAGGTTTAGCCTTGTTGAAGGAAGTCTGTCACTGGGGATGAGCTTTGAGGTTTCAGATGTTCAAGCTAGGTCCAGTGTCTCATTGTCTCTTCCTATTTCTGTTGATCTAGATGGAGAACTCTCAGCTACCTCTCTAGCACCAAGTCTGCCTGCATGCTGTCATACATCCTTGCCATGAATGCCTGCATGTTGCCTTGCATGCCTGCAGGATAACAATGGACTAAACCTCTGAACTATAAGCCAGCCCCAATTAAATGTTTTCCTTTATAAGAGTTACTGTGGTTATGATGTCTCTTCATAGCAATAGAAGCCCTAAGACACCTGGTTTAGATTTAAGCATATTTTATTAGGTGTGATTAACAAAAATAACTCGGAAGTGTGAAAAGTACTTGCACAGAACAATACCCATATAATCCACCTATTCATAAATGAACATACAAATAAATGACTCTTACCTCAAGAAAAAATAAGCCAAGTCAAAGTCTACTAACATCAGAATACAGCATGGACTAACTCTACACCTCTTACTGAAAACAAAAAAAAAGTCTTCCCCACTGGTTATCAAGCACATGACATAACGAAGTTTAATTGGAAGGAGTATATTTATATATTTAAAGATCTTGATAAAGAGATCATTTTGGATCATCCATGTAGGTTCTAAATTAATGACAAGTTTCTAATAATGGACAGACACAGAGACAGAAGAAATTGAAAAAAAAGAATGAAACAAATCAGTGTGATCATGGAGACTGGAGTAGTATGCCTATAAACCAAGGTGTGTATGGAACTAACAAAAGGTGAAAGAGAGGATTCTCCTATAGTTGTTGGTGGGTAATGTGGCCTTAGACTCATGTCCTTCAGGACACGGAGAGAATTTATGTCTGCTGAAAAGACCCGAAGTTTGTGTGAGTTATGAAGAAGATATAAAGTTGTTTTTCTAGTATTAATTCTGTCATGATTTTTTTGCATTGAGTAGTGGATAAGTGCATAAAACATATTTGATGTCGAAAGTGTAAAATTAATGTGATGCTCCATAGCTTTCATTCCAAATGCCTGTTGTAACTGTAGAGAGATTCGTTGGTTAATTTTGGTATGTTACATTTTTATTTGTTGCTTCCAGGCAACTAGGACCAGAGTCTTAAATCCCAGTGGCACATCTACTGTAACAAGGCCACACCCACTCCAACAAGGCCACACCTCCTAATAGTGCCACTCCCGGGCCAAGCATATACAAACCATCACACCTGATAATTTGATTATTTTCAATCTTTTAGATAGTTTGGGGGAAAAAAGTATATGTGCTATGAATTTTCCTGACACTAGTCAAAGTAAACAGATGAAAACCCAAGTCAGAGTGATCATTTAAGAAGCCTATGAAATTAACATGGCAGTAACGCTGTCCTTCCTCAGACATCATCAACCTCTTAGTACCATGTCTACAGTGCACATTCTAACATGGATACAACGAAATGAAATCAGAAAAAGAAATACCAACTTTCCTTTGAATCTTTTAACTACTCTGCAACTCACAGTGAGATATAAAGCCACTTGTGTTAGTTACCCAGCCATGTATTATAGAGTACTTACTCTGTTTAAAAACAAATAGGACTACAACTATTACATATTTTTTAAAACAAAACATAAAATTAAAAAAGCGATCAAGTTTAAAGAAAAAAGATTGATATATACAAGTTGTATTGTTACTAGAATTTCTTTGAGGCATGACCTAAAAATATTCTAGTAATGGGAATCAGATTGTTTTATATGCAAAGAAAGAAAACCAGCAGAACCCACTGTCAATATATAAGGAACACTTTGAATAATTTCAGTTCTCTTAAAAGGAAAGAAAAACAGAGCCTTACTGTGAACCATATCAACAAATGTTTCCATGAAAATGACAAAATATTATGTAACATGAAGGCAGACATATCATCTTAAATATATGAAAACAATTCTAATGTGTTCAACAATAAGCACCTATCTTCAACTGCTAAGAAGCAACCCTAAAGATACTGCATACTTAAGACACAGGATCTGTCTTACCTGATAACTCAATTATTTTAAAAGTATCTTTTAGAAAGATTGAAAAAACTAATAGATTCAAAATTCAGAAAGCCTCCTTCCTGAAGTCTGGCTTTCATAATACTAAAACATACTATGTAAACTGCCAAGGAAGTGAAGCAATCAGTAATCCTATCCAGCTGTGACATCAATGAACTATAACATGACCAGGACAATAAGATCTCCCTAAAGGTGCAATACTGGCATCCATCTTGGCAGAAACAAACACTTGTCTAACTGGACTTAAGGCCAACTCAACAGGAGGGAATGTTCAGCCACAATGGGACATCTATATAAACCCCTCTCCCAAGATTTGGGAAATACTGTGGAAGGGAAGCAGGAGGATTGTTAAGAGCCAGGGGTTGGGAAGAACTGGAACAAAACAACATATTACGAACATGACAAGGTTGGCACACTCATAAAGTCACAACATGTGTGTTGCCTGACAATCAGCATTCTAGCATGGGGTAGAAGGAGCCTCCCATGCCTAACTGAAGAACTATGGAGAGTTGATAAAGTCCTAGGGGTCAAAGAATCGTGGCTTTTTTTGTAAGGGTATGACCCCTGGTAGATCAACCAAACTCCAGAGAATGGCCACACATTGGACTTGATATGCTGTACTTTTAAAAAGGAGTAAAGGATAAGGAAAAATAAGTCAATAAGGAGGCAGATGGATCTGGGAGGAGTTAGAGGAAGGGTAAGAGTGGATATGATCAAAATATATTATATAAAAATTTCAATTGATAAAAGCTGTATTTAAAAACGAGTTTTTAAACTTATCAGGCATGGTAGTATGCACATGTAATCCTGGCACTCCAGAGGCTGGGGGGTTAAGTCCAAGGCCAGCTTGGGCTACATGAGCTGACTTTGTCCAACAGAAAAACTGATCAAGGTCTCATAAAGGTTTATGGACTTCTTATCAGCAGATTATTATTTATAAATACAGGGTTAGAAGAAAACTCTGCTTTTAGAATTCCTGAGTTTTACTCATCCTACAGTCAAAAATCACACTGACCGTATCTGTTAAATGAGGAACCCAGGAAACATTTCACATAGCCTCTGGAATTCCTAATCTGGCAAGCCTACTAAGAAAATGGCATGACAGAGATGTAAAATAGCTTGCAATGGCAGCTAGTGTCCATTCCCTTCCCCCGCCCCCCATGCTGATCACATCTAATTCACAAACTCCAGACGCTTTACCAAAGATCTACACTAGCTTGACAGATCTCACTGCCAGAATCTATGTTATACCTGTCATTAAAAAATATGCTTAATGCCTTTTTTCTAACTTCTTAGAAAAAGAGTTTTTGAAACCTTAAATTATTCAGTAACTATGATTGTTTCCTCCGTTCTCTCTAGAAGCCAAGCATACAATTCTATGACACTAAATTTAATTCTTCATTACTCTATATAAAGATATAAATTATATATATATAAATTATATATATTATATATATATTATATATATTATTTTATACAAAGATGTAAAGAGACAAGCACATGATGTGTGAGAAAATTTTTAAATCTATATTTGATGCATAGCTAGAAAATTACTCTTGGAATAATGCATCAATCAATTTATTTGAAATTGGTTACAAAGTAAGGATTCAGTAATAATTAACTTTCATTTTAACATATTTGGGCATTTTTCTAGGTAGAACATAGAGTCCTATAGAAATACTTTCACGTAAAGAGTATTGGAGAATTAAGAAGCCCATATATTTCAGACCATTAAAATCCCTGAACTGTACTATTAAGATTTATTTTAGTAGTTACTTGGTGAAAACTTTTCCTACTACTACAGCACTTACAATAAAAGTCAACAGTGAAATACACAAAATGTTCCTTTCTTTAACTTTGGATGAATATGTCTAATGCTTAAAATAAGGTCAAGTTGTTTGCTCTCAGTAGAGCTTTATAATACCTTTTATAAAGTGATTATGGCAAATCATTAAAGTTTGGAACAAATGGTTAAAGAAAGGTTACCTCTGACTCACACCTGGAGGCTGCAATATTAATGTTCTCAATAGCTAGAGACTCAGTCAATTACTCAGACTGAGTAAATGAACCATTACCCATGTATACTACTGGGACAGTCAAAAGCACTGCCAGCTATGACTTGATGATAATTTTTCATCTTAATATATGTAGGCCTTCATTTTTCTTAAATAACTTAAGAAAATCAAGAACAGTAAGTTCAATCCAAAAGGACTATTATTCTAATCCAACTGCCGGAAAGGGAACTCAGAAGTACCAGTGAATAATAAATATCAATAATGCTCACTTTTAATGAATGTACTAACTCAAACTTTGATTTTTAATATAGTACTGCTAAAAACGCCATACAGAGTTACTTAATGATGTATTTTTTTTTCTATTCAAAGTACATTTCTTGTGGTTTCTACATTATGCTTTTACCAAATATATGTTGCAGGGAAACTGTATGTACAGCCAGCTCTCCATGCTATCAATGTCTTCTTACTTCTTCTGTGATGATGTGTCCTCAGTATTACTCCTACCCCAAACAACAGAAATCAACAGTACATAAGCTGGGGCAGGAACATCATGACTGGAGCTGCTGAAACGTCTTACAAAGACAACAGATCTCATTTCTACTTGACTCTCTCTACAATCCTTATCTTGATAATTCATGGTCCACAGTTTTTGCAAATGTTCCACCTAACAAGGAGCTCTCATCAGAAACAAAGCAACACAACAATGCAGAGGTAGAATCACCAAGCCAGAAGTTTACTGAAAGACGTTTTTAAAACATTAAAACATTTAAAAACATTTTTAAAAGTAGGCATTAACAGTCATTTAGAAAAATTAGAATCAGAAGATCAAAAATATGATTCTAGTTCTAACAGTTACTGCTAAGCAAAATAAACTGTCTCAGAACACACAAAGAAAGGTTACCTCCAGACTATTTTTCTCCAAAAGAAAGAGAAGGAAATGTATATAGAACAGAATTATCTTCAGAACAGATCAAACATAGAATTCCTGAAAAGCATCCCTGCTTTTAGTACTCAGTGAAGCTGAAAAGAGATTCAGTGGCTCACTAGATCTATTTCTTTGACAGATAGATGCTCACATCATCTCCTACTTATAAAAAGAGAATGCAAGAAAACTAACCAAGTTCTTTGAAATCATATTATATACCATAGTAAAATGAAATAGGAAACATTTGAAAACTTTTCATTTTATACTATTTATTTCTACCATTTGTTTAACTGAATGCATGCTAGAAGTAAGTAGCAGATATAAAAATGAGTATTTGTTACATAACTAGAAGCACCTTAGTGAATCAATTACTTTAATTATTCAATTTCCTACTACTGATCATTTTCAACAAATTTCAGTGAATGGCTCTGCCCATTAAAGAAAGAATATGTGCAGCATTGGGTAAAATAAAGCTTAGAACTGTAGTGTTTAATATTAACTGTTAAGAGAATTTAACTTCACAAAAGACCACACATGGTATGCTCTCATTGATAAGTGGATATTAGCCTAAAAGCTCAGAATACCCAAGATACAATTCACAGACTACATGAAGCTCAAGAAGAAAGAAAACCAAAGTGTGGATGCTTCAGTCTTTCTTAGAAGGGGAACTCGAGGGAGGAAATACGGAGACAAAGTGTGGAACAGAGACTGAAGGAAAGGCCATCCAGAGACTGTTCCACCTGGGGATCCATCCCATATACAGACACCAAACCCAGACACTATTGTGGATGCCAAGAAGTGCTTGCTGACACGAGCCTGATATAGCTGTCTTCTGAGAGGCTCTGCCAGAGCCTAACAAATACAGAGGCGGATGCTTGCAGCCAACCATTGGACTGAGCACAGGGTTTCCAATGGAGAAGCTAGAAGGACTGAAAGAGCTGAAGAACCCCATAGGAAGAACAACAATATCAACCAACCAGACCCTCCCCCCATAGCTCCCAGGGACTAAACCACCAACCAAGGTGTACACATGGAAGGACACATGGCTCCAGCCACATATGTAGCAGAAGATGGCCTTGTTGGGCATCAATGGGAGGAAAGGCCCTTGGTCCTGCAAACGCTCGATGCCCCAGTGTAGGGGAATGGCAGGGCAGGGAGGCAGGAGTGGGTGGATGGGTGGGGGAGCACCCTCAAAGAAGTAGGGGAGGGGGGATGAGATGGGGGGTTGCGGAGGAGAAACCGGGAAAAGGGATAATATTTGAAATGTAAATAAATAAAATATACAATAGAAAAAATTGTAACAGTTAAAATGGGAAGCTGATTAAAATTGTAGACCTGAAATCACACTTACAACCAACTACCTTCGAAAGATGATAAAGAATTAAAAATGTATTAACGTGAACTCCCAAAATGCTCATTTTAGAAATTCAAGAACAAAGATAAAGGGGGAGATGGGAGTGTCAATTACCTCCATGTCAGCATTCTTGTTTGTATGTAATCCTAGGCAATATGAAGAAACAGAAAAAAAAATTTTCCTTGACCAGTCCCCCAAAACCTCTTTGATGGCCCCAAACTGCTTGCCGTATCTGATAAATATGCCATAAAAATTCAAAATTTATACTTTAAAATGTTAGTGTTTTAGGGACTGACAGGTCAGTAGCTAAGACCACTTGCTCTTCCAGAGGATCCAAGCGTGGACCCAGTGTCCTCACACTGGGAGGCTCACAGACACTTGTAAGTCTAGCTCCAGGGTAACCAATGACTACTTCTGTCCACCGTGGGAATCCACACCCATGCACTCACAGGCGCATGTGCATGTATGTGTAAATACATACACACAAATAAATGAATAAATATACATTTTAAATGTATTTTTAGGTTTTTTTAAGTTAGAAAATTTAGGGGAATTTAACAGCTGCTCTGGCAATGGATTACATCCAAAGACCTTCTAGGTCATGTGATCCAGCTAGAATGCAGACTCACTCTGGATTACAGTATAATCTGGCTGGAATATAGATATGTGCTTAGTACACACCTCTAATCCCTAATGATGACGGTAAGTAAGGTTAGTTTGTAGAAGGAAGCAGCCATGTTTGAAAGTGACATCTAACTGAGGGGCAGACAAAGTGATGGATCAGAGAAGATTTAATAGAATGAGTCAGAGCTAAGACACACCCAGCTCTCCAAGCACAGCACGGAAAAGAGAGGCTCCTGGAGAGCAACACAGACACAGAGAGTGCTGCGTGTGGCAGCTCTGGCGGGACAGTCTCACAAAGACAGGGAGCAGAGACAACAAGCTAGACACTGGTGAAGACAGAAGGAGCCGGAGAATAAGAAAAGGCTAGAAGATGAGAACATATTGCCACAGTTAATGTAAGGCCAAGCATAACAATTCAGTAAGAAGCAGAGAGAAGGCAAATTGAATCAGTCATCTTGGAACACTAAATTGTAAGAAGGCTAGAAGCTTCCATGCCTAGGCCTAGGAATAGTTAGAACAGAGAAAAAAACTGCTCTGGGCTCTCAGCTAAGCTATGTACTCTCACAGTTAGGATATGGCTCTCATCTCATCCCTCCATCTGAGGAAATAAAAGCAACATTTATAAGAATGAAAACAGATTAATTTTTTTACTTACAATCCTGGCCAAGGGTAAAGAGGAGCCATATCTGGTAATGGAAAGATGAAATTTTTATAGTGTAATAAAAGCAGAATTTTAGATCATAATTAGAAACTATAAGTTATAAGGCTGGACCTGCTCTGTCATTTAGAGCTAGTAAATTATTTATGTTCAAGCTTACAAAAACTCAACAATGTATTTCAACCAAATAATTCTTATAGAGCTTCAAAATGCCCATTTCCTATGAATAAACCTGCAAATGAGTTACTATTCAATAATGGTGTAAAAACACAATGAACTAGAAAGAGAACATGTGACCATGACAAAAATAACCATTCTGTTAGGTTATTTAACAAAATAAGCTAGAAACCTTTAAAATATATAGTATCCAGACAGGTCATTATAAAAAGAAAACAAATTTTCTTTGTGACAACAGAAACAAAGGTCCCTAACAAGATATCTATTAGTAAACAAAATCTAGCCCTAAGTAAAGGAAAACAAACCATGTTCAAGTAAAGGGTATTTTCCATAGGAAAACTGGTTTTAGGTACTGTGAGAGTACATGGCTTAGCCGAGAGCCCAGAGCAGTTTTTTCTCTGTTCTAACTTTTCCTGGGCCTAGGCATGGAAGCTTCTAGCCTTCTTACAATCTAGTCTTCTAAAACGACTGATTCAATTTGTCCTATCTCTGTTTAACTTGTCCTCTCTTTAATTATGGTTTCTCATAGTTAAACTGGTTCAAAATTGGGGATAGAAAATATACTTTATATACAGACTAAGAGCCATCATGTGGTTACCTTAATAATTATAGAAATATATGTAACAAAATTTATCATCCATTTATGGTTTTTAGAAAAGCTACATGAACTAGAAATAGAATTAAACTTTTCCAATCTGATAAAACAAAAATAACTGGACCGATAACATCAGATATAAGAATAATATCTCAATATTTATTCCACCTAAGATCAAGAACAACATACTGGCATCTGTCCTTACTTCTCACATTCTTAAGTCATAATCAGACAAGAAAGTGAAATAAGAGGTATATAGAAGGTAAAAATAATAATTATTATTTCGGTGTTTACAAATAAAGATGATTTAAACAATTATATGGAAGAATTCAAAGAACTCCCAAAAGTGTTGCCAGTCTAAAATAAATGACACATAAAAAAATTGTATTTCTATATACTTGCCAGAAAAAAAATACAAAATTAAACTTTTAAGGTTCATGTAAAATAGTACTGAAGAGTTCTAAATAGTAAAAGATTACTCTAACAAAATATGTATGTGGTATGCATAAGGACACTAAAAGGTAGTAAAGGAGACCTAAATAAATGGAAAACTTATCATATTCATAGAATCAAAAGACTCAGTATTGAGGTGTCAATTGGTTCCAACCAAACTTAAAAGTTCAATGAAATGTTAATGAATACACCAGCAAGCTTTCTACACAAATCAAATAGCTAATTTAAATAGCTATGAAAATGTAATAGGACCAAAATTGCCAACATTTATGGCAAAAAAAAAGAAAATCTGAAAACTCAACATAATTTAAGCTTTACCTCAAAACTACTATAATCATGACAGGTATCATTAGTGAAAATACAAATAAGATATAACAGAAATCAAGCAAACAACACACACACAAAATCCACACATAGTGTCAGTCAACTGACTTTCAACAAGGAATCAAGGTAATCAAATGGAACAAACATCATCTTTTCTGTGAAAGATAAAGGATCTACTGGATATCGATAAGCAACATCAAAAAAGTTAAACCTGACCCCTGACTTAGAACCATTCACAAAAAATTAAGTTGAAATAAATTTTAGTTCTAAATAAAAGACTAAATCCCTAAAGTTCTGAAAGAAAATATAGTACAAGATTTTTATAACCTTGCATTGACCACAAACTTATCAGATATTTATAAATTATAAAAGATAATAAACACTTCAAAATTTAATATTTCTGTTCTTCATAAGACATACCTGAAAGATAACACTAGAGAAGACGTCTCATGAGGGACGTGGGTTGTGACAATGATTCAAACTTTTTTTTCAAGCTAAAATGTACCTCATAAGAGATTTTTTTTACTATTTATCTCCTTCATAAATGCACCTTTGCAAGGAAGGTGCTTTTATAGACAGTGTGTTATACAAATCTTTTATATGACTCTCAGTCTAGTCGAGCTCACAATCAAAATCAATCATTACACTGACTTAATAGATTAGATTAAAATCCAGTATCTTGCGGTCCCCAATGGAGGAGTTAGAGAAAGGACTAAAGGAACTGAAGGGGTTTACAACCCCATAGGAAGAACAACGATATCAACCAACCAGACCCCCCACCCCCAGAGCTCCCAGGGACTAAACCACCAACCAAGGAGTACACATGGAGGGACCCATGGCTCCAGTGCATATGTAGCAGAGGATGGCCTTGTCAGACATCAATGGGAGGAGAGGCCCTTGGTCCTGTGTAGGCTCGATGCCCCAGTGTAGGGGAATTCCAGGATGGGGAGGTGGGAGAACACCCTCATAGAAGCAGGGGAAGGGCGATGGGATAAGGTATTGGGGGGAGGGGAGGACTGGGAAAGGGGATAATACTTGGAATGTAAATTTTAAAAATATCCAATTAAAAAAAAAAAAAAAAAAAAAGGCCTCAAAGGGGATTGCACTGTTTGCTCCAAGAATGTCTGGCTTGGCCTTAAAGTCCTCAGTGAAGAATGGAAGCTTGGTAGCACCACAGACAGTTTCTATCTACTGAGGCCTGAGTGCAAAAAAACAAAAAAATAAATAAATAAATAAATAAATAAAAAAGTCAATCCAGTGTTTTATTCTTACTTCACTTATTTATTTAAAGGAGTCATGACTTTAAATAATGTAATTTAAAGCAGAAGTCAGTACAGGATTTTGCTCCAGATTTTCTCTCTTGCACCTACTTCACAGGGTAGTTCAGAAAACACATGGCACGCTTTTTATAAAACATTCCTCTAAATAAGTCAGTGCTCAGTGTGCTATCTGCCACTTTATATCTTTTAATTGCTTTAAAACACTTTCCAAAGGTTCAATGATTTAAAATCAGGTACTTACTGTAACTCTAGAGATTTTTAGAAATACTGTATGGTGAGTAAGAGTCAGGCTAATTGTTTCACACAATTTTTTCGAAGATCACAAAAAGTAATGAGAAATTTCTACTTAAGATACTTGATTCTCAAAAGCAAATATCTTATTAAAAACAAATTTCATGGGGCTAGAGAGAAGGCTTGGTGGCTAAGAAAATTTGTTGCCCTCACAGAGGACCTAAGTTTAGTTCCCAGCAACCACCTAATGACTAACAACCATCCCTAACTCCAGTTCCAAAATTTTCTGGCTTTCATAAGTACTGCATGCATAAGGTACAGATACACATGCAGGCAAAAGAAAGAATAAAACACTAATATGCCTAAAACAAACAAATTTTAAATAAATTTATTTATTTATTTATTTATTTCAGGCTCTGTTATAAATACTGACAGCAAACAGCTGCTTGGAAAAAGACAGCTTACTTCAGTGGTAGGGCCCCTGGTAGGTTGTCCCATGAGCATGCAAACAACACTAATTTAACTCAGTAGGCTATATATACATATATGGAGATAGAGATGAAGATTATAGATACATACTTACACATCCACTGTGTGTGTGTGTGATGTATGTTTGTATGTATGTACATAGAGAGGTCATACTTATACATGTATGGACATGAAACAATTGAGGAGTGAATGTGATCAAAATAAAATGGACTCACATGAAGAACAACAGTAATTTTTTTAAAGGTGTACATAATTACAACTGCTCTTTACAATAATGTAGTTCATCAAGAGACTGGATGTTAAGACTCATAATGAAGGAGTCTCACAGTGTAACAATAAACTTCACTGACCCCTTCCTGTCACAATCATTACTACAGCTACTTTCAAACATAGCATCAGAAAACCAGGAAAAAAGATTGTGGCTGACAATCTCTTGAGTTCTGAAGTTAGGAAAAGTATGAGAATTCTTTGGCACTTTTCCTGTATTTAAATACAAGGAGAAATGAAAGAGTGCACAACAAAGAAACTCATTCTAAGTTTCTCTTGGTTGTTATTCTTCATTAGTTTTCCAAAAGCTACAATAAGCACAAACTAAGAAGCCAAGAGAAGACTCCATTTGCAGTACACTTACCGACAGTGCTTCATTCTCTTTAAGATCCAACCCAAACACATCACGCCGTTTCACTGTGAGGAAGTCAGCATCAGGCCCATCTTCTTCTTCTTCTTCATCTCTATCTAAGAACTGCACGGGAACTTCCTTGACCTTCTGTGCCTCCTCAATACTGAGAAGAGACTCAGTGTGAGGCTCTCTTGCTTTTCCCAGGTGAGCTTCATCTTCCGTCTCTTCATCCTGTTCTTCACTATCGTCACTAGCCAATCTGTGTTCTGTCTCTTCTAGTCCTTCCCCACTTTTGTGAAGGATGGACATTTTCTCACTGAAATAAGCCCGAAATTCTTCTACCTCATCGTTGGTGAGGGAGGGAACCCTGGGCTGAACTGCTTCGGTGAGTTGATGATTCTTTACCAATTCTTTGGTGGGCTGTTTCTCCATTTTCTGAAGAAATCTTATCCGTGGTGCCACAGCAAGACCAAGAGACCTTCAAAAATGGAAAAACTGAAATTATCTCATTATAGTTGATAGTATTACTTGTAATATTATGAAAGTTTCTCCACAGATCTATATACAAAGCTTTTTTAAAAAATACATCCCTCTAAGACACATCAATTCTGACAGATTAAATGATCCAAAAGACAAGCCAAAATGAACTGAGTACTTGTCCGGAAAATGCTTTAGACATCACTCTCCTCCCAGAGCTGATATAGTATAAAATAAAGGGAACTCAAATAGAAACAAGATGATCACAGCTCATGTACCAGACCCAACGTCAAATTCAACTCTCAGCTTCCTCACAACATAGAAGAGAGACGCCAATTAACTGCATGAAGGTACTTTACAAAATATACACTACTACATAAACTGGAAAAGGCATGGCTGAGGTATGGAAAACAGTTATTTTCAAAGAATAGAGAACAATACATATACCATCATCCCTGCCTCAAATCCCAGTTCTGAAAAAGAGACATAATCACAGCTATAAACATGCATTTTTCTTTTAAAAGGAGCTAAAAGAAGGAAATCTTGTTGTTTTTTCACCCTTAGAAGATTTTATTTAAGATTGGTTGTTTCTTTATACAATCAAAGCCAACAATTTTCACTAAACTTTCACTGGTATATAGAAATACAACTTTTAAAGAAGCAAAGGTTGCCGGGCAGTGGTGGCACACACCTTTAATCCCAGTGCTTGGGAGGCAGAGGGAGGAGGATTTCTGAATTCAAGGCCAACGTGGTCTACAGAGTGAGTTCTAGGACAGCCAGGGCTACACAGAGAAACCCTGTCTGGAAAAAACAAAAAAGAAAAAAAAAAAAGCAAGCAAAGGTTGGGTGTGGCATTGTGGCATGACCCTCAGGAGGCTGGAGCAGGCAGATGAGTTAAAGGACAGCCTTATCTACATAGCAGTCTCCAGGTCTGCCAAGATAATGCTTATAAACAAGCAAACCAACAAAGAAATACATGGCAGCTTTAATCATTTTTTCCTATATAATACACAACAAAAGCTGAGAAGTTCAGTGCTGAATAGCACAAACTCAGAAACAGAACTGCTGAGGTTCAACATGCACAGCTTTGCCGTTTACTAGTAGTGTGATCTCAAGAACAGTCACCTCTCTAATGTTTTCATATCTGAAAAATGGAATGGCTGAGAATGCCTACCAAACATAATTATGTTAATGAGTTAATAAACAAATGTAATGAAGTTAAAGTAACAAATATACAACAGTGGTAACCCTTCTGCCACTACTGTACTACTGTCGTAATAGGAAGGTTGGGACAATAAGTTTGTATATACCAGAGGATTTCTCATAATATAGTATAGTGACATTTATACTTCTCAGGAACTAAAACCTTAATTCCTTGAAGATAAGTGTGTGTGTGTGTATGTGTGTGTGTGTGTGTGTATGAGTGTATCATACACACACACACACACACATAATTCTATCATTGCTTGCAATGACCTACATATATTGGACACTCAGAAGTACTTCTTCAGTGCATTTTTTTTAAACCTGATATCTTATAGACATAACAACTGCTTTAGCTATCACAGGCTTCGAGAAGAAATACACCTCAAGAAAATTATACATCTGAATATCAACATAAACTAAAAAACAGTTGAACTATACTGCTTACTTAGTGTAACATAATTGTTTACCTTCTCTAAACCTCACCAAAAGCAAGTCTTCAATGGCAATCACACTTACTAGTTTGATATGACAAAACAACTTCTAATTATGTCCCTGCAATATTTAAAACCTGTGCCCATCATTTGTGAATATTATGTCTGCAGCAACCAAAATAAAAAATACTGAAGTTCACACAGAATACAAAAGTAGCTAAAAAGCCTAATCTTTGGGTGATATTAAAAATGATGAAATTAGGAGCTGGTAAATAAACATAAGGATGCAAGAGCATGTCATCCATGACACATGGCTTTCCTTCCACCCATGACTAAAACAGTAATGCTGTCTAGCACTGTCCTACACTGTTACCTAACACAAGGGTTTTCAAATATTACAACTGACAGATTGTGTTATAGTAAGCATATAATCTAACACAGAAGAGAAAACAGCAGCTTACCAAGGTCAATTGTTTTTGTTATGATGGGGAAGTGGAAAGGATACAAATACATTGAACTCTCAGGTATGAAATCCTCAAATAAAATCTTTTTTTAGTTTTCTTTATCAAACTTAAACTGAAAGAAAAGGTACTCAAATTCCTGGAAAACAAGCTAAACATACAGACCTTGCCTAAAACATACTTTATCTGGGAAACCTACGAGAGACAATGGAGTCTGAAGACACTCAGGGGTACTTCTAAAACATCTTGTCAAGGAGCGTTTTCCATAGATAAGACTCTCTCAAAAAGAAATGATTTTACTCTTTTACCTTAAAAGGTTATTTTTGTTTTGTAATCTCTCAACTATTCAAACAAAATCAGTTAGTCATTCCTTATTTGGCAACCTGAGTCACAAATCTTGCAACAGTAACTACAAATGTACATAAGAGTAGCAAGACAAAAAAAAAACATTCAGAACTCACAAATATGAACCTTCCTGACAACAACTAAATATGGGGTAATTTTCCAGACTTCATTTAATATACTACTCTGCAAATCTTCAATGGACTGTTAGAGGACACACTAGGGACAGTCCCTCTAGCTTGATTACTGCTTTGTTATCAATACTTACAGTGCATATTCGGTAATAGGTAACTTGTTCACATTAAATACTTCTTTATCCTTCATAAGATACACTGAACGTATGTAGGAGACAAAACACTGTAAAATAAAAAGCACAAGATAAGAAAAGTTGAAGATTAAGCTAAACCAAAATAGAAAACTACACAGTAGTGAAGAAAATTCAGTAGTAGTGAAAAAACACAAAGCAGATCAATAAACCTATTATTTTGCATGCATAGAAAAATAAACTGTTACAACTGTAATATTAGAAAAGATTTTTCATTTTATTCCACCAGTCCAAGACAATAAGAAATATCACCTCAGCTGGGCATGGTGGTGTATTGCCTGTGATTCCAGGACTTAGGAGGCAAAGAGACTGGAAGTTCAAGGCCAAACTAGACTACATGAAGTCTTAATTTCAAAGGAGAAAATTCGTATTTTTACTCAACTTGCCAAAATCTACTGATTATTAATTAGTAATACTCAATTATAATAAGATGTAATGGGGACAACACAGACAATGGAATAATACAGATAGAGCATCTATACTGATTGCATATATTATTAGCTGAGGAAACACCATTTTTCTAAATGACAATATTCTTATCTATCAAAAAACTTAAGTGTTTCCTAAGACACTGTTATGCCAATGAGAACATTTATAAAGAATACCCAGAATATCTTCTGAAATAGAGTAGACAAAAATAAATACTTTTGTTGGTAATATTACTGTAGCAATCAAAAGTTAAGTTTTCAACAAAATAAAATTTCACTATAATAAATGAGGCAAATTTTGACAGATTGTTTTCCCTTTTTATTATAATTTCAAATAATTATATAATATGTGTATATTATACATATTACTATCATCCTGAAAATTCTTACTTCCATTTTTTACATAAAACTATACTTATGACAGAGCTATGTCATCCTGTTCCTATCTGTTTATAAAATAAATAGATAATAGATACATCTAAGCAATTACTTTTACTTTAAAGATAATTTTTATGGGGCTGGGGAGATGGCTCAGTCAGTGACGTACTGGCCATGCAAGCATGAGAACTTGAGTCTGAATCCCCAACATCCACACTAAAAGGCTAGGCATACAAAAGGTGCCTATAATCCCAGCACTGGGGAGCCAGGAACAGAAGGATCCCTGCAACATGCAGCCCAGCTAGGCTAAGGCTAGCCTGATGTATAGCTCCAGGTACAATAAAAGATCTTGTCTCAAACAATAAGGTAGAGAATGTTTGAAGAAGACATCCATAATTGACATCTGGCCTCCATTCACATGTATGCACATCTACACATACACATGCATACACAAGAATGCATAGAGTACACGTATATAATGTATAGTGTATTTTAATCCTTCTGTCCATATCTCTTAAACTTTACATTTTCCTCTGCATCTCTACATTTACTTAATGTAATATAGAAAAGAAACTCATCTTTTCTACCCAACAAATCTCCCAACAAACCATTTTCTGTCTTCAGAGGCATTTAAAAAATAATAATAAATGGAGTTGGTTCAATGGTATTATCTCCTGCAATCATCCACAAGAAATAGCACCATGCTTATAGGTTTTGTTCCATCCAGATTATAATCAAAAGCTAGAAAGTCACTTTTCTGAAACCAAACAGCCTGATGGTGCTGGAAATACGGCCATTCTGCTCACCCATGTATGACAGCAACGAGTCACACCGCTTATTTCAGTGTGCTATGCACAAACCAGGAAATAGCCTGTCAGCATTTTGTATTTCCTGGTCACTAAACAACTGACCTGCTAGTCATCACAACACTACCAGCACTCTCAGCACCATGTGGATTTTAATCTATAACATTTCTCCTGATCTAAAGTATGGCATGGCCATTCCAGAGTGTGCACACATTACAAAATGTACATCCTAAGTAAAATCTGTAAGTGGAGGCAATTTCTTAAGACTTTTTTTAGTTCAGAAAAGCAATTCAAGAATATTAAGATTCAAATTTCATTTCTGAAGATAATTTGCAGAATTCTATGCTACTTAGAAATTTAGCCTAACACAGAGAATATTAATCTTCCAGTCAGTAAATGCAATCAAACTTACAACAATTTCATTGAGAAAGGAAGTTAAGTTTATTAAGTATACTAGATACCAGGCTGCTTCAAATATAAAAATCACCTTAGAATTTCCTCTTTGCCTCCAATAAGATTATACACAGGTAAATATTAAGAAACACTTTTTAAAATTAAGAAGTAATCTATATAAAACTTACACTGTTTAAACCATTTAGTTACGGCCATGGAATATAGTAACAGCAGAAATTGATGAAATATAACTTCCATTCCAAAAACAAATACTGAATTTAAAAAATACTTGCCCTTTGAGCTCTTTCTTTTAAATCTTGATCTTGAGCTAAAAATGATTCTAATTTTTTCTGAACATCAATGAGTTTTTCTGGATTGATTCTTTTAATAAAAAAAAAAATAATGGTTAAACTAAAAAAGCAATCTCATTTTTACAAAACAGAAAATAATACATAACATTTTTTTATGCCCCCTCAGTTGACTTTTAAGTATTTAACATTATTTCTCATCTATGGACCAATAATAACACAGGAAGAAGAAAATAACAGGACAAGCAAATGATGAGGAAGAGGTTATCTATACTATCCATCTATATTAACATCATTATTAGCACAGGCTACTTCTTAATTTAATAAAGCTAGAAAGTAGATATCCATGGGACATAAACTAATAAGATGAAATTCAATGTCATTTTTGCAAATGTTTCTTTTTAAATCATATATAAAATCTATTTCAAGTAATTAAGTATCTAAGACATAAAAACTGTTTACCTATTTAAAATTAAATATATCAGAAACATTTTGCTTAACTAGGCTATAGCAAAAAATATACATTTCACAAGAGACTATATTTTTCCTAACTTCAAACTGAATTATTACATTACTCAAATTCTAGAGTTGTAACAAGGAAACAAAAAGTATAAACACAGCTGTTTCTCCTTTATTATTAGAGAAAATTTTCAAAACATACAAAGCTACTAGCTTCAACAATTCAATTTATGGTCAATTTTTATCTTCCATATTCTTAACCAGTCCTGCCACTATCTTAGTCCAAATTACTTTCAGACAAATCAAGCTGTTTTTTCAATGTCTCCAATATAAGTAAGACTAATAGATTCCATTATGCCCAGTGTATACATCATCAATGAGAGGATATGATCCTTTGAAAGAATAACCCACAAAAAGATTTCATTCAAGAGATATTCTTTCAATCCACAATGTCCCTTGTAACTAAGAAGTTCTTTCTCTTATTTTTCTCTGCTGTTTTCTGCAAAATTATTTCAGTATTTTTTTAAAGATGTCAGGGCTGAGGAAATGACTTGGTTGATAAAGTGCCTGCCACACTTGCACAAGTATCTAAGTTCAGTTCTTCAGAGACATTGTAGCATGTTCCTGTATCTTCAGCCCTTTTGGGGAGGATGCAGAGAGATCAAAGACAGGTGGTACCCTAAAACTTATTGGCTAGGCTGCCAAGGTAGCCAAACTGATGAGCTTCAGGATCAGAGAGAGACAGGCACATATGCACATACCACAAATACACCACACACACAAACAACATAACAACATATACACAGGTTAATCTCAGCATTTGGGAAGTGGAGACCAGAGACCTATCTCAATCAACCAACCAACCAATAAATAAATAATTCTATAGCATGATCATGATTGGTTCAACATTCATTCAATAGGCAAATTAATATAATGCATCAGATCAGTATAGGTAGGTAATAAAATATATATTATTTATAAACTAGAAATAAAAAAACTTCAAAATAAAAAATGTCTTTTCTTTAGAAGAGGAAGAAGAGAAAAGGTTAGAGCTAACATCATCCTTAATATAAATGAGAACCTTCCACTTTTCCCACAAAAATCAAGAACAAAGCAGGGGGTACTGGAGAAACTGCTCTACAGTTAAGAGCAATAAACAACCTTTAAGAGGACCCAAATTCAATACTCAATACCTGAATGGCAGCTCACAACCATCTGTAATTCAAGATCCAGGGGATCTGACATCCTCTTCTGGTTCCACTAGCACCAGAAGCACACAGCACTAAGGACATACATGCAAGCAAAACATCCAACTACATAAAATAATAAAGGAAAGAACAAAGCAGAAAAATCTGCTTTTCAATGTAGTAAGTCAAAAGAAAAAAATTAAAGGCATACTGATTGGAGAAGAAAAAATAAACTGCACTTGTTTGAAGGTGAAATGACTGATGACCTACTTGGAAAAATCAAAAGAAAGGAACAAAATGCTCAGGGAACTAATAAAAATTATAACAAGGTTCAGAATGCAAATACACCAAAGGATTTTCTGTTTACCAGCCATGAGACAGCAGAAACTAAAGCTGCAAGGAAAGAAGGACTCTGAGACAGGAGTCTAAGAAAGTGTGAGCAAGAGCTACATAAAGAAAACCAAAAACTCTGATGATAGAAACCAAACAAGAACTGCAATTTTTCAGTTTCTGGGAAATTCTGTCTTGTCAAGGTTTCAATTTGTTTCACACTTGCCCTGCAGATTCAATGTAATACCAATCCAAATACCAGCGAGTTATTTTATGGATATCAATAAACTGATTCCAAACACAAGCTGTGGGGCTGTCATGCTCCAACCTCAAGACTTAGTATAAAGCAATAATCAAGACAGGACCATAAATGGCAAAAGAACAAACCAAGAAGAATGGAGCCCAGAAAAATATAGCCACATGTATAGTCAACAGATCTTTGACAAAGGAACCACAGCAGCACAATGGAACAGAGTCTTTCTAATAAATGGTATCAGAACTGGTCATGTAAACACATAAACACAGCACATACTTTTATTTCAACATGAATCATAGATATAAATAAAAGACAGAAAAGGGTTCAGGAGATTACTAAATGGGCAAAATATTACACAAGGAGAAAAATCTGAGTCTGGATCTCCAGCACCAACTTGATAAAACAGACCCAAGTCATGCACACTGGAAGCCCCAGCACTGGAATTTGGGGATGGAGTCGGGGAAGAAACAGTCAGACCCGAGGAGCTTGCCAGCAGCCAGCCAGGTTCAGTTAAAAATCTTACCTCAAAAAAATAAGGTAGGAAAGTCATTAAAAATGACATCCTGATATCCACCTCTAGTGCATACATACACACACACACACACACACACACACACACACAAATTTCTAGCAACTAACATAGCAGAAAACGTAGATGACTTCTAGTATGGCAATGACATTAAATGCAAAAGTAAAGGGCTAATCCATAAAATTCTTCACTAACTAGACTAGACTTCATTAAAATTGGGAGCATCAAGCTCAGGCATTCTCTCTCTGCTCCCTAGCCCACCATCAGAAGAGCTGCTCTGCTCTGCCATACCTCCTTGGCAACACAACCTCTGAAACCATGAGCCAAAGTACTTCCTTAAGTTGGATCTCTGCTAATTACAGTGAAACAAGAGAAACCTTCGTATGAACTCAGGAATCTAAGTGACAGTGATATGTCAATATAATTCCTAAATTGCAACAAATCTCCAATTTGTTGGATGCAGATACTGGAGGAGACTGCTTATGTGGGGTTGGGAATGTAGAGCAACTGGACTTTCCTTCAAATTTGCTGTGAGCATAAAACTTTTCCATGCGATTTCTTTAAAGTCCTTTATTTTTCTCTCTAAATCAGAAGCCAGATGGTCAAATAGCTTAGGAGGAAGAAGGAATAAGTGCAGGCAGTAAGCACAATGACATCATGCTATTATTACTCCTGACAGCCACAGATGAACAAGTAGCTCTTACTTGATCTCCTTCACAGGTACTTTCTTCTGGAGAAGCTGCTGCACCATCCCTTGCTCTTCTGAGGGTAGTAAAATTAATAAAGCTTCTCCATCCTCTTTGTACCTAAAAACAAAGTTTTTAGAATGTATCAATACAATACATGCTGGCCTTAGGCAACAACAGACCCAACTCCAAAAGGGATACTTTAAAACAGGTCCATACAGATATAACAAAGAGGCTATTTTCACTCAAGCCACAATAGTATTATGACAAAATTATTTATTAATCATGGCAACCAAGTACACAGAAGAATTTGTCAGGACTAATAACATTTGCCCACAATTTCTAAAAACAGGAGGCCAAGGCAGAAGAATTGCTACAGATTCAAAGCAACATTGAACTATGCAGCAAAAACCCTGTCTTGGGAAACCAAAATATATAAATCAGTTCGTCTTCCTACAGATTTTGCTAGTATCTTTAAAATAAAACTTTTCAGATCAGTGTAAAGAAATGGACCTACTCAGGTAAAAACCATCAATCCTTGGTCTTATCTCACCTAAAGCCAAATCTTAATTTATACCATACCTTCAAAAATCTGTATTGACACAGGCCAAAGGCTTCCTAAAGTACTAAAGTTGCTTGGGCTGCTTGAATACAATTTATTAACATGACAGTGTAGGCTGGTACACATAAGCAACAAAACAGAAAATCAGATAGGATATTTAAGGAATTTTTCAGGTACACAGAAGAAAACATAATCTCAAAGGATTCTTTAAACTCATGCCATAAAATTTGAGGGGCACATTTTTATAAATGACCAAATAACTATTTACTGAGAAGCTATGACTCAGGAATAAACTAAAGAACACCAAGAAGCAAAACAACAATCAAAGAATGCCAAAGGACAGCCACAGGCAACATGCACCACCAACTCAGAACTGCCAGAGAAAGAATATGACATAGCAGACAGAAGTTCAGGTAGGTCTTAAAGGTAGATAGAAAAGGGAAAACTAAGGTGTTCTAAAAGAATGCCATGTCACCATACAGGAAGCCAGACAATACAAGACTGCTTGAATAAAGAGAGACCTAAGCAAGGGAAGGTCCACAGCAGGATACAAAAATGAACAACCAGAAAGGTGACTAAAAAAGTGCTTAGAGCCCAACTGCCACTGCCTTGAATGCCTCTGCAGAGACTCTGTAACACTTGTCTGCAAACAGCATTTTATCACTGAATGTTGAAAGGAAACCTGGCTTTAACAGGTTCCTTTGTAACAACTAAAGGAAAGCATTTTATCTGATATATTAATTTCAAATCTCAACTCCATTCTAATAAAGAAAAATATATGCATTCCTTGTATGCACAGACTGAAAAAGATTAAATAAAACATACCAAAATGTTAAGCTGTTTTACTATAGCTAATTTTTAAAAATCTTATTAATATGCCAGGTGCTGAGATGGTAAGAAAACAGACATTCTGCTGGCTACTAACTACTAAAGCTGAGTGCCTATAAAAATAGGAACTGGATCTCTGAATTAAAGGCCAGCCTGGTCTACAGAGTTCCAGAACAGCCAAGACCATACAAGAAACCCTGTCTTGGGAGCAGGGGGGTGGGGAAAATATTATAGGGTTTTAAATGTACTCGTAATATAGAGGAAGCTATAAGAGCATAACAGAATTCTGGCTCATGGTTTACATATTAAGACAATTGTCCAGAAATAGTGACACCTTAAATGAAACTTGAAGAATCAGCAGCCAGTCTAACACTAGGGATAGAGACACATAAGGGACAGCCATTGCACAAGGGATAAAGACAGTATTTCAGAGATCAGTGACTACTTATCTGTTGGATCTCAAAAACTAGTCGTAAATACCTTCCTCACTGTTTAAATGCAGAATTGTATGACTCAAAGTTATTCATCTTCATTTACTGCAAAATAGCATAAATTTTAAAACATTCCCTTTAGCCATTGGACCAAACCATGTATGGTGGCAGAAGTTATTAGCATATAACATAAAAAGGTGACATCCTAACCAAATAAGATAGCTAACAGACATTGAAATTGCCATATCTGTAACACCTCTGAGAAAATTTTAAAAGTCAGAGGACAAGCTGAGGGGTGATACCATGAGTGAACTCAGAAGCAACGCATGCTTTGCTAAGCAAGCATGAGGGAAGAACTGAGTTCAGATCCCCACCATTCAGGTAAAAAGCTAGTTATAAAATGCATGCCTAGAACCCAAGTGCTGGGAAGAATAGGAAACGGGAGAATCTCTTGGGCTCACTGGCCACCAATGTAGAAAAAAACAAGACAACAACAACAACAAAAAGAAAACCTTTATAAAACAGTCTAGTAATGATAAAAGCAAAGAATAAAAAGAAAACTAATTGTTCTAACTTACCTAAAAGTGATAAATAATAGAGAAAAGAGAAGGGTGCAAAGGAGTGGATATCCTTGAGAAGGATAACAGAAATAGTCACAAACATAACTGTGGGAAAAGCTTTTTACCAGAAACTAACATAAAACACACTAAGGCAACAGTGTCTGGCACACATATATAAGCAGTAATAAGATCTGGCCTGTAACAACAGGGACCAGGGATAGAGAAAGTGTACAGGCCTATCACTGACTGAACTGAGAAGCCCCCACAGGAGTCAGAAAAGATCATTCTGCCTGCTAGACTGAGACCATAGGAGAGTAAGAGCAGAGGAAGTGCCTAAGAAGCAGCAGACCTTACTTGCCTCTGTAGCAGCTGTTGCAGCCCAGCTCTTCAATGCTTCAAGTTACAAAACAAAGGATTTGCTTTACCCTTTCATTAAGCCTTCAAAGCCTAGTTATCAATAGACATATGCAGAAGGCCACATAAGGAAGCAATTTCCTCTTTGGGAGAAACAGACTAGTAGAAGTTTAAAATTTCCAGCTAAGTGAATTTTTAAGAATAGGAAATTTCACTTGCAAATACTGTTACTATTACATACCTAATAAATTCACATTAGGCTTAATTCTTATGGAAATTGTTTTTTCTCTATTATTTCAGATTGCAAAAAGGTAAAGACTCTAAAAAAAAATTCTCAGTAATTCCTTAAAATATGAGCATTTTCCACAAACCATGAACTCTTCCCAATTTAGGAATTTTAACCAATTTCCAGCTTCATACTTCTTGTTAAGATCTATACCAACAGCATGTGAAATACAAAAGCTTGGTTATGCTGTCCCCTAGTGGAATCACTTTGCTATCTAAATTAAGCCAATATTTTGAGAACTACAAGATCTCTTGGTACTCTCGAACAAAAAACAGTTATATAAAAATTCCCATCTTCTACCTTAGCCTCCCACTACCTATACATAAAGAGCTTATTTGGTGTGTGTCTTCTTTCTAATCACAAATTTTTTGTATTTCCAACTGTAAATTTTTAATTTAAAATAAAAGAATTCAGGCTTTTTTTTTAGAATCCAAAACCTGCAAGCCTTAAAGACAATTGTTTTTAAATGGCAAAATGTACTGCAGGATAGATCACTATAAACTATCTTCACTCACTTGTCTCAAAAAGGACTTCATTTGTTAAGTGGATTAAGGGAAACTTTTCTTTGTTATAGATCCAATGAATCCATTAAAAAAAAAAAATCAAAGAATTCAGTAAAACAGTAAATGCTTGACAGAAATAAACACCTGGACCATCCTTTACTTCTTCTTGGTGAGTCACAAAAAGATAAATAAGCCAGATTCTCCTTTAGTAATTTTTCTAACAAAGCCAGTTTTTTATATTTATTTATTAATGCTCAATTCCAAAAGCAAACACTTTCTGGTAACCTGGTTTTAATTGCAGTCTAACACAGGATTAATTAGTTTCAATTTTTAATTTAGCCTTTATTCAACTCAATTATTCAGTCTCATGGCCCACGAAGCTTTCTCATTATCTCTAAGCCCATTAATGGTCATTTTAAACTGACAGAGAAAAAAAAGCAAGCATTACATATGCTAACCTTTTCATTGACAATATATCTGAAATAGTCAATTCAGAATTTGTTGCTTATGTATGAAGGGTCACACTTCCACTTTAAAAGTTAATGACTATTTAAAAAACACATTAAAATATTCTTTAAAATAGTATTCATATATATATATATATATATATATATATATATATATATATATATATCTTCAGACTTGGCATTGCAGTGATGCTCTAAGTCCCTATCTACAACTATTAAGATCCAGTCAATGCTCACCATAACATGTTCTACTACATTGTATTTCCACCAACTTCTCCAAAACTAAAAACCTAGAACACTTTCTTTTCTTGAATCATTTCTTGATATGCTGAAACATTTATTAATCTCACATAGAGAAATTTCAAAATACTGCTAAATATAGTCTATGAAGGAATCAGTCTCCACTTTTCACATCATGCCACTGGCCCAGGTAAAAGCCTGTAAGCCACTTTCTAGTCCAATATGTTTACAAGATAGCATATAACCATTCCTATCCAAGACCTAAAGGACCACAAAAAAGCAGATGTGAGTGAGTGCATGCACCAATTTTGACAAACCACATGCTTACTAAAGGGAATTAAGGCACTGGGGAAAAGATTTATACCACCAACTTTCACTAAGACTTCTCAAAAGATCTCACTGTGAAAAATAATCCAAATGTGAACCCAGAATATTAAGGTCCTCCTTAAGAAACTGGAAACAGGGCTGGTGAGATGGTGGGTAAAGGCTCTTGGCACCAAAGCCTGGCAACCTGAGCTCAATCCCTAGAACCCAAGTGAAAGTGGAAAAAGAAGGCTAACCCTACAAGGTTGTCCTCTATCTCCACTGCTGAGTCATGTGTGCTCACACATATATCACACACTTATACACGTACATACACAATAGTAATTATAAACACAATACCTGATATTATGTGTCCCATATCTCTTAGCTCTCAAGAGAAAACAAAGTTTAATGATTAGTCTGTCTCATGCAGTGGTATCTCCACAGAACCCAGTCTTAACTCTCACTGCTTGTTTAAAATATATCATTAATTCCAACTCAGAGACTTCCTCTTGTAACTTCTAGAAAATCAACCTACTATAAAATGTGTGCCACTACACTGTGTTCCTTCTTTTGTTCTTAAAAGAAACACATTTGCGTTTTTTATTAGTCATGTTTGATGGTGGCCCATGGTATAAATTCAGATCAATCAGAAAATACTTAGACACTCTTAACATTCCATAAAAATAAGAAAACATGAAAAACTTTTCACTTCAGCCGAAAATAAATGTCTTTACATATAAAAATATCTATTATTTTCTTCAAAATTAGCTAAAAACAATTAGCTAAAGAAACAAAGAGAGGAAAGGAAAGTTTGCAAAGAAAGAAGTAAGTTTGCAAAGAAAAAGGAAGGATGGGAGAAAAGGAGGGGGGAGAGAAAAGGAAGGTGGAGAAGGAATGGGCACAGATCAGGTACAAAGAAAGCCAGCTAGAAAAGCAGTCTTTGTGCAGCAAGAACTTAGCCTTTAGGCCTGAAGACCTGCTCCTCCCTGGCAAAACCTTCAAATCAGAAGCAGATGCTAGTCCGGTTAGATCAACACCAAACTCCATTAAAAGTACCAAATCACACTGTTTTGATGATGAGGAAAACAGTAAGAAAATGTAAACCAAAGAAATAGTCCAAATACAGCTATTCATAATTAACATAACTTTATTATAATTAACATTTGTTATTTACAAGTCTTAGCCATTACAAATACCATATTACAACAGTTTACTAAAATGTTATTCATCTGCTTTCCATGTTTTATAGTTATCTTAGTTTTTGAGGCAGTCTCTTACAGAACCTAGTAAACTCTCTACTCAACAGACTACTGGCCAATGAGCTCTGGAGATCTACCTGTCTCAACCCAACAGCACTAAGAAAACAGATGCCTGTCACTTTCCAAGTGTTTATAGATGGGTACCAGGGATTCAAACTCAGGTCCTCATACGTGAATGGCAGGCACTAAGGACCTTACACATGCTAGGACAAGAATTCTTCCACTGAAGTATATCCTCAGTCCTCTTTTAACTTCTATTTAAAGCAGGATCTAAGCTGCCTATGGTGTGCCTTGAACTTTAAGATCCTTTGCCTCAGTCGTCCAATCCTCAGCTAAGAACCACCACATACAGATTCCATCTCTCTACTTTTTTAAGATCAACTTCCGAGCAAAGACTTATTGAAGCAAAAGAAGCATTGTAAGGCTTTTGAGAAGCTGTGCCCTTCCCCTAGCCTGCCAGCCTGAGCAGGCCTGAACGAGCTGTTTACCACAATAGACCAAACAACAGTAGGACCTGGGAGGCATTGCAGGCCTTGGCGCCCTGCAGTCTGTTACAGGAGCTAAGAAGGGCTACTATCTCCTCACCCAGCCCCTGGGACGAACTCTGAGACTCTGGGGGCGGGGCTTCCCCTTTATATGTGAAAGCAAAATATTAAACTTGATCAGAATAAGGTGTCTTGGCCCCATGCTTCTCTAGCCCTCCATTCCCCTTTCATTCCCAGCCTTCCTCTCAGGTGAACCCGGTTACCTGTAGCCGCTGGCAGCTACAAGAAGCATTGTGACCTAGAGAACTGTTAGCCACTATAAATTTCAGTGCAATCTCAATAATACTAACAATTACATAATCCTTTTTCTTTTCATTTAGATCCATTTTCCATTTAGCTCGAAATAACTGTGACTTTGTTTTATATTCTAGACATTTCTCCTATAGCTATTTGGCTGGTATAAGGTACTTCAAATGGAATACAAAAAAAAAAAAAAAAAAAAAAGGAAACAAATGAAAAAATGTCACTGGGAAAGGCCTTCACAAATGCCTGTAAGTCTAACTCAGAAAAAGAAATCTGTGACTCCTACCAACCCTGTCCCTTATTAAACTCTAGACCACAGAAAGTACAAGACCTAGACTAGAGAATTCAGACTGCCTGAGCTCAAATCTTGGCTGTTTGTATCTTCAAATATACTGCATAACTGCTTAAACAATTGATGTCTTCATATGAAATTACAGAAGTTATAAAGATTCAGTGAGATGATGTTCAGTAAACAGTTCCCGGGAAAGTTTCAAATCTTTATGGATTGTTGTCAATTATAACAGCCTTCAGGTTATAATTTTTTCTTCTTATTTTATCTGTTTGTTGTGTATGCCAGAGTCTTTGTAGAGGTTAGAAACCAACTTGTCAGAGGTTCAGTGGTTCTTACCTTCCTCCTGCTAAGGAGGAATGTCTCTTGCTTCTGCTGATGCACAGTGTTACTCCAGGCTAGCTGGTCTGCAAGCTTCTAAGCAAATCCTCTATCTCTGTCTCCTATCTTGCCACTGGAATACGCTAAGATGGGCAGCACTATATTCGGCTTTTTAAGTGGATTCCAGGGATCAAACTCAGGTGTTTCGGTTTGTATGGCAAGCACTTTAATCCTCTGAGCCATCTCCCTAGCCCATCAGGCTGTGATAAACTCACAGCCTGTTAGAAATTATAGTAACTCCACACCTAATTGTTCCATTCTCTGTAACCTGCAGCTCCAGCAAAAGCACATTTTGTTATTAAACAGTACAAAAATCAAAGAAGTAAGCCCACACACCTACCTGGCAGTTCTACCAGCTCTGTGAATATATGTGTTGGCATCCTCTGGACAATCAAACTGAAGGACCCAATTCACAGCTGGAAAATCTTTATAGAAGAAATATCAGAGAAGGTGAGACAATTTCAATATCTAGCCTGCTGTACTACTATTATTTTATAGTATTATGTGTCAAGATTTTCTATCACACCTCACTAACAAAACTTTATTTAAAATAAATTAGTTGCATTAACCAAGAAATTATATTTCTCTAACTTGACAAAGTGGACTAAAACTACATTGCTTCATACCTGAAGCAGACAGATGGCTGCTTTGTGACTGACAACGAAGTGCCCTGATAGTTAATGATCTAAAAGCATCACTCTTCAAAGGGTTCCAGTGACCATAAGCTGATTTCTGGGTCTGAGGAGATGGTTCAGTTTGGCTAAGTGTCTGTCACACAAGCATGAGGACCTTAGTCTGAATCCCTAACACTCACATTAAAAAAAAAAAAAAAAAAAAAAAAAAAAGCTAAGTCAAGCATGGAAGCACTTGCCTCTAACTCCAGCTCTCAGGAGACAGAATAAGAGGATTGGGGGCTTATTAGCTAGCTATTCTAGCAGACTCTGTAAACTCCAAATTCAGTGAGATACTGTGTATCAAAAAGTAAGGTAGAAAGCATAGATGGCATTAGACATCACCTCTAGCCTCCACATACTTTGCACATACACCAACATATACACAGAAACATTAAAAATAATAAAGATAATTTTTTAAATGTAAGCTGTTTTTAAATTTACACATGTCTATTTTTCCAGCTAGTCCTGCCTCCAACTAAACTAATAAGCAATTATACAATCTATATTTCTGACTACTACAGGCCTTACTCATTTTCAAAGAAACCTGTTCTCACAACTATCCCTATACACTCAGAGTTTGCTGCAAGGATTCCTGATGACAATTAAAAAAAAAAAAAAAATCACTCTAAGAGGGCCAGAATGACAAAGAGAATTAAGAAAAAAAAAAATCAGCTGGAAGTAATTGTACACATCTTCAACCCCAGCACTTGAGAAGCAGAGGCAGGTGGATTTCTGTGACTTTGGGGCCAATCTAGTCTACAAAGCATGTCTAGACTAGGTAGGAACTACACAGTGAGATCATCTCAAAAGAGTAACTGCTAGAAAAGAGTAATATGTTTACCTACTGTTTATGTAGGCTTAAAATATACTATAAATAATAACACAGAGTGATTCAAGTTACTAGTTCTCTAAACACCTCCACTTCACCCTACCCACAAATCTACAAGGTACAGGTCATGTCACTACAGTGCCTTTTGGAAAATAAAATTAAAGTATGTTAAATACAGTGACTTTAAAAGTCATAATGATTGGTCAAAAAAATTGATTTTACTAATTTTTCTTATTAAATGAGTTATAATTTCAGCTTTCAAAGTAGTAATAATTTTTCTTATCTTTAAACTTTTAATCCTTTTAACTTCCTTTGATGACTGTGGAGGCTCCTAGGATTTTAATTATGAAACATAACAAGCTCACAAAGATGCAAACACTACACAATGTTCCACCATCATCTATCATGTTTAACAACTTACCAATTTACTATTTTTCTTTCACAAGATTTGAGATTTCCAGAAAACACCCTGTAAGTAACTATATTTCCTATGACCACAGTAATGGTATTCCAGAAAGTTTACTTACCCAGTCCCCTGGCTGCAATGTCAGTAGCAAAAAGTACTGCAGCCCTCTTTCGGACAAACTCATTGTAGACTTCCATCCTTCTCATCTGCTGTTGCCGGCCATGGAGAGCAAGGATAGAGACCCCTGGGCGCAGCCGGCAGAACACCCTGTACAGATACTGAACCTGGGCACAAGCAGAAGGGTAAGGTTAATGCCTCAGTATAGAGAACAAATTTCACCGACTGCAGGGTTTTTTTTTTAAAGAAATGTAATCTAAAATTAAGGTCTTGCAACATTTTTGCAAACATATTTTCTAAAAGAATTTTGATTTAAAAAAATTTAAATCTCAATCACTAAAAATAAAATTTGAAAAAAGTTCTTCCATTCTTTTTTTTTTTTTTTTTTTTTTTTTTTTTTTTATTTATTTATTTGGTTTTTCGAGACAGGGTTTCTCTGTGTAGTCCTGGCTGTCCTGGAACTCACTCTGTAGACCAGGCTGGCCTCGAACTCAGAAATCTGCCTGCCTCTGCCTCCCAAGTGCTGGGATTAAAGGCGTGCGCCACCACCGCCCGGCAAGTTCTTCCATTCTTAAATCTACTAAATTCTTTCCAATTTTGAATGGCTATAAAAATATAACCTCCATAAAACTTTGTTTTAAAATAATCAGTTTTATAATATAAATATCCAGGAGATTCTATACAGAAAGGCTATGAGAATTACGTGAAGAACTCATAATGGAAGAAAGCTTTGCTTCCTTCCCTCCTTAATTTTCACTTCTATCTCTTGACCTCACAAAACTGCAGCTTAGGTTTTAAGCTTGAAAGTCTTTTATTAATCACATTATAATTCATAAATTTCTACAACAAATGATCTTAAGTTGTACATTTAATTTCCTATAACAACAAGCAGTGTAAACTTTCTCTTCAAACTGAGAATTTATCATACTAGCACTTAGCTGATCCCCCTTCCCAAAAAAATAGGATTTAATAAATAACGTAGACATAAAAAATCATTTTATAAATATATTAGATGTATAGGCCTAAAGGAGTTAACTATTGTTTTAGTTTCTTCTTTACTATGTACTTGCTCCTAACTGGATAGTTACTGTTAGACTGAGCCAGAATTCAACATTTCTAACATATATAAAACTTGTGCACATAAATTTTTTTTTAAAAATTGGACCCAGAGGAAACCTTTTGAACTATAAAAATCCCAAAATCACAATATAAGGTAACTATACAACAATACTAGTCTTAAAGATTATTTGCTTTCTAAATAGCAAAACTCTGTATTAGAACATAGGTCTGCCACCCCTAAATATATAAATAGCATTACTTCTGAAGGGAATTATGTGTCACCTTCCTTTTTGTACCAACCCCTACTGTTTCATTACTACTTCTATGTTCTTTAACACTCTAGAGTCAGGGAAGTTCTGATTCTTTTTTTTTTGGGGGGGGGGGGAGATTGAGACAGGGTTTCTCTGCATAGCCTTGGCTGTCCTGGAACTCACTCTGTAGACTAGGCTGACCTGGAACTCAGAGATCCGCCTGCCTATGCCTCCCAAGTGCTGGGATCAAAGACATGCGCCACCACTGCCCACTGCCCACTGCCTGGCAAGTTCTGGCAAGTTCTATTCTTTACCAGTAAAATCAGAAATAATAGATTCATGCTTTTGTATTGTAAAGATACACAAAGGAGTACCATGAAAAAGGAGATGGTAAAGACAAACCTTCAGGCCACAGATGCACTGAGGCAAATTAGTTTTAGGAAAAGAATATATAGAAATTCAGTTAAATGACTTCATGAAAACTTTCTTCAACATGGCTCTTTTAAATAGAAAAGGGACTTCAATTCCTGTTCTTTAACAAACCAGCTGAGATGGAAGATAAGAGTCCAAGCATGGAATCTAACTCTTACAGAAAGTCATTAGAGGAGACCCAAATAGGAAGCTAACAGAAATTAAGCATGGTTCAAACTGTACCGGAACATGGGAGATCACAAGAAATTAAGAACCTAACATATTACCAAAAATACCACTATGGATGAAAAGACAGGAATTAAGGGTTACAAAAATTGAGAAACATTGGAGAAAGCAGAGCTGGGGACAGCAACTCTTGAAGTGTTCTTATTTGAAAGGTTTCTTCAAACAACTGGATATTCTCAGTAGTCAAGCAGAGCTCAGAAAAAAAGTCAGGACTTGTAATTTAGATTCTGCAATTGACAGCATTCAGACTGCATTCAGACCAGGAAAATCATGAGGTTACCCACAAAACATACTAAGAAAAGAGGGCAGAAGGGAGAGCTCAGAAATACTCAATATTCCAGCAGTCAAACAGGAAAGATCTAGCAAACAGTTATAACAGATCAGTCAAAAAGGTAGAAGAAAGACAGGTTAATGGATATGAAGTCAAAAGATTGATCGAGGGGAAGGGCTTCTGATAAGGAAGAAATGATTACTGAACACTAACTAGAAATCTGTATCCTTTAAGAGCTACCTGAATCAAAGGTAAAGAACAGTAGACTCTACAAGTAAAAACAAGTCTTTGGAAGGCATTATGAAGAACGGAAAGGCAGGATCATTAGGCCTGCTTTTCATTCTCACTATGGGCAATTATCAACAAATGGTAGAGAGAGAAATGGGCAAGACAGAGGGACATTTGCTATACACAGCAAAGATACTCTGCAGATGAAGACAAAGCTTAGAATACACAGGATCGGACACTGCGACAGTAGACCTTGATTATCAGTTTGATTAGCAGGAGAAGATTAATAAAGTATACCACTGGATCTTTGGGTCTTTTCGAGAAAAGATTAGCTAAGAGGTAGGGACTGAATGTGGGGGGTCTAGACCAGGCCTTCTCTCTGTTCTCTGGCCATCATGGCATGCGCTCTGGCCATCATGGCATGTGCCGCTCTGCTCAGTCACATACCCCCATGACAGACTGAGACCTCTGAAAGCACAAGCTAAAATAATTCTTCCCTTAAGGTAAATCTGTCAAACATTCTGCTCTGTGGCAAATTCTGACTAACACACTGAAAGCAAGCACGGACAAACTACTATGGCAAGAAGAGAAGTAGAGTTGGAATAAAAACAATTCCATACATTATGTCTTATTTTCTTTTTTTTCATCGGATATTTTATTTATTTATATTTCAGATATCATCACCTTTCGCCATTTCCACTCCCTAAAAACCCCCATACCATCCCCCCTCCTCCTTTTTGCTTTTATACCATTTGAATTACATGCAAGTCTTAAGGTCAGTTCTAGGTGAGGAACTAGCAATACAATAGATGCAAATAGTCAAGGAACAGGCAAGACAATAAACACAAACAGTCAAAGAACAAGCAAGGCATTAACAAAGTTCCCTGAACACTCCCATGATCACTGTTTCTAAAGGCTTATCAGGATGACCAAAATATCTGAGCCTACTTCCCTGTCCTAGCCCAAAGTCATGTTCATGTCTGAAGCCTACTTCCTTGTTCTAGCCTAAGATTTAGATTCTTGCCTAAAATTACTTTTGTGTTCTAGCCTAATGTCAGATTCCTGCCTGAAGCCCACTTCCTTGACTTTGGCCAATGTCATATTCCTGCCAAGCCACCCATTTCCTTGACCCTGGCCCAGGTGAGATTCTTGCCAAGCAGCCCCAAAAGCTCTCCACGTTTCCCACTTTTTTAGTGTATAAACAAGACTAATCCTGTCTTAGGTTGTTCTGCATTTCTTATTTTCTAATAACAAACCCAACTCCTCCCTTAGAAGTATAAAACTCCGAAATAAGTACTAAAAATACCTGGAATCATTCTTTCCAAAGAAAAAGTATAGGCTTCAGTAGATAACAGAAACAAACCACAAGTTAGAAAGAAACTCACCTGCATGCTTACCATGCTAAGCATGTGCAAGGGCAGTAAATCCAGAGTTTATTGTAAATCTAACATCAGGAGTCTTAAATACACAGAGAAAGTAGTATATAAATCAATCATGATCTCTTCTCCTTAAGAGAGAAATAAATACCCTTTTATTTCTCTGAACCCATTATTACTAGTACAGGGCTGGTATTCATCACTCATTTATTAACTGAGTAAGGATATATAGATAAAATATTACAGGATGTTTTTTAAAGAACAACTGATCCTAAAAGGAGACTAAAAAGAACTTTCATGTAAAACAATTTAAATGCACCTTAAAAAGCAACAACTATTCACACACAGAATAAAAGTATGTACGGCAAGCATTCCAAAAAGAAATAAGCATGAACAAAAATTTGAGGCACAGAAAACAAGGAATATTCAGTTCCATGCACTTGGAGGGAAGGAGAACTGCTACATCTAGAAGCCCCAGTGTGGCCCAGCTAAGTTCCTCTATCAGTACTTCCGATGGAGAGCACTACGTTCCCAGAATCACTAACATCTAAAACAGCACTGAAGAAAAAACCTTCAATGGGCTTTAAGTCTCACTCATGATTTCTTTTCCAATAAAAAACACAGGATTATCAATCTTTACAGCTCTGTCTCCTAGCACTACATAGACCAAAGAGTCATTATTCGTCTAACTAAAATCTGACAACTCAGGGACAGTGAACCAACACAAATGCATTCAAAAGGAACAATTTTAAAGAATTAATACCTCTTTGCAACTGGAGAAAAATACAATACTCTTCTTCTTTAGGTGGCTTCTCAAAAAGGAAAACAGCACACTTATTTTTTGGTGCAGCTCACAAATTATATAGTTCTGTTCCAATGTAGCAGGGGTACTTGTAAAATCAAGAAAAACAAATTCTTTTAACAATGTCATATTGCTGTTTTGAAATCAACACTAAAAAAAGAAATTTATCAGTCGTCCATTCTCCCAATTTCTGTCACACATCACTTTTTTCTCTGTTGTCCCCTATAAAGGAAGCTCATCATGGCTGAATATATTCAAAATCCTTTAAAGGTTTTATATGAAACACATACACATAGTAGTACAAGATCAAGCAAGAGTCAACCATAGAAAGAAAGTAGCAACCCACAATCTGTGAGAAGCAGCATGGGAAAACTCTGCTGGGCTGATGGCTAATGTCTCCAACTTTATTGGGGTTTGAGATTAGAGAAAAACAAACATCCATCTAAGCAATTTAAACTTAACATATACGTATTCCATGGATAGTTTTACAAAAAACATATATATTGAACTCATATTAGTGATCATGTATGATGAAGCATTTAGGAGAAAGTCTATGGTTATCTGCAATGTACTGCAAATGCATCCAACATTAAGATGGGTAAATGCACAAATGTATGAAGAAATGGCTAGGAAAAGGAGTCACTGGCAGGTGGTGACCACACATGTAGCAGGTATAAATAACTTACTGTAGACATGACAGGAGGAGGGGCTTGTTAGGAAGAAAAAGTTCAATGGGAGGAGAGAGGAGATAAGACAGAGTAATGCAAATATGACTACATTATAATGTATATATGTATATATATATATAAAGTTATGAATAGACAAAATTGTTAAAGAATTTATTGTAAAAATCTGAATTTGCTACATATTTGAAAATTCATAATAATGTTTGAAAAGTATGTATGGACTTACTCTTGAAAAAATTCTTATAATTTTACTCCAAATTAGTCTGGGGTATAAATATATATAGCATCATTCAAAACCACATAATTAAAAATCAACCCAAACATCTATTACTAAGAAATTTGTGGAATGAACTATTAAACACACCACCATAAGGTATTATGCAACTATAAAAAAAAATATTCATATATCAGTCTGGAGTTGTGGGGAGCCGACAGAAGGCGGCTATCATCCTTGCAGCCATCTTGAGCCATACACCCTGACAAGAGACTTGATTACAATAGCCTACAACAGCTGAACACACTCTGATAACATCTTGTTTTAGATACCCAGGATTTCCCCTTGGGTGTGTGAGGCTTAAAGGTGTGTGACTTAAGGGTGTGACTTAGAGATCAGATTTAGAGACAAGGCCTAAGGGCATGACTTAAAGGCATGACTTAAAGGCGTGGCTTAGAAGTGAGACATAAAAGGAGAGAGGCAGACAGAAGAAATTATTATTAAGTATTAGGCACTTGTAGTAGGCACTTGAGACTCGAGACAGGCAACTAGGGATTAGACACTTGGATGAGACTAGAATTTGAAGCTGGAAACTTGGAACTTGGAGGCACTAGAGACTAGGAACTAGGAGAGAAGAACTCTCTAGAACTTGGAGAGAAGAAGAGAGACTGAAGAATAAACGGGATTGAATCACACTCTGTCTGGTCTCCATTCCTCGAGTCCATCCTCACTCTCTCTCTTGATGAACCCCAACCCGCTGACCAGAGCAGCCTGGGGCAGTGTGGGCTCTAATACTTAGCCCCCAAGGCTTTTGGCAGTGCGGGTTCAAACACTGATAGAGTGGTCCGAGACATTTTGGCCCCCAAACGTGGGGTAGAGCAGTCTGCAACATTTTTGGCGCTCAACGTGGGGCAGCTTGGGCCGCAACATGGAGTGACCTCTGAAATGTACCATTAAGCAAAAAACAAGTAGCAGTATAGAATAGTTTAGTGCCTTTAGTGAGACTGGTGATAAACACTATATATGTAAGTGCTTGCACAACCAAGTATAGCCACATTGTTTTAAGGAAAGGGGACAGATTATCCAAAAACTGAAAGTGAAATACTTTCAGATACCAAAAGAGGGAAATGATAAAATAGAATTAAGATTTAAATTTTCTAATTCATGATAAATGTTTATGTTAACAAAAGGAAAAGAAAAGCCAAAGGATATAAAAAACAAAATTTGCAAACTAAATATTGCTCTCCATAAAACACAAAGTACACTTAGGAAAATACAAATCCCAAGTTAGGGAGAAAAGAATAAAGCTCTCAACAGTCACCATGTTCAGATGAAAAATGAACATAAAAGATGTTCCACATCAAATAAGCATATAAGATGCCGCCCCACTTGCTGCTTAAGAGGAAAATTCAAATTTAAGACATGATACAACTATACACTCCACTATACACTTAAGAGCCTCCAATATCAGATTTTGAGAAATGATACAGCCACTTTTGAAGACACTTTCCTTCCCAAATCATTCTTGTCACCTAGTCCAGCCATCATACTCTTTGGTATTTATCCAAAAGAACTGGGAAAAAAAAAAATCACACACACACACACAAATTGCACTCAAATGTTTAGCAATTTTATTTCCAACCACAATTTGGACTCAATCAAGATGTTCTATAATAAGTAAATGGATAAAACGTACTATATACAGATAATAAAGTAATTTCAGCACTAAGGTTTTTAGGACTAAGGGTATATATAGCTCAGTGGAAAAACACTTGCAGGGCACATGGTTCAATCCTCAGCAATACAAATTTAAAAACTTTCAAACACCGCTGATAAAGCCCAAATTGCCTACCGAACAATATATCTTGTCCTAATGCTATCTTGTCAAAGATAAAATAATCATGCTTACTTAGGACAAAAATAGTAAGTATTCTACAAAAGATACCTTGGTCAAAAATGTCAAAGAGAAAATTAACTGTGCTTACTGTACTAAAAGATGGCTCAATACTTAAAAGCATTCACTGTATAGCATGAGAACCTGAGTTCAAATCCCCAGAACCCATATAACAAGAAAGTATCTATAAACCTAGTGCTCCTACAACAAGATGTAAAGCAGAAACAAAGACTCCTCAGAAGCCTGCAGGTCAACTAGCCGGGTATATGCACCAAAAAATAATTAAGAGGTCTTTGTTTCAAACAAGGTACAACCAAAATTGTCCTCTGATATCCATATGCACATCGTGACATGCATGCACCTAAACACATACACACACACACACACACACAAATGTGTGCATACTTACTTAAAGCCAAAATGATCTATAACTCTGAATATTTCTTAGAACTGTTGGGAACTCAAAAGTTCTTGCACCCATAGATCACCAGGGAAACCAGGAATGTTAATCACACAGGGTTGTCTCCTCAAAGGAGGAAAGGAGTATCTCTTCTCCACTCAGAAGGCTGGCTGGGAGCAGATGTTAATGACCTGGTGACCTTTGCTATCTGTGGAGCCAGACATCACCCAAATCCCCCAGAATGCTTATCCCAGACTCTACCTTCCTATACCTTTATAGGAGAAGCTCTGTTTCTCAGTCAATGGAATCCATCACTAGGGGAGACGTCGCTGACCTACCTCTACACATTATCTAGGTCTTAGTTAGAGACCACATCAGATTCTAGGCCCTTAAGCTATAGCACCCAACTTCATAGTCACATGTACTTTGAGTTAACTTTCAATGTAATTATGCCCCAGTTTGCACTAGGAATTTGTACTGCCCTAGAAAGCTTTTTTCTGAAATTGTACTGTGATTAAATATGCTTACAATAAATCACCTGGAGTAAGATTCTCTAGAAGTTTGAAGCATCAACTAAGTCGACTTTTCCTTCCTGCCTCTTGCAGTTCATCACCTTGCCAGCTGTGGCACTTGCAATGACCCCACAGCACTCCCCTCATTCCTAGATTTAAATGGTATCCCTACAAATCCACATAACAACTTTGTTTACAAAAAAAAAAAAAAAAATTCTTAGTCTCCCAATGAGAGAAACCCCTTTAGGAGTTGAATAAACCTTTTACAAGGGGTTGCATATTAGATATCCTGAATATCCCAGATATCTACATTGTCATTTATAACAGTAGCAAAATTTCAGTTATGAAGTATCAACAAAAATAATTTTATGGTTGGGGTCACCACAACATGAGGAACTGTATTAAAGAGTCACAGAATTAGAAAGGTTGAGAACCACTGTTATAAGCCTTATTATAAATTATACTCTCTGAGCAATGTAACTTGGAAAGCGCAGATACACACAACTACTCTATTAACAGTAAGATATGACTCTTCCTTGAGGAGCCCATGTCCATGTTGGGTGTTTCTTATGATTACACTAGGCATCTCCCTATTAACCTGTGTGCCTAAGAGCTAAGCTAAATGTAGCTTTAAAAAAAAGTGTCGTGTTGGCCTCTCCTGAAATTCTTTTCTGTGAGGTATGGCGGTCCTAATTTTTTTTGATTAGTGTCAGTGGCAGTGAAGAGCTATAGTTATGCCTCTGGCCCTGTCACTACCTTAAGAAATACCTGTGACCACATTAAATTCCTTGGAAACTCTTTGAAAATAATAACTTCAAAAATCACCCAAATCGTATACAAAGACAATGACGTGCTACCCTCCTTTGAGAAGGCTGGTAACCATATAAACCCACACTTTAATATCTTATTTTTCCTTGGTGCCCCTTTCTCTTAGTCTCATACTGGAAACCTATACTATATATTTATTTTAATAAGCTGCTTTGTAATATCCAATGTTGAAATTATTTTCTGCATCAAACCCAAGAATTCTGTATTTGCCTATGCAGACATCTCTAATAAAACTCAGCCCACTACCAACAATGTTTGACTTTGACTCAGTATTTGCTATTATCATCCAAAGAATGATCCTCTCTCCCTTATTTATGGTAGAAGTAATTGTTAACATCTTATCAAAAAATGTTTGTTCTCCAGACCAAATTTTCAGAAATGTCACATTAAAATATTCTCACACTTAAACATACATGCAGATAATTTTAATAGCTTAGTAGTATGTTCTGTGTATCTAATAACAAAGGCATATTACACACGCAATAAAAATTTAGAATATTAATTCTTGAACTAAGAAGATGGCTCAGGGAGAGACAATTCCTACCTGTATTTTGCTTTCTCGTGAACCCAGACATACTCAGGGTCTTTCAAACTCAAGCGTGCAAGGTCCTTTACAGATTTGGTCTGTGTGGCTGAGAACAGTAAAGTCTGGCGTTTCTTGGGAAGATTTTCAATAATAGCATTCATGGTATCAGCAAAGCCCATATCCAAGATTCTATCTGCTTCATCAAGAACTGCAAAAAGAAAAGTGCAAGTTGCTCTATAATATTTAAATAATATATTAAGCTAAAAGCAATTTAGTGCACTACTTAGAATCCTAAAGCAGAAAAGGACGCTGGCTAAGCTAAGGAAACAGTTCACTAGTAGCTCAGTTGCCCAACATTTGCAAGGTACATGTGCAAGGTGCTATGTTCAAATCTCAGAATCACAATTTTTTTAAAAAGTAATATAGTGGAAAATTGATCAAATCTAAGCAATCAAAACCTACTGTTAAATTTACACAGTATGTTGTCAATCTCTTAGTATAGTCAAATCAATCACAGTTATATGCAAGTTTAAAACTAGGGGCAACTGAGTAGGACAATAGAGAAACCGTACCACTGTAACTTCTCTGTAAGTACAAAAGCATTCAAAAACAAAACAAAGTAGTCTCTCCCTGCAAAACAGAAGTTCACTAAATTATTAAACCAAACAATTTGACTGGGGAGACGGCTTACTGGATAAGCACTTGCCATGCAAGCCTAAGGACTAGAGTTCAGATTTCCAGCACCCACACAAAAGCAAAGTCCCAGCACTCATGAGAGAGGTGGGATCCAGGCAATCTGGTCAGCTGGACTTGCCAATCTGGTGTGCTCTATGTTCACCAAAAGACACTGCCTCAGGAAATAAAGTGGAAGGCAATAGAGTAGACACCTAAAATCAATCTCAGGACTCCATGCACTCCCACACAGGTGTGAACACATATACAAGACATGCACACACACATGTGCCAGAAAGAAAAAAGAAAAACACTATCAATGCCTAACACTCGAGTACCTAGTTAAATACAGTGGATTCCCTAAATGCTCCCTATCAGTCGAAGAAGAAAAAAATAGCAGTCTTGTACTCTTCTTAGTTTAAGAGCCCAAATGCTAAATTAAAAGCACAAATTATTTCTCAGACTATTTTCATCATGTTATCTAATAAGGCATTGATGATATTAAATCTCAGAATGGCTCTTTAAGGAATGAGCTGGGGTTTTGGAGAGTTTTGGTTGGTTTTGATTGTTGATTTGCTGGTTGGTTGGTGTTTTGTTTTGTTTTGTTTTGTTTTGTTTTGTTTTGTTTTTTAATAGAAATCATCATACCCACCTAACATTTGAAGATTGGTGGCATGAAAACATATTGTTTCGTCCATGTGTTGAAGAAGTCGACCAGGCGTGCAAACGAGTATATTTATATTGTTGATCCTCTCAGCTTCATGTTTCAGATCCTGTAAATAGTTGTTTCTTTGGTTACACATACATGTCTCACAGCAGCCTGTGCATAACTGTGAAAGTCACTTGCACACAGAACTTCACTGGAGCAGTTGAGATACCTAGAAATAAACAGTACTTCTCCCTCTTAGTTCTGTAGCACAGCCAACACATTGCTAAGCGAAATCAAAGTCCTCAGAGAAGGAGGGGGGCGATAGCGGGGAGGGATTTGTAAGGGTGGGACAGGACTGGGGGCAGGAGGCTGTGGGGCTGTGATCGGGATGTAAAGTTAATTTAAAAAAATTATGGAAAAGAAGAAGAAGAAACTCAGAGCTCTTCTAGACCCATTCATCATACCCAGGATTCTGAGGCTAGGATAAACTAACAAATGACTGTGACAAGACTTAATTTCAAATCACTAAAACGGTCTTAAAAATTATAATTACTCCAACTCTTTAAGTCAGGACTAGAGGCACTGAACAGGCTCTCCCACACAACTTGCCATATTTTACTGGGGTGGGGGAAGGTAAGTAAGCAGTAGTTTACAGTTTACAGTTTACAGGTTCTCACCTTGAGACAAAAACCACCAGATGCTATTAAATGTTAAAGACAAGTAGCAGGTACAAAAGTAGGGTTTGTGATGCTACCTCTTCCTTGCTTGCATACATCTGCATAGAAATTCAAGAGCTACTTATCCTCATAGCCCAGAGGTGACCATAGCAGATACAACCATTCAGATGTACTAAAAAGTCAACAAAAGTTGGTCAGGTTTTACCATAATACCATAGTTAAATACATATTCCTCAAAGCAATTATCTTCCTCTCATGTGGTATTGAGAGCAGTGTTTTTTTAAATTATTCAGTCTCTTAGACATTCTAGTAAAAGGTACTATGTCCACAAACTATAATGTAATGTTCTCTTTCGCAAAGCATGCAAACAAATAGGATTGCTATAGATAGCCTGTCCATCTGTCTGAAAACCTGATAAACTCAAATGCTGACAAGAGTGGACTTTCTGGACCTATGTAGATGACACACACTGAGGCCCCATCCAAAAGACCAATCCATTTATATGAGTCCTCCATCTCCTCTCCCCCCCGTCATCTGCAGAGTGATGTTAAAGGAAAGGGCGGATAAGGACAAACCTTTCCACCAATGATGAGACCGGCTGAAAAATCATGATTCTTCCCTACTTTGCGTAGAACCTCAAATGTCTGATAGGCCAGTTCTCGAGTAGGTGATATTATCAGAACTCCCAGGCCGTCCATTGAAGTCCACTGCAGACGGTATAAGGCTTCCAATACCTTGAAGATGAGAGCAAATTGTATTTAATAATCTCTTAGAAAAAAGAAAACTTCATTTTGACTAAAGTCTCAACCTTTCCCTTCAAATCAAATATATCATCAAGCAAAAGGCATTCCTCTCACAAATTTTATCCAATCTGAAAGAGACATTTTAACAGAAGCATCCAACTCCAATTCAGAGGAAAAAGAGAGGCCCCATGGCAACTGATTTGATGTCAGAGTTTAAAAAATCAGATGAGGACATGGGTAACCTAGATCACTGAAACAGGGACAAGAAAGTTATTTTCTAAACAGAAACCACATTAGAATCTATATAGCTGTTATAGTTTTACAGTCACTGAAATTCCTATATGTAGAAAAATAATGCTATAATAACAATAACTAGGAATAAGAAAAAACTAGTTTTGAGGCATCTGAAACAAATGATCTGCTTTTTCTCAGTGTCAGTTGTTTTTGTAGAAACCAAATTAGAAAACCAACTAAGCAACTGTAATGTAACTGAATTCCTAAGAATTCTACTACCCAACTACTATAAAAGACAGCTACCAACGTTCCAGAAACTTCTCAATACCCATCTCCTTCATGTGAGCCACTGTATAATACTATCTTCCAAGATTAACATCATCATCTTCATCAGAACAGCTGTAACTACTGATAAGAGACCCTTCTGAGGTTGTTTGTTTTGATGTTTCTTATAGCAAAGAGTGGGTCACTAGACCTCACCTAAGATTCTGGTCACTCCCTCCTGAACCTTCCAGTCATTTGTACATCATCTTCCCTAGCTGTATATAACCTCAGTGTCTCAAGAGGTACTAGAGTATACAGATGTAATGGGCTAACTGAAGAGAAGCTGTCAATGCAGCTATGGGAATATCATAAGCCATGCTAGGATGACTTTCCAATGGCCTAGTTGCTTTTGGAGTTATCTATCCTGTTGAAGTAACCTGTCACTCATGTTCTATAAGTAAACCCAAGAAATTCACTGGCTCTCAACAATGAACATCAGTGGAATCATACTTTGTTTTCTTGGTCTGTAAGGTGGGAGTGTATTTGTTTACATCTCCCTGGGGAAAGAATTCTCACAACATGAATATATGTCAGCCTTATCCTAAACGGGTGGCAAATACAAATACCACAGGCAGGACTGCAGGGATGAAAGCAGAAACAGCTTTCCCTACCAGGTCTCCTGGGAATTACCTCAAATGGAATAACCCAAGCACAAAGACAGAACAGGACCATTCTACGCTACCTCCATGCAATATCCACCTTCTTCAGAACGCAGTAGCTTATAAAGCATACTGACTCATTCACCAAAGTGAGTCACTGAGTGCCTTCCATGGGCAAGGCACTGTGATAGAAGCTAAGGAGTGAGAGATCAGGCAAAGAGCAAGATGGATGTGGCTTTGGTCTGGCCAGGAACTCCAACATGAAACAACTGTCATCCGTCTCTTTTGTTGTAGGTATAGAATATCATAAAATCACGTAATAGAGCGTCTGGTCCAAACAAATGTACTTACTGGAACAAGAAAAGCCAAAGTCTTGCCAGATCCAGTTTTGGCAGCGCCAAGCACATCTTTACCTTGCAAAGCCAACCCTATGGTCTGCTTCTGTATCTCAGTTACCAAGCGGTACTGTGCTTCTTGCAAACCTGGCAGTGTGGAGAAGAGAAGAAAACTTAATGGATGATGCTACAGACTTGACTGTGTGACCCCATCACAAATAAATGGCTAGAAGCTCTTCTGTTCTACCCTGATGGAAATCACAAATAGTCAAAGAATAGCTCACTTAATTTTGAAGGTCTGGTGGTTCATAGACTAGACTTCCAAACCCATAACCACTGAGGCCTATATCCTGAAAACTAAAAGCTTATAACTCCAAACTTTCAATGTTGCAGGCAACAGGTGCGTGAGATGGTTCATCAGGTAAAACTTGCTGTTCGAGCCTGACAACCTGAGTTTGATCCCCAGGATCAAATGAAAGGAAAGGACCGACTTCACAAAGTTGTTCTCAAGTAGTACTGTGACACTCACACGCCCTCCAACACACACATTCCAGCAATAATAATAAACTTTTGTTTTAAGCTGAGACTACTTGTTCTTCTGTTCAAGATAGAGGATCGTTTGAGGACTTAAACAATATGCAAAATGATGACAACATGGATGAACCTAGAATGAATTATACTAAATGGAACAAGCCTGGCACAGAAACACAGATACCAGATGATCTCATGTTTATAAATCCTAAAAACAAAAAGAATGATACCAGAAACTGGAGGAGTGGGGAGACAGAAAGCTATTACTTAACATAAAGGTACACAGGTTAAGAATAGGTTCAAGAGCTATACTGTGGGCTGGGGGTCTATATTATGGGTCAGGGACAGCTCAGTTGCTAGACTGTTTACTTAGCCGGATGAAGCCCGGGGTTTAATGCCCGGGTACATGCCTATGATGTCACTACTTAGGATACAGAAATCCAAGGTGCTATGTAGTTTTCCACTACATAACAATGGCAGTATTGAGGCCAATCTAGAATATATGAGACATACCTCAAAAAAAAAGAAAAAAAAAGATACATTTTATATTACAATATCTATAGTTAATTATAATTTGTGCTTTTATGCTTAAAAATTGCTGAGAGATCTTAAATGTCCTTATCATGAAGGAAAGATAAGTACATTAATGAGCTTGATTTATAAACATATTTCAAGTCATACTATTGTATACCATAAACATATATAATTTTGTCAAAAAAGATCACTACAAAAGAGAGGCCATCTTCAAGTCAGGGTGGCATGAATATCACAGACCTGGCTCTTAAAGCCCTATAATGACTCCTGCCAGCATCTTAACCTTGGACTTCTAGCCATTAATTCTAAGAAAGTGTCTACTGCTTAAGACTGTCTACCCTACAAGACTAACACAAAGGGTAAAATACTTTTGCTTGTTCTCCTGTTTAACTAATAGAATCATCAAGTTTCATTCAAAATGTTCAGAGCTTCCTGGTACTTTTTAACTTATCTTTAACCAATCAAGAAAGAATAAGAGATAAAGGGCTGGTGAGATGGCTCAGTGGTTAAGAGCACTGACTGCTCTTCCAGAGGTCATGAGTTCAAATCCCAGCAACCACATGGTGGCTCACAACCATCCATAATGAGATCTGATGCCCTCATATGGGTGTCTGAAGACAGCTACAGTGTACTTACACAAAATAAATAAATAAATTCTTAAAATAAAAAAAAAAAAGAATAAGAGATAAAAATGGTTAAAATTCAGTGTTTTAGAGATGAGTAGATAGTCCATGCCTGGCAGGAGGATCACTGAGTTTACAGCCTGAACTATGAAGGGAGTTCAAGGCTATCCTGGACTGTTATGTATAACAAAACCTTGTTTCAAAAAAGCAAACCTTGTATTTATGGTATTTCATGATACCAAAAATGTAAAAAAAATAAATAAATAAATTTAAAAAAAAGATTGTTTTTTCCCGTTAACCTTTCTCTTCTCTAAAAGGTGTAAGGCTAGAGAGGTAGCTCAATCAGTAAGGTGCATGAGGACCTAAGTCAATTCTCAGAACCTACAAAAAAAAAAAATGCCATATATGGAGGTATATGTGCTTTTCAACGTAGACTAGGAGAGAAAAACAGAAAGATTCTTGGGGCCTACTGGCCAGCCAATCTAGCCTGGTTAGAGAGCTCCAGGTCACTGAGAAGCCCTGCCTTAAAAGAGATGGAGAGTTTTCCTGAAGGTAACACCCAGGCTATCAGCTAGCATCCATATGTGGCACACATGTACAGGCAAGCATACACATGAACACACATGCATTTTTTTAATTTTGAAAAGATATGAATGAATCTAACAATCTATCCTAAAATGACTACATATACTTACCTTTCAATGTTTTCTTGGACAAAGGAAAATCTGAAAATCTTGTAATTTCATTTACATTTATCTGGAAAAAAAAGATTATGAAAAGAAAATAATGTCAGATAAGATAAGAAATGCTACATGATTCATTAGTTTCATAATACAACTCCCCTTTTCCTCTACAATGTACTACCTAGCTCATTCTTCGTATAACAAAATTAGAAGCATACCATCACTTCTAAATAAAAGCCATTTATTCAAATAACATGATGTCCCACGGAGGAACCTCAATTGGCAGATACTCTCCCAAGCAGGACTTAAGATGTATTCCTCCTTCCTTACTTGTGGTACCAACTAATGAACTAACTAATTTAGATATTCTATAATCCTACTTTCATAGGATATAGAATACGTAAAGGAAGAAAATGTGATAGGTAATAGTGACTGTCAACTTGAAAGGATTTAGAATCACCCAGGAAACAAACTTTTAGGCATGTCTATGACATGGTTCCTAACTAGGGTTAATTAAGGCGGGAAGACCTCTAAATGTAGGCAGCACCAGCATTCATCTGTTCTATCTTTGGACAAAGCATGACCAGCCATCTCACACTCCTGCTATCATCTCCCTGCCAAAACAGACTGGATCCACACAAACTATAATCCTTCCCTCCTTAAGTAGCTTCCTATCGGGTGGATATTCTGGCTCATGACAATGAGACAAGTAACTAATACAGAACAATGGTAAGAACTGGGTCTGTTGCTGTATGCCTGATGCTGTGATCCCTAAGCTTTCAGCACTTGTTTGTGAGAGGATGGGAGGAGTATGAAACTTCAAGCTAGAGAAGTCTTAGAGTATGTAAGCATACCTTCATAAGAAAGCCAGGGGAGAGTTCACAATGCCAAGAGAAATGCAGAAGTAGAGGCCCACAGTTCATGAGGTTCAGAGGGACAAAATGACTATCCAGATCTATACTAGAAACTATCCATGTCATATTCTGGCTAAGAATCTGACTGCATTCTGCCTATGTCCTGAGAACATGAGAGAAGATAAATTCAAAAGTATTGGATTAATTTGTTTATCAAGAAAATCTCAAGTGAGGGTAGTAGTCAGTCAGTGTCGTGGTTATAGTTCACTGCTCTTAATTAGGTCTACAGTGAACACATGTAATAAGTGAACAGATGGGGAAACTGTACCATTTGGCAAAGAAAGAAGGGAATTTAAAGTTTCATGTACTACGGTTGCTGAGAAAGCAACTGTAAGTTGTTAAGATTGACACCATTAAGAGAAACCCTGTGTCCTGCTGGAAAAGGAGCCTCAAGAGCAAGACTCTTCTCACTGAAGTCTCTATCAAAGGAAAATGCAGTCATTTGAAAAGACAAAGCCTAAACTGAGAATGCCAATAAAGAAGCTCCCTGCTCTGACCAGCCACCTAGGAAGTGCTTCATGGGTTCCTCACAAGGAAGCTGACCTAAGTGTAATCCTAAGAAGCCAGGCTATCTCAAACTGACAGCAGAACTTGCAGTTTGGCAACATGATCCACACAGTACTAGTCTTACAGGTAAAGGCATGAAAGATTTTTTTTTTTTTTGGTTTTTCAAGACAGGGTTTCTCTGTGTAGCCCTGGCTGTCCTGGAACTCACTCTGTAGACCAGGCTGGCCTCAAACTCAGAAATCCACCTGCCTCTGCCTCCCAAGTGCTGGGATTAAAGGCGTGCGCCACCACCGCCCAGTGAAAGATTTGATTTTGAAGCATGAAGGGGTCATGGAGAGCAGCAGAGGCGTGGCACTGTGAAAGGCCATGGAAGGCCATTGGTGAAGGTACAGCCTCAGTTGTAGTTTACAGCCCAGGACTGAAGGGATCATGCAATGAAGTTGAGGCTTGACACCATAAAGAGAGCCTTTAATAGGCTATTGGTGAAGCCTAGTTGCAATGGTAGACCCCAGTGTACTGGAGATGCAAGATCACCAAGACCAGTAGCAGCAATGGAGTGGAATCAACCAGAGCCTAGAATGCTACAGAGGGCAGAGCTGGAGATGTAACCCAAGCCCTTTGGAGGAGTCCAGAAGATCACACATTGGAACAAGCTGTGAAATTGAAGTTGCCTTGAAAACCCAAAGATGTTAAAGATGCCAGCGCCGTGGGCTATCTGCTGAGGAAAGCTGCTAACATCGAATGGAACCAGCTCAGGAGAAAGAATGTTGCTGCAGTCAACAAAGATGAAACAGGAGTAGAGATCTGAAGACCACTTTGACATCAGACATGAGATGCTGAGTTCGGAGTTTGCCCAGCTGGTTTCCTGACCTGCTTTGGGGATTACCATTAAATGATTGGATGAATCTCAGAAGAGACCTTGAACGTTGGACTTTTAACATTGTTTAGACTGCTATAAACTATGGGGACTTTGGGGACTTTGGAAGTTGGACTAAATGTACTGTTTTAATATGCTATGGCTAAGTATGGCCCTCATAGACTCATATATTTAAGTAAGCTTATGGGGGCCAGGGAGTGGAATGTGATGGTTTGTATATGCTTGGGCCACAGAGTAGTACTATTAGAAGGTGTGGCCCTATTGGAGTAGGTGTGGCCTTTTTGGAGTAGGTGTGTCACTGTGGGTGTGGGCTTTAAGACCCTCATCCTAGCTGCCTGGAAGCCAGTATTCTGCTAGCAGATGAAGATATAGAACTCTCAGCTCCTTCTGCACCATGTCTGCCTGGATGCTATCATGCTCCCACCTTGATGATAATGGACTGAACCTGTTCAGAGGATAACCTCTGAACCTGTAAACCAGCCCCAATTAAATGTTGTCTTTATAAGAGTTGCCTTGGTCATGGTGTCTGTTCACAGCAGTAAAACCCTAAGACACTCAGCATAAGCAGAAATAAGAAAAGCTCTGAGTAGAACAAAACAAGGAACCACAGATCCACAGGAATAAACCAAGCACAGGCAAGGCTACATTCTCCAAGCAACTCTAGCCACAGTCCAAAACAAAAGCCAAAACCAATTTGTTAATAATGGCCTCTTCTTTTTTTCTATGTGACAAGGCATTGTGAATAATGTTTTCCACACTTTATCTTACTAATTCCTCACAACTTATAAGGCAGGTACTACTACTAAGCCTTTTAAAATAAGGGGGAGAGGGTACAAATGGTGAAAGAAAAGTAACCAAAGTCATATAGCTGGTGAACAAAATCATAACCAAGACAGGCAGTGGTGGCACACGCCTTTAATCCCAGCACTTGGGAGGCAGAGGCAGTCGGATTTCTGAGTTTGAGGCCAGCCTGATGATCTATAGAGTGAGTTCCAGGACAGCCAGGGCTACACAGAGAAACCCTGTCTCAAAAAACAAAAAACAAAACAAAACAAAAAAAAAAACCATAACCAAATCTGAATCAAATTATCTGAACTCAAAACCCAAACTAATTCTTAAATGTTGTCAACGCTAAACAGTTTATCTCATTGTTATTGCTGTTGCTGCTGCTGTTTAAGATAACAAGTAATGACTTTAATTCCAGGATGACTCTACCTTTTAAATCCCTATACTAGAAAGGAGGCATTCACTGAAAAGCTGAGAGGAAGTACCAGTCCTAAGGAGCAGACACCTAGGGCAAGAAAACATGTCAGCTTATCAGTGTTAACTATAGGACTGTTCATCTGAGAACACTGGCTACAAGGTGGGGATGTCAAGAAACAGACCAACACATTCCAGTTTCTCGAAACTGATTCTTGATGAAAACCATGACGACAATGAGGCACAGAACAAAGGGTGATGTTAAGAGACAGAGCCAATTCCCAACATAAAGAGCGAAAGCTGTGGAAACAGACTCAGGTCTAGGTTCCAACTCCACACCACTAGATGTGGGAAATTAGGACAATTTTCTTAACTTCTCCAAACTCCACAGCTCTTACTCATAAAATTTTACAATCCATACCTCAAGATAGGGGCAAAGAATCTAAAACATATGGAGAGTACCTTAAAAAGGTACATATTTATTTTTGTTATTTTAAACATTTCCAAAGAACAACAGCATTTTTTTTTTGTAACACTCCAGATTTTAGCTTATTTATTTCATTTTTGAGACCAAGTTTCATGTATCACTGACTGACCTCGAACTTGCTATAGAACTGTGGATAACTTTCCCCGTCTCCACCTCCTTGGTGCTCAATATGTGCCCCGTTTGTGTGTAGCTGGGGACTGAACCTAGGACTTCCTGCATGTTGGGGTAGCACTCTACTGAAGGCTCTCACTGTATTCGCTACTTTACACAGCAGTCACTACTTTTGTCGTTCTATTCTGTAACCACTGCTGCACTACATGTCCCTACCCGGAGTGTCACTGCATTTCTATCACTTTTCCCAGCATTGTGGCAAGCAGAAGAGTCAGACCTGGGTAGCAGCACCCAACAGACCACTAGTGAGGCCTCGCTGGCTGGGTCCGCCTCTTTCCCACACTACCCTTGCCCGATGTCACCACAGCAGCGACACCACCCACCTTCACCCACCCTCGCTCGCTCCCCAGAGCCTGCCTCACCTTATCGTAGTTTTGCATGAGGCGGCTGATCCCCTCACGCTCGACCTGCCATTCCGGCTTCTTAAGTTGCTTCCTCCGCTCCTTCTTTTGGTGCTGCCTGTGGCTGTGTTTTTTCTTCCAGCGATTGAAGCTCCGCACCGGGTCGGGTCTGGTTCCCTGACCCAGAGAACCAACCGTTTTGCCCATGGCGGGGGCTGCCAGGACCCACGTCGCCGCCAGACGCGAGACACCGCTATCCTTAAGTGGAGCACGGAAAACGCGAAACCAGCGTGTAGAGACAGCGCAGAAGGCGCACGCGCAAGGCCGGAGACCCGCCCCCAAGCTGGAAGAATGGGCACACACTAATGACGACAGCCAATGCGCAAATGATGATTGGTGATTTGGCTCCCGCAGGGCGGGGCGATCTTAAGACACGGGGAGAAGCGTGCTCAGAGGAACTGGGCGTGCACCATTGCTTCGGGAGCATGCAAAGGATTTCCGGAAACAGCGCAAGGGCGCTGCTTATTGCTAGTATGGTGATGTTAATACTACTTAACGTAAAGTGCTGCTTTTCATTTGTTCTGGATTCAAGTATTCCTAACATTCGTGGGTACGCTGCTACTCGTTATAAAGTATGTGGGTCGTAATTGTAATCTTCGTTCTGCATATTTCGACCCAGAGGGCAGAAAGATTGATCTAAAATCTGCTGGTTGATGACTAATTTCCATCCACTACGGTGTATATCTCTAGATATAAAAAAAGGACATTTACGTCTTGCAGAATTTTCCGCTCAGACCTTCAGTTAATAAGGGTACTGACAAAAACTGACTGAACTTACCCTAAAATGTCTTTATAAAAAGACGACGGCTAAAACTACAAATTTTTTCGAAAGTATGTTGAACAAATCAATTTTTTCCCTTTTTAAGTAAACTCTTTTTTGCTGAATTGAATTTCATGACACCTTTACATAGAACCTCTATAAACACATTAGATTGAGGAAATGACCCAGGTTGTAGCAATGCGATTGGAGAATTGGATTGGAAGTTTACAAGAAAAAAGTTTAGGCCTTTAAGGCCCCTTTTGACTCCACATATCCAAACAAATACCAAATTCTATACCATATTCACCAATTAAGAGCCACTAATTCAAAACGGAGAAGAAGGCCACCATGTGTGCTATCTCTACATTCAGAGACAGGCTCAATAAAAGGAAGAAACATGAAAGTGTATGTGTCCTCAAGACATCACAAGATAATAGCCATAATCCAAGAATTCTGCCTTTGGAAATAAACAAAAGGGAAGCCTCAGATATATTTAAATGTCCATGCTTGTAGTGGGCACTATTCAGTTTCTATACACAAATTAAGAGTACATACATATAGGAAAATATTATTCACCCTCTAAAAATATTAGTCTGACACACAATACTAACTAAATTGTCACAAAATGACAACCATTCACCTTTATGAGATATCAGTGTTGTTGAAAAAATAAAGGAAAATAGAGGGCCAGTGTAATAGCCCCCAAGGTAAAGGCACTTACCACCAAGCCTGATGACCTGGGTTCAACCCAGAGCTCACATGGCAAAAAAGCAGAGAAATGACTCCAACAAATTGTCCTCTGATTCATACACACACACACACACACACACACACACACTAAATAAATAAAATTTTTTTAAACAACTTTAGAAAAGAAAGGAGAAGAGTACCTACCAGAAGCTTGATAAAGAGGATAAGGATTTAACTGTTTTGTTATAGAGTTTCCAAGATGAAAAGAGGCCCAGATATTGGTTGTATGATAATATGAATATACTTAACTAAACTGTAGACAAACCTGATTAATGACAAACTCTAATAGAATGTGTGCACACAGCAAGATATCAGAAGCTTTGTCTCTCAGAAAAACAAATGTTTAAAGGGGGAGAGGAAACCATAATCAAGAATATATTGTAGAAAAAAATCTATTCAGCCGGGCGGTGGTGGCGCACACCTTTAATCCCAGCACTTGGGAGGCTGAGGCAGGCGGATTTCTGAGTTCGAGGCCAGCCTGGTCTACAGAGTGAGTTCCAGGACAGCCAGGACTACACAGAGAAACCCTGTCTCGAAAAGAAGAAGAGAAAACGACCTCCATATACTGACATAAAGTTAGTTTGCAAAGAAATGGCAAGTAACATTTCTCTGACTTTAGGAAACTACTCATTAATAAGCCCTCTAGCAAGAGTGGTGTCAAATCACAGCACTCAGGAGACAGAGACAGGAGGAACATCACAAGTTCAAGGCCAGCCAAGACTGCATAGTTTTCACAGGGAAACTCACACAGCACAAAGAAACCTGTGAGTGAGCCTCATCGCATCGTCTTCCCTGTAGACTCACCTTCCACTTTCCCACGGTCAGACCCTATTTCCATTCCTATCAATTCTCCATAAATTGACTGTTCCCTATTGAAGATGGGCTGTAAGCCAGCATTCTAAGTCACCGTTTAGTGGGACAGAGACTGTGCACTGAACTATCATGTTTCCTCTTGTTGATCCATCATCTGTTAGGTCTCTCCCTACTGCAAATGTATAAGCATTGAGGGAACTTGGATTTCTGCCCTAACAAAATGGGGGGGGGGGGAGTCTATACATTTTTTAAAGTTTATTTTATCTATATGAGTGTTTTGCTTGCATGTATGTCTGTGCACCAAAGGAAGCCAGAAAGAGATGTCAGATAGTTGTTAGCCTCCAAGTGGATGTTAAAAAAAATCAAATGTTAGTCCTGTGGAAGAGAAGCCAGTGCTCTCAACCTCTGACTCATCTCTCCAGCCCCTGTATTGTGTTTTTTAAATTAAAATGTATTTGGGGCAGTGGGCTGGAAACTACTTTGTAGATCAGGCTGGCCTCGAATTTATAATAATTCCCCTGACCCCCTGAATGCTCTAATTTCAGTTAAATGCCTCCATGTTGACTCAAAATGTTTTAAAGCAAAATTTTCAATAACAAAAAGTTACAGAAAATACACTTAGACATAGGCATTATAAAGGTACCTTTTGTAGAGCACCCTAAACATCAATCACTATCTTACAAAGTCCCAAAAAATAAAAATAAAAAAGCCCTGAGATAATTACTGTGTTAATCACTGAATTATTACTGTGAAGAGTCACCATGACCAAGGAAACTTTTATAGGAATCATTTAATTGGGCTGGCTTACATTTTCAGAGATTTAGTCCATTATCATCATGACAGGGAAGGCATAGCAGCATATAGGTGGGCATAGGAGCAGTACCTAAGAGCTACATCCTGATCCATAGGCAGGACACATATATACACACAGCAACACTGTGCCTGATGTGGGCTTTTGAAAATCCAAGGTTTTGAAATTGCCACTCCCTGATGACTAAGCATCAAATATATGAGCCTATGGAGATAATTCTTATTCAAACCACCACACTTATTCTTAGTTTTAGCAACAGGGTGGCCTAAACTGAATATTCACATTGTATATTTTATAATGATTTTTCAATTATGTAAATGTTTCTTTCCATGTCTATGACTATAGCTGTAAGTTAAACCAAGATTTTTTCCATATTTTCCATCACTACATTTTTAAATGCACACACACACACACACACACACACACACACACACAAAATGTGTCTTGTGAACTTTCTCCAAGGACAAGTGAGATAGGGCACCAACAATGACAAAAGCAAGGAAAGGATTCTGCCCAAGAGAACCTTAGAGAACCACTGAGTGTCCTTGAGATCTCTTTTTAAAGTATGAGCAATGCTGGGCAGCTCCACCACTGAAGGATAAAAACAATGTATCTCTCAGCTCCTTAGGACCCCAGTGAGACTAGGGTATTCTCTTTGAGTGCCATAGAGTCTAGCCAGTAGACTCAGGATGGCTTGTTATTGATGCACAGGTGACAGAAAATCAACAAACACTGGAGCTCTCAAAATCAGAGACCAACATTGAGTTCTTGTCCCACAGATCCTACCAATGAAATCCAGACAGACTCAAACAGTGGACAAGTGAGTGCAAAAGTGGAACAGTTCATTGAATCCGGGATAAGGAGACAGAGGTCCTGAGAACCTCTCAGTGTAAAAGTGGTAAGCCAGAGCTGTCCAACAGAAGAGATCCAAGGGTGGACCGCCATTGTCCAGCTTTTTGCCTGCTTGTTTGTTTTTAAAGGGGGAGGGGATTCTCTTGTTGATACATCTACAGCACAGCTCCACATATAAGGGTCAGGAAAAATGACATGATAAGTTAGATAAGAGCACCAACAATGACTAAGGCAAGAAAAGGATTCTACCCTCTCTTCGGTGTTGGGGACTAGACTCAGGATCTTGTGTATGCTGAACAAGCACTGTACACTGAGCTGCATCTCCAGCCAGTTTCCCCATATTTTGAATAAGCGATCAGAAACTGTAAAAGGAAAAACCATGGAGGAAAAAAAATCCCAATTTCTATTTACCTTTGCTGGAATACTGTTAACAGAAAAACAAAAAAACAAAACAACCCCAAGAAGTAAAAAAGGAAGACAAAAGGTTGTACAAGCCACCAGATCAGGACATAGACTTCAGGATCATGTTTTCTCATCATGGAAGAAAAGTTGGACCTAAGAAATGTCAATAATGTTGTTGCTTAAAAAAGACCTGCATAATGACAACACCAATAGACATGTCACCATAGCTGGGAAAATTCCGCAAGGCCTTGCCACTAGAGGCAGACCTACAAGAAATAAATGGCTGCTAAGAAAGAGAGGAGGAGAATCAGTTTCCTTTAGGAACAAGCCCCTCAATAGGTCATCCAATCCCAAGTGGGCAGCCCTAAACACATGCACAGATGAGCAATACTAAATAATAGTCAGTAGGTCACATACACTTATAAATAAGTAAGTAAAGAAATAAATCTCTTAAAAAGATTTCCACAGTACTGACACTTACATCACAGTTAAATAGACAGTTACATATTTCCTGGCTGTTTGTTTGTTTGTTTGTTTTTCTGTAACATTGTTCCAGGAAAGGTAAATAGATCCTGGGATCAACCCCTGCCTGGTTTTTCCTTTACCAGTTTCTGATTCTTTATTTAAAATATAAGAGCCGGGCAGTGGTGGTGCATGCCTTTAATCCCAGCACTTGGGAGGCAGAGGCAGGCGGATTTCTAAATTCAAGGCCAGCCTGGACTACAGAGTGAATTCCAGGACAGCCAAGGGCTACACAGAGAAACCCTGTCTCGAAAAAAACAAAAACAAAACAAAATAAAATATAAGAAAACTGGCTGGAGATGCAACTCAGAGTGTTTGCCTAGCGTACACAAGATCCTGGTCCAGTCCCCAACACTGACTAACATTAGACATCATGAAGCACACCTGTAATCCCAGAACTCAGATGACAAAGGCAGGGGCAGTCAGGATTTTAAGACCAGCCTTGGATACATAACAAGGGCAAGATCAGCTAAAGCTATTCAAGACCTTGTCTCAAAAAAAAAACAAACCAAAGAAAACACCCACTTAAAAATATATAGAAAAACTGAGGTAGCAGGTTTATGAACCTTAGTCTCTCCCAAAAATCTGCAGAATAATCTCTACATTCACAGAAATACAAGGGCCCCCACCCATCATTTGTTTTCTGTGACTTTTGTAACCAGTCATCTACAGTACAAAATTATTAATATTTGTCTTGACTCTTCCAGACAGTAAAACCATTACTACATTGTTATAATTGTTCTATTTAATCATTAATTGTTGTTGATCTTTTACTGTGCCTAATCTGTGTGACACTGAATCAGAGTTCTAAGCATGCTATATGTAAGTAGTATAATATGGATCATAAAACTTGAAAGAATTAAAATTGTCCGATGGCTCTCACATGCTGGGAGATAGGCCCAGATGCCAAAGGAGGAACAATCTCGTGAAGCTCAATCCTGACAATTTACCTCACAGGCAGTGGACAATAACACAAATTTTCTGGTTGCTATTTTATTTTTTTCTGTAAAATTATAACACTCTTATAGTAAAAGAGGGAGAAACTAGAAGCCTTTGTCTCCTTGGTTGAACCAAACTGCAAAGAAATCCATTTTACTTTGCCAATTTCTATCGAGAGGCCAAAGCTTTTAAGTTCAGACTCCATTTTAGAGAACCTGACCTAAGTTTGAACTTCAGGTAAGCTAACAGGCTGGTATCTAGCATTAGTTTCCAAGTTGCACCCCAACAA